>NC_064626.1:1188958146-1190360317 GCF_023864275.1 Schistocerca cancellata | reverse complement strand
AAAATGAAGTCATGCATGCATATGAACTAGTTATAAAATATTAGTTCCAGAGAGAGAGAGAGAGAGAGAGAAAGAGAGAGAGGGGGGGGGGGGGGACGAGTTCCGAGGTATGTTCGGAGATTATCTGCTATACACACACCGCCAACATAGTGGTGGGACCCATGGGTCGAGGGCAGAACGCCTCTACTTGGGGTGTCTACCTCCATGATCAGGTCGAAGACGATTACGCATACAGTGTGCTAATTTCTCGGTCAATGCTGCGTTGGGGGGCAGCGTATTTACGACCATACAACAAATGTTTGTGTTCGCAGTCGTGGCTATGCCCAACACGTCAGCATTAGAGGGTTGAGCTATCATGCAGGTGATATACTTTTCGTTGGAGACACTCGTCATCTCTCTCTAGTAGGTGCGAATTTTGTAGTGCTTTGCTAATACTTATAAACACAATACCTTTGGTTGTGAACATCACAATTTTGCTATCACGTCATTATTTCCAAGGAAGTGCTCGTTTTCAAACAGAAAATGTGACACCACGCAACCTAGTTACGTACTGGTGGCTTAGCGCGGTTTTATCTATTTGTCGTGTTGTGGCGTTTCATATAAATACGGTACCTTTGGCTGGAAGTCGGTGAAACTGCAGTGATTATAGAATTTGCTAGACGTCATTAGTATGCCATGACGTCATTATTCCTACCACCTTGTTAGTTTCTAAGACATGCGTTATGACATTCATTCTCTCTCTCTCTCTCTCTCTCTCTTTCTCTCTCTCTCTCTCTCTCTCTATTAATGCAGTGGTGGTTTAGAAATGTCAAATACTTTGGGCAGTTTTGGACATATGCTGCGTTATGATTGGCTGCTTCGGCACGACATGATGTTAATGTGACGTCCAGAGCTGTGGGACAGAACTCAAGTAATGGGATAAAATTTAGGAAAAATACGCGAAAATACGTAAAAGTCTGGAAAATATATGAAACAACTAAAAATTGGAAAAATTTGGAAAAATACGTAACATTGCGAGAAAATTAGAGTAATTGACGCAACGTAGCGTAATTACACTAATTTATTAACAGACAGACACAGCCAGATCCTCTCACTACGCTGTACAGCTCCAGAGGGAAGCCACACAATCGTACCTCAGTTATAAAATTTGAAGATTAGGAGGGATATTTGAGTGTCATTGGTCCAGGGGTGGGGGGAGGGGAGGTGAAGCGGAGATTCTGGTGGTTCCCTGGTTGATCTTGATCAAGAGCTGATGATTTTCCAGGGTAGGGGCGTGGACGTGTCCTTGAACGTAAGTCTCCCACGTATATTACGTGACACTGGAAGTCCTTATGTTATCGCTGAATGTCAAGGTAATCTTGGACTGGCACTGATAACCTACCACGCATCTGTTACGGTACTATTGTATCACCAGAAGTGATGCATCATCTGATATATACATGTCTTCGAATGAAAGTTGCGGTACTACTATCATTACTTGCTCATGTTCTGACGTTAGGTCACGTGTCTACAGAGTGTAAACAAACAGAAACATGAGGTGGTGAATAGAGGAAATTTTCGCTTCTTGGATACCAACGCGAAGCGTAAGTTTTAACGCGATTTTAGAGAGATTGAATAGAGAAACAGCAGTTGAGGCTCTTTAACGATAATAAATCACTGAATAGTGTTATACTTTAATTCGTACAAAGACGCCACCACGTTCAGCTCGCAGGCAGCGTCGAAACTGAGTGCGAAGGGAAAAAGTCTCAAAGACCTTTCCACTATCTGGCTCATGAAGCTCTAAGGTCCTTCACACAGCAGCATGAGGATAGTGATGAAATTGACAGCTTTGGCATGGGCGTTGTGGCACAAATGCGAAAGTTGCAAGAACAGTACATCACTGAACTCACGGAAGAAATACAGTAGCTAATAACCGCTAAGCAGAAGCGTTTTTTGTCCGAAAACCAAAAGTAAGAATCTCTTCGTTAGGAATAGCGATCAAGCGAACAACTTGTTCGTGTACATTGGAAGTTCAATGTAGCTGAAATCATTAACAGCTGGAAGAAATATGGCAGTTGTTGATTTTGCAACACGAGGTAGCTGCTGTAGAGACGGATATGAACCATGACTTGCCCAAAAACACAATGTGATTTGTAGTTTGTGTTAAGGCGACAGCGCTCTACGCGTTATGGTATCTTTCTTCGTTATTGAATTATTAACTCTATTTAGACTAAATGTGAACTTCTCTGGTGAGTGCAATAAAGACATCATCATCAGAGGGAAAAGTGGTGTGCCAAAATAAGACTACAGAAGACGATCAGCGACCTTTTTTAGCAAGTCACAGCATGGAAGTCCGTCAAATCGACAACGCAAAACATTTAGAGCCGCAACAACGAAGACAAAACATTGCGACAGTAAATGGAAGAGCCTCAGAGGACGAGACGGAACAGGCAGCCCAAAACCAAGACCATTCAAAACGCATACAATCAAACATAGTACCACCTGGTACTTTAAAATGTACCAATGAAAACGAAACAAGAGTTAAAAAAATATGACTACCATCAGTTTTATGCGATCAAGACCGTTCTATATGATATTTGATTACTGTTCATTGTGATCGCATTTATGCCCAAGATGTTACAAAAAATTACAAAGACCTTAGCAATATGAGCCCACTTCTGAGTTTGACGTTGGACCCTTTCTGGCTTGGATGCATGAGCTGATTTGAATGGAAGGGGCATAAAGCCGTTGTGTCCTCCCCTTAGGCGAGCTGAGACCAGCTGTTCTGAGTAATATTTGATATCCTGCATACTGACATTGGGAAGGAGCTGACATCCGGGCTGGCCTCGTGTGTTCTCTAGGCATTTCTCTGGGGATCCTGCTGGCCACGGGAACACCTCAACAACAAGCAGACAGTTCACTGACACTCCTGCCTTGTGTGGACGTGCATTATCCAGCTAAAATACACTCCTGGAAATGGAAAAAAGAACACATTGACACCGGTGTGTCAGACCCACCATACTTGCTCCGGACACTGCGAGAGGGCTGTACAAGCAATGATCACACGCACGGCACAGCGGACACACCAGGAACCGCGGTGTTGGCCGTCGAATGGCGCTAGCTGCGCAGCATTTGTGCACCGCCACCGTCAGTGTCAGCCAGTTTGCCGTGGCATACGGAGCTCCATCGCAGTCTATAACACTGGTAGCATGCCGCGACAGCGTGGACGTGAACCGTATGTGCAGTTGACGGACTTTGAGCGAGGGCATGCGGGAGGCCGGGTGGACGTACCGCCGAATTTCTCAACACGTGGGGCGTGAGGTCTCCACAGTACATCGATGTTGTCGCCAGTGGTCGGCGGAAGGTGCACGTGCCCGTCGACCTGGGACCGGACCGCAGCGACGCACGGATGCACGCCAACACCGTAGGATCCTACGCAGTGCCGTAGGGGACCGCACCGCCACTTCCCAGCAAATTAGGGACACTGTTGCTCCTGGGGTATCGGCGAGGACCATTCGCAACCGTCTCCATGAAGCTGGGCTACGGTCCCGCACACCGTTAGGCCGTCTTCCGCTCACGCCCCAACATCGTGCAGCCCGCCTCCAGTGGTGTCGCGACAGGCGTGAATGGAGGGACGAATGGAGACGTGTCGTCTTCAGCGATGAGAGTCGCTTCTGCCTTGGTGCCAATGATGGTCGTATGCGTGTTTGGCGCCGTGCAGGTGAGTGCCACAATCAGGACTGCATACGACCGAGGCACACAGGGCCAACACCCGGCATCATGGTGTGGGGAGCGATCTCCTACACTGGCCGTACACCACTGGTGATCGTCGAGGGGACACTGAATAGTGCACGGTACATCCAAACCGTCATCGAACCCATCGTTCTACCGTTCCTAGACCGGCAAGGGAACTTGCTGTTCCAACAGGACAATGCACGTCTGCATGTATCCCGTGCCACCCAACGTGCTCTAGAAGGTGTAAGTCAACTACCCTGGCCAGCAAGATCTCCGGATCTGTCCCCCATTGAGCATGTTTGGGACTGGATGAAGCGTCGTCTCACGCGGTCTGCACGTCCAGCACGAACGCTGGTCCAACTGAGGCGCCAGGTGGAAATGGCATGGCAAGCCGTTCCACAGGACTACATCCAGCATCTCTACGATCGTCTCCATGGGAGAATAGCAGCCTGCATTGCTACGAAAGGTGGATATACACTGTACTAGTGCCGACATTGTGCATGCTCTGTTGCCTGTGTCTATGTGCCTGTGGTTCTGTCAGTGTGATCATGTGATGTATCTGACCCCAGGAATGTGTCAATAAAGTTTCCCCTTCCTGGGACAATGAATTCACGGTGTTCTTATTTCAATTTCCAGGAGCGTATGACGCCGCGATACTGTCGCATGAGATGTTACACACGAGGAAAGAGGGATGATTGGGTTTAACGTCCCCTCGTCATCGAGGTCATTAAGGTTACACATGAAGACGTGACACGCCTGCGACGTACTGTTGTGCCACTAGTTACCTCAATTACTGTCAACTATGACCTGAAGACATTCCTGATGGCTCCCCACACCACGACGTCAGGATAAAATAACTGCATCTCTCCAAAACAGTGGAGGAATGGAATCTCTCTCGAGGCCGCCGACATACTCACTGACAATGGTCATTCGGAGTTGTGCAGAACCACGATTCTTTGCTGTAAGCAATGCGACGCCATTCATGTTTCCTGGTCATGGCACCATTCCAAACGCAGCCGTTTGTGTTGTGGTGTTAGCGGCGACTTTTGCATTTGACGGTAATTCCCTGTTCCTGCCCAACTAATGACACGGACTGGTGCACGGAGTCCACTACTTGCGATTGGATGGCAGACAGGAACGATGTCGCGCATGCCTGCCTTCATGTTCCCATGCAGTCCAACATCTGGCCTTTGTCACATCCGAATGTCCCACTAATACGAATATTGCACGATTCGACAAGCCGGACAAATGGAGACCCCACTCTGAGACTCCCTTCAAATTCCGCCAGGTGCGGATAACGCTGTCTCTATAGAGTACGCAGCATGTGTTTGTCCTTCGCAATTATCACTCGACATCTGACGCTGTTCATGTAAGCGTAGGCTTCCGCGGCCGTTGTCATCTTCAATAAAATTCTTCAGAGTATCAGACCGCATCGTCATAATTTAAAATGCGCCAACGTTTCGGCCAGCGTTGCAGCTAGCCTTCATCAGGGCGTTACGTTAACGTTGGCGCATTTTAAATTATGACGATGCGGTCTGATACCCTGAAGAATTTTATTGAAGATGACGCTGTTCATGTTACTGATATACTTTGCTAGACCCGGTGGCAATACTAAAGAGAAACTGCACCAATGGACTCCAGTGGCCATTCTACTTGTCACAGATAATTGCATCTCTATATTCATTTACACACCCACCGATGGTGTGCACGAGTACGAAATTACGTCGACATCCGACTGTGTCTTCTGGGTGCTTCACACTTTGTATGAGGCAGTGTTGATACGAGTTTCCTTGTGCTGTTTTTACAAATTTGTAATTTTGTTATACATTACATTTCAGTGACTCATTTTCAGTTGTACTGTTGAAGATTTCAGAAATATTCAAATGGTGGAATGAATAGCATAAAAGACAATGTTTGGTTCTGAGCGCCGGCCGTGGTGGCCGAGCGGTTCTAGGCGCTACAGTCTGGAACCGCGCGACCGATACGGTCACAGGTTCGAATCCTACCCCGGGCATGGATGTGCGTGATGTCCTTAGGTTAGTTAGGTTTAAGTATTACTAAGTTCTAGGAGACTGATGACCTCAGATGTTAAGTCCCATAGTGCTCAGAGCCATCTGAACCGTTTGCTTGGTAGGTCACGTCGTCCATAAACAGCTCATTTCAATGTATCCCAAGCATGTTCGATGACGTTCATGTCTGGATAACATGATGGCCACCCTAGTCGAGCGATGTCGTTTCCTGATGTAAGTAATTCACAAGATGTGCATCATGGGAGCGTGAATTCTCGTCCATGACGACGAATGCCTCGCCAATATGCTGCCGATATGGTTGCACTATCGGTCGTAGGGTGGCATTCACGTATGGTACAGCCGTTACGGCGCCTTCCATGACCACCAGCGGCATACGTCGGCCCCACATAATACCGCCCCCAAAATAGCAGGGAACCTCCACCTTCGCGGACAGTGTGTCTGAGGCGTTCAGCTTGACCGGGTTGCCTCCAAACCCGTCTCCGACGATTGCCTGGTTGAAGTCATTTGCGACGATCATCGTCGAAGAGAACGTGATGCCAACCCTGAGTGGTCCATTCGGCATGTTGTTGGTCTCATCTCTAAGCGGTGCATGGTGTTGTGGTTGCAAAGAAGGACCTCGCCATGGTCGTCGGGAGTGAAGTTGCGCATCATGCAGCCTATTGCGCACAGTTTGAGTCGTAACACGACGTCCTGTGGCTGCTCCAAAAGCATTATTCAACATGGTGGCGTTGGTGTCAGGGTTCCTCCGAGCCATAATCCGTAGGCAGTGGTCATCCACTGCAGTAATAGCCCTTGGGCCGCCTGATTGAGACATGTCATCGACAGTTCTTGTCTCTCTGTATCTCCTTCGTGTCCGAACAACATGGTTTTGGTTCACTCCGAGACGCTAGACACTTCCCTTGTTGAGAGCCCTTCCTCGCACAAACAATGCGGACGCGATCGAACCGCGGAATTGACCGTCTAAGTGTGGTTGAAGTACAGACAAAACGAGCCGCTTACCTCCTTCCTGGTGGAACGACTGGAACTGATCTGCTGATGGTCCCCCTCTGTCTAATAGGCGCTGCTCGTGCATGATTGTCTACATCTTTGGACGGGTTTAGTGTCATCATTGAAGAGCCAAAGGCACTGTGTCTGTGATACAATATCCACAGTCAACATCTGTCTTCAGGAGTTCTGGGAACGGGGATGATGCAAAACTTTTTTTTATGTGTGTATTATTTGTTTTTGAACAAGAGTTCATACAGTTAGTGAGTAGTGTATATGAATTGCACTGCTACGTAATGATGGAGCCCTGTGAAAGAAATGGGGATTATTGTAAATAAAGAGCAGCCAGGATAAAGTTCGTAACATCATCAGAAAGTCAACTTATTCCTGCAGGAAGTGACAGATGTCTTGCAATTACGTTAATCATATAGCAGTTGTTCATATCTTCAAGTGGCACTTTCGTCGCAAAGCTGTTGCTGCCTTTTCTTACTTTGTAACTGAGAACCTGCCAATTTCATTCTCGTTTGGAGATTTATAGAAAGAAATGAGAGCCCTCACACCCACCCCATTCGTAAAATACTGTGTGCTATGTGGTCAGCAGATCTGGTAGCCCAGTCGGAAGATTGTCTGACTAGTGTTTTCTAGAACTGAGATTCAAGCCCGTACGGCTGGTTTGTTATTTTTTTTCTTTCATCTATCTCCTATTTCTCCTCTGACAAAGATTTATTATCGTTAAAAATGGCACTTTACACTGGGGCATGGAGTCCACTGGGTAAACCAGTTCTAAAGTTAGGTTAGTATTCCAATTTAGTCCATTTTTGGTACGGATCCCACATGCTTGAGAAACGTACAAAAATAAGATACACATCTGTTTTATTGGCACCTCATTTTCAGTCACATTTTTAATTGTCATTGGTGTATCTTGCTCTACAAAGCTGGTGAAGTTGCCTTTTCAATTTGTCCCTTTAATTCGAAGGTTTCAGTGTCCGATAACAAAAACTCGGCCTCTGTAGTAATCCCGTATTACTGGCACTATCTTTGAAATCTAATTTGCATTCATAAACGAGGCACATCAGTTATTGCACAGGCGTTCTCATTGTCACGCACCGAGAAACCACGGCGCTTCAAATAAAAAGCTTCACGGAGTGCTATACAAAAAACTACGGAGTATGTTCTCTGCTAATGGTAAATTTCGCGCATCCAAGTATTATGCGACGCACGTTTCTGAATACTTCTGAAACACTTTGAACACTTCGCAAATAAATGCATTTTCAGTATTACCGCTACGAAGGCATACCGTACCGTCAGCAAACGGAAAACTACGTAGACATCTGTCGGCTCTTACTAAACAACCAAGCTGTCTTTGTTACTACATCAAAAACGTTCTACGATCAGAAGACCAGTTGCCTGGCTGCCTCAGAATGCAGCTAAAATAAAGGGGCAACATGTGCGAGGCTGGAGGAAGCCATTTAAGGCTACGGAGCGTCGGCCGCAAAATTTCAATGGAGACCCTGAGAGAGTGAATGAAATGTCAGTCCAGCACTGAAATTGCGTTGCCTACAGTAAGTAAATAGACAATGCGTACGCCCAGTAACACAGATAAGTGGCACAAACTATATTAAATGTAGATCTCTATATTTCCTGAAAGATATGAATTTTCAAAATAGACTGTTGTGCGTATTTTCAGAATATGCATGATATGACAATTATATTTACGGTGAATTGTTAAAAAAGTAAATGAAAGAACAAACTGTATCGTTGTATAAAACGATAATTTTGAGTAGCGACATTTAAGTTCATTAGTGATATTTGATATCGAAATTCATTTTAAATTAACATATTTTCACTTCATGAAGCAGTATGGGGATTAGATTTTGGAAAGATATCAGTCATTTCACATTACTGTGCTACCTGCTCATCATTTTGGATAGTATGTGGTTTCAAAATTTGCAATATTATTTTTGTGCATGCTTGACAAAAAAGTAGCCTGCATGAGTGTATGTATGTAAGTGCTTTTCCGTCAATATTTTATATTAAGTAAATGCAGTCGTCTTAGTTCTTATAATATACACACATTAAAAAAGTTTTACATCACATCGGTTCCGAAAATTCCGGAACCTGTACAGGAAATTGGAATAGAGATCAACACAAACATCATTCCCACCCTTTTTATTACTCATGAAAACCATACATTGCATGTTGTACCACCATACAGAGGTGGTGGTCCAGATTGCTGTACACACCAGTGTCCTCTTGCATTGATGCACGCCTGTATTCGTCGTGGCATGCTATCGACAAGTTCGTCAAGGCACTGTTGGTCCAGATTGCCCACTCCTCAACAGCGATTCGACATAGATCCCTCAGAGTGCTTGGTGGGTCACGTCGTCCATAAACAGCCCAGGTATGTTCGATAGGGTTCAGGTCTGGAGAACATGCTGGCCACTCTAGTCGAGCGATGTAGTTATCCTGAAGGAAATCATTCACAAGATGTGCGCGATGGGGTCGTGACTTGTCGCCCATGAAGACGAATGTCTCACTAATTTGCTGCCGATTTGGTTGCATTATCGGTCGGAGGATGGCATTCACGTATCGTACAGCCGTTACGGCGCCTTCCATGACCACCAACGGCATACGTCGGCCCCACATAATGCCATTCCAAAACAGCAGGGAACACCTTGCTGCACTCGCTGGACAGTGTGTCTAAGGCGTTCAGCCTGACCGTGTTGCCTCCACACACGTCTCCGACGATTGTCTGGGTGAAGGAATATGCGACACTCATCGGTGAAGAGAACACGATGCCAATCCTGTACGGTCCATTCGGCATGTTGTTAGCCTATCTGTACCGCGCTGTATGGTGTCGTGGTTGCAAAGAACGACCTCGCCATGGGCGTCGGGAGTGAAGTTGCGCATCATGCAGCCTTTTGCGCACGACGTCATGTGGCTGCAAGAAAAGCATTATTTAACATGTTCGCGTTGCTGTCAGGGTTTCTCCGAGCCATAATCCGTAGATAGTGGTCATCCATTGCAGTAGTAGCCCTTGGGCGTCCTGAGCGATGCATGTCATCGACAGTTCCTATCTCTCTGTATCTTCTCCATATCCGAACAACATCGCTTTGATTCACTCCGAGACGCCTGGACACTTCCCTTGTTGAGAGGCTTTCCCGCCACAAAGTAACAATGCGGACGCGATCGAAACATGGTATTGACCGTTTAGGCATGGTTGAACTACAGACCACACGAGTCGTGCACCTCCTTTCTGGTGAAATGACTGGAACTGACCGGCTGTCGGACCCCCTCCGTCTAATAGGCGCTGCTCATGCACTGTTGTTTACATATTTGGTCGGGTTTAGTGACATTTCTGAAGAGTCAAAGGAACTGTGTCTGTGATTCAATATCTACAGGAGTTCTGGGAACCTGGGTGATGCAAAACTTTTTTTGATGTGTGTATTTTACTTCTCAAGTGAACATATCTTTTTATCAACACATACTAATCGTACAAGCAGAAGTCATTTCTTCAGTTTCCTGAGAGTAGATCAGTACCCTTCAGAGTAGACAGTTGCATCATGATGGAGGACATCGAGCAGAATAACCTGTCAAGAGTCCCATAATACCGGGGTCATGAGTCTACCGACTGATGGAGCGGCTTTGACCTTTTCCTTCGGACGAGACATCATGCGATGCCACTCCATGGATTTAAGTTTTGTTTCAGGTTCGAAGTGATGGACCCATGTTTCATCGCCTGTGACTATGTTCGACTAAAAAATGGTCACGATCAGCCTTGTAAAGCGCCATCTATTCCGCACAGATGATCCTTCGTTGCTCTTTATGGTCTTCGGTTAAGCGGCGACGAACCCAAGGGGCACACACGTCTGAGTACCCCAACTGATGGACGAGTATGTGACCAAGAGACGTCCAGTTGCGCAGCGAGGTGTTTCTGATCCGTCGATCACCTCGATGGAGAATGTCCGCACGTTCCAACACTGCAGGAACCACAGATGTGTGTGGCCTACCTTCACGCGAGATATCGGACAGGTTTGCGCGACCTTGTTGCGATGGTGACAGACGCATCGCCCAACGACTCGACTTGCTTTTGTTCAGTGCCAAGCTTACGTAAACATTCTGCAAGCGTCTACGAATACCTGTAATGCTATGGTTTTCCATCAAAAGCAGCTCACTGACTGTTCTCTGCTTGAAATGCACCTCCATTACAGACGCTATTTTGCAGGATACGTATGGCCCCGCCGACTATCGGAATGCATGGAACTATAGGAGCTCAAACGGGAATAATCCATCATGTCCTACAACAAATTCAGCATATTTTTCAAGCGAAACTGACCGAGAAAAAAATGTGTTCCTTTACTTATTCAACACCGCTCATAGTTTAATAATATAGATGATTTCATTCTATTATTTTATTTCAGAACTACACAGCGGAGGTGCAGTGCTCTTCACTATGTGTGCTCGAATTTTGTTGTTGTAACGTTACGTTTCCGACAAGCGTACCGCCAACGCTCTAGCAAAAATATTTACATAGCGGAATCCGTTGGCCGCATTACAAGCGCCGAGGAACGATATGTTACAAATTGTTCACTAATGAAACTGCGTCCTCGCTTTACTTCAAGGCGAATTTGGGGTAACAATGGGAGTAGCTAGGAGACAGCTCATCCGGTTTAATCTGAGGAGAGCACACAAGAACGAGAACACTCTCCGGAAGGCGAGCACTTCATTGGCTTTCTATACGCTAGGAGAGCACGGTGCCGCTCCAAAAGCGGCTTACGGGTTTAGCAGAGGCGATAACAATAGACAGCGGTCTGGCCCGTTGCAGGGGGAAGGCGCGGACCGCGGCAGCAAAGAAGATTAACTGGTCCGCGGACAGCACGAGACGGACCGCCATCCTACTGGAGGCAGCGGTGGAGGAGAGCATGGGGTGCAGGATTGCTTGTTATTGCCGGCGGGCACCATTGTGTACTGGCAGTAGCGCCAGTGTGGGAGCCCACTTAATTAATTGGAGGACGTAATAAACGCTCGGCCAGGATGTTGGAGAGCATCCGGCCGAATACCGTGGGGCAACTCGGTTGAGAGCAGGACTTTCGCAACGTCATGTCGTCGTTACCTGATCTGATATAGAGGACATAACCGCCTTATTATTTTGCCAAACGGACGCTCGCAAAGAAACTACGAGAGCAAATCAAAAAGCCTTTGCCCTTCATTTTTTTTGGCCCAAGTAAGATACATACAGGTAATGACAAATATTCGCCCAAACGGACGCTCGCAAAGAAACTACGAGAGCAAATCAGAAAGCCTTTGCCCTTCATTTTTTTTGGCCCAAGTAAGATACATACAGGTAATGACAAATATTCGCCCAAACGGGCGCTCGCAAAGAAACTACGAGAGCAAATCAGAAAGCCTTTGCCCTTCATTTTTTTTGGCCCAAGTAAGATACATACAGGTAATGAAAAATATTCGCACATCAAAAAATGTTTTGCATCACCCCGATTCCCAGAACTCCTGAAAATAGAAGTTGACTGTGGATATTATATCACAGACACAGTCCCTTTGCCTGTTCAAAGATGTCACTAAACCCGCCCAAAGATATAAACAAGCACTCATGAGCAGCGCCCATTAGACGGAGGGGGTCCGACAGCAGATCATTTCCAGTCATTCCACCAGGAAGGAGGTACTCGTGTTGTCAGTAGTTGAGCCATGCCTAGACGGTCAATACCGCATTCCGATTGCGTCCACATTGTTACTTTGTGCCAGGAAGGGCTCGCAACAAGGCAAGTGTCCACGCGTCTCGGAGTGTACCAAAGCGATGTTTTTCGGACATGGAGGAGATACAGAGAGACAGGAATTGTCGATGACATGCCTCGCTCAGGCCGCGCAAGGGCTACTACTGCAGTGGATGAACGCTACCTACGGATTATGGCTCGAAGGAACCCTGACAGCAACGCCACCATATTGAATAATGCTTTTCGTGCAGCCATAGGATGTCATATTACGACTCATACTGTGCGCAAGAGGGTGCATGTTGCGCAATTTCACTCCCGACGTCCATGGCGAGGTCCATCTTTGCAACCACGACACCATGCAGTGCGGTACAGATGGGCCCAACAACATGGACCGCATCACTTTCTCTTCACCGAAGAGTGTCGCATCAACATGGATGTCACACGACGTCCTACTCTTTGTTTGTCACGCAGGTCAGATGTTCCCGACTCAACATCTTTAGCACAGTACTCATATCAACACAATCACCATAAACTGCATTCATTCTCTGATGGATCTCCTTTAGGGTGTAACCTTCTGCTGTCAGGAATTCAATGACAGCACGTTGCTTAAATCGCACTGACCGACCGTCTGCGCAGGGTTCCATACTTTACACTTAACAACACAACCGTTCACTGCTAAGGCTTCCCGCCAACTGGAGCTGTAGAAAGGGGCAACGGAACAAGCCAGTACTTGAAACTTCCTGGCAGATTAAAACTGTGTGCCCGACCGAGACTCGAACTCGGGACCTTTGCCTTTCGCGGGCAAGTGCTCTACCATCTGAGCTACCGAAGCACGACTCACGCCCAGTCTCACAGCTTTAATCTGCCAGGAAGTTTCATATCAGCGCACACTCCGCTGCAGAGTGAAAATCTCATTCTGGAAACATCCCCCAGGCTGTGGCTAAGCCATGTCTCCGCAGTGTCCTTTCTTTCATGAGTGCTAGTTCTGCAAGGTTCGGAGGAGAGCTTCTGTAAAGTTTGGAAGGTAGGAGACGAGATACTGGCAGAAGTAAAGCTGTGAGACTGGGCGTGAGTCGTGCTTCGGTAGCTCAGATGGTAGAGCACTTGCCCGTGAAAGGCAAAGGTCCCGAGTTCGAGTCTCGGTCGGGCACACAGTTTTAATCTGCCAGGAAGTTTCATATCAGCGCACACTCCGCTGCAGAGTGAAAATCTCATTCAAGCCAGTACTTGCCACACACCAATGCTGCCAACTATTGAAGAGCTACGAAGGTGGAGGCATTACTTTCAGTCAACCCTCACAGAAAAGAAAACAAGTAATTCAAAAGGATTTGTTGGCAACCCATCACGTCTGTAAATGAATCGAAATGTAGTTGCGTTTCAGTTTATACATAACTTGAGAATTGTCGTTGTTGTTGTTGTTGTTGCTGCTGCGGTTTTCAGTCCAAAGACTGGTTTAATGCAGCTCTCCTTGCTATTCTTTCCTATGCAAGCCTCTCCATCTCTGAGTAACTACTTCAACGTACATCCTTATGAATCGGCTTAGTGTATTTATCTTTTGGTCTCCCTTTACGATTTTTACACCCCACCCCTCCCTCCAGTACTAAATTAGTGATCCCTTGATGTCTTGGAATGTGTCCTACCAATTGATCTCGTCTTCTAGTCAGGTTGTACTATAAACTTCTCTTGTCCCCAATTCTATTCAGAACCTATTCATTAGTTACGTGGTCTACCCATCTAACCTTCAGCATTCTTCAGTAGCACCACCTGTCAAAAGCAACTGTTCCCTTCTTGTCTAAGCTGTTGTAAGACGTCGTGGTCTCCTGACCTTCATTGCTTACATATTCCGCCCTCACAGTCATATTCCGCACATCAAGACGCTTCATTCGAACCCAAACTCGATAAGATGAAGTCAATGTTGTATGAATTCATGTAAACGATATGCAATTAACAAGTAAGCGCACCGTGCTTGAAATACTCGAGGCTGGCGTACACACACACACATTCCAGACACGGCGGTCACAGAAGCTTTTAGTTCGGGAGAGAAACCACACAATGGGACCCTGGTCTCTTCAGAGGACGACCCAGCCTATATCGGCTGGTGACCGCCCATGTAGCGAACAGCGTGGGCCCGAGTGAAAGGGGAGAACAACCCCGTGTTCGGCTTAAAAGCAAATTCCGCTGCATTGTGTGGGAGCGGCCAGCCTACGCATTCTTTACACATAGCATGCAGTTTCAGAGATTTTCACAGGGAGACAGCAAACGCCAATGCTACAGGTTTCCGGATTGGTCGCCTTAAACAAAACGTCATTCTCCCGATTTAGAGGAGCAATGCTGATTGGCAGACGATATTTCTGACGCCTTGAGCTGAAGGAATAATGGAAGAGACCGAAAGATATACCCCTTCAAGTCTGGCGTGGAGAGGCGCTGTTCCATTGTCACTCTTGGAGCGAGGAACAAGTCTCTCCTCAGTACTTCACTGGCAGAGCACCTCTGTCGAGAGCGAATCGAAGTGCTACTCTATATTGAGTCCTTGCGATTAAGCGTTGTTCACTGTGTTGGCCGACACACTTATTGTGCAGTGTAAACAGACAGAGTTGTAGTTAAACGCCTGCGAGCGAATTTTGTGTGGCATTGCGGTGGACTGGTTATCTGACCGGTGTACCACGCCAATAGTTAGACTAAGGGCGAATAGGAATCCTTGACTTCATCAAGGCATAGGGAGAGTTTGATTGGCGAAGGTCAATCCAAATAGAACGAGAGTTATCTTATTTGTCAGCAGCGAGCAGCGCATACAGCAGTCATCGCAGCTTACAGTATTGTGCGATACAACTATTGCGAGCCCCATATTTCCTCCACAACAGTACACTTCACTGCATTTCACACACAACAGCCTCGACCGTACCTAGCAACATTCGAAAGGATAATTATTCAAGTTGAGTAGACGTGCCTCTCAGCCATTCTGCCATCTTAAACTTTATATAGAAATTTCATTAGCGAATCCTATCCTTGAGAGGTAACTTCACATTCCAAAAAGAACCAGGATATAACTTGTTAAATTCATAACTAAAAGTGCCATTGTGATTTCTCAGAATTTTTGCAAAATAAATAATAACTTTCGTTAGTTTCATGTTTTTCTTACACTAACTAGCACTACTCCAGTACCCAAGTATGCCACTAGTTACGTAAGAAATTTTGTGAATTTTTGTGTCATTTCCTTACAGCGGACGACTCCATAAGATATTTATTGCTGAATGTTTTTCAGGCATTTCTCTTTAGAACGTTAGGAGTCGTCTGCCTGACTTCTGTAGTAGTGTGGGGATGGAAATTGCATCTTGCAGGAGCCACAGGGTAAAGGGTGTATCTCAGATTAATCCGTTGCGCAGAATAACAGAATAAATGATCAACCGCACACCTCAGACTGTTTATTGTCCATGTTACACTTCCAGACATGGTTACACTCCATACAAATGCTTTCAGAAAGGTTTTTCTGACACTTACATCTATACTCGATGTTAACAAATTTCGCTCCTTCAGAAACATTTTTCTTGGGATTGCCACTCTGTATATTATATCCTTCCTACCTCGACCATCATCAGTTATTTTGCTTCACAAATAGCAAAACTTGTCTACTAATTAAAGTATCTAATTTCCTAATCCAACTCCCTGAGAATCACCTGATTTAATTCGACTACATTCCATTATTCTCGTTTTGCTTTTGTTGCCGTTAATCTTATATCCTCCTTTGAAGACATTGTCCATACCGTTCAATTGCTCCTCCGAGCCCTTTGCTGTCTCTGACAGAATTAAAATGTCACTGGCAAACCCCAAAGTTTTTATTTGTTCTATTCTCTATTTCTCCTCTCTAGACTTTAATTTCTACTCCAAATTTTTCTTTGTTTCTTTTGCTGCTTGCTCAATGTACAGATTGAATAGAATCGGTGATAGGCTACAACCCTGTCTCACTCCCTTCTCAACCACTGCTTCCCTTACATTCTCCTTGATGCCGGGCGGGGTGGCCGGGTGGCTCTAGGCGCAACAGTCTTGAACCGCGCTACCACTACGGTCACAGGTTCGAATCCTGCCTCGGGCATGGTTGTGTGTGATGTCCTTAGGTTAGTTACGTTTAAGTAGTTCTAAGTTCTAGGGGACTTCTGACCTCAGAAGTTAAGTCCCGTAGTGCTCAGAGCCATTTGAACCATTCTCCTCGATATTATAACTACCCTCTTGTAACTGCCATCAGGTTTCTGTAAAAATTGTAAATACCCTTTTGCTCCCTGTATTTTACCCTGCCACCTTTCGAATTTGAGAGAGAGTATTACAGTCAACATTGTCAAAAGTTTTATCTAAGTCTACAAATGCTATAAGCGTAGGTTTGCCTTTCTGTAACATATCTTGTATGAGAAGTCGTAGGGTCGGTATTGCCTTGCGTGTTTCCAAATTTCTCCAGAATCGAAACTGATCTTCCACGAGGTCGGCTTCCAGCATTTCTTCCATTCTTCTATTAAGGATTCCGTTAGTATCAGTTTTTAAACTGATAGTTCGGTAGTTTCCACACGTGTCAGCACCTGCTTTCTTTGGAATTGGAATTATTATATTCTTCTTGAAGTCGGAGAGTATTTCGCCTGTCTCATACGCGTTGCTCACCAGATGGAAGAGTTTTGTCATGGGTGGCTCTTCCAAGGCTGTCAGTAGCTCTAACGGAATGTTGTCTATTCCTAGAGTCTTGTTTCGACTTAAGTCTTTCAGTGCTTCGTCAAATTCTTCACGGAGTATCGTATCTCCCTTCTCTTCTTCACCATGTCCTCTTCTATTTCCATAATGTTGCCCTCAAGTACATCTCCCTTGCATGGACGCCCTATATACACGTTCCATCTTCTTGTTTTCCCTTGTTTGCTTAAGAATTACACTTACTTAAAATTGTATGAATCTATGAATATTTTCCTTTGTGTGGCTTCTGTATCGTTGTCTTACGTTTATGTAACGTACTAAGATGAATTGTGTCATTAAATTTCTTGATAAAGCAACTGTCATATGAAATCTGGAAGGCGCGGTATACGATCTGCAGCAAACAACAACAGAGTTTGTAAATTAATAAGTTTCCTTTTATGGATGAACACTCGTATGTCTAATATCCTGGGTGATAGATGCTCGTTCTACGCAGCTATCAAATCAAACACGGCGTGGGCATTTCTGCATATCTGAGTTCTGTTCAGGAAAACCACATTTCCAACTTGCTACTGGAGATGTAGAATTGCGGCCTGTCGACAAACATTTACGCTTTCCTGAGGAAGCCGTAGTTGCTACTCCACGGAACTGATACCCTCAGGCGTTCGGTTTGCGGCTATTACCTTGTAGACCGAGGAGTGTGCGCCTGCCGTTCGCTGGGTTTACGCATAAATTTCCTTTCACGTGTTTACGTAAGCGCGACCCAACGTAACACAGCCGTATCCTCCACCCACGCTTCTCGCTCCCCCTCACTTTCCTCTATTCAATCCACCATACCTTCCTCTGCACGTCTTTCTCTCTCTCTTTCTCTCTCTCTCTCTCCCTCTCCCACCTCCACTCCCCACCCCTGACTTTCTCTTGTTATTTTTCTCGGTGTGTGTGTGTGTGTGTGTGTGTGTGTGTGTGTGTGTGTGTGTGTGTGTGTGCGCGTATGTGTGTATGCGTGTGTTGTAATTTCTACGAAAAATGTTCTTAAACGAATTTTTTTTCTTTACTTAATAGATTGGCCTTATGCATGCAACATGCGCGGGTCAACACTGCTGGTGGTAAAGTAAATTGAAATATAATTAAGCGTCGTTCAAGCTAAAGAATGATGAATTATATATTTACAGCGTCTGAATGACGGTAAATGGTCGCATTTTATCAGAGTTATTTCTTATAACCTGCTAAAACAATGGTTCGCTTCAGCTGCATATCTAAGAATACTTATACATGTTTAGATTCAAGGGAAGCAGCCTGTTACAAAATAGACCTTACCAGAATAAGAATACAAAGTTTACTGTGGAATGAAACTAAATTACAGCCGTTCTATTAGAGCGTGTGAGGTGTCTGGTATAGACACCTTTCATACTATGTATTCATACGGGTATTAGTATTTTTATGTCTCAAAGTATCTAAAATCAGTCTTCCGTCTGCTAAGTAACTTTGTCATTGGTTGAGAAAAGCAAAGGCCAGTCCTCAAGCAATCGATTATGCTCTGAAATTGGGTAGCAAGTCACGTTGTTTGGCACGTTTCGTGATTTCTGTCAAGGGAAAGGTCCCTGAAGTATAGTGGTTAAGCTGCATGAGCCGCTGAGTTCTGCTGTGTGCGAACATCAAGTACGTCGGCCGTTAGTGTATGTGGCTGAGCGATGTGTTAAGAGGCGTTTCACTCGCTAGATGTTTGTGGACTTTACACAGCCGTTAATCGAAAAGTATGTCGAGCTCCGTGTGATCTGATTAAATGTTGGCTTCGCAGTGAAGTCTTAGTTATAACTGTACTGGTTGTTCTCTAATTGATCATTAATGATATTAAGTGATTGAAAGCTGCACCTAAGTGATATTACTATTATCGGTGAACCGTCCTTAAATGGTTTCAATTTAAAGGTCAGTGATTGCTGTGGAAGGAACGTTTTGTAGACTGATGCACGTATGTCTGGTGCAAGGATTCTGCCCTGTATTTTTGTGTGTGTTTCAGAGAGTTGCAATTGTCCTGTGTTTGTCAAAAGCTGCTGTAAGCCAACGCCTTGGCGGGGAGTGAGGTGTAGCCCACAGCCTAGGTCCTGCTGTGTTTACGTAACCCTGCCACGGCTGCATTGCTTTGGGCAAAGACCCCATACCAAAAGTTTAGTATATCTTTCTTTCCCTCCAAGGCGGGTAAAACGCGTTTTGTTCAAAAAATGGCTCTGAGCACTATGGGACTCAACTTCTGAGGTCATCAGTCCCCTAGAACCTGGAACTACTTAAACCTAACTAACGTAAGGACAACACACACATCCATTCCCGAGGCAGGATTAAAACCTGTGACCGTAGCGGTCGCGCGGTTCCAGAATGTGGCGCCTAGAACCGCTCTGCCACTCCAGCCGGCATGCGTTTTGTAATTTGATGTGGTTTTCTGGTGTTTAAACAATTTTTTTGGGTTACATAAAGATAGACCTGCAAGTAAGTAAACGTTAGCAAATCAGCAGGTGTAAAGTAATTAAATTCTCTCTATCGATTGTCATGTAATTTTGGGCTAATTGCAGTGATTTGTCTCTGTAGTAGCAGATAGTCCACAGTGCTTGTTGAGTCGATGTCCATTTAAGTTACAGTGTGTTTCACGGCAATCTTTCTTGCTTCTGCTACATATCCATGTTCTTGTGAATTGTGGTTAACCACGTGAGTTTTAAGTGTTGTTTGGGCAGTGTAGTAATCAAATGCAATTAAGTGGCTGGCCCACTCTGATAGGAACTGTACTGTCAGTTGTAAGCTTTTGTTAAGTGTGACGAAGCCACGGCAATACTGTGTTTGCTAGTTGTTTCTTAACTGATTTCAAACGCATTTTATGGTTCTACCTGTTGGGTTCTGATAACTGTCTTGTTTCAATAAGAACTTATACTAGGTAACTGATGCATTGTACTGAAGATTCTGAGGAATTATCTGAAGGATCTATATGTTAATAAATTAAGTATGTGTAAATCGGATAATAGTTGTGGTACGGATTGTGCAAGGTCGTACCATTGCTCATTCGCCTTGCGCCTAGTCGCCGTGCGATTGTGCCTGCCCCACACGCAAGTAGAGGATGCGTGTCTGTTGCCGCATGTCTCTTCCTCAAAATGTGCGAGCGCGTGGTTCCATTCACATTTGTGTTCACACTCAGCGCCTCCACTTGTGCGTGGGGCAAGCTACTGCCGCACACAGCCATAGAAGGGTTAAAATGTCCCTGATGAATCTGTTACTGAGGTGACATTCCATTACTAGTAGACGATCGAAGTTACTGTACTCTAATGGCCGATCCATTTTGTTGTTACTGCTTGTCTGTGGACCAAACTAGACTGACATAAAACAAAATCGCAACACCAAGAAGGAGTTGTGTGACATCAACGACAGTTGGGAGACGTGTTTTCACATCTGAAAGATGATTTCTTTTCAAATTTCGGGCCAGTCGCATAAGAGTGGCGCTAGTAGTGCCACTATGAGGATACACATCAGGCTTGCTTTCAGTACAGGCTGTAACGGCCGTGAGCGTTTTTTACCTTCGAGATAGGACGCGGTGAGTTGATGTTGGTCAAGTACGTGTTTAAGTTGACAAAGACACGATTAGCAACACCTCACTGAGTTAGGACGAGGTCGTGTAACAGGAGTACGAGGATCTGGATGTTGCTTGTAGAAAAAGTTGCCAGAAATGTAGCCACTGTACATGATTGCTGACAGAGGTGGTCACGAGAACGTACGGTCGGAAGAAGATTGGGTCCCGCACGGCAACGTGGCTGAAACGCCTGGTTACATCCGCAGGACAGAACAGATAGTTGGAATTCTGGAAAGGGGCTGAAATGAGCGGCTGTCAGTTACACTCGAACACACATAACTTAATTTAGTTGCCCGAACAGTACAGCGCAAATTAAAGAGCTTAACTATCGACTGAATATGTCAAACAATCTTATGGCTTAAGGGCACAACTTCCTCAATTTTCAAAACGGATGGAGGCCCATGATTTAAAACACAACTACAACGAAGTTTCAAAAGGCAGAAAGCGCAAGACTTTATCCTTAAATAATATTTCAAATGAGGTTAAAGGCCCAAACAATCTAAGATTTAAAAAGTAAGGAATTTTAATTTTAAGACGACTGAAGGCCCATGATTGAGAAACAGAACTACAATAAATTTTCAAAATACAGAAGGCCCAAAGCCTTATCATTAAAATGTTTTAAATGAGGCTGAAGGCCCAAACAAACTTTTAACAAGTACGGGCCGGCCGCTGTGGCCGAGCGGTTCTAGGCGCTTCAGTCTGGAACCGCGTGACCGCTACGGTCGCAGGTTCGAATGCTGCCTCAGGCATGGATGTGTGTGATGTCCTTACGTTAGTTAGGTTTAAGTAGTTCTAAGTTCTAGGGGACTGATGACCTCATGTTGAGTCCTATAGTGCTCAGAGCCATTTGAACAAGTAAGGAATTCAAATTTTAAGACGGCTGAAGGTCCATGATTGAAAATCAGAACTACAATTAATTTTCAAAAGAAAGAAGGCCGAAACCTTCATCCGGAAAAAAAATTAAATGAGGCTGTCGGCTCAAACAATGCAAGACTTGACAATTAACGAACTTTCAATATTAAAACGGCTGAAGACCCATTAGTTAAAAGCCAACTAAAAGCATACAAATTCAAACCATCGGCTATGAGCCATTACAATAGACAATCAAACATCAATAAGAAAAGGCAGTACAGCCAGCAGCGCTCAGAAGTTTCCGGGGATCGGTCTGCACTTGAAATATTAACGTTCTCTTAGGGGAGAAGGGTAGTCAGCCCAGCTACATCCGATCCGCCTTCAACCCAACCAAGTGACAGTCAACGGACCCACCGAAAAGACGACTTGCTTTCCACCCGACCAGTATACAAGGAACTCCAAAGCCAAAATGTAAAAGGCGTAGCCGCCCACAACCAAGTATGCATCTAAGCTGTCAACACTACACTCACGTTTTGGACAGCGGCAACACGGCGAGGAAAAAATACTGTCTGAATTTTACGTCTACGGCCGGGGCAGGTAACCGGAACGCTAACGACCATAAGGCAGAAAATTCCGCTGGTGCACTTGGACTTCAGTAAGTAAAAACAGTTAAACTACACCTGATGGTTGCCAAACTTTCCCCAACTCTAACACTCGCTGTTGCTCACGGGAATACCCCCAACAGCCAACCATGAAAACCAGCGGCACAATGTGAACAGACTGGCTTCGGTAATTAAATCACCACTCAACTTTGATGTCCCAGGTCGGTGAGCCACGAACTTCGTAGCAATCAGAAGAGCTCCCACACAATCAGACACTGCCTAGGGACCGCCATCGGGCCCGGCCCACTGCGCCGCGCGGAGATTTCCTGGCTGATCCACACCAGCCGACCGACTGCCGCACACCGGCTAGCAGGAAACTATAAGCACCAGACCAAAGATAGTATAAGGTGCAAATATCGATACGCACCGCTGCTGCCACACGTAGAAAGAGGAAGAACCACGGCATAACCGCAATAATCGCGGGAAAGCAAACGCAGAGTAGCAGTCAAGGTTTAAACCAATGCATAAGCAGGGGCCAGCACGGCTCAGTGGCACTACCGGGAAGATTGTCGTGTTCGCCATATAGCTCTGGCGCATCGTGCTCCATCTGCAGCAGCAAACTGAGCAGCATTTGGCGCGATAGTGACACAATGAACTGTCACAAATCGGTTACTTCAAGGAGAGTTCCGAGCCAGACGTCCTTTAACGTGGGTTCCACTGAGTCCAAACCACCACAATTTGCGACTGCAGTATTGTCAAGCGAGAGCTCACTGCAAGGCAGGATGGAGGTCTGCAGTGTTTTCTGGTGAAAACTGATTCTGTCTCGGTGCCAATGATGGAACAGTTGTCTGAGGACCGTTTCGTGTGTCAGGAGGATCACTCTCGTGCTTATACCACACATCACGAATGCAAAAGTGCTCGTAGTATGGTGCTCCAACCTGCTGCCATTCAGGAACAGCATTTCAGGGGGTGTTTTCCAACAGGATAACGGTCACCCACATACCGCTGTTGTAACTCAGCATGCTCTGCAGAAGATCGACATGTTGCCTTGGCCTGCCCGATCACCAGATCTGCCTCGAATCGAGCACGTATGGGACATCATCGAAGCACGCCAGTGTCATCCGCAAACTGCATTAACCTCCCTGTCTTGACCGACCGAATACAACATGTATGGAACTCCATCCCACTGACATTCGGAACCTGTACAACACAATGTACGCATATTTGCGTCGTGCACTCAACATTGTGGCTGTAACACCGGTTATCAATGTACCAGCAGTTCATATTATCAGTGGTTTACCTCGCGCTCACATTAATCTGTGACCGGGCAGCATGAATCACTTAAATATGGTACCTAGACAAATGTATTCTCGAAATTTCATTGCTCTACGTTAATAATTTTTTGGTGTTGCAATTTTTTCCGTCAATTTAGTTACAGGACATGCAAACATATTCCAAAATCTTCACATAAGCTCACTTGCTTATGATATGCTCCCGGGAGTGACAGCCCAGCAATGAGAACACATGCGTAGTGTGGAAAGCAGGAGAAAGAGCTGGTGACAGAATTGAGGGCGACTCCTGATTCGGTCCGTTGACAGCTCAGCCAGTGGGAACACTACCCGTGTTCACGTCGCAGTCTAGCACACAGTTTGCTCATAATTTCACCCATCACTTATACTGCCTCTTAGCACGTAGCGTACAGTGTTGGTGGCAATCTCACGAATGTGATCGTTCGAACAGATGCCTGTAACAAAGCTTTACAGTCACAGTACACCTTAAAACAGTCTGTGTATACTTGCCACCTCATTTTATACTGGTGGGTTCACCTTCCGTGGTATCTAGTGATGAATTCAACATAATATACGAGTATTCGGATACTTTTGAGCACATGATGTATCGTTTTGTTTCAAGAATGGCTGTCTGTATTCCAGAAATCAAAGTTGTCTTGTCTACATCTACATGCAATAGATATGACCAACTATCATAAATCCCTCGTCTCTGGGGGTCATTACCACATCCTATTTCCCTTGATCACTACAACAGTGATCATCCGCTGAGCTGTGTAAATAACAACTGCGTCTGTAGGTTCAAATGTATCAAATGGCTCTGAGCACTATGGGACTCAACTTCTGAGGTCATTAGTCCCCTAGAACTTAGAACAAGTTAAACCTACCTAACCTAAGGACATCACACACATCCATGCCCGAGGCAGGATTCGAACCTGTGACCGTAGCGGTCTCGCGGTTCCAGACTGCAGCGGCAGAACCGCACGGCCACTTCGGCCGGCCGCCTGTAGGAGATACCCGTTTATCATTCACATAAAGGTGCCATCATAGCGTTGTTTATTATTTGTACAGAAAAGAAGGTAAAAAATTAAGGAACTATAGCTGTGAACGAATATAACAACCTTATAATGTATGTAAACCAAACTATAAGGAAAAATCAATACTAGAGCGTGTACAAGTTAAATATATAAATGAAAATGTGGAGAGAATTTAATAAGGGAGAGGCATTCATTTTTGTTCTCCAGTAAGCGTTTTCCAGTTTCCAGAAAACCTGCTGCGCGTTATTTGCTTTTCCAAAATAAGACCACAGCAGGTGATGCTACGGCTTACATGTCGTTTTGTTTAGCCGTAGGTATTTGCAACGCTCGAGCGCCAGCAGTACTCTCCAGAGGTTTATTTAAATTTTAAATTGTTTCCGTTCGTCGGTCTCTTCTTCAGCGCCGAGCAACGTCTGAATGTAATGAAGGATGAAGTGGCTTACGCTCTGTTTCAAAACAGACGAGCAGAGAGAAAAACAAACGTGTAACACACGGACACGCGGCGAGTCCCTCTGTGAACAGTGATGGAGTCTGGAATTCGGTTAATGTTCAATGGATTAAAACTGTCATACAGCGTATCCAAACACGTACGCGAAATCTAATTTCCGCCTCTTCTGCAGTATTATCCTGGTACGTCAGCATGCGACGATTAGGAAATATCTGGATTATCTGCTGTATATCACAGAATAGGTCTTAAAAACGTTTTACAAATACAAATACGTACTCTCGTCAATCGTAGTGGAAAACGTGTAAACATACTACCAGCAAAAATAAATAAATAAAACCAGTTCTTTTACAGTTTCTGAGAAGCGAACAAAACATGCTATTTGACAGCGTTTGCAGGTCTGCAAATAAATGACGGGACGTTATAGATAGTGTACTACTGCAGTGTGAACATATGTTATTCGAAACAATGTATAATTTTCATCGAGAGCTTAGTAGCATGTTAACGGGAGGAAAGGCTAAGCGGACAGGGTACTGCGAAAATTCCATCGTAAACCAGATTAACAAAATTTAGGCTACTTAAGTACTGTGTGTGTCTAGAACTTGTTTCAGACTTTGTGACGCATTATCAGAGGTGTTCGTAGGATGTGCTAAAATGCTGAAGTAACGTCCCCCTCCACTTCTCGGAGCAATGTTTCAGGTATTAAATTGCGACACGTAGATGCTTTCATGAGTGTCTTTACAGTATACTTACGTATTTCACGAGAAAATACCATGAATTTAAAGTTAGAGTGAAAATGATTGCACACGAATACTTACCAATAGTTTTTTCTGCGAACCAACCGCGAGTGGAACAGGGGGTGTGACTGCACTAAACTAAGTACCTAGTTAGGTCACCTGCAGAGTATAAGTGAAGATGCGGTAGCAGTCGATGTTGTTAATTAGTTACCTACATGGTCTATAGACCAGAACTGCAAACATTACTATGATGTGAACATGTCATTTAATTTACCATCGTAGTATGGTTTGTAAGGGAAAAATATCGCTTCGGCTTAAATTGAATCTACATATTTTAAAATGAGATATCAGTCCGTATGCGAGCGCGCACACACACACACACACACACACACACACACACGCGCGCCCGCGCGCGCGCGCGCGCACGCGTGCGCGTGCGCGTATTATAGCATTATTGTTCGACAAATTGCGCAATACTCGAATGGAGTAAAAGGTTAATCAAGCAGAATGACTAGTTTCGTATCATTTTGTTATACAGGGTGGTCCATTGATAGTGACCGGGCCAAATACCTCACGAAATAAGCATCAAACGAAAAAACTACAAAGAACGAAATTCGTCTAGCTTGAACGCCCGACAACATGCGTCAGCGCATTGTCAATGCTGTGCGATCATTACGGAAGGCGAACTACTCGCTGTTGAGAGGAATGTCGTTACACGTATTGCCACATGCATTGAGGTTGACGGACATCATTTTGAGCATTTATTGCATTAATGTGGTATTTACAGGTAATCACGCTGTAACAGCATGCGTTCTCAGAAATGATAAGTTCAAAAAGGTAGATGTATCACATTGGAACAACCGGAATAAAATGTTCAAACATACCTACGTTCTGTATTTTAATTTAAAAACCTACCTGTTACCAACTGATCGTCTAAAATCGCGAGCCATATGTTTGTGACTATTACAGCGCCATCTATCATAAAACGAAAAAAGTGGTCCAACTGAAACATGCATATTTCTTTACGTACTACACGAATACGTAATAAAAAATGGGGGTTCCTATTTTAAAAAACGCAGTTGATATCCGTTTGACCTATGGCAGCGCCATTTATTGGGCCAACCATAGCGCCATCTGGTTTCCCCCTTCAAGCTAGACAAGTTTCGTTCTTTGTAGTTTTTTTCGTTTGACGCTTATTGCGTGAGATATTTGGCACGGTCACGATCAATGGACCTCCCTGTATAACTGATAGCCCCAGTTGCACCGTAACCAATTTATGCTATTCTTATGTGAGGGACAGTGTCTGAGATCCGTCTATAATTGTAAAACAAAATGCTTGTTTTTCGAAAATATAAATACGAAGTACAAGTTATTAAGCAATTTTTTTTATAAACGCGCTGTAATATTTGTTTTTCCTAGTAATATATAACATATGAACCAAATTTGTTGAATTTTTTTCAGTCTTCCATGTCACCACATTCTCAGGCCCGTTTCCCTCGCCCTCAGTGGCGTGGGAGCTGGGGGTGGCTTACCGATACAGTATTTTTCGTATATAGTAAGTAATACGTGTATTATGTTCTGACGAAATTCCTCCAAGCCTTACAGAAATATAATTTATGTGTTACCCTATTCTACTGCCATTTCCACTTCTTATTATCAGGGCGTGTGCGTATTACACTCTTCACATCTATCCCTGTGTGGCCAAGACTTGTATATTCCTTTCTGCGCTACACCATAGTTGGGTGGTGGATAATTCCTACATAAAAAACTAGATTTATGAATTTTCCTGTTTAATTTAAACTGCAGTTAAATACTGTCAAGGAAGTACGTAGAAGTAAGTAGAAGACTAATTGCACTGTGTAAGTGTAGTCACGTTCCCAAATGCTGAAAGAGCACTATGCTAGAGCTTCCAAGGAGGACATAATATTTTATATTTGTTATTCGCTTCTTTATTTTTAGAAATTCATGTTTTGTACACAGCTGTATTGTAACTTTACTAACCAACCAGTTTATATCAGACACGTACCATCCATAGGTGCAATGTGACATCTTTATACTGAACACTTTTGTCTTTACATCAGTAGTTGCCCTAAAATTATTGCTTATTAGAGACACGCTGCCACGGGATGATAGATCAACAACTGTTCAGTGCTGAGGAAACTGGACAATTTTTTTACTTCGTCCGTCTGATTTACACTGATACTAAATTCAGCTATAGTGGTTACCGGTATCAGGCTGACAGCCGGTCGATGTGGCCGGGCGGTTCTAGGCGCTACAATCTGGAACCGCACGACCGCTACGGTCGCATGTTCGAATCTGCCTCGGGCATGGATGTGCGTGATGTCCTTAGGTTAGTTAGGTTTAAGTAGTTCTAAGTTCTAGGGGACTGTTGACCTCAGAAGTTAAGTCCCATAGTGCTTAGAGCCATTTAAACCATTTTATCAGGCTGACACGCCCATTCTCAAAGCACACATCTAAAGTTACAAAGTACGTGTTCTACAATAATGTTTACAAACAGTATGTATGTCCACACTACAGGTACTCACATGTTTATAGTCATACCTTGCTGCTAACAGTAATTATTCATACAGTATGGTGCCAAAAGCAGCGAACAGCTTCTGTACAAAAAAGTATACTGTGGCCAACAAGTACCGTCATTGACCTTAGCCTATGTGCCCGTTGGAACTGGCTCTCACAACCGAATTTACAAATATTACCCACAGCAGTCAACAAGACATCTTTGTAGGTGTCGCCCTTATACATGCCCGAATGCTTGTATGGCTGTCTATTAGTTTTCCATTGTGCTGCCAATACCATTGTGATTTATCGATAAGATTTAGGTGCGTAAAGAACTTGTTGTTGTGGTCTTCAGTCCTGAGACTGGTTTGATGCAGCTCTCCATGCTACTCTATCCTGTGCAAGCTTCATCATCTCCCAGTATCTACTGCAGCCCACATCCTTCTGAATCTGTGTATTCATCTCTTGGTCTCCCTCTACGATTTTTACCCTCCACGCTGCCCTCCAGTATTAAATTGGTGATCCCTTGAGTCCTCAGAACATGTCCTACCAACCGATCCCTTCTTCTAGTCAAGTTGTGCCACAAAATCCTCTTCTCCCCAATCCTATTCAATACCTCCTCATTAGTTACGTGATCTACCCATCTAATCTTCAGCATTCTTCTGTAGCACCACATTTCGAAAGCTTCTATTCTCTTCTTGTCTAAACTATTTATCGTAGATGTTTCACTTCCATACATGGCCACACTCCATACAAATACTTTCAGAAACGACTTCCTGACACTTAAATCTATACTCGATGTTAACAAATTTCTCTTCTTCGGAAACGCTTTCCTTGTCATTGCCAGTACTACCTTTTATATCCTCTCTACTTCGACCATCATCAGTTATTTTGCTCCCCAAATAGCAAAACTCCTTTACTGCTTTAAGTGTTTCATTTCCTAATCTAATTCCCTCAGCATTACCGGACTTAATTCGACTACATTCCATTATTCTCGTTTTGCTTTTGTTGATGTTCATCTTATACCCTCCTTTCAAGACACTGTCCATTCCGTTCAACTGCTCTTCGAAGTCCTTTGCTGTCTCTGACAGAATTACAATGTCATCCGCAAACCTGAAAGTGTTTATTTCTTCTCCATGGATTTTAATACCTACTCCGAACATTTCTTTTGTTTCCTTTACTGTTGCTCAGTATACAGATTGAATAGCATCGGGGAGAGGCTACAACCCTGTCTCAATCCCTTCCCAACCACTGCTTCCCTTTCATGTCCCTCGACTCTTATAACTGCCATCTGGTTTCTGTACAAATTGTAAATAGCCTTTCGCTCCCTGTATTTTACCCCTGCCACCTTCAGAATTTGAAGGAGAGTATTCCAATCAACATTGACAAAAGCTTTCTCTAAGCCTACAAATGCTAGAAACGTAGTTTTGCCTTTTCTTAATCTTTCTTCTAAGATAAGTCGTAGGGTCAGTATTGCCTCACGTGTTCCAACATTTCTACTGAATCCAAACTGATCTTCCCCGAGGTCGGCGTCTACCAGTTTTTCCATCCGTCTGTAAAGAATTCGAATTAGTATTTTGCAGCTGTGACTTACTGAACTTATAGTTCGGTAATTTTCACATCTGTCAACACCTGCTTTCTTTGGGATTGGAATTATTATATTCTTCTTGAAGTCTGAGGGTATTTCGCCTGTTTTATACATCTTGCTCACCAGATGGTAGAGTTTTGTCAGGACTGGCTCTCCCAAGACTGTCAGTAGTTCTAATGGAATGTTGTCTACTCCCGGGGCCTTGTTTCGACTCGTGTCCTTCAGTGCTCTGTCAAACTCTTCGCGCAGTATCATATCTCCCATTTCATCTTCATCTATCTCGTCTTCCATTTCCATAATATTGTCCTCAAGAACATCGCCCCTGTATATCCTGCATAGACCCTCTATATACTCCTTCCACCTTTCTGCTTTCCCTTCTTTGCTTAGAACTGGGTTTCCATCTGAGCTCTTGATATTCATGCAAGTGGTTCTCTTTTCTCCAAAGGTCTCTTTAATTTTCCTGTAGGCAGTATCTATCTTACCCCTAGTGAGATAAGCCTCTACATCCTTACATTTGTCCTCTATCCATCCCTGCTTAGCCATTTTGCACTTCCTGTCGATCTCATTTTTGAGACATTTGTATTCATTTTTGCCCGCTTCACTTACTGCATTTTTGTATTTTCTCCTGTCATCAATTAAATTCAGTATCTTCTGTTACCTAGGGATTTCTGCTAGCCCGCGTCTTTTTACCTACTTGATCCTCTGCTGCCTTCACTGTTTCATTCCTCAAAGCTAACCATTCTTCTTCTACTGTATTTCTTTCCCCCATTCCTGTCAATTGTCCCCTTATGCTCTCCCTGAAACTCTGTACAACCTCTGGTTCTTTCAGTTTATCCAGGTCCCATCTCCTTAAATTCCCACCTTTTGTAGTTTCTTCAGTTTTAATCCACAGTTCATAACCAATAGATTGTGGTCAGAGTCCACATCTGCCCCTGGAAATGTCTTTCAGTTTAATATCTAGTTCCTAAATCTCTGTCTTACCATTATATAATCTATCTGAAACCTAGAATCTCCAGGGTTCTTCCATGTAAACAACCTTCTTTCATGATTCTTGAACCAAGTGTTAGCTATGATTAAGTTATGCTCTGTGCAAAATTCTACCAGGCGGCTTCCTCTTTGATTTCTTAGCCCCAATCCATATTCACCTTCTACTTTTTGTTCTCTTCCTTTTCCTGCTGTCGAATTCCAGTCACCCATGACTATTAAATTATCGTCTCCCTTCACTACCTGAATAATTTCTTTTATCTCATCATACATTTCATCAGTTTCTTCATCATCTGCAGAGCTAGTTCGCATATAAACTTGTACTACTGTAGTAGGCGCAGGCTTCGTGTCTATCTTGGCCACAATAATGCGTTCACCATGCTGTTTGTAGTAGCTTACCCGCACTCCTATTTTTTATTCATTATTAAACCTACTCCTGCATTACCCCTATTTGATTTTGTATTTATAACCCCGTATTCACCTGTCCAGAAGTCTTGTTCCTCCTGCCACCGAACTTCACTAATTCACACTCTAACTTTAACCTATCCATTTCCCTTTTTAAATTTTCTAACCTACCTGCCCGATTAAGGGATCTGACATTCCATGCTCCAATCCACTGAATGCGTTTTATTTCTCCTGATAACGACGTCCTCTTGAGTAGTCCCCGCCTGGAGATCCGAATGGGGGTCTATTTTACCTCCGGAATATTTTACCCAAGAGAACGCCATCATTATTTAATCACACAGTAAAGCTGCATGCGCTCGGGAAAAATTACGGCTGTAGTTTCCTCTTGCTTTCAGCCGTTCTCAGTTCCACAACAGCAAGGCCGTTTTTGTTAGTGTTATAGGGCCCGGTCAGTCAATCATCCAGACTGTTGCCCCTGCAACTGCTCCTCTTCAGGAACCACACGTTTGCCTGGCCTCTCAACAGATACCCCTCCGTTGTGGTTCCATCTACGGTACGGCTATCTGTATCGTTGAGGCACGCAAGCCTCCCCACCAACGGCAAGGTCCATGGTTCATGGGGGGATACCCAACTTACATTACAGCAAATGTTCACCATTTTGTTCTATAAAGTAGCGTACCATCAAAATGAAAACAATTTTACATTACAGGAAATGTTAATATTTTCTACAAAGTAACTCGGCGTCCAAATTATTTATCCCATGAGGCATTACTGAATGACTGTAGGAAAAGGCAGCCATCTTTCTAATTTGTCCCTAAATTACACTATTAGCTGTCATAGAAAGCTTATTGAGCTTAAACGTTGATCAGGTTTATAGCAATGACTTCCATTTGACAGCTTTATGGCCATATATATTCAGGAATTAAAAAACAAAATCTGTTCCATTTATTTATGGTTCAAATGGCTCCGAGCACTATGGGACTCAACTGCTGTGGTCATAAGTCCCCTAGAACTTAGAACTACTTAAACCTAACTAACCTAAGGACAGCACACAACACCCAGCCATCACGAAGCAGAGAAAATCCCTGACCCCGCCGGGAATCGAACCCGGGAACCCGGGCGTGGGAAGCGAGAACGCTACCGCACGACCACGAGATGCGGGCACCCATTTATTTATGGTCTATCATATATTCACGGTCATAGTTAGGCTTTGTGCTCTAAATGTATTGTGTTTTATCAAAAGTTTTTATCACCCTGTTTGCTTAGAACTAATTAATATAAAAAGAACTATATTTACCTTTGTAGTAATCAACTTGTAACGCCAGAAATGCATATCCTCCTATTTCCATCTATTGTACTATAAATTTGTATTCCTTATTTTTGTTACCTGAATATATGACATTTCTGTGTCTTTGCATATTGTAATTGTTTTACTATATATATATATATATATATATATATATATATATATATATATATATATATACTCCTGGAAATGGAAAAAAGAACACATTGACACCGGTGTGTCAGACCCACCATACTTGCTCCGGACACTGCGAGAGGGCTGTACAAGCAATGATCACACGCACGGCACAGCGGACACACCAGGAAACGCGGTGTTGGCCGTCGAATGGCGCTAGCTGCGCAGCATTTGTGCACCGCCGCCGTCAGTGTCAGCCAGTTTGCCGTGGCATACGGAGCTCCATCGCAGTCTTTAACACTGGTAGCATGCCGCGACAGCGTGGACGTGAACCGTATGTGCAGTTGACGGACTTTGAGCGAGGGCGTATAGTGGGCATGCGGGAGGCCGGGTGGACGTACCGCCGAATTGCTCAATACGTGGGGCGTGAGGTCTCCACAGTACATCGATGTTGTCGCCAGTGGTCGGCGGAAGGTGCACGTGCCCGTCGACCTGGGACCGGACCGCAGCGACGCACGGATGCACGCCAAGACCGTAGGATCCTACGCAGTGCCGTAGGGGACCGCACCAACACTTCCCAGCAAATTAGGGACACTGTTGCTCCTGGGGTATCGGCGAGGACCATTCGCAACCGTCTCCATGAAGCTGGGCTACGGTCCCGCACACCGTTAGGCCGTCTTCCGCTCACGCCCCAATATCGTGCAGCCCGCCTCCAGTGGTGTCGCGACAGGCGTGAATGGAGGGACGAATGGAGACGTGTCGTCTTCAGCGATGAGAGTCGCTTCTGCCTTGGTGCCAATGATGGTCGTATGCGTGTTTGGCGCCGTGCAGGTGAGCGCCACAATCAGAACTGCATACGACCGAGGCACACAGGGCCAACACCCGGCATCATGGTGTGGGGAGCGATCTCCTACACTGGCCGTACACCACTGGTGATCGTCGAGGGGACACTGAATAGTGCACGGTACATCCAAACCGTCATCGAACCCATCGTTCTACCATTCCTAGACCGGCAAGGGAACCTGCTGTTCCAACAGGACAATGCACGTCCGCATGTATCCCATGCCACCCAACGTGCTCTAGAAGGTGTAAGTCAACTACCCTGGCCAGCAAGATCTCCGGATCTGTCCCCAATTGAGCATGTTTGGGACTGGATGAAGCGTCGTCTCACGCGGTCTGCACGTCCAGCACGAACGCTGGCCCAACTGAGGCGCCAGGTGGAAATGGCATGGCAAGCCGTTCCACAGGACTACATCCAGCATCTCTACGATCGTCTCCATGGGAGAATATCAGCCTGCATTGCTGCGAAAGGTGGATATACACTGTACTAGTGCCGACATTGTGCATGCTCTGTTGCCTGTGTCTATGTGCCTGTGGTTCTGCCAGTATATATATATATATGCATTTATGTCCATGTATAATTGGTTTGTTTCGTAAATATTATTTGTATTTTTACGCTGGGTCTTGCCTAGGGAAGACTGCTATCGAACGATTATGTTGATAGGTCGTGTGAAGAATCAAAGTGTGTAGGATCTTTGGTAGTGTTAACTCTGCCGCGTGGAGCGCGGGCTGAGCAGAGAGAGTCTGGCTGGGGTGGTGCAGTGGAGCAGGTGTGTTGTGTGAAGCTCCCGCGAGTTGCCAGGCTTTCGGGGTTTGGCAGCACGTAATTGCGCTCGACTTGCGATGATAGTTTCTGACATGGTGTCGCGGACGGGAAGCATTAGCTGGTGCACATCAAGAGCCCGTTTCGTCTGGTGACCGTGTCGAGAAGAAGGCGCGCCAACATCCAGCTTCTGCAACAGCGACGGCCGACAATGAGTGACTGTCGCCACCTCCTCGATCGACGGCTTCAAACCTTCAATCGACCAACAAGGAAGACTGGAAGCACGTAAAGTTTTAGAACTGTATGGCAGACCTCAGCTTTTCAAACTGTACCATTTTCGTAACTATAATTACAGCAACTTAGCATGAACCTTTGTTGCTCATTGTCCCAATTGCTTTGCCAAGCAGGGTCCCTTCCTTTTCCGAAATGAGCCCGAGTGTCGTTGAAATACAAACGCCAGCATCATTTTATTTCACTGCTTTAATTTCAAAGTTCAGTTAAGGTATTCATAGCTGGCTACAATATTTAGATTGTACAAGCACAAATTAAGAGTGCGAGTTTTGTTACCGTATTTTAGTTACCTGTGACTGCAGCTCAGCTTGGTACGTACTAAATTTTACTATTGTTAATTGTTCAGAATCGTTTAGTTCAAGTTCAAAGTTAAATCTCTTCTTTCTAAATTGCATAGATTCAAGTAGCTTTAGAAATGATTGTTGAGGTAGTCCAAGACTAACCGTATTTTACTGAATTTCGATGTGCTTCAGAAAGAAAGCTCACTATTAACTTCAGTCACTAAATTAACTTTCGATTTTCCGGTTTTATTAATTCTTTTGCTAAATTAAGTCAGAGTGTAGCGAAATTTATTACTTCTGACAAACTTTCAGTTTTCACACTACACGTGTCAACCTTCAGTTGCCACGCTTCTAGTGCTAATTATATGTGTAATAACCTTTCTTTTTCAGTTACTATAGTAATTGTCCTTAGGACTGGCGACTGTAATTTCCTCCAAATCTCAAATATGTAATTAACGCTAGTTAATTGTTAACATAACGGCCGCACATTTACTTTATTAACTTTACCCCTTTTCAAAATTAATTTCCACCAGTGTCATTTGCATTTTTCCTTTCATTTAGATGTAACCCTTTCGTCCCTCTTTACCGACCGATTAACTTCGGTGACGATTGCTTTTTCCCAAATTTCCATTAGGTACACGCGGTTTAATTTTTCACTGTCATTAAGGTCGATAAGTGAGGGGGAGGTTACAAACTACGAGGTCTATTCACATTAATGTGATCACTGCTAATGTTCGGTTTCAACGTTCAATAACCACTCACAGACGGCACGTGGCAGAACTAGCAGTGAAGGGTATAAAAGTCAGGGAGCGGGGCGGGGGGGGGGGGGGGAGGGGTGGAGTGGGCGACGCAGGAAACAATGCAGTCGTTGAAACTTCCTCGCAGATTTAAACTGTCTGCCAGACCGAGACTCGAACTCGGGACCTTTGCCTTTCGCGGGCAAGTGCTCTACCCAAGCACGACTCACGCCCCGTCCTCACAGCTTTAGTAGGAGATCAGGTACTGGCGGAAGTCCAGCTGTGAAGACGCGGCGTGAGTCGTGTTTGCGTAGCTCAGATGATGCCGGCACGGTAACTCAGCGTGTTCGGTCGGAGGGTTAGCTGCCCTCAGTAATAAAAAAAACTGAGTTAATGGATCGACAACGAACTGAAACGGGTGTCTTGCGATGTCCGCACCGAGCAGATGAAACGAACGAAAACGAACAAAATGAGAATAAAAAAAAAGATGGTAGAGCACTTGCCCGCGAAAGAAAGGGTCCGGAGTTAGAGTCTCGGTCCGGCACACAGTTTTAATCTGCCAGGAAGTTTCATATCAGCGCACACTTCACTGCTGAGTGAAAATCTCATTCTGAATGCAGTCGTTGTCGTACTGTAGAAATGGAGCGATTTATCTGACGTCCAAAACCGCATGATCATTGAATTTCGGGTCAAGGTTGGAAGCATTTCCGGAATGGCTAAGTTCGTAAACTTTTGTCGTGCCGCCGTAGTTAAAGTATACCGTGCAGGACAAAATGTCGCTATTGAAAATCAGCGCCAAGGCAACTGTAGTGCACCACTGGTCACAGATGACAAGGGTAAGTGACGGCTGTCCGATGTGTACGAGCGACTAGGCGTACAAATGTTGAGCAACTGAGCTGCCAGGTGAGCGAAGGGACTACTCAACGACCGGTCAACAAACATTGGTGGGAACAAGTTAACCACAGCAGGTGCCTGGTTCATGGACCCACGCTGACTGCTGTTCATCGGCGAGGAAGGCTGGAATTTGCACGCCAATATCGCAACTGGACGGCCACTAAGTGGTGGCAGGTGGCCTCTTCAGACATCGAACAGATGGCCGTTGGCGTGTCAGGCGTGAAACGTCTAAAAAACAAACACCTTGCAACAATCGTCGGAAGGGTGCAGGCCGGAGGAGGGAGCGTTTTGGTCTGGGGAATGTTTTCATGGCATTCCGTGGATGATGGCACAAGGCAGACAAGTACACCTCTATCCTTGTGGAGTATGTCAACCTCTATATGCAGTTTGCGTTTCTTCGATAGCATGGTATCTACCAGCAGGATAATGCAAAGTGTCACACAACATGCAGTATACGTGAGTGTTTTGAAGAGAGCCTAAATGAATTTCCCGTATTTCTCTGACCATCAAACTCCCCGGAATTATTCCCAGTCGATGATCTGTAGGACCACCTCGAACGGGCTGTTTGCGCCATGGATCCTCCACCGTGAAACCTAGCGCAGCTGACCACTGAACCGATGTCGGCATGACTCCGCATTCTTGTTGGTACCTTCCAGAACGTCACTGACTCCCTTCCTGCACGTCTCGCAGCAGTACTCACTGCAAAAGGTGGTTATTCAGGCTTGTGACAGATGGTGAGTGGACAGTATCTGTTTTAGGCTTGAATAACTGCTTTAACACCCGTTCAGAGAATCATACCAGTTTCCTCGACTCACGATGACAGATTGCTATACTATACATAACGTGAAGAAGATTGGACCCTATGTCGATCATTGTGATGCACCTGTACTTGATATTAATTGCCGCTGTGTTCGGGTTTCCATGAGTCATTATCGAAAAGCAAAGAAAGGCGAGGTTGAAACTCATTGGTGAAACATAGCGTCCTCTTCTTGTTTAGTACTAAAAAATCTTCGTGTCACCTTCATATCGCCCTTCCCCGACTCCGTAAACAGAAAATGGGGAGGGAAGAGGGAAGAGATAGGGTGGGGAACCAGACTTACAATTAAATTCAGGAGACTTGGGCAATCTAGACTGATAATGATGAACTCCTCAATGTCACTAAGAAAAACCTCATGATCTCACAACATCTATGGAACATCACGTACATGTGAATATACGGTTAACTGAAACAATGTAGGTCCGTACTACTATTACGGTGGGGGCATGGAAACGAAAAATGTGAGAAATATAAGAATGTCAGGGAAGCGCCCGTAATTTTACCAATGATTTTAGCAGATTCCATAAACACAAAATGCTGAAATCTGATTATGAAAACAGCACTATCCACTTAATTACCTTGTAGATAAATAAGAGATGGCGTCTCAAAATTACTACGTAATGTGTTGCCAATTGACACACAAATTGCAGCGATGAACGTCATCTATGAGAGCACATTGTTAAACGCCAACTGAACCGCTTTGAGTAACTGACACGCCAATTTGGTACGAAAGTCGAGTCCACAACTTGCGACTGACAGGCTGTCTGTGGCCGCGTGGTTTGAGACGCTATGTCACTGATTGCGCGGCCCCCTCCTGCCGGAGATTCCAGTCCTCCCTTGGGCATGGGTGTAAGTGTGTGTTGTTCTTACCATAAATTAGTTTAAGTTAGTTCAAAGTAGTGTGTAAGTCTAGGGACCGATGGCCTCAGAAGTTTGGTCCCTTAGGAATTCACACACACATTTGAACATTTAAACAGGCTCTCTCGAGGACCCTCTGCCACACCACGGATGTCTTAGAGCGGGATGGTGCGGGAGCTGTGTTGTGGATTGAATTGGTTTGGGAGAAGAGACCAAACAGCAAGGTCATCGGTCTCATCGGATTAGGTAAGGATGGGGAAGGAAATCTGCCATGTCTTCTCAAGGGAACCATCCCGGCATTTGCTTGAAGCGATTTAGGGAAATCTCGGAAAATCCAAATCAGGATGGGCGGACGCGGGATTCAACCGTCATCCTCTCGAATGCGAGTCCAGTTTGCCAACAACAGCGCCACCTCGCTCGGTAGCTGTGTTGTGACGTCTGTTATTATTGACATGTATCTTTATATCTTTGAGTATCGCAATATTTTTAATTTTATCTAAATGGCTATAGAGACTGTGCTAAATGTAACAAGTGAAATGGACCTGCTATACGAGAGGGAGAGAGCGAATGATAGATCGATATTCAGATATGCGTGTGTCCGAGAATGGGTTTGTGCGAATGGAGTGTGAAGCTAATCGGTACCACGTCGGAGTAATAAACATACCAAGTACCGTTACTGCCGAACACTTACGTTCCCAGTACGATATGGGCTAAATACGGATGTGGTAAAGGAATTACCAGACTTATTCAGGGAATCCAAGCCTGAAAATGCAAGAAACTGTGTTGACAATGCATATGTAGGTAAGCAGTGATTATTGCTTCTTTGCCGCGCGGGGTAGCCGCGCAGTCTGAGGCGCTTTACCACAGTCCGTGCGGTTCTCCCATTGGAGGTTCGAGTCCTCCCTCGGGCACGGGTGTGTGTGTTGTCCAAAGCGTTAGTTAGTTTAAGTTAGATTAAGTAAGATTAAGTAGTGTTTTGGCTTGCGGACCGATGACCTCAGCAGTTTGGTCCCGTAAGACCTTACCACATATTTCCAAACTTTTTATTGCTTTGCCGGACTGAGCTGGCACATCGAAACTATATTGCACTTAATACGAATTTAAAATTATCTTGTAATTTAAGGTTGTACCTATGAATTATTTTATGATCATGCTGTTAGGTTTGTTTGTCAAAATATTTGTTGCCTTCGTGCCTATTCTGTAAAGTAAATCATCATCATCATCATCATCATTTAAGACTGATTATGCCTTTCAGCGTTCAGTCTGGAGCATCGCCCCCCTTATACAGTTCCTCCATGATCCCCTATTCAGTGCTAACATTGGTGCCTCTTCTGATGTTAAACCTATTACTTCAAAATCATTCTTAACCGAATCCAGGTACCTTCTCCTCGGTCTGCCCCGACTCCTCCTACCCTCTACTGCTGAATCCATGAGTCTCTTGGGTAACCTTGCTTCTCCCATGCGTGTAACATGACCCCACCATCTAAGCCTGTTCGACCTGACTGCTACATCTATAGAGTTCATTCCCAGTTTTTCTTTGATTTCCTCATTGTGGACACCCTCCTGCCATTGTTCCCACTGTAAAGTAAAATGTTGTAAAAAAATGAATGGTAAAAACGGATGTGTACTGGAGTTTTTCATTTGAAGCAAAATGCGAGTTCACGCTCCTTGATACAGTAGAAGAGGCTATGAAACACAGTTTAACAGTTTGCTACACTTGAAAGTTATTCTCTAGGCTGTTTGATCGCGATTGTGACACATATGGCAAATACAATCCGCGAGTTAAAATTAATTTTTCAGAAAAAACTGTTCAAATGTGTGTGAAATATTATGGGACTTAACTGCTAAGTCACTAAGCTTACACACTACTTAACTTAAATTATCCTAAGGACAAACACACACACCCATGCCCGAGGGAGGACTCGGGCCTCCCGCCGGGACCAGCCGCACAATCCATGACTGCAGCGCCCAGACCGCTCGGCTAATTCTGCGCGGCAATTTTTCAGACTTTGCAAAACTTTTATAACGTAATTTTTATTGAGTTAATAAAACATGTGTTTCTATGTACGAGTACAGTAACTAGATTCAAATATCGCAGTCGCCATTATTCGCTATATTAATTCATATTCAGAAAAAAATACAGAACACCTTGAAAGGCTAGCGATAGGACGTTCGTATTCACACATGCACATTCGTATGTTCTGCAAAAATGATTAGCATTTGGGTCACGACGGGCCACAGGTTCAAAGTCAACATCGACATCGCGGCGCAACACCACCTACCGATAAAATGTGTCTGAGGCACTCGTTGTTGCTATAAATCGAAGTTAGCTGATCAGTGTGACTTGAACGGATGTGCATGGTGCCTCGCAGATACTGCCACATCAGTGAATTTGAAAGAGGGGCCATTATTGGCAGGTGAGAATGTGATGCATCCATCTGGTAAATTTCTGGTCGTGTGGGACGAAGTACTTAGGCAGTGCAGCGGGTGTGTGCAGAATGGTTCACGGAAGGCCGTAGAACACGGCGACATGGGTCAGGTCGCACCTCCCAGACCCATCCCATACCACGAGAAGATCGACACCTCGTCCGAATGGCGTTGCAGGACAGACCTGCATCCTCCCTCGGCTCTAGTGCAGCAGTGGAGCAGTGGAACACTTCGTACACTGTCAGTCTATCGCCGTTTGTTACAGAATGGCTTACGTGAACGTTGTCTACTTTTCCGGCAACCTTTGCGGAAAAATGCTACACGGCAATGGAGTATGGAACGACGCCACTAGTGACAGAAATGGCATCAGATAGTGTTTTCGGACGAATCTAGTTTCTGTTCGTTTGAAAATGGTGGTGCATATTGGTTCGCCACAGACAGGGGGAGAGGCATCACAGTGACTGCATTCTCACAAGACATACAGCGCCAATTCAAGGTCTTATGGTGTGGGGTGCTTCTGGTAAAAACCACAAATCGCAGCTGGTGCGTGTCCTATGCGCTGTAACCAGTGTGACGTACGTGACTGACAATCTGCGACTCGTAGCTGTACTCTTTCTGTACACCAAGCCAGACATCATTTTCAGCAAGACAATGCACCACACCTCAATTTTCTGCACGAACAAGTGCCTTCTTGGTGTCACAGGATTTCAGCCTTTTGCGCTGGCCCGCCAGGTCGCCAGATTTGTTGCCAATCGGAAATGTGTGGGATATAGTGGAACGATGGGTGCAGCACTGTGACTCTTGTGCCAACCACGATAGATGAACTTTCGGAACGATGTAAATGCAGCATGGGTGGCTATACCACGGGATGCCCTTCGCGCCTTTTATGTGTGGATGCCATCACCCATGGTACTAGTTGTCAGTGCCCACGGCAGACCCTGTGCCTACTAAGGAACAGGACACGTGATGAAGCGACGTAACTGAAATGCTAACAATTTCTGCAGAGCACAGTAATGTACATGTCCTGTAAATGTGAATGTCCTATCTCTAGTCATTCAACGTGTTCTGTTTCTTTTTTGTTTTCTGAACTTGAGTGTATATCCGTTCCTCTAGTGTTTGTTAACGTTATTATTATTATTATTATTATTATTATATTCGATTATTCCCATTTAAGAGAGCGTTTGAACTTCAATTCCTTTATGATGATTGTTTACGTTTCTTCTGAGCCCAAATTTTCTTCATCTGTTCACTGTGTTGTTTCTTTCGCTCCGCTGTCCATTTGCATTCTGATCTCTTCTGTGTTGTGGTGTCAAATTTATGTTTTTTTATGATGTTCCTGAATTCAGATCTATTTTCTGCATCGTTTACTGTTATGTGCGCTTGTCTGAGGTCCTCTTCAACTTCTTTTATCCATTTTGCTTTTCCCCTGCCTGAGTTGATGACTTTAAGAATTCGCTTTGAAATTCTGTTTTCTTTCATCTTGTGGATATGTCCGTAGAACTGCATTCTTCTTTTCCTTATTGTATTCGTAATCTTGTCTGTGTATTTATATAATTCTGATGTTGGTCTCTTCTTCCAGATTCCTTGCTCTTGTTAACGTTATTATTATTATTAGCCATTGTTTACTGTTGCATGTGCCTTTATAATCATCCGATTTCAAAGTAAGCCGTGGGTACGTGTTCGAATATTTGTATTATGATTTTATTTTATGACTGCTTCATGCTTTTTAAGTGTGAGTGAGTGAAGAGTTTAACGTAGCCAGAGAGATGATGGGAGCTTGACACACCAAAAGCGTAGCTGTGGACTATACATTTATTTGTTGTATGTTAAATAACGATAATCTCTCCTCCAATCCTTAGGATAGATACTGTTAAAGTAGCTCATTTCTCATTGGTACCGGGTATAAAGCGAGTGGGAATTTTACAGCTGTAATACGAGAGGAATTTACGTTTACGGTCTGGAATTCGTCAAGCTGCAGCTTTCTCGAAGTCTAGTGTGAGATTACATGTTTTGCAATTATTTTTTGTGGAGGGTTGTTTACTTATTGCCAACTAACTTTTACAGTAACTTTGGTATCCAACCAGGTTTTTTAAGCTCTTAAATCATCAAACGTTATCCCATTACGTTTCCGCGTTAAATGCTTAGGCACATCAACGATCAAAACTAGATACTTTAAAACTCTTCGGAGCCGGTTTACTTACATCCTTCACAGAGTGCACTCACTGTAATTTCCGTCGAGAGAATCGTCCAGATCTGGTGATGTCTTCGTCTTCTCTTGAATCGTGGACTACGCTTACTTGACCCTCTTGATCTTGCTACAGAAACTTCTCTTTAAACACGGTTGATTTTTTTCTAATATTTTTGGCATGTATATTCGAGCGTTACATACGAGCTTTGAGTTTCAAGTCTCAGTATTTGAAATCGGCGAAGGCTCCATTTTAAGCTCGCAAAAGTAGAATACGGTATGGAAAGGGAAAAAATTCTTCGTTGTTCCAGAACTCTTCAACAGGAGCATGTATGACTTTCACTGTCGCGTCATCAACTGCCGTTCTCTTGTAGGCTAAATTTAATTTGTAAGTTGCACATATTGCCGGATGCGACCTGATATTTGGCAGAGACGAATATTTAGCAGCCCGGACCTTGTGTTATAATATTTTTATTTCATTTATTTTCCTTAATAACTAGTTTTGACAGAGTCTAGCTGTCATCTTCGGAGAAAAAAATTATGACAATACGGGCAACTGTACAACCAATATACAAGTGAAAAAGAAATCCATAATAACGTGATACCATAATTTTTTTACATATACCCTGGAAATAATATTACTGTGTATAGATGGCACAAACATGATGAGAGCACACTTCAATTATGAAACAAAGACGCCACGTTGGCTTGTCAAATACATAAAACAGAGTAAATAAAAAGTCCGTAGCATCAACAATGTGCCTTGTAGTGGATGCGAGTTCGTCAATCTACCATTTTGCCTACGGCACATCAGGAGAAACTGAACGGGCACGCAGCGGAAACCTCGATGGGTGTTTACATGCTTGGTCAACAGGTGGCGCAAGTGAGCCATTACACCGATTATTAGATAGTCTTTGAAATAAAAATTGCTATCGCTAGATACAATGACCCAGGAATGGTTACTACAGAAAGTAAAAATTATCTGTATAAGTGCTCGTTAAACGCTCGTGGTTCGTTTACACTTAGACCAGTACATAATTCTTTACTTTTATAGTAACCATTCCCATGTGAATTTATCTAGCGATTACAGTTTCGTATTTCAAAGAATATCTAATGATTGTAATCGCTAGATACAATGACACAGTAATGGTTACTACATAAAGCAAAAGTTACGTCTAAGCGCTTGTTAAATGCTCGTAGTTCATTTACACTTAGACCAGTACATAATTCCTTAATTTGATAGGAATCATTCCCACGTGAATGTATCTAGCGATTACAGTTTCGTATTTCAAAGAATATCTAATAATCATGCAATGGCTCACTTACGCCACCTGTCGACCAAGCCTGTAACTGCCCATCGATGCTTCCGCTGCGTGCCCCCTCTGTTTTACCTGTCATGGCGTGGCCATATAACGGCTCCGTTCACGAACTCGCCTTCATTCCCGGGCACACTGCTGGTGGAATTTTTATTTACTGTTTTGTGTACGTATCAAGCCAACGTGACGCCTTTGTTTTAAAAGTGGAGTGTGCTTTCTTTATGTGTTTGTGCGATTTATGCGCAGTAATACGCCCTAAGGAAAAAATATAAAATAAAAAAAAATAAAAACTACGGACCACGGGGAAATTATCCGATTGGGACGAAAATCGAAAATGTACAGACAAACAAATGATTACAGTTTCAGAAAAATTGCACGATTTATTCCAGAGAAAGAGCTTCACAAATTGATCAAGTCAGTAACTTGTTGGTCCAGCTCGGGCACTTACGCAAGCAGTTATTGGGCTTGACATGGTTGACAGAATTGTTGGATGGCCTCCTGAGAGGTATCGAGCCAAATTATATTCAACTGGCGAGTTTTGTAGTCAAAATCCAGAGGTGGTTTGAGAGCCCGATCCATAATGATCCAAACGTTCTCAATTGGAGAGAGATCCAGTGACCTTGCTGGCCGAGATAAGTTTTGGCAAGCACTAAGGCAAGCAGTAGAAACACGCCGCGTGCGGGCAACCATTATATTGCTGAAATTTAAGACAGGGATCGTCATCGCATCGCTGTGCTGTAATGGTATGCGGATGACAACAAGAAAGGAGTCGCGCTGTGGAATAAAATGCACAGAAGACCATCACTACTGTTTTTCGTGCCAATGTTCCTGCCGCCTCCAGGCACTTTTTCAGCATGGAATCTCATTGACTAGAGACGAACTATCTTCACTGAAAAGTACGCTTCGAACTAAATCCCAGTGACTAGCGACGGCGGGTCTGGACAGTGGTGGTATCCGAACCTGACTGTCGCTCACCATACGTGTGGCAACTAAGAGTAATCTCGCAATTTCTTTTCGTAGCAGGACCCCTGTGGTTACGTCGACGATATTCTACGATCCGTTTTGTTGCCCTTCGTGGCAGGCAACCCTGGGCTTACATTTCAACAAGATAATGCCTGCCCCCATGCGGCGAGAGTTTCTACTGTTTGTCTCCGTGCTTGCCATATCATACATTGGTCAGCTAGGTCGCCAGATCTCTCTCCAACAGAGAACGTTTCGAACATTATGTCCAGGGCTCTCATAGCATCTCGGGATTTTGACTCTCTAACGCGCCAATTGGACAGAATTTGCCACGATACCCCTCAGGAGGACTTCAAACAACTCCATCAATCAATGCCAAGTCGAATAGCTGCTTGTATAAGGGCGCGAGGTGGACCAACGCGTTGCTCAATTTCTGAGGCTATTTCTCTTGAATAAATCATCTATCTTTTTTTTAAAATTGTAACCATCTGTTTGCCTGTAAATGTACACTCTTTGACATAAAACGTGACCGGCGGCCGGCCGCTTCAGAGGCTAAGTCCGCGCCGATCGCGACATGGGACAAAGAAACTGGCCAACTCGCTAATTCTCTAAGTCCGATTATCTGCACAATCTGGCAACACTGTAGACTGCGGCACTTCCTGGAGGAAAACTTGTCCCAAGATAGAGAGACTCTAGGCTGATTACGCCTGTGGTCTAGCGGTAGCGTGCGTTGTTCACAGTCTGCCTTCGGCAGTGACACAGTGCGGACCGTGTTGCCGGCCGGCCGCGCTGTGGTGCGCGCGCCTGTTTGTTTACGCCGGAGCAGCTTTGCGTGTGCGGTGTTGTGAGTCTAGAACGAGATGGCACACTCGTACAGAAAAACGACTTTGAAGTTCAGTTTTGCGAACGACTATACACGACCAAAGGCACACGAGATTGAACGTTTCTTCAGAGAAGAGGTAAAAATCGATCCACAGGAAATCGTGGGAATCAATTTATCGCTCGTTTCAAGCGTCGTCTATGTCAAGCTTGTTGACGAGGCTGCTTGCGAAAGACTTCTACAACGATCACCGAACGGGTATCGTTTCTGTCATGCCGACGGGAATGTTGGTGCGGTTACAGTCGATCACGCGGGAATGGGGATCCGCACTATACGAGTCTTCGAACTTCCGTTTGAGGTCCCGTCTGAACTTGTTACCGATGCCTTTCGACCATACGGTACGGTTCTATCCCATGTGGCCGAAAAATGGACGAGTTTTACCACGTACCCCGTTTTAAATGGTGTGCGACAAATACGGATAGAACTGCGCAAGCACGTCCCCTCTTATTTGTACATAGGGGGTTGTCGAGCGATTATAATCTATGATGGGCAACCTCGCACTTGCTCGGGGTGCGGCAAAGAAGGTCACGTCCGCTCGGAATGCCTCCAGCGACGTTTAGTGCAAACTCCACGGGATGACGTTCAGGCGCCACAACCGACGACTGTCTTACCGTTGACCTTTGTGGAAGCCCTGAGAGGCGACGTGAGGGAGACTTCCGATGGGCACCAGCAGCTGCCCCCTATAGAGAACATGGACACCAACGGACTGGATCTCCTACCACCGGTTCCACCACAGCAGACACAGGACACCACAGAAGAGATGCAGCTGACGGCCGCTCCAGGCTCATCCGTGGTGGCTGCCAGTGCTTCCACCGAGAGCGTGATAGGCCAGGCACAAGACGGAGGATACGCAACCCCAACAGCCGATGCGGAAGCAAGGCAACGGAAACAGCGTTCGCCGAAGAGAAGAAAGAAGCGTCGACTGACTTCTGCTGACGATAGCCATAGTCCCGAGGGGACAGTGGACGACAACGACAGTATCGACCTGAGACCAGTGGATTCAACAGATACCGAGATGCCGATGCAGGAACTACACAGCGACGATAACTTGAACTCTCCTTCTGGTGACCGGAAGGCGGAAGTGGAGATGACAACTGTCCAACATCAGAGCGATGACAACGTTACCTCCCATCCTTCGACCAGTTCCGGAAATATGCTGGGGGACTGGGCGCAAGAAATGGACCAACAGGAACAGAATGAAAATACGAACGCGACGATTGAGGACAGTCCTGGCCAGAGGCCGGGAGGGGTCGGAAAATGTTGAACAACTTAGTGTGTTGAGGAGCGCCGGGGGTGCAGATGGACGCTAATGACACCGCCCTACAACTGATGAACACAAGCCAGGCGTACCGCATTGCCACGATAAACATTAATGGCATACGGACACCGCTTAAAATTCAAATGCTGAAAGATATGTTACGCGCTGCGGACGTGGATATTGTACTCCTACAAGAAGTGCGTTTCACATCGCCGCCAGAGTTCTACGGTTACGAGGCACATTATTCAGTGCACGATGAAAGTGGATGCGGTGTGGCGATTCTCACCAGGGAAGGAATAGGAGTGGAGGACGTCAGGTCTCTCCCTTCGGCACGCGGCATAGCGATCACTGTCGACGGCGTTCGTTTCATCAATTTATACGCACCATCTGGCTCCACTAAACGAAGAGAAAGGGCGACTTTTTACACCGAAGAGATAGCACCGTTGTTCGCTGGACGCTTTGATAACTATGTAGTGGGCGGCGACTTTAATTGTGTCGTCGACAAAAAGGACCAAGTACCTCATTATGTGCCATGCATGGAACTGCGTGCGTTGATTACCGAAATGGCGCTTCTGGATACCTGGGAACTGCAGCATGGTGACAGACCGGGTTATACGTTTGTCACGGGACACTCGGCGAGTAGACTTGATAGAGTGTACGTGACACGAGCGCTACGGACGACGATACTGGATGCCGAAATCTGGCCAGCGGCTTTTACGGATCATATGGCGTACGTCTGTACGATTTCACTAACGCGTCAGAAGATATGGCGGAGTAAAGGTCACTGGAAAATGAATTGTGCACTTTTACGTGACACTGAATGTCACCGGTCGATAGAGGCGGCCTGGGAGACCTGCGTTCGCCGCCAACGAGCATACACCTCGGTTCTCCAGTGGTGGATTAAATGCGCAAAACCAACGTTACGGAGAACGTTGATACGATACGGGCAGGACAAATCGCAGTGGAACCGCACGACGGCAGATTTTTATTTTACAGCCCTGAGGGAGCTGATGACCCAACAACCATCGCCGGAAAGGCACACGGCCATGCGCAGGATAAAAGCCAAGTTATTACAGCTGACGAGACTAAGAATGGAAGGTATAATGGTCCGGGCGAGATTAGCGGACACAGTTGCTGCCGAAACCCCCTCCATGCACCACGTGGTACGTGAACGCCAACGACGACGCAGGACATTGATCAGGGAACTAATCTCTGAAACTGGCCAGCAAGTTGTGCACCAGCGTGATATTGCGCATGTGTTTACCGACTATTTCCGCCAGTTATATGGACCTGTACATGTGAACCACGAGACACTACATGATGTCATCTCGGAAATGCCAGATAGAGGACCACCGCTGGATGCAGAGACTTTCATCACAGCGATAACAGAGGACGAGCTGACAGACGCAATTGCCAGGGGGGCTCCGAACAAGTCCCCAGGACAGGACGGCTTCCCAATTGAATTTTACCGCGCCTTTGCATACCTCATGGGACGGACCTGGATTCAGATGTACAACGAACTCCTGTTACCGCAGACTGAGATACCTGCCGAGTTCACGGAGGGTATCATCATCCCAATACCCAAACCACGCGGTGGCAGAAGGCCAGGAGATTATAGACCACTCACTCTCTTGAACTGCGACTATAAGATTTTCGCGCGCATCCTTGGGGCTCGCCTGCGGTCTTCACTTTCTGATAGACTCCTCATAGATCAAACTTGCCTCGGTGGTAAGAGCAACGTACATACGGCGCTCAGTGACTACCGAGATATCATCGCATTAGCAGCGGCATGCCGAGTGCGTGGGGCACTCGTCGCTATTGACTTCGATCATGCATTCGACAGAGTGGATCATAGCTTTTTGCATGCGGTGATGGACAGATTGGGAATCCCACAGGCCTTCATCCTAGTGATCATGCGACTGTTACACGGCGTACGATCAAAGGTCTCGGTGAATGGGCGGGGAACTGACTACATTGTTATTTCAAGGTCAGTTCGTCAAGGTTGCCCCCTTTCGATATTTTTGTATGCAATGGCTTTGGAACCCTGTCTATACGGTCTCCGAAGACGGTTGGAGGGAGTGCCGTTGCCACAACTGACCTTTCATTGCCGCGCTTATGCTGACGATGTGATGCTGGTGGCACGGACAGGCGAAGAAGTACGTACGGCGTTGGCATGGATACAGCGATACGGGATGGCGGCAGGAAGCGTGCTTAATCTACAAAAATCACGCTGCATGAATGTCGGTCGAGGATTACAACCGGGGGAGGAAGGCCCGCTCATCTTAGTTAAGACCATAAAATGCCTAGGTATTACGTTCCACACGGATGTGCAGCGGACAGCAGCGGATAACTACCGACGCATATTGAAGCTGATGCGGACAATGGTGCTGTTACAGAAATTAAGAGCGTTGGATATGATTCAGAGGGTGACCTATGTTAACGTATACCTAGCACCGAGACTCACTCACGTAGCGCATGTCCTGCCTTTAACGCGCACAATGGCTTCACGGATACAAGCAACTTTCGGAACCTACGTGAGTGTGGGACACCTGTTTAAGATCCGATACACAACGCTTACGCTACCACCTGGAGAGGGTGGACTTGGTCTAGTGAACGTATATGAAAAGGCACGGGCGTTATTCGTCAGTACGATTTTCCGACAGTGGCGCGGTCAATTTCGCAATATCTCGGGTGCGTTGGCCGATGTACTAGCGCCCACTTCAATGCTGCCCCCAGTCGATGTGGGCCATATTTCACCGAAGCTGTCACATTTCAAGTCTTTTTTTTTGGAGCTTAGCTATGTCAGAGATTCCTTCCCAACAACACGACTACCGACGACGCGAGACGTATACCAACTCTTACTGCGCCGGTGCCCCAGGAATGCCCTGGAAAAGAAGTACCCAGACAAGAACTGGCGACAGATATGGCGCGTTATACGGAACGTTTACCTCCCAACGTCGGTACGCTCAACATGGTATGTGGTGATAAATAGGAAGTTCGCAACTAATCAACGGCGGCACGCGATTCATTTGGCAGACACTCCACTATGTTTAAGCTGCGCAACAGTGGACACTGATGAACATCGTTTAGCATGTAGTGGGACGGCTCCAGTGTGGCACTTGGCACAACAGATATTGGCGTTCCTCTTACGTTCCGCCCCTCACACAATTTCATCAGACACACTTTTTTTCCCCCAAGAATCATATTTCCCGGTCCAAAAAACCAATGCAGTGACTTGGGTGCGGGGAATGGTGGTGGGCTACGTATATAACGAATCGGAAAAGGACAAAATTGATTTTTGGCATTTTCTCCTGGATGGGCACACGAAGCTGCAACAGCATAAGAAATATAGGCAAGACTTCGCTAATTACTTGCGACTTACATTTACCGACCCGCCGGCCAGATGGGGTGTGACGGGTGAGAGATGAGATAGACGAAGAAGCCGAGATTGACATCGATCACACTTACGGACCCTTAGTTAATTTCGAGAAGACGACCCAGTCTTACACCAACGTCTGGAGAACGAGTCGATAGATGGCTCTCTTGCTCTATCGAACGTCGGGTCGTGAGCAGGTGTCGCCCCCGACACGAATTTCATTTCATTGCTACAGGAGCATGTTTCTTTTGTATTTGTACTATCCGCAATGTCTTTCATTTGCGCATTTTCAGTTTTATTTATTTCCTTAATTAATTAATTTTCTAATTAGCCAACATATGGACTTTGTAGACACTATTTATGCGATAGTACAACAACATGTATGTCAGCAAAGGTGGTAAGCCTGACATCGGATACAAAAAAAAAAAACAAAAAAAAAAAAAAGTTGGTAGAGCACTTGCCCGCGGAAGGCAAAGGTCCCGAGTATAAAAAAAAAAAAAAAAAAAAAAAAAGCGGTAGCGTGCGTTGTTTCTGTTCATAATGTCAGTGGATCGAGAGCAGCTGGCATAAAATGTTTTTATAGCCTCTTCTGTCTGAATGCTGAAGACGTGAATGTAATGGTAGCGCAGATTCAATCTATTTCGCTTTGTGACACACCGATATCAAAATTTTATCTAGTAACGATTTTGCGGCAGATTTCCTGCAGACTGTCCTCCTCTGGACGCCGTATGCGGCAAAGCTCCGGGATCCATTTGCTGGCTACTGGCAGCGGCCGTGGCGACAGCAGCGGCGCTGCACTCCCCCGTTCTTTATCGAAAGCGCCTGCTACCGCTCATCGCTTTTGATGATTTAAAACGCTTTATTATTAAATGTTGCTCCACAGAAAATTTCTACAATTTCCATTCACGCTCAAAAGCAACGGAGACAGACGCCCTGATTAGTAGGCGGGTAATCGGCAAGAGCTGAGTATGGCCCGAAATTAATTTTATAGACTGGGACGAAATTAAACCACCTCACTACATTCGATGAATTTATAAATGCTTCATACCTCGTTTCTTTTCCTTTCAAACTTAATTATTTGTGCAACTTTTGGTCAATGTTTGGATGTTTTCGTCAAGCCAGAGTGAGCGTCTGTGGTGTAAAGTGTATTACAGTTCTTGTTTCATTCCTTATGGTAAGTCTATGCGATAAACTGTGTGAATACCTTGCAATGCATGCTCTGTAGCAGTGCAGGCACACTGCACATTTGGAGTTCCATGTATGGGTTCATGAAGTATTTACTGTTGATCGGAAGTGATAGTTAAGGTCATCAGATTTAAACCAGAAAAATTTGTCGTTTTGAAGGTTTCAGAGAACGGAAAGGAATTGCTAACGCCGGTGTTAGAAAACGTCTACAGTTAAACGCTATTGCAAAAATTTAGAAGATGTGAACTATATTAATGAACATGTGCACTTCATAAACAACCTTCTGACATGTTAGACCTATATGACGAACAAAGCTCAAATTTATATCGTTGACAGTCGGTTTGAATCTTTTCAGGACCTATTTTACAGTGAAGCACCTTGGAATTTGCAAAGCAGAAATCCATGATATTAACTTAATTTACTAAGTCGAAATCGGACGAAGATTGATGTTTAAAGGCATTCTTCAGATTTCGCATAAGAAATTTTTACTAGCAGTTTGCAACTCCATTAATTAAAATGGAAAATAAAAGGTTTTAGTCAGCGGCTTCTACCGTGATTCGAACTTATAGTACAAGCACTGCAACGCACAAGGGAACCTCTGAGCTAACGACACACTGGCGGCCAGGGGCGGACTATAGTCACTGCGATGTTGCCTGAGCCTCAAAACGCAACCTTAAACACAGAAACAGAGGAGGTGGAGATTACTGTTTTAACGTCCCGTCGACAACGATGTCATTAGAGACGGAGCACAAGCTCGGATTAGGGAAGGATGGGGAAGGAAATCGGCCGTGCCCTTCCTAAGGAACCATCCCGGCATTTGCCTGAAGCGATTTAGGGAAATCATTGAAAACCTAAATCAGGATGGCCGGGCGCGGGATTGCACCATCGTCCTCCCGAATGCACACACAAACAGGTGTTACTTATGTGAAGAACGCCGTTCTTGGAGTCCAGAAATTAAATATACTTTCTAATTGTGTCATCTTGCAGTGGATTATATCGTACGAGTCTTCGATGTGGAAAACGAATGTTAAGTGAATTTAGCGAGGTAACGCCGACCTACACCCGGAAGTAAATGCACTATCAGAGTGTTGACAAATACTTGCTACGACGCTGCCATTTCTCGGCTCTCTGACGAGGCAGCTCTTCAGCGAAATGCTTGCCGTGATTCTCCGATACGGTTCTTCAGAGTGGAGACGCGCGCGCACGTTTGGTTTTTATGCGGCGTTCTCCCCTGGTGGTTTCTGACGTCGCCTTGTGGGCTATGTATACATATGAGACATTCAATTATCATTAATCCAGAATGATACAAGTTTCAGCTTCCGGCGTGGAAGAAGGCTGTTGACGCCGACATTATATCATTTCAACGTAGGGAAAGCAAAACGGATCATTCAATGTTTCTCATTCAACATAAAGCATGTGAGATAAATTTCCGTAACGTTCATAATCATCTAAAAATACAAACGAAGTAAAAATACACCGGAATCTTATTCGAATTGAATATAATGTAAGATACCAAACGCTTTGCACCTCGATGTCGAATTTGTCCACTTGCAATCGTTTGCAGCATGCACATAGATTGTCATGATTACCACGAGAATGAAGAAATATGTTGGTAAGGATGGAAGCAAGAAGAGACGCAGTCAACAAATATTCTATTCCTCATGGCATTCATTTCATTTGACACGTAAGAAGAGGTAAAGCGGGAATTTACTTTCGTTAACACGAAAGATATGCCGCACATATTGATAACGAGGAAGTCTGCGTCTTCATACGTTTCCTCCTTGAAATCTGTATGCTCTATTATATACTAAGTAGCCCGATCATTGTTTCAGTAATGTTACCCTCTTGTTTGACCCCGTAACGATGAACAGATTCCAAATGCATGTCTCTGCGTGAAAGTAGCTGTTCGAACCCTTCCTGGGTTGTTTTTTGTGTTTTATTGCTTGGAATTCCTGAAGCAGACCACTGTGCCTTCCCCCCTCGTGGGTTAGGTCTCAAAACTAAACCGCTTTGTATCCAATGGCATAATTTATTCATACAGCATCAGCATAAGACTCTTGCGAGTGAGAGAATGACAATAACAATCGTAACAAGAACAAGCAAATAATGAATGATGTTTATTCCAACGCAGAAAGAGAATGGCTTTAAATATAAAAATCTATATCTATATCCATATCTATTGATCTTCGAGTTGGCACAATGAAAATATATTCTTAGCATTTAGTTACTGAACTTAGTTCTGGATGTTTGCAGAGAAAACGAAAAGTCGGTACTTCTCGCTAGTGTAATATAATGTGAACCAGCAACTACCCTTTCCTTAGAACACGACTCAAGCAGGTCCTCAAGTAGGCACTGCTGCACTCTGTTCCCTGACATTGCTCTGATGACGGTTAATGCAGATGGTTCCGATTATGAAATACAAAACGTATTGCAGGTTAGTTCCTAGGATAGTAACATTAAATTTGCGTTGTAGACGGCACATGAACGTGACGACTATCCATATTACTCATCAATATAAAAAGACAGTATTTTGGGAATTTAGCAGGATTACTCAAAATGAATTCTGAAATTGGGTGACTGACCGCACAGGTGCTAAACGTCGTCAAGAGCATACGATGTCCTAATCGCATTAGGAATATGAAGATCGTCTTCGACAGCTCGCAACTTTCACATAGCTAACCCCACCCTACTCCAGACAGCTCTCGGTGGAGTTGCACTACGTTGCCGATGTTATGGAAGGCCTTCAAACCGACAACAGACCACATATTGAAAAATACAAGCGAATTCTCTTGCAGCGTAAGCTTATTGTAACTAATCTAAAAATTATTGGAGAGGAACATTGTCCTATTCAAAAAAGTAAAATGTTACACACTGTTGACGTCAAACGGACATTATCTATGTCCTGTCTTGTGTCCTACTCATCTATAATATCAAGTGTACTATGAAAATGATTATATATAATGGATTATAAGGTAATGCATTGATACCAGATGGTGGGGGCCGGCCGATGTGGCCGTGCGGTTCTAGGCGCTTCAGTCTGGAACCGCGTGACCGCTACGGTCGCAGGTTCGAATCCTGTCTCGGGCATGGATGTGTGTGATGTCCTTAGGTTAGTTAGGTTTAAGTAGTTCTAAGTTCTAGGGGACTGATGACCTTAGAAGTTAAGTCCCATGGTGCTCAGAGCCATTTGAACCATTTAACACAAAATGACATTAAAAATTTAAGTTATTCACGAGCAGCTAGTTGAGAATATGTATGAACATTAAATGACACGACGAACCGTCATGTTCTGCATATGGATTCAAACCCAGCTCATGCAGACTAAGCAAAGATTTCGTGACTGACGGAAACTAACAGTCATTCCTGATTAGGCATACAGAGAGTGATATACCTCGATTTTAGACAGTATCAGTTAGCAAATATCAACTTTAAATTGCATAACGCAAACATTTTTAACAGACGCGAATTCCTACCCAGCATCTATTGTCCCTGTTAACGAACTACGAGAGATGTTAAATATTGCTTCTTCACAAGTAACTTACTTGAAATGCCGTGAGGTAAAGCTGTGTGTTGGACACGGATTCGAACCCGGAACCTAATCGGATTGCTATCGAAGCACAGTCAAATGTGACATATCGGAATTTCGCGGCAGTAACTAGATGTTATAACTGAAATGACGAGACGAAAAATTAATTTTTTCCTTCCCAGGACTCCAACCCGGCACCTATCGCTGTTATATTCTAGAGAAAACTAACGTTAAATATGGGTTTGTTGCACCAGCAGTGACATGTGAGCATGTTTGAACTGAAATAATATGACGAAGAGTTCAGCGCTCACTGGGAATAGAGCCCCACACATATCGTTGTTGACTACACACAAAGAGACGTCAGCTACCGAATTTTTCTCCACCAGCTGCTCAGAATAGCATCTTGAACTTACAGTCATCTCGCAAATAGTTCTGTGTCTCACTGGGAGTTAAAAACGTCAGATATCGTTAGTGTGACAGCGAATGAAAATACATTAAAAATCAAAATTATTATCCACCAGCAGACAGGTGTTCTCATGCTAGAGCTTGATAATACATAATTAAATCTTTAGTGCCGGGCCAGGATTCGATCCCATTCACGCATAATATGTGAAGGTGTTGAGGAATCTGCAGTTTTGAACAAACAACAAATTGTAGCCGAGCTGTATTGCCACGAAGGGATCAAATTCCGCGTTAAGGGCGGTCTGAGTTGCATTCCCAGTTCAGAACCAATTTTATCGACATACAGAAGCTCAAATAAAAGATGGAATAAGTGTCCTGTGACCATACATAGCGTTTGTGTCGTCACTTGAAATAAATAACTAGTATAAGAAAGGTTACTGGTGGTAGAGTTTCTACATGTCGCCACTCCAGACTTTATTGTGGTTCAACCTACCGTCTACTTGGTAAAGAAGGAATATCATCTTTAATGTGAATTTTCTGACCATGCAGCCATTATATCTCCTTCACTTGGTGTAGCCAGGAGAGAATGGAATCTGTCTCTCCCTATCTAAAATCATTGACAGAAGTGGGAATCGAACCCAGACCATAGGTATAACAACCTACCATCCGTCCAACAGACCACGAAATCCTCTTCTCTGCGAGTCATTTTTCTATCGTAACGCAGTTGTGCCACACTGGATGAGAATTCTGACACACAGGCTCCCTGTAGTAATTTGCAGCATGTTCAGTAAATTCATTTACTTGGTTGACCGAATCACCATGAACTAGCTGCCTCGGCTACCCAGTGCATACATTCGACTATTTTGTAATCACAGAAATAAAATCACGTTACTGTCACCTACACACAACTGCCAACATTGTAGGATGCAGAAGTTTAAATAAGAAGTGTTCCTTTTCACTTGAGCTATTCTATTGCGCTATCTGTTACTAGAAAACGTCGTTCAGTCCAAAAGAAAAGCTGTAACTGTTTGTCTCTCAGAAGTCAAGACATGGCCATATGCATAATCTCACAGTGCTGTGGAATCCAAAAGTTCTGAAGGAATAGTTGCTGAGCTCTGGAGCTGTTGTAGTTCCGTGTCAGCTTGTGGCATAGATAAGATGTCGCGAGTTCGAATACATTCAGTGCTACATTTTTTAAAACGCAATTCTGCTCTCTGCTGAAGTTATCAATCTAATGGAACTTTGAACAAATTCCCTTCACTTCTCAACCCAAAGTAGTCGCATGTGGAAAAAGGACTAACTACTGTGACATTTTGTCCTATTCAGGTTTAATAGACAGCAGGCAGCAGATGCATCTCGAAGATGTGCAGGGAGAGCGCATCGTGCCATAATATGTCAGAAAAGTATTTTCTACATTAGCCGTCGTGTGGTAGTGATATTTTATTCTTCTTCAAACTTTGATTGACAGCTTTAACTCAGAACAAATTTTCTACATGCATGTAATCAATAAACTGCATGTGCATTGTCAGACTGTCATAGGTAACATCAGAGAATTCGCATATATCGTTGATGATTAATTTCTCTCTCATGTTTACTATTGTTTTAACAACACTAAAGGAAACCTTACGAAAATTGTGCACTGTATTATAAGAAATGAAATAAAACTAACGATGATAACCTTACGACGAAAGTATCTGTACACAAGCATGCCTCTATCGACACGAATTAGTAAAATACTACTCACTTAGATTTTGATAGGGTCTGTGTTTAATTGGTATGCTGTGTCATACTAAAGAGGTATGCAAATGTGGCATTTCATAAATATAGTTACGTATTCCTAGAAACCCAAAATTCGCTTGTCAGCAGCGGAAAGAGGCGTTACCTGTTGTGCAGCATTGTAAGTTTTTCAACATTGCACTATGAGCTGAAAGCATTTTCTTACGATTTCCGTATTGATGTTTGATCTGACTGCTTGTAGCTCTTTCACAGAAGGGATAAAAACGTTTCAGTCAGTGAGACTGGAACTGCGAACCGTAACAGACGCTGTTTCACATGTCAGCACGTTACCACAGAGCTGGCGAGGGGGTATGGGTCTCAGCTTCCTATTACGACGGCAATAGTAACTAGAACTCGTAAACCGCTATTTAAAGGTCGAGATTAGTTGCGATTTCCACCTGCAACGACTTTCTTGGGCTGAAAACCGTAAATTTTCAATCTTTTGTTACCCTTCAAGCTATAATAACTCAGATTATTCAATGGAAATGACAGGTAAAATCAAGTGAACTTTGAGGCTTAATTCCGTGCACACCAGGAAGTAACTCGTCCATCACAGAGTTGCCAAACATACGTTACCTTGTTACCAAATCTCAGTTACAGTACCAGCAGGAAGAAGACGAACCGATGTGATCCTACAGCGGTCTGGGAAGTGACCATAGCTGGTGTCTCCAAGTCGCGGCTGCTACGGCCTGGAATACGTAATGCGTCTGATTCGCTTTCTGTAACTAGGTTTAGGGACTGGAGCGTAGTTACTAATAATACTCAGAACTGACTGCAAACTGAGCATCATAAATCAGTAACTCTCATTGTTGTTTTTATATTTCTTTCGTAAGTGCACTCAAAACTAAGAAAGTCATTCACAGGCGTTTTCCTGCCTCGCTGATAGTCGAGCAGAACATACAAATAAAAATAAAAAAGAATGTGTGTGTGTGTGTGTGTGTGTGTGTGTGTGTGTGTGTGTGTGTGTGTGAGAGAGAGAGAGAGAGAGAGAGAGAGAGAGAGAAATAAAAAGCAATGAGAGAGTGTGTAAAAAATTGTTGTAAAGAAATTGAATCATGGTATTTAAAGAAATCTTTCATTAAAATGACACGTTCCACATCATTACGAAATGTCGTATTCATGATCTATGGAACAAGAGTTAATCTTATGTAATGTAATCTAATCTAATCACATCATATTGATTATTAGCCATGAAGAGTCATGAACTACCGAAAGTTTTGCCAATACCTGTAACCAAATCTAAACTTGAAAATAAAAGACGACAATTTTTGTAATAAACCGTGACTCCTATCAAGACCCTTTCATCCCTGTTATCTAACCACGAAAGATGTCTGATATACCTCCATTCTGAAGTAACAAAGTGTGCATGCATTTAAAGATGAAGTGCATGATGTGAAGTTCTGTGACGGAGATACGAACCCAACACGTAATCCGATTGTTAACTAAGAAAAATCAAATGTTACGTATCGGTTTTTCTTACGAGCCGCTAGGTGTCTGAATCTAAAATAAGGATACAAACTTTTGTGCCTAAGCGACAATCGAACTGCACACCTACCGCGCATCCACGAATATAGCTTAAGTATCAGTTGCTTACTCATGAACAGTAAGATGTGTGCGTGTTTGACCAGAAATAACGACACCTGTTGCGATTGTTGGCAACACATGAACAGACATTGAAATTGCGCGTTAATTTTCACTAGCAGGTGGGTGTGCACTTGATAAAGCTAGAAATGAAATTATGAATATTTTTGTACTGGATCAGGTTTCAGACCCACATACTTACCTTTGGAAGAGAGCTAGAGAAGATTGCAGTCTTGGGAAAAGGAACGAAATGACTGAACTATACTGTTCCGAGAGATTCAGATCCTCGAAAGAGGAGATACGAATTCGAATCACAGTCCAGCACCAAATTTTTAAACGTCTCTAGTTCAATCAAGTACAAGTAAAATAAGAGCCCTGTCCCTTTAAATGGCTATCGGTTCATCAAATAAAATAAAATTTTATAATGTAAGTAAGTTTACTGGCGACTGTATTTCTGTTTACCATGACTTCCGCTTTGTCATTTCCCAACGAAAACTGGCTCTGCTCAGTTGGTTATGAAGGAACGTGATGTTTAATGCGGATTCTGGATTATAACGTCTTTCTCTTGAGGTTACCAGAGGTAAAATAAATCTGTTTGTGCCTCTTAAAAGTAAATGCCTGAACCCACGCATTGCACCTGTGATAGCTCGTTCCACCAGACCATTGTGGCCACATTACCCAGCCCCAGGAGTGTGCTGTAACGGATGATGTGCTTAGCTTACAAAATTAGTCACGGTGGAAAAAATGCGAGTCTATTAAATGGTCAAGTAGAAGCAAGCTTCTGACGCAGAGATTATGCTATTCTCATGTCAGCAGGATGTAAAGACTCTTCTGGGCATCATAGGCTGGATGTGAAGCCATTTTGATTTTTCACAAATTCAGCAAATTTCTTAGTTCGAGAAAATCCACTGTGAAGTGTGAAGTTGCCGGATAATTCTATTATTACTGTTATTATTACTATCATTTTATTCGTACCGCTGATGGAACACGACCGTAGTCTTGAGGTAAAACGCGAGACCAGCTAATATGACGTCTGGCGACCGAAAGCACATATCGACAGAATTTTTATCGCCCCTTTCCTCTCGGTGCTGAAGCTATGAGTGTAATTCAAGCGAATCTACAATATCATATTAGCTGGTCTCGCGTTTAACCTCAAGACTACGGTCGTAGTCTAGAGTAATGTACTAAGACTGGAGTCAAGACTTCCTCTGGGAAGTGCCGCAGTCTACATGTTGCTAGATCGAGCATATTGCCAGACATAGAATTCTGAGAGGAGCATGACTGTATTGTCCACCTTACGTGAACGACTCGGCGGTCAATTTTTTGGTCTGAGACTGTATCTACAACACATATTGCTCGCTTAAGACCCAGAAGAATTTAAAAAAAAAGTAGTTTATGAGAGCAACGTTAACCATAGCGTTCGAAGTATTCATAGTATTGTATACGTGTGTGTAAACGCCTTCCAGTGACCACTCAAGAAAGACAAGGATACACAGTCTAGCTTCAATATTATAAATACGCCTCAGTTTGTGGATGAACTCAGACTTAAGTTGATAATAATTTTGAAAATATAGCAGCACTGTACCCATTGGTGTTAAACTCGTTTTCAACCAGTGATTCCCACAGCTACAGGGATACTACTTGTGATACCTCTTAGACAAAATACTTAAGCAGTGTTATCAGACGAAAAGATCAACCTGACACAAACTGTGGGAAGTTTGTTTTACAACCTTCGTACATGGATATTCAGCTTTTTCCTATTTGAGATATCTGTGAACGTTGCTGCTTAAGACGATTTAAGCAGAAAATAAATTCCCTCAGCTTCGACAATGTTTAAAGAAATCGTCTTATCGGCACTAAATCGTGATTTGTGATTTGTTTACCGGCTGTACTCTTCCGTATTTTGCCGGTTGGAAGGCGAAAGCTTATTGACAAATTTCACACAGAAATTACTGTTACAGTGTACTTATGGAGCCAAATGAGTCAATTGCGTATTTTCCGTTGAGAAAGAGCACTGGCAAACAGTCTTCGCTACATTAGGTTATTTAAACTGGTGTCACTCTGAGCTAGAATTTATGGTCAGCGACTAAGTGTAAGGTCAACGTTTCGGATGCGAGTTTTGCGACTGTGAAATACTTTTATACATTATAGAAGCGAATATTAAATGTGCACTAATATTGCGAAAACTTTGTACTTGGACAGCTTAGAATGAAAATACTTCTGTTTATTGCAAAGGGAAACAATAGATTTTCTAAAACACTGTCTGTCATACACTACTTGAAACAGGTCATGTCGACCAAATCATGTGGAAGAACTAACAGCAACGTATATCGGAAGGCAGTAAGATCTCTTGCCTTTTGGTTTGTCAGTACTCGATAGCCACTTCTAGGCGAAAGTAAATGAAGAAAGGCAGTGCGTTTTTGTTACCAAGTAACGTCTTCGTCAATTACTTTAGTTTTAATGTAATCTACGAGTAATTGTTGGTGTTTGATATTAACATGAAAAGGATTCCGTAGACAGGGAAAGAACCTGTTCTTGGGAAACTACTTCTATAGTGACCAAAAGATACTAAATGATGTTCAAGCACTTGTGTTACAGCAGCACTATGAATAAAATGATATTAATAATAACAGTAATAATCGAATTATCCGGCAACTTCACACTTCACAGTGGATTTTCTCGAACTAAGAAATTTGCTGAATTTGTGAAAAATCAAAATGGCTTCACATCCAGCCTATGATGCCTAGAAGAGTCTTTACATCCTGCTGACATGAGAATAGCATAATCTCTGCGTCAGAAGCTTGCTTCTACTTGACCATTTAATAGACTCGCATTTTTTCCACCGTGACTAATTTTGTAAGCTAAGCACATCATCCGTTACAGCACACTCCTGGGGCTGGGTAATGTGGCCACAATGGTCTGGTGGAACGAGCTATCACAGGTGCAATGCGTGGGTTCAGGCATTTACTTTTAAGAGGCACAAACAGATTTATTTTACCTCTGGTAACCTCAAGAGAAAGACGTTATAATCCAGAATCCGCATTAAACATCACGTTCCTTCATAACCAACTGAGCAGAGCCAGTTTTCGTTGGGAAATGACAAAGCGGAAGTCATGGTAAACAGAAATACAGTCGCCAGTAAACTTACTTACATTATAAAATTTTATTTTATTTGATGAACCGATAGCCATTTAAAGGGACAGGGCTCTTATTTTACTTGTACTTGATTGAACTAGAGACGTTTAAAAATTTGGTGCTGGACTGTGATTCGAATTCGTATCTCCTCTTTCGAGGATCTGAATCTCTCGGAACAGTATAGTTCAGTCATTTCGTTCCTTTTCCCAAGACTGCAATCTTCTCTAGCTCTCTTCCAAAGGTAAGTATGTGGGTCTGAAACCTGATCCAGTACAAAAATATTCATAATTTCATTTCTAGCTTTATCAAGTGCACACCCACCTGCTAGTGAAAATTAACGCGCAATTTCAATGTCTGTTCATGTGTTGCCAACAATCGCAACAGGTGTCGTTATTTCTGGTCAAACACGCACACATCTTACTGTTCATGAGTAAGCAACTGATACTTAAGCTATATTCGTGGATGCGCGGTAGGTGTGCAGTTCGATTGTCGCTTAGGCACAAAAGTTTGTATCCTTATTTTAGATTCAGACACCTAGCGGCTCGTAAGTAAAACCGATACGTAACATTTGATTTTTCTTAGTTAACAATCGGATTACGTGTTGGGTTCGTATCTCCGTCACAGAACTTCACATCATGCACTTCATCTTTAAATGCATGCACACTTTGTTACTTCAGAATGGAGGTATATCAGACATCTTTCGTGGTTAGATAACAGGGATGAAAGGGTCTTGATAGGAGTCACGGTTTATTACAAAAATTGTCGTCTTTTATTTTCAAGTTTAGATTTGGTTACTGGTATTGGCAAAACTTTCGGTAGTTCATGACTCTTCATGGCTAATAATCAATATGATGTGATTAGATTAGATTACATTACATAAGATTAACTCTTGTTCCATAGATCATGAATACGACATTTCGTAATGATGTGGAACGTGTCATTTTAATGAAAGATTTCTTTAAATACCATGATTCAATTTCTTTACAACAATTTTTTACACACTCTCTCATTGCTTTTTATTTCTCTCTCTCTCTCTCTCTCTCTCTCTCTCTCTCTCACACACACACACACACACACACACACACACACACACACACACACACACACACACACACACACACACACATTCTTTTTTATTTTTATTTGTATGTTCTGCTCGACTATCGGCGAGGCAGGAAAACGCCTGTGAATGACTTTCTTAGTTTTGAGTGCACTTACGAAAGAAATATAAAAACAACAATGAGAGTTACTGATTTATGATGCTCAGTTTGCAGTCAGTTCTGAGTATTATTAGTAACTACGCTCCAGTCCCTAAACCTAGTTACAGAAAGCGAATCAGACGCATTACGTATTCCAGGCCGTAGCAGCCGCGACTTGGAGACACCAGCTATGGTCACTTCCCAGACCGCTGTAGGATCACATCGGTTCGTCTTCTTCCTGCTGGTACTGTAACTGAGATTTGGCAACAAGGCAACGTATGTTTGGCAACTCTGTGATGGACGAGTTACTTCCTGGTGTGCACGGAATTAAGCCTCAAAGTTCACTTGATTTTACCTGTCATTTCCATTGAATAATCTGAGTTATTATAGCTTGAAGGGTAACAAAAGATTGAAAATTTACGGTTTTCAGCCCAAGAAAGTCGTTGCAGGTGGAAATCGCAACTAATCTCGACCTTTAAATAGCGGTTTACGAGTTCTAGTTACTATTGCCGTCGTAATAGGAAGCTGAGACCCATACCCCCTCGCCAGCTCTGTGGTAACGTGCTGACATGTGAAACAGCGTCTGTTACGGTTCGCAGTTCCAGTCTCACTGACTGAAACGTTTTTATCCCTTCTGTGAAAGAGCTACAAGCAGTCAGATCAAACATCAATACGGAAATCGTAAGAAAATGCTTTCAGCTCATAGTGCAATGTTGAAAAACTTACAATGCTGCACAACAGGTAACGCCTCTTTCCGCTGCTGACAAGCGAATTTTGGGTTTCTAGGAATACGTAACTATATTTATGAAATGCCACATTTGCATACCTCTTTAGTATGACACAGCATACCAATTAAACACAGACCCTATCAAAATCTAAGTGAGTAGTATTTTACTAATTCGTGTCGATAGAGGCATGCTTGTGTACAGATACTTTCGTCGTAAGGTTATCATCGTTAGTTTTATTTCATTTCTTATAATACAGTGCACAATTTTCGTAAGGTTTCCTTTAGTGTTGTTAAAACAATAGTAAACATGAGAGAGAAATTAATCATCAACGATATATGCGAATTCTCTGATGTTACCTATGACAGTCTGACAATGCACATGCAGTTTATTGATTACATGCATGTAGAAAATTTGTTCTGAGTTAAAGCTGTCAATCAAAGTTTGAAGAAGAATAAAATATCACTACCACACGACGGCTAATGTAGAAAATACTTTTCTGACATATTATGGCACGATGCGCTCTCCCTGCACATCTTCGAGATGCATCTGCTGCCTGCTGTCTATTAAACCTGAATAGGACAAAATGTCACAGTAGTTAGTCCTTTTTCCACATGCGACTACTTTGGGTTGAGAAGTGAAGGGAATTTGTTCAAAGTTCCATTAGATTGATAACTTCAGCAGAGAGCAGAATTGCGTTTTAAAAAATGTAGCACTGAATGTATTCGAACTCGCGACATCTTATCTATGCCACAAGCTGACACGGAACTACAACAGCTCCAGAGCTCAGCAACTATTCCTTCAGAACTTTTGGATTCCACAGCACTGTGAGATTATGCATATGGCCATGTCTTGACTTCTGAGAGACAAACAGTTACAGCTTTTCTTTTGGACTGAACGACGTTTTCTAGTAACAGATAGCGCAATAGAATAGCTCAAGTGAAAAGGAACACTTCTTATTTAAACTTCTGCATCCTACAATGTTGGCAGTTGTGTGTAGGTGACAGTAACGTGATTTTATTTCTGTGATTACAAAATAGTCGAATGTATGCACTGGGTAGCCGAGGCAGCTAGTTCATGGTGATTCGGTCAACCAAGTAAATGAATTTACTGAACATGCTGCAAATTACTACAGGGAGCCTGTGTGTCAGAATTCTCATCCAGTGTGGCACAACTGCGTTACGATAGAAAAATGACTCGCAGAGAAGAGGATTTCGTGGTCTGTTGGACGGATGGTAGGTTGTTATACCTATGGTCTGGGTTCGATTCCCACTTCTGTCAATGATTTTAGATAGGGAGAGACAGATTCCATTCTCTCCTGGCTACACCAAGTGAAGGAGATATAATGGCTGCATGGTCAGAAAATTCACATTAAAGATGATATTCCTTCTTTACCAAGTAGACGGTAGGTTGAACCACAATAAAGTCTGGAGTGGCGACATGTAGAAACTCTACCACCAGTAACCTTTCTTATACTAGTTATTTATTTCAAGTGACGACACAAACGCTATGTATGGTCACAGGACACTTATTCCATCTTTTATTTGAGCTTCTGTATGTCGATAAAATTGGTTCTGAACTGGGAATGCAACTCAGACCGCCCTTAACGCGGAATTTGATCCCTTCGTGGCAATACAGCTCGGCTACAATTTGTTGTTTGTTCAAAACTGCAGATTCCTCAACACCTTCACATATTATGCGTGAATGGGATCGAATCCTGGCCCGGCACTAAAGATTTAATTATGTATTATCAAGCTCTAGCATGAGAACACCTGTCTGCTGGTGGATAATAATTTTGATTTTTAATGTATTTTCATTCGCTGTCACACTAACGATATCTGACGTTTTTAACTCCCAGTGAGACACAGAACTATTTGCGAGATGACTGTAAGTTCAAGATGCTATTCTGAGCAGCTGGTGGAGAAAAATTCGGTAGCTGACGTCTCTTTGTGTGTAGTCAACAACGATATGTGTGGGGCTCTATTCCCAGTGAGCGCTGAACTCTTCGTCATATTATTTCAGTTCAAACATGCTCACATGTCACTGCTGGTGCAACAAACCCATATTTAACGTTAGTTTTCTCTAGAATATAACAGCGATAGGTGCCGGGTTGGAGTCCTGGGAAGGAAAAAATTAATTTTTCGTCTCGTCATTTCAGTTATAACATCTAGTTACTGCCGCGAAATTCCGATATGTCACATTTGACTGTGCTTCGATAGCAATCCGATTAGGTTCCGGGTTCGAATCCGTGTCCAACACACAGCTTTACCTCACGGCATTTCAAGTAAGTTACTTGTGAAGAAGCAATATTTAACATCTCTCGTAGTTCGTTAACAGGGACAATAGATGCTGGGTAGGAATTCGCGTCTGTTAAAAATGTTTGCGTTATGCAATTTAAAGTTGATATTTGCTAACTGATACTGTCAAAAATCGAGGTATATCACTCTCTGTATGCCTAATCAGGAATGACTGTTAGTTTCCGTCAGTCACGAAATCTTTGCTTAGTCTGCATGAGCTGGGTTTGAATCCATATGCAGAACATGACGGTTCGTCGTGTCATTTAATGTTCATACATATTCTCAACTAGCTGCTCGTGAATAACTTAAATTTTTAATGTCATTTTGTGTTAAATGGTTCAAATGGCTCTGAGCACCATGGGACTTAACTTCTAAGGTCATCAGTCCCCTAGAACTTAGAACTACTTAAACCTAACTAACCTAAGGACATCACACACATCCATGCCCGAGACAGGATTCGAACCTGCGACCGTAGCGGTCACGCGGTTCCAGACTGAAGCGCCTAGAACCGCACGGCCACATCGGCCGGCCCCCACCATCTGGTATCAATGCATTACCTTATAATCCATGATATATAATCATTTTCATAGTACACTTGATATTATAGATGAGTAGGACACAAGACAGGACATAGATAATGTCCGTTTGACGTCAACAGTGTGTAACATTTTACTTTTTTGAATAGGACAATGTTCCTCTCCAATAATTTTTAGATTAGTTACAATAAGCTTACGCTGCAAGAGAATTCGCTTGTATTTTTCAATATGTGGTCTGTTGTCGGTTTGAAGGCCTTCCATAACATCGGCAACGTAGTGCAACTCCACCGAGAGCTGTCTGGAGTAGGGTGGGGTTAGCTATGTGAAAGTTGCGAGCTGTCGAAGACGATCTTCATATTCCTAATGCGATTAGGACATCGTATGCTCTTGACGACGTTTAGCACCTGTGCGGTCAGTCACCCAATTTCAGAATTCATTTTGAGTAATCCTGCTAAATTCCCAAAATACTGTCTTTTTATATTGATGAGTAATATGGATAGTCGTCACGTTCATGTGCCGTCTACAACGCAAATTTAATGTTACTATCCTAGGAACTAACCTGCAATACGTTTTGTATTTCATAATCGGAACCATCTGCATTAACCGTCATCAGAGCAATGTCAGGGAACAGAGTGCAGCAGTGCCTACTTGAGGACCTGCTTGAGTCGTGTTCTAAGGAAAGGGTAGTTGCTGGTTCACATTATATTACACTAGCGAGAAGTACCGACTTTTCGTTTTCTCTGCAAACATCCAGAACTAAGTTCAGTAACTAAATGCTAAGAATATATTTTCATTGTGCCAACTCGAAGATCAATAGATATGGATATAGATATAGATTTTTATATTTAAAGCCATTCTCTTTCTGCGTTGGAATAAACATCATTCATTATTTGCTTGTTCTTGTTACGATTGTTATTGTCATTCTCTCACTCGCAAGAGTCTTATGCTGATGCTGTATGAATAAATTATGCCATTGGATACAAAGCGGTTTAGTTTTGAGACCTAACCCACGAGGGGGGAAGGCACAGTGGTCTGCTTCAGGAATTCCAAGCAATAAAACACAAAAAACAACCCAGGAAGGGTTCGAACAGCTACTTTCACGCAGAGACATGCATTTGGAATCTGTTCATCGTTACGGGGTCAAACAAGAGGGTAACATTACTGAAACAATGATGGGGCTACTTAGTATATAATAGAGCATACAGATTTCAAGGAGGAAACGTATGAAGACGCAGACTTCCTCGTTATCAATATGTGCGGCATATCTTTCGTGTTAACGAAAGTAAATTCCCGCTTTACCTCTTCTTACGTGTCAAATGAAATGAATGCCATGAGGAATAGAATATTTGTTGACTGCGTCTCTTCTTGCTTCCATCCTTACCAACATATTTCTTCATTCTCGTGGTAATCATGACAATCTATGTGCATGCTGCAAACGATTGCAAGTGGACAAATTCGACATCGAGGTGCAAAGCGTTTGGTATCTTACATTATATTCAATTCGAATAAGATTCCGGTGTATTTTTACTTCGTTTGTATTTTTAGATGATTATGAACGTTACGGAAATTTATCTCACATGCTTTATGTTGAATGAGAAACATTGAATGATCCGTTTTGCTTTCCCTACGTTGAAATGATATAATGTCGGCGTCAACAGCCTTCTTCCACGCCGGAAGCTGAAACTTGTATCATTCTGGATTAATGATAATTGAATGTCTCATATGTATACATAGCCCACAAGGCGACGTCAGAAACCACCAGGGGAGAACGCCGCATAAAAACCAAACGTGCGCGCGCGTCTCCACTCTGAAGAACCGTATCGGAGAATCACGGCAAGCATTTCGCTGAAGAGCTGCCTCGTCAGAGAGCCGAGAAATGGCAGCGTCGTAGCAAGTATTTGTCAACACTCTGATAGTGCATTTACTTCCGGGTGTAGGTCGGCGTTACCTCGCTAAATTCACTTAACATTCGTTTTCCACATCGAAGACTCGTACGATATAATCCACTGCAAGATGACACAATTAGAAAGTATATTTAATTTCTGGACTCCAAGAACGGCGTTCTTCACATAAGTAACACCTGTTTGTGTGTGCATTCGGGAGGACGATGGTGCAATCCCGCGCCCGGCCATCCTGATTTAGGTTTTCAATGATTTCCCTAAATCGCTTCAGGCAAATGCCGGGATGGTTCCTTAGGAAGGGCACGGCCGATTTCCTTCCCCATCCTTCCCTAATCCGAGCTTGTGCTCCGTCTCTAATGACATCGTTGTCGACGGGACGTTAAAACAGTAATCTCCACCTCCTCTGTTTCTGTGTTTAAGGTTGCGTTTTGAGGCTCAGGCAACATCGCAGTGACTATAGTCCGCCCCTGGCCGCCAGTGTGTCGTTAGCTCAGAGGTTCCCTTGTGCGTTGCAGTGCTTGTACTATAAGTTCGAATCACGGTAGAAGCCGCTGACTAAAACCTTTTATTTTCCATTTTAATTAATGGAGTTGCAAACTGCTAGTAAAAATTTCTTATGCGAAATCTGAAGAATGCCTTTAAACATCAATCTTCGTCCGATTTCGACTTAGTAAATTAAGTTAATATCATGGATTTCTGCTTTGCAAATTCCAAGGTGCTTCACTGTAAAATAGGTCCTGAAAAGATTCAAACCGACTGTCAACGATATAAATTTGAGCTTTGTTCGTCATATAGGTCTAACATGTCAGAAGGTTGTTTATGAAGTGCACATGTTCATTAATATAGTTCACATCTTCTAAATTTTTGCAATAGCGTTTAACTGTAGACGTTTTCTAACACCGGCGTTAGCAATTCCTTTCCGTTCTCTGAAACCTTCAAAACGACAAATTTTTCTGGTTTAAATCTGATGACCTTAACTATCACTTCCGATCAACAATAAATACTTCATGAACCCATACATGGAACTCCAAATGTGCAGTGTGCCTGCACTGCTACAGAGCATGCATTGCAAGGTATTCACACAGTTTATCGCATAGACTTACCATAAGGAATGAAACAAGAACTGTAATACACTTTACACCACAGACGCTCACTCTGGCTTGACGAAAACATCCAAACATTGACCAAAAGTTGCACAAATAATTAAGTTTGAAAGGAAAAGAAACGAGGTATGAAGCATTTATAAATTCATCGAATGTAGTGAGGTGGTTTAATTTCGTCCCAGTCTATAAAATTAATTTCGGGCCATACTCAGCTCTTGCCGATTACCCGCCTACTAATCAGGGCGTCTGTCTCCGTTGCTTTTGAGCGTGAATGGAAATTGTAGAAATTTTCTGTGGAGCAACATTTAATAATAAAGCGTTTTAAATCATCAAAAGCGATGAGCGGTAGCAGGCGCTTTCGATAAAGAACGGGGGAGTGCAGCGCCGCTGCTGTCGCCACGGCCGCTGCCAGTAGCCAGCAAATGGATCCCGGAGCTTTGCCGCATACGGCGTCCAGAGGAGGACAGTCTGCAGGAAATCTGCCGCAAAATCGTTACTAGATAAAATTTTGATATCGGTGTGTCACAAAGCGAAATAGATTGAATCTGCGCTACCATTACATTCACGTCTTCAGCATTCAGACAGAAGAGGCTATAAAAATATTTTATGCCAGCTGCTCTCGATCCACTGACATTATGAACAGAAACAACGCACGCTACCGCTAGACCACAGGCGTAATCAGCCTAGAGTCTCTCTATCTTGGGACAAGTTTTCCTCCAGGAAGTGCCGCAGTCTACAGTGTTGCCAGATTGTGCAGATAACCGGACTTAGAGAATTAGCGATTTGGCCAGTTTCTTTGTCCCATGTCGCGATCGGCGCGGATTTAGCCTCTGAAGCGGCCGGCCGCCGGTCAAGTTTTATGTCAAAGAGTGTACATTAAATCTACCGATTTTCGTCTCTTTCGGATACTTCCATCCTGGTACGTGGTTTTTTTGTGTCCTGGAGGTGTAATTTCCGGGAGGTACGTAGAAAACATTCTTATATCTGATTATAATGTTGTGCAGTTGTGCGCATTGAGATAGTAATGTTTATCTGGCAATACACTGTAGATCCGAAGATGACAGCTAGACTATGTCGACATCGGTCATTGATGAAATAAAATAAAATAATAATACACTACTGGCCATTAAAATTGCTACACCACGAAGATGACGTGCTACAGACGCGAAATTTAACCGACAGGAAGAAGATGCTGTGATATGCAAATGATTAGCTTTTCAGAGCATTCACACAAGGTCGGCGCCGGTAGCGACACCTACAACGTGCTGACATGAGGAAAGTTTCCAACCGAATTCTCATACAGAAACAACAGTTGACCGGCGTTGCCTGGTGAAACGTTGTTGTGATGCCTCGTGTAAGGAGGAGAAATGCGTACCATCACGTTTCCGACTTTGATAAAGGTCGAACATTGCTGCTCGCGTTGGTCGAGATCCAATGACTGTTAGCAGAGTATGGAATCGGTGCGTTTAGGAGGGTAATACGGAACGCCGTGCTGGATCCCAACGGCCTCGTATCACTAGCAGCCGAGATGACAAGCATCTTATCCGCATGACTAACAGATCGTGCAGCCACGTCTTGATCCCTGAGTCAACAGATGGGGACGTTTGCAAGACAACAAACATATATACGAACAGTTCGACGACGTTTGAAGCAGCATGGACTATCGGCTCGGAGATCATGGCTGCGGTTACCCTTGACGCTGCATCACAGACAGGAGCGCCTGCGATGGTTTACTCAACGACGAACCTGGGTGCACGAATGGCAAAACGTCATTTTGTCGGATTAATCCGGGTTCTGTTTACAGCATCACGATGGTCGCATCCGTGTTTGGCGACATCGCGGTGAACGAATTGAACAGTGGACGTTACATTTCAGATGTATTACGACCCGTGGCTCTACCCTTCATTCGATCCCTTCGAAACCCTACATTTCAGCACGATAATGCACGACCGCATGTTGCAGGTCCTGTACGGGCCTTTCTGGATACAGAAAATGTTCGACTGCTGCCCTGGCCAACACATTCTCCAGATCTCTTTCCAATTGGAAACGTCTGGTCAATGGTGGCCGAGCAACTGGCTCGTCACAATACGCCAGTCACTACTCTTGATGAACTGTGGTATCGTGTTGAAGCTGCATGGACAGCTGTATCTGTACACGCCATCCAAGCTCTGTTTGACTCAATGCTCAGGCGTATCAAGGCCGTTATTACGGCCAGAGGCGGTTGTTCTGGTTACTGATTTCTCAAGATCTATGCACCCAAATTGCGTGAAAATGTAATCACATGTCAGTTCTAGTATAATATATTTGTCCAATGATTACACGTTTATCATCTGCATTTCTTCTTGATGTAGTAATTTTAATGGCCAGTAGTGTATTACAACAAGCGATCTTCTACATCTACATCTACATCTACATTTATACTCCGCAAGCCACCCAACGGTGTGTGGCGGAGGGCACTTTACGTGCCACTGTCATTATCTCCCTTTCCTGTTCCAGTCGCGTATGGTTCGCGGGAATAACGACTGTCTGAAAGCCTCCGTGCGCGCTCTAATCTCTCTAATTTTACATTCGTGATCTCCTCGCGAGGTATAAGTAGGGGGAAGCAATATATTCGATACCTCATCCAGAAACGCACCCTCTCGAAACCTGGCGAGCAAGCTACACCGCGATGCAGAGCGCCTCTCTTGCAGAGTCTGCCACTTGAGTTTGTTAAACATCTCCGTAACGCTATCACGGTTACCAAATAACCCTGTGACGAAACGCGCCGCTCTTCTTTGGATCTTCTCTATCTCCTCCGTCAACCCGATCTGGTACGGATCCCACACTGATGAGCAATACTCAAGTATAGGTCGAACGAGTGTTTTGTAAGCCACCTCCTTTGTTGATGGACTACATTTTCTAAGGACTCTCCCAATGAATCTCAACCTGGTACCCGCCTTACCAACAATTAATTTTATATGATCATTCCACTTCAAATCGTTCCGCACGCATACTCCCAGATATTTTACAGAAGTAACTGCTACCAGTGTTTGTTCCGCTATCATATAATCATACAATAAAGGATCCTTCTTTCTATGTATTCGCAATACATTACATTTGTCTATGTTAAGGGTCAGTTGCCACTCCCTGCACCAAGTGCCTATCCGCTGCAGATCTTCCTGCATTTCGCTACAATTTTCTAATGCTGCAACTTCTCTGTATACTACAGCATCATCCGCGAAAAGCCGCATGGAATTTCCGACACTATCTACTAGGTCATTTATATATATTGTGAAAAGCAATGGTCCCATAACACTCCCCTGTGGCACGCCAGAGGTTACTTTAACGTCTGTAGATGTCTCTCCATTGAGAACAACATGCTGTGTTCTGTTTGCTAAAAACTCTTCAATCCAGCCACACAGGTGGTCTGATATTCCGTAGGCTCTTACTTTGTTTATCAGGCGACAGTGCGGAACTGTATCGAACGCCTTCCGGAAGTCAAGGAAAATGGCATCTACCTGGGAGCCTGTATCTAATATTTTCTGGGTCTCATGAACAAATAAAGCGAGTTGGGTTTCACACGATCGCTGTTTCCGGAATCCATGTTGATTCCTACATAGTAGATTCTGAGTTTCCAAAAACGACATGATACTCGAGCAAAAGACATGTTCTAAAATTCTACAACAGATCGACGTCAGAGAGATAGGTCTATAGTTTTGCGCATCTGCTCGACGACCCTTCTTGAAGACTGGGACTACCTGTGCTCTTTTCCAATCATTTGGAACCTTCTGTTCCTCTAGAGACTTGCGGTACACGGCTGTTAGAAGGGGGGCAAGTTCTTTCGCGTACTCTGTGTAGAATCGAATTGGTATCCCGTCAGGTCCAGTGGACTTTCCTCTGTTGAGTGATTCCAGTTGCTTTTCTATTCCTTGGACACTTATTTCAATGTCAGCCATTTTTTCGTTGGTGCGAGGATTTAGAGAAGGAACTGCAGTGCGGTCTTCCTCTGTGAAACAGCTTTGGAAAAAGGTGTTTAGTATTTCAGCTTTACGCTTGTCATCCTCTGTTTCAATGCCATCATCGTCCCGGAGTGTCTGGACATGATGTTTCGAGCCACTTACTGATTTAACGTAAGACCAGAACTTCCTAGGATTTTCTGTCAAGTCGGTACCTAGTATTTTACTTTCGAATTCACTGAACGCTTCACGCATAGCCCTCCTTACGCTAACTTTGACATCGTTTAGCTTCTGTTTGTCTGAGAGGTTTTGGCTGCGTTTAAACTTGGAGTGAAGCTCTCTTTGCTTTCGCAGTAGTTTCCTAACTTTGTTGTTGTACCACGGTGGGTTTTTCCCGTCCCTCACAGTTTTGCTCGGCACGTACCTGTCTAAAACGCATTTTACGATTGCCTTGAACTTTTTCCATAAACACTCAACATTGTCAGTGTCGGAACGGAAATTTTCGTTTTGATCTGTTAGGTAGTCTGAAATCTGCCTTCTATTACTCTTGCTAAACAGATAAACCTTCCTCCCTTTTTTTATATTCCTATTAACTTCCATATTCAGGGATGCTGCAACGGCCTTATGATCACTGATTCCCTGTTCTGCACTTACAGAGTCGAAAAGTTCGGGTCTGTTTGTTATCAGTAGGTCCAAGATGTTATCTCCACGAGTCGGTTCTCTGTTTAATTGCTCGAGGTAATTTTCGGATAGTGCACTCAGTATAATGTCACTCGATGCTCTGTCCCTACCACCCGTCCTAAACATCTGAGTGTCCCAGTCTATATCTGGTAAATTGAAATCTCCACCTAAGACCATAACATGCTGAGAAAATTTATGTGAAATGTATTCCAAATTTTCTCTCAGTTGTTCTGCCACTAATGCTGCTGAGTCGGGGGGTCGGTAAAAGGAGCCAATTATTAACCTAGCTCGGTTGTTGAGTGTAACCTCCACCCATAATAATTCACAGGAACTATCCACTTCTACTTCACTACAGGATAAACTACTACTAACAGCGACGAACACTCCATCACCGGTTGCATACAATCTATCCTTTCTAAACACCGTCTGTGCCTTTGTAAAAATTTCGGCAGAATTTATCTCTGGCTTCAGCCAGCTTTCTGTACCTATAACGATTTCAGCTTCGGTGCTTTCTATCAGCGCTTGAAGTTCCGGTACTTTACCAACGCAGCTTCGACAGTTTACAATTACAATACCGATTGCTGCTTGGTCCCCACATGTCCTGACTTTGCCCCGCACCCGTTGAGGCTGTTGCCCTTTCTGCACTTGCCCGAGGCCATCTAACCTAAAAAACCGCCCAGCCCACGCCACACAACCCCTGCTACCCGTGTAGCCGCTTGTTGCGTGTAGTGGACTCCTGACCTATCCAGCGGAACCCGAAACCCCACCACCCTATGGCGCAAGTCGAGGAATCTGCAGCCCACATGGTCGCAGAACCGTCTCAGCCTCTGATTCAGACCCTCCACTCGGCTCTGTACCAAAGGTCCGCAGTCAGTCCTGTCGACGATGCTGCAGATGGTGAGCTCTGCTTTCATCCCGCTAGCGAGACTGGCAGTCTTCACCAAATCAGATAGCCGCCGGAAGCCAGAGAGGATTTCCTCCGATTCATAGCGACACACATCATTGGTGCCGACATGAGCGACCACCTGCTGATGGGTGCACCCTGTACCCTTCATGGCATCCGGAAGGACCCTTTCCACATCTGGAATGACTCCCCCCGCTATGCACACGGAGTGCACTTTGGTTTTCTTCCCCTCCCTTGCTGCCATATCCCTAAGGGGCCCCATTACGCGCCTGACGTTGGAGCTCCCAACTACCAGTAAGCCCACCCTCTGCGACTGCCCGGATCTTGCAGACTGAGGGGCAACCTCTGGAACAGGACAAGCAGCCATGTCAGGCTGAAGATCAGTATCAGCCTGAGACAGAGCCTGAAACCGGTTCGTCAGACAAACTGGAGAGGCCTTCCGTTCAGCCCTCCGGAATGTCTTTCGCCCCCTGCCACACCTTGAGACGACCTCCCACTCTACCACAGGTGAGGGATCAGCCTCAATGCGGGCAGTATCCCGGGCAACCACAGTCGTAGTCCGATCGGGGGATGCGTGGGACGAGCTGGCCGTCCCCGACAAACCCCCATCCGGACCCCCACAGTGATGCCCATTGGCAACAGCCTCAAGCTGTGTGACCGAAGCCAACACTGCCTGAAGCTGGGAGCGAAGGGATGCCAACTCAGCCTGCATCCGAACACAGCAGTTGCAGTCGCTATCCATGCTAAAAACTTGTGCAAAGAACGTCTGAACTAATCTACAGAGAGCGCAAACAAAACGACACAAAATTGAAGCGGTTATTAAAATACAAGATTGCCTAGTAAATGCAGTAATGCTGCCACTTGTGCACTGCTGACACACTGCTCGGCGTCGGAAGGAGACTACGCGATTTAACACTATTCGAGTACTAAAACGTGATGTTACAACTCTCAAATACTATAATACGCCCGAAATTTATGAATTAAACAATGCAAGTACCAAAAACACGCAAAGAAATTAAGAATTAAACTATGTAACAAATGAGTGAGCTAGGAGTATACGACTTGCTGCTGCAGCTGCTTATCCAACGGCGGCAGTCAAATATTCTTATTTACTAAATCTAGTTCATTTCTGATTATTCTTATCTGGTACTGAAACAATCAAAAGCAATATTTTTGACTCAAGACCTGCGCGCACAATAAATTACTGAAGCACTCTGGGAATAATAGGCTGTTTGTAGTGTCTCAGGTTTTTCTCCTCCTGACGTATAATCGTCAAGTGAACGATTAGATGGCTGAATCAGATACTCTCTCTAAGAGCGACGAGTCATCTCTACGGTCCTCTTGCAGCCCTACCGGGTATGACGTCCGCCCACAGCCGTGGAAACGTACTGCCCAGCAGGGAGCGGGCCTCCTGCGGGACCTGCGATGGCGTCACTAGACTGCAGCTGCCCGACCTACAGCCCTGCGGAAACCCTCGGGGTCCGTCATAATCGATTTCCCTCGTTACCACCTTTTGTGACTCGTCAGTATGCCGAAAGACCAGTTGTGGATACTTTATTGCCCATTCAGCGCTAATAGTCCATGTCTCTCTCCTCCGCGTGCGAAGCAAGAACTGACAGAATCTTTTCATCTGTAGCGACGCAGATTATAGAGAATAACTTACTTTCTACATCTACATCTGAATCTACATCTATATATACATGGATACTCTGCAAATCGCACTCAGGTGCCTGGCAGAGGATTCATCGAACCACGTCACAATAATTCTCTATTACTCTCTTGAACAGCAAAACCGAACACGAATATCTTTCCTTCCGAGCACTGACTTCTCTTATTTTATTGTAATGGTAGTTTCTCCCTCTGTAAGTCGGCATCTACAAAATATTTTCGCGTTCGAGGAGAAAGTTGGTAATTGAAATTTCGCGAGAAGATTCCGCCGCAACGAAAACACCTTTTTTTTAATGATGTGCACCCCAAATCCCGTGCCATCTCAGTGACATTCTATCACCTATTTCGTGATAACACAAAACGTGCTTCTATTCTCTGAACTTTCTAGATGCACTCCGTTAATCGTAGGCCTAAGTGGTAAGAATCCTGCACCGCACAGTAGTACTGCAAAAGAGGACGGGCGAGTGTAGTGTAGGCAATCTCTTTAGTAGATTTGATTCATCTTCTGAATGTTCTGCCAGTAAAATGCAGTCTTTGGTTCGCCTTCCTCACAACATTTTCTGTGTGTTCTTTCCAATTACAGTTGTTAGCAATTGTAATTCCTAGGTATTTAGTTGAATTTACGACCTTTAAATTTGACTGATTTATCGTGTAACCGAAGTTTAACGGATTACTCTCAGCTCTCTTGTGGATGACATCACATTTTTCATTATTTAGGGTCAGTTGCCGATTTTTCTACTTAGAGATATCATTCCTAAATCGTTTTTCAGTTTGTTTTGATAATCTCATGATTTTACAAGACAAAGACGGCTGCTCAGATTGTCTCCTAACTCGTTTATATAGAGATAAGGACGACCAGAGGGCCTATAGCACTACCTTTGGGAACGCGAGAAATCACTTCTGTTTTACTCGATGAGTCTCCATTAATTACCTCTCTGGTAGGAAATCACGAATAGAGGCACACATCTGAGACGATAATCCGTAAGCACGCAATTTGACTACAAGCGGCTAGTGAGGTACACTGTCAAAAGCCTTCTGAGATTACGAGCTCTCATACAGTTTTTTTTTGTGTTTGAGAACTAAATTTGGTTTTCGGTACATGGGAATGAGCATTGTAGGCCGGGGGGGCCCCTATTCGGGGAAGTTCTGCCATTAAGTGCAAGTCTTCTGTCCGGGAATCGAACCCGGGCCCACTTGCATGGGAGGCGAGCACGTTACCACCTAGCTAAGCAGTAGGACTGTTTTTCGATAATTTAAATGGGAAACCTTTGAAGTCTGATAATGAGAACATGTTCGAAAAAAAGCATAGCAAACCAGTGTTGGACAAAAAAATATGTTGCACAGTTTTCTATATCACATTTTCCGTAGCGACCATGACAATGATAAAAGAAAGACTATGATGCGTTTCGAAACACATGAGTAGCCCTTTTTTCCGTCGAACTGCTTGGGTATCCACAACGTAAGGGTGAAAATTAACTTTCACATGATATGTCACTGCCAGGTAACATAGCTCGATGAAATTTGGATCATACATAGAAATAACTACTACAGTGCAATATTGTACCGAAGGTAACCGAAAGAAATAAGCAATGAGACGAACAGAAATGGAACATTTATTCAAAGACAATAAATTTACTGAAGTCAATGAGTTCATGGTAGTCATCTGGACATTACAAAAGGAGCGACACGATTCGTAACACGGAGTGTGATCACCACGGACGGAAATACGTGCTCCAGACCTTTCTCCCATGCTGGCAACACGATTGATAAAGAGGTCTTATGGAAGGGCGTCCCATTTCTTCCACCATCACGCTTGACAATTTCAGGTTGGTTGTTGGTGCATGTGGATGAGTTGCTATGTGGGATTTAGTTCAGTTTTGTTTAGTTATGTCATGTTCCGTAGATCATTTTCCCTACTATTTTATCGATATGATGTGGAACAAGTCAGATGACAAGATATATATGTACACACACACATAAATTGTGCTAATATTAATATTATTGAAATATTTAGTTCTACACATGCAACTACATTTAGAGGTACAATTTTTTTCTACCAGTTCTGAAACAGAAACTCGTAAATGGAATAGAAGGAGTTGTCCAAAAGAAATGACTTTAAGCTAGATTTAAAAACTGATCTTCTACCTGCCAGACACTTTATGATCAAAGATTTTTGTTGCTGAATAATGTACTCCTTTCTGAGTAACTGACCAATAACGGATAGGAAAGGTCATTTGTCCGTCTCGTGTTGAACGTATGAACATCACTGTTCTTCGCGAACTGAGATGGATTATTTGTAACGAATTTCACTAGCGAATGTATGTACTCTGATGGAGCAGTTAAAATACCTAACTCCTTGAAAAGGTGTCTGCATGACGTCCTTGTGTGAACACCACTAATTATTCTCACTGCTCTCTTTTGTGCAATCAATATTTTGTGTCTAAGTGGTCCCAGAAAACTATTCCATAAGACATTATTGAGTGGAAATATGCAAAGTACGTTAGGAGGCTGATCTGTTTATTACCAAGACTAGCGATTACACGAAGAGCGAAAGAAGCTGAACTTAATTGTTTGAGAAGCTCAGTAATATGCTTCTTCCTGTCCAAGTTGTCATAATGTGAACACCCAAAAATTTGGAGAAATCTTTCCTGTTAATTGATCCCTGTTCATATGCTACATCAATTGTCGGTATGACTCTACTCGGAGTTCAGAACTGGATATAGTGAGTTTTTTTTTTTTTTCAAAATTAAGGGAGAGTCCATTTTCTGAGAACCACTTAATAAATCTTTGAACAACATCCTTAACAATATCTTCAGCTGCTTTTGCTGGAATGGGATTTATTATAACACTTGTGTCATCTGCAAAAAGTACTAGTTCCGCTTGCTGAACGTTAAGTGAGAGGTCATTACCATGAATAAGGAACAGCAGAAGACCCAAAATTGAACCCTGCGGGACTCCCGTTCACTAGAATTTACCACCCTCCCAACTTTATTTGTCCGCCCCTCGTGGTCTCGCGGTAGCGTTCTCGCTTCCCGAGCACGAGGTCCCGGGTTCGATTCCTGGCGGGGTCAGGGATTTTTCCTGCCTCGAGATGACTGGGTGTTGTTGTGTCGTCTTCATTATCATCATTCATCCCCATTACGGTCGGAGGAAGGCAACGGCAAACCACTTCCATTAGGACCTTGCCTAGTAAGGCGGTGCGGGTCTCCCGCATCGTTCCCCTACGCTCTGTAAAGAAGCATGGGACTTCATTTCCATTTCCAACATTATTTGTGCTATTCAGCACGACTTTTTGCTTTCTGTTCATTAAATATGATTCAAACCAGCTGTGAGAATAACCTTCAATTCCATAAAACCTGAGTTTTTCTAAGAGTTTGACATGATCCACACAGTCAAATGCCTTGGAGAGATTACAAAAAATACGAACTGGTGATAATTTGTTATTTAGGGCTTGTACTATTTGATGGGTAAATATGTAGATAGCATTTTTAGTCGAGTAACCCTTCCGGAATTTAAGTCGGGGGGTAGATAGGACTGTCATTACATTCGCACAATACCCTGTCGTTCCAAGAGCTCCTCTACCTGCGCTGTTCGATGCGGTCACGCAGTATCAATAAAAATGAAGTCAAAGTCTAATACACCCCCTGAAAAAGATTACACGGTCACAGTAACATTGACCAGTGGCTTGACTGTGTTTAAAGGTACTGAGGTTAGTACGCCCATGCGGCATTATGTCTCCTTAAACGATAACACCTGGATCATCAAAACGATTCTGGGCAAACTCTCATATGCCTGAGATGGAAACACATAATGAGTCCCGGAACATTGTCGAACTAGACCCTCCTTGGTGGTCCAGGTGTCATAGTGTGGGAAGGCATAATGTTACAGGGGCGCAGTGACTTCTGAATCTTTGAACACGGTACATTTATCAGTCAACATTATTGAGTCACTGTAATTTTTCCTCACGTGCCTTCGGCTATGATTTCATTTTTATTGATGACCGCATAGAACAGCGCAGGTGTAGGAGTACCTGGAACCATAGACATTCAGCGAATAGAATGTCTTGCTTCTTACCCCGACCTAAATTCCATCGGGAACGTATGGGATGCGTTGGGGAGACGTTTTGTAGCACGTCCATATACACTCACGACCGACCAGCTGACATTTGTCAACCGCGCTGCTGGAGAAAATGTAACGCCTTATCACAAGAACTCCTTACCGACCTTGTGGCTAACATGTGAGCAAGTTGTAGATCATGAAGTACCGTGCATGGTGATCACACACCCTACTAAGTACCATCTCCATCCTTCTGTAATGTTCAGGGCGAATTGTCCCACTTTGAAATATTTTTGAAGGATAGAATTCTTCCGTCTTTATTTTCTGGTAAATATTTTTAACCTTTGTTCATCCATAGAGAAACTAAATTACAAATCGCACATAATCACTCTCCACATCATTATATAAGGACTAGTCCAAAGCAAACGAGACAGATGGATAAAAATAAGTAAACTGTCAACTGTATTGAAAGTAACCGCTATAGCTGTTAGTATGTTTATCCCAGTGTGAGACAAGATGGTCAATGCCTCCATGTAAAAAGATTGCGGTTGTCTACGGAAACGCAACTGTAGTTATGCGTGCACCTCTTCGATCGAAGCAAATCGACGGCATGAATGTCTTTCTTTATGTCACCAAAAATATAGAAATTGCTTGTGGGCACATCAGGACACTATGGAGGATGTTTAAGGGCTTCCCAGCGAAATTTCTGCAGGGAAGTAACCGTGGGTGAAGTAGCCTTGGCAATGAGTGGATCCGCCAACATTCGTGGTCGTCGATTTGCTTCAGACGAGGAGTTGTACGTCTGGCTACAATCATGGTTCTTAGGCAATCGCGAAACATTTTTCCACGAAGACAGTGACAGCCTCGTCTCACAGTGTGATAAATTTGCTGTTCGTTATGGCGATTGCTTTTGGTATAACAAAACTGTTTGCTTACTATTTTCCATCCGTCTCTTTCCCATTTGATTGTTCTTTCCTTTGTAATACGATTTCTTACTGTGACTATTTTAAAGCGAGTATAATGGCTTCTCTGTCTTTATAGCTAGGAGGAAGTAAACTATTACAATAAATCTTATCAGCAAGTAAACATTGCTCGAAATGTGTATATATTTAACGAACTAGCTGGCAAAACATTCCCGCAGTATCGAATTCATCTAGAACATGTCTCGTAAATATACGGCACCAAAGTCACATAAATTAGCCCTATGGATTTAACTCATTATTTCACCAGTACTCAATGTTTTTTGACAGGTAAAATGCCTCTCACTAATAAGAGAACCATAGTTACACCTGTGTAATACTTATCCGTGGAAAGTAAGTTGTCCTCTTCAGTCAAAGGAATAGTGGCAGGGCAATGAATTAAATCTTCGGGGAATGGAAATTTCTGCCGTAACGAGAGTCGAACCCGGATTTCAGTTTTTTTACGAACGGTATATCCTTGACTGCCTCAACCATCCTGACACGGTCGCTAGCGGACCCTGCAGTGGTTAGCACACTGGACTCGCATTCGGGAGGACGACGGTTCAAACCCGCGTCCTTCCATCCTGATTTAGGTTTTCCGTTATTTCCCTGAATCACTCCGGGCGAGTGCCGGGATGGTTCCTCTGAAAGGGCACGGCCGACTTCCTTCACCATCCTTCCCTAATCCTAGCTTGTGCTCTGTCTCTAATGACCTCGATGTCGACGGGACGTCAAACACTAATCTCCTCCACCTGACCGACCCAATCTTCTGGCTTATCCACACAATGATGACGTAGTGTCCCTGTCCACTACCTCACTATTCGTAGCGATAGCAAATTCCCGTAGGAGTTCGGACGTGTGTGTCCATTGGTACAGAAAGGACCATCTTTGCGTATGGGGAGTCTGTCACGCTGCGAGCAGAGAGGAAGTCGAGCAGCTTCAGCCTTGAAAAAGTGCGGAAATGTTAGTTGGGCGCTCCCGCAGACGCGGTGTGCAACTAAAATCGCGCCAGTGTAGGCGCACCTAATTCGTTAACTAGCGACTATTGAGAGCACGGTTGGAGCGGACAGGCAGAGCAAGCTGCAATTCTAACTACTGCCTGTCCCATAATTATCGGTGGCTGTCTAGACGACCCTTGGTACTCAACGAGCAGCGGCAACAGTAGCAGTTCAGTATTGTCGTCGGCTACATTCTTCGTCGTCCGCCCAGTTACATCATCGTTAACTGACAAAGTATAATTAATATTGTACAGGCATAACCCAGTGGCATTTCTTTCATAATTTTTGACTGACTTTCATGAATAATAACCTGCAGTAGTTGAAACTTATATGGCACCTCTGCTGTAATTGTCCTCAGACACTATTACCAAGCACAGCCCCGTTGGATGGAAAGTCATCTAATCACCGAGTCGTAAAAATATAAAAATTGGTTAACTACATACTGCCTGTTTTGTTTGTTTGCCAATAATTTTGCTGCCTCAGTAACCGTTCATTCTTGTGTTCCATAATAGAGGCTTAACTAATTTCCAATTCTGAGTATTAACTTCAGTCACTTAAAATAACGTAAAATTTCACTCGCAAAGCTTATAGCTAAAGGTACAGCACAAATTAAGAGTGCGACATTTCATTTATTCTGTATGTAGCTTAGCGAATGAAAGTATTATCATTATAATAATAATTATTATTATTACATAACGAAGCTTCAGTTTCAGCTAGTCATTTACATTTATTTAACCAACAAGTTCGTTTAACTTTACTTCCAAAATTTATTATTTGAGGATAAGTAAATCCAAACTCAGTGATTTTTGATACATTTATTTTCTCGTGAGCTGTTGTGTTGTGGAAATGCGTGACAACCTTCTCTTCTTTGCCATTACCTTTCTTAAGACACTGGAGATTTATTGCACTAATATGCTGGCGACCGTTTAATTATCCTTTTTCTAACCAATATCTGCTTTGTATTAAATACCACGAGGTATCCTTTCGACCCCCCCCCCCCACCCCAATGTGATTTAGACTAGGTATAGAATAGAATGAAATTTTCACTCTACAGTGGGGTGTGCGCTGATATGAAACTTACTGTCAGATTAAAACTGTGTGCCGGACCGAGACTCAAACTCGGGAACTTTGCCTTTCGCGGGCAAGTGCTCCTACCGACTGAGCTACCCAAGCATCATATCAGCGTACTCTCCGCTGTAGAGTGAAAATTTCATTCTAGAAACATCCCCCAGGCTGTGGCTAAGCCATGTCTCCGCAATATCCTTTCTTGCAGAAGTGCCAGTTCTGCTAGGTTTGCAGGAGAGCTTCTGTGAAGTTTGGAAGGTAGGGGACGAGGCACTGGCGGAATTAAAGCTGTGAGGACGGGGCGTGAGTCGTGCTTGGATAGCTCAGTCGGTAGAGCACTTGCCCGCGAAAGGCAAAGGTCCCGAGTTCGAGTCTCGGTCCGGCACACAGTTTTAGTCTGCCAGAAAGTTTCTAAGTATAGAATAGATTCTTCCTTCAAGGTCTGTTGTATACTTTCCTCGCACTAACCGGTACTACTTTCTTTCGGTAACGGTAGCCTTACTCGCTGCAAAATATCATTAGTCGTACGCGATCACGGTCAATTACATCGCACTCCAGTATGCCGATTAGGAAGGGGGAGGTTGCTGGAGTTATTGGAAAGTAGATACAACGCTACGACGGATGTCTAAGTCGTAGCGACGGCTATGTAGGGAAGTAGCTGGAAGGTGTAGCTAACTGCTGCAAATGAAACAGGTTTGATTTTTATTTGTTTCCATTTCGCGTCGGATCGTTGCTTACTTTGCGAAAAGCCCTCGTAAGTTGTCTTCCTCTGATGTATTTCGATCTTCATCAGTAGCAGCAATAATTATTCACCACTGCTGTTGTAGATAAATGGATGTGTAAAAAGAGGACAAATACATTCAATATGGAAGTTCCGATCCAAATAAAAATGCAGTCAAACAGCGATATACGACAATGACCTAAGAATTCTAGTTTGATGTTCTCTCCAAGCAGAGTACACTATTCCTATTTTATATCAAAGGCAAGAGAAAGGAATTTAAAAACATTAAACTGCAGTACCACGTAGATGCGGGGACTCATCTCGGAGCTCAGGACGCCTAGCTTAATGGACGCAAAGTAGTTTCCAGCAGCTGGGACTGCGCGCGCCGTTATTAGCACGTAACGGAGAGTCGGAGCGTTCTTGGACGCCTGTGCAACATTATTAAGGGACGAGGGGATTAATGAGGGCGCTTGGCGAGACTACGCGTAATGCCCAGCGTCTGTTTACTCGCAGCTAAGGGTGGACGTTCATCAGCCTCGCGCCGAGCAGTGCCGACCCTGAGTCCCGCACCTCCACCACTGCCGGTCTCCCCGTAACTGGAGCCACACGTTGGTCAGGCCGCAACATGATGCAATCTTCAAGTTTCTTTCTTCATCCTCTCAGTAAAATCAGTAGTACATTACTCGTCAAAGACCGGAGGAATGAGTAAGGTCAACGACGTCTAATCTTTCAGTTATTTGGCGATTTTTTATTTACGAGATGTGGCTGTACAATAACAGGACTATTGCTTCATTAGAGACAACGATACTTTCGTCCACTTCCGCGTACTGGGACTCCATCATTAAAGATGCTCTCGATATTCGTATAAGTAACGACCTGAACAAGAGAGACACGGGATTTCATCTCAGCAAGGCATGGAAACCAGCATTGGCGGTACTATGGCATCTTCGGCTACAGACGGACGAATCCGAGTCAACTCTCTTAAACTTGGCGACAACACACTACCCGCGCGCGCTGGGTCGCAAATTGCGGTCGCGCTTTTCCCGCGTCGCGAATGCAAAGACCGTGACCTGTTTCTCCGTCAAGGGGCACTGTATGTCGCCGTGCTCTATGATTCCACCCCTTGGCGCCTGCACTTTTCTAGCGAGTCAGTGTATATATTGGCGAGCCGTTGCAGCAACACGTCAATCAGCACCTGAAGATAAAGAGCAGCTGTCTTGTCGAAATATTGTGCTGCTTCCATAACATTATCCGACGCGAAAGAGAAGAAGGTAAAGGGTGCAAAAAAGAAAGTTGAATTCTTACCGTTTGGAAGAGGCAGCTGCTTGCTATTTGCTACTGCCTATCTCCACACTTACCTGAAACGAACAAAAAAGAAAAAAAATTAAGAACAAAAAATTTTATTACCGGGAAATCTCAGATTTATGTCTCTTTTACTACTACTGCACTTCAGCTGAAAAATGTATTTTATAATAGTGTCTTGGCGCGAACACCTGAGTAGGCGGACCTGACGCACAACGCGACTGTTGTTGAAAAACATTTTATTTCAGAAACGCACACAATTAGTTACTGTCACCCTGAAATATATACTATGTGACTAAAAGTATCCGGACACCCCCCAAAACATACTTTTTTATATTAGCTGCATTGTGCTGTCACCTGCTGCCAGGTACACCATATCAGCGACCTCAATAGTCATTAGACATCGTGAGAGCAGAACGGGGCGCTCCACGGAACTCACGGACTTCAAACGTGGTCAGGTGATTGACTGTCATTTGTGTCATACTTAAGTACGCGAGATTTCCACACTCCTAAACATCCCTAGGTCCAATGTTTCCGGTGTGATAGCGAAGTGGAAACGTGAAGGGACGCACACAGCACAAAAGCGTACAAGTCGACCTCGTCTGTTGACTGACAGAGATCGCCGACAATTGGAGACCGTCGTAATGTGCAATAAGCAGACTTAGATCATCACCCAAGAATTCCAAACTGCATTAGGATCCACTGCAAGTACTATGGCAGTTACGCGGGAGGTGAGGAAACTGATTACATGGTCGAGCGGCTGCTCATAAGCCACACATCACGTCGGTAAATGTCAAACGATGCCTTGCTTGGTGTAAGGAGCGTAAACAATGGACGATTGAACAGTGGAAAAACGTTACATGGAGTGACGAATCACGGTACACAATGTGGCGACCCGATGGCAGTGTGTGGGTATGGCGAATGCCCTGTGGACGTCACCTGCCAGCGTGGGTAGTGCCAACAGTAAAAGTCGGAGGCGGTGGTGTTATGGTGTGGTGGTGTTTTTCATGGAGGGGACTTGCACCCCTTGTTGTTTATCGTGGCACTATCACAGCACAGGCCTACATCGAAGCTTTAAGTACCTTCTTGCCTCCCACTGTTGAAGAGCAATTCGGGGATGGCAATTGCATATTTCAACACGATCGAGCACCTCTTCATAATGCACGGCCTGTGGCGGAGTGTTTACACGACAATAATATCCAAGTAATGGAGTAGCTAGCACCGAGTCCAGACGCGAATGCTATAGAACACCTTTGGAGTGGTTTGGAAACTCAGACTTCGTGCCAGGCCTCACCGACCGACATCGATACCTCTTCTCAGTACACCACTCCGTGAAGAATGGGCTGCCATTCCCCAAGAAAGCTTCCAGCACCTGATTGAACATATGCCTGCGAGAGTGGAAGCTGTCGTCAAGGCTAAGGGTGTGCCAACACAATACTAAATTCCAGCATTACCGATTGAGGGTACCACGAACTTGTAAGTCGTTTTCAGCCAGATGTCCGGATACTTCTGATCACGTAGTGTACTCCCCTCCGTATCCCTGCAACGCTCCAATCGAATTTCCCATTGGTGGAAACATTTCCGTGTGAGTTCGTTGGCGACGCGTGTCACTTTTCCTGCCACTTCATGAACGGACTGAGACCTTATTTCTTTCAATGCAGATCTGACCACGAAGAGCTGATAAAAGACATGGTGCTTGGTCGGGCGAATAATGTGCGTGGTCTAACACTGGGACGCTGTAGTTCGCGAGAAACCTCTGAACATAAAATGCAATATGAGCCGGTGTGTTGTCTTAATGCAAAATGCATGACTTGTTAATCTGGGTGTTTTATTCTTTTTTTCTCGCGGAGTTGAGCAAGAACCTGAAGATAGTAATGTTCATTAGTTTTCTGACCTTCAGAAACCCAGTGAAGGTAGACGATTCGATGATGATTGAAAAAAAAAAAAACAACCATCAATATCATAGCATAGATTCTTGATATGCTCATTCGAAATTTTTTCACTCTCGGTAAAGTTGGGCCCTTCCAATGCATGGATTGCCGCTTAGTTTCTGGATCATAAATGAAAAATCAAGATTGGTCACGTTTATCACTCTTTCCAAGAAATTAGGACCATTTTCAGTGATATTTAAAGTGTCCGTACAAACATTTTCACAAGCTTCTTTTTGTTGGATCGTGAGAAGTTTCGGCACCAGTTTCGCACAGACTTTTCTCATGTTAAATTGGCTATGTAAAATTTGCTTCACACATTCTTTGCCAATTCCAACCGCTTCAGCAATCTATCGAATACTCAGCCGACAGTCAGATCCAATCAGTTACCTTATTTTCCAATATTTTGATCTGTTTTTTAAGTGGGAAGGCGTTCCAGGCGTCAGTCATCGTCTTCTCGACCATCTTGACAACTCGCGTACGTGACAAAGAGTGTCTTAATAGTACCCCCAAACCCAATACAAGCCCCAAGCCCCAAGATCCAAATTTCATAAAAAAGAAAACAAAGTCCCACTGTAATAGAATCACTTGAATAGTACCGAGTATACTGAAGAGAAACAATGTAAAAAGAAATATAAAAGATATCCAGTATAAAGTAACTTATTAGTTTGAAAAAGAAAGTAAAATAGAATCCCTTTTGTATCAAATTAAAGAAAAAGTAGATGGCAAGGAAGTGTTCTTATAGATCACGGAGTAGAAAAAGTGACGTCAAAGAATACTCCTTGTGAGTACTCTTTGAGGACACAGCAGAATACAGAAGATACAAGTTATACAACGTTAATGTGCTTCTAGTGCTTGCTTGATCGCGTCATAACTTAACGTGTGCTCTTGTACGTAGGCGATACGAAATTGTTTTTACATGTTGGAGATATGCGATCTGCTAGAAATCATTAAGCTTGAAATAGGTAGATCAGCAACTTTGAATATATCATTACGTAAAGTCAAGACAGGAAAAGAACCGAAACTTGTCTTAAATTGAAACTTCCTGGCAGATTAAAACTGTGTGCCGGACCGAGACTCGAACTCGGGACCTTTGCCTTTCGCGGGCAAGTGCTCTACCACTAGAGCACTTGCCCGCGAAAGGGCAAAGGTCCCGAGTTCGAGTCTCGGTCCGGCACACAGTTTTAATCTGCCAGGAAGTTTCAAATCAGCGCACACTCTGCTGCTGAGTGAAAATATCATTCTTGTCTTAAACTGATTATTATCAATGGAAGACTGAACTTTGTCCCAAAGTGATGGACTGTTAGTAATTTAACGAAAAAGGAAGTGAATATTAGTATCGAATTGTGAGAAAATATTTACATTTAGTTAAAGCAACTGGTGAAATCTGAATCTTATTTCATACTCTTTGACTGAAATTTACGCAACTAATTACACCCAGCTTATGAAAAGGTTACTTGTCTAAGACAATGATAGGATGTGCTTAGACTATAATAAAACAACATGACGTGGATTTACCGTGTATGACATTTGTTTCAAACCACATAATATTACGTGCTTGCGAAACATTTTATCAGTGCAACGATACAGACTATATATTCTTTGGCACCCCAAAAAAAGTTATCGTACTGATTCAGACTATTTAGCTTACGTAAACTGAAAACTTCAGTGGAGAAACTATTGCTGTATATAGACTGTAACCATGATTAGCCCAATAATAGCAGTTTGTATGCATCTACGTGTAGCTGTGCTCGTACACGTCGGGGAGCATATGGTTATTTGAGCTGGCCGGTACAATTAACTTGCACTCGGCGAGAATATACTGCAGCAGGACAGACTTCTTTTGTAACGCTCCTACCGCTAGCTGGTCGGAGCACGAACTTCATCAACGAACATTTGCAACAGGAGGAGCAGTTACATTCGCCATACACATTTTAGTAAAAGATAGGTTTCAGTAGCAGTTTTTTCTAGTTTGAGGTGAATCTTCTAGACATTTCGTAGCTCTGTTACACTTATCACTTCTCCCGCAAACCAAAATAGCAAATGTTACACAAACATAGGTCAAGGTCACATTTATCTGTCCAGAGACACCAGAGATGCCGTATGGCTCTGAGCACTATGGGACTCAACTGCTGAGGTCATTAGTCCCCTAGAACTTAGAACTAGTTAAACCTAACTAACCTAAGGACATCACAAACATCCATGCCCGAGGCAGGATTCGAACCTGCGACCGTAGCGGTCTTGCGGTTCCAGACTGCAGCGCCTTTAACCGCACGGCCACTTCGTCCGGCAGATGCCGTATTCGCCAGTTGATGCGACATGGGTGTACATGCAAGGAAACTGAACAAAATATTAAGTTAGCCCCAATGCCTCTGGCTTTGATAAACGTCTCAACAGCGCGAGGAAGAGTGTCGACACGTGTCTTCAGGTACGCCAAACCTGGCTGAACCTCTCATTGATGATTAACTCTCGTATAGTTACCAAATGCATGTTAATTTTTACGTTTCAGTATCGCTCTAAATGGTCAGTTCGGTTTTCCAGAGGCTGTAGTGCGGCAATGGCAGCTTACGTAGCTTGCGTTCTCCCGCCCAACGCAAAGTACCAAGTGACTAGAAAAAGCGCAGGTGACTCTTGCATATAGGAGGGGTAAAAGAACGGACCCGCAAAATTACAGACCAATATCCTTAATATCGGTTTGCGCAGAATTCTTGAACATAGTTTCAGTTCTAACGTTATAAATTTCATTCAGATGGACGAGTTTCTGTCCACAAATCAGCGCAGATTTAGAAGAAAGCGTCACTCCTGCGAAACTAAGCTTGCCATTTTCTCACATGATATACAGCAAGCTATGGGTGAAGGCAACAGACAGATTCCATACTCCTAAAATTCCGGATTGTGTCTGACACGTTGTAGGTGTTTTTTTTTTTATTTTAGGGCGCAAAACTGCTATGGTCATTAGCGCCCGGTCTGTGTGACTTAGGAAAAGGTGAAATACGAAAATAGAAACCAGCAGCAATGGAAATGAAACTCAAAAAGTTGGAGAAACAAAAAGCAGAAGGAAAGCTTAAAAAACCACTACAGAAAGGGGTTGGTTGTTCCAAAAAAGAGCTTCAAATGACTGACGTTATCTCACTGGCACTAATAAACTCGAGAACACGATCGGCTGAGCGCGTGTCATATGCTAAAATGGACGATATTTCAGGCGACAGCTGTAGACGGGCGCGTAACGGAGTAAAATAGGGGCACTCAATTAAAAGGTGTCTTACCGTCCACAACTGAGAGCAGTGGGGACAGAGTGGGGGAGGATCGCCGCTTAAAAGGTGTCGATGGCTAAAAAGACAGTGCCCTATCCGGTGTCTAGTTAAAATTACCTCCTCCCGACGACGCGTTCGGGAGGAAGAGGTCCAAGCATAGGGAAGAGCTTTCGCGTCCCGCAATTTATTATGGGGAAGTGTCGACCAATGTGCTTGCCATAAAAGAACAACACGACGACATAAAACACTCCGTAGATCGGCGAAGGGAATCGGGCGAATAGCTGGCCGAAGAAGAGAGACTGCAGCCTTGGCCGCTATATCGGCCGCCTCATTTCCACAGATACCAAAGTGTCCTGGGATCCAGAGGAACGCCACCGAGACGACCCCCAAGTGGATCAAGCGTAGGCAGTCCTGAATCCGGTGGACCAGTGGGTGGACAGGGTAGAGAGCTTGGAGACTGAGGAGAGAACTGAGAGAATCTGAACAGATGACATACTGCATCCGCTGATGGCGACGGATGTATTGGACAGCCTGGAGAACAGCGTAAAGCTCCGCAGTATAAACCGAACACAGGTCGGGAAGCCGAAATCGATTTGGGGTGTCGCCAACAATATAGGCACTCCCTACACCAAACGATGTTTTTGAGCCATCAGTGTAAATAAATGTGGCATCCTTCATTTGTGCGCATAGAGCAGAAAATGCCCGACGAGAAACAAGTGAAGGGGTACCATCCTTGGGAAACTGACAAAGATTACGGAGCAGGCAGGTCCGGGGACGGAGCCAAGGCGGTGCTGTACCCCAAGTTGTCAAGAAAGTTTTAGGAAAGCGGAAGGAAAGAGAATGGATCAGTTGACGGAAGCGGACTCTCGGTGGTAGTAGGGAGGAAGGGCGGCCTGCATACCATAAATCCAACGAGGCGTCGAAAAAAATGTCATGGGCCGGATTAGCGGGCATGGAAGACAAACGGCTAGCATAACGACTTAGGACAGCTCGCCGATTGGACAGCGGAGGTTCAGCAGTCTCAGCATAAAGGCTTTCCACAGGGCTGGTGTAAAAAGCTCCAGACACTAAACGTAATCCACGGTGGTGGATAGAGTCGAGACGCCGAAGAATAGACGGGCGAGCAGAGGAGTAGACTATGCTTCCATAGTCCAATTTCGAGCGCACTAAGGCGCGATAGAGGCGGAGAAGGACCACTCGGTCCGCTCCCCAGGAGGTACCATTCAGGACACGGAGGGTGTTGAGAGATCGCAGACAGCGAGCCGAAAGATAGGAAACGTGGGAGGACCAGCACAGTTTTCTGTCAAACATAAGACCCAAGAATTTAGCGACGTCCGAAAACGGAAGGTTGACAGGTCCTAGATGTAGGGAAGGTGGAAGAAACTCTGTACGATGCCAAAAATTAACACAAACGGTCTTACTGGGAGAAAAGCGGAAGCCTGTTTCGATGCTCCAAGAGTGGAGGCGATCGAGACAGCCTTGAAGACGTCGTTCAAGAAGGCTGGTCCGTTGAGAGCTGTAGTAGATCGCAAAACCTTCCACAAAGAGGGAGCCCGAGACATCAGGAAGGAGACAATCCATAATTGGATTTATGGCAATAGCAAACAGTACAACACTTAGCACGGAGCCCTGGGGTACCCCATTTTCTTGGGAGAAAGTACGGGAGAGAGTAGTGTTCACCCGCACTTTAAATGTGCGCTCTGCCATCAATTCGCGAAGAAAAAGGGGCAACCGACCGCGAAAGCCCCAAGAGAACAGTGTGCGGAGGATGCCTGTCCTCTAACAGGTATCGTATGCTCTCTCTAGATCAAAAAATATTGCTACTGTTTGGCGTTTCCGGAGAAAATTGTTCATAATATAAGTGGAGAGAGCAACAAGATGGTCAACTGCAGAACGTTGCTTTCGGAAACCGCATTGAGCAGGTGTTAAAAGACTGTGGGACTCCAGCCACCAAGCTAAACGGCAATTCACCATACGCTCCAAAACCTTACATACACTACTCGTGAGAGAAATGGGGCGATAGCTAGAGGGAGATGTTTGTCCTTTCCAGGTTTCGGAACATGAACGACGATAGCTTCCCGCCATCGTCTGGGAAAAGTACTGTCGGTCCAAATTCGATTATAAAGGCGAAGGAGGTAACGCAGACTATGGTATGATAAATGCAGCAACATTTGGATGTGGATACTATCCGGTGCTGGGGCGGAGGAGCGAGAAGAAGAGAGTGCATGTTGGAGTTCCCGCATGGAGAAAACAGTATTGTAGCTTTCGCGATTTTGAGAGGAGATAGCAAGAGGTCGCACTTCCGCTGCATGTTTCTTCAGGAGGAACGCTGGCGGGTAATTTGAAGAGCTCGAAATCTCAGCAAAGTGTTGACCCAATGAGTTAGAAATTGCGACGGAGTCCACTAATGTATCGTGCGCGACAGTGAGCCCAGAGACCGGGGAGAAACTAGGCGCGCCTGATAACCGTCGAATCCGACTCCAAACTTCCGAGGAGGGAGTCAAGGTGTTAAATGAGCTAGTAAAGAAGTCCCAGTTGCCTTCTTGCTATCGCAGATGACGCGACGGCACCGCGCAAGGAACTGCTTATAGCGGATACAGTTGGCCAATGTAGGATGGTGTCTGAAAACGCGAAGAGCACGTCGCCGCTCACGTATTGCGTAACGGCATGCCTCGTTCCACCAAGGAACTGGAGGGCGCCGGGGCAATTCGGAGGTGCGAGGTATTGAACGTTCCGCAGCTGTAAGAATAACGTCTGTAATATGAGTGACCTCATCGTCGACGCTAGGAAATGACGGTCATCGAATGTCGCTAGAGACGAAAGAAGTGTCCAATCGGCTTGGGCAAACTTCCAGCGTCTCGGGCGCATATATGGCAGTTGTGGCTGCAATCTAAGGACACATGGAAAGTGGTCACTAGAGTGTGTATCAGCAAGGGCTAACCATTCGAAGCGCCGAGCTAGCGGAATAGTACCTACCGAAAGGTCCAAATGGGAGAAATTTGTCGTGGAGGCAGACAAAAATGTAGGGTCCTCAGTGTTGAGGCAAACAAGATCCGCTTGCTGGAAGACGTCTAGCAATAGTGAGCCACGCGGACAAGGATGTGGAGATCCCCAAAGCGGGTGATGGGCATTGAAGTCCCCAACCAGCAAATAGGGGGGGGGGGGTGGAAGCTGACCAAGAAGATGAAGGAGATGAAGGAGATCAGCTCGTGCCATTGATGTGGACGTTGGAATGTATACAGTACAAGGAGAGAAGGTTTATCCAGAAAGGGAAAGACGGACAGCGACTGCTTGGAAGGAAGTGTTTAAGGGGATTGGGTGATAATGGAGAGTATTATGGAGAAGAATCATGAGTCCTTCATGCGCTGCAGTGCCTTCAACAGAAGGTAGATCAAATCGGAATGACTGAAAAAGGGGGAAAACAAAGCGGTCGTGGGGACGCAGCTTTGTTTCCTGAAGACAGAAGATGACCGGCGAGTAGGATCGTAAGAGGATCGTCAATTCATCCCGATTGGCTCGAATGCCGCGGATATTCCAATGGATAATGGACATAGGGTGGACAGAAAATGGAAGAATGTGACCAAGGTTGCCGTCAACTCAACGACAGCTCAGAGCTTGCGACCGACAGCGTGGAACGGCACTCAGCCGAGGGCAGAAGATCCTGATCCATAGGTTGTTCAGGAACAGCTCCTGCCACCAGCGATCGGCCGGTTGATCGGCCGCCAGCAGTGCGCCTCGGCGACACAGAAGACGGCCGAGGACGTTTACCGCCAGGTGGTGCTGTAGATCAGATACGTCGTGGCGGAGAAGGAGAGGAACTGGGTTTCTTATTAGCCTTCTTGGAAACATGATGTTTAGATGAAGGAGGAACCGATGGTTGTGAAGTTGGGGTACGTAAAAAATCTTCACGAGTATGCTCTTTTTTGGAAGTCGGGGTGTCTGACTTTTGGGATCGAGATTTAGCAGAACCCGATGAAGGGTGAACCAAAGAGTGAGCAGGCGAAAGTGGGGAGGTGGAACGGGCGATCTTTGCGCTAGCCGATCTGACGACCGTGTCACTAAAGGTGAGATCACAAGTCTGCGTGGCCGCCTCCTTTGTTGGCCGAGGAGAGGCAAAGACAGTGCTGTATTTTCCTGTCTGAGGCACAGTGGGTTTTCGACTGGCGAATAATTTTCGAGCAGCAAAGGTCGACACCTTTTCCTTCACTCTGATTTCCTGAATGAGCTTTTCGTCGTTAAAAATGGGGCAATCTCGAGAGGAAGCAGTGTAGTCACCCATACAGTTGATGCAACGAGGGGATGGAGGTGGACAAGCACCCTCATGGGCATCCTTGCCAATCGTAACACATTTGGCCGGATTGGAACAGGACTGGCTGGTATGATTGAACCGCTGGCACCGATAGCAACGCGTAGGGTTTGAGACGTAGGGGCGGACGGAAATTATCTCGTAGCCCGCTTTGATTTTCGATGGGAGTTGAACTCTGTCAAAAGTCAAGATGACAGTACGGGTTGGAACGATGTTCGTGTCAACCCTTTTCACAACTCTATGAACAGCCGTTACGCCCTGGTCAGACAGGTAGTGTTGAATTTCCTCATCAGACAATCCGTCGTGGGAGCAAGTATAAACGACTCCACGTGAGGAATTTAAAGTGCAGTGCGCTTCCACCCGGACAGGGAAGGTGTAGAGCAGTGAAGTACACAGCAATTTTAGTGCCTGGAAGGCACTGACTATTTCTAACAACAAGGTGCCATTCCATAATCTGGAACAAGACTTTACAGGACCTGCAATTGCGTCGACACCTTTCTGAATAATGGAAGGGTTGACCGTGGAGACGTCGTGACCTTCGTCAGACCGAGAAACAACAAGGAACTGTGGCTACGATGGAAGAACTGTCTGTGGCTGAGACTAAGTGAACTTATGCTTGTGAGCAGACATAGTGGAAGATGAGGAAACCATTGCGGAAGAATCCCCCATGACTACCGGCGTCTCCGATGGTGCGCTCCTCCCTTGTGGGGGCCCTCTCTGAGGGAACTTCCGCCTTAGGTGATTGTTCACACCTCAGGTCACACCTCCCGAGAAACGGACGGCGGGACCAATCGGCACTTTCGGAAGGTATCAGCTCGGGTAATCACCCCTCCCTGGGCCCAGCCGTTACCAGGGGGTACGTACATGTCCTACCTGTCTACCTGGGGCAGGGAATTACGCGTTACCCCGTCACCGGCTACGCATGAAAATGCGTGGGTCGGCCTTCAGACACGCACAGGGAGGAAGAAAGAGAAAGGGAAAAACAAAGAAAGGGAAAGAAAAGAAGAGTGGTCTCAAACGCCGCAGCAGAGAAAAGAGTAAAGAGAGGAGGTAAGGAAAAGAGAAGGACAAAGGAAGGACTAAGACTTGCAAGCAGAGAAAGCAAAGAAAGCGTTACACTTTCGAGCGTCCGTCTCCGGACGTAGGCACAAAACATACTCCCAGAGGGTGACAAAGGGAAGGAAAGAGGCGGGGGTGAGGGGGGGGGATGGGGAAGGATGCGGAAAAGGAAGGTATGCAGCACGGAAAGGATGGAGGGCCACATTAGCTCAGGGTCCCGTGCTCGCTACGCACGTATCCACAAAAGAGTTGTGGACCCCCTGGGGGAGGGGGGGGGGTTGTAGGTGGTAGTGAAGGCGAAACGTCAACTTCGGTTTACTGACAGAATTGTAGTAGCATAGCGTGGTTCATCTGTAAAGGAGACCACTTATTAACTCTATAGTATGGACCATTTTTGAGTACTGCTCGTGTGTTTGAGATGCCCTCCAGGTTGGATTACAGGAAGATATCGAAGCAGTTCAGAGGCGGGCTGCTAGATTTGTTACCAGTAGGTTCGATCAGTGCGTGAGTGTTATGGAGATATTCGTGAACTGAAGTGGGAATCCATGGTGGGAAGACGTCGTCCTTGTCTTCAGGCACTATTGAGACAATATAGGCAATCAGGATTTGAAGATGACTGCAGAACCATTCTGCTGCCGACAACGTACATTTCGCGTAAAGACCTAAAAGTAGGGCTCGACGGAGTCATATACACATTCGTTTTTCCCTCGCTCTACGAATGGTATAATAAAGGACGAATGGTATAGTAAAGGGAGTAACTAGTGCTGGTGCAGCGTACCCTCTGCCACGCACGGTATGATGGCTTGCGGAGTATATATGTAGACGTAGAAATAGTTCGAGGTATATCCTATGGGCTTAACAACGGGTGATTTAGGTGGCCAGTCAATGTGTGCTATGATGCCTGAAAGTTCATTAAATCAGGAACGTATTTGTACAGACCTGTGAACATGACTGTTGTCATGAAAGATGGGAGGGTGCAAAGCATACTTATCTAGGAAATGTAGAAGAAAGGGCAACACTTGGTCACCGAGAATGCTAAAATAAACATCCTGGTTCATGTTCGTGACTGTGTGAGCTCAAGGCATGGTTACGAAATACATCCCAAAAACATCATTAGAATACCTGCGGCCTGAACCGCACTCTCTACGCACTACGAATTGGGCCACCAGCGTACTCGACGCCTTTTAGTATTTCGAAAGTGGCAAATCGTGGCTCTACACGACTTCCAATTTTCTGTTTTTTTGTTCATCGAAGAAATACAAATTTTGCTCCGCTGTGAGCGCCTGTTACAAATAATTCCGTTCGCAGCGTTCGCTCGGAAACTGGCTGAAATAGATCTGCATTCACTGAAAGTAGCAAAGACTGTCGAGTTTGAAACCTACTGTCACTGACATGACATTCGTCTCCGATTTGGCTGTCGCTTCGCATCTTTCTACGCCTACTGTTCTTACCGCGTATTACGTGACTCGAGCGGTGTAACTTTCCTTGTAGACATGTCGGACAATCCGCGTTGTACACCAGCAAATAGGTCAAATTCATTCACAATGTTGTCAGGCGCAAGACAAAACATGATAAATTCATTCCGCCATTGTGTCTCGTTCACATCTTAAAGCGGTACTCCATACACCCGACTGGTGAATGTAGTTCGACCACAGTACCACCTGGGAATGAGGGGCTTCGGTCAACTTATCGTAAGATTTTATTGTGATATTTCACGAGGTCGGATTAAACCGCTTGATAGTATATACACGAATATATTGGAATCATTCACAATTCTGTGTGTTTCCCTTAGTCACCAGCGTAACGGCTACGAGAGGCCAGGTGCAGTAATATCGTGGTCCGGTAGTACAAAACGTTTCACTGCCGTGACAGATGGCTGCCTGGTACCAGTTGTACACCAAAGCGACAAGTGTTTTCTGGTAAGGGAGCTACTAATATGTAGTCCAGTGAGCTTATGTCGTACAAGACAGCAAAATGTTCATTTTTCGGCGGATAATATCTGGAAATTTATAGAAGCGTCAAAGTTCGGTTATAATGCGGAGACTTTCTGAAAGCAAATAATGCTGATGGCGCGGCCACAACGACTGCCCAGGCCAGTCCCCATCACAAAGAAACACAGAGAAATAAAATTAAAATTCATAACTCAGATCACTGATTCGCGTTGCCTACAAAATTTCGTGCCTATTGGTTATAATCTCATTATGAAATTAGATTGATTTTCCCCGGCCATCGAGTACAACCGATGGATTACCTACATGCAGGGCCATCGAATAGAGGAGCCATTTATTTAATGTAGTCAACGCTGCTCTCTCTCTCCTCCTCCTCCTCCTCCTGCTTGCGTAGATGAACTGGCGATTTTCTAGCAAATTTAAAGAATAATTACGCACTTGTCAACCATCTTGCAGGCACATGTCCAGCATCATTTTAAACCCCATACATTATAGATTAAGAAATATGCTTGCTTATATATATGTTGGCATTAGTAGTGCAGTATCAGCATTGCCACAAACATGAAGAAACTCCCCACACTCCCCCCCCCCCCCCCCCCGAAATAGTTTTACAATTGATCACAGAGGTTTCGATCAGAAATAAAAAAGTAATTATTTAAGTGCATATTTTATGACCAAAAATGATCTACATCTACATGGATACTCTGCAAATCACCTTTAAGTGCCTCGTAGAGGGTTCATCGAACCACCTTCACAATTCTCTATTATTCCAATCTCGTATAGCGCGCCGAAAGAACGAACACCGATATCTCTGTTTTCCCTTATTTTATCGTGCTGATCGTTATTCCCTATGTAGGTCGGTGTCAACAAAATATTTTCGCATTCGGAGGAGAAAATTCGTGATTGGAATTTCGTGAGAAGATTCCGTCGCAACGGAAAACGACTTTCTTTTAATGATCCTGTATCATTTCTGTGACACTCTCTCCCATACTTCGCAAAATTTATACACAATTCGCTTCCAAATCGTGATATTGAAAAAAAATGGTACAGAAAGTCCAGGACTGCAGTCTTTGTACCATTTTTACCGCTTTCCTTATTCGCTTTCCGCTCTCTATCTTTATTTTGGCAGAGCAAACTATACATTAGTACTTAGAGTTCAGGAAAGTGGCGAAGAAAATTTCTTTCCACCCTAATGGTTGATGTTGGTTCTAATGATCGAATGTCTCCTCCTCAGGCATCGAGCTTGGGCTAAACTTTTTTACTGATTCCACTAGAGATATTATTCACTTGGTGACGCCCCTTTACACAATACTTGATTCACAGTATACAATAAGAAAATGTGAAAGACAACTTTTTTGCACCACTTTAGTGTTTCGGTTGCGAATGAGTAGTAGATGTAAACCTGACTGTCACGGTCTACACCAGTCTTGTTCGTGTTATCTATGGCAATGTTCTTTTAAAGCCTCTTCCTGACCGTACAGAAACCTCTTTAGTGGTTGCCTGACGTTTTGTGGAGAAGCAATATACGTCACATTTACTTTTCAATTTGAGCGCTAGACAAAGATCCTTCATCGAAAAAAAAATTAAATAAATAAAACAATTCATTTTTCTTCAGCTTTCTGGCTTTGATGCTTCTTAGTAGGTCCTTTCTGTTCTTCATAACAGTTCAGACAGGTGGTGTCTGATGTACCTACAACATTTTCAGTAAAGACACACTTGAAATCGACACCTGCTGCGTCTAGAGGACAAAATGTGAACTATGTGGCCAACCTATAGCCGGAAGTCGTCTAACATGCGGGAAAACACATTTCAGCGGAAGGAAAAGCTGCGCCCGTAGGGCATACGAGCGCCGTCCATATCGCCCGCCCATACAGCGCACGGGCATAGTGTTGAATGTGTTAATGTAGAAAGAAGGAGAAATTCTCTAAAAGTTCCTGGCCGTTACATTTTAGTTTTAGTTGGAGCCATTTTATGATGGAGGCATACCTGTTTCTCCCTCATTGGGTGGGCAGTTCGCGCCGAAACAGGTGTCCCGACTTGAGAGTAAAGGAGGCCCAGCGGCTGCGCCAATATACCAACGTCCCCCCCTCCCCCCCCTTCCTGTCATGTTGCAGCATCCGATTTACAAACAGCACCAAGAGCCACTCTACCGCCCCATCCGGTTGGTGATCTTGGACGGGTAATAAATCTCAGTAGGAGGGCGACAGTTACTAACATTTTGGTATGCAAGAGTCATTTACTGTCCTACAGCAAGCCGACATCTCGCCAAGTCATCCGGAATTATGAATACTTTCTATAAAACACTGTGACAGGTTACCTCGCATTTTTGTGTCTTCCTGGCATATATAAATTCAATTTTCATCACTTTTACTGTCATCATTTTTTTCTGTAGCTTTCCTACTCCATCGTCTTTAAATTAGTCACCGGTCAAGTGAAGCAGTCTGCGCAGTCAATGGGCAGCAGATTGCGACGTGTGATAGGGAAACGGCGATAGGCAGTGATTTCCCCAGTTTTATTCATAACATTTCTCAACTACATCCCAGTCGCCATAACGTCGTCCCTGTGGATTGTATTTGGCATCCTAATTATGTATCCAACACATTGGTTGTCATTGTAAGGTTACTTCTGCTTCTGACTCCGTATCATGCAAGTTATCTGCCGAAACGTAAGTTTCGAGTGGGGAAAAAAAAATCGTAGCACTAGTCTTGTGTAGTCGTCCCCCACTATTAATTGGCCACTTTTATAAGTGGTGTGTATGTAACTGTTGTTCATTAACAGAACTCCCCACATTTTCAAAACACGTGCAAACACTTTGCAGCTTTATTAGTGGCAAGGGACGATCCTCTTCCAAGTGTCTCAAAACATCTCCTTCAAAGGCAACTATCCGAACCGATTGTGCACGCCTGACATCAGTTTTCACACCCAGTACAGTACAGTACAAAAATGCTTAATAATTGGTACGATATTCAAGAACCCTATCGTATGTACAGCAGTTGTTTCAATACAACAGAGTACTAGTGTACATGCAGTAAAATGTAACAAGCATATAAACCTACAACATTTCAAGAGGACAATATGTTGTTCATGCTGCTTTCTTTCTGGGCTCTCTTAGTCGTTTTTCAGTTGTTTCTCTTTTGACTCTCTGTGAACATTGCTGTTGAAGGAAGAACTAACCACTTCAGCCTTCCTTTCCTGAAACATCGCGAATGCCAGACCAAGCCATTACTGAGCTATTTGCAAGCTCACCGGCACGACACAAATCTACAAGTGATTTCATTTTGGCCATAGCTTTCACACATTGTGTAAAATTGTGAGTACTACTATTTCAAATGTAAAATACTGAACGAGGAACAGTAAATACTAAAACAATCTCTTATGTATGACCATTGCCAATTTGTTACCTATCATACTGAGTCAAATCTTATGCGTGACGAACATTACTGTTGATATTTTGGAGGAAAAAAATTAGCGCTAGATTAGGAAGTCGCTTTTACGTGCTGTCAATTGTTCTGTGTAATTATTATTTTCTATTTATTCTCTAAACATAGCTTAAAGAGCTCGTAGTCTCGCGGTCGCGTTCTCGCTTCCCGATGACGGGGTCCCGGGTTCGATTCCCGGCGGGGTCAGGGATTTTCCCCTGCCTCGAGATGAGTGGTGTTTGTGCTGTCCTCATCATTTCATCATCATTCTTGAAAGTGGCGAGATTGGGCTGAGCAAATGTTGGGAATTTGTACGGGCGCTGATAACCGCAAAGTTGAGCGCCCCACAAACCAAACATCATCATCATCATAAAGAGCGAGACTGATTGATTGCGCAATTAGCTGAATGTTCGTGTAGTTTTTCTTTGCTCCTGCCACAAAACTGTCTATTTTAGAATACTCTCTGTTACTCTTAGGTCGGACTACAGGAAAACGAAAGAAGAGAATCTTTAAAGTAGCAAAGCCGTAAAACAGTAAAACAGGTAAAGCGTGTGAAAATTTTAATTTTCTCTCTTGCAAGAGAGATAGAGCCCCCATAAGCTTACTAGAAGACACTATTTGCCAACATTCTGTACAGGAAGAATCGACAAATTTGCCGAAGCTAATTAGACCTTTTGCACAGATAACGTAGATGGAAATAACATTCGATATGGATGCAACAAATAAAATTTGCTCTAACAGGTACCACGGTAAAAAAAAAAAAAAAAAAAAAAAAAAAAAAAAAAAAAAAAAAAGACTAATTCTATTACCTTGAGGGTAATATTGCTAGTACGTAGTAGTTGATTAGATCCAAGGGAAGATACGGCCTCTCACGAAAATCTTGCTGCCTGCAGAATTTGTAGGAATATCTCTGAAAATTGTGCGAGAAAATGAAGGGGCATGTAATGAAACGAAACACCAAAGGCAATCCTAATACAATCTTAATCTGATGAAGCTAGTCTGCCATGCGTTGTTAAGCCCGGAAACGTGATAACGGTACATGGAGAGAACTGCTATTAAATGAACACCTGAAGAATAACAAACTAATGCAAGGAACAGTGCCAGATGGTATTTTCTTATCAACGCACTTCTTCAGGCTATCGTGGCTTGTCCCCTACTCTTCCGCTAGCTAACAGCCATTTCGTTACTGCGTGTTTACTTGGCTTAATTGCAGGTAGCCTGAGTCGATAATTCAGCCGAGGAAGGTTCACACCGCATTGGATCAGACTTAGCATTGTTTGGTTTCCGTTGCTGACGATGATAACGAACGTTGGTAGGTTTTACCACCGTACTCCTCTTAATGGCTCCATCCACATTTCGGTCATGGTGAGGTACATCTTCTTGTTCGAGTGAGTCCCCGAAACTGTTTCACATCGTTACATTTTCGTTCCCATTCATTATCATCTTGGCATTAGACAGCCAGAACATTCATGTCTCAGTCATACGGTATTCATTGTTAATTCCTCATACAAACAAGTTTGAGATATTTTGAAATTCTTTCTAAATATACACCAAAAGAAACCCAATTCACTCACCTAAAAGGAATCTTCAGGCTGATGATTACTTGACTGTCAGATGTATTGGAAGCTATCTCAGAATCTAAACACAGTTGTTATTGTTGTTATAGAAGTTTATTCGCCCAGAAGGCTTACAAATACACAATGATTACTAGTTTGAGCGAAATTATATCGCCTTCTTCAGATCATAGTGTATAGAAAATATATTTATGGGGCAAATCCATTTCGTCGACGGTTCACATTTATTGGACGCAACTGCAATGTACATAATGGAACATTTATGGAAAATTCTAACTTGGAGATATAATCAAATGATGTAAAAGATTCTGCCATCTGGTGGCACCTAAAAACACAGTGTGTTCCTTTCATTGGCTCAGAAGTTTCCTATCAGATGTCAACAACGACACAGCACGAAAGGATTTTACACACATCTTTGGTATTTTATTTGTGACTGTTATGCACTGTTCACACTGCTATTCTCTTACTGTATGACGAGAGACTGTACTATGGAATGTTATCTGTATAATGCATGTTTACTTTGAATTTGTATGCATTTTATGTAGGTTTGACGTTAAAATTTTCCATAGTTGTTCCTTTACGTACTTTACAAGTGTGTCCAAGTAATTTGAGCAGTCGAAGAAATGAATTGGCCTGTAAAATTTTTTTCAGTACCAATGATCTGAAAATGGTGATTTAATTTCACTGACACTAGTAACCATTGTGTATTTTTATGCGATGTGGGCGAATAAACTTATGTAATAAAAAGAAGAGACATGTTGAGAACTATATGCGTTTTGAAATTACACGATTATTTCATTCACACCCTCGTGTTCCGTCAGTGTTTTGGCGAATTTGCTATGCAGATACCAGATATTTTAACGAAATATCGCAGGGAAGCTATGATGTAACCACTGTTTTACATAATATCCCGAACAATTCAATACGGAGCGTCCCACATTAAGTTTCCTTTGATGTTAAAGCCACCAGACGTCTATCCGGTTTGACACTGTCCTCTAACGCTTCTTCGTTTATGCTTTCCTTTTCATCTGAACGCCTCTACTACATCCAGGATAATCTATTTTGGATATTCAAATCTTTTCCTGTCCACTCAATTTTCCTTTTACAGTTCCTTTCATCATCAAGTTTCCTATTACAGGATGCGATAGCACAGCCTCCATAACATGTCTATTCTTCTGGCAGAACTTTCCCCACACTTATTTCTGTGATAGCCTTATTTTGAGTAAAATAATTTTGGGTATTGGACCCCGTCCCTGTAAACTACTAAAACAGCTAAATCGCCGATGTTTCGACTGAGTTGCTGTTGTTTCTTCACTGTTATAGGCTGGTGAATATCTTACTTTACTGTCATTTTTGGTTATATGGTGGTTAGCGAAGTCATATCTGAGATGCCATTGAACAGTTTGAAGATTTTGTGGAGGGGTGGCTGTACGGAACGCTATTGCCCGTGCTGCTCTGGTGGCTGGCTGACTGGAAGGTAACCAGAAAAGCAAGTAACATCTTCAAACGTACTAATCATTCACTATCGAGGGAAAGAATGTATCACTTGGATTTTAGCAACGGTTTGCTATTCAGGAACCATCTACGGCCAACTTCCAAGTTAACGCAAACTGATTGGGATAAGGTCTACAAAATAATGTGCAAACAACACTAAGCGTCAAGCGAAGTAGTAAAGAACTGCCAGCAGAGGAAATTTATCGGGCCCGCATGGGTGAAACGAAGTGATTAACCAAAATTGGATACGTCTTGCTATGTGGCGAACCTGTAAAACGCAAGGCACTAGCAAGGCAGCGACGGATGTGCTGTCTAGGGGGTTTAAACTCTTCTACAGCTCCCCAGCGTATAGCGGCAGAGGAAGGGTGTCTCCGGAAACTGCCTCAAATAAAAGCAGAGACGATGTGACAAGAAACAGAATTCAGCAGCATGGAAAGCCTCCGTAGCAGAATATCTCAACTGAAAAAAAGAGTCGCCCTAAGTGAACTCAGGAATAACAAAGAGATTGTAATTTTACACTCGGACAAAGGCAATGTCACAGTAAATATTGGACACTACGTCACATGAAGCCAAAATAAGCGAATTGATGAGTGACCCCATGCACAAAGAACTGAAAAGTGACTCTAAAGCGCAGATATTGCGACACACCCAAGTCAAGTTTAAGACTTCTATAATTGATGTCGACACAGCTAGGGGTAACGTCGAAAGTTCCAGTGCCACCAGAAGAATATAAGTACCTAAGGTCCAGAAGAAAGGCTGTCCTTTGAAACCTGTCGCCAATCAGATCGACTCACCCTCACATTATCTGGGAAAATATCTGATCCACAACTTACGAAGCCTGGTAGGCCATACGTAGTCTTACTTTCAGGATTCTACGCATTTCATACTGCTTATACGGGAACAGCAAGTAGTAGCTACGGTTCTTAAAGTACGGTTTGATATAAAATATTTGTTTTCCAATGTGCTCATAGTCGAAACCATCAACATCCTACAAAGGCAAATACCATCAGGCATCTGCAGCCTAGTATCACTTTGCTTGTCATTGACATATTTTAGTTGGCAGGACAAATTTTATGAGCAAACAGACGGAATGTCTATGACATTCATGAAAGCTTTCGGATAAACCGCGCTAAATTCTGCACCATTGGGCCCACGCTGCTGTCTGAGGTATTCGTCATTTGGCCACGAGGGGAAGCAGAACTACGCTCCCCAACAGCTTATACAAGAACGTAGAGTTAACGCTAGAAATGTAAAACAACAGTGAGATTCCTTATCTGGATGTGGAGGTCTGCCGAGCACCTAGCGGAAAACTAGGCCATAAGGTCTGCAGGAAGCCGACGCACATCATATGCCTGCACGCGAATTCGCACAACCATCGAGCACGAACAAACACTGTGCTACGTACTGTGACTGCCCGAGCTCACCGGGTAAGTCAGAGCAACAACATACAACAGGAACTGAACGAGCGCAAGAGAACATTCCGTGCGAATGGATGCAACAGAGACATACAAAGGAGCCATGAGGTACAGCGGAAACAAAAAGGTACAGAATGTACTCTTCGTGTTGCTCGCGTACCTAATGTGAGAGGCGTCAGCGACCGCGTAGGCAAGGTTCTGTCTCACGCAGGGATCAGACCTGTACTTCAGAGTGGCCAAAAGAACCGAGATTTGTTCAGGCCCACTAGGGATCTCGTGATCGCGGCGAACTCTATGCTGGTGAGAGCCATTAGCACTCGCGTTTCGGATCATGAACGTTACGTTGACTGGAACAGAGCAACAGGTCAGCTATAGCAGAAAACCACCGGGTATGTGGCCGTCGTATTGATTTTCAAGAACATAGCGTGCTTAATCGGCAGCTGTGGATGCAGCAACGTAAAATAAGAGAGGCCATGGAGACAATTAAACGCTCCAACAACATGAATAAGAAGGATGGCTGCAAGTTACCTGCGTCTCTGGCTACCGGCGATTCCAGCCCGCCGCGCCACTTGACCCAGGTTCCGAGATGTTGACAGCGGCCGCGAGAAAACTGGCGCGCGGCCAAAACGCCTCGCTGCAGGAAAACACTATCCCCTGGGTACAAGCTGCCGATTCGTTATTGCCTTCCAATCACCAACGAGTTGCCCACCAATCACTTCCCAGAGTGGCACAGCCAACAGACGGCCAACACGCTGTCTTCTACCAATCACCTACTAGAGCTGCCTTCCAATCAGCTACCAGTGTAGCATGGGCAATAGCGTACCGTACAACCTCTCCAAACTAAGATTTTTGAAAATTTTGAAAACATATTCAGCGATCTCAAAAGTGGTTAAAATTAAAATTTAAAACAGTCTTGATCGCAAACTTGTTAAAATATTTTTTATGGGAGTGAGTGACCAGTTTCGACTCTATGAAAGAGTCATCTTCAGACACCAGAGCGGTGGATTGTCACTGCTAGATGAGTTCCCTCGAGCCTCGACGCTCGTGTGAGTTACACGAGCATCGAGGGTCGACAGAACTCATCTAGCAGTGACAGTTCACCGCTCTGGAGTCTAAGGATGACTCTTTCATAGAGTCGAAACCGGTCACTCACTCCAGTACAAAAATATTTTAACAAGATTGTGATCAAGACTGTTTTAAATTTTAATTTTAACTCTCCAAACTGTTTAGTTCCGTCTCAGTTATGTGACGTCAGTAGCCAATAGATAACCAAAAAAATGAAGTATATCAAGGAAGATGTTCACCAGTACACAGCACCCCCTACCCTCCACCTCTACACCCTTCATCTCCTTGCTCAATGTGGCTTCCGTCAACTCCCTCTCCCAGATGATGCCCTCTCTCCCTCCATTTATCCCTCTTATCACCTCTGATCCTCATCTCCCCCTCTCTCCTTCTGTCCTTTTCCTGGGCTCCCTCTCCCCACTTCCATCCTGTTTCTTTTTTCCTCACCTACCCTGTCTTTCACTCCATTCTCTCCTCCTGAGTCCTTTTGCTTTCCCCTCTAGTGCCTTCCACACTTCTTCTCGCATCTGCCTTGCCCTCGTTTTTTTCTGTGTCCTCTCTCTCCATCGGCCCCTCCCCTTTTGCTTTTCCTCTCCTTTTTTCCCCTCCCCCTCTCCTGTCCTGGTCCTCCCCCCCCCCCCAACTGCCTTCGTGTCTACTTTATAGTGCAGTGTTTCAGTGATTTGTCGGTGTTGTGGCCAGACACCTTCCTGCCACTAGGTGTGTTTTTTTAACTCTAGCGAACAGAAACCAGACTATCGCCATGTTTTTTAATTGTGCTTGTCTAATTACTATGTGTTTTAATTAGCATCAACGACCCTTTGTTTTTGTATTTTAACTTCCGCACTTTTCGCTCTGTTAGAGTTTTAACCAGCCACCGTTTTAGCCCCCCCTCTGGACGGAAGGGGGGGGGGGAGGGAAGGAATCGAAATTCAATAAAGAAAAAAAATTACACAGCAGTAAAACGCCCTGAAGAGGACCTCAGGAAGTCGGTCGAAACGTCGGCAGTTTAGTAGTTTACAATGACGCGGTGCAACACCCAAAATTATTTTATCCGAAATGACACCGGCCGTGGAAGTCTACGTGCCTTTTTATAATCTATATTCGTATATTACGAACTCGGTACAATTTTTGACAACCTTCATTAGCACCTACGTTCTCCTATTCAGTAACACACAGCGCGTACTCTAGACATATATATCTTCAATAAGTTATTCCACAGTTACATGAAAATACTTTTTACTAATAATTGTTTACAGGTTAAGAATTCTTTAAATATGCATGTATCTGTAGTTGTACTGGCTAGGTCGCATAAAAGGTCACCTGGTGTATGAAGAGCGACTTTATTGATCACAAAGCATGCGTGACGCGTTTCGGAATTATTCCCATCTTCAGAATCAAAATGTGTTACCAGTTGTATATACGTAACGTGAGACAACAGATTGTCGCAACACAACTAGTACCACTCTTGTCCTTCTGCTACCTTTGTGCTCGGATTTTGAAGATGCAAATAATTCCGAAACGCGTCATGTAAACTTGATTCTTCGCTTGCTGCATGACATTTTATGCGACCCAATCAGCTTAAATACAGAGATATGCATATTTACTCGAATGGTCACTAGCTTCCTACATGCCTTTATGTTACATGTTTATTAAGAATTCTTTCTCCGTCATTGTCTGTCTATTTTATGGTTTGTAAAGCAATCATTTTTCTGGACCAACAACGGCGTTAGACTGGGTCATAGTTACCTTAGATCGATTCACTAACTGGTGTAATTATGAGGACCTTTACCTGATGGTGTATCACGATGCTACATTGATTTGATAGATTTGATATTGTGTCTGTTGTAAATATGGCTTTTGCTGTATCCGTTTCATACGGTAACACTCGTAACTGGTTCGAAACAAAAAAGAAAACAACATAATAGTGTGGCTTCACAGTAAACGTATTCACTGTATTGTGAATTAAAAAGAATATTCATGTTATTTTCCTGAAATCTTGAGTCATCAAAGAAACTAAAGAAACAGTTTGTTACAATACTTCTGCTTCGTCCAATAATTACTACCAACCGATAGCTGTATTACTCGTTGGAGACCTTCGCGGGAATCATTTGTCTGAGTAAGGTGGACGATGATGTATTCTCGATCTCTCTAATCAGTATTCACAGCACAGTTTTGAATTCATTAAAGATACTCCTCACGAACTCATTCCTGTTCTCTTACGGAGTTCGATCGGCAGATTCCCAACCCACATGCATACGTGATTTCGTCAGCGATTCCTCCGGCTGACTTTAATGATAAAAGAAAGAATAATACGAAATTTCGCGTCTTACCTTTGGGATGACATTTTGACGAGCCAGATACTCTGGTTTACACGAATGATATTGTTCTATTGACGTTGGAGAATAGTGCTTCTGTTGCATTCATGAACTATTTACAGATATTCATGTCTCAAATGCTTTCAGGTTCTCAAAAGGTCGATGTATTTGAACTTGATGTGGACAAGACGTCATGGAATTTGCGTAGCATCCAAAGTGGCGCAAGAGGAAAGAAACGAAGGAAGCATCGTACAGTGCTGTGAAAAAATTAGACGGCTACTCCAACAATATCCAAAAGCAATGTAACATTTTCCAGAACTTAATTTCTTTGTACCGTCTGCAACGCATATGCATTGTGACGTAGGAAGTGGGCATCAGAATACCATAGTGTTTTCGGCAATTAGGGGATAGAAGCAGATAATCGTTGATTTAATGTGTAGTCTACAGCGTTAGCTGAGTCGTTTCCAATGAAAGCAGATAAGTTTTATTCATTTTATAGTCCAGATGTTTGTTTAAATACGGGTAGATTTCAGTGATCGTAGGCATTAGGAACCAGTTCTCAGGTGTTTCAATTTTTGTTTCTGTCATAGTAGTGTATTCCATCTCCCCATTTTTTATGTCTGTCGGTCTAAGATAACTCCATCGCCCGAAGCCCAAGTGGTCTGTGATGGATCTTCCCCCTAGAACATAGCACCGCTCGACACTATGAGAACTAGTGCAGTCATTGATTTACTGCGTACTCTGCCAGGCACTTAAGTGTGAATTGCAGAGTAACCATGTAGATGTAGAAAACAAGATTTCAGAGATACTACAATGACATCACTTTCGTGTTGTCTTCACAGACGCTGCAGTACGAAACGTTCTGTGCTATATCGTTGACAGTTCGTGCAAATAATTGTATGTCGCTTTTCCTCCCACTGTGAAACATAAAATTCATATATTTTCGTGTGTGAGATTCTTATGTTCTGAAACTTCTATTGCTGTAGTTCAGTAGCGTGTCGCAAGGAAAAGAATACAAGCACAACAAACCACATCTCTAACTATCTGGTCCATATATGGTTTATGCGAATTTTACCGTTAATACTATATTGTTTTAGTTGCAATAGGCACATGGAACGCTTACAGATATACACTCCAAATCAAAGTGTTAAATATTTAAAGTGATGATAAGCACTGGCTCATTTATGATAGTCGTTGAGAGTGACGTGTGTTCTCTTTGTATTCGAAGAGAGATACATCATACCGGTACACTGGATGATTTTCAAACAGATGACTTTAATAGCCAATATGTTACGTCACTGAGGTTCTGAGTACAAGCAGTGTGGTCTGAAGTTGTCAGCAGTTTGTCGTTGCCAGTGTAGCATTCACGTGTTTTAAGAGACAATGTCTGGTGTCAGTCACGGTGCTGACCGGTTTTCTAAAATTGCTAGCAGAGCATTGAGAAGTTGGATTTTTTGAAACATAGGTTTGTAAAGTATGATTTTAGAAGCGTGAAGATACTTGGGTAATGTCGCCGCTGCACAGCTCGCTTGCAAGTAATTTATGATGAGTTTGAGTAAGGTAATTTTTTTGTATGATTTTCATTTATTGTTTCAGCTCAGTTAGTTTGACTGTCGAGACGAGATTAACCAAAATTATCTGCTCATATGACTTGGACTTCCTTACCATTTCATTAACGAAGTACGTGGCAAATTTTTTTCATAAAAAGTCAAATTTGCAAAGACTGTCGTAATCCTTAAAAATTAGTTTCATCATACGGTTTTTTTAAATGCTAATCTTTTGTACGTTATTCAGTAGGCTCAGTTTCTGTCGCTGCCCCTTACCAAGATTATATTCTATAATCGTGTGTGAGCGCACTTCACTCAGCGGAACCAGTTACTTAAAGCTTAAAGTAAGATGTGCTTAGCGTAGTTGCTTCTCCTTGAACTGGACTTGGGCAAGGTTCTATTTAGCTGGTTTTCCGTTTTTCCGCATTCTAATATTCACCATTTTCGAGCAGTACCGAGTTTTCGTTGCCAAAAGATAAGTAACGAAATTTCTTTAGGGTCAGTTTAACATCACCATTAGGGCACAATAAGATTATTTATACTCAAACATTGCGTTAAAAATTATGATCAGGTTCAATTCGGTTGAAATTCAGTTCACGTGTCATTGTTTTGTCAGACATTCTTACTCTTGCAGTACTGTGTTAAGTGTTCGTGTGTGTGTTTATGTCATTCAATTTTCGGAATTTTACACAGTCAGTTTGAATATTTTGGACATTTATTCTTTTAAAGCTCATTTTGTAATTTTATGCAGGATTTTTACTTTGTTAGTTTTGTGTGTTATAATTGCAACATACGTACTGTGTTCACTATTGCTTCTTTAAAACGCATTCAGTTTCAGTTTTTTACCATTTTTAGCAAAAGTTAATTGGAATACAGTTACACAATTTGAGACATATTTGGTAACTCCTTTCATCATATTGCGTTTATGTAAGCATGCCACTTGCGTTGTTCTACTGAAATAATTTTTATATTACTGTACATACATATACGAGAATTGAGAATGGGAAACCTTTGTACAAAACAAAACAAATAAAACAGTTACAACTACTGTACACCAATGTGAATGGTTACTGACTCGGAATTCGAATTTGAACCATTCTTCGTTCGACTCTCGAACAGTCGATAAGCCTTCCGTAGTTCCCAAACGTTCCACGTGACTGAACTTAGAATTCTTTCCTTTCTTAGTGAGATGTTTGTTTTTTTTTCCGCACAAAGTATTATTAGAGAAATACAGCGATCATAACCTATTAGTATAAGGCGTTAGACTGACACTGCTGGACATAGTCCTTTAGAATTACCATACAGAAGGCAATGGAAACCACTGCATTAAATACACGTAACGTGTATCCACAGGAATGTGGCCCGTAATTGAAGTGTCATGATGATCTCTCCATTGGCAAAAGATTCCGGAATAGTCCCCATTCGGATCTCCGGGAGAGGACTGCCAAGGGGGAGGTTGCCATGAGAAAAAGATTGAATCATCAACGAAAGGATAACGTTCTACGAGTCGGGGCGTGGAATGTCAGAAGCTTGAACGTGGTTGGGAAACTAGAAAATCTGAAAAGGGAAATGCAAAGGCCCAATCTAGATATAATAGGGGTCAGTGAAGTGAAGTGGAAGGAAGACAAGGATTTCTGGTCAGATGAATATCGGGTAATATCAACAGCAGCAGAAAATGGTATAACAGGTGTAGGATTCGTTATGAATAGGAAGGTAGGGCATAGGGTGTGTTACTGTGAACAGTTCAGTGACTGGGTTGATCTAATCAGAATCGACAGCAGACCAACACCGACAACGACAGTTCAGGTATACATGCCGACGTCGCAATCTGAAGATGAATAGATAGAGAGAGTGTATGAGGATACTGAAAGGGTAATGCAGTATGTAAAGGGGGACGAAAATCTAATAGTCATGGGCGACTGGAATGCAGTTGTAGGGGAAGGAGGAGAAGAAAAGGTTACAGGAGAATATGGGCTTGGGACAAAGAATGAAAGAGGAGAAAGACTAATTGAGTTCTGTAACAAGTTTCAGCTAGTAATAGCGAATACCCTGTTCAAGAATCACAAGAGGAGGAGGTATACTTGGAAAAGGCCGGGAGATACGGGAAGATTTCAATTAGATTACATCATGGTCAGACAGAGATTCCGAAATCAGATACTGGATTGTAAGGCGTACCCAGGAGCAGATATACACTCAGATCACAATATAGTAGTGATGAAGAGTAGGCTGAAGTTCAAGACAATAGTCAGGAAGAATCAATACACAAAGAAGTGGGATACTGAAGTACTAAGGAATGACGAGATACGTTTTAAGTTCTCTAACGCTATAGGTACAGCAATAAGAAATAGCGCAGTAGGCAGTACAGTTGAAGAGGAATGGACATCTCTACAAAGGGCCATCACAGAAGTTGGGAAGGAAAACATAGGTACAAAGAAGGTAGCTGCGAAGAAACCATGGGTAACAGAAGAAATACTTCAGCTGATTGATGAAAGGAGGAAGTACAAACATGTTCCGGGAAAATCAGGAATACAGAAATACAAGTCGCTGAGGAATGAAATAAATAGGAAATGCAGGGAAGCTAAGACGAAATGGCTGCAGGAAAAATGTGAAGACATCGAAAAAGATATGATTGTCGGAAGGACAGACTCAGCATATAGGAAAGTCAAAACAACCTTTGGTGACATTAAAGGCAACGGTGGTAACATTAAGAGTGCAACGGGAATTCCACTGTTAAATGCAGAGGAGAGTGCAGATAGGTGGAAAGAATACATTGAAAGCCTCTATGAGGGTGAAGATTTGTCTGATGTGATAGAAGAAGAGACAGGAGTCGATTTAGAAGAGATAGGGGATACAGTATTAAAATCGGAATTTAAAAGAGCTTTGGAGGACTTACGGTCAAATAAGGCAGAAGGGATAGATAACATGCCATCAGAATTTCTAAAATCATTGGGGGAAGTGGCAACAAAACGACTATTCACGTTGGTGTGTAGAATATATGAGTCTGGCGATATACCATCTGACTTTCGGAAAAACATCATCCACACAATTCCGAAGACGGCAAGAGCTGACAAGTGCGAGAATTATCGCACAATCAGCTTAACAGCTCATGCATCGAAGCTGCTTACAAGAATAATGTACAGAAGAATGGAAAAGAAAATTGAGAATGCGCTAGGTGACGATCAGTTTGGCTTTAGGAAAAGTAAAGGGACGAGAGAGGCAATTCTGACGTTACGGCTAATAATGGAAGCAAGTCTAAAGAAAAATCAAGACACTTTCATAGGATTTGTCGACCTGGAAAAAGCGTTCGACAGTATAAAATGGTGCAAGCTGTTCGAGATTCTGAAAAAAGTAGGGTAAGCTATAGGGAGAGACGGGTCATATACAATATGTACAACAACCAAGAGGTAATAATAAGAGTGGACGATCAAGAACGAAGTGCTCGTATTAAGAAGGATGCAAGACAAGGCTGTAGCCTTTCGCACCTACTCTTCAATCTGTACATCGAGGAGGCAATGATGGAAATAAAAGAAAGGTTCAGGAGTGGAATTAAAATACAAGGTGAAAGGATATCAATGATACGATTCGCTGATGACATTGCTATCCTGAGTGAAAGTGAAGAAGAATTAAATGATCTGCTGAACGGAATGAACAGTCTAATGAGTACACAGTATGGTTTGAGAGTAAATCGGAGAAAGATGAAGGTAATGAGAAGTAGTAGAAATGAGAACAGCGAGAAACTTAACATCAGGATTGATGGTCACGAAGTCAATGAAGTTAAGGAATTCTGCTACCTAGGCAGTAAAATAACCAATGACGGACGGAGCAAGGAGGACATCAAAAGCAGACTCTCTATGGCAAAAAAGGCATTTCTGGCCAAGAGGAGTCTATTAATATCAAATACCGGCCTTAATTTGAGGAGGAAATTTCTGAGGATGTACGTCTGGAGTACAGCATTGTATGGTAGTGAAACATGGACTGTGGGAAAACCGGAACAGAAGAGAATCGAAGCATTTGAGATGTGGTGCTATAGACGAATGTTGAAAATTAGGTGGACTGATAAGGTAAGGAATGAGGAGGTTCTACGCAGAATCGGAGAGGAAAGGAATATGTGGAAAACTCTGATAAGGAGAAGGGACAGGATGATAGGACATCTGCTAAGACATGAGGGAATGACTTCCATGGTACTAGAGGGAGATGTAGAGGGAAAAAACTGTAGAGGAAGACAGAGATTGGAACACGTCAAGTAAATAATTGAGGACGTAGGTTGCAAGTGCTTCTCTGAGATGAAGAGGTTAGCACAGGAAAGGAATTCGTGGCGAACCGCATCAAACCAGTCAGTAGACTGATGACCAAGAAAAAAAAAAGGTCACTCTCCATTTCTTGTCTTCTGATCTCTGCCACTACAGCCGAGGTCGATAACGCACGCCTTTGTGGTAGCGACTCGGAGGTAAGCCGGTTCGAATCCTGGCGGTGGATGAAATTTCCACTGCCTGTATTTAGCCGCCAAGGGAAGGAGAGGTAGAAGCGTAAGGTACCTGACTATCCGTCTTTGCTTCAAGGGCGCGAATAAAATACTAAACCTCTACGCAGGGTCTGACGAAGCGAGGGCACGTGACACTATTGACGGTGAACCTCCGTCGAATAGGTTCCGTTGAGCTCGGAGCTGTTTAAGAGGAGTGGGCTATGTGTCGGCATCGGGTTTCAACCTCTCCGTTCCCTCATCGTCATAATCAAACAGGGCAAGCACGACACTAATTATATACGCAACTAAGCACTCATCTTCACTCCACAGGTATACATTCTACACAATGATCACGTACCCACAATGAACAATAACCTTTCCAACTACGTGTCAGGACCCATCCCGTCTGATTTCCCAGTCAAGAATGCCATACAACAATTAATTAAATTTTTCTCCTGAAAATCAGCAAGGGACCTCCTTGGCTCATTTAATACCGACTCGACTGGCCACATAACCTTACCAGACTCATTTCATTTCCGTTAGTGGAATAATAATGTTTTCCATTCAACTCCGTTCGCTGAACCATCTATTTGTATTCTGCCTCTCCCAGTAATTTCTAACAAGCCTGTCTCCGTTATCGTCGTCTTTGACTGCTATAATTTTTAATGTCCCTAAAACAACAGTTTCTCCCTATAGTAATTTTAAAGTATAACACAGCAAAAATTTTGTTCTCCAGCTCAACATAATTTAAAATTATTAGACATGTATGTACGTAATCATCATGCGTCCTATCTGCATCGAATGTGCATGAAACGCTTCTATTCTTTTCATTTTTATGGTATTAAATTAAAAGTAAGTGTCTCTATATCTCTCATCAAGACAATATTGTAAGCTAATAACGCAAATACAAACTGACTCAAACCCACCAACGACAGAAGAAATCAGAGAAACAGTAAATAATTTAAAAATAACAAAGCACCAGTAGAAGGTAATACAGTTGCTGAAATATGGAAACATTCTAGTGACAACATTATTGTATCATTAACAGAAACAATTCATGAAATGTGGAGCAGGTGAACCAGTGAAGAACGGAAACGTTATAGAGTGGTACACCCTGTAATCTCTTGAACGCATTAGTATATGAAGCACATGATGTCAAGAGGATTTTATACAACCATTGCATGAATGAAAACATAAAAAACGCTTACATCGTCTGGGACGGGTCGACAAATCTCTCCGTACTTGTGGAGGAGACAAACACATTTATGTGATGAAAGTCACGGGATAGTGATATGCACGTATATAGATGGCGGTAGTATAAGATCTAAAAGGGCGGTCCATTGGCGGAGCAGTCATTTATACGCAAATGATTCATGCGAAAAGGTCACCGAAGTGAATTAACGACGTGAATTAACAGACCTTGAACGCTGAATATTAGCTGGAGCCAGACGCGTGGGACATTCCATTTCAGGAACCGTTAGGGAATTCAGTAGTCAGTAGTCAGAGATATAAAATGACAAAGGTGTGCCGAGAAATACCAAATTTCAAGCATTGCCTTCATCACGGATACTGCAGTAGCTGACGATCTTCGCTTAACGACCGAGAGCAGATGCATTTGTGTAGAGTTGTCAGTGCTAACAGAGAAGCATCACTACTTGAAATATTCGCAGAAATCGGTGCGGAACGTACGACGAACGTATCCGTTACGATAGTGCGGCGAAACTTGGCATTAGTGGGCTGTGGCGGCAGACGACCGACGCAAGTGCCTTGGCTAACAGCACAACATCTCCTGCAGTGCCTGGGCTTATGAAAAAATCGGTTGGACCCTAGACACCTGGAAACCCATGGCCTGAGCAGATGAATCTCGATTTCAGCTGGTAAGAACTGATGATTCGGTTCGAGTGTGGCCGGCCGCTGTGACCGAGCGGTTCTAGGCGCTTCAGTCCTGAACCACGCGTCTGCTACGGTCGCAGGTTCGAATCCTGCCTCGGGCACGGATGTGTGTGATGTCCTTAGGTTAGTTAGGTTTAAGGTAGTTCTAAGATTAGGGGACTGATGACCTCAGATGTTAAGACTCATAGTGCTTGGAGCCATTTGAACCATTTGGTTCGACTGTGCTGCAGATCCCAAGAAGCCATGGACCCAAGTCGTCAACAAGGCACTGTGCAAGCTGGTCGTGGCTCCATAAAGGTGTGGGCTCTGTTTACATGGAATCGACTGGGTGCCCTGGTCCAAATCAAACGATCATTGGCTAGAAATGGTTACATTCGGCAACGTGGAGACTATTTACAGCCATTCATGGACTTCATGATCCCAAACAACGATGGAATTGTTATGGACGACCTTGCGCCGTATCACGGGGCCACAGTTGTTCACGACCGGTTTTAAGAACATTCTGAACAGTTCGAGCCAATGATTTGGCCACCCAGATCGCCCCTCGTGAATCCCATCGAACATTTATGGCGCATAATTGAGAGGTCATTTCGTGCACAAAATCCTGCACTGGTAACGCTTTCGCAATTATGGACGGCTGTACAGACAGCACGGCTCAGTATTTATTTATTTATTTTATTTATTTATTTATTGTTCCGTGGGACCACATTAAGGAGAACTCTCCATGGTCATGGAACGAGTCAATACATGGAATTATAACACGATTGTAGAAACAGATAAAATGAAATATAAGAAACATATTCAGGCGACACGTCATTAGTTTACATAAAGAAAATCAAGAATGTAACACTGGAATTTGCTTAATTTTTTAGCTCTTCCAGGAGCTCCTCGACAGAACAGAAGGAGTGAGCCATGAGGAAACTCTTCAGCTTAGACTTAAAAGCGTTTGGGCTACTGCTAAGATTTTTGAGTTGTTGTGGTAGCTTATTGAAAATGGATGCAGCAGAATACTGCACTCCTTTCTGCACAAGTGTCAAGGAAGTGCATTCCACATGCAGATTTGATTTCTGCCTAGGATTAACTGAGTGAAAGCTGCTAACTCTTGGGAAGAAGCTAATATTGCTAACAGCAAACGACATTAAAGAAAATATATACTGTGAGGGCAATGTCAGAATTCCCAGACTATTGAATAGGGGTCGACAAGAGGTTCTAGAACTTACACCACACATAGTTCGAACAGCCCGTTTTTGAGCCAAAAATACCCTTTTTGAATCAGAAGAATTACCCCAAAAAATAATACCATATGACATAAGCGTATGAAAATATGTGAAGTAGACTACTTTTCGTGTTGAAATGTCACTTATTTCAGATACCGTTCTAATGGTAAACAAAGCGGCATTTAGTTTCTGAACAAGATCCTGAACATGGGCTTTGCACAACAGCTTACTACCTATCCGAACGCCTAGGAACTTGGAACTGTTCCTTCTCGCTTATAATATGCTCATTCTGTCTGATCAAAATATCGGTTCTTGTTGAATTGTGAGTTAGAAACTGTAAAAACTGAGTCTTACTGTGATTTAGCATCAAATTATTTTCCACAAGCCACGAACCTATTCCATGAACTACATTATTTGATAATGTTTCAATATTACACACAAGATCCTTCACTACCAAGCTGGTGTCATCAGCAAACAGCAATATTTTTGAATCACCTGTAATACTAGAAGGCATATCATTTATATAAATAAGAAACAACAGTGGCCCCAGCACCGATCCTTGGGGAACGCCCCATTTAACAGTGCCCCATTGGGACTGAACATCATTACCACTCTCAATATTGCGGAGAATTACCTTCTGCTTTCTGTTCTTAAAGTAAGAGGCGAACCAATTGTAAGCTACTCCCCTTACTCCATAATGTTCTGCAGGGGACTTTCAGCGACTTGTTGAGTCCACGCCACGTCGAGCTGCTGCACTACTCCGGGCAAAAGTAGGTCCGACACGATATTAGGAGGTATCCACACTGGCTAATATTAGGACGTTCTATCCACAGGGGATAATATTAGGATGTCCGGAAGAGACAAATGGTTCAAATGGCTCTGAGCACTATGGGACTTAACATCTGAGGTCATCAGTCCCCTAGAACTTAGAACTACTTAAACCTAACTAACCTAAGGACATCACACACATCCATGCCCGAGGCAGGATTCGAACCTGCGACCGTAGCAGTCGCGCGGTTCCGGACTGCTGCGCCTAGAACCGCGTGGCCACCGCGGTCGGCTCCGGAAGAGACACACAGGGTAGTTTTAACCCTAAATAATGTAAGTGCTGTGGAATACAAAGGCCTCCACTGCTTTACAACTCATTTGAGCACAACAGACGTGTATGAACTCATATACATAGTGTTGTGGACTGACAAGACAGCCAGTCCACAGTGACGGGTAACCGAAATGCACGCGTACACACACGCCGGCTGGCGTGAGTTCTGGAACAGGATAAGTATTGAATGCTATAAAGAAAAGTACGTAGCTGCGTTAATACTTAACTTTAACTCATCCTTGTGGTACATCGCTCCTGACGATACAAATAAGACTGTCAATACAAGCACTGTAAGGCGAATGGCGCCTTGCTAGGTCGTAGCCATGGACTTAGCTGAAGGCTATTCTAACTGTCTCTCGGCAAATGGGAGAAAGGCTTCGTCAGTGTAGTTGCTAGCAAAGTCGTCGTACAACTGGGGCGAGTGCTAGTCCGTCTTTCTAGACCTGCCGTGTGGTGGCGCTTGGTCTGCAATTACTGACAGTGGCGACACGCGGGTCCGACATGTACTAATGGACCGCGGCCGATTTGAAGCTACCACCTAGCAAGTGTGGTGTCTGGCGGTGACACCACACGTAGCTCTCAAGAAACTATGAGTGTACATATAACGAGCCGAGTCAAAGTATAGATCCTGACTTTTGGCAGACGAGACCGCCAACAAGGGACCATAAGCGAGATGGAAAGACGAATCGCACACACAAAGTGTCTTGTATTAGTACAATTATTATTAAAAATAATATACCTTTCATGAAACTAATTTTAATTTAAATGCTGTGGCTAGTTTAACAATATTATAAAATATATCCTTGTTCTGCTCTAAATGGATTTAAATTTGTGCATAGATAACTGCCCAGACTGGGAGAGGCCTTCAGGCCCCAACGGTACCGACCAACCACCGTGTCATCCTCAGTCCTTAGGCGTCACCGGATGCGGATGCGGAGAGGCATGTGGTTAGCACACCACTCTTCCAGCTGTTGTCAGTTTCTGTGGCTGCTGTCGCTACCTCTCAGTCAAGTAGCTCCTCAGTTGGCCTCACAAGTGCTGAGGGCACCCTGCTTGCCAACAGCGCTCTGCAGACCTGGACGGTGATCCATATAAGGATTAGCCAATCGCGACAGCACTTAATTTCGGTGAACCGACGGAAACCTGTGTCACCACTGCGGCAAGGCCGTTGGCGACACTTATTATTAATATATGTAACTTATAGTTAGCCGTATGATCATGAAGCCAAAAGCCGATAAATAAATAAAAATAAAAATAAATGAAGTTTGAAGAACAAACAGCTTCGCATTAGAAAGCACATCGGCGTCAACAGATTAATTGAAACGTAAAGAAAACAGATCCTAACAATAAATGGAGAAACACTATCTGTTATTAACGACCAGCAATTTCGAATCTGCCCTGCAGATCATCAAAAAATGGTTCAAATGGCTCTGAGCACTATGGGACTCAACTGCTGTGGTCATAAGTCCCCTAGAACTTAGAACTACTTAAACCTACCTAACCTAAGGACAGCACACAACACCCAGCCATCACAAGGCAGAGATAATCCCTGACCCCGCCGGGAATCGAACCCGGGAACCCGGGCGTGGGAAGCGAGAACGCTACCGCACGACCACGACATGCGGGCTGGAGATCATCTTCAGGTCTAAGTTGGAAAAGGAAAAAGAAGCGACAAAATATGCTTCTTAATCAGAATTATCCGGATATTAATAGACATTAACATATATTTCTGTTCACCTCTCGCCTTAATGATGCTTTTGATTGCTGAGAATGCTTTCAGTGAGGTGTTTGTATGTCTGTGGAGGAATGGAAGTCCATTCTTCCTCAACAGTCGAAACCAGAGAAGAACGTAACGTTGGACGCTGGGGTCTGGATGAAAGTGGACGTTCTAGCTCATCGCAAGGGTGTTCTGTTGGGTTCAGATCGTGACTCTGGGCAAGCTAGCCAGCTTCAGAAATTTTATTGTCCACAAACCATTGCGCCACAGATGCTGCTTTATGTTGTAAAAGGTCCATGATTAAGGAATTTGTTGCTAGCGCACTCGAGCAGATGTAATTTCGATGGATTGCTCACGCGCTGCCTGCGATATGTAAGCTATAAGAGAACCTCAGGCCTGAGAGCAGTGTTGTCAGCAGTAGGAACTGTGTAGCAGTTGTAGTAGTGGTAGTAGCTAGCAATCGTGTGTGTGGAGTTGGCTGGGCCAGTCGTGGGGAGCGATGGCGGAGCCTGAGCGATGTAGTATAAGGTAAAAGCAGCTTCGCGCATATGTGCTATTGTACAAGGTGTTTCAAAAATGACCGGTATATTTGAAACGGCAATAAAAACTAAACGAGCAGCGATAGAAATACACCGTTTGTTGCAATATACTTGGGACAACAGTACATTTTCAGGCGGACAAACTTTCGAAATTACAGTAGTTACAATTTTCAACAACAGGTGGCGCTGCAAGTGATGTGAAAGATATAGAAGACAACGCAGTCTGTGGGTGCGCCATTCTGTACGTCGTCTTTCTGCTGTAAGCGTGTGCTGTTCACAACGTGCAAGTGTGATGTAGACAACATGGTTTATTCCTTAGAACAGAGGATTTTTCTGGTGTTGGAATTCCACCGCCCAGAACACAGTGTTATTGCAACTAGACGAAGTTTTCAACGGAGGTTTAATGTAACCAAAGGACCGAAAAGTGATACAATAAAGGATCTGTTTGAAAAATTTCAACGGACTGGGAACGTGACGGATGAACGTGCTGGAAAGGTAGGGCGACCGCGTACGGCAACCACAGAGGGCAACGCGCAGCTGGTGCAGCAGGTGATCCAACAGCGGCCTCGGGTTTCCGTTCGCCGTGTTGCAGCTGCGGTCCAAATGACGCCAACGTCCACGTATCGTCTCATGCGCCAGAGTTTACACCTCTATCCATACAAAATTCAAACGCGGCAACCCCTCAGCGCCGCTACCATTGCTGCACGAGAGACATTCGCTAACGATATAGTGCACAGGATTGATGAAGGCGATAGGCATGTGGGCAGCATTGGGTTTACTGACGAAGCTTATTTTTACCTGGACGGCTTCGTCAATAAACAGAACTGGCGCATATGGGGAACCGAAAAGCTCCATGTTGCAGTCCCATCGTCCCTGCATCCTTAAAAAGTACTGGTCTGGCCCGCCATTTCTTCCAAAGGAATCATTGGCCCATTTTTCAGATCCGAAACGATTACTGCATCACGCTATCTGGACATTCTTCGTGAATTTGTGGCGGTACAAACTGCCTTAGACGACACTGCGAACACCTCGTGGTTTATGCAAGATGGTGCCCGGCCACATCGCACAGCCGACGTCTTTAATTTCCTGAATGAATATTTCGATGATTGTGTGATTGCTTTGGGCTATCCGAAACATACAGGAGGCGACGTGGATTGGCCTCCCTATTCGCCAGACATGAACCCCTGTGTCTTCTTTCTGTGGGGACACTTGAAAGACCAGGTGTACCGCCAGAATCCAGAAACAATTGAACAGCTGAAGCAGTACATCTCATCTGCATGTGAAGCCATTCCGCCAGACACGTTGTCAAAGATTTCGGGTAATTTCATTCAGAGACTACGCCATATTATTGCTACGCATGGTGGATATGTGGAAAATATCGTACTATAGATTTTCCCAGACCGCAGCGCCATCTGTTGTTGAAAATTGTAACTACTGTAATTTCGAAAGTTTGTCTGCCTGAAAATGTACTGTTGTCCCAAGCATATTGCAACAAACGGTGTATTTTTATCGCTGCTCGTTTAGTTTTTATTGCCGTTTCAAATATACCGGTCATTTTTGAAACACCGTGTATATCAAGTCCCATGTAAATGTTGTTTTTTAAAAAAATCTCTTAATAATAATCTTTCTTACAAAAATTAACTTTTGACAATCATTCATCTCAATTTAAAGAATTCACTAATTTCTACAATCCATGATCATCCACGATTATTGTAAAGAAAAAGCAGTTGTTTCTTTTTATACATGACAAATCTATCGGCCAGCGTTGCACTGGGCTGTTCCAGAAAAATTTCTTATAGGAGCAGATATATACGCGTTATCCGACGACCTTATTGAAGTAAGAATTTCAATTTATTCAGTATGATCTTTCAGGGTGATGACGCAGCACTGCTGACGTGCAAAATTTACCAGTTTAAATTCACAGTCAATTATTGAAAGGTTATAAGTGAGCCACAATTTTATTGAGAGATTAGTCACATTGTATTATTGGTAGGTTACGGAATTTATCTGTTGGTAGGTTACGCAGAATGTGAATGATATAATTATATTTTTTAATGTTGGGATGTTACAATGTCATTGTGCAAATTCATTGTCACAGAACAGTCATTATCCAAATTGTTCCTACACTGTACACAGTACACAACGCTGCAAAATGTGTTCACATTCTTCCAGCATAGCGTTTTCCTAAGCGCAATGGGAAGAACGCATCCAAACCACGAAAGCAGCCCATAAGGTAACATCAGCTCTTCCGTGCTTCACTGTTGGCACTACACATAACTACGGCAACGTTTTCCGGGCATTCGCCAAACTCTTCCACCGGAATGCTACAGTGTACAGAGAGATTCATCACTCAAATCTAATCACCTACTCTCCAGTGGCGTTGCTCTTTACGTTATCTTAAGCATCGCTTTGCAATGACTATAACAATGTGAGGCTTATGAGGAGCTGCTCGATCATCTTTCCCCATTCGTTTTAACTCTCTACGCACTGTCGTTGTACTAGCTGGGTAGCACTCTGGAACACACGAGTCATTCCTTCCGCTGATTCCATGCGAGTTTTTACAACCAGCCTCCGCAAATCTCGACGGTTCCTGACCCTAGTTCATGAAGTCTTCCTGGTCTTTGTTTAGCTGTGGTCGTTCCTTCACGTTTCCATTTCGTAATCACAGTCAACTTCGGTAGTTTTAGAATGCTTGCAACGTCTATTATGGATATGTTACTCAAATGACATTCAATGACTAGTTCACATTCGACGTCTGTTCTCTCCTGACCAAAGCTGCCTGCTATTACTGCTTCTCTACTAACAAACGCAATACTCCCCGCCTCCCTTTCATACTGTGGATCAGCCTCTCGTGACATCTGGCGGTCAATTCTGCATTACACAGGGCTTTCCAGGTAATTTTGATCCGATAGTGCAAAAATTTACAAAAGTGTAACATTACAAACACTACCATGAAAGGTAGCATAAGTAACATCAAGAAATAATGAAACTTGTCGGGAAAAATTAGCCGGCTCCTGAAGAGATATATTTCATCGGTGTTCAGGCCCCCAGCAAAAATTCGACAGCTCATGAGGCCTGTGAAGGACGATCTAGGGCATAGAACACCTGGGGTGTACAAGATACCATGTCAGTGTGGGTGTTACTACGTCGGCCAAACAGTACACACTGTGGAGCAACGCCGGACGGAACACGAGAGGTGCTATCCAGAAAAATCAGCCGCGGCAGAACACGCCTTAAAAAATGAACACCGATTTCAAGTCGAGGAAACATCTGTAGTTATGAGGACGAAGGGATTTTGGGATAGCGTCGTAAAAGAAGCTATTGAAATAAAAACCTCTGAAAACACCATGAACGAGGGCGCGGATTGCAGCTCAGCACAGCCTGGGACCCGGCCATCGCGAGGTTAAAACGGGTGCGACGGACGCTGGATGAAAACATTACCATATATGGCGAGGAAGAGAGCACTAGTGATGTCACAGCCAGCAGTGCGGCTGTATAACGACGCGGCCACGGCGACACAGCAGTCAGTCTTACCACCTTGACAGTGACTGAGGAGAGCTCGGTCGAAAGCTCGTGGGATTTTAACCAGCTGACGCGGCTCGAAGCCCGAAAAAGTTTTATTACTCATAAGACTTGCCTCGAGCCACAAAGTACAGTTCGTCAGTTGTGGTATGAATGATGTAAAATTAATGTAAAAATGCGAGGCCTATTCGGAAAGTAAGGTCCGATCGGTCGCAAAATCGAAACCACTGTGAAAATCAAAAATGGTATATTTGCAACAGTTAGCTACGCCTTCCAGCTACTTCTCTACATAGTCGCCCCTCCGATTTAGACATTTGTCTAACTTCCAACTTTCCAACTGCCTCGTCCTAGAAGGCGGCCGCCTGTGCTTCCTGCCAAATCTCTACTCAGGCCTACAGCTCGTTGTCTGTGACAGAACATTGTCTTCATAGCCAGTGGTTCATGTGATCAGAGATTAAATCCAGGGGGAGTCAATTATGGGCTCTGTTGTGGGTTTCCCATCGGAAACGCTGCAGCGAGACCAGTTTGAATCGCGCGCCACAGACTGCCAAGCGCTCACAGAGAACAAGTCCGAATCAAGGTCACGCGCAAACCAAAGCGCGTAAGCCGTGTAAGACGGCAGCCCGCCCACCTCCCCGTAACCGACAACCACACAGTGAACAATTGGGACGTATTGTTGCGAAGTTATTTAATAGAAGTACAACTACAACAATGCACGAAGCGAAAAGTACAACAATGCAAATTTAAATACAATCAACTCGACAACAATAGGAAGATGAGCACAATGAATTATTGAAAAACGTAGAAAATTATCTCCTAAACTCCATAAGAATAACACGTACCGGAAGTGAATTTTCGTGCAACACAGGTTAAGTAAATATACGGGACGATTAAAATTTAAGTCCAACAATGACTACATTCTTTATTAAGATGCATGGTCAATAGATGTCGAGCACAGTCTCTGATTGGTCGCCACGATTTGGCGCGCGATTCAAACTGGGTTGGAGCAACACGGTCCCTAATATTACTAGGTCCGTGTTGATTAAAAATTCATTTCCGGTCTGGTAGCGGGAGCTGATAAGAGTTCACATCCGCTGCGTGCGCCAGGACTGATGCTATAAATAGCACACTGTTCTGTTTAGCGCATTCACTCGGTTTGAGGGAATAGCCACTGAGGCTCTGCTTCTTACAATCATGCGTAAACGTTGCTTTCGTCGTCGCCAGCGTATGCTGGTTTACAAATCACTTGTCAATGTGGACGGCACTCTTGGTGCTTCGACATCTTCTGGGAAGGGTAAAAAGAACGAAACGAGAGCAGTTTCTAAAACAGCTCAATTTGTTCTTATTCATGGTCCTACTTTGTTCTTAGGGGCTAGGTTTAATTTTTCTTTAATGAAGGTATCTTCTTCCTCTAGTTTGGGTAACGGATGGCTGACTGTAGCTTTCGTTGCTTGTAACAATGCAGGTAGAGCAGGTTTGGAAACTTTTGAAAGTAGAGAAATCTCCATTGTCCCTGCAGAGTACAGCAGAAAATTGTCATGCAGAAGGAAACGTATGACAGTTATGTTATGTGGGCTGCATGGCATCAGGCGAAATCTCACACAAGGCCCTCATACTTTGCGGGAGATACTATTCTTCTAAGCATCTTTACGAGCTCGCTGTGTGGCCAGAATTGAAAGGAGAGACGTGACGCGATCGACGGGCAATGCATCTGTGGATTTCCACTGTGGTTTCCATTTCGCACCCCATCGGACCTTACTTCCCGAACAGCCCTCGTGCAAGGGATGCAGCGGGGAAAAAATTGTGTAGTCAGTCAGGTGCCATATGCCCAAGTCCAGGCGGCTGTGCTCGTCCACGTCGCCACATCGCCGATTCTCAGGGGAGGAAGGCAGAGCCGTAGGAAACTCTAATCATTCTTCATTCCTTCCTTCCTCTCTAATCAGACTATTATGGCGTTCCTCTCGTGGCGTTGATGAAGTTTATCCGCGTTATAGACAAATAATCAAATGTTATCCAAAAACGCCTTTGTATCGTTTGGGTTTTTGGTGCAAGTAACTCTAGCATATTAGCAAGAGATATCCGATTGACAATGTTCCCTAGCAGATCACTTACCTCAGGATCTTAAGTCCCAGGTGCGGACTCCGCCTCTTCTGCAGGTGTTTCGTAGCCTAGTAAGAAATTTGTTTGCGAAAGGGACAGTAGGGAAGCCACAGCCAACGACAGTCGGGGTAATCTGGCGAAACGTTTATGTTCAGAAATTAACACAAAAATTCAGAGGTAGCCCTGTCGCAAGTATTCATACATTGTTACACACGGAATGTAGCTGCTGGGCGAGCATAACTGCTGTATGACAAGTTAAAAGTACACATGATCATTCACAAACCAGTCTTCAGTATGAAGACCAGTCCCCAGAGAGAGCACAGAAATGAAATAGCAGGTATCACTATAGCTAGAGGAACTAGCCGTGGGTCACGCTAACTGCAACAGGGGTCCGCCGAAACAGCTTACTACGCTACACACGCGTCTGCAGCGCTAGTATCTTGCGATACAAACGTAGCACTAACGCAGTCGCGGCCATTGTAGTTACAGAGTGCAACAGAAACAGCAGGGGCGGTTCCGGACGACTAAACCTACGCAGTTGCCAGGGCAATGAGAAGCGCTAGCCACTAAATGGCGCTAACTGTCGTACACTGAGATTCGTGGTGTTGACTCATGTAGAAAGTGCAATGGAATGGGGCTGGAGAGATGATCTGCAGGTTATTTAACAGCTCGGTCGCTGAGCTACAGTGCGCCTCCGAGGTACGCGAAAAAGTCTTCATAGCCAACCCAACAGGGGTGAGAGGTGGGACCGTTCCTGCTGTTCTGATTGCCTGGAGTGGCAACCCTCACGTTGGGTGCACTGAACGGGCGAGAATTCTCAGAAGGCAGAAGAACGATGTGTGCCTCCGCCGCCACGTGGCTCCAACGACGATTTGAAATAACTGCCAGAACAGCAAGCTAGATTTCGCTATCTTGGGCGTTTTCTATGTTGATTAAACGGGGAATGAAAAATTATCCTGCCCCCTCTAACCGATGGTCTTCTACGTAGACAATACCTGGGAAGTACTATGGACTTGGGAAAATTAATTTAATGGTATTAATTCAATGATCAAGTTTAATGAATTGTTAATTAATCATTCTACTGGTCGGAGTTAGGTATCAGTTCAATGGGAAATTTTTATGATGTTCGAATCTGTGGTCAGAATTAAAGGAATAATTTTATTTTTCTCTCTTCCTTTGTGGTGGGGATTGGTCTGGACAGGAGCTGTGGCCTTGCCAAGTCACTGGGTTACGATTTGATACAAATACGTTTCAGCGACACATATTTCACTTTCGTTTCCTAACGTTGAATGTATGAGAAATTCTTCTAGGTTTGCTGACAATAGTTTTTTGATAAGGAATCTTCCTACACATATATCAGTATTCATGGTGGTCCATTGATAGTGACCGGGCCAAATATCTCACGAAATAAGCATCAAACTAAAAAACTACAAAGAACGAAACTCGCCTAGCTTGAAGAGGGAAACCAGATAGCGCTATGGTTGCCCCGCTATATGTCGCTGCCATAGGTGAAACGGATATCAACTGCGTTTTTTAAAAAATAGGAACCCCCATTTTTATTACATATTCGATAAGTACGTAAAGAAATATGAATGTTTTAGGTGGACCACTTTTTTCGCTTTGTGATAGATGGCGCTGTAATAGTCACAAACGTATAAGTACGTGGTATCACGTAACATTCCGCCACTGCGGATGGTATTTGCTTCGTGATATATTACCCGTGTTAAAATGGACCGTTTACCAATTGCGCAAAAGATAGATATCGTGTTGATGTATGGCTATCGTGGTCAAAATGCCCAACGGGCGTGTGCTATGCATGCTGCTCGGTATCCTGGACGACATCATCCAAGTGTCCGGACCGTTCGCCGGATAGTTACGTTATTTAAGGAAACAGGAAGTGTTCAGCAACATGTGAAACGTCAGCCGCGATCTGCAACAAATGAAGATGCCGAAGTAGGTGTTTTAGCTGCTGTCGCGGCTAATCCGCACATCAGTAGCAGACAAATTGCGCGAGAATCGGGAATCTCAAAATCATCGGTGTTGAGAATGCTACATCATCATCGATTGCACCCGTACAGTTCTGCCACTGGGCACAAGAGAAATTACGGGACGATGACAAATTTTTCGAACGCGTTCTACACTCCTGGAAATTGAAATAAGAACACCGTGAATTCATTGTCCCAGGAAGGGGAAACTTTATTGACACATTCCTGGGGTCAGATACATCACATGATCACACTGACAGAACCACAGGCACATAGACACAGGCAACAGAGCATGCACAATGTCGGCACTAGTACAGTGTATATCCACCTTTCGCAGCAATGCAGGCTGCTATTCTCCCATGGAGACGATCGTAGAGATGCTGGATGTAGTCCTGTGGAACGGCTTGCCATGCCATTTCCACCTGGCACCTCAGTTGGACCAGCGTTCGTGCTGGACGTGCAGACCGCGTGAGACGACGCTTCATCCAGTCCCAAACATGCTCAATGGGGGACAGATCCGGAGATCTTGCTGGCCAGGGTAGTTGACTTACACCTTCTAGAGCACGTTGGGTGGCACGGGATACATGCGGACGTGCATTGTCCTGTTGGAACAGCAAGTTCCCTTGCCGCTCTAGGAATGGTAGAACGATGGGTTCGATGACGGTTTGGATGTACCGTGCACTATTCAGTGTCCCCTCGACGATCACCAGTGGTGTACGGCCAGTGTAGGAGATCACTCCCCACACCATGATGCCGGGTGTTGGCCCTGTGTGCCTCGGTCGTATGCAGTCCTGATTGTGGCGCTCACCTGTATGGCGCCAAACATGCATACGACCATCATTGGCACCAAGGCGGAAGCGACTCTCATCGCTGAAGACGACACGTCTCCATTCGTCCCTCCATTCACGCCTGTCGCGACACCACTGGAGGCGGGCTGCACGATATTGGGGCGTGAGCGGAAGACGGCCTAACGGTGTGCGGGACCGTAGTCCAGCTTCATGGAGACGGTTGCGAATGGTCCTCGCCGATACCCCAGGAGCAACAGTGTCCCTAATTTGCTGGTAAGTGGCGGTGCGGTCCCCTACGGCACTGCGTAGGATCCTACGGTCTTGGCGTGCATCCGTGCGTCGCTGCGGTCCGGTCCCAGGTCGACGGGCACGTGCACCTTCCGCCGACCACTGGCGACAACATCGATGTACTGTGGAGACCTCACGCCCCACGTGTTGAGCAATTCGGCGGTACGTCCACCCGGCCTCCCGCATGCCCACTATACGCCCTCGCTCAAAGTCCGTCAACTGCACATACGGTTCACGTCCACGCTGTCGCGGCATGCTACCAGTGTTAAAGACTGCGATGGAGCTCCGTATGCCACGGCAAACTGGCTGACACTGACGGCGGCGGTGCACAAATGCTGCGCAGCTAGCGCCATTCGACGGCCAACACCGCGGTTCCTGATGTGTCCGCTGTGCCGTGCGTGTTATCATTGCTTGTACAGCCCTCTCGCAGTGTCCGGAGCAAGTTTGGTGGGTCTGACACACCGGTGTCAATGTGTTCTTTTTTCCATTTCCAGGAGTGTATTTAGCGACGAAGCATCATTCAGCAACAGCGGTAACGTAAACCGGCATAATATGCACTATTGGGCAACGGAAAATCCACGATGGCTGCGACAAATGGAACATCAGCGACCTTGGCGGGTTAATGTATGGTGCGGCATTATGGGAGGAAGGATAATTGGCCCCCATTTTATCGATGGCAATCTAAATGGTGCAATGTATGTTGATTTCCTACGTAATGTTCTACCGATCTTACTACAAGATGTTTCACTGCATGACAGAATGGCGATTTACTTCCAACATGATGGATGTCCGACAAATAGCACGCGTGCGGTTGAAGCTGTATTGAACACCATATTTCATGACAGGTGTATTGGTCGTCGATGCACCATACCATGAGCCGCACGTTCACCGGATCTGACGTCCCCGGATTTCTTTCTGTGGGGTAAGTTGAAGGATATTTGGTATCGAGTTTCAGCGACAACGCCTGACAACATGCGTCAGCGCATTGTCAATGCAAGTGCGAACATTACGGAAGGCGAACTACTCGCAGTTGAGAGGAACGTCGTTACATATATTGACAAATGCATTGAGGTTGACGGACATCATTTTGAGTGTTTATTGCATTAATGTGGTATCTACAGGCAATCACGCTGTAACAGCAAGCGTTCTCATAAATGATAAGTTCACAAAGGTACATGTATCACATTGGAACAACCGAAATAAGACGTTCAAACGTACCTACGTTCTGTATTTTAATTTAAAAAAAACCTACCTGTTACCAACTGTTCGTCTAAAATTGTGAGCCATATGTTTGTGGTTATTACAGCTCCATCTATCACAAAGCGAAAAAAGTGGTCCAACTAAAACATTCATATTTCTTTGTGTACTACGCGAATATGTAATAATAAATGGGGATTCCTATTTTAAAAAAATGCAGTTGATATCCGTTTCACCTATGGCAGCGACATCTAGCGGGACAGCCATAGCGCCATCAGGTTTCCCCCTTCAAGCTAGACAAGTTTCGTTCTTTGTAGTTTTTTCGTTTGGCGCTTATTTCGTGAAATATTTGGCCCGGTCACGATCAATGGACCACCCTGTATATTAAGTTGACTGCTATTAGGAGAACGCTAGTACGAATTACTGGGTTCTGCTTAGTATAGTACGTAATCGATCTGTTCTAAAAAGCGAACATGACTTGTACACGATTGTTACAGTGCCAAGCAGGTTGGATCGCTACGCAGTAACGATCTCTCTTTCTTTGTTCGTAGCTGCTCCCCGAGTTCCTTTTGGCAGCACGCGGCCGTTTCCAGACACAGTGTGCGTCAGTGTTGGCGATTTCTGCTCCAGAGCGTTGTCAGTAGCAAGAACTGGCGCCGATTCAAAGCGGAGCACGATCGGGTGAAATACAGCCCGCCCTGTCCCCTTCTTGCTGCAGTCACGCCGCTACGGACGTTGGCAAAACAGGGAGACTGGCTGGCGTCTCAGAATATTCGCATTGCGTTCTGTGGAGCGGGTCACAGACTACACGTCCCACCGAAGCGCACATCCTACCGACGCGGCAAACGAGTAGTTAGGGCGTTGGTAACTTGCGGATAATGGGGGTCACTTAGAATGTGGATTCTTTGCCTTTTATTCAGCACAAACCGTTGCAGGGTATAGGGTAACACGGGGAACACCGTGATTGTGCTGTTTTCTAAACTGGAGAGTGCTGCAACGTATTGCAGTACCATGCAACTACGTCTCTGAATGGAATGCAAGATGTCACAGTCATTTTTGCTCGGCTTGAAGTGCGACTAGTTAGTTAGCGGTCGTCCTTTAAGTTTTCAGTTGTGTTTTAATACCTTTTGGTAAATTTCAGAGCAAGAAAAGCTGATAATTAATTGTACACCCTTAAATGACATGCTCAAATGGTAGAGCACTTGCCCGCGAAAGGCAAAGGTCCAGAGTTCGAGTCTCGGTCGGGCACACAGTTTTAATCAGCCAGGAAGTTTCAAATACTTGTGTAGTTGGGCGGGACTGGATTTTTGGATTTATAATTAGGCGTATGAAGTTTTCTATTTGCAACTCAGAAAATACATGTGGTGCACAAGTGATGGAATTCAATAAATAATTGTACATTTTTCTAAATGACAGAACAGAATTTTCTTGCTGTTAACGGTTCATTTGAAGATTTCAAATTCCTTTGCCGAAATAGTTCGTTACACAACTCCACCTGTTTGTTTCAATATGATATTCCTAATGACTTGAATGTTTATGCAATATTTTCCAGAAAGTTGCCTTACTCCATTCTGTCCTATGGGTAGCGCAGAACGGTAAATACAAGCATGGTTCTTATATGTAAAAAATAGATAATTAATAAAGTATTCCGGGCTATTATGTCGTGGTCTAAGGTCTTTCACTTCGAAAACCGACGTTTCGTCCCCATCCCCTACCAACCCCCAACCACTATACTTTAAACAATCGTAATTCATGCATAAAACATTCTGAAGCGTCTGATTACTAATGAATGTGTTACATGGTTGACATTAGGCACATAGAACATTTATGGTTCTTCACAGAGTTTTTCACAGGAATTTTGGTCACTGGTTCACTTCACATGCACTTACACATTATGTGGTGAAACGTGACCTGAGGATACACTTCTGGCACCACTCTCAGTGAGATGTGTTACGTTATTGCCACTGCTCACTTCTTCATAGTTCGTCTTGTGTGTTGGGGCGCTAATTTTGAATGTTTCGTCAGAACTGGTATCGTGTGATTGCTTGGAGAGAGCTGAATGTATGTAATATGTATTATTTTTTTTTTTTTTTTGAGGCTGTATGAGTGTTATGTTTTATGTAGGGCGGTGCCTTGTATAGTTCAGTGAGTGTTGCAAACAGAGCTATGTTGCACAGTGTTGTAGTTTCATTCAGGACTCTCTTTCCTTGTATTATTACTTTTTGTATGTGGTAGTTATCCTCTATTGTGAGTTTTTTTGAAGTAGACTGTTGCTTTCTCTGAGGATCTTAAGATCAGTCTCCATGTTATTTGGGTGGTGGTTTTCTTGTATTAGATGATCTGCAAAAGTGGAGTGTGCACTATCACTTCTTAGGGCTCTGAGGTGTCCAGACTACATCGCTTTGAAATTTCTACATGTCTGGCCTATGTAGACATCTACAGGTTATCTGATATAATCCGGCTTTGGAGAATCTGTCTGCAGAGGTGTTCTTAGTGTTCAGATTTTTCTGTACAGTGTTATTTGTGTGGAATTATCTCTGTAGCCTTTGTTTCTTCGGTATGTTTCTCACCCTGTGGACGTATTTGTTGCTGTATGTTAGTATGTGCCATGCTGTACTCTTTGTAGGGTGTTCCTGGTGCCCTGTGTTTGTCTGGAGTTGTGTTCTTGGTTCTCTGTCGTGGCTGGTGATTTGTTCATGGTTTTTTCTCTTTTAATTTATTTTTTAATTTTGTTGTACCCATTCTCTTTGGCTATTTGGTGTATTGTGTTTAGTTCTTGTGTGTAGTTGAGTTTGTCCAAGGGCGTTCTGTTGAGCATGAAGAGGAGGTTCAAACCTTAGTAAAATGGCATATATGAACTTCATAATTTTGATACTTAAACTTTAAACGCGGTTTTATACCTCTTAATCAGCGGATCGTGACAGAACGTTTAATGTTTAAATTCTGGCAGTAATAATATGAAGTACTGAAAATAAAATTCATTTAGCCCATGGATGTCATTAGACAGGCAACCTGCAACACCGATATTTGACCATTATAACTGTTTAGTAATACTGATAGTATCTTGAAAACTGACATAGGTAACTCTCAATAAAGTCAATAATTTTATATGTCAATGTGGTTAAAAGAATTCACATCAAATAAGTGTGAACTACGGATGATGCTGCACTAAACAGTTCCTAATGCATCGTGCAGCCGAGGGAACATAGAAATTGGTTTTCGTTGTCATATGTTCAACATATTATTTTCGGCACACTGTTATTCAAGGACTGAAATAGTTTTCATAGACGTACGATGATATATTTGAAAGACGAGAATCATTACAGACTGCTTGGACACATTTTAAGATGGCATTGTTACTTTAGATTTATAGAGGAAGAAGATGAGAGTAGGCTATTCGCTGAAATACTGTGCGATGGAAATAAACATTGTATTTGCCAAAACACCTGTAAATTCGTTAGTCAATGCGTGCGGATCGATCTTAAATGGAACGGCCACAGAAGACAGGCTGCAGGATATGTAGATACCAGACTAAGATAATTTGAAAGAATCCTAAGGGAATGTAATTCACCGATGAAAGAAAGTAGCCTATAAAGTTTCAGTTATACCGATTCATGAGCACAGCAGGTCATTTTCTGGCATTAATAGACCACCTTCTTTTCAGAGTGTAGATCCCCCATATTCTACTTCCAATAGGAAGTGTTAACGACTGCTTTACCTTCACTGTTTCCAGTTATTCGTATCAGATAGCCAACAAAAGTGAATTTTCGGGCTATTGTGAAAAGGAGGAAGAAAAGAAATAAAACAAACATTAGAAGTTGAACAGTACAAAACGCACCTAGCCAACAGCGACCCGATTGGGACTAATGTGCCAAATTCACGTTTTTGCAAATAATATTTCCACAATACACGAAACACAGACGAATAAACTACTGTCAGCTCCCACCATAATGTGGTTTAGAGTTAAAGATCGTGTCCAAAATTTCCAAATTACCTAATCATCCAGCTGATGAATGATCGGAAACTGGATTTCGCTACGTCTCTCTTGGCTTCCATAGTGACAAATTGTTAACAGTATGGGTCAGTGTAGCCTGTACTGGAAAGTCCGTCAAATTAATACAAATCGTCAAGAGATGTTGGAACAGGATAATGTGCTTTTCAGTACAGGATACAGTGGCCCATAATATTAAAATCTTGTGGCTATGGAGGCCAGGAGAAACGTGTTAATTTATCCTTCTATATGCAAAACAAATCTTTAAAATTGGCAGCCGCATGGTGAATTATTATTTAAAAACATGTAGTCAACTGCTGGGATTAATGTCCTCGCCACAGAGGCGATATGGTCACTTAAAATTGTATGAAAATGTGGTGGAAGATGGATTGAAGGAAAACCTGAACAGAAGAGAATCAAAGCATTTGAGATGTGGTGCTACTGAAGAACATTAAAAGTTAGGTGCAGTGATATGGTAAGGAATGAAGAGGTTCCCTACAGAATCAGCCAGGGAAGGAATGTACAAAAAACAGTAGCAAGAAGATGAGACAGGATGGTAAGACATATGCTAAGACGTCATGGAATGACTTCCAGAGCTGCCGAGGGTAAAAACTGTAGAGAGAGACGAATACATCCAGCAAATATCTGAATACGTAGGTTGCAGGTGCTACTCCGAAATGAAGAGGTGAGGTTGACACAGGAGAGGAATTTGTGGCGCTTCGCATTAAACGATTTAGAAGACTGATGAATCACAAATACGGCTTACTAATTAAGATTCTTCCCAGTCTGATTATATTAACCACTGTACCAGGAGACTCGGCTGGCCACTGTTCCGCACAGTTTTCACTACTCCTCGCAATCGAAAGAAAAGAGTCTGGGCTGTGCTTTTAACTCTGCGATCTCTGTAAAGGTATTCCACTGGCTCCACTTTTTTTAAATTAGTTAAAAATTGACGAAATTATATAAAATATACACCTGTTTCAGTTGCAGTAGGCAACTTATATAGCCAGATAGAGCACTCAAAATCTCCCACGGTTCGTTTTCTACCACCACGGGGTAAATATATTACCACTTAGAAGGATTGATCTTTCAACATAAACTCTATGAATGTAAATCGGATCGAGCAATAGCTAACAATAAACTTATATACAACGATCTTAAAATGTTTGTCTTTAACTCGATCCGAGAGCATTTCATTTCTTTTATTCTATGCGTAAAGTAGGAACGTGCGTTTGATTAAAGTATGTGCGCTAGAATGAGGTCCAGAAAATCGGACAAATTAGGTATTCAATATAGGGTACAGGGAGCTTTAAACTGCTTATGCGAAAGTTTTTAATTATCAAAGAGGTAAGTCTGATCCATCCTTTTGCCCAAAGTAGAAGTTGGAAATCAGCTTTAATGGTCTGTGGAAAATAATCGCTTTTAAGTGATATAAGCATTCAATTAACACAGTTATTACGCGGAGACGTTTCCGACCCCCTTTCCACCCTCCCGCTCCCACCTTAAACTCATTTATTAACAAGATTGCTTTCATTTCCCTCCCGCTGCCAAAGCGGTGACCACCCGTCAGAAGTTTCTCATCGAAGTTTTCTCTGGCCTTCACATTGCGCTACGTCCAGCGAAGACGACGTTTATTTCCAAATATGTCAACATCTTTTAGTATAATGCTGCAAGAGGAGGATAAGAAGCACAATTCTTCACCATAGTGTAAAGCGCCAAATAATTCCGTCGATAAGGAAACACGTATGCAATATACCGACCTATGCGTGTTAGATTCCTCGATGACGTAGATGGGCGACATTTCCGTCGCTTTCTTCGATCGGTGCTAGAAATGTATTATTCCTCATACTTTGCCTTTGCTTTCAATAAATATCGGCATACTCCACAAAGTGCAAGACAAATTTCAGCTTAGGCTACTGACCGTCCACAGAAATGTAAAATATGGCGTTGAGCAAACAAAAGCGACCCGGATGAGTGGACACTATAGGATACGAATGTATGCATTAGCGGAGTAAGAAAAGACCTACAGTTACTTCCAACAGGATGGAGCAACTGTCCATACACAATCTTCACGCCTGACAGAAAGAGTGCCACACACATGATACGTGGATTGGAGTGGCAATCATTAAAACAACGGCGTTTTTCGTTGCGACGGGATCTTCTCTTGAAATTTCAGTCACCAGTTTTCTCCTCCGATTGTGAAAACATTCTGTTGGCACCCACCTACATAGGGAGAAATGATCATCACGATCAATTAAGAGAAATCAGGGCTCGCACAGAAAAATTTTAATGCTCGTTTTTCCCGCGCGCCGTTCGAGAGTGGAACGTTAGAGAGACAGCTTGAACGTGGTTCATTGAACCCTCTGCCAGGCACTTTATTGTGAATAGCAGAGTAATAACGTAGATGTAATGATGTAAGATGTAGTTGTTAGCAGAGGCCTGTCTGGGAGCCGCCCTAGGTGGCCACCTGGGTCGCCTGATCTTTCAGTGTACGATTACGTTGTGTGGGGAGACCTCAAGACTAAGATAGATTGCAAAAACCCTCTAGTTTTCAAGATCTGCAGCAGAACATTTCGGGAGGGACTGCAGCAATGTCTGCTTCGATCCGCCTTCAGAAACTTGCTAACCAGGGCCCAAAAGTGCCAAGAGAAGAGCGATGGTCACTTTCAACATTTTCTATATTCAGTGTACTTCTCTATTTCCTTTCCTCCACTGTTGTTTTTTGTACCCTGGAACTCTGTTCTCCGTGACACTTTTATATACCCCAACCAGTACATACAACTCCCTTGCCGAATTTAATTTCTAAAAATGTCTTCTTTTAGTCTGATTCCTCTCGTTTATTAGAATAACTAAATTGAAAACATATTCCGAACGACTCGAGACAGCACATCTGATACCTCTTACGAAAGAAATTAGGCAAGCAAGCTAGCGATTTCGATCTTAGCTGATAATCTTACCACTCTACGCAAAAGGTAAAAATAACTTGGCTCAATACGAATTTTAGAATTTTCCCGGTAACTGAGTATTCAGAGAAGTTTCAGTCTCGCGGCTGATCGCCTTTCTCTTCGCTAGACGTCTTCCAGCTATCCTCAGGTGAGCCACCGACAACTGACTCAGACTTCCTCGTCTCAAATTATTTGCGTTTTTCGCGCATCTTGGACTGAGATCTCAACCTCAAGCTGTTTCTTCGCGACGAATGTCAACGGATTATTGTGATTTATTTTAAGGGTTGATCTTTTATTGGTGCCTCAAAGCTTTATTGTGTTTCACTACGGCATTTGAATCAGATATTGGCAGTGCTCTTCAGAACTGTTTCTTTATTAATTTCTCGTGGGTAAATCAGCTACTCATACGTGTGTGTTAACATTTGTTTTGTATTGCCTTGCATGAATGCCTGTCATGTATATCGTTCGATAACTGTGTATTTAGACATGAGCTTGGCTAAGTTGATAGTGCTGTCGGTAGATGGTGTTCTAGTTGTTGGTGTTACATTAGAACAGAGTGTAGTTAGAGGTTATGACTTTGATCATAAATACGTTAAGTATTATTTGGCTTACTGTTATCTTCTATAATGACGGCAATATGTCCAAAGTTTTAAATTGTTATATTCTCACCTAGCGACACGGTGTGAAATTTTTCTGTATTTTACCTTGTTCTGGTTTCGTTAATCATATCTTGTGTCTGAATATTCTAGCCCTATTTAAGTCCTTTGGGCTAGAGGGAATTATATATATATATATGGATTCAGGTTTTGTTACTTAAAAATATTTGATGTTAAATAATTGCTAAACTGAGCCCCACGTCTGCACAACCCCCTGCCTGAACCCCATTCCACTTAAATCCCGCGCTACGATAATAGTAAACTGTTTAATTTTGTTAGCTAATTCGTATGCTACAATCACTTTTTGAAGTGTGCTTTCTACGTTAATTACATTTACAGTCCGCAACCCAAGCGACAGTATTTAACGAAGGACCTCTAGACCCATCCCCTTCCTTTTGGTTTCGTTTATGAATGAAGTACTTGGGAAACGACTACAGAGAGCAATTGAAAACGGGCTACTTGCATTTCGAATGACGGCAGTTCAAACCCCCGTCGGCCATTCTGATTTATGTTCTGTTTTGTTTGCTTTGGGAACGATGTGGGCTGATTTTCTTCTTCATACTGGCCCCTCTACCATAGAGATTCTGATTCACGACATCTGACGTCGGCATTAACGGTTATTAAATCCCTGCTTCCTGCAGAAAACGACCGCCATGTGCGTGATAGCTGTGATTTTATGAAAACAAGCCATCACTGACTTCAGTATGAAATGTCATGGTTAGGCATGTATTTGAAATGTAAACTTATCGACTAAGTGCTCATCTAATTGAGCTAAAATTTCACCCAAAACCAACCTCAACAAGAAATACAATACTACTTCAGTATGTTACATGTCATAGTTTACTCATATCTGTTAAAGAAGACGTTCACGTGTCCACGTGTCGCGCACGTATGGAGCAAGGACTTAGTTTGAGCAGTACACAAAAATATTTAACGAAACTAAACAGTCTCTTCATTGGTCCCTGCGAATATTTAATACACTCAGCCCAAGCGAATTACTGAACAAGAGGGCAACATCTCCTTACTAAGGAAGAAACCTTCAAATTTAATTTTACAGTCGCGCAGTTTCGACCTACAGGGAACGGATTGTCAGATTGGTCCCTTGGCCAGGTATTGCTCAACTAAAACTGAGAGAAGGTGCATTGTAAAAGAAGCAAAACATAAAATTTAAAGGCCAGCCAGAATCGGTCAAAAGTAGCCTAGTAGTGAAATTATAGGGTTCTTTTGAACAACCGAGCAACAAGAACTTGAATAATTAAAACTTTAAGGTTAGCACCAGATAATAAAAAAGCTTTAAAAACAAGGAACCTTAAAAGAAAAACTAAGCAACAAGTAAACTTTCAGACTTGTGATGCTACTTGTAAGCAGTGAGCTCTCTCTTTTTTCTTTGAGTCTTCAGTCTTCTGACTGGTTTGATGCGACCCCAAAAAATATTCTCTCCTGTGCTAAGCTCTTCATCTTACAGCAGCACTTGCAACCTCCGAGCACAATTATTTGCTGGATGTATTCCAATCTCTGTCTTCCTTTACAGTTTTTACTCTCTACAGCTCCCTCTAGTATTCCCTGATGACTTAAACAGGTGTCCAAACATCCTGTCCCTTCTTCTTGTCAGTGTTTCCCACAAATTATCAGTCCACCTAACTTTCAACATTCGTCCTCAAGAGCACATCTCAAATGCTTGGATTCTCTTCTGTTTCGGTTTTGCCACAGTCCATGTTTCACTATCATACGATGCTGTGCTCCATTGTACATTCTCAGAAATTTCTTCCTTATGTTAAGGCCTGTGTTTGATACTAGTAGACCTCTCTTGGCCAGAAATCCCCTTTTTTCCAATTCTAGTCGGCTTTTGATGTCCTCCTTGCTCCATACGTCATTGGTTATTTTGTTCCTTAACTTCACTTCTTCGTCACCATCAATCCTGATATTATGTTTCAAGCTGTTCTCATTTCTGCTACTTCTCATTAATTTCGTGTTCCTTCGATTCACTCTCAGTCCATATTCTGTACTCATTAGACTGTTCATTCCAGTCAGCAGATCATGTCATTCTTCTTCACTTTCACTCAGGATAGCAATGTCATCTACGAATCATATCACTGAAATCTTTTCACCTTGAATTTTAATTCCACTTCTGAACGTTTCTTTTATTTCCATCATTACTTCTTTGATATACAGACTGAAGAGTGGGGCTGAAAGATGACATCCCTGTCTTAGACCCATTTTAATCCGATCACTTCCTTCTTGGTCGCTCATTGTTATTGTTCCGTCTTGGCTCTTGAACATATTGTACATTACCCGTCTCTCGCTATAGCTTACCCCTATTTTTCTCAGGCTTTCGAATAATTTGCACCGTATTACACTGTCGAATGCTTTTTCGAAGTCGACAAATCCTGTGAACGTGTCTTGATTTTTCTTTAGTCTTGCTTCCATTATTAATCCCAACGTCAGAATTGCTTCTCTGTTGCATTTACCTTTCCTGAAGTCGAACTGCTCGACATCTAACACATCCTCAATTTTCTTTTCCATTTTTCTATATATTATTCTTGTCACCAACTTGGATGCATGAGCTGTTAAGCTGATTGCGCGATAATTCCTGCACTTGTCAGCTCTTGCAGCCTTCGGAATGGTGTGGATGAACTTTTTCTGAAAGTGTACACATCAACGTGAATAGTCGTTTTGTTGTCACTTCCCCCAACGATTTTAGAGACTTTGATGGAATGTTATGTATCCCTTCTGCATTATTTGATCGTAAATCTCACCAAAGCTCTTTTAAATTCTGATTCTAACACCGGACCCCCTCTCTCTTCTAAATACACTCCTGTTTTTTCTTCTATCACATCAGACAAATCTTCCGCGTCATCAAAGCTTTCAGTGTACTCTTTCAACTTAACCGCCCTATCTTTTGCATTTGACAGTGGAATTCCTGTTTCACTCTTAATGTTATCACGCTAGCTTTTAATTTCAGCAAAGGTCGTTTTGTCTTTGCTATATGCTGAATCAGTCCTTACGACGATCATTTCTTTTTGATTTCCAACGTTTTTCATGTAGCTATTTCGTCTTATCTTCCCTGCACTTCGTATGTATTTCATTCTTCAGCGACTTGTATTTCTGTAATCCTGAGTTTCACAAAACATTTTTGTACTTCCTTCTTTCATCGGTCAGCTGAAATACTTCTTCTGTTACCCATGGTTTTTTCGCAGTTATCTTCTTTGTACCTATGTTTTTCTTTCCAGCTTCTGTGATTACCCTTTTCAGAGATGTCCATTCCTCTTCAACTGTACTGCCTACTAAGCTATTTCGCGTTGCTGTACCTGCAGCCTTTGAGAACTTGAAGTGTGTTTCGTCATTCCTTAGTGCTTCGGTATCCCACTTCTTTGTGTATTGATTCTTCCTGACTATTCTCTTAAACTTCAACCTACTCTTCATCACTACTAAAGTGTGATCTGAGTCTATATCTGCTCCTGGGTAAGCATTACAGTCCGGTATCTGCTTTCGGAATCACTGCCTGACCATGAGGTAATCTAACTGAAAAATTTCTGTATCACCGGGCTTTTGCAAGTATACGCGCCCTTCTTGTGATTATTAAACAGAGCATTCGCTATTATTAGCTGATATTTATTACAGAACTCAATCTTTCTGCTCTCTTATTCCAAGTCCCAAGCTAACATTCTCCTGTAACCTTTTCTTTTATTCCTTCCTACATTTGCATTCCAGTACCCCCATGACTATCAGATTTTCAACTCCTTTTACGTACTCTTTTATCTTTCCAATATCCTCATATGCTTTTTATGTCTGTTCATCTTCAGCTTACGACGTCGGCATGTATAACTGTACTATCGTTGCCGGTGTTGGTTTGCTGTCGATTCTGATCAGATCAATCCTGTCACTGAACGGTTCACAGTAACTCACTCATTGCGCTACCTTCCTATTCATAAGGAATCCTACTCCCATTATACCATTTTCTGCTGCTGTGGATATTACCTGATACTCGCCCGACCAGAAATCTTTGTCTTCTTTCCATTTCATTTCACTGATCCCTACTAAATCTAGATTGAGCAGTTTCATTTACATTTTCAGATTTTCTAGCTTCGCTAGCTCATCCGAGCTTCTGACATTCCACGCCCCATACTAGTAGAACGCTAGCTATCCTTTCGTCGATTATTCAATCTTTTTCTTTTGGACACCTTTTGGCAGTCCCCTCCCGGAGATCCGAACTGGTGCTTATTCCGAAATCTTTTGCCAATAGAGAGACCATCATGACACTTTTTCAATTACATGCTACATGTCGTGTGGATACACGTTATCTGTCTTTAATGCATTGGTTTCCATTGCCTTCTGCATCTTCATGCTATTGATCATTCCTGATTCTTCCCCATTTAGGGACAGTTCACCAGCCTAAGAACAAAACAGTGCGCTGAACCTCTGTCTGCTTCTCTGCCCTCGTTGACAAGGCCGTCAGTAGACTGAGGGTGATTTCTCATGCCGGAAGTCTTCGGCCGCAATTGCTGATTATTAAACAACATTTACACGATGGTGGCTTTCGAACCTGGGACCGATAACATTTCGATTACTAATCAAATACGATACCCTAAGACTACTGATACCTGCGCAAACTTTATAAGAACATTAAAATAGCATTGACCTACTGGAAAATTTCAACTGCATCTATTTAAGTAAGCTAATCTTCACAGGAAACTCAATAATTCTGTTTCTGGGCCACAGCAGACAAATGATTTACAGCAAACAGCTTACGTACTTATGATAGTGCACACAAGTTCACAATGGGATAAAGAAGAAATCTAAGTTCCACAACTTACAGTTCGTGGAAATATTAGTGTTCAACTGCTTAGAGCTCAAGAAGTGGCCATCAGAAACTGATAATTAAAATCGCAATAAATACACAAATGGTATTCAAGGCGAACCCTTAGGATAACCACAAGTGGAGAGTGTGGCCCACGCAAAAAGCTCGTTTTTAACTTAACAGCGCAAGCATCGAACACTCGCGATGGTCACCATTTGCAAAGAGCACCCTGTCAAACGATGCATCCAGCAGTTTGGGTCAACAGTTTCCGCAAACGATCCCCTAATCTGCAGCCACCATACAGCAGAATGTATGTCACACCTCGTCGCAAAACAGCCAAGTACGTTTGACGTTCAACATGTGGGGTCCTGCCCTCTCATCTCTTATAGAGTGCCTAAAGGATGCTGCATTCTCGGATAGCTATACAACAGTTCAAGCAAATCCTATTAATAGTTTTTATTACAATAAAGAAGACTGACAACACTTTCCTTTGCATTACAAGAACGTGTCGCAAGCGATGGGCGACATGCAAGCAGAGTCCTTCTCTATATACTATGTCCATACAAGCAATGGATATGGATCACTAATAATTGCTATTGTAGTGCTCCCCTAGTGTTCGTCTTCTAACTGTCCTGGTCTGGTAACGTCCGTCTGGTACTGTGCGGCTGGGACTGGCTGGAGGGGCGCTTATATTCTCTACATGTAGAGGCCGCTCCTGTCATGGCGCGGCCCTAGTCAGCGAGCTATTGGCTGACGTCGTCTCACAGCCTTCTCTGCTCTTGCGTTCTTCGTCTTCCCGTCGGCGCTTGTGGTTACGCCGGAACACAACAAATGACTCAGCTCTTGCACCTAGCAGACTTGGACATCAGCGTTACCAAGGCTGTGACTAGACTCATTACAGACTCTGCGCGGATCTCCGCAGACAAACATTGACTGATGCCGACAACAGGTCACAGCCATGGGGTAGAACTTCACTTTTTCGCTTCCAGGGTCGACCCCTCCCGTGCGCCTCAGTTCACCGCTAGAAGAAGCCTCGCCAAAATCCATGGCGGCGCAACCAGAGCGGCTGCTGCCAACTTTAGAGAAATGACAGCACACGTAAAATCAAATAGAGCTATTGCGCTCGAGATCGAGCCCGCAGGTAACTGAATTAAAATTCTGTATTCGTCTATGAAGTGGTACGAATTGTTGCAGACAGTTTCGGATCACTTCATAAAGCTTTACAGGACTGTGCAGTTCACTGCTACATTTATTAGAATTTATCGACATTTCACTTTTGAGATGACTTTAGACAGGAAAAATCCGGGATGCGGAAGGTAATGTTGGAGATCAGGGTACAGGTTAAACCGACCTATCCATTTGTGTCATTTTGGTGCACTAAATGAGCACCATCATAGTGCACGGCCGACTTTCTTCCTCACCCTTCCCTAACCCGAAAGGACCGATGACCTCGCTTTTTGGTCCCCTTCCCCAAATAAAGCAAGCATTGGCCACGGAAGAAGTTTAAGCCAAATTCGATGGGGGTTTAATCGATTAGTACGTTTGCGCTAACTAGAGAAGTCAGTTCGCAGGTCGTAATGCACGTTCTCAACTATATGGCAAGTGGCTCCCTTGCGGACCGATGTGAACTGAACTGGTTTCGCTTCAAGTACTTAATTACACACATTCACCCGTTTTCTATGAGTATTTTCTGCGTCTGAGGGCGTTTCCTAGGTCATTACTGGTGCGGTTGGTAAGAATTCTGGGAAGTTCTGGTCTTACGTAAAACCTGTGAATGGTCCTACAGTTTCTATTCAGTGCCACATGTAGACTAGTGTGGTGTGACAATAGGATGCGACAAAAGGAAACCACAACCTTCCATGTAGAGAACAGAGAAATAGGCATCCCTTGATCTGAAAAGCTGTTGAATGAGTTGTAAACACATTTAAGGAAAGTAACTAACTCCAGATAGAAACAAATTCCGTGATAAGACTCCTCTAAATTGGCCCTTACTTGCTCGCATTTATAGTGGATCCCCCACCAGCGGAAATTCCCAAGCCACTAGAAAAAACAGCAATTTATTAAATGCTGTAGATGGAAGAGCCAGGTCTGCAGAGTATACATTAATAAGGGCATAAAATTGCTTGATTGTACGTGAGATACTTTTCTGCCGTATAATAACAATATGACGATGTTTCACGATTAATAGGTCAACAAAATTGTTACTGTATACCAGTAAAATGAATAGTTGGAATGTGTAATAACCTTCTGTGTAATTTTGTAGATTAATTTACTCATAGACCAAGGAATGAACGTAACAAGAATATTAACAGTGTCATGAGACCAGTGTAGATGACCTTTATAATAATGTAATATCTGAAAGAAAACTGTGAGAATATTCATGAAGATCTTAATCATACTTTAAAGTGAAGGAAAAATGTGCTATTTCCTTTAAATGTTTTGAAATGTAACGTTGAGCACTGCAGAAGTGCAGTATCCTACAATTACAATATCAGTGAGTGAAGACTGGAATCAGTGAATTCATAAAAATACCTGGGTGGGACATTGCATACAGATATGAACTGGAAATATCAGAGCTCAATCGTAGGTAGCAAATATAGGTTTATTGCTAGGATAATAAGAAACACAGCGCGTCTACAACGAAGATTTCTTACAGTACACTCGGCAACTCATTCTAGAATACTGCTCAACAATGTGAGGACCTGTAATAAATCACGATTAACGTTTACAGAGATGGACAGCACGAGAGTTACGGAAAAGATGAAAAGACTGCTTTGACAGACGCCTGAAGATTGACGTGGTTGTTCCGCGAAAGCATAAACATATTCAAACTCTGACTCGTGGTGTAACGCTGGTACGCATTCGTATGATAATCTGAGTTCAGGAATAAATTTGCCACTGATTCCAATAATGATCTTCAATTTCTTTTTACCGTGTCATAATCGATTTCTGAGCCATCGGCCCTATACTGAGATACAGCTGGTATACGTACATCTAATTGATACGAGGTACGATTTTCCTAGAAAGTCAGCTTGCTACCACCACTGTACAGCTTTAGCGGGCACTGTAAAATTATGTAAACATTATGAACTGTTTACACTGTTTAGCTATATGTATTAATAGGCCGCACTACTGCTGAACGGTTATGACAGCAAGCTGTAAGCCTAGATGCCAGCTGAATCTGAAGATGTGGTCAAGATATGTATCACGAAACAATAACAAGAAACTGAAGATCCAGTTGATTTTCATAAGGGAGAAAACAGTAATCAGTCACTACCGATAACGCAACTTGTTTACGCAAATAGCTCTGTTGCCGGTTTCGAGCCGACAGGTTAGTCTTCACAGAACTGTTCACTCTAGATACACTTTTTTTGACGTTTACAAAAGCTTTCGGCTCTTTATTCCCCTGCCTGGTGAAAGATTCTTGTACATTACTCTGTATACTTCACAGTATTTTGTGAACACAATTAAACAACACTGGAACAAAATGACGCAGGATTTTCGATGGCACCGCCATACGAAGAATCTTTCACCACAAGGGAGAATAAAAAGCGGAAAGCTATCGTAAACTTCAACAAAAGTGTATTTAATTTCAAGAATATTGATATTTTGTTCTGAGCAGCACTTAGAAGCTTGTACAACAGAAGCGGTATTTCATAATAAGTCATCTATAATATTAGGTATATAAAGATCATCTTCAGGAAATTTTAACCTCTTCATAAACAATCTGGAAGCTCTGCTGTCCCATCTCATGGTAAAAAACAAGGAGTTAGTGGTTGCTGGTGATTTTAATTTTGATTTATTGAATAGCAGTGACAGTGAACGATCATTGCAGTCAGTAACAGTATCATTCAATTTAGTTCCTACCGTGAACTTTCCTACTAGGATATGTAAAAGCTCCGAGACTGCTATTGATAATATCTTTGTAGGCAAAGCTAGGGAAAAAAGTCATATCACAAAAATTTTAATAAACATTTTTGGAACAGCGACCAAAACATTTTTAAAAAACTTTTCTTTTAAAAATTCAGTCTTGATCACACCATGTATGCTATGTTCTTATACATACATGGTGCGGTCAAGACTGAATCTTAAAAAGAAAAATTTTTCATATCACAAAACCAATAGTAAATGGGCAAGCTAATAAATAATACAAAAATTGAGAAATTCAGGAAATTGCTCAGGGACATGAACTCAATAGATGTTTACATTACTTCTGACTCAAATGGAAAATACAAAGCATTCATTAATAAAGTTACCTCCACTTTTGAGAATTGTTTTCCCTTAAGGGTAAACCAAATCACACAGAAGTAAAAAAGAAAAAGAAAATAAAAGAAACTGTGGATTACACAAGGAATAAACATATCATGTGGGACAAAAAGGAGACTGTATCTACTATCTAGGAACAGCTCTGATGTTAGAATTGTAATGCATTACAAATAATACAGTAAAATTTTGAAGCAAGTAATCCAGAAATCGAAACAGCTTTATTATGAGAAAAAGATAATTACATTAAGCAACAAAATAAAAACTGTAAGGGATATAGTGAAGACAGAGACAGGTGGGGCCAAGAAGGAAGAGGAACAGATGGCTCTAAAAATAAATAAGACTTTGGTAACAAGTGCATGTAGTGTTGCAAACCTCTTACACAAGTACTTCATTTCTGTTACTGACAGCTTAGGGTTATCAGGTTCAATGAACAGTTCAATGGAGTATCTGAGACCAGTCTTTAAAATTAACTTAAGTAAAATGGAAATGACGCTCACGTCTCCCAAAGAAGTAGCATCCATTATAAGATCCTTAAAATCTAAGTATTACAGTGGGTATGACAGCATATCAAAGAAGTTAATCAAAGAATACTCATGTGAGTTGGGTTCTATTTTAAGTTATTTGTGCAATTAATATCTTATCATTGGAACATTTACAGACTGGATAAAATATGCTGAAGTTAAGACCATTTACAAGAAGGGAGATAAGGGGATACTATAAAACTATCGACCAATTTCACTTTTGCCAGCTTTTTGAAAAGTATGTGAAAAAGTTGTGTTCAAGTTATCTCCTTAAGAATCTGATGGCAAATAATATATTGTCAATTTCACAATTTGGATTCTTAACGGCTCTGATATGGAGAAAGCTATTTACACTTACAGTGGGAATGTACTTAATTCATTAGATAATAAATCAGAGGCTACTGGCATTTTCTGTGACCTGTAATAAGCCTTTGACTGTGTGAACCACACATTCTCTTAAGTTAATTAGAAAATTATGGTGTCACCAGTAATGCTGCAAAATGGTTTGAGTCTTAACTAACAAGAAACAAAGGGTGTCGTTGCGAAATACCTGTGCAGTAACCATCAGTCTTCATCTGACTGGGAATTAATTACACTGTAAGTAGGCTGTTTATGTTTTCTTTATGTAAGTAGGCTGTTTATGTTTTCTTATTGGCAACGTTACGTAGCGCTCTATATTAAAATCACTGGCTGTGCTGTGTGCAGTCTGTGGCTAGTTTGCATTGTTGTCTGCCATTGTAGTGTTGGGCAGCGGCAGCTGGATGTGAACAGCGCGTAGCGTTGCGCAGTTGGAGGTGAGCCGCCAGCAGTGGTGGATGTGGGGAGAGAGATGGCGGAGTTTTGAAGTTTGTAATACTGGGTATCATATATTATGACTATTAAGGTAAATACCTTGTTTGTTCTCTATTAAAATCTTTCATTTGCTAACTATCCCTATCAGTAGTTAGTGCCTTCCGTAGTTTGAATCTTTTGTTTAGCTGGCAGTAGTGTCGCTCGCTGTATTGCAGTAGTTCGAGTAATGAAGATTTTTGTGAGGTAAGTGATTTCTGAATGGTATAGTTTAATGTTACTCAGGGCCATTCTTTTGCAGGGATCTTTGATAGTCAGATTGCGTTGCGCTAAAAATATTGTGTGGCTGTTTAAGCACAGTCTTGTATAATTTTTCTAAGGGGACGTTTCATATGTCGACCCTTAGCCTAGGATACCTCACTGGAATCTTCTGATTTTTTTCTTGTAGTTTGTGTAATTAGTGTAGCTTTTGTTTATTGCTAGCGCGTAATTATAGAGAGAATTTCCTTTGTAGTTGTGGTTTTTCATTGTTGCACAGTAAAACAGTTGTGGCATGCATGTAGATTTGCACCAAGTATTTCGCAGCTGCAATTAACTAGATATTATTTTCAGTGCTATGTTAATGTGTTCTCTTATTTTTGCTCTTCAAATTGTGTTTTTCTGTGTTGTCGTGTGAAATATTGTGACAATAATGGCGTGTGAAAAACGTAATACTAGGCTCCAAAGTAAACTGAGAAATGACAGTGAAGACGAAAGTAGTGTGTTAGCGCCACCGAGTAATGAATTAACTAATGTTCAAAGTAGTAATTTGGTAATTGTACATAGGGAAATGGAGCGGGCTGCAAACAATGGTGTAGACAGTGAAACAATTAGTGAACAGGGAAGCATTATCGATTGATCGGTCAGCAGCAGTTTGCCTCAGGAATCCGAAATGACAGGACACAATCTTGCAAATACCGTAGATTCAGGTTTTGCGTCCTCACCGTTTTCTCAAATTAATCAAGACACATTTTCTGCTTTTCAAAGTGCGTATATTGCCGGTTCAAATGCACTGCCGAATAGCACTGAGGAACATGTTTCAGACACCAGTGCACTGTTATTACAGTTAATGCAACAAATGGGACAAAGGCTACAAAAGTTAGACACAACGCTTGAACAAAATCAGAAACAAATGGGACAAAATCTTCTAAAGTTAGACACAATGGAACAAAATCTTGAAAAGTTAGACACAATGGAACAACACCAGAGACAAACACAGCAACAGTTACACACAATGGAACAAAATCAGAGACAAACACAGCAAAAGCTTCAAAAGTTAGACTCATTGGAACAAACTCTCGAACAAACACGTGAAAATTTAACTGCTGAGTTACATAACATTGAATCGAAATGTCAAAAAGTCTCTAATGACGTAAAAACACAAATTTGTGAGCATTTCCAACCTATTTTTTCGCGTCATGAAAATGCATTACAGAATCACGAAGCAGCCATAAAAGAACTGCAAATTATTGTTCATGAAAATCATGAGACCTTGCAAGCTAAAATGGACTCAGTTGCATCTACCGATTCGGTTACGCAACTTGCAAAAACTCAGGAAAACTTAAAGGACACAGTAGAAAGACACATGGAGGAAATTAGTTCATTATCAGAGAAAGTAGTTGAACTTTCGGATCAGCTAAATAATTTATCTACGAAGGTAGATGATAATCTGAATGACACAAAACCGGTAGTCTTTAATGACACAGAAGAGTGCGAACAAATTAGGAAACTGAAACAAAATCTGAATCAAATTAATACGCAACACCAAAGAGAAATCTGGGAAGTACAAGATCAGCTGACACAGGTAATACAAGAATTACGTATTTCAGAGGACACTCGCCCTCCAGTACTGGAAGAGGGACATAGAAATACGGAACAGCCACAAAATAATAACACAGGGCACTTCGGAAATTATGAAAGAAATTGGCAAGGTACACCGAATTTTGAGATGGAACCGCCGAAACGACGTAACAATGACCGACATGCTACTCGCCGACACGATGATTTTGACTATAAGCTGTTCATTACTACACGTAAATTCAAAACGTTTAAGAATTCTGCCAACGACATTCATCCACAAGCGTGGTTCCATCAATTCTCTCATTGTTTTCCTCCCAACTGGTCATTGGAGCACAGGTTAGAATTTATGTGTGGCTACTTGGAGAATGAACCAGCTGTAAGAATGCGATCGGTCATTCACGATTGCCACAGTGAAGGAGAATTTTACCATGTGTTCCTCTCAGCATATTGGTCACAAGCTACACAAGACCGAGTAAAACATAGCATCATAATGATGAAACGTTTCGAACAATCTGAATTTTCCAGTCTTGTGAAATATTTTGAAGACATGTTGCACAAGAATCAGTACCTGTCAAACTCATACAGCCCCTCAGAACTCATCCGCATTTGCTTAATCAAATTACCTGAACATTTATGGCATATTATTTTGGCAGGACGTTGCAAAGACGACATTGAAGCTTTTCAGGGACTCTTACAAGAATTAGAAATTGACACAGGCAGTCGCGGGATGCGAAAACAGGAAAACAATCACAATTCCGTGACGACGGAAACAATAAATGGCCATGACAAGCCTATTCTTACAACGTAAATCGTGACCAAAACAGACACCACCCGTATGACAACCACTGGCAGAGTAATAGTTACAGAGAAAGATCGCATTTCCGTAGTAATGAATATGACAGAGATAATCATAGAAACAGACAATTTGGCAACCAGAACTATTATTATCACGGGAGACAGAATAACTTCAGACGCAACAGTCCAGCGCGCAGTTACGATTCAGGGAGAAATTCTCCACCACATGACCGACAAGAAAGAAACTATGGAATCTACCGACATGACGACAGACGATATGATCGTAACGACAGACCTGAATTGCATCAGAACTGGCGGGATTCAAACAGAGCAGAGCACTTTCGACAACGTGAATTTGTGGAAGTTAGGTCGCCTAATCCCAATAACGACGCGCGCCAACAAAGAGACAATAGGCAATGACTCACACCGCTGGCAGCCACAAAACGTACTTATGAAACTGACGACGCAGCTGCCGTAGCTAGTAATGACGTAAAAATGGAAGACATTAGGGACATCTTACTCCAGGAACACGACGTAAAACATATCAACATTGCATATCCTGTGATTCACATTACTGTAAATGACGTAAAATTTACGGCAGTACTTGACTCTGTCAGTCCCATTTCAGTAATTAGTGAAACAGCTTTTAGCAAATGCAATAAATCGAACGATTGCCCCACACTTCCGTTATGTAAGATTAAATTACAAGGTGCAATCTTTGGAAAAAGTGTAGATGTACGCCAACAAACCAACTTAGAATTCTTTTGTCAAAGCCACAGCTTTTCTATGAACTTTCTTATTGTTCCATTATTGTCGACGGAAATTATACTGGGAGTAGACTTTTTGAATGAATACAAAGCAATCTTAAGCTTTCACGATGCTGAAATAAGTTTAGAGAAAGAAGGTAAGTCAATAGCTTTGAAATTTGAAGACTGGCTCTCAAACCATGACGAGGAAATTAATCGGCTTTACCTTCTGTTAGACAACAGTTCGGAAATTTCTACGGAACTAGACACTAACAATTACTCTGCAAGTACTGACAGGGATGATATCGACGGCATATTTGAAACTAATGAGTTAATTCAGAATAAAATTCAAACAATTGAGAATTGTAATGACACTGATAGGCAGGACCTTTTTGAGATTTTACAAGCACATTCCACAGTTTTTACTCACAAAACAGGAACAATCAAGGGATTTCAATACCAATTTTGTGTTCGTGAGCATACTGAATTTTGTGTTAGACGATACGTAATTCCAGCACATTATAGGGACCGTGTTAGAACAGAAATACAATCTAGGCTATATTGAGCCTGCAGTAAGCTCTTACAACAATCCATTACATGTTGTTGAGAAGAAAAATGGGTCGATCAGGCTTGTCTTAGATTCGAGAAAATCAATACTATCATCATTCCTGAAACAGACAGGCCGCAAACAATGGAAGAACTTCTTCAAAATTTTAATGGCGTAAAAGTGTTGTCTTCTATTGATCTCAGATCCAGCTTTTATCAGATCGAACTTCATCCAGAATGTAGAAAATACACAGCTTTCCTTTGTTTCGGCGTTTGTTATCAGTTTCGGAAACTTCCTTTTGGTTTGAACATTTCTTCGGCAGCATTCATGCGCGGGCTAAATTCCATATTACCTGAGTTCTTAAAACGTCACATCGCCTTATATGTGGACGATATTCTGATAGCAGAAGCCTCATGGGAACAACACAATCGCATCCTCAACAGTTTGTTACGTATTTTTGCAGAATCTGGAATTACAGTTAACTTGGAAAAGTCTGAATTCGGCAGGTCAAAGGTGAGGTTTTTGGGACATATTATTTCTTCCGAAGGCATTCAGCCGGATCCTGAAAAGTTACAAGCAATCAGAGCCATTCCAGTTCCATCCACAAAAAAACAAGTCCGCAGTTTTCTAGGTCTCGTAAATTTTTACCGTCGTTTTCTGAATATGCAAATTCTAGTTACACCAAAACTTTGTTCTCTCACTGGAAAAAATACTATTTGGAACTGGGACGAACAAGCACAGTTGGAATTCAATTCTTTGAAAGAAGCGTTACTTCACGTGCCAATACTAGCTCATCCAGATCTGTCACAAGATTTCTGCCTTAGCACGGATTCTTCTAAAGTCGGTCTTGGTGCCCATTTATTTCAAGAAGCCATAGAAAATGACACTACAATTCAGAAAACCATTGCTTTTGCTAGCCGAGTGCTAACAAAATCTGAAAAAAATTATTCCGTTACTGAATTAGAAGCTTTAGCTATCGTTTGGGCATTTAAGAAATTCCGTTTCTTTCTTTCTGGTAAGCACGTAAAAGTATACAGTGATCATCGTGCATTACAATTTCTTATGTCTTCAAAATTAAATCATGACAGGTTAAAACGTTGGGCATTGTTTCTGCAAGAATTCCGTTTGACAATAGTCTACATTACCGGCAAGGAGAACATTGGTGCGGACGTGCTGTCACGCGCACCGGCTGGGCTTGAGAAAAGTAACACAGAAGGCAACCTAGAGAAAAATTTTAGTATTCTTTACATTCAGAAAGTCGCCTTTGAAAACTTCATCACCACATCTTTAAAGGACATTGCTCATAAACAAGATAAAGATCCGATTTGGAAAGACATCAAAAGTAAATGGCATGAAAAGATACACACTCAGATTCGGCATTATTACCTGGTTAGAAACAACATACTCTTCAAACGCTGCACTGTTGATGACAAGCTATGGGTACTTTGCATTCCAGACGATTTTGTTAATAAGCTCATTTGGTACATTCATTTCAGCTACGCACATTTTGGTCCACGAAAATGTTATCATATTCTTCGGACGACTTGTTATTTTAACAATATGGAAAAGAGAATTCGAAGAGTCTTGTCTATTTGTAAACTTTGTCAAAAGGCGAAACCATCTACTATCTCCCATCGTGCTCCGTTGTTTCCTATTATTCCTTCTAAATTAAAAGAATTTGCTGCTGTTGATCTCTTGGGTCCCCTTGTCAGAACATCGAATGGATTTTCGTACGTTCTAGTCGCTGTTGAACTTACTTCAAAATTTGTTTCTTTCACTCCGTTACGTAAAGCCACTGGACGGTCTGTATCCAACGCCTTTGTTAAAAATTTCTTACGTGAAGTTGGCCACGTTGCTAAAGTTATTTCAGATAACGGACCGCAATTCAGATCTGCTGTTTGGTCACGCATGCTTCGGAATCATAAAATCAAACCTGTTTTTATTTCATTGTACTCACCACACTGTAACCCGTCTGAACGGATTATGAAAGAAATCAATAAGCTTTGCAGACTTTATTGTCACAGAAAGCATCAGCATTGGGACAGATATTTACACTTATATCAAAACGTGCTGAATGAAATGCCTCATGACTCCACTGCTTTACCACCTACTCTTGTAATGAAGAATGTAGAACCACCGAACAGAATCAGAGAGCTTGTACCTTTCCCGAATACACGTAAACTTCGACACAAAGACATAATTGATTTGGCTCTTAAAAAAATAAAATCTGCAGCAGACAAAAGGAGAAAACTACATGGTAAAGCAAATGCAAAGAAATTATGTATTGGTCAGAAAGTTCTCATTAAAGCTCATTCATTGTCACATAAGAAGAAACACTTGAGTCACAAATTCTTTCTAGTTTACAATGGACCTTACAGAATCCGACGTATACCACATGATAGTTGCATCGAAGTTGAAACACTACGTACTAGGAAGAGTAAAGGTTTACACCACATTTCACATGTGAAACCGTTTATTGAAAGATAATCTGCCTTTTAACTTTGTCTTTGCCATATAACTTTTCACTTTACATTGCTAGTATGCTTTGTCAGACTTAAGAAACTGTTAACATGCAACAATGTTTTAATGCAACATTTTGGTTTACTTGAAAATACATTCTGGATTTAAGGTACTTTCTGTGAGATACCAGATGAGACAATGGTTAGTTTATGTGACAGCTACACGATTTTATCACGACGCTACTAATGAGTGACAATTAACAATGTTGCTTTTGCGGTGTTGTGTTTTATATCTGCACAGTTTTTCTGTATTATTCTGGAAAGTAAAACATGTTTTAGTAGTAACTTTTGTGGTATAGCTACAATGAGACAGCCTTTTCCGTAGCACAACAATACGTTACAGCGCAGTAATTTCTTCATCACAACAATAAGCGTAATAACTAAGATATCTATACGCAAAGCATTTCACTTTTGTTTATCATGAGGTAAGTACATTGACTTCTGCAGAACTTAGCTTTCGGAGGAACATAACTACGACACTTCCACAGAGATTATCTTACAGCAAGACGCACATTTAGCGCTACAGGACACGCATTTGAGTGATTAATTTTGTACTTAAGTCATTTATTTTTAAAGATATTTGAAGTACAATGATACAAAGGTTTTCCGTAATACATTTCATTCCATTCTTGTAATCTGTAACACCTGAGGTTATAATTACATTAATCCTCAGGGGGGTACACGCTTACTTTGTGTACCATGTGTGTGGCAAGCACAAGGAGCCCTAGCTAATATGGTATTTGCTTATACAACTTTACACATCGGTACCATATTTCTCCAACACAGAATTACACAGCCACCTGATCATTTAACTGAGAGATAAACTTTTTTTTACTACATCAGTGACACATGTTTATGCAACTACACAGTTGGATAGCTTCACACTTATGAAATTGTATTTTGTCTGTACTTTGTGAACTGTTCATATCTTTTCAGAACCATTGTGATACTATGAGAGCTTTGAATGATGTATTTGCTATGAGATCCTGATTTTTAAAGTACGTTTGAGGCAGGTGACACTTTTGACATGAGCAGAGAATTTTTTTAATTATTGGAGGAAGCTACGACGATTTTGAGAATTGACTGAGATGTTATGATATTATTATGATGACGATGTGTATTATGCTGTTGAGGTATGTTTTTGATTAATAAGCTGATGCTATATGAGAAATTTGATTATGCTACATATTTATAATGATGAAATATTGAAGAATGTCGACGAATATGTATATGTGTAACAAGGTAAGGAATAAGGAGTAGCGGTTAGGCACTCTGATTTGTGAAAAAGATTGTTGGAAACCAAGAATCGTACTTGTAAGAGTTATGAAATGTGTGTAAATGCGTAAATGTATCACAAAGCCGGCAAAAATTTTTTGGACACTGTTATATTCATAAGATTTTGTTTCTACACATTTGCAACGCAAATTCTCGACCCGTGAAATTTTGTATATGAGACTGTCACTGTAGCGGAAACTGCTGTCGTAAATATTTCCTTAAGAAAGTTAAGTGACCACCTGCACGTAATGCGTCGTGGGCACCCAGCTGTGTCAGACGCTGGGAGAACAAGTCATTAGTGAGTGCCTCGTCAGAGGCACAGGTAGAACAAAAGAAAGGGGAGGCCATTATCCTCGCTATTGACATTTCCTTGTTGAAAGCATACTGTGGAGCTCGTAATTTATGATATTTACTAAAATGCCTAATGAAATGATTAGAAACATTTTACATCTATTGTCTTTGTAGTTACGAGATTGCTCATTTTGTTTAATGTCTGGTTTCCATTTGTGTTGCAGCATTAGGTTTATAAAATAAACTTAGATGCATTTGCTAATGTGAACACTTTCTGTCAACAGATCTATTAAATAATTATTTTATGATCCACATTCTTCGAAAAAGGAGCTCTTGGAATGGAAAGAACAATAAGGGACTGATAACAATAACTGCATGTATAATTTTCTTTTCAAGTACTTGGTAATTTTTTGTAGAATTAGTTTTTGTGGTGCACCACTTTAATTACATAGACATTAAGATGTGAATATACATTTCCCTTATCTGCATTGTTGTTTTTAGTGTAATATTTTTTCTGCTTGAGCTATGTCATGTTTAGATATAAGTTTTGTTATTTGGTGCTGCTGTTTGCCAGCCATAATGTTACAGAATTTGACTTTGTATTACGCTGTTAAGCCAGTTTTACTACGGATTTAGTTTTCTTGTTTGCTGCAGTGCCTTATATTAGTTGTAGTACTGCAATTGCTTTGCCTATTTAAAATTTTTGTCCTTGATGTTTGTGTTAATTGTTTTATGCTGCTGCATTGCCTCATCCCTTAGTTTAGCATCTGAGCTCAGTAGATTTAAGTTAGCTTAAGAGGGGGTAGACTATATAAGAAACTAACTATGATGAATTGGAAGAAATGCATTGAGAAGTTATAAGAAAATGGTGTGGCCAAAAAAAAAAAAAAAAGAATTTTGAAAGAGGATATGAACAAAAAAAGTAGGGTTTAGGGACAACAGGTTTATGTAGGATTTTCTTGGAAATAAATGTTGAGGTAAGATAATGGCAAATAAATAATGAGGTAAGACATATGTGAAATAAATACAGAAAGTATGCTTGGATAGGATTTTTTTGGTGGAAGCAAAGGTTGAAATAAGATGAAAGATCAATCGAATGAAGTTTTGGGTTGGACTGCAGTACCAAATGTTACACTGAAAACGAACCCTGTCCTTTCCTTTTGTGTTATCCCATTATGTGTTTGTGTACCCTTGTGTATTTGTTTTCTTCCTGACTCTGTGTAGTTTCATAGATTTTTTCTTCTTCTAATACTAAGCTACATTCACTATGATGAGGAATACTGTTCTCCTCAAATATAATTTGCATTAATAATATGTTATTTAGTTTGTAAAGATGTTAGACATTATTTATTCTGTTTTATTTTAATGCTCATGTGTAAAGTTGATGTTTCAAAAGTTATTCTGATCTTTATGTATTTACTCATGTCATAATTCCTGTAACACTGATGTATATGTTTATTTCTATTCTGTTGTAAAGCCTGTACTACAAATGTTATCTGTATTGTTATGTTCTTTAATGATGTATTTTGTACCTTTGTAATTGTATTCTCATGTTATAATATTGTAATTGACACCAGTTCATCAATTAAAGTAACTTGTAAGTTACATTTCACTGCACACGTTTCTGTTGGTCACAGTAATGCACAATATGTGAGAAGTTGGGACTGTTGTGTTTGCATGTGTGTTAATAATTCAGCAAGGGACCGGGTAACAGCATTGCTGGTTCTAAGGACAGTTCCAAAAACTTTGTGACTGCACAAGTGGTGGGTTATGGACTTGCTATATTAACTGCAAGACTTTTCAATGGTGATTGTGCACCCGCACAGTCACAACAGATGGCTGCTGGCCATCTCTACAAGGACTGCAGTGGGTCTGCATCTTTGATGACTCACCAGTACCATTATTTCTACAAGGACTACAGTGAGTCTACACCTTTGCTGACTCACCAATACCATTATTTCTACAAGGACTGCAGTGGGTCTGCACCTCTGGTGGCCCACCAATACCACAATCTCTACCAGGACTACAGTGGGTCTACTCTGTGATGACCTACCTACCAATATTCATCAACATAGACTGACTCTGCTGTGGGTTAGCTCTGTTGTGGCCCATTACCTGTCAGCATGTCAAGAGTCAGCACTGTCTTTCTGTTGGAAGGACAACACTACTTCTTCGAGACTGCATGGACATCCACTACTTCCGTGTGCATTGTCTTTTACTGCTCAGACTTTGATAAAAGAAACGGCAGTTTTACTGTGATGAATGATCAGGACTGTCTTTATGGACTGTGAGAAAATTTTAGCTTTTGACCACCATTGTATTAATAAGTGTGTGCATTTGATATCTTTGCTATTGTAATTATGAAAAATTTTATCAAATCATTATTGGCCACTGGCCAAAACAATTTGTAAAATTTTTTGTGGGGAACATGGGGGCTATGTAAGTAGGCTGTTTATGTTTTCTTTATGTAAGTAGGCTGTTTATGTTTTCTTATTGGCAACGTTACGTAGTGCTCTATATGAAAATCACTGGCTGTGCTGTGTGCAGTCTGTGGCTAGTTTGCATTGTTGTCTGCCATTGTAGTGTTGGGCAGCGGCAGCTGGATGTGAACAGCGCGTAGCGTTGCGCAGTTGGAGGTGAGCCGCCAGCAGTGGTGGATGTGGGGAGAGAGATGGCGGAGTTTTGAAGTTTGTAATACTGGGTATCATATATTATGACTATTAAGGTAAATACCTTGTTTGTTCTCTATTAAAATCTTTCATTTGTTAACTATCCCTATCAGTAGTTAGTGCCTTCCGTAGTTTGAATCTTTTGTTTAGCTGGCAGTAGTGTCACTCGCTGTATTGCAGTAGTTCGAGTAATGAAAATTTTTGTGAGGTAAGTGATTTCTGAAAGGTATAGTTTAATGTTACTCAGGGCCATTCTTTTGCAGGGATCTTTGATAGTCAGATTGCGTTGCGCTAAAAATATTGTGTGGCTGTTTAAGCACAGTCTTGTATAATTTTTCTAAGGGGACGTTTCAACATGTGGTGTTCCTCAAGATTCCATCTTGTGTCCATTGCTTTCGCTTGTGTACATTAATGACCTCTCATCTTTTACGCTGCCAGATGATAAGCACAGTTTAAACAGAGATTGAAAGACCTTTTAATAGGCAACTCCTTCTACTCTATAGATGAATATCTTAACAGATACTGTTAAGCCAGCTTAAGTAAAAATGTCTCTTAGATTTCAGTCTTGACAGCACTTGGTCAGAATAGTTTAGATGACGTATTCTGTGTATGATAAATTTATTAATAGTGAATAACAATGTTTCATTCTGACAGCATGTTATCTCTTTATATATTGGCTGTCTGACTTTACTGCATTGTATTCACCTATTTCGACAATCTCCTGACAAATAATCAGCGTAGTAAGTATTATATTCAAATGTTTCATGTTTTTATGTTATAATTTCTGACATGTTCCACACCCACGAGAATCCCCTCATTTTTTGGGTCTATGGAACGAAAATTGAATCTAATCTATTCTAGACATGAATAGTCTTCTGAAGATTAACTTGTTGGTTTGAAACCGGTAGCAGGGCTATTTGTGTAAATGACTAGCCTTGCCAATAATGGCTGGCTGATATTTTCTTCTTTTTAAGAATCAGCCCGTATTTTCCACAAAGCCATCGTCCCAAAATGTTAGTTTTCTACAAAACAGCAAATTGAGCATCATTTTAGCAGTCAGAAGCAAATGTGTTCCTAATCTTAATGTACCTAAAACGTTTCAAGAAACAGTATTAAGTGAAGGATGTAGGACTGTGCTTCAGGTCCAGATGTGCTGTATTAGACCTATTACACCGCTGATCGCGGCCTTTAAACAGTCGCTTTTCCAGCACTCTATACGCGAGTGGAACGGGAAGAAAATGTAAAATTCTAAGTATCCTCGCCATGCACTTCACAGTGGTTTGGAATGTATGTATATGTAGAAATGTATGACTTGAAGGTAACATTAGCAGGACTACGATAGCGTCAACGCTCAAAATGTGAAACATAAACAGCAGTTTTTAATACTCCATGAGCCATTTCGCTCACTATCTACGGGGGCGTGGTAGATGGGTGCTGACGGGCTCCAGCTGCTTTTGGGTGGAAAGCTGAAGGTTAGGCCCCGTCGCTTGGAAGACGAGAGCTGGCAGTCCGCACGGATGGGAAGCGAATAGCTCCGCGGTTAAGAGAGGAGAGAGAGAGAAAGGGGAGGTGCTTCTCTGCCGTGATTCCAGCAGGATATCTTGTATGGTTGACACCTTCAAGGAATTACTGGCTCGTTAGGATGTTCTCGAGCAGTCACGTCAAGCGATGTGTCACGCTGTTAAATTTCTCTTTGTCGTATGCTGATAATTACGAATTTGTTTGTTAAAGTGTTTGTTTCTAAAATCTTGATTTAGTCTGTGGCAGGTTATTTCGTATATCGTAAATCAGGTAATATATTTGTTTGTCTTTTTCTCCTTCTCCGAAGATTAAAATATTTGACTACGGTCTCCACGTTTGTGAACAATTACCGTATGTAACGTTTAATGTAACAGATTAAGCACTGCACACATTGAATTACTCCAAGTTCATACCTCTTGGCTTTCGTGTGGCTCTGTAGTGACCCGGAATAATAATCAAATCCGTTCTTTTAGTGCTTTAAAGTTTGGTTTTATATTTGTATTTGTATTTTTAAATGATTATTAACCTTTTTTTTCTTCTGAATGGCTTAACGCGAACCTCTACAAATTGCTCTCCTGTGTCAACCTCACCTCTTCATCTCAGAGTAGTAATTGCACCCAACTTCCTCAATTATCTCCTGGATGCATTCCTATCTCTATTTTCCTCTGCAGTTTTTATCCTTACAGCTCCCTCTAGCCGTGAGAGTTATCCCCTGATGCCTGTCATCCGGATCCTTCTTCTTGTCAATGTTTCCCATTATGTTCCTTTCCTCGCCGATTCTGCGGAGAACCTCCTCATTTATTACCTTATCAGTCCACCTCATTTTCAACATTCTTGAGGAGCATCACATTTCAAAGGCTTCGATTTTCTTCTGTTCTGGTTTTCCCAGAGTCGATGTCTCACTACAATATATTGCTGTGCTCCAAAAGTACGATATCTGAAATTCCTCCCTCAAGTTAAGAACTATGTTTGATTGTAGCAGACTTCTCTTCGACAGGAATGCCTTTACCGCCAGTGCTAGTCTGCTTTTTATGTCATCCTTACTCCGTCCTTCATGGGTTATTTGCTGCCTATGTAGCAGAATTCCTTAACTTCGTGATCCCCGAGTGCAATTTTAAGTTTCTCGCTGTCCTCATTTCAACTACTTCTCGTTAGTTCTCATTACTGTGGTTCTTCTTCAATGTACTCTCAATCCATATCCAGTACTCATTAGACCATTCATTCCATTCTACTCATCCCGCAATTTTGTTCGTTTTCATTGAGGATAGTAATGTTATCAGCGAATCGTATCACTGATCATCCTGAATTGTGATCCCTCTCTTGAAAATTCTTATTTCCTCCTTCGATGTATACGTTAAAGAGAAGGACGAAAGACTACATCCCTGTATAACACCGTTTTTAATCCGAGAACGTCGGTTTTGGTCTCCCACTCGTATTGTTGGCTCTCGATCCTCGTACATAGCGGATATTACCCTCCTGTCCCTACAGCTTACCCCGACTTTCCTTAGAATTTCAAACATCTTGCATCATTTGACATTGTCGAACGCTTTCTCGAGGTCGACAAATCCTATGAACTTGTCTTAACTTTTCCTCAGCCTTGTTTCCGTTATCAACTGCAACGACAGAATTGCCTCTCTGGTGCCTTTACCTTTCCTAAAGCCAAACTGATCGTCATCTAACAGAGCCTGTACTATACCACTTCACGTAGTCTCACCTGGGGCTGTATTTATAGTTTTATTCCGTTCGCCTCAGTGCGAAAGTGGGCCTTGTTATTGCTTGTAATATGGTTCTTGTCTGTTCATTTCTAGGCACATATTGCTTCTCAGCTTTCTGTTTGAATTCGTGATGGGTTATAAGTGGGTCAGAGTGGCCGAAAGTCCCGAATCCTATGAAAAAGTGTCTAGTGGGTTCTTGTTTGTTACATATGATCTTTGTATGCCATCTTTAACTTTGTTATTTCAAAGCACTGATCTGCGGTTTGTGTGTCAGGTAGCCGCCTCACGATTACATCATTGCTAGCGCAGACGGGTGGTTGTGCATCGCGTGACCAACCATCTCTATGCATTTTCTTTCTTGTTTCTTTCCTGTTTGGTCTTTCGTGGCCCGCCGAACGGCATTTGACTACGACGCGGATGAGATATGTCCGCTTGGTCCTTAGTTGGTCGCGCAACTTGGCACCAAGCCATGCCATATCATCCGGCAGTTCCGGGTAGAAGTTAAGTTATTAACCACATCTTTTTCAGCTATTTGGGCATCAGCCATCAGAGTTCAAGCACCCCAAGCGTTCGGTAGTCCTAATGTGCCGAGATATCAAATGAAAACTAGGCCATTAGTTTGTATACCTCTATTGGGGCTACAATTTACCTTGTTCTTCCTGTACGTCAAAACTCCCTTTGTGTGATCTGTATTGGTGATGTTATTATCCTGTTCATTAATGCCAATGTAATATTCATGTATTGCTGGGTGTTTATATATTGGAAATTGTTTCGCCTTGCTTTGTTTAGACTGCTTTGTTCTGTAATGGGGTTGAACCCTTAGTATCTTTTTTCTTAAGACAAAATTCTACTCCTGGTTCATACCGAAGATTAAATTAATATTATAATTATAGTTAACTAACTAAGTTTGTTTTCATTAGGATTTAAGTGCCTTCCATATTAATCGACTATTTTCCAACTTACCTCACGCAAAATCTCTGTTCATACGTATTAATATTGTAAAATTGTTTGGTGACGATGTTGCCAAAAATATTTAATCACTGAGTAAATTGTAAAATTTAATGGTCAATAAAACTGTATCATAAAAAGGTGAATGAAGGCTTGTAAAGGCCTGGTCTAGTTCTTCCAGAAATTCCCGATAGTTACCGTTGACTCCGCGCGTTGCTTTAAATGGTCCTTTTTTCAAAATATGTCCAAAAAATCATATTACACAGCTTTAATTCTGACTTTAGGGATTCTGTATGTTGGAAGCCGATCTCTGTCGATCGGGTGCGGCACAGTAATGCCACAGAAGCAATGCATGCAGGCAAAAGCGGTTTCCGACTGGCGCAATCAAATTTCAGACGGACGTCGATTCTCTACAGATAGGACTGCCACAAATTAATGTGGGTTACAAACAAACGTGTGCCTCATCGCATTAGGTAAGCGGCAATCAGGTGACCGGCATGATGCAACGCTAAACCAGCCTTTGTTACATTGTAGTTCCCAGATAAACTATTGAGGGTTCTGGCATTTCTATCGGACTATTAATTAACTATGCTCACAAATTGAAGCCATCAAGTCAGTGTATCGCGTTGGCCATTAGACTGATACGGTGACATTGGAATGTAGTCAATGCAGGTCAATATTAAGTGCCAGTATGGAAGCATAAATTTCTTTTATTTTTATTCTCTACGCGGTAGCATGATACTGCAGATGAGACCATGTTTCTGGATACTGACGGTATTTTGTACGCCAATTTCAAGCAGGAAGATGGGGGACGTTTATTACAATTTAAAAGAAAAGGACGCATCACGAATGAATTATCAGAATGCAATGGAAATTGGTAGCTATCTACATTTACATCTACATTTACATGGTTACTCTGCAATTCATACTTAAGTGCGTGGCAGAGGGTTCATCGAACCATTTTCATACTACTTTTCTACCATTCCACTCTAGAATGGCTCGTGGGCAAAAGGAACACCTAAAACTTTGCGTTCGAGCTCTGATTTCTCTCATTTTATTATGATGGTCATATCACCCTACATAGGTGGATGTCAACAAAATATTTTCGCATTCGGAAGAGAAAGTTGGCGATTGAAATTTCGTAAATAGATCTCGGCGCAAAGAAGACCGCCTTTATTTCAGTGACTGCCACCCCAACTCGCATATCATATCAGTGACACTCTCACCCCTATTCCACGATAACACGAAACGAACTGCCCTCCTTAGCACTTTTTCGATGTCGTCCATCAATCCTACCTGGTACGAATCCCGTACCGCGGCGCAGCAATATTCCAGCAGAGGAAAGTGTTATATAGGCCATCTCTTTAGTAGGTTTGTCGCATCTTCTAAGGCTTCTGCCAACAAAGCGCAGTCTATGTTTCACCTTCCCACAGTATTATCTATGTGGTCCTGCCAATTTAAGTTGCTCGTACTTGTAGTTCCTACGTATTTAGTCGAATTGACAGCCTCTAGATTTATACGATTTATCGTATACCCAAAATTTATCGGATTTCTTTTAGTACCCATGTGGATGGCCTCGCACTTTTCTTTGTTTAGTGCCAATTGCCACTTTTAGCACTATACAGAAATTCTCTATAGATCATTTTGTAATTGGGATTGATTGTCTGATGATTTTACTAGACGGTAAACTACAGCGTCATCTGCAAACAGTCTAAGGGGGCTGCTCAGATTATCACCTACATCATTTATGTAAATCAGGAACAGCAGAGGGCCTATGACACAACGTTGCGGAACGCCAGATATCACTTCTGTTCTACTCGATGATTTACTGTCTATCACTACGAACTGTGACCTCTCTCAGAGAAAATCACGAATCCAGTCACACAACTGAGACGATACTCCATATGCATGCAATTTGATTAATAGTCGCTTGTGAGGAATTGTATCGAAAGCCTTCTGGAAATCTAGGAATATGGAACCGATCTGAGATCCCTTGTCGACAGCGCTCATTACTTCATGGGAGTAAAGAGCTAGCTGTGTTGCACAAGAACGATATTTTCTGAATCTGTGTTGGTTATGTATCAATAAGTCATTTTTCTCAAGGTGATACATTATGTTACAGTATATGCTCCAAAATACTACTGCAAATTGAGGCCAGTGATATGGGTCTGTAATTCAATGGGTTTCCTTTCTTGAATGTTGGTGTGACCTGTGCTGCTTTCCAGTCTTTAGGAACAGACGTTTCGTCAAGTGTGCGGCTGTATGTGACTGCTAAGGAAGGCGCTATTGTGTCTACATACTCTGAAAGGAACCTGATTGGTATACCATCTGTACCACAAGGCTTGCCTTTCTTAAGTGAATTGAGTTGTTTCGCAACACCTAAGACATCTACTTTTATATCACTCATGCTAACAGCTGTTCTGGTTTCGAATTCTGGAATATTTACTTCGTCTTCTTTTGTCAAGGGATTACGGGAAACTGTATTTAGTAACTCCGCTTTAGTGGCACCATCATCGGTAACATTTCATCTCTATCGCCGGTGACGGTATTGACTGCTTTTGCCACTGGTGTACTTTACGTAGGACCAGAATCTCTCTGGGTTTTCCACCATATTTTGAGACAATGTTTCATTGTGGAAACTATTAAAAGCATCTCGCACAGACGACCGCACTAAATTTCGAGCTTCCGTTAGAATTAGCCTGTCTCGGGGATTTTGCGTTCTTCTGAATTTGGCATGCTTTATGATGTACAAGGACAGACAACTTATGATTACAACTTATCAGTTTCAGAAAAAACTGAATGATTTATTCCAAGGAAAGTGCTTCATACACTGAGCAATTCAATAACGCGTTGGCCCATCTCTGGCTCTTGTGTAAGCATTTATTCGCGTTGGCATTGATTGTAAGACTTTCTGAATGTCCTCCTGAGGGATATCGTACCACATTCCTTCTAATGGCCGCGTTAGATCGTCAGAATCTCGAGCTGATTGGATGACTCTGCCCATAATATTCCAAAGGTTCTCAACTGGGAAGAGACCCCACTCAATGAGATTCCAGACCGAAGACGAGTCTGGAGACGCCCCCGACTGTGCTGGAATACAAACCCAACTGTAGCCCGCTATATGGCCAGACAACCAGATTGAATCTCTGATGGTCTAACGCGCTAATTGGACGGAATATGCCACGATATCCTTCACGACGACATGCAACAAGTTTTACAATCAAAGCCAAGACGAACGATTGCTTTCAAAAGGGCAGAGGTGGACCAATGTTTCATCGACTTGCTGAATGGTTCAAATGGCTCTGAGCACTATGGGACTTAACGTCTCTGGTCATCAGTCCCCTAGAACTTAGAACTACTTAAACCTAACTAATCTAAGGACATCACACACATCCATGCCCGAGGCAGGATTCGAACCTGCGACCGTAGCGGTCACGCGGTTCCAGACTGAAGCGCCTAGAACCGCACGGCCACACCGGCCGGCTGACTTGCTGAAATTGTGAAGCTCTTTCCCTTGAATAAATCATCCAGTTTTTCTGAAATTGTGTAACTGTAATCATACGTTGTCTGTACATGTACGTCTCATCTACCGACTTCCATCCTATTCGATAATTTCTTCGTGGTATGTCTTTCCTTTTTGTGTTTGAGTATATTTACCCTCACGGAGATCACAATTTAATGTTCATTGATTTTAGACCTCAAGACATGACTTCATGGTTACAAAACTACACTCGCGCTCAAAAATGAAGGATAATTGCAGAATGTGGTGCCACACAACGTGGCACTACACAAAACTGGCGCTAATAGCATACGGTCATAGGGAACACACACGACACAGATCTATAAGTCCACGGTATTGGTGATAAGTTGAGAAAACTGTCCCAAAACACATGTGCTACAAGACGTCACTGTTTCCTGCGCATGTACCCCGACACCAATATGGGATATGATCACCATGCACACGTACACAGGCCGCACAACGGGTTGGCATACTCTGGATCAGGTGGTCGAGCAGTTGCTGGGGTATAGCCTCCGATTCTTGCACCAGTGCCTGTCGGAGCTCCTGAAGTGTCCTAGGGGTTTGAAGACGTGCAGCGTTACGTCGACTGAGAGCATCCCTGACGTCCTCGATGGAGCTTAGGTCTGGAGAACAGGCAAGCCACTCCATTCGCCTGATATCTTCTGTTTCAAGGTGCTCCTCCACGATGGCAGCCCGGTGGGGCCGTGTGTTATCATCCATCAGGAGGAAGGTGGGACCCACTGCACTCCTGAAAAAGCGGACATACTGGTGCAAAATGGCGTCTCGATACATGTGACCTGTTACAGTTCCTCTGGCAAAGACATGCAGAGGTGTACGTGCACCAATCATAGCCCCACCCCACACCATCAAACCACGACCTCCATACAGATCCCTTTCAAGGACATTAAGGGGTTGTTATGTGGTTCCTGCTTCATGCCAGATGAAAACCCGGCGAGAATCACTGTTCCGACTATACCTGGAGTCGTCCGTTAACATTATCTGGGACCACTGTTCCAATGACCACGTACTGTGTTTTTGACACCAGGCTTTACGGGCTCTCCTGTGACCAGGGGTCCGTGGAATGCAGCTTCCAGGTCTCCCGGAGAATAAACCATGTCTGTTCAGTCGTCTGTAGAGTGTGTGTCTGGAGACAACTGTTCCAGTGGCTACGGTAAGGTCCCGAGCAAGGCTACCTGCAGTACTCCGTGCCCGTCTGCGGGCACTGATCGTGAGGTATCGGTCTTCTTGCGGTGTTGTACACTGTCAACGTACCGTACTGTAGCGGCTGGACACGTTTCCTATCTGCTGGAATCGTTGCCATAGTCGCGAGATCACACTTTGTGGCACATGGAGGGCCGGTGCTACGTCCTACTGTGTTTGACCAGCCTCCAACCGCTCTAGTATTCTACCACTCATAACGTCAACAATATGTGTTCTTTGAGCCATTTTCAACAAACAGTCATCATTAGCACGTCTGAAAACGCCTGCACACATACTCGCTGCACCGTACTCTGACATGCACAAGCACACCTTTGCGTATGTGTACAGCTGCCAGCGCCACAGTGCGACGACCGCAGGTCAAATGCACCGCATGGTCATACCCGAGGTGATTTAAGCCCGCAAACCTCTCACCAGAGCGTTGTTTCACCATGTATCAGCATTATCCTTAATTTATGAGCATGAGTGTAGTTGTGATTGAATACTCAATGAATTTCTGCCAGTTGTTGCAGTTCTATCACTTGAAATAGATAAAATTAAGCTACGTAATAATTCAGTTTTTCATAGGTAATAGAAGGTAACTGCTGCCTTTAGAATTCGAAAGGGAATGACCAGCGAGAACGGGAACTTTCTGCAGCTTTATCTTGTTACAAGAGTGTTCCCAGTGACTTTCCAATACGTTAGGCTCGAGGGTTTGCTGATGTTTCTCCCGGGCCTGCCGCAGTGGTCTAGCGGTTCTAGGCGCGCAGTCCGGAACCGCGCGGCTGCTACGGTCGCAGGTTCGAACCCTGCCTCGGGCATGGATGTGTGTGATGTCCTTAGGTTAGTTAGGTTTAAGTAGTTCTAAGTTCTAGGGGACTGACGACCACATATGTTAAGTCCCATAGTGCTCAGAGCCATTTGAACCATGTTTCTCCCGGAGTGAGAGCTCCAACAGGATAACAAAACCGGGATAACACGGAAGCGCTGCAAATGGATTTTCCTGCCTGACGCTAGGGTCTGTGCAAATTTGAAGAGAAGGAACAAATCTACACTGACAGACATTAAAAATTCCTGAACAGCCAGTTTGTTGAGTCTACCGTAGGACATGGCGGGCATACAATTTTTCGAGGAAGAGGGAAACGACTCGAGAGGCGAGTTAAAAACTTATTAATTAATTGGAAGAGGTAATACCCACCTGTGTGAATGAGAAAGGGTGAGTCACTGATCGATTTCCTATTAATTACAACAGTGTGGATACAGCCTGATCAGGTTTCGATAGCTTCTGAAAAAGGGCGTACTACCAGAGAAATGCGTTTACCATGTTGAATAATGCTTTTCGTGCAACCACTGTGCGCAATAGGCTGCATGATGCGCAATTTAACTCCCGACGTCCATGGCGAGGTCCATATTTGCAACCACGATACCATGCAGCCGCGGTACAGATGGGCCCAACAACATGCCTAATGGACCGCACAGGATTGGCGTCACGTTCTCTTCACCGATGAGTGTCACATATGCCTTCATCCAGACATTCGTCGGAAACGTGTTTGGAGGCATTTCTGGGGTGGCATTATGTGGGACCGAGGTACGCCGTTGGTGGTCATGGAAGGCGCCGTAACGGCTGTACGATACGTGAATGACATCCTCCGACCGATAGTGAAACCGTATCGGCAGCATATTGGCGAGGCATTCGTCGTCATGGACGACAATTCGCGCCACCATTGTGCACATCTTGTGAATGACTTCCTTCAGGATAACGACATCGTTCGAGTAGAGTGGGCAGCATGTTATCCAGACACGAACCCTATCGACATGCCTGGGGTTGATTGAAAACGGCTGTTTATGGACGTGGCCAACAAACCACTCTGAGGGATCTACGCCGAATCGCTGTTGAGGAGTGGGACAAACTGGGCCAACAGTGCCTTGATGAACTTGTGGATAGTATGCCACAGCGAATAAAGGCATGCATCAATCCAAGAGGAAGTGCTATTGGGTATTAGAGGTACAGCCATCTGGACCACGACCTCCGGAGGTCTCCCTTTATGGTGATACAACATGCAATGCTTGGTTTTCATGAGCAATAAAAGGACGGAAATGATGCTTATGTTGATCTCTATTCCAATTTTCTGTACAGGTTCCGGAACTCTCGAAACAGAGGTGATGCAAAACTTATTTTGATGTGTGTACCATGCCTTTACTCTGGAAAAATTACCTCTTAAGCTATGCAGTATGAAGTATGCTGGTGCTTATAAAATTTGGGTCTTCATTAACATTAATATTGGCCGGCCGAGCGGTTCTAGGCGCTACAGTCTGGAACCGAGCGACCGCTAAGGTCGCAGGTTCGAATCCTGCCTCCGGCATGGATGTGTGTGATGTCCTTAGGTTAGTTAGGTTTAAGTAGTTCTAAGTTCTAGGGGACTGATGACCTTATAAGTTAAGTCCCATAGTGCTCAGAGGCATTTGAACAGTAATATTACTGTGGCAAACAAAGTGTCGTTGGGTAGCCCTGTATCGGACAAACGGAAAGAAACAAACAATTGATGCAGAGAATATACGAGAGCGTGTGAAAGCTATCAATCAAATTCCTATCCACATTTTAAAAATGAAAACGACAGTACAGAACACTGTAAAAATTTTACACTAAATATCTAAAGGACTTATTATGGAGATTCAAAATGGCTCTGCGCACTATGGGACTTAACATCTGAGGTCATCAGTCCCCTAGACTTAGAACTACTTAAACCTAACTAACCTAAGTACATCACACACATCCATGCCCGAGGCAGGATTCGCACCTGCGACCGTAGCAGCAGCGCGGTTGCAGGCTGAAGTGCCTAGAACCGCTTGGTCACAACCGCCGGCCTATTTTGGAGGAAACTGACGCGCACGCACAGACGCACGAATGCGCGCGTGCACACACACACACACACACACACACACACACACACACACACACACACACACACACACACACACACAAGAAATTTCCCAAATGACTTACTCGCTGAACAAACTGATCTGAAATACAAGCCCTACGCACGAGAAAGGTTAAACGCATGATGTCACATGTAACACAAATAAAAAATTCAATCAAATAACGTCTATGCAATAAATACACCACCCTGACTCCGAAAGATGAAACACTTGTGGACATCTGAAGATCCCAACTGTGAAATAGCTATCAAACAGTTATCATGAAAAATTTCATATTATAAGAACTATGTGCTTATAGAAATATATTAAATAACAGACAGCTCTCAATTGGCCCCTGCATGCCATATGATCGTCTACTCCGCCTAGACGTAAGTATAAATATAATTTATGAAAATGACGTTATCAATCGTAAGTAAAACGTAAATAAGATTCATTGCTCCCACACACATGTCCTTTCGAAAATGGCTTTGTAAGTCGAAATAGGCAAGCTTGTCCATAAATACGAGGGGTGCGTCAATAAGAAAACAACACTTTTTTTCTCCGTCGGTTTATGTTGAAAAACAGTGGAATTTGTTGTGAGGTATCGCGGAATACTTCCACTGTAGCCCCTCTAGTTTCACGAACCTACGATTGGTGGTGGCGCTAAATTAGCATTCAGAATGGCGTCTGTAACAGTGTCGCGTTCAAACCAGAGATCTCGCATTGAGCTTCTTTTGGCGGAAAACCAGAGCATCGCAGATATTCACAGGCGCTTGCAGAGTGTCTACGGAGACCTGGCGGTGAACAAAACATGGGGAGTCGTAAATCATCACTTCTAGGTCGCTCAAATCTGTCCGATCTCCCACGCTCCGGCCGGCCACACAAACCTGTGAATCCTGCAATTATGAAACGTGCGGACACTCTCATTCGAGGTGATCGATGGATCACAATGAAACACAAAAGTCTGCGCACCGAAAGGGGCTCACAAAACTTCATTTGACTGTTCTTCCTCATCCTTGCTAAAGCCCTGATCTTGCATCTTCCAATTTCCGTCTGTTTGACCCACTGAAGACTGCGCTCTGCAGTAAGTAATACGCGGACGATGGGGAGGTTACTGATGTAACAAGACGTTGACTTTGACGTGGATCAGTATAGCGGTACCATACGGGCAAACAGACCCTCCCAGCAAGATGACGTAGCTAAAATAATGGGGAATAATTTACTGTTTTGGACCCTTGAATAAAATCAACCTGTTTTCAGGAGAAAAAGTGTTGCATTGCTTACTGAACGTCCCTCGTTAAAGCAAGTAAAGATTACGTTACAGCTACTGGAATTTACTTCTTTCAAAAGCAATCAATTAAACAGCACAGAGTATACATGTGATACTCTACACAGGCACAATACTGCAAGTTCAGAGAATAGTAGAATTGTTTAGTATACAGGCACTTAGGTACAAGATACAGGCTGACACACAGCAACATGCTGTTTTGGAATTACACCGAAAGTATAACTGAAGATCAGAAGACGCAGCTGATTGATATTTAAGTAGAATTGTTTGTGATTCCGATAGCAGTAAGTTTCATAATATTTTGCTCTATCCTGTGTCTCAGCTCGAAGACGTCAAACGCAGTTTGTGACTGGGCTATTTATTTTGTATTATAAATTATACAATTTATATTATTATATGTAACAGCATGTATCTCTGGTACCAATAAAAGTCAGAATCAACCCATACACTATGTGATCAAAAGAACCCTGGCTGAAAATGGCTTACACGTTCATGGAGGCCTCCATCGGTAATGTTGGAATTCAATATCGTGTTGGCCCACCTTTAGCCTTGCTGACAGCTTCCACTCTCACAGGCATAGGTTCAATCAAGTGCTGGAAGGTTTCTTGGGGAATGGAAGCCCATTCTTCACGGAATGCTATCGATGTCGGTGGGTGAGGCCTGGCACGAATCCGGCCTTCCAAAACATCCCAAAGGTGTTCTATAGGATGCAGGTCAGGACTCTGTGCAGGCCAGTCAATTACAGGGACGTTATTATCGTGTAACCGCTCCGCCACAGGCAGTGCATTATGAACAAGTTCTCGATCGCGTTGAAAGATGCAATCGCCATCCCTGAATTGCTTTTAGACAGTGCAGGCCAGTCCATTACAGAGCTGTTATTGTCATGTAAACGCTCCGCCACAGGCCGTGCATTATGAACAAGTTCTCGATCGCGTTGAAAGATGCAATCGCCATCCCTGAATTGCTTTTAGACAGTGGAAAAGGAGGAGGTGCTTAAAACATCAATGTAAGCCTGTACTGTGATAGTGCCACGCAGAATAACAAGGGGTGCAAGCCCCCTCCATGAAAAACACGACCGCACCGTAACACCACCGGCTCTGAATTTTACTGTTAGCACTACACATACTGGCACATGACGTTCACCGGGCATTCGCCGTACCCACACCCTGCCATCGGATCGCCACATTGTGTACCGTATCCGTATCCACTGTTCAATCATCCAATATTTACGCTCCTTACACCGAGAGGGGAGTCGTTTGGCATTTACTGGCGTGATGTGTGGCTTATGAGCAGCCGCTAATGAAATCCAATTTTTCTCACCTCCCGCCTAGCTATCACAGTACTTGAAGTGGATCCTGATGCAGTTTGGAATTCCTGTGTGATGGTCTGGATAGATGTCTGCCTATCACACATTACGACCCTCTTCAATTGTCGGCGGTCTCTGTCAGTCAACAGACGAAGTCGGCCTGTACGCTTTTGTGCTGTACGTGTCTCTTCACGTTTCCATCCCACTATCACATGGAAACAGTGGACTTAGGGGTGTTTAGGAGCGTGGAAATCTCCCGTACAGACGTATGACACAAGTGACACTGGATTACCTGACCAGGTTCGAGGTCCGTGAGTTCCGCGGAGCGCCCCATTCTGCTCTCCCACGATGTCTAATGACTGCTGAGGACACCGATACGGAGTACCTGGCAGTAGTTGGCAGCACAATGCACATAATATAAAAAATATATGTTTTCGTGGGTGTCCGGATACTTTTGATCACATAGTGTATATTATATTTGCATGTTTCAGTAAGATGCATGCAGTACCACAGGTTATATTAACGATTTATTAATGATTTAAATGATGTACGATGTACTTGTGAGACGCATTCTGACGTGACGTCAGAGGCGAACGAGACGAGTGACAGAAGCGCAGGGAGACAGGGACGCAGGCAGTTGTGGCTGGTGTGGGGGTATCGCGGTAGCCCGTTGTGGTAGGAACGGTCGATGCTTCGATCTTGTGGCAGTGGCGGTGTAGTTTCGTACGGTAACGAGCACTTGTTGAAGGTAGCTTTAGAGGCAAGTTGGCCGCGTTGGTGAATAGCATAGAACTTTCAGAACTATTTAATTCCATTGATATTGTGTGACAAGCCGAGATTCGTTGCTGGTTCGATCAATTAAGTTCTACAAGCGGAATCTGAAGGAATTATTTCACTGAGGAATCTGTGGTAGATGGACACATGTACTGGTTTCGGTATACGTAGAATTATTTGTGCCTGTTTTATCGTGCGCCTGCTCTACAAGGTGCATTCAAGTTCTAAGGCCTCCGATTTTTTTTTCTCTGGACTGGAAAGAGGTAGAAACATGCGCATTGTTTTAAAATGAGGCCGCGTTCATTGTCAATACGTGCCAGAGATGGCAGCACCGTATGGCAGATGGAATTTTACCGCCAGCGGCGAGAATGAGAACTGTTTTAAATACTTAAAATGGCGACGTTTTCCTTACTTGAACAGCGTGCAATCATTCGTTTTCTGAATTTTCGTGGTGTGAAACCAATTGAAATTCTTCGACAGTTGAAGGAAACATGTGGTGATGTAGTTATGGATGTGTCGAAAGTGCGTTCGCGGGTGCGACAGTTTAATGAAGGCAGAACATCGTGTGACAACAAACCGAAACAACCTCGGGCTCGCACAAGCCGGTCTGACGACATGATCGAGAAAGTGGAGAGAATTGTTTTGGGGGATCGCCGAACGACTGTTGAACAGATCTCCTCCAGAGTTGGCATTTCTGTGAGTTCTGTGCACACAATCCTGCATGACGACCTGAAAAGGCGGAAAGTGTCATCCAGGTGGGTGCCACGAATGCTGACGGACGACCACATGGCTGACCGTGTGGCATGTTGCCAAGCAATGTTGACGCGCAACGACAGCATGAATGGGACTTTCTTTTCGTCGGTTGTGACAATGGATGAGACGTGGATGCCATTTTTCAATCCAGAAACAAACCGCCAGTCAGCTCAATGGAAGCACACAGATTCACCGCCGGTGCTGAAAAAAATGATGATGTCCATGTCCTGGGACAGCGAGGGCGTAATCCTTACCTATTGCGTTCCAAAGGGCAGGCACTACGGTAACAGGTGCATCCTACGAAAATGTTTTGAAGAACAAATTCCTTCCTGCACTGCAACAAAAACGTCTGGGAAGGGCTGCGCGTGCGCTGTTTCACCAAGACAACGCACCCGCACATCGAGCTAACGTTACGCAACAGTTTCTTCGTGATAACAACTTTGAAGTGATTCCTCATGCTCCCTACTCACCTGACCTGGCTCCTAGTGACTTTTGGCTTTTTACAACAATGAAAGACACTCGCCGTGGCCGCATATTCACCAGCCGTGCTGCTATTGCCTCAGAGATTTTCCAGTGGTCAAAACAGACTCCTAAAGAAGCCTTCGCCGCTGCCAAGGAATCATTGCGTCAGCGTTGTGAAAAATGTGTTCGTCTGCATGGCGATTACGTCGAGAAGTAACGCCAGTTTCATCGATTTCGGGTGAGTAGTTAATTAGAAAAAAAATCGGAGGTCTTAGAACTTGAATGCACCTCGTAATATGGGTCAAACTCCCTTGCGTGTAAGGAAAGTGTAATTTTTATTTCACGGAATAAACGTTATGAAATACAAATAACCCCATGTGTAAGAGGAAAGGGAAACTCCGTCCACAGGCCCTGGAGAGCCCTTAGGTACCCGCTGATCGCCGTGTTGTGTTTCCCCGGTGGCTCATCGCTCTCCCGACCATGGTCAGATTTAGTGACCTGGAGCCGTTATCACTCGTCCACGTAACTCCTCAGTTAGTGCCATGAGGCAGAGCGCACCCCGCTCCAGTCGTCCGACCAAGGAAATTCCCTGGCGGTACCGGGAATATAACCAAAAAAATGGTTCAAAAGGCACTGAGCACTATGGGACTTAACTTCTGAGGTCATCAGTTCCCTCGAACTTCGAACTACCTAAACCTAACTAACCTAAGGACATCACACACATCCATGCCCGAGGCAAGATTCGAACCTGCGACAGTAGCGGTCACGCGGTTCCAAACTGTAGCGCCTAGAACCGGTCGGCCACCCCGGCCGGCGAATAGAACCAAGGTCGTCAGCATGACAGCATGCCGCGCTGTACGGAAGCGGACAATCCGTCTCTCACCTAAATAATTTCTTTTAAACATCGGCTGAAATTTTAAAGATTTTCATCAAGGCGCCGCACACCTACACTTAAAGGAAACACGCAATTGAGGCGGCGTGCACATGATCACAACTGCCTTTCTATTTAGCACTTTTAACTGTTTCGCCGGTAGTAGTAAGTTTCATAATGCTGTGCTCGATCCAGTGTGTCAGCTCGAAGAGATCAAACGCAGTTTGTGACCGGATTTCTTAGTAGGTAGGAGTGAGAAAAACATATTGGGAAGAGACTGATTGACATATGAAGAAATAACACCTGCAGTGTCCCACGTACGTGTGATAGTTCCCTTGTTATTCATGCTGCATATCAACTACCGTTCAAACAATATTATTAATAGTATCAGACACTGTGCTGATGGTTCTCTTATCTATAATGAACTATTTAACGTGCACATAAAATTTCATAGATTTTTAATAAGGTCCTGGTAAGATTTGGGAGTGGTGCAAAGACTTTGTAACACCATAGCTCTACTGCTCTACTGATTTATTTTGCCTTTTTGTTTTATTTAATGTTATATCGTCGAGTTTCTGTAAATGTTATTGGATTGAATCCATACCATGAGAGTGTTTATTCTTTTCTCTGTTAAAAACTTTGATGTCCTTTAGAATGTGGGAAGTGTGACCTATGAAATTAGTGTACGATTCATTCGACACTGCAATGAAGTATAATCTCTGTAATGATCTTCTGTCTTCCTCATATAGTCTCTTTGGTTACCTTCAGTTGTGTTCTACTGCAAAAAGAGATGAGAACTGATATTGTTGAAGGTTACATGGTCATACTTGTTAAGGGCTTGTTTCTTTAGTGTATTGAAAGTGTGTTTAGTGTGCTCTGCTACAGTGGTCAAGATTAAGGACCCCCCTCCACTGAAAGTAGTTCAAATGCACTAAGTTACTTAATTATAGCAAATTTCAATTACTCTTGCTATTCAAGTCAAATTCTGTACTGCTGTAACAGGATTCATAGTTTGCCTATTGTGCTCATGCTACATAACGCTTAATAGAAAGGCAACTGTCTATGAAAATAGTAACTTCTTTATACAAAAGACAATGTGAAGTAATCTGTTAGTGAATTTCATTTAACTTTCATTCTAAATAGAAAAGTATTTAGCTGAGAGAGACTTAACCTGTGACCAGTTCATAATTTTGCAATGAGCTACATTTACAAAAAATGGTTCAAATGGCTCTGAGCACTATGGGACTTAACTGCTACGGTCATCAGTCCCCTAGAACGTAGAACTACTTAAACCTAACTAACCTAAGGACAGCACACAACACCCAGCCATCACGAGGCAGAGAAAATCTCTGACCCCGCCGGGAATCGAACCCGGGAACCCGGGCGTGGGAAGTGAGAACGCAACCGCACGACCACGAGATGCGGGCCTACATTTACAGTTTTATGTCACCTAGGAAAAGTAATACTGAACCTATGTCCAATTTGTGATTCTCCATTAATAGTAATGTTATAAAGACTATTCAGTTTGAATAAGCCCTGAAAGTAAAAGTGTGTATTGTTACCTGTTATATTTATGCAAATAGTATGTTCTACTCTGTCAACTCCAGACTGAACGTTAACATATTCAGGTGTCAGAGTTCATTGCACTCGCGTGTTTGGCCGTTAAAGTTACTCATAAATGTTTTCTTGAACAAGAATGTCAATCATTCTCTTGCCTAATTAGGCTGGCGACCGTTTTCTTCATTCTTTGAACTGTGTAGATAGGTAAAATATTGTTTGTTACTGTTTAAATATTTACATAATTCTGACTTTCACTTCCGATAAGATAACAAACTTCCTCTCAGAGGGTAACACTGCTCTGTTGCTTTATACCACAATTGCTTTAACAAGCTAGTTTTATTTCACGACCTGCCTCCAACTTTAAGGTTATAGTATAGCAGTAACGGTCAGTAGTGTTATAACTTGAACTTGTTTTAAATGTTTAGAAATGTAAAACTGAGCACAAAACGCAGAAAAGTATTATGCAATGACTGCAGTTTCAAGGAGTGCAGCAATATGTGATGATATGAGGCGGCAGATAAAGAAGATGGCAGATTTCGGCTCATTGGTAACATACAAAGGAGACTGCCTACAGAACAGAAAACAGAAAACAGAAAACAAATCCTAGAATATTGCTCAGACGTGTGGAACCCGTACCACATATGACTAACAGGGGACACTGAACTCATTCAGAGCACGAATTCTGTCGTTTTGATGAATCCAACGGAAATTCTGGCAAACCCGAAGTGGCAATAGACACCATCCACTCCAATAAAGCCTACTTGCTGTTCCGAAAGCAAATTTAAGTTACGGACCTGTCAGTATACTGTACTCCCTCACCTCTGGTTTCAGCAGGAACCGCTAACACAAGAAGAGCTTAATTACCGTGTGTACAGAGAGGCATTTAAGAAGTAATTCTTCACACGTTCCATACGAGAATGGAAGGGGAAGAAACCGTAATATGTGCTACGATGAGAAGTTCTATGTGTCATATAATTCATAGTGGTTTGCCGAATATGGATGAAGGTGTGGAAATACCATCAAGGAACAGCAACCGGGACGACAGTTGTTCTTTAAGGAAGACACGGCCTACGGCGCCTGCCACTATTGACTTCCAGCCAAACAGAATTTTCCGCTTCGCGGTCTGGAATGCTCATCGCGGCATGTGCTGTGCGCAGGGGTTGGACGGGGTGGGGGGTGAACTGCGGCGGAGGGGGCACCTGCTGTTCCCTGGCTAATGGTGACCGTGACGTCATATGATTTCCCTCTGCTATCTTTGATGACTAGCAGATTACAGACAGGGGCGAACATATGTATTTTAGGGGTCAACGAGCACCTTTAGAATTTATATTGAAATTCATACACTGACGATCCAAAACATTATGGCCAACTGTTTATAGCCTACTGGCTACATTTGGAACGCTATACAGCAGCGTTTCTGTATGGTTGTGAGGCGACAAGTCCTTCCCATGTTTTCAAAGATGGGAAGTACTAAATGTCTACTCATGCGGGACACCATTACGGTAAATTGCATGCCGGTGGTTTATCGGAACGAAGCTAGCACCCTATATTAACAAATCGTGCTATATCGGGATCATATCAAGTGAAATGTGGGACCAAACCATCAACGTCAGTTCATCAGTATACTCCACAAACCTGTGTAGCACAGTTCTGGTCTTCTGATACGGACAGGTAGGCTGCTGGATGGGGAAACCATTAAGCATGAAGGGGTACAAAAATGTCCACGCAGTCCACAGCTGTCGTGGTACCTTCGACAACTCCCGCAGGTTCGATGAAAGGCTACAGAATAGCGCATCCCCCACTGGACCACGTCGTTGGAGCGGTGCAACTTCCAAGGAACCGTTCGCCTGGATGACGGCGTATCCGGACTCGAACGTCGACCTGGCGTTCATGTTTCCCACCAGCTGTTAGAGAGTGCAACGGTAGAGAATCAGTATGAAGGTCTCTGTTGATCCATTGTGCACATGGGACAGCGGCTGTTCAAATATTCGACAGAGAAATTCACCAACCAGCCGTGCAAATTGAGAAGTTATTTTATTTTATTTTCGCTATGAGTTTCGGCAATTCAATATTTCACCTTCAGGACTCTTATGCACCTTTCAAAAATTATCAACATTCGAATACTCTGGCCATCTGTTTCTGTATGTGGTGAGTTGAAGTTGCAGACAAGTCCTCGAAGGAAGCACTTGAGAATTCACGACATCCCCCAGATGGCTCTAGAATGCCAATATCAATAATTTCTGACAGGTGCATTTGGGGCCTGAAGATGGCATACTGAATGGCCGAAACTGGTAGCGAAAATAAAATAACAGTGTGGCGAATTTCTTTGTTAAATGGTCTGAAGGTTGAAGAACCCTCAGTCATGCACTTAAGTTTGAATGGCAGAGTAATGATTTAGACGTAACAAGAAACTTGATTCATCCGACCAGGCAGCACATTAATTGATTCAAATCCTATGATCCCGTACTTACTGCAATCGCAGCTTCCTGATGTCACTACCTAAGAATGGGAACACATTAGCATCACCTGCTGCGGAAGCCCCTATTCGACAGTGTGCGCTGAACGCTGTCCGTTAAATAAGGGTTTACCGGCAATGTACTCTGTCGTCAGATCGCCTATCCTGCTATAGAGAACGGGCAAGCCTCTGAGTTCCTGATTCTGTGACGAGACTGGGAGATTCAGTACCTTGAAGCTTATTCGCAATTGCCGCAGTGTGGTTTCCCCAAAACTATGTAAGCACAAGACCGGTAATTCCTTTGTTGCAATATTGATAATGTCTAAGGCTACGTTGAACTCGAAACACCATGAGTTAGGCTTTAATTACAAACTGATAAAGTGCCCTTAGTTTATTTTGTCGTCATTTTGGATACTTAAGTATTGGTAAGTAGCATATCGACAACAAGTGTATCGGTCGTGGCTTGCCAATAGCAAGGCCACCCAGGTCTACATCTACATCTACATCTACATCTACCTTGAGTACCTCTATCGGTTTTCCCTTCTATTCCAGTCTCATATTGTTCGTAGAAAGAAGGATTGTCATTATGCCTCTGTGTGGGCTCTAATCTCTCTGATTTTATCCTCATGGTCTCTTCGCGAGATATACGTAGGAAGGAGCAATATACTGCTTGACTCCTCGGTGAAGGTATGTTCTCGAAACTTCAACAAAAGCCCGTACCGAGCTACTGAGCGTCTCTCCTGCAGAGTCTTCCACCGGAGTTTATCTGTCATCTCCGTAACGCTTTCGCGATTACTAAATGATCCTGTAACGAAGCGCGCTGCTCTCCGTTGGATCTTCTCTATCTCTTCTATTAACCCTATCTGGTACGGATCCAACACTGCTGAGCATTATTCAAGCAGTGGGCGAACAAGCGTACTGTAACCTACTTCCTTTGTTTTCGGATTGCTTTTCCTTAGGATTCTTCCAATTAATCTCAGTCTGGCATCTGCTTTACCGACGATCAACTTGATATGATCATTCCATTTTAAATCACTCCTAATGCGTACTCCCAGATAATTTATGGAATTAATTACTTCCAGTTGATGACCTGCTATATTGTAGCAAAATGATAAGGGATCTTTCTTTCTATGTATTCGCAGCACATTACACTTGTCTACATTGAGATTCAGTTGCCATTCCCTGCACTATGCGTCAATTCGCTGCAGTTCCTCCTGCATTTCAGTACAATTTTCCATTGTTACATCCTCTCGATATACTACAGCATCATCCGCAAAAAGCCTCAGTGAACTTCCGATGTCATCCACAATGTCATTTATGTATATTGTGAATAGCAACGGTCCTACGACACTTCCCCGCGGCACACCTGAAATCACTCTACTTCGGAAGACTTCTCTCCATTGAGAATGACATGCTGCGTCCTCAGAATTGGATTTTTTTAAGTGGTGTACTGTTTCTCCTGGGTGGACATGAATGTTAAATGTATAGATTACATGTTTTTACGGTAAGTATTGTATGAGTAACTCGCGAGTTTTACCAGGGAACAATATATTATGCTTTGCAAAAACAGACATAATGCCTGATAGGATAGCCGCAATCAGTGATTTTACAATGTAACTTTCAATCCGTCTTGATTACAAAATGTTTATTCATATGACAGGTTTCGGTTCCTTTAGAACCATCTTCAGATCTGATATTTCGGTTACAGGAGTAACCCGTCCAAATACAGCAACTTTGACATGCTGCGTCAGACGTGGAGATGGTTCTAAAGGAACCGAAACCGGTCATATCATCATCATCATCATCATCATTTAAGACTGATTATGCCTTTCAGCGTTCAGTATGGAGCATAGCCCCCCTTATACAGTTCCTCCATGATCCCCTATTCAGTGCTAACATTGGTGCCTCTTCTGATGTTAAACCTATTACTTCAAAATCATTCTTAACCGAATCCAGGTACCTTCTCCTCGGTCTGCCCCGACTCCTCCTACCCTCTACTGCTGAATCCACGAGTCTCTTGGGTAACCTTGCTTCTCCCATGCGTGTAACATGAAACATGACCCCACCATCTAAGCCTGTTCGCCCTGACTGCTACATCTATAGAGTTCATTCCCAGTTTTTCTTTCATTTCCTCATTGTGGACACCCTCCTGCCATTGATCCCATCTACTAGTACCTGCAATCATCCTAGCTACTTTCATATCCGTAACCTCAACCTTGTTGATAAGATAACCTGAATCCACCCAGCTTTCGCTCCCATACAACAAAGTTGGTCGAAAGATTGAACGGTGCACAGATAACTTAGTCTTGGTACTGACTTCCTTCTTGCAGAAGAGACTAGATCGTAGCTGAGCGCTCACTGCATTAGCTTTGCTACACCTCGCTTCCAGTTCTTTCACTATGTTGCCATCCTGTGAGAATATGCATCCTAAGTACTTGAAACCGTCCACGTGTTCTAACTTTGTTCCTCCTATTTGGCACTCAATCCGTTTATACACTCCTGGAAATTGAAATAAGAACACCGTGAATTCATTGTCCCAGGAAGGGGAAACTTTATTGACACATTCCTGGGGTCAGATACATCACATGATCACACTGACAGAACCACAGGCACATAGACACAGGCAACAGAGCATGCACAATGTCGGCATTAGTACAGTGTATATCCACCTTTCGCAGCAATGCAGGCTGCTATTCTCCCATGGAGACGATCGTAGAGATGCTGGATGTAGTCCTGTGGAACGGCTTGCCATGCCTTTTCCACCTGGCGCCTCAGTTGGACCAGCGTTCGTGCTGGACGTGCAGACCGCGTGAGACGACGCTTCATCCAGTCCCAAACATGCTCAATGGGTGACAGATCCGGGGATCTTGCTGGCCAGGGTAGTTGACTTACACCTTCTAGAGCACGTTGGGTGGCACGGGATACATGCGGACGTGCATTGTCCTGTTGGAACAGCAAGTTCCCTTGCCGGTCTAGGAATGGTAGAATGATGGGTTCGATGACGGTTTGGATGTACCGTGCACTATTCAGTGTCCCCTCGACGATCACCAGTGGTGTATGGCCAGTGTAGGAGATCGCTCCCCACACCATGATGCCGGGTGTTGGCCCTGTGTGCCTCGGTCGTATGCAGTCCTGATTATGGCGCTCACCTGCACGGCGCCAAACACGCATACGACCATCATTGGCACCAAGGCAGAAGCGACTCTCATCGCTGAAGACGACACGTCTCCATTCGTCCCTCCATTCACGCCTGTCGCGACACCACTGGAGGCGGGCTGCACGATGTTGGGGCGTGAGCGGAAGACGGCCCTACGGTGTGCGGGACCGTAGCCCAGACGGTTGCGAATGGTCCTCGCCGATACCCCAGGAGCAACAGTGTCCCTAATTTGCTGGGAAGTGGCGGTGCGGTCCCCTACGGCACTGCGTAGGATCCTACGGTCTTGGCGTGCATCCGTGCGTCGCTGCGGTCCGGTCCCAGGTCGACGGGCACGTGCACCTTCCGCCGACCACTGGCGACAACATCGATGTACTGTGGAGACCTCACGCCCCACGTGTTGAGCAATTCAGCGGTACGTCCACCCGGCCTCCCGCATGCCCACTATACGCCCTCGCTCATAGTCCGTCAACTGCATATACGGTTCACGTCCACGCTGTCGCGGCATGCTACCAGTGTTAAAGACTGCGATGGAGCTCCGTATGCCACGGCAAACTGGCTGACACTGACGGCGGCGGTGCACAAATGCTGCGCAGCTAGCGCCATTCGACGGCCAACACCGCGGTTCCTGGTGTGTCCGCTGTGCCGTGCGTGTGATCATTGCTTGTACAGCCCTCTCGCAGTGTCCGGAGCAAGTATGGTGGGTCTGACACACCGGTGTCAATATGTTCTTTTTTCCATTTCCAGGAGTGTATTTCTTTCCCACTGACATTACTTTCGTTTTGGAGATGCTAATCTTCATACCATAGTCCTTATATTTCTGATCTAGCTCTGAAATATTACTTTCCAAACTTTCAGTCGAATCTGCCATCACAACTAAGTCATCCGCATATGCAAGACTGCTTACTTTGTGTTCACATATCTTAATCTCACCCAGCCAGTCTATTGTTTTCAACATATGATCCATAAATAATATGAACAACAGTGGAGACAGGTTGCAGCCTTGTCTTACCCCTGAAACTACTCTGAACCATGAACTCAATTTACCGTCAACTCTAACTGCTGCCTGACTATCCATGTAAAGACCTTTAATTGGTTGCAAAAGTTTGCCTCCTATTCCATAATCTTGTAGAACAGACAATAACTTCCTCCTAGAAACCCGGTCATATGCCTTTTCTAGATCTATAAAGCATAGATACAATTCCCTGTTCCACTCATAACACTTCTCCATTATTTGCCGTAAGCTAAAGATCTGGTCCTGACAACCTCTAAGAGGCCTAAACCCACACTGATTTTCATCCAATTGGTCCTCAACTAATACTCGCACTGTCCTTTCAACAATACCTGAGAAGATTTTACACACAACGCTGATTAAAGAGATACCTCTGTAGTTGTTACAATTTTTTCTGTTTCCATGTTTAAAGATTGGTGTGATTACTGCTTTTGTCCAGTCTGATGGAACCTGTCCCAACTCCCAGGCCATTTCAATTATCCTGTGTTGCCATTTAAGACCTGACATTCCACTGTATTTGATGAGTTCCGACTTAAATTCATCCACCCCAGCCGCATTATTGCACTGCAATCTATTGACCATTTTTTCCACTTCCTCAAATGTGATCCTATTTTCATCATCATTCCTATCCCATTCTACCTCGAAATCTGAAACATTACTGATCGCATTTTCACCTACATTGAGCAACTCTTCAAAATATTCCCTCCATCTGCCCAAGGCATCCACAGGATTGACCAGCAGTTTTCCTGGTCATATGAAAAAACATTTTGCAATCAAGACGGACCAAAAGTTACATTGTAATATATTATGCTACAATGTATGCCTGTTCCATGAAATTGAGATTCTGTGCTTGAACTCTGACCTCTATTGTCATTACTATTCTTCTTCTTGGCTTATGATCTGGACGCGAACCGTAAGGAGCGTTTAACGAAGGTTCATTTTGCTGTACCAGCCAATGTAAGTTATTAACAGAACTGAAAATAGAGTTGATTGTGAGTTAAAAATTGTGTCCATGTTGAAATCATTTGCAATCCTAAACCTTGCTTGTCTAGAGTAGACATGAGCTTTAACAGAAATTCTTCATTGTTAGGCGCCATCTTAAAGAATAAGTGAGAACTTCCTTTTAGCTCATCGTAGAGACTTGCCGCCGGTTAGAAAACTAAACCTTTCTTTCAGATTCTACGAGCCTGGCAGCCGCTGCAAATAATTTAATAAGATTCACTTTCAGATTTTCTCAGAGTTGCGAGATAACATCTCAGGCAGGAAGGCCTGGTCACAGGGTTCTAGTTCTGGTATAAGATTTGATTTGCAAAAGCTACACTTGTTATCTTATATTGGGAATCAAGACGAAACCACGATTTTGAAGTACGGACTTTATTGTTGTACAGTGAACGGACTGGTGAAATATTTTCTGGTGCTGTAACCACACGACTTCTAACTTGACGTCGAATAGGCGTATATTGAGGAATGTCTGTTAAACAAATGAGTATTTACAATTCCGTAATCCCTGAGAACTGAGCTAGTGCACTGAGTGCTTATACGCGTCGGGCTAAATGAAACAGCATATTACACTTTTAATAATATTCGTACATTAGTTATTTCTCTTTTATGCTGAGACATTGCATTAATGTGTGTTTCTTTTTTGTATAAGTCACGGCTCATATTCATTCTATTACGTTACACTGATAATAAAGAAAAAGAGTCACAACTATTTTTATTTTATTACATTACAGTGGGAATATTTAAAAGCTTTGGTATATTCCAGCCCTGGTGACAGTGTCGATGAAGTAGGGCAATTCACTGTGGGAGGCCACACTGGTGGACACGTAATGAGAACACAGCCCAGGTAAAAAACGCAGAACAACTTTATTAAAGAACACAGAAATACAAAGTTCCTCCTTGGAGTGAGTTTTTTACAAGTACAATTTATGGTAGAGATTGGTCATCACTGGATAGACACAGATCCATAATTGTGAAGACGGCACAACAAATGACGAGGTTAAAGTCTGAGCTCACTTTCGAGTTGAAGAGTTGTAATACAAAGTGACAGCGACACTAATACCAAAGCGTGCTGCAGTCTGTGGTGTGGGGTTCACATCTTGGCGAGGTTTGAGGTGATCACTGGCAGCTCCACATTGCGACGGCGACTGACAGCAGCACAGCTTCAGAGATTCTGATAGTTACCTCAGCGCCTAATATCAGCGCGTGGCACAGAGAGCTAGAAGGAAAGAACTGGCCTAAATACTCTCATAGCGTCAGTACACAGCTGGAGGTATTTCCTGTAGAGATGGGCAAAACTGTTCTTTTCAGAGATCGGATCAGAACTGTTCACTCCCTGAAATGAACTAGCTCTTTTTCATGACTCACCACTCATTCACAATAGAAAATAAATGGAAGCCACATTGTCCTTTAAACTTGGTTTATTCCAGTACTATACCTGTATTTTGATCTTATTTGATCCTATTTTGAAGTAACACAGATAATGAGTAAGAATTTTGTATTGTTTGTTGAAATTTCCACGATATGACAAAGTTTTTGATTATTGATTTATTTTGCACTATCGTGGTTTTTTTGGGTGATCGGAAAATAATGTAACTTGAGATTTACATTAACAATATATTTGGCTATAATGTATTACAATTTAATTAACCTCGTACAAATACATCGCAAGCCATATATTTTTAAAGTGAACGTTTCCTTCCGAGGACGCCTAAAATCCCAAAATCCGTACCAGAATAAGAAAAAAATATAGAAATTTGACTGTAAGACTAAAGTGCTGCATATAGCCTTATGCAGAATAAAACAAGGAAAATATTGGTGTATCACATTTTGCGATACGTTTATCGGTTCGCTCGTAATTAAAGCGTAAATTCGAGTGTCCATAATAAAAATCCTATAGTAAGAGGAGACATCAGGAACCTAATCTAATCAGTTTAAACAAATAAAAATAAAATAAAAACAAATGATGTATACATAACATAATAATGTAATATACATAGCGGTATTACTACGAAGAACAATATCCAGTAGAGACAAACTCCGATGCAGAGGCGCTGAGTCGAGTAGGTCGAGCCGCGAGCTGTATTACTGCGTGAGCGCTAAGACCGTGGAGACCAGAGTGACACCTGAGTTGCTTTGCTCAACGCTCTGGCTAGAGTCGAGAACGGTGGGGTGAGCATTTAGCGGGCGAGTTCCGAGGGTGGGGGGAGCGGTGAACGGCCACCAGTCACCCGCTCCGAGACAAATCGTCCGTTCTCTTGCGAGCAGGTTGTTGCAAGTAGTTCTTACGTTCTCCGCTAGGAGGCTCTCTGTCCTGTTGCTCGCATCAACTGCCCAGAGGGCAGGACGTGCGACTGAAACGATCGCCGACAGAGTGCGATGCTAAGTTAAGCTGCGCCAGACACTGCACGCGGCAGAGGACGCACAGACGGCACGGTATATGTGAAACACAAAATCCAATGGGGCACTGCACAATGCAGGCAGCCAAGGTAGAAGCAGGGCAGAGGCCGGCGCCGGCTGTGTTGTGTGGCGTGCACTGTGCTCTGACCAGCAGAGGCGCCGCTGATATGCTCCGTCTCTCTCTCTCTCTCTCTCTCTCTGCTGTGGGAAACGTTTGGAGCTACCGTTCTTTTTTTCTGAATCACTGATTGTTCACTCCTTTGAAAGATTCAACTCTATGAATCAGTTCAGGAGCGGATCCCCCATCTCTAATTTCCTGCCGTGTGACCCCATGAACTTCTGCTGGGCCAGCGAGCTCTGACTGCGCTCAGGCCGCCACCTGGCGGCCCCGAGAAGTCTTCTGCCGTCTGCAGGTGTGAGCCCTGTGTTTCGCCAGGTAGTCAACTCGCATGACTCTCGTGCGAGAGTGGTAGCTGGTAGAGAGGGCAAGCTACATAGAAGGCTGCCACGCTAGGGAGTTTTGAATGCGTGCGGGCACCAATGACGAGAAATGCTGAATCCTGCCTCCACGTGAACGGTGACCATGTGCAACACTTATTGCAATTTTGGTCTCAAGTGCATATAAGTAATTTGAATCCTCAGAGACTCTGTTATAAGGTGCTCGTACAGTATACTGAGTCATAATATGCTCTACCCGGACCTAATTATTTGTTTTATGGTCCTATACTCGCCTCTCTCTTTCATACCTACAATACTGTCCACCCTGGGAGCTGAGTGGTCAGCGCGGCAAAATGTCAATCCTCAGGACCCGGGTTCAATTCCCGGCTGGATCGGAGATTTTCTCCGCTCAGGGATCGGATGTCGTGTTGTTCTAATCATCATCATTTCATCCCAATTGACGCGCAAGTCGCCGTAGTGGCGTCAAATCGAAAGACTTGCACCCGGCGAACGGTCTACCCGGCGGGAGGCCCTAGTCACACGACATTTCCATTACCTATAATACTCCTATACACTCTATATTTCCTTACCGCTCCGTTTGTCCGCAATGTCACAAGGCGACATTTAATCTCGCAATGATTTGTGGTCAAAACGTTTTGCCTCTTCAGTAAAACTCCAGTCCACATTGTTTCATTCTACACGGCCCTGACACCACGCTCTTAACATATTCATTACAGTCTCCTTACACTTAAGACACAACTCTCACACCACACAAGGAAAGGGGCTATTGTCCGCGGAGATAGGAATTACACTATAATTATGCTTGATATATCACAGCCAACAATGCTAGACGACTTTTGTCTTCTACTATACACAGAATTTCTGCAATGTAAACTTGGTCATCACTTCGCCCGATATGTCGGAGGAAGTGATTCTTTTGGGCTTACTAGAGATTGAGCGCTCGAAGTGTTGTGATTAGAACTGTATGCAATGCGGAGCACCTTCCTTCAAACATCTCCCATGAGGTTTTATTGAGAGTTTATGTGATAGTTACTAATCAATAATGTAGCGAAGCACGCATATGTTCTTTGCATCTTCTCTGTCTTAGCGGTAATTCAACTCGATGAGGGACCCTTGGCCGACGAATAAAAATCAAGAATTGATTGAACGAGGGTTATCTCATTCTTGGATGAATTAGAGTACTAGGATTCTTCTGAAAAATCTCAACCTATCATCTATCATACCCAGACATAAACAGATGGTTAACAAATGAGACTGTCACGAAGTGCAAAATTCTAAAGCAGGAATGACTAGACGGAAAAGCAAGGATGGCAAACCTGAGCTAAGTAGGAAAGAGGAAACTGGAATGTTGCAGAAGTAAATCTGAGGGAAATAATATAGGAAAAAGGAAGAAGAGAATGAAGATGATATGAAAGACACAGTAGTGCGAGGAGAATTTGACAGCTCCCTGAAAAATGTGAGGTCGCAGCAAAGCATCTGCACTAAAGGGCACTTCGTGGGAGAGCCAGCAGTAACGAAGCTATTCCGTATTGTATGCAACGTACACTACAAGATGCCACCTTTCCAAAACAACTACGGCCCTCCGACTCAGAGTTGAAATATTAAAAGTTTTGGCTGGTTTCGTTGTTTAGGGGCTGGGATACTTAGTTGCCACATTACAAGCCAAATACTGCTGAGTCTACAGTATATAATATGAATAGACACATGAATCGACTAGTCGAAGGTTCCTATCACTCGGCAATTGCGAATTAATATAGAAATTTATAAATGAAAGATTGCAATTAAATAAAATCTACAGGTACTATCTTAACGACTTTAAATGATGAATACGATAGTAGAAGTACTTTTGAGAATGCGGTTTATTTCTGCAAAACACTTATTGGTGTCGATTGTCCAGCAATTAAATAAAAGATAAGTTGAATAGCAGGGAAACAATAGATTCCTACTGCATGTAATTAGTTATGAACAACATAGCTCGCGAGATATTCACTTCTAAACGCACACTACATCTTCACTGCGGAAGTCATGGGAATCACACAAGACCGCAGGTCGGCACTCCGAAATATTTCTATCTCTCGCGATCACGCTCAAACTGCTCCACTCCAAGTCTTTCCCGCGAGTGTGCGTCCACCGCGCCGTCCAGCACTTTCCGTGTCCTGTCTCGTCCTCGTCACAGCGGAATTCCCAACCATGCGGCTGGACCACGCGCAGGGGCTACCCCTCTCGTCCGGCTTACGTTTGGCACCACGTGTTTGCTGCCGGGCTCCGGCTTTGACGAGCGTCCTGTGCGGCCGCCCCAATACCGAACATAGAATATTTCCAGGGCGCCACAACTTTCCCGTTACCTCACAAAGATAAACAGGAGAGAATCACGCACCACGAAGGAATTATCAGGGCGTCTCCTCCAAATGTCTTCGATCTGGAATCTCAATGACTGGAGTAGAATTGTTTTCATTGACGAGTCCCGCATCGAAATGAGTCCCGATGACCCGAGAAGACCTGTTTGTAGACGCCCTAGATATCGGTGGGATACAAACCTGACTGTTACTCACCATACTGCCCGACAATCAGGACAGATGGTGTGGGTGGCATTTTTTTCATAGTACGACCCTACGGTTGTCATCCACGGCACCCTTAAAGCGCAGTGATACATCAGTGATATTCTACGCCCCGTTTTTTTGTCCTTCATGGCAAGCATCCTGGGTTTACATTTCAGCAAGATAGTGCGTGCCCGTACACTGCGAGAATTTCTACTGCTTGTCTTCGTGCTTGAGAAGCAAAGTCGCCTGGTCTCTACACAATTGACACCAGGTTCGATTTCCGGCTGGGTCAGGGATTTTCACCTGCCTCGATATGACTGGGTGTTTGTGTTGTCCTCATCATTTCATCATCATTCATGAAAGTGGCGAGATTGGGCTGACCAAGGTTGGGAATTTGTACGGGCGCTGATAACAGTGCAGTTTAGCGCCCCAGAAACCAAACATGATCATCATCATCATCCTCCACAATTGAGAACGTTTTGAACATTACGGGAGGGCCCCGTCACCAGCCCGTAATTTTGAGAATCTAACGCGCCAATTATATCCCTCAGGAGTACATACAACTCGGTGAATCAGTGTCAAGCCGAATAACTGCTTGCATAAGGACCTTAGGTGAACCAAGTTGTTAATGACTTGCTCAATCTGTGAGGCTCTTTCTCTTGAATAAAAAATACAATTTTTCTGAAATTGTAATAACTCTTTTATCTGCTCATGGACATTACATCTACAGATTTACGTACCATTCACATAGTTCCTTCGTGGTGTGATTTTTCTTTGTTATGGAGTGCATATCAAACAGGTGGAATGCCCCTGGACTTCAAGAAGTATTTAATAAATACTGGAGATGCTGACAGGTGTGAATGCTACCGAACACTCAGTTTATCAAGCCAGTGTTACAGGCTACTGACAAGAATTATTTACAAAACGGTGGAACAACCGGTGGAAGCGGACGTCAGGGAAGGGTTCCGGAGAAATGTAACAAGACGGGAGGCATTTCTGACCCTTCGACTCGTCTTAGAAAAGAAACTTAAGCGTGTAGTATTTGTAGCTTTAGACAAAGCTTTTGACAGTACTGGCTGGAATACACTCTTTAAAAATCTGAAATAGCACTAATTGAATATAGTGAGCGGAACATTATGGACGGATTTTACAAAAAGTACTCAGTGGGCCTGAAAGGGTGGTAATAGTTGAGAGCGGAGTAAGGCAAATTTTAGAGTCGTTCCAATGTTATTTAGTTTGTGCACTAAGTGGGCAATGAAGGAAACCAAGGAGAAATTAGGAAAGTGGATGTAACGAAAAACGCTGACGTTTCCCCGATCAGTCTGTAATTCTGACAGCAACGACATAGCACTTGCAAGAACAAGTAATTGTGTGCGTGAGCTTCTTATTGTATGCGCGAGTTACTTATTCCACTTGAAAGTAATTGGAAGAATTAAGAATTTCGGCGTTAAAGAACGTAAATTTTATAGAAATCGATTCACCAAACTGATTAACTCTGCTAGTACTGAAATACAACGTGATACAACATTTGAATCAGCTTCAACTACTCCAAGTTCTTTGAAGCTAAAACTGAAATAGTTGAACAATAGGCTCCACAATATTAATGCTGACAATATACAGACGCCAAAAATTGATTCAGATTGTGTTATTGTTGAACTCTGCGCTCTATCTGGACTAATAAATAAGGTTTTGCATTGTAAGGAATGTGGCAATAGTTGTGTGAAGGTAGTTGAAGAGTTGTGCATCAAAATTAAGAATTGTTTGTAATTTTTGTGATTTAAGCGAATGTGGTTATACTTGTGACGTAACGAACAGATAGTGTATAACACAAATATTAAACTTGCTTATGCTAGGAGGTGTATAGGCAAAGGGTACAGAAGTGCACAAATGTTCTGTGTTATGGACTGACCTTCACCTACAAGTATTGACAGGAACAATAAACCTATTCTGCAGACGTTAGAAGAAGTAGCAAATCACAGTATGAAAAATGCTGTTCTGGAAAGTGTAGATATGAATTACAGCAATACAAGTATGTCTGCAGCCCTGGATGCATACTGGTAACGACTAGGTCATAGTTCCCTAAATGGTGTAGTGACAACTACTTCCTTGGACAATGGTAAAGTCATTGATGTGGAATGTATTACCAACTACTGTACTAGTGGAACTGAAACTCATAAATTTTTGATTAATTTCAGTGGTTATAGTAGAGGGATGGACTCTGAAGGTGTTGTGAATATATTTCACGGGTCAGTGGAGAAATATGGTGTGATGTATACATCTTACCCCAGTTGATGGAGACTCAAAAGAGTACCAAAAAGTTCGTGAATCCAAACCTTGTGCTGACATAAAAATTGAAAAAAAAATGGAATGTGTTGGACATGTACGGAAAAGGTTAGGTACAATACTGAGAAACTTGAAGAGGAATTTTAAGTGAAAGAAATTAGCTGATGGTAAGTGCATTAGTGGACTTGGTCGCCTTACAGATGAAGAAATTGAGAGATAGCTGTATTATTATGACCAGCCGTTAGAGAAAATATAAATTACCTTGAGGGATAGAAAAAGACACTATGGGCTAACTTCTTTCACAAATTTTCCACATATGACAACCCATGTCATGCACTCTGCCCACCTGGCAATGACTCATGGTGTGGCTAACAGAGGGATGTTACTCAAGGTGAGACGTACAACCATAAATATTCTTTTCCATTTGCTATAATGGAAGTTATAAAACCTAAGTATATAAGGATCTTAGTGATACAAGATTATTAGAGAAATGTTTACATGGTAGGACTCAAAATCAAAATAAAATTTCAACAATTGTACATGGGGACGGTTACCAGAAACTGTTCTAGTAGGACTAAATACTTCGAAAATAGGTGTGCCAGATGCTGTTCTACGTTTCAATGACTGTGCAGTGTCAAGGCTTAATGTTATGGAACTGATGGGAGTGCCTAGTGTACTAAATATGCATACAGCTCTAATAGCCATTGACCAAAGGAGACTCTTCGAAGCAGAAAAATCAGTGCTGGAAGCCACCAAAGAAGCAAGAATAAGAAGAAGTGTGAAAAAAGAGGAGAAAGGAAGAAAAACACAGGGAACAAGATGAATATGGACCTGGGATTTATTAGTGACATGGAAGTTTAATACAGAAAACAAGTTTTAACTTTAACTTGAATTTCCCAGAAGTTAAATTATTTCATGTTCTGGTACACTTTGGGTAAAAACTATTAAAGACAGAGAGCTGAAATTTTGTATACTGTTTTAAAACATGCTTAAATAAGAGACAGCTCTTGTGACTTAAATTTCAAAATAAAATGCTTTTTTTAAGAAAAATCCTGAATTCATTTCCACAATTTTTGATAATCATACTTGAAATTTTTTGTACTATAATTTATGACAGTCATCTTTCAATAGCCTGCTTTAAGATGAAGTGTAAAGAACTTTGTTTGTATTTTGAGCAATGTGTACCTATGATGTATACAAGTAATTAGTACAGTTTATTTCACTTGCAACAAGAAGTACACTTAAAAAGAAGTTGGAGAGCTAAAGCTGTGGTTCATACATAAAAATGTTCCCAAAAGGTGTCTTAAAACATGGTAAGCGTTATATGGGCTTACAAATCCTATTCTTTTAATTACACTGTTTACAAAAATGACAATTTCCAGGTTTCATTGTTATTCACAGACCAGTCTCCTTAAACATCTTACGTAAGATCTCTGGAAGTAACATTAGCATATCAGTCATTTTTGGATGGATATTATGTGTTTTTGTGTGTCTGAGGTGTTCTAAGGATTTCCTCACTATAGGTTAGAGGCAGTATTTCCTGCACTGCGTTCTGCAGAACATTGTTATTCTGCGAGAAGTGAGTAAGTGCCCCATTGAAAGCAGTTAATAATCTATATACTAAGATGTTCTGCGTTCTTTCGGATATGTCAGTTAATAGGTATGACAGTTAATAGTCTGGCCTTTTTCGACAACTTTTTAATTTTTTTAAAATTTTATTGTGATATCCATATTGTTAGTTATGATTTAAAATTGAAGGAATCACTGAATAAAAGAGTTTATTTCATTTTTTAAAAATTTTACTAATTTTATTAGCCTTCAAATAAAAAAGTGTTCCATCAAAGTATCAAGACTGTCAAAGTGTTAAGTAAGAGGAAGAGTTTGGATAACCCTCGTTTACGGAATGAATCATTTATCTGATTTTTATGTTGTGTGTGTGTGTGTGTGTGTGTGTGTGTGTGTGTGTATGTATGTATGTGTGTGTTTGTGTGTGTGTATGTGAGGAGGGAGGGAGAGAGAGAGAGATTGAGAGGGAGCGAGAGGGAGGGAGAGAGAGAGAGAGAGAGAGAGAGAGAGAGGGGGGGGAGGGGCAGGTTGTGAAGAAGAAGGAAGTTAGGAATGAGGCTTTGTCCCACTACAGGAAGTAGCCAACCTGTAAGTCTTTAAAGGTAAATCTATGCTCTACTGATTCTTTTTCTCATCAGTCTGTATGATGCGGCCACCACAAATTCCTCTCCTTTTCTAACGTCTTCTTCCCTGAGCAGTAGCACTTGCACACTACGTCCTCAGTTATTTGTTGGACATCTTCCCCTGCAGTTTTTACGCTCTACTGTTCCCTCAAGTAACATTCAGGTTACTCCTTGACGTCTTAAGATACATCCAATCACGCTTTCGCTTTTTCCACGTGCACAGATTATGCTGATAACGTCATTTCTTATCGTAGTTATACACTTCATTTTCAATATTTCTGTTGCATCACATCTCAAACGCCATTCTCTCTTTTTTTTGTTTTCTCCAAAGTCCCACGATTTATTTATTTATTTCCATACGGTTTTGTGCTTCAACGTCTTCCTCAAATTAAGACTTATATTTGACACTAATAGTTTGCTTTGGCCAGCAATGTAATCTTTGCCTGTGCTAGTTTGCTTCTAATGTCCTCCTTGGTTCATCCAACATGTGGAATTTTCTGACAATTATGCTTATTGTACGTGGAGGGTTGTATACGTGACGGTTAGTTTAGGAGCTGAGGTGTATAAATAGCGTTCTGGGAGAGGCCAGCTGTCCGCCTCGCGCTGTCACCTGCTACACGTAATGTATTTATGAGGTCTGGAAGAATCGTTCCCGCTTCTGGGAGGCCGTCGCAGGCAGAATTGCGCTCGTGGCCGAGGCCCCCTGCTGAATAATACAGCAGCTGGCGCGGCTTAATTGGGGCACCCAATACTGGCGAGTCACAGCTCGGCTAGAGGGCGAATTGCAGCCCCGCCGACCCATTAAAAGGCGCATTCCCCTTTTAACTGTACTGGTGTGTGAAGCGTAAGGACGAAAGTAACTTTGTCACTGCGTGTCAAGGCTTGACGAAACTTGGACCATAGGCAGAAAGAGCTGCTAGACAATAGTACAGAAGGTAACTGAAAGACATGCGCAATTAAACGAAGACAAGTGACACTTTTATTCAAAGAATAATTACAGCGAGCTCATCGCGATTCTTGATGGGTCACTGGACTTTAAAGAAGGCGAGACATCGTTCGTAATAGGATGGGTGATCAGCACGGACTGCAATGTATGCCCTGAAACATGCTCCCAAGCTGAACAAAAGGTTTGTAGGCTATTCTTGTGCTATGGCGTTCCATACCTCCACCACAGCAGTTGAAAATTGTTGGATGGTCACTGATGCTGCAATATGTCTCCCCAACGCATACCATATGTGCTCGATGAGATTTCGATCCAGGTGTTGCTCCACCTGTGCAGTTTGAAGCGGCCGCACATTGCCATCCACAAAAATGAAGTCAGAGCTGAATACACCCCAGAAAAGACGCAGATGGGGAAGGAGTACAGTGTTATAATGACGCTCATCAGTGAGTGTACGGTGTTCAAAGAATTTGCTGTTAGTAAGCCCATACAATATTATCTCTCTCCAAAACGTAACACCAGGACCACCAAAAGGGCCATATTCAAGAACGTTTCTGTGTGCGTTACGTGTTACCACCTCTCTCCATATGAGGATGCGTCCAACATTGTCGAACATTCTGGTGTGGGGAGGCATAATGTTGCTATGGCTTACTAACCTATACGTCTTTGAACGCCGAACACTCAATGGTCAATGTTATTGCGGCATTGCACTCCTTCCCCATATGCGACTTTTCAACGATGTATTTTATGGAAGACAATGCGCTTCCAACGGCATAGTTGAGGTGGTCTTGGAACGAGAGGATATTTGACGAATGAAAACTGTGCGACCTCTTCCAAAGGTGCTGGTGGAGAAGGCTTTGGAACGAGAGCATATTCGGCAAGTGGACTGCATTATCCATTCCTCTGACTTAAAACCCATCGAGCACGACTGGTATGCGTTTTGGAGACGTGTAGCAGCATCCACATTCAGCCGTGTGCTGCTCGCGTTCATGCCGTTTATTCTTTGCAATTTTGTCTCATCGAGTGGTGTCTTGTTTCTTCCTTATCTACTGGCGTAGCGAAGTTCCTGGTTTGCCTCCTTGAGTGGCAGCAGCAGCACTTATCGATACTAGTATTGTCGTACTATCTTTGTGTGACAACTAGTATTTCCTGGTGGTGGTGGTGTGTGTGGTGGCCAGCCGGTTGGGACGAAGCAGCGAGGAAGTCTCCGAGGCGCAGGCTCAAGCCATGACCGCTGGCGGCGTGCACATGCTGTCGGATCGCGGCGCTAGCGACGAAGTTCGTTGCCCACCGAACCTGGATGCTGAAATTGAGTGATCAGTTAGCCTGCTATAAAAACTCAACTATTGTGACATCTCTTCGTTCATTTGTGGGTTGTTGCTCCCTGGGCCATTTGGACTAGCAGCAACGTATAATGTGTTGGAGTTGGCGAAATCTTGCAGCCGTCTTTCTATATTGTGATTAATTATTAAATTGACTGTTACTTGCCAGTGAAGTGCACCAGCGGTATTTTCTGCCCTGTGGCCGCTAACGCCCCAGTTACCTGCCCTAGTCGTTAGCATACTTTTCGGCAGTGTGCCTTTACTCGTCATCTTGATGCTGTCCGGCAGGACGTGTAGTTTGACAGCCCTTTAAGTTGTTTGGTTCATATTTGCTTAGAGTGGTTATTGTTCCCTTGGCTGTTTTAAAACGCCAATTTCTGAAGACGTAGTTCTGTCCGTATCCTCGTCCTCGGCCGGTATTTTCCATCATTGTGCTGTTGGTAAGACGGAAGGGAATTGGTTAAATTGTTGGTTGGTCCTTGGGCTGTCCCTAGTTTGGGTTGCCATCCAATTACTTAAAAAAATGGCTCTAAGCACTATGAGACTTAACATCTGAGGCCATCAGTCCCTTAGACCTAGAACTACTTAAACCTAAGTAACCTAAGGACATCACACAGATCCATGCCCGAGGCATGATTGGAACCTGCGACCGTAGCAGCAGTGCTGTTCCGGATTGAAGCGCCTTGAACCGCTCGGCCACAGCTGCCGGCTCCGATTATTTAACTTCAACTCATTATTGTGCAACTCACAGTAACTATTTACGGCTCCATCCACAACCATAACCTTATCCTGTGCACTCTATGAGTAGCTACCAACCTGGTTTCACACATGCACCAACGACTGTCAAGATCTTATCAACGGCTCTGGTGGAGTAATGGAACGCTGTTCCACAAAAACTCCGTACAAACCGCTCCACTGGCAGCCTGCGCTGCCATCTCCGTATTGCTCCGAACCGGTTGTCCGCCAGCTCCCACTGCAAACTCCACTTCGAACTCCAGGAACGCTCGAACTTAAGACCTTGGCTAAGCCAAAAAGGCCACTGGCAGAAGTATACCTCCGAGGTAAACCACATGGCCAACGACACAGGCGCTGTATGATCCGAAGACAGGTATCAATTGCCATGCTGACTGTCAGTACTGTTCCAGAAGTCGTGGCACTGGAAGAGTTGATATTTGTGTTGCTGCAAGCACGTGCATTTTCCGACAAGATATATGACGTGGCGGGACAAGCCTACAATGCCAAGTGAACAATATGTCATCACAGGGCTTCGTCACGTGACAACTTTCAGAACCTGCATGGCGTTTAGAATGGTCCTCCTAACATTATCGATTTAATATGTGCCACTCCTTAAGTCAAATGCTCGTCACTGTATAACGTAGTCGAATATTGATAGTTGTGTTTCGTAATGAAACTTCGCCGTGAATTAGCAGTTCATGGCGCAGTTGATTTAGCAAACTGTTTTACATTTGGGCGCCAACACTGGTCGTGCACTCCTGCCGCAGTAGAGGACGCCGGAATCTGCTGGTTTGTCAAAGCTGTGCCACAGCGAGGCTAGGACCGCCATGGGACGACAGTGGAGGGCGAGTCGGCGGTTAGCGAAGGAAGCGGCATGAAATCAGAGTCAGCGCTGGGGCCGGGGGCAGTCGCGCGTCGGGAGTTCGTGTGCTGCACCGGGCTACGATTCGTGCCCTGCTCAGTCTTGTTTACGTCCTGGAGTGGCTGGCTCTGGGACGGTCAGCAGGCCGCGTCCACATTAGAAATGTCACTTGGCCCTTGGCAGTCTATGAGGTGGTCCTGTCAATAGGGACGCAACCGCGGTCGTCATCGTGACTCAGTGAAGACGTGAGAGTACGCAGGTGACCAGCAAGAAGACATCACAGCTGGCGGCTATCTGAGAGGGTACTCAACTGGATGAAGCTGAGGAAGAAGTTTGTAAATCAAAGCAGTAGAGGCAGCCCAGTAGAGTCTCATGTCTGGGCTTGTGACTGCTTGCTGCGAACACAGGCACTGGCTCCTGTCTGGGCGAGCAGATGCTGTTTGGCTTCGTAGTCCCAGGGAAAGCCGGCCGAAGTGGCCGTGCGGTTAAAGGCGCTGCAGTCTGGAACCGCAAGACCGCTACGGTCGCAGGTTCGAATCCTGCCTCGGGCATGGATGTTTGTGATGTCCTTAGGTTAGTTAGGTTTAACTAGTTCTAAGTTCTAGGGGACTAATGACCTCAGCAGTTGAGTCCCATAGTGCTCAGAGCCATTTGAACCATTTTTTAGACCCAGGGAAAGCTGTGATGCCAAGATACGAGTGCAAGCTGTTATTAGCATGGTGTGTGCTTGGCTACGAGAATGTGGAAAGGTTGTACTGATTGTTTTCAGTGTAAACCTTTGTTGTAAAAATGACAGTGTCTGACACTACTTTGGGATGTGGGGTATTCTTTGGACATTGCGTTTGGTGGTAATATCTGAATATTTTGGATATTTCGTGTCATTCTTTTACGCTTTGCACAACTGTTTGTGATATGTTGTTTCGTACCCACCTTATCGTAGAGTTACAGGTATTCTGAGAATTATACTGTATGTTATACTGTACTGCATATTAAGTTGCATTTTGTAATTTGAGGGCTGTCTTTTTTTCACCTTATGCATGGGCTCGGATTTGTTGAGCTAGGTAGTAATTGTATTTAAAACTTGATAAGCATTGTCGTCCATATATGCCCCAACCACTTCCCATTCCAACCGTTCCCTGGCCACAGAATAATGAACTCTTATGGGTTATAACACTCCTACACCGACTATCCGTAGCTCAGAGAAAGGGCATTGACTGAATGCAGAAGGAGGCAATTGTAAATTTGGTTCCCTCCAAACGAAAATGAATTTTCGACCAGTTAACTTCTGTAAAACTTTTGAAATCTCTCGTTTGGAAGTTAAAACAGTTTCACATTGTAGTTAATGTCGCATACACAATCTACATGTATTGTGTCACAATTGGTACTGTCTGCAGCTGTCTCTTAAAAGCAGCATCTATTGCAAAATCTGCATATGATCTAAATTATATGAACTTTTTTAAGCAGTCACTGTCACGAATTATAGGCTCACATTAATCCCTTTTTTATACTGTGTATTTCTGATGAATAGTAAACCTTTAAGGAGGAGATGATACAGGTCAACTGGAATAAAACACTTTACATAATATGTATCTATTTTTTCTGATTATAGGGATCGACTGGTCACAGAGAGAAATTTTAATTTGGCGTGATAGTATTTTAGTTGCTAATGATTCATTTTTGTTTTGAAGTTCAATTGTGAAGATGTGCTCCAGTTCATATAACCAAATTTTCAACTATGACTGTGGTTGGTTTTTTGTTGGACAGTTGTACCATGTCGTTTAAATATATAAATGTATTTACTAATTCTGTGCATACTCATATGGTATTGGTATTAAGGACAGCTTTAAGTTGACGGTTTTTGCGCTGAGCCTTTTCTGTAAAGTGGTGGCGAATTCTAGTAAGTCGGAAGCTGGAGCGAGGAACCAGCGAGATGGCGCGATTGTGGGCAGAAGGCAGGGTACACTCGCATATCATAGGAATGACGTCAGGGAAATGCCATTGGAGACCAGTGCAACGGAGGCCAGAAACAAGAAAATCCTTGAACGTCAACTAGTGCCTACGAAACAAGAGACGGTAACAGTGCTTTCATAAACTATGAATTTTCCAGTGATACCTCTATTACCATCTAGCAAAAACTAAAAAACCCGCAGACCTGACAGACGTTTGCAGTAGTCGTAAATATACTTCTTAAACCGTAGAAAATCATCGTAACTGGCGTGACGTAATAGCACGTTCGCCTAAGATTCCAATTTCCCACAATTGCCATACTATTAAGTAACCACACGTTATGTGTTAAATATCTGATAAAAATGCATTTTCCGAGTTGTACGTAGTTTCAGCAGTATACCATAAATTGCTTCATTATTCATTTCGAACCAGACAAATGAACTAGTTGGCAGCACAATACAACAGTAACTGCCTATGTAACAGCGACTGCAGGGCTTCAGAACATACAGAGTATTATTATTACTATTAGTAGTAGTGGTAGTAGTAGTAGTAGTAGTAGTAGTAAAAGCAGCGGTAGTAGCAGTGGTCAGACGCAAAGAATTGGCAGCCTAAAGTCTTTCAGTTTCTGCAGGTTAAGAGGCAAGCAGTCCAGCAATCAAGTGATTCACAAAGAGTACGCCTAAGAATAGTGCACACATTTTAACTTGATTGACTCTGAATAGGGCTGCAGGCTGTGGATGAGGAAGTGTCGCTAAGGAGAGGAATGGTGCATAAGGACCTTGTTTGTAGCGAAGAAAAATAGAACTTTAATACTAACACGGAGATTGCACCAGTACACAATAACATTTGGTTCAAAGGAAACAGCTTCTGAATAAATGATAGTAAAATGTCATGATCTGACCATAACTGGTCTAACACAATACAGTTCTTGAAGGTACAAGCTGCGTGCAGTCTGTCACAGTAGGGTACTGCCAGAGTCCACTTATGCGGCACTAATGAGGTCTGAACGTCCGCCTGGTATGCTCTGCCCTCTGAGTAGTGGACTCGCTGAGCTTCCGTTGTCGATCGTTGACGTCGAGAGGTCGAGGCTGAGAATAGAACTGACTGGCTAACTGGTAAGCTGTGTCCTATTACGCCATCTAGTAGAGAAATAGTAGGAATTTGTAAAGCGTGACTCTCGGAGGCGAGCTAGTGTCACCAACAGCAGGGCTGTATCAGGCTGATGTGTCGCCTCCAGCAAGTACAGCGACAGACGCAGGCTGGAGATCCGGTCGAGTCGCAGCGGCCTTGACTGGGAGGCAACCCGCAGCACTCACTTGTGCGGCATGTGGCTGGATATTTAGGCGCCAGACAGATGCCACAGAAAGGTTTCTTTTTTGAGGAGTTGTGGGTAGCACTACCGATGCACTGAGAATTGCTTCATAATCCTATAGAAATGTTGTTACAAATAAGCAACTGTCTCCTTGACATATGTAATAAAACACCCACAAAAACTAAATAATTTTTTTTCGTAATTTTAATACTTTCGTTGTTGTAGGTGTGTTTACACGTCCTGCTACGCCGTTCCCCAGGTATTGCGGACCTGTATAAGCCCGCCGCTTAGGTTTCCCTACACTTATGGCCGTCTGCATGCCTCCTGAGCTGCCGACATCTCACTGCTGCGAATGAGTTACTTCCATATCTCGGTGAATAAAAAGGTTTCGAGAATTTATCATACAACATATGTGGCTTATTGCGCGCTATCATTTGCAGAACACCTCGTTTGGATACCTTGAATCGTTTTTGAGATATGACGATTGTTTTCAAAACATGACTCGCGATGCGCAAGGACGTGATTGGGCGCGTCGCGCACGATCATCTTAACGTATAAAACCAAATACACTCCTGGAAATTGAAATAAGAACAGCGTGAATTCATTGTCCCAGGAAGGGGAAACTTTATTGACACATTCCTGGGGTCAGATACATCACATGATCACACTGACAGAACCACAGGCACATAGACACAGGCAACAGAGCATGCACAATGTCGGCACTAGTACAGTGTATATCCACCTTTCGCAGCAATGCAGGCTGCTATTCTCCCATGGAGACGATCGTAGAGATGCTGGATGTAGTCCTGTGGAACGGCTTGCCATGCCATATCCACCTGGCGCCTCAGTTGGACCAGCATTCGTGCTGGACGTGCAGACCGCGTGAGACGACGCTTCATCCAGTCCCAAACATGCTCAATGGGGGACAGATCCGGAGATCTTGCTGGCCAGGGTAGTTGACTTACACCTTCTAGAGCACGTTGGGTGGCACGGGATACATGCGGACGTGCATTGTCCTGTTGGAACAGCAAGTTCCCTTGCCGGTCTAGGAATGGTAGAACGATGGGTTCGATGACGGTTTGGATGTACCGTGCACTATTCAGTGTCCCCTCGACGATCACCAGTGGTGTACGGCCAGTGGAGGAGATCGCTCCCCACACCATGATGCAGGGTGTTGGCCCTGTGTGCCTCGGTCGTATGCAGTCCTGATTGTGGCGCTCACCTGCACGGCGCCAAACACGCATACGACCATCATTGGCACCAAGGCAGAAGCGACTCTCATCGCTGAAGACGACACGTCTCCATTCGTCCCTCCATTCACGCCTGTCGCGACACCACTGGAGGCGGGCTGCACGATGTTGGGGCGTGAGCGGAAAACGGCCTAACGGTGTGCGGGACCGTAGCCCAGCTTCATGGAGACGGTTGCGAATGGTCCTCGCCGATACCCCAGGAGCAACAGTGTTCCTAATTTGCTGGGAAGTGGCGGTGCGATCCCCTACTGCACTGCGTAGGATCCTACGGTCTTGGCGTGCATCCGTGCGTCGCTGCGGTCCGGTCCCAGGTTGACGGGCACGTGCACCTTCCGCCGACCACTGGCGACAACATCGATGTACTGTGGAGACCTCACGCCCCACGTGTTGAGCAATTCGGCGGTACGTCCACCCGGCCTCCCGCATGCCCACTATACGCCCTCGCTCAAAGTCCGTTAACTGCACATACGGTTCACGTCCACGCTGTCGCGGCATGCTACCAGTGTTAAAGACTGCGATGGAGCTCCGTATGCCACGGCTAACTGGCTGACACTGACGGCGGCGGTGCACAAATGCTGCGCAGCTAGCGCCATTCGACGGCCAACACCGCGGTTCCTGGTGTGTCCGCTGTGCCGTGCGTGTGATCATTGCTTGTACAGCCCTCTCGCAGTGTCCGGAGCAAGTATGGTGGGTCTGACACACCGGTGTCAATGTGTTCTTTTTTCCATTTCCAGGAGTGTAACTAGAGAACGAAATGAGATGTCCTTCCGCTCTTAATTTTAAATAAAATTCCGATATCTTATCTACATTTCAGTAACAGCATTGAATGAGCTAAAATCATCCATACGCATAGTTTAAGCAATACGTTTTTACCTCTGCAAAATCTTTAAGATTTCTTGCAATGTTTTACTTCATTTAATGCAGCACAGTAATTATCACATATAAAGAAAAGAAATTCGTCCTTTATAAACCAAAGATGTAAGACTGTGCTAGGGCGATGCAGTCCTGGACTGTGCGGCTGGTCTCGGCGGAGGTTCGAGTCCTCCCTCGGGCATGGGTGTGTGTGTCTGTACTTAGGATAATTAAGGTTACGTAGTGTGTAAGCTTAGGGACTGATGACCTTAGCAGTTAAGTCCCATAAGATTTCATACACATTTGAACATTTTGTAAGACTGTGAGAGGCGCAAAAATCAGAATTTTTCACCTAATAGTTTCCTTAAAAAACGGATGGCAAATATTTGATAGCGGCCGGTAAGTACGCATGGACGGAACTGGACGCGCCCAACCGTCCGTCGGATACAAAACCGAATAAAAATGGTTCAAATGGCTCTGAGCACTATGGGACTTAAATCTGAGGTCATTAGTCCCGATGACTTGGAGAACTACTTAAACCTAACTAACCTAAGGATATCACATACATCCACGCCCGAGGCAGCATTCGAACCTGCGACCGTAGCAGCAGCGCGGTTCCGGACTGAAGCGCCTAGAACCGCTCGGCCACAGTGGCATGCTGAAACCGAATAACTCGAAAACGAAATGAGATATCGTTTTGCCCCTCAATTTCAAATAAAATTTTGATATCTTGTCTACATTTCATTCCCTGCTACGTGTAGGTTAAAATCGAGCACATGCAAATTTTTTTTACCTACGCGAACTCGTAAAATTTCGTGCCATGTTTTTCCCTGAATTTGACGCAGCGGATAACGGATAACGAAATGAAATTTAGTTCTTTATCGAGTGTACAAAAGAGATTGTAAGATGTGCAGAAATCAAATTTTCTACGTAATAGTTTTCGAATATTCGGATGGTACGTATTTCACATCAGCCGCAAAACTGTCTCTCAGCAGAGGTAGCAGCATTTGGCGATCACTACAGCCGTAACAAACGCAGCAGCCTCATCAAGCAATGCAAAGAGCTCTTCTGTAGCAGCGGAAGGGCTAAAAATGAAAGAGTTAAAAGAAATTATTTTTCATTCTAAACTTTAGTTAGCAGCTAATGTTGATAGCAGGTATCAACGGTGGAAATGGGGTGAGGGATACATCTAATATCTGATTGTAGTCAGGAATAATGGTCCCAGAAATGTTGAGAACCACTACCCTACAGGAAAAGGAACCCAGGGCTGCTGATGTAGGTGGCCAGGGGGAACTTAGCGCTGTAGCCCAATGATGAGTAGTCTTGTAGTAAAAACTGTCGGTGGCTCGGTTTGGTGGACGTTGCGATGGAGTTTCGTACGTCAGGCAGCATCTGCAGGGCAGTAGCTTGGATGGAAGTTCGGCCATTGCATAGAAATTATAGAGCTATTAAATATCACTGATGCTAGGAGTTACGCTGAGAAATGCTGCTGGGTCGATGAACGATTTGGACAATGAAACTGTTTGGGAATTGCTAGCGGTTCGTTGAGGAATCTTTGTTAGACAGGCATAATACAGGTTGTGGTCAAAAATAGAATGATTCGTGGCTGCTTTGCGATGCGCATGCTCTGTTATAGATGAAGCTCCCTTACCTCAAAGGAATGCGTAATTCCCCTGGACTTAAATTTGTTACAACGAACTTTTATTGGATCATGGATTGTCCCTGTGCTACCTAAATAGTTTTCTCCAAATAGTTCACTTGTACTGCAATTTCAGAACCTTTTGGCAATTCTCTGTAGACCTACTCTTAAAAGGAACAGGTATTTACTGCGGTGCGTAAACAACCCTAAGAGCCATGGTATTCACCGCACTTAACTGATGGAAGCCGTAAGTTCCACGAATATGCTGTTCAGTACACTGTATCAACTCGTAAAATACTGCTGGTACCTCTAGAGAATACAGTAGACGTTTTCCTAACAGCAGAATACTAGATACAGTGTGTGAGTGTGGGCTTTCCCAGCATATACGACTAATGAAAGCCTCTCTGGTTTACAGATGGGTGACAGTATTAAGATATAGCGTCTACATCAGATTCGAGAACATTTACTCATGTGCGAATGTGGACTTCGCCTGCATATACTGTGAATCAAAGCCTCTCTGTTTTCCAGTTAAACAACAGTATTAAAATACAGCCACCCGCACGATGTTCAAGAATATTTACTCATGTGTAAGCATGCGCGTGGACTTTCCCGGCATATTCCATTGATCAAAACCTTTCGGGTTTTCCAGCCGGATGACTGTGTTAAAATACTGCCACTCTTAAGTTTAACAGCAAACACTTGTAGCATCCGCCACTGGAATTTGATAAGCTTCTCTGTGACGGTCACGTGCTCACTAAATAAACACGTGCAAAACGCGCAGCCTTTATTTACCCATTATCTGTATTAATCCTCACGTGTAACCGTGCCAAATTGACGAGAAATACTTCCAAATCTGCCGGTGAGATTTTTATCACATGATTGACATTTCGTCGGCCTCTGTGACCGAGCGGTTCTAGACGCTTCAGTCCGGAACCGCGCTGCTGCTACGGTCGCAAGTTCGAATCCTGCCTCGGGTATGGATGTGTGTGCTGTCCTTAGGTTAGTTAGGTTTAATTAGTTCTAAGTCTAGAGGACTGATGACCTCAGATGTTAAGTCCCATTGTGCTTAGAGCCCTTTGAACCATTTGATTCACATTTCCTTCAGATTATCCTAACGATTTCCTCTTGGTATTTGATTTTCCTACATTATATTAGATTTATATTAATACCTTCAGCTGCTAAAGGGCGTTGATATGAATCAATGGGGACAGGTGAAAATGTGTGCCCCGACCGAGACTCGAACCCGCGATCTCCTGCTTACATGGCATACCCATATAAGTACATAAATTATATTAGGTTGTTGTATAATTTCTTAGCGTTTTAAGAGAAGGAGCTTCGTGTTTTTGCTTTGAATGGTGATATGAGTTCATTTATCGAATGTCATTTTTTATTTGTAGTTTACTGTTGCTATCTGAGTTGCCATTTCGTCATTTGGATGTAGTAAGTGGTGCTGTGGACGCTACAAATTGGACTGCCAAGAGGAGAAATCTGAGCACTTCCAACATATTCTTCTGTTTGAGCTCAGTAGAGGGTTGACAGCGGCGGAGGCAGCCAGAAATATTTGCGCCGTGTGTGGGGATAACGCTACTGGACAGAGCACGGCAAGAAAATGGCTTCCTCGTTTTAAGAAGGATCGTTTTGACATTAGTGACGCTCCACGTCCAGGAAGACCTTGAGGGTTTTATGCAGATCCTTTATCCATATTAATCCATAATGATCCACGTCAGTGAACTAAAGAACTGGCAGATGTAATGAACTGTGAAAACAGTGCGACATTTTCACGCATTGTGGAAGGTTTAAAAATCGGGTGTACGGGTACTGCATGCTCTAAGCCAAAATCACAAATATCAGCGGAAGATCATGTATGAATCTCTTCTTGCTCGTCGCCAACTGGCTCTTGAACAACACCGAAGATTCTTATCCTGTATCATTACTGATGACGAGTAATGGTGTCTTTATGCTAACATAAGGAAAAAGAAGGAATGGTTGAGCCCAAAGCAAAGCAACAACTCCATCTACACTCTACAAAGACCTGCGCACATTCAAAAACGTAATGTTATGCGGTCGGTGGAGCAGCAGAGGTGTAACCATCATTGCGACCTGCTGGGATCAGTGAAAGACGATCTGGTATTGCGGAAGGCGCGAATTTATAAAATACCTTGTTAGTGTGGCATGTCATATATAAGAAAACATTGCCAACAGTGGAAGAACATTGCACTCAACATCAACGCTGTACTCGCCTTTTGCAACCTAGCAAATCTGCAGTTGCTGAGCATTGCATTTCCACTGGACACTCAATGGAGTTTGACGACAACAATTTGGGCCACAGCAACATTCTTTTGGAACTCCGTCATAAAAGAATCAGTGGAAATTGGCATGACAGCCAATCTTACGAACCGTGACAATGGTTACCAGCTAGATAATGCGTGGAACCCCGTCATCTCTAAGATCTGCTCCAGACGAAGACGTCAGAATACTCCGATGACCGCGGCAATTGAAAACGCCGAAGACAGCTGAGTTCTGCAGTTCCACCAGCGAGGGCGCTGCCGGCGGGCGGTGTGGTTCGTCTGTCAATATGATTTTGAGACATGCGCGGAATACTCTCCGCACGCTATATATTACGGAACTGAGGGCGTCTTCGTCAGTCTTCGGTGGCTCACCTGAGGATGGCTGGCAGTTGTCCAGTCGAAATATCGTGGATGGAAGCTAACGACGACCGGCTGCAAGCCCGAAATCTTTTTGAATATTTAGTTCGCCGGGAAAATTTAAAAGAAAAAAAAAATTTCACATCATTGCCGACGTTTATTGTCAACAACTGAAACGTACTGCAGACGCAGTTCAATAATAAGACTGGATGGTGTGATGTTACTCCACAACAACGTCCTCCCACATTCAGGTTAACTGAGAAACACACTCTACAATAGTTGGGATGAGAAGGCATTCCGCGCCCACCTTATTTGCCTGATCTTGCGCCCTCAGATTTTCACCTTTCCCGCTCTCTACCTTCAACGAACTTCCCTCCCCCATGAAAATGCGCCCTAAACATGGCGTGGATGATTGACATTTCCTTAAAAAGTTCACGGCGATTTCGGCTTGGTATTGCTTTTGCTGCAGCTATTTTTGTGTCATCGTTCCCCTTCATCTGGCTCCGCGCCGTCAGCCTCAGCTATTTTATGGTTCTTACTCTTCCCAGAGATTTATTGCCAATGTAATAACGGCAATGTCATGGGTCTTTCGACCTATGTATGTGCAATATACTAGTTTTACTTAACGTGAGTCTTACCTTCTGTTTTCTGTACCAAGCGTCGTTCCTTTTCAGGACTTCCTACATTTCACTGCAGTTTGCTTACGGCCTTACAGAGCTTCCGACGTGATCCGCCAGTTTCATCATCTTACTACTAAACCCTAATCATGGAACCCAGTAAGAGTTGCAGGCTGTTTATTTAATTGCTAGAAAAATGGTTCAAATGGCTCTGAGCACTGTGGGACTTAATATCTGTGGTCATCAGTCCCCTAGAACTTAGAACTACTTAAACATAACTAACCTAAGGACAGCACACACATCCATGCCCGAGGCAGCATTCGAACCTGCGACAGTAGCGGTCACGCGGTTCCAGACTGAAACGCCTAGAACCGCACGGCCACACCGGCGGCAAAAAGATTCTTTTAGATATTTCGCTTAGTTATTGATAGAAATTAAAAACTTAAATGCTTTCATACTCTAAGAGGTATAATCTTATGTTAAAAGCTTAACACAATAAAACCGCTGTTACAGTTAGGAAGCGCGCTTTTCTGCTGAGGCAGAGTAACTGACGCCGCACAAATACCCAAGATACGTTCATCGAGCATTTGAGAGTGACTGTGCTTAGCGACCTCCGACAAACTTCAGACGTAATTTCAAACCTTTACGAAACTTTTTCTTGCTGACGACTCCAACAAAATGATGAAAACAAAAAAGTTTATCGCTTTCAGCGTTTTCGATCGTGACACTCTCTAACTTCGTCCTCAGCCATAATGTTTTAATTTATTTCTTCTTTAGTACCGATTTTATTTGCAACACAGTTTGCAGACAGTATTGACATACCTCACTGATTCTGTTTGCCGAGGAATATCATTGTAAGACATATGACATCTAGACATTAAGACGGATGAAAAATACTTACTTTACATACTTTAAGTCATATTTAACACATTAACTCATTTATAAAATAATCAGATCCTGAAACGTTTTCTACATGACTGTTCGATTCTTCAAAAAATCAAGTGTTTGCTGGTTCAAATGGCTCTACGCACTATAGGACATAACATCTGAGGTCATCAGTCCCCTAGACTTAGAACTACTTAAACCTAACTAACCAAAGGACATCACACACATCCCTGCTCGAGGCAGGATTCGAACCTGCGACCGTAGCAGCAGCGCGGTTCCGGACTGAAGCGCCTAGAACCGCTCGACCACAGCGGCTGGCCATTTTTTACTGGTGTGTAACGAAAACTTGAAGGCTCTTCGAAGTTACTTTAGCAGAAAATGAGAGAAGTAACCACCTATGCGCCCCGCGGGGTTAGCCGAGCGGTCTCAGGCGCTGCAGTCGTGGCCTGTGCAGCTGGTCCCGGCGGAGGTTCGACTCCTCCCTCGGGCATGGGTGTGTGTGTTTGTCCTTAGGATAATTTAGGTTAAGTAGTGTGTAAGCTTATGGACTGATGACCTTAGCAGTTAAGTCCCATAAGATTTCACACACATTTGAACATTTTTTGAGCACCTAAGCAAAAATTATTGTTTTGACACACTCATAGTAACTAACCTGACCCATGCGAATAAACGAGCGTATTAACGCGAAGTTTTCGGGATTCTGGGATGAGCGCCTGACTCCGATCGAATCCTCACGTCGGACTAACAAGGTTCGGAGTGGTGGCCGGGCCGCTTGTGGTTTCTAGGCGGTTTCCCGCAACCAACTGCCTAAATACCAGCCTGGTGCCCATATTCTCGTCCCAGTTACACACTACGTACATGTTTGGAAAACCATCTTACTCTAGAACATGTGCTTATTCCAGACGCAGCCCAGACGGACGAGGTACGGGGTTTGGTGGGGGTAGGGGGTGGGGGAGGCTGGAGCCAGGAAGAGTATCTGGCCATCTACTGTCTCTAACGTTGCTTCAACCCGTACAACAATGCCGACCCCATAGCGTAACGGGAAAAGGCAAGGACGAAGGAGAGGAACATAATAAATCATCTAAAACCGACTATTTATAATATTGCTCTAGTTTCCTTACTTTTACTATATTACATCAATATATATAAAAGAACAAGCAGTCTTGGTTGCAGTGTTAAAATATCCCAGCAGGTAAATGCCCCCTTTCAAAGCTTTAAAAATGCTACACGGTGTCCTTATTACGGCATGTGGCGCAGTCTAATGCAAACCAAACGGGATCAGGCCTACGGTAACTCTTCACATCACAGGCATGCATATTCTGGCTGCACCCATCTGTGGTATATTTTATACGTGGTATCCGATGTACCATTCACGACCAAATATCATCAATCCGAAGACTAAATAAAAGTTAAGCGCTTCATTGAGAAATAACAAAAAATACGAGGGTTGGAACTTTAATAGTGGCAACTATTTATTTACTGCTCGTACAAAATAGATACGTGTTTCAAAAATTTACTGACCTTCAAAGTAGTCACCAGCGTTGTGCATAACCCGTTGCCAGCGATGTGGAAGTCGTAGGATACTCTTAGCAGGGCCAGTTGTGTTGACAGTTCGAGCGGCGCCGTCTATTGCCCGACGAATTTGCAGCAGTTCTGAAGCGAATGCCGTGAAGTGTTTCCTTCAGTTTAGAAATCGACTTGAACTCACGAGGCTTAAGTCAGGGGAGTGCAGTAGGTGGTATAGCAGCCCCATCAGTCAAACAAATCAGTAACAGCTTTCACAGTACGTGCTTGAGTACTGTCCTGCAAAATGAGGGTCAGGTCCTACAGAAAGTGTCATCACTTCTGTCTCTAAGCTGGTACAAAATGTTCCACAAATGAACCTGGCGTAAAGGTGATAAATTACATAATCACATCTTCCTCCTTCTATTAGCGAAAAGCATACCAAAATCCCTACAGTAGCTCCTGAGATTAGCCTTCACGTAGAGACAGCTACCGCTGGGGACGATACGTACAGAAGAAGATCTGTACAGATATATTTTCTGGCAGTAATGACTGTGTGTAGCTCAATGGCCTGGTGAATATGTGTACATATACAAGACTGAAAATAATCTCCACTTAAATCATATACCATTACCCGTTAAGAAATTAGAATACTCAAATACTGCATTATCGAACGTGTAACCACTTTTATTTTCATATTCCAACCATTTGTAGAACGTTCATATCTTGGATAAACAGACATCACATGGGACAGACTTGCACCACAGTTTTTTAGCATATCTACTTCTTCATGTATACAACATGACTAACTAGATTTTCTATTACATCTAAGTCGTGACTTCAGTGCGATGATAAACTGGTTATGGTAATAATAATAATAATAATAATATTAATAATAATTGTAAATGCTTGAAACATCTTATAACTCCGGTGACAGCTGTTTTATTTTTACTTCTGGGTTCCTTTTTCTTCTTTTATCTCAATCTTAGGTTCCCTATTGTCCCTCATATATGGAAACGACCTTCCATTTACTATACAACAAGCAGAATTAGATCTTTTGCAGATGACACTAGTATTGTAGTCAGTCCAAATACACACACAGAAACAGAAGAAATGGTCTCACTCTCAGTTTTAAAAAGACACGCCACATTTATTTTACACATCTACGACTACTGCACCAATGATAATTGCAGCACATGGTGAGGAAATAATTGAACATGTATATATATATATATATATATATATATATATATATATATATATATATATATATTTATGAGAAAGAAAATATGTTCAGCACGTAGCCATATTTACAAATTGATTTGCGACGTGAATGATTTGTTCCACATCATTACGATTTAACGTGCAAAATGGTCAATGCAACAAGAAAATAATTATGAGTGTTCAGTAAAGCACTAAGTACAGTTTTCCATTCTGTTACTAAGCCTGTTAGCTTTTTTTTTAATACTTACTATCTCCGTTTCAGTTTCGTGCAGATTTTCATGGGGCTGCCCACCTCACCTCTTTCAGCTCACCATACGTTGCATACTAATCTGATCATTTCTTCATGTTACACTCTTGTATTTAGAAATGAAATCCATGAAATGATGGAACGAATTACAAGATTTATAACATTTTAAAAAAGTAAATCAGTAATAACATTAAGCTTACCTACCCTCTGTCTGCTGAAAGTAACAAGAAATGGGTCCGTTTCGTTTGCTCACACTCACCCATTCCGTAGCTCAAACGGCTGTTGTCTTCCTTCTTATTACTCATAGCGATCAGAAAGGGACAGCAGGAATCGGAAATGATCTTGTTCATCATAGTCTTCAAATACTGAGTGCGTACGCTTACATGCTGCGCACAGTTATATTTGAAGATTTCACAACGCGAAACACGACGCTTTAACCAAGTATTGAATTTCAGTCTCAAAGCAATTACGTTGTTGTTGTTGTGGTCTTCAGTCCCGAGACTGGTTTGGTGCAGCTCTCCATGCTACTCTATCCTGTGCAAGCTTCTTCATCTCCCAGTACCTACTGCAACCTACATCCTTCTGAATCTGCTTAGTATATTCATCTCTTGGTCTCCCCCTACGATTTTTACCCACCACGCTGCCCTCCAATACTAAATTGGTGATCCCTTGATGCCTCAGAACATGTCCTACCAACCGATCCCTTCTTCTGGTCAAGTTGTGCCACAAACTTCTCTTCTACCCAATCCTATTCAATACTTCCTCATTAGTTATGTGATCTACCCATCTAATCTTCAGCATTCTTCTGTAGCACCACATTTCGAAAGCTTCTATTCTCTTCTTGTCCAAACTATTTACCGTCCATGTTTCACTTCCATACATGGCTACACTCCATACAAATACTTTCAGAAATGACTTCCTGACACTTAAATCAATACTCGATGTTAACAAATTTCTCTTCTTCAGAAACGCTTTCCTTGCAATTGCCAGTCTACATTTTATATCCTCTCTACTTCGACCATCATCAGTTATTTTGCTCCCCAAATAGCAAAACTCCTTTACTACTTTAAGTGTCTCATTTCCTAATCTAACACACTCAACATCACCCGACTTAATTAGAGTACATTCCAATATCCTCGTTTTGCTTTTGTTGATGTTCATCTTATATCCTCCCTTCAAGACACCATCCATTCCGTTCAACTGCTCTTCCAAGTCCTTTGCTTGTCTCTGACAGAATTAAAATGTCATCGGCGAACCTCAAAGTTTTTCATGTCCCTCGACTCTTATAACTGCCATCTGGTTTCTGTACAAATTGTAAATAGCCTTTCGCTCCCTGTATTTTACCCCTGCTACCTTTAGAATTTGAAAGAGAGTATTCCAGTCAACATTGTCAAAAGCTTTCTCTAAGTCTACAAATGCTAGGACCGTAGGTTTGCCTTTCCTTAATCTTTCTTCTAAGATAAGTCGTAAGGTCAGTATTGCCTCACGTGTTCCAGTATTTCTACAGAATACAAACTGATCTTCCCCGAGCTCGGCTTCTACTAGTTTTTCCATTCGTCTGTAAAGAATTCGTGTTAGTATTTTGCAGCTATGACTTATTAAACTGATTGTTCGGTAATTTTCACATCTGTCAACACCTGCTTTCTTTGGGATTGGAATTATTATATTCTTCTTGAAGTCTGAGGGTATTTCGCCTGTTTCATACATCTTGCTCACCAGATGGTAGAGTTTTGTCAGGACTGGCTCTCCCAAGGCCGTCAGTAGTTCCAATGGAATGTTGTCTACTCCGGGGGCCTTGTTTCGACTCAGGTCTTTCAGTGCTCTGTCAAACTCTTCATCTACATCCTCTTCCATTTCCATAATATTGTCCTCAGGTACATCGCCCTTGTATAGACCCTCTATATACTCCTTCCATCTTTCTGCTTTCCCTTCTTTGCTTAGAACTGGGTTTCCATCTGAGCTCTTGATGTTCATACAAGTGGTTCTCTTATCTCCAAAGGTCTCTTTAATTTTCCTGTAGGCAGTATTTATCTTACCCCTAGTGAGATAAGCCTCTACATCCTTACATTTGTCCTCTAGCCATCACTGCTTAGCCATTTTGCACTTCCTGTCGAACTCATTTTTGAGACGTTTGTATTCCTTTTTGCCTGCTTCATTTCCTGCATTTTTATATTTTCTCATTTCAGCAATTAAATTCAATATTTCTTCTGTTACCCAAGGATTTCTACTAGCCCTCGTTCAAAAAATGGCCCTGAGCACTATGGGACTCAACATCTTAGGTCATAAGTCCCCTAGAACTTAGAACTACTTAAACCTAACTAACCTAAGGACATCATACACACCCATGCCCGAGGCAGGATTCGAACCTGCGACCGTAGCAGTCCCGCGGTTCCGGACTGCAGCGCCAGAACCGCACGGCCTACTAGCCCTCGTCTTTTTACCTACTTGATCCTCTGCTGCCGCTACCCATTCTTCTTCTACTGTACTTCTTTTCCCCATTCCTGTCAATTGTTCCCTTATGCTCTCCCTGAAACTCTGTACAACCTCTGGTTCTTTCAGTTTATCCAGGTCCCATCTCCTTAAATTCCCACCTTTTTGCAGTTTCTTCAGTTTTAATTTACAGGTCATAACCAATAGATTGTGGTCAGAGTCCACATCTGCCCCTGGAAATGTCTTACAATTTAAAACCTGGTTCCTAAATCTCTGTCTTACCATTATATAATCTATCTGATACCTTTTAGTATCTCCAGGGTTCTTCCATGTATACAGCCTTCTATCATGATTCTTAAATCAAGTGTTAGCTATGATTAAGTTGTGCTCTGTGCAAAATTCTACCAGGCGGCTTCCTCTTTCATTTCTTAGCCCCAATCCATATTCAGCTACTACGTTTCCTTCTCTCCCTTTTCCTACACTCGAATTCCAGTCACCCATGACTATTAAATTTTCGTCTCCCTTCACTATCTGAATAATTTCTTTTATTTCATCATACATTTCTTCAATTTCTTCGTTATCTGCAGAGCTAGTTGGCATATAAACTTGTACTACTGTAGTAGGTGTGGGCTTCGTATCTATCTTGGCCACAATAATGCGTTCACTATGCTGTTTCTAGTAGCTTACCCGTATTCCTATTTTCCTAATCATTATTAAAGCTACTCCTGCATTACCCCTATTTGACTTTGTGTTTATAACCCTGTAGTCACCTGACCAGAAGTCTTGTTCCTCCTGCCACCGAACTTCACTAATTCCCACTATATCTAACTTTAACCTATCCATTTCCCTTTTTAAATTTTGTAACCTACCTGCCCGACTAAGGGATCTGACATTCCACGCTCCGATCCGTAGAACGCCAGTTTTCTTTCTCCTGATAACGACATCCTCTTGAGTAGTCCCCGCCCGGAGATCCGAATGGGGGACTATTTTACCTCCGGAATATTTTACCCAAGAGGATGCCATCATCATTTAATCATACAGTAAATCTGCATGCCCTCGGGAAAAATTACGGCCGTAGTTTCCCCTTGCTTTCAGCCGTTCGCAGTACCAGCACAGCAAGGCCGTTTTGGTTATTGTTACAAGGCCAGATCAGTCAATCATCCAGACTCTTGCCCTTGCAAGTACTGAAAAGGCTGCTGCCCCTCTCCAGGAACGACAAGTTTGTCTGGCCTCTCAACAGATACCCCTCCGTTGTGGTTGTACCTACGGTATGGCTATCTGTATCGCTGAGGCACGCAAGCCTCCCCAGCAGCGGCAAGGTCCATGGTTCATGGGGGGGGGGGGGGGCATTTACGTTATGAATGTAGTATCTCGAGCGTAGGATGAACTTTGTTATGGACGCAATATGGGCTTGGTGGCAAAAGTAGGACACTTACAACCGTAGTAGAGAACAATTTATAAATTTCTCTGTATGCCCGCAAAGATCCACAACATTACGTCAAAATATAGAGCTACAAAACATTACTGAAACTACTCCGATTATTATTAACAACACTCAAAACAAAGAATACTTACATGCAACAGAACCCAGAGGTACAAAAGAAATATCTGCTACTGCAGTAACAAATTCAACTTGCGGAATGTTACCGTCACACAGACGACTGCTGTGTGGTAGAGATAATGGCATCAGCGCTCGAAACGAGAACTCAGTTAGAGGATAAATTAAATGAAGTCGAGCAAAAAAATCCGGGTGCAGCAGTAATTGACAAAGGGAAAGCGACGTGCAGAACTTGTTCACAGTTTTAGCTAATTTCAGACAATGGCAGTGAGAAACACAGTCAGGACGTGAAAACGTGTCGCAGTCACAAGGCGGGCAAATTATTATTTGGTTTCTGGAAGAGCAAATTCAGCTGCGTAGTAAAAAGTTTTGTACTTCATTTTGCTCCGCCATAAAGGGTTACGCAAAACGAGATGCACACACGAACCCGCATTGCATACAGACCGCTTCGGGTACACACACACACACACACACACACACACACACACAAGGGAAGGGCGGCAGAGAGAGAGAGAGAGAGAGAGAAAGAGAGAGAGAGACGCATTTTACAATGTGTTAGAAACATGTTTCCCATATGCGCACAGGAGGCAATACTACTCAAAAGCAGAAAGCAGGTCCCTTGAACTTACACCAGGGAACAATACGTGTTGAGGTGTAGGCGATTTTGTCCTGTGAAAGACATCTGTCTGAATCTACAGGACTTGCTCCATCTGTTTACCAACCACTTTTACACATTTTTCAGCCCTCCTTGTCAGAAAATTAAGAACTCGTGTCAACACACCTGGCTGCCCTCAGACTTTGGTCACTCGCTTGGGACTTCTGTTATCGCAATCTGTGTGAATTGCGGCACATCCACAAAAAAAAGCTAGCTGTTTCAGCATTGACATCTACTCGCCACAACATTCGTTCCTCCATATCGCCTAAGTTAACTGTGCGAAGTTTACCTCGATCACTTGCTTTTGTTGAGACTGAAATCGTGTTTGCAAGTTTAAAAATTCTTTTTCCGATGGAAAATGTCGTTGAGTGTGTCGTTCGGCGTACATGACAGGTCCTATAGGGATCTTACGATAACTGGAATGCTTTAACGACCACTCCAATTTCGGACTGACTAAGACATCTAGAAACGGTAGGTAGCTATTTTCTAGCACTTCCGTGGTAAATTGGATATTAAGGATGATTCACTTTAGATATTGAGCAAATCGTGACTGCTCATCCTCACCGTGGGAGCACATTATGGACATATCATCTACATATACCTGGAAGCCTTCGCTTTTTGTCGACTACAATAATACTTCCTCAGTTTCTGATATACATGTAGCGCTGTTTACTATCAATATCTAGTTGTAAAACTCACCTGAAGACGGCTGCCTGGTTGGCTGCCGGAATATCGTGGCAAGATACAGACATCGTCTCGTTGGAATGCCGAAACTTTAAGAAATACTCATTACTCGCCTGCCTCTGTGGCCGAGCGGTTCTAGGTGCTTCAGTCCGGAACCGCGCTGCTGCTACGGTCCTAGGTTCGAATCCTGCCTAGGGTATGGATGCATTTGATGTCCTAGGTTAGTTAGGTTTGAGTAGTTCTAAGTCTAGGGGACTGATGACTTCAGATGTTAAGTCTCATAGTGCTTAGAGCCATTTGAACCATTTGAACTCATTACGCTGGCAAAACCTCAAGTTACATAGCAAATTACGTTGTTTAAACTTAATGGAAACCACGAAAGTACAAGAAGCATACATGAAGACACAAAAATAGTTATGTATTGTCACTTCAAAAACAGATAAGATAATAATAAATCAAGGTGGCAGAAAGGGATATAATAAGTCAATCGATTGTTTTTAATATCTTTATTGAAGACCGAGCGAGTTGGCGCAGTGGTTAGCACACTGGACTCGCATTCGGGAGGACGACGGTTCAATCCCGCATCCGGCCATCCTGATTTAGGTTTTCCGTGATTTCCCTAAATCATTCCAGGCAGATGCCGGAATGGTTCCTTTGAAAGGGCACGGCCGACTTCCTTCCCCGTCCTTCCTTAATCCGATGAGACCGATGACCTCGGTGTTTGGTCTCCCCCCCCCCCCCCCCCAAACAATCCAATCCAATCTTTATTGAAGACCTCACAAGAAACGGGAAGAAGAAAGTCCATGAAGATATACCGCTGAAAATGAACTGCCACTAAATTCTATGTTGCATGCTGATAATGTAACTGCATAACAAAACACAGGTAGTTTTACACAATGTGCAGTATTTATATGAGTTGGGAAGAAAAGGTTACAATCAAAAAATATCTACTATTAAAATAAAAGTTACTGCCCAAGACGGTAAAATTGCAGTTCGATCCGACATTGTGATGGAAATCACGGTACTTGAGGAAGTCTCTACACTCAGTAATTTATGCAGTGATATAAATCTGAACATAGACCAAGACGTAGAAAACGAAACCAACAAACTGCATCATATATGGGGAACCATAATAAAAACTTTATTTTTTAAAGTTAGCAAAGCCACAAAATTGAAAACTATATAAAACAACTGCAGTGGCAGTCCTGCAATGAGATAAAAGGAGATAAAAATAATATGAGGTTTATAAGAACTCTCGAAGGTAGCTCAAGACGAGACCACCTAAGAAACGATGACATCCAGGTGAAAGTGGGAATTAATACTTTAAATGAGAAGGCTGAAGAATACTGGAAAGAATGAAGATAACACCTCAAGCGGATGGATGGTGACAGAATTCAAGCCGTTGTGAACGAGTACAAGACCTCTGGATTAAAAGACGTAGGATGGCCGAAGAAAAGAGGGAATTAATCACGTAAAATCGGAACACGCATATTGCCTAAGCGCTGAGGTGCAGTAGAAGAGCATAAGAAGGGTCTTTTAGAAATGTTCAAAGGCGGGCTCTGTTTGCGCCCAAATGAGAGTTTACAATAGCTCGCATTGTAATGGTATTTTCCGAACTTATTGGTTATGGATGATGAACAAATAGTGACGTTCTTTATTTAATCTGTTCGTTCGTGGTTGGGCGTCTCTGATCCGGGTTTCGTCCCCAGTGACGATTTTACTGGTGCGCTGGAGATGTTTACACGTCACTGTTTGAGTTGACTGAGGGAGCAACCACGTTTGCAGATACAGTCTGAATTTGGAGTACATCATGCATAGTGTGGAGTGCTGACTTATGACTGGTGTTCACAGTTGCTGTGGTTATTAGTCCAGTCTTTTATCGAGTCACACTGCGATATGCCTTGACCAGTTGTCGTTGGTCACTGACGTCAGATATTTCGCTAAGATCACGCTTCCACAAAAGCGGATACCGTCAATTGGGGTAAAAATCATTTAATGATGTTTGTAAGCGAAATGCTGTCATGTAGGTAATGTTGCATGCAGCCAAAATCAAATGACTGGCAGCCGATTAGAGTTAACACACTGTAGAATTTCCCTTTCTGAAAGGTGTGTTCCCATATGAGACCTTCACTTTGGGACGGGTTTTGAAAGCTTTGTCACCTTCACTATTCAGGAATCGTGTAATGCAACTCGGTTCATCCCACGTCAATTCCATTTACCATGTTCGGGTGCTTATGCGTTTGCTCGACGCTGTCATCTCACGGGAATAAGGAACACTACTGGTAACACGCATACCAAAAAGCAGGCAACTGGCACCAACTACGCGCGTTCGTATTACGCATGTTATTTGACTCACTTTTATAATTAGCCTGATCGCTGTGTAACTGTCCTCCTACCTGATACGGAGACCACATGCAGACGTTGCGACAGTAAGATAGCTTGTTGTAGTGTTTATCACTTGAAATCTGAGGTCACATAGTATGATTAAGAACAGAAACACTGCGATACAACAAGACTAGTTAGTTTGATTAAATTTTTTCATCACAAAGTTCCAATTCATGTGCCACTGAACAACTGTTCAAGAGGCAAGCAATATTTTTGCTGACTGATTCTAACATTAAACCAAGAACGTCGCAAGTCAAGACAGTCGGCGAATGTTCACACGGTAGAGCTAAATTAGAAGTGTCGCTGGTGCGCAACGTTGTTACAGTTATCACTCGCACCTTCCTACATTGTTGACAAAGCAACAGTTACTTCCTAAATTGTTGACAACGCTGTCCTGTACCGTATTATGATTATGGAATTTAAGTTACGTATCTTACACATGTCTCATTTGGAGATGTGCCGATTATGACATCTGTATGTTGCTGCTAGTTTTGGCTAGGCCTTTCATCATTTAACACTCTCTGTACCAGGCCTATTTTATGCACCCGTCCCTAGAAACCGGGCAATTTTACCAATATTAAAAAAATTACTGCATCAAATCTACTGTTTGGATTGTGGCAAATTTGGTACCATCTTGAAGCTGCACATTTCTACTTTAATTCTGAGTGAAAGAAACTACTTTACAATGCACAGCTTTAAGGTACAGTTATAGAAATCGCTTAGATGTTTTAAGAATTTAGAAAAAGTCATACGAATAAGGGAATACAATTGTGATTTATTTTTAACCAAAATTGTGGCACTACATTACATGTTTCTGATAGTATACAGTATTACATATAAATTTCACACAGAATCATATTGTTTTTTAGTGTGGAAAATTTTAAAGCAAGGTTCCAGGCAGAGTGCAACGCCACACTGTTCACATTCGTATCGTGTCTCTTTGCGAGAAGCCTTGCCACTCTGTTTCTTGCTCCTGGAACTGCACACGTGACACACACGAGCAGCATACTTCTTAGTAGTTGCAGGTATGTGCTGCAAAAAATGTCTCTTTGTTAGCCGACCTACAGTTCCTTCATTTCTTGGAATGAATTCAAGTGTGTCGTCTTCAACAAGCTGAACTGCAAGCACTGTTATAAAGTCTGTTATTGTAATTTTCTTCCTGTGCACTGCATTGTACAGCCAAAATGCATTTGATACTCCCATAAGCAGCAAATGGAAATATAATTTTCGCCACCATTTCACAGTTCTGTGCTGGAACGGATTGTACTGCAGGCGTTGGTCTCCAATATCCACTCCAATTTTATTGAGGTTGTAATCAAGTACCTGAAGTGGTTTCAATACTACAGACCCATTTCTCTTAGTATGCGTACCAAATGTTGCTTGATGCCTTGTAGACAATGTATACACATCTCTCTTATCTTTCCACTTCATTGCCAATACATTATCTTTACGCCGAAAAGACATTTCGCCCTTTTTCAGCTTAGCAGATACTAAATCTTTAGGCAATCCTTTCCTGGATTTGTTCACAGTACCAACAGCTCCAGTGCCTTTCTCTGCCAGTTGCTGAAATAGCTCTGGACTGGAATAAAATCGATCTAAATACACAGTGTGGCCTTTGTTCAGCAAGCTGCTGTCAGACAACAATCGCAAAATAACCGCAGACGAAGAATTGTCAACAATATGCTTACCAGCATAAACTTCAAAATTTACAACATAGCCACTACTGGCTTCAGCAACAGCATATACTTTCAGTCCATACTTATGAGGCTTATTTTGCATGTAAACACGGAAACTCACACGACCTCGAAATGGGCAAATTCCTTCATCAATTGTCACTTTTTCTGAGGGACGATATGCCTGGATACATCGCTCCTTCAAATTATTATAATATGGCAAAACTTTGTAAAGTGGATGAAATCCATCTTCGCCTGGTTTTTTCTGATTTGAATTGTCAACAAGATGCAAGCATGACAGTATCTGAGTGAAACGCAAACGGCTCATGACATGGGGACAAAAGTTACAACTAAGAACAGGATTAGTGCTCCAATGGTCCGCAATTTTGGGCTTTTTCGAAACACACATGTGGAAAATAATACCCAAGAAACGCCTCATCTCACTTATAGTCACTGGCTTCCACGAACTCAAAACTGAATGGGGCTTCAGATTATTTCCTCTTCTTTTCTTCTGTATTGTCTGTGATGCATACAAATTTGTCTGTCTCTTGAGTTCATTTACGTCACTGTCAGTAAGGAACACTTTACTGCAATCCAGTACAGAACTCGACTCATCAATATCCACTAGTATCTGCCTGGGTGTCGTGTTGACAGGCAGAGGTCGGTAGGTGTCAACTGCAGTCCACTCACTGTCTTTCGGATACGGCACAGCTGCTGGATTTGAAGCAACACCTTCAACATCATTCTCGTCTTCATCTGAAGACAAACTGTCATCAATCTCGTCTTCTAAAAAGAATATCACATTATGTGTAACTACATACATCGTTTACACATGTTCAACAGATATGTGCGTACTGCACAATTACGTGGAAAATTCGGAAATACGTACCTTCAAACACACCATTGCATTCAGAATCGTCTGAATCACTCTCTACATTATCCAGAGTGTCGCTATGATTGATCAAATCCGCAATTTCTGCGTCTGATAAACCGCGCCGAAACATGATGACAAACAACTGAATGATATACAGACTGAGAACGCAAAGATAAGTTTTAACATGAATTACAGCGCTGCCGTGACATCTATGGACGCATTTTGTTAATAAACATCTGAAAAACGTATAGCGCTGGCCAAACCCGTAGAAATAACGTTGCAGTGTTTTGAATGAAATTAAATGTAGCGGCCCGTAAATTTTACGGGCTTGGTGATTTTCGCGCGATCCCAGGCCCGTAAATTTTACGGGCTTGGCGCTTAGAGTGTTAAACTGCCTATCCCGGACAACGAAAACACCGAACATTTGGATGAAATTGCGATCGTCGATTGTCCGTGGGTTATCAGTGTATGGTATGGAAACTCTGTAGGAGAACGTCTACGTATGCTTGCCGCTGCATTTTTAACAAAAAACGAACAAAACTTCTTACGCGGCAGTCCTCATTTATTGCGAGAGTGATCGCACAGTCACCTTAACAAATCGTCCATCCAAGTTTCTGACAAGAACGATACACGAAGGAGTGGAAACGAAAACTGAGAATCTGTTAGATGATTATCAGTTTTGTTTTAGGAAAGATAAAAGCACCAGTGATCTGACGTTGCTGTTGATAATGGAAGCAACACCGAAGAAAAATCAAGAACGTTCGTAGCATTTGCCGGCTTGGAAAAAGCGTTCGAGAATGTAAAAAGGTGTAGCATGTTCGAAATTCTGAGAAAAATAGTGGTAAGCTATAGGGAGAGACGGGCAAATTACAATATATAGAAGAGGCAAGAGGGAATAATATATGTATGAGGACCAAGACGGAACAAAGGAAGAACGAAGTGCTCGAATTAAAAATGGTGTAACACAAAGATGTAGTCCTTCGCCCCTACTCTTCAATCTGTACATCGCATAAGCAAGGATGGAAATAAAAGAACGGTTCAGGAATGGAATTAAAATTCAAAGTGAAAGTATATCAATGATACTATTCGCAAATGACATTGCTATCCTGAATGAAAGTGAAGAAGAATTACGTGATCTACTGAATTGAGTGAACAGTCTAATGAGTACAGAATGTGGATTGAGAAAAAATCGATGAAAGACGAAACTAATAAGAAGTAGTAGAAATGAGGAAAACAACAAACTTAACATAAGAATTGGGGATGTCGAAGTAGGTGAAGGTAAGGAATTCTGCTATATTGGCAGTAAAATTACCCATTATGGACTGCGTAACGGTGACGTAAAAAGCGGCCTAGCACTGGAAAAAAGGGAAATCCTGGCCTAGAGAAGTGTACCTGTATGAAACATAGCCCTTAATGTGAGAAAGAAATTTCTAAGAATGTAAGTTTGGGGTGCAGCATTGTATGGCAGTGAGACATGGAATGTTTGGGAAAACTGAAGAGAATCGAAGCCTATGATACGTCGTGTTACAGAATAACTAGGTGGACTGATAAGGTAATGAATGAGACGGTTCTCTGCAAAATCGGTGAGGAAGGGAATACATGGAGAACACGGACAAGAACAAGGTATATGATGGTAGGACGTCCGTTAAGTCATTAGGAATTAACTTCTATAGTAGTAGAGAGTACTGTCGATGGCAAAAACTGTGGACGATATTGGAATACATCCACGAAATAATTGAGGATGTCGGTTGTAAGTGCTACGAGTCAGTCGATGATTCAAAAACGATGTGTTCCAAACAGTGTCCTCTAGGCACAAAACGGGGTCTGAGTTCAAGGTGTTTAGATGCGTAAAAATCTACCGGGACCGTGGTTATCCGGACACTCTGCCACAGGCAACTGTGAGATGATCACGGCAGCATTCCGCGAGTTAAGCTACTCTGATAATCAATGCAAAACTCTCGTGTCACTGCATATCGAAAAATCTACTGTGTGTGTTGGAATCTGAGTATCGTAAAGACACTGTTTCCACACGAGTAAACACTGCACAGAATGAACATAAGTAACGGATGTCACGTTACCTTCGTAGAGCCATACCAGATGACCAACAGCGTATTGAGTCAGAACGCCGCCTATCAGATTGTGAGGCGACAGGAACCGATCTGACTGTGAGGCGACACCAACCTAATTCTCAACTTTTTCTACAAAACACATCAAAATGTATCGTTTTTGTTCTGTTCCATTTTCTGACAGTTCGTGGTTCACTGCCATACAGTGCTGTACTCCGAAGATACATTCCCAGAAATTTTTTCCTCAACTTGAGGTTTATGTTTGATACTAGCAAACTTCTATTGGCCAGAAATGTCCTCTGTGCCTACCTTAGTCTGCTTTTTATGTCGTCCTTGCTTCATTCCTCATGGGAAATTTTGTTTCTAAGGTAGGATAACTCCTTAACTTCGTCTGCTACGTGATCACCAGTTTTTATGTTTAACTTGTTTCTGTCCTCATTTCTGCTACTTCTCATTACATTTGTCTGCTTCCGGTTTACTCTAAATCCATATTCGGAATTCATTATACTGTTCGTTCCATTCAGCAAATCCTGTAGCTGTTCTTCACTTTCACTGAGTACGTGATTGTCATCAGCGAATCTTATCCAATCTTATCCTTGATATCCTTCCACCGTGAATTTTAATCTGACATCTGAGCGTTTCTGTTATTTTCCTCATTGCTTCTTCGATGTGTAGATTGAACATAAGGGGTGGAAGGGAGCCTACCTCTCTCAAACCTAGTTTAATTCAGCTCTTCGTTCTTCGTCTTCCGAACTTATTGTTCCCTCATTGTTCTTGTCCATATGTTGTATATCAAATCTTTTCCCGTAGTTTACTGCTATTTTTCTCAGAACGTCGTAAAACTTCCACCATTTCACAATGTACAAAGCTTTTTCTACGTCGACTAGTCCTATGAGCGTATTTTTATTTTTATTCGGTCTTTCTTCAGTTATGAAGCTCAAAGTCGTAACTACCTCTCCGGTACCTTTACATTTCGTAAAGCCGAACTGATCGTCATCTAATGGATCCTCTGTTTTCTTTTGCATTCTGCTGTGTATTAATCCCGTCAGCGGTGTGGGAAGTGAGATGTATATCTGGTTACACGTCCATTTTCACACCTATGTGCCATTGCCGTCTTCGGCCTTGTGTGGCTGATATTTTTTTCCGAAAATCTGATGGTATATTGCCATTTTCAAAGATTTTAAGCAAGAACTTGAATAGTCATTTGGTTGCCACTTCCCACAATGATTTTAGAAATGATGGAATGTTATCTACTCCTATTGCCTTATTTGATCTCATTTCTACCATAGCTCTTTTAAATTCTACTACTGGGTCCCCTAGGTCATTCTTATCGACTCCAGTCTTCTGCCAAGTCATGAGACAAGTCTTCGCTCACATAGAGGCTTTCAGTGTCTTCTGTCCACCTAACCGCTCTTTTTTCTAGGTTTAACAGTGGAATTCCCATTGCACTCTTTATATTACCGCCCTTGCCTTTAATGTCACTGATGGTAGTTTTGATTTTTCTATATGTGGAGTCAGACCTCCTGACGGTCATTTCTTTTTCGATTCCTTCACCTATTTTCCTGCAGCCATTCCTCCTTGGCTAGCCTGCACTTCTTATTTATTTCATTCCTAAGTGATTTGTGAAGCTGTATTCCTGCCTTCCCTTGAACGAAGACTATTTAGAGACAAATACACAGCATAGGCTTCGTCATCCGACGACCGACATCAGATTCAGAGCCTTTACATGACTTTTCCTCACTCAGTTTGTTACTCAAAACATATAGCCACGAGAAGTCACGTGTCTATCAGATAGATATGTAATACAGTTCCCAAAAAGGAAAATTCTACAGACAGGAAACGTGTGACATTGAAAGTGCCAGTGGCTCCAGCGTGCGTGGACGGTGGACGGTGGACGGTGGACAGTGCGCTAACGAATTTAAACGGGCGGATGCGTCCCGCTTGGGCTGGTTCGCTCTTCCGCTGGCCGCTTGACATTTAGGCCCCCGGGGCACACCTGCCATGCCCCAGTACGGGCAAACATTGATGTTCCATCAGGAAGCGCCTCGGTTCGCTGCCATTAGACGCGCTCTTGAGGCCACCGCAAGTGTACGGTCAACACCCAGGCTCCCCGTCTCGACTGACGTTGTTCACGTAGTCACGCCCCAGCGTCACATTCACTTTCACGATGTTCTTCATGTGTCATAAATGAGAAGTTAATGCCCGTTTTCTGCCTTAAATAAACAAAAGAAAAGTACGAAAGCAGAAATGATAACAATGAATCTGGTATCATTACGGTGAAACTTATATCAGTATCACTATGTCGTGAAGACAGTCGTTGTGCGCTGTCTAACTAACGGCTTCGAGGGGTCACTAAAAGTTTTCATTATTCCTTATAAGCCGGCAGGTGTGGCCGAGCGGTTCTAGGCGCTTCAGTCTGGAACCGCGCGACCGCTACGGTCGCAGGTTCGAATCCTGCCTCGGGCATGGGTGTGTGTGGTGTCCTTAGGTTAGTTAGGTTTAAGTAGTTCTAAGTTCTAGGGGACTGATGACCTCAGAAGTTTAGTCCCATAGCCATTTGAACCATATTCCTTATAATTATTGACCGAATTTTAAAAATTTAAAATAATCTACACAAAATGGTTCAAATGGCTCTGAGCACTATGGGACTTAACATCTATGGTCATCAGTCCCCTAGAACTTAGAACTACTTAAACCTAACTAACCTAAGGACAGCACACAGCACCCAGTCATCACGATGCAGAGAAAATGCCTGACCCCGCCGGGAATCGAACCCGGGAACCCGGGCGCGGGAAGCGAGAACGCTACCGCACGGCCACGAGCTGCGGACTAACCTACACATTAACAGGTATAATCTTACGTGAAAGTGTTAACTCGGTGCATTACGTATGAAAGTCAGAAACTGCGTTTATGTCTCGAGGCAATATAATCCACATACCTGACGTTACTCAGTATTTTAAAATGGGAATTTTATGATATTAAGAGCGCATTTAAATGCATTTGTATTTCTTATATGCCCATCATGTAAATTACGAAACTGATATTGTAATACATGATGAAAAAAACTAACAGTCTTGGCTACAGGGCTGTAATTATTATTTATTTACTAATAACGCGCGTCGCCTGATTCAGGCATCTTCAACTGACTAGTGGATGCTGTTGGCGCATGGGGTGCCGAGCATGCAGAACGCCCTTGAATATAACTGCCACCGTCAAATATTCGGAAACACTACGTGGTGTGCTTGTTGGGGCATGCGACGTAGTTCAGTGAATGCAAAACAGGATCAATTACACGTGTCACCATGTAAACATGTCGGAGATGTAGTTGCTCCTATCGGGGATATGCACGTAGTCTATTCCCGAGCCGGCCAGGTGACCGAGCGGCTCTAGGCGCTACAGTCTTCAACCGCGCGACCACTACGGTCGTAGGTTCGAATCCTGCCTCGGGCATGGATGTGTGTGCTATCCTTAGGTTAGTTAGGTTTAAGTAGTTCTAAGTTCTAGGGGACTGATGACCTTAGAAGTTAAGTCCAATAGTGCTCAGAGCCATTTGAAACATTTTTTGTATTCCCGAATCCAGCATTACGTGGATAGCCCGGATATGAGCAACTACATCTCTGACATGTTAGCATGGTGACAGATATGCGAGTATGTTTGCCTCGCCCTGTTATCCATTCACTGAAGTACCGTATGTCGCACGCCTCAACAAGGACACTGCGCACTGTTTCCTAATATATGAGGAGGGTAATTACTTTCAGGGACGTTCTGTATGCTCGATACCCCATGCGCCAACACCATGTAATATCAGTCAATCTGAAGACGCCTGAATCAGGCAAAATGCATCATTGGTGAAGAAGTAATAATTACAACCCTGTAACACAAGACTGTTTGATTCAAATAATGAAAACTGCACAGTTACTTGTTTTTTTTGCTATATAGCTGAACGCATTTCCAGAATTTATTCTCATTTTCAAGAGCATTTGTGCATTTATTTACCTGAATATGTGCCGGCCGCTGTGGCCGAGCGGTTCTAGGCTCGTCATTCCGGAACCGCGCTGCTTCTACGGTCGCAGGTTCGAATCCTGCCTCGGGCATGGAACGTGTGATGTCCTTAGGTTAGTTAGGTTTAAGTAGTTCTAAGATTGATGACCTCAGATGTTAAGTCCAATAGTGCCCAGACGATCTGAACCTGAATATGTTTGTTGATGCCTTTATGTGTGGCTTTCTGCCACTCTTGCGTCTTTTCGAAGTTATACTGCAATCGAAAAATCGGACACAATGGATTTTTGAGGGTTTTTAAATGCTGCTGTTATAATGGTATTTTTGTTTGTTAATTTTCAGGCATTGTGCCTTCTCCATTATACAGAATATCACACACGCCCAAAGCATCACTTACGCTGTTTACTTACAAATCATGCTACAAAACTATCATGACACTATCGCCTCAAAAAGAGTTTGTACACAGAGTTGTTACAGTGTTTAGGGTTACGTTACGTTTATATATAAGGTTGCATATAATCAAATGTATTTTTCACCTCTATTGATAATTAAATTACCCATTACAATTTTTTCCTACTGAGGAAATGTACATATCAATGAAAACTGTCCCCTTTATCAGACGCAGGAGAAACATTAGAAGAAATTAACTGACTCACTGTCCAACTTATCACTGAGAATTTTTTCTCCTCGCTTTCTGTGGTGCACAAAAAGTTCAAGATCCCCCATTAAATCCATTGTATGAGATCTAACTGCTGATTTGTACATAGGTTATATGTAACAGTTGCTGTGTTCATTGTATTTAATTTGAAAATTCTTGCCAGTTTGTCCTATGTACTAGCTTGATCAAGCTTTACACGTTATTTTGTATATTCCTGAGCCTGGTGCAGTTGTTAAGCCAGCTACTGCTGCTACAATGGCAGCAATGTGGTGTTATAGTCGGCGCTCGAGCGATGGGACACATCATCTCCGAGGTAGCGAAGAAGTGAGCATTTTCCCGTACGACCATTTCGCGAGTGTACCGTGAATCGTACAGCATGACAGAAGTGCAGCCCTTCTGCAAATTGCTGCAGATTTCAGTGCTGGGCCATCAGCAAGTGTCAGCGTGTGAACAACTCAACGAAACATCATCGATACGGACTTTCGGAACCGAAGGTCCACTCGTGTACCCTTGATGACTGTACGACACAAAGCTTTACACCTCGCCTCGGCCCGTCAACACGGACATTGGACTGTTGATGACTGGAAACATGTTGCCTGGTAGGACGAGTCTTTTTTCAAATTGTATCTAGCGGATGGACGTGTACGGGTATGGAGACATGAATCCATGGACCCTGCATCTCAGCAGGGGACTGATCAAGGTCGTGGAGCGACTGTAACTTTGTGAGGTGTGTGCAGTTGGAGTGATATCTAACCTCTAAGACGTCTAGATTCGACTCTGACAGTTGACTCGTACGTAAGCACCCATTCATGTCCATTGTGCATTCCGACGGACTTGGGCAATTCCAGCAGGACAATGCGAAACCCTACACGTTTAGAATTACTACAGAGCGGCTCGAGGAACCTCTTCTGAGTTTAAACACTTTCGCTGGCCACCAAGCTCCCCAGACATGTACATTATTGAACATATCTGGGATGTCTTGCAACGTGCTGTTCAGAAGAGGTCTCCACCCTCTCATACTCTTATGGATTTATGGACATCGGTGTACGATTCATGGTGTCAGTTCCCTCCAGCACTACTTCATACATCAGTCGAGTCCGTGCCACGTCGTGTTGTGGCTCTTCTGCGTGCTCACAGGGCCCCTACACGATATTGGGTAGGTCTACCAGTTTCTTTGACTCTTCAATGTTCTCTTGGTTTGATCAAGGCTAAAATAAATGCAGATGCGTGGTTTCTTTCCTGTAGGGCACTTCCGATGGAATAGACACAACACCTTTATTTCTATGAGCGAGGACGACTCTCGGTACTGTTAGTGCGGATGCGCCGTATATTCCGATCCCCTGCGGGACTTCGTGAATGTTACGAGTAGGGGCTAATGGATAGAGGCGCTACTTTCGCTTGACAGGAATATGGGTTGGATGGGAAGCGTGTGCGGATGGCCGAGGCGGTTAAGGCAACCGTTCTCGAGAAGCAGTGCATCCAGTTTCGATTCCTCGTCTGGCTTAAATTTTAAATATTCCCATTAAAATATTTCGACGCCTGTAGACGTTCAGATATCCTGATTTCTCTTAATCATCTAAAATAAATGGTTTGAAACCATGCGCTATTTGACGAGTGGGTCTTATATGAGCATATGAAGGGGTCATCATATTTCTGGTTTGTCTGTTTTCGTTTTCGTTTTTTTCTTTAGTCTATGGGTGGATAATGAAACTAATTAAACCAACGTAAGTAAAATTTTGTGTTTTCAGCCATAAAGGTTACACATGCTTAATTTCGAATGTTTAACATATTAACTCATTTGCAAAGTAATCAAACGTTTGACCTATGAATGAGATGTTACAGGCGTAACACTATTTCGCTCTCTAATTGTTACTTGTGCTGGTAAAATTTTAGCCACAGGACAAAATGATTCTTTGGTAGCGACATTACCACTAGAAGACTGTTAACGCCTCATTGGTGCTGGCTAGCAGATGACAACGCTTGTCGCCAGACTTGGAAAACCTGGTGAAATGAATGTACGGCATACTTAGCACAGAATGTGCCATAAGGACTTACAAAGACGAAGGTGTTGAAGAGTACTGGACGGGAGGATAACGAAATTCTTAATATTAGAAGGCCGGCCTCGTTGACCGAGCGGTTCTAGGCGCTTCAGTCCGGAACCACGCTGCTGCTATGGTCGCAGGTTCGAATCCTGTCTCGAGGATGGATGTGTGTGACGTGCTTATGTTAGTTAGGTTTAAGTAGTTCTGAGTCTCAGCGACTGATGACCTCAGATGTTAAGTCCAATAGTTCTTAAAGCCATTTGAACGATTTTGAATATTAGAAGTGGGAACGGTACATTTTTGGAAGAAATGAAAAATTCTCATACCCACAGAGTGGGCAAAATAACGCTTGGCCGGAAAATATTCGACCCACCTTAAGATAGCAACCAAACTCACATCATTGACGTCTGGTGTGGATGACGTAAGTTGGGTTGCCTAGCTTAAGTTGCGCGAAATACACTAATGGAAAAATATCACGTCATTAAAAATAATTGATTTACAACAATGAAGTTTCGGGAATATAACTGTCTAGGCAACTTATATAAGTGATTAACACTGTAAGACCACAGATGAATGTAATCGTGAGATAAGGCATACCAAATGTGAAATGCTGGTACGTTAACAACCGGTGTTACTGCCAACTACTGAAGGCAAGCATGTAGACGTGCATGTCTTGTGTTGTACAGGTGCCGGTTTCAGTTCCTGTGGTGGAGTTCCATGCCTGTTGCACATGCTCGGTCACTACAGGGATGGTTAATGCTGATTGTGGAAGACGCTGGAGCTTTGTCCCACGATGTTCCATATGGGTTAGATTGCAGCCAGATCTGGTCATCGGGCTGGTCAAGGCTACCTGTAGAATCTCTTTAGTGCTCGTTTGGTTATAAGAGGGGTATGTGGGCGAGCGTTATCCTGTCGGAAAACACCACTTGGAATGCTATTCACGAATGGCAGCACAACATATGTCACCGTACTGACGTACAAATTTGCAGTCAGGGTGCGTGGGATAGCCACGAGAATGCTCCTACTGTCATACGAAATCGCAATTCACACCATACTTCCAAGAGTAGGTCCGGTGTGTTTAGCATGCAGACAGGTAGGTTGCAGGCCCTCCACTGACCTCTCTCTAACCAACACACGGCCGTCACTGGCACCGAGGCAGAACCAGCTTTCGTAGGAAAGCGCAACAGACCTCCATCTTGTCCTCCAATGAGCTCTCGCTTGTGACCGCTGCAGTCGTAAATGGCGGTGGCTTTGGGTCAGTGGAATGCATGCTACAGGACGTCTGGCTCGGAGGTGTCCGTGAAGTAACCGGTTCCTAGCAGTTCGTAGTGTCACTATTAGAGATGGGGGATCCGCTCTTGAACTAATTCATAGAGTTCAATCTTTCAAAGGAGTGAACAATCAGTGATTCAGAAAAAAAGAACGGTAGCTCCAAACGTTTCCCACGGCAGAGAGAGAGAGAGAGAGAGAGAGAGAGAGAGAGACGGAGCATATCAGCAGCGCCTCTGCTGGTCACAGCACAGTGCACGCCACACAACACAGCCAGCGCCGGCCTCCGCCCTGCTTCTACCTTGGCTGCCTGCATTGTGCAGTGCCCCATTGGATTTTGTGTTTCACATGTGCGTCGTCTGCCGCGCAGTGTCTAGCGCAGCGTAACTTCGCATCGCACTCTGTCGGCGATCGTTTCAGTCGCACGTCCTGCCCTCTGGGCAGTTGACGCGAGCAACAGGACAGAGAGCCACCTAGCGGATAACATAGGAACTACTTGCAAAAACCCGCTCGCGAGGGAACGAACTATTTGTCTCGGAGCGGGTGAGTTCACCGCTACCCCCTCCCTCGGAACTCGCCCGCTCAACGCTCGCCCCACCGTCTCGACTCTAGCCAGAGCGTCGAGCAAAGCGACTCAGGTGTCACTGTGGTCTCTGCGGTCTCAGCTCACGCAGTAATACAGCTCGCGGCTCGACCTGCTCGACTCCGCGCCTCTGCATCGGAGTTCGTCCCCACTGGATATTGTTCTTTGTAGTAATGCCGCTATGTATATTACATTATTATGTTATGTATACATCAATTGTTTTTATTTTATTTTTATTTGTTTAAACTGATTAGATTAGGTTCCTGATGACTCCTCTTACTATAGGATTTTTATTATAGACACTCGAATTTACGCTTTAATTACGAGCGAACCGATAAACGTATCGCAAAATGTGATACACCAATATTTTCCTTGTTTTATTCTGCGTAAGGCTATATGCAGCACTTTCGTTTTACAGTCAAATTTATATTTTTTTTTTCTTATTCTGGTACGGATTTTGCGATTTTAGGCGTCTTCGAAAGGAAACGTTCACTTTAAAAATATATGGCTTGCGATGTATTTGTATGAGGTTAATGAAATTTTAATACGTTATAGCCAAATATATTGTTAATGTAAATCTCAAGTTACAACATTTTCCGATCACCCAAAAAACCACAATAGTGCAAAATAAATCAATAATCAAAAACTTTGTCATATCGTGGAAATTTCAATAAACAATACAAAATTCTTACTCATTATCTGTGTTACTTCAAAATAGGACCAAATAAGATCAAAATACAGGTATAGTACTGGAATAAACCAAGTTTAAAGGGCAATGTGCCTTCCATTTATTTTATATTGTAAATGAGTGGTGAGTCATGAAAAAGAGCTAATTCATTTCAGGGAGTGAACAGTTCTGATCCAATCTCTGAAAAGAACAGTTTTGCCCATCTCTAGTCACTATAGTGCCAACTGCTGCTCAGATTGCTGCTCGAAATGCAGTACGATGCGCCAGACCCATACTCCGAACACGATGGTCTTCCCTGTCGGCGCGCTACATTCCCATGACTACCGCTGCCAGTAACCGGACACAATGATTACATTCCTGCCAAGGCTCTGCGCAGTATCGCAAAGCAACATTCAGCTTCTCGTAGCTCTGTTACACGACCACGTTCAAACTCATTATGGTGTTGCTAATGGCATTTTTGTTGCCTTAAAGACATTCTTGACTAATACACTCAATCTTAAAGGTAACTAACGTTCACGACCGTTACAGCGTGTATTTAATGGAGGTAGGACGTCCAACGGGACTACTTGGAACAGGAGAGACACCACAGGAATTTTTAATTTCCACTGTCTATAATTTTAAAAATAAATTCATAAAACTTTGTCAGAATGACCAGAAAGGATACAGGATTTACACTTATAGTGGGGGAAGTTCAGAAATATAAGAAAATAATTTACTTTTTTACATTTGTATTTCACCTTTTTTTCCACTTACCATTGGCTGCATTTGTTGCTACAGGTACACTTTTCTTCATACGTAAGGGAGATTCTTCTATGAAATTTGCACAGCATACAAACCATACTTACAGGTGTATGAAACTCTAGAATTTTCCAAATCTATTAAAAACTGTGGTAAAAATTGAGATAATTTACTACAAAATTTGAGTTTTTTCTAAACATGAAGTTTAAAATGTAACAGCACATTCATTTTTTCATAAATTAAATAATTTATAGAGTTTCATACACCTGTAAGTATTGTTTGCATTCTGTGCAAAATTCATCAAAGAATCTCTCTTACTTATGAAGAAACGTGTACAGATAGCAACAAACGCAGCCAATAGAAGTGAAAAAATGATGAACTATCACAAGGAAAAAATAAGTTTTTTGTTATTTTTTTGAACTTCCACTGCTATGATTGTGAATCCTGAATCCTTCTTGGTCATGCTGACAAAGTTTTATGAATTTATTCATAAAAGTATAGGCAGTGGAAATTAAAATGTCCTGTGATGTCTCTCCTGCTCCACGACTGCCCGTTTGACGTCCTACTCCCCTTAACGAAAACCTCATTTGAATCCTCATTGTGGCGCTACTGGCACCACTCTTATGCGACTGGCGCGAAAGTTGAACAGACATCATCTCTGAAAAGTAGAAACACACACACCAACTTGCGTGTAAGTAGCACATCTCCTTTTTTGTGTTGCTGTTTCTTTCCGTCAGTGAATTTTCCGGGCTAGCGTTATTTTACCCACCCTGTAGAAAGTAAGTTTAAATCTGATGGAAGATATGAAAACAGATTGCCACAGCCGAAAAATGCTCTCTTTAATAAAACAGCTATACTGGCATTAGACCTTCATATGAGAAGAACGGCTAAGACTGTGGAAGTGTACATCTGGCCACTGCAATCTGTGTATGTGAAACGTGGACCACTGGGAATTCGCGTAACAGTAAACTGGAAACATTTCGATGTGATGCTTTAGAAGAATGTAAAAAATTAAGAGACGGAAGAGTTACGAAATGTAGAACTTCTGAAAAAAATAGGTTGGTCAGTTCCCTTACCAGAAGAAAGGATTTTTTAGTGTGAAATCTGCTGCTGCACACTCGAGTAGTTTACTTCGCGCTGGAAGGAGCGGCAAATAGAAAAAATACGAGGGAATTTATTTAATTTTAGTCAATTATCACAGAAACTGTCGTCAGACTATCGCTTTCGGTCCTTAATCACCATCATCAATCAACAAAAATCTATAATCTGACGAATTGTTTGTAATAATTGATTGGAACGAAAAAAAAATCGGTACTTGCAGGATCACTGTCTTTATTCGCGTCTATGTAAAACTACTAGGAGGGAACTCAAAGAGACTGTTCGGTCCAACAGCCACTTAACGATTAAAATATTACCATCAGATAGAAAAAGGGGAGGCCAGCGATAAACTAGTCGAAAGTCTTAATTAAAAAAAAAGTCTTCATCGAAAACAGTACGTTCGCAAGCATTAACCGATCTGCTAGGTTTTCCTGTTGCCGTAATCAACGTTATGCGAGAGTCCTGTTGGTCATTTAGCGCCATTAAGAATCCAACTGCACCGTGGGGACCTCAGAATACGACCTGTACGAAGGTAGCAGGTGCGTACTCCAAGGCCATAAACAGGATGGAGCTATTTGCACAGCCGTTGAGATATCAAATGGCTGGCGAAGCTGGTGCCTATTGCGAGGAGTTAAATAATGACACGCGCAATACGGCTGTGCTTTATTCTGGAGTCCGTGCCGTGCTTGTTCGAGAGCCGCGTTTCGACCAACTCTTTTCGAACAGCGTAGGTGATGAGGTTAGGAACATGTAGTCATATCTTCAAGCACAAAGCGCGGTGTTATGCATGATGTGCTGGTGTTAGACACAGCTGTTTCGAATTGTAGTGGTGTGACTTCCGTACAATATTCTGCTCCAAAGGCACATCCTTAGAACTTTATTTCTGAAATTAAGGTAAATGTTTGACACTAACATACTTCCTTTGACCAGAAATGACCTCTTTCCTCAACGTTATCTGCAACTTATGTATAACCCAGACTGCAGTTGTAAGTAACGACCGTCATAGAAGGGAGACAGTAGTTAAAAACGGACTGAGATACGAATGTATCCTATCCGAGAAATTTTAATCAATCAGTGCGTGAAGCAAACAGTAAAGTAAACGAAGAAGAAATCTGGGAAATTAATTAAGGTTCATGGAGAACAAATAATAAATTGAAGATTTGCAAATAAAATGATAATTCTGTAAGAGATAGCAACGAACTTGAAAGATTAGTTTAGCGCAATGGATAGTGTAATAAAAAGAAGTTATAATGTGAATATAAACAAAAGTAAAACAAGTATAATGGACTATAGTCGAATTAAATCAGGCGATTCCAAGATAATTATATTACGATATGATTCATAGAAAATAGTAGATAATTTTTGTTGCTTTCATTAAATGTAAGAAGTATAAAATCTGCTTAAAGAGTCAACTGACCATCAGTTTAAATAAATAGTGGGTTCGGATAGATAAAATCCGAATTTCAAGTTACATCTAAAAGTTCAATCTGCCCTATGCGAAGAGCATTGAGAAGGGCCACGCTACCCCACATACTGTAACAGCAGTCGTTAACTGCAATGTTACAGTGATATTCATAATCATTCCGCCTCCTAGCAAACGAACAAAAATAATTACCCGCCTCTGCCAAAGACGATAGGTAATTCGTCAGTAAAAATAAACTAGCGCAACGTTGTGCGCCTTAAGAAAATCATGCTGCCTTTTTCCCCTTTTTATGCTTTCCTTGTTGGATTACAAATTGAATAGTTCGTTGTTCTATTGAAAGATTTTTTACCTGTCTCTCTCTTATACAGTGTCATCGCCAGTAATTTTTCGTCTTTGTCAAAATCGACAAATCTTACAGTAGTGTGGTTTTCGATTCAAACTTTTGGTTTTCCTTTAACTAGTTGGATGAGTTAGTTCTCTAGTCTGAGTCCAGTCATTTCTTTGTATCATCATTTGTAACATAGGCTTATACTTTTCCTGGTGATTCCTGATAGCTATTTTGCGAATTTCTTGCTCAGTATATTGTTTTTACTATTAGAAGCAGATCTCTAAACTCTAGCCATGATCTTATTCTCAAGGAGATTAACCAAACAGTGTTTCCTTGTTCAGTAAGCTCTTGTTCAGCAAGTCAGTCAACAGCTAACATTTTAACATTTAGGTGCTTATAATTACGTTATTAATTAAATATTCTGTCTCTTCGTACCTACAACGATGAGAAAGTGCTACAAAGGCAGTAATAATTTCCTGTGCAGTTCACACTCACAAAAAGTATGAGCAAGTTAATCGGAAATAGTAAGTGTCCCAGTTCTCAGTTATATTAAACAAGTAGAATTGCACAAGAAATAAAAGAAAAAAGAATTCATTTTCTCGATGGTATGTACTCCATTACTTCCGAGCCTTTAGATATAACGTTACCATATATTTCCTACATTCAATTGCCGGAAACGAAAAGCGTTAGTGACAGTGGCTGGCTGGCTCTGAGCACTATGGGACTTAACATCTGAGGTGATCAGTCCCCTAGAACTTAGAACTACTTAAATTTAACTAACCTAAGGACATCACAAACATCCATGCCCGAGGCAGGATTCCAACCTGCGACCGTAGCGGTCGCGCGGTTCGAGACTGTAGTGGCTAGAACCACTCGGCCACTCCGGCCGGCGTTAGTGAAAGTCCTAGTAAATTCGGATCCAATTACCCTATCTCAAGCGCTTCATTTACCGGTTAATTAACCCCTCTCCTCTTCCACAAACTCATGGGACCTTTGGAATCCTATACATCCGTGAACAAGGGCAGCAAAATCCTAGCGTACTCCCATCTTTTATGAACCTCAGCCGGTACCCTTCTCCTTCTCCGCTCAGTTTCACATCCTTTCTCAACGTAATTTCAACCGAAATCCCCATTTCTTTTCCAGGAAACCGTACAGAAATCAATCCTTAACAACTATCCTTCGCTAAATCAAGGCTTCGCAACCCTTGCCTCTAAAAGTCAATTGTTGTAATCCAATCCGCAGAACATCCCACAACCCTGATCCCTTCACAGTCCTAAGTTCCTGAATCATTACCTCCATTTCTGTTTAACCACCCATATACACACCGCCTTGTACCGGTAGCTAAAAACTCAGTAGTTTTCCCACAACATGACGCGACTACATGTCAAAAAGAATTTTACTGAAATAGACTCCTACGTCAAATCTAGCTACAAATTTTCTGAGTATTTTGGTATCAGGAACTCATGATCTTCAGTGGATCACCTAGAGAGGAACTGTACCTCATCTGATTTCTTACCCCCACGTATCTTCGTATCTGTGTGACACTCACAATATCCGCACAACGGTGTAAACGTCGATATCATACACTGCGGGCCTTATTTGGATACATACATGTTCCCTTCACTCACGGAACCTACACTTCCCTCTTAGTCATGAATTCATTACCCCTCGGTTCTGTACGGGATTTCTTTTTTCGGCAATTCCAGCTGCACATTAATAGTGAAACACAGCTGTGTGGATAGGTTTTCTGACGAGGGATTAGTCTGTGTGCGTCTTTTGTATGAGTTTCACTGCAGTCAATGGATGAGTGGGAGAGCCGGCCGTGGTGGCCAAGCGGTTAAAGGCGCTACAGTCTGGAACCGCGCGGCCGCTACGGTCGCAGGTTCGAATCCTGCCTCGGGCATGGATGTGTGTGACGTCCTTAGGTTAGTTAGGTTTAAGTAGTTCTAAGGTCTAGGGGACTGATGACCTTAGAAGTTAAGTCCCATAGTGCTCGCAGCCATTTGAACCATTTTTTGATGAGTGGGAAAAGGACGCAATGCTCAGCTGTTCCCTCTACGATGACCAGTATTCTTGCATCTGTGGCTGAGAGAATCAGGATCCGAAAGTGTTAGAAAGGAAGATACTGACGAGGCGAGGTATGTTAGAATGTTCGATCTGGAAGCTCTCGTGCCGCCGGTAGACAGTGAGCTGCACGATCTCCGAACACAAACCACAACACTGTTTTGAGAATCTCACATCAACAACGATTACCCTGTCAGTGGACTTCCCATGTTGAACTAGACCATGAGAAACTGTTTGTACTCAATGTGTGCAAAAACTACAATTTTCCTGCTTTCGTGTTATTTATAGTGAAATTTACGCGTCGATTGTTTCTGTCTGTCGAATGTAGAATGCAGATCGACTTGCTTATGATAACATAAGTAGCAGCCTAGACGAGCGAATGCGGTGCTATGTACGCAATTAAACAACTGATCAAAGTATCTGCTTATAAGACAGAAGGTTTGGCCACTGTAGTGCAACGGAATACCGTCACAATGTGAGAAACAAAACTGTTTATGTTTTGTTTTTAGAGGTTAGCCTATCCAGGATCACTTTTAGGACCATAGTTCGGTTCTGAGATTCAAATCAAATCTGAATTTAATAAATCATTCATTTGTTCTAGTATCTCGACGCAGACCAGAGATGACAAATAATAAGTTTCCAACGGAATGAACATAGAGTAAAAGTGACTGAGAAATTTCTCTAACCCAACGAGGACACAGCCACCTAAATAAATTATTGAAACACAAAGCTGCCTAGGAGCTGAGTTTCATCAAGAATGTCCGGCTTACGCTGTGGGGAGGTACGTCATTTACGTGGAAGACAGCTTGCGAAATTCTACAACCTTTACTAATCTGTCTAGCTTGCGAATGCAAAGTAGACGGAAGACCATGAAATAGTGCAATTAATTAGGCAATAGAAGTTGCGTAGGAAATACTGCGAATTGTGAGCTGCTCAGACCTCCACGGCAGGATAGTAAGTTCCGAAAGTATCGCCTTATAAACTAGCTCCCCACTTTTTAGAAAACTCTATGTGGAAGAGGTATCTCAATGTTAGTGCCAATGTGACCACCGGTATGTTGCTTCATTAATGTAAATACAGGGAAACCGTGCAGAAATTTTCCACTTTTGCCTTACACAATACATATAAACAGGCAAGAAATTGTTGTCAGCTGCTAGTCAAATTCCACTCATTGGTCGAGCTCTAGACTCCGAGGTACAGTGATGGGTACGTCGTAGTTGATTGCATGATAAAATATGGAGTGTAAGACTGCGAAGGGCAACGGCAACCCGTTCTTAGAACCGCAATTTGTGATTCTCATTGAGATACGACAGACTTGCAGTAGCTTAGCAACAGACAGCCTTCAAAGGAGAAAACATCGTTTGCTGAAAAAGCGCAGTGCAAGGGCTTACTGCACCGGCCCCCCGATACTGCAGTGGCCTGGGGACCCATATCTCTTCACCATAGCCTCCGTGATGGACTTCCTGTGGGCAATCCAAACCACCTGGGTCCTCTCATTTCTAACAAGAAAATGTGAATCCTCCTTCTGTGGTTATCTCAAATATAGCTGATAAATAAGCGTAAAAATAATCTAATGTCGTACAGCGAACTTTGATTGTCATGTCACAACAGACGAGACCACTTATACAAGAAAGGCAAGTTTAAAAACAGAAATGGCCATGTATGGGTTGACAAAATCCAACAAGCACAATGTGTATCTCATCTTATCAACACCACATTCCTGTGAATTTATGGGGTGGTGTTGTCCATGATATGCGATTGAACCTTGCGTGCTTCCTGACATGTGCTATCACATTAATTTTATAATGTGCCATTGAGAATTCATCTCCTTATGTGGTTTCAACGTGACGGGTCGCCAGGACCCTTTGCACTCGATATTCGAAAGCAGAACATAGTATTGTTCTCCCATTGTCAGCTGACCGAGCGAGGTGGCGCAGTGGTTAGCACACTGGACTCGCATTCGGGAGGACGACGGTTCAATCCCGTCTCCGGCCATCCTGATTTAGGTTTTCCGTGATTTCCCTAAATCGCTTCAGGCAAATGTCGGGATGGTTCCTTTGAAAGGGCACGGCCGATTTCCTTCCCCATCCTTCCCTCACCCGAGATTGTGCTCCGTCTCTAATGATCTCGTTGTCGACGGGACGTTAAACACTAATCTCCTCCTCCTCCTCCTCCATTGTCAGCTCGGTCACCAGACTTGACATGAATGGACTCCCGGGGGTATTTGCTTAGTTTCCTAGTATCCGGTCCATACTCACATGAACCTGGTACTTAGGATTTTCGCGGTAGCGGAAGTAGTATGCCGAACTACAGGCATTCTGGCGCGTGTGGGACAATCGAAGGTCCATCGCTGTATATTGTGCCGTGATCCTGCTGGTCGACATTTCAAACAATAAATGTAGGAGTACTGTACCGTATTTGTTACGTTCTGTGCTGCAAGCTAACAAACCGTGATAAAACTGTATGTCACATCCTTGTAAAATGAGTGTGTAGGACGATGGACTGTTTAAAGAACGTCATTTTCCGATTATATCTGTTGAATTTTCTATTGAACTATTCCAATTTCGGCGTTACGCTGCTTCCAAGCATAATTATCGCATGTCATGTCACGACACATATATCAGTTTAATGGTACCCATGTTCGGTTGTGTCCAACTTTATAGATATGGAGTCGACAGCTGTGATCACTGACCCAAGTAACATACTATCAAAACACGAACTTTTCCCATACTGAATGAAGTAAAAATGTCACGTTATGTTACCTGTGTCACTGTTCGCAACTATGGTCTCCATCGCTATAAAGTGGGACGCAAACATACAAGGGTATCCTTGCGTATAACTTATATTCTGTGCCGTGACATGACATCGATTATTTGCTCACGACAGTAGAGAAACAAAGAAACTGTAACAGTAGAATAAAAACTACTTCTATAGCCATAAGCAGAAAATGACGTCCGTTTAACTGTGCATGTGTTTCGTCTAAGGTTTGTTGCAAAACTCTGTGCAAATTGCACGTTTTGGTTAATGCATACTACAGACTTTTTCGCTGTTATGAAGGAATTTACACAAATACAAAGGAAGCCGGGTTAATAAAGCGAAGAAATCATGACTACTTTGTAGAGAGACCACCGGTTCCTTGTACCAAAATACTCAGCAAACATCGTTTGTCAGTGGCATTATGCTTCACCATGTACCATGTGAGTCCAAAAAGTTTCGTCACTGGATTATTATTGAGACAAAAGTTAAAATGGTGGTTGTAACGTTTCAGCCTTTCCATCGCCCCCTTCCTCCCCATTTGTGTACAATGCACACAACGTTCATTCAACCATGTGAAGCTGTCTTGGGATGTTGTTCTACACCCATGTCACACTCGCTTGAATGTCGGTTATTTCGTCAAAGCGTTGACCCTCAGTGTGAATCTCTGCAGTTTTGTCGTTTTGTGGTAGGTTCGTATTCATAGCAGCAAGTCCCGTCACCCGTAATAAAATTTTTCCAGAAAAGAATTGTTAACGTTTTTCAGTTAAATTAATTCTCGACAGGCATCAAAGCGTCCTAGTTTTTGTTCGGGAGACAATGTGTGTGGGACACACTTAACACACATCTTTCTCCTCTTCAAAACATTTCGGAAAGATTGAATTTTCTTGTTTAGAGAGAGCTGAAAGTCGATTTGTTTAATTGTAAAAACCATTCAACAGCCAAGATCGCATAAAATATCTTTTTTATTTAGGACAACCGGTTTCAACTGATTATGTTATCATCTTCAGGTCTTAAAATTTTTTGTTGTAAAATTTGTTCATTTTGCGCTGACATCGCACGGAAGATGTCAAATGGATAAAAATAGCGCATTATAAAAGGTGCTTTACGTTTTTGAAAATATTTTAGCTATGAGAAACCTTTAATAATGTGCCACCTTTAGCCACTTGACAAATTAGGTGTGATGTCAGCGTAAAATGAACGTGTTGTACAACAAAAAGATTTTAAGACCTGAAGATGATGATGTTTCGTTTGTGAAGCGCTCAACCGCGTGGTCATCAGCGCCCATACCAAGTCCCAATTTTTTACACAGTTCAGTTTTTTCACAATCCAATCTAGCCACTGTCACGAATAATGATGGTGAAGAAATGATGAGGACAACACAAACACCCCCCCCCCCCCCGCCCAGGCAGAGAGAATCCCCACCCGGCCACGAATCGAACCCGGGACCCCGTGATCCAGAGGCACCAACACTAGCCACTAGATCACGAGTTGCGCTCAGACCTGAAGATGATAGCACCTGTTGAAACCGGTTGTCTTAAAAGAAAAGAAAAAAAAGGTGTCATGCGATCTTGGCTGTTGAATGGATTTTATCATTTTGGAATAACGGGCATGCATATTCAAATACAGTGATATGCAAACAGGCAGAATACGGCGTTGGGTTCAAAAACGCCTATATAAGACAACGAGTGTCTGTTGCAGTTGTTAGATCGGTTACTGCTGCTACAATAGCAGGTTATCAAGATTTAAGTGCGTTTGAACGTGGTGTTATAGTCGGAGCACGAGCGATGGGACACAGCATCTCCTAGGTAGAGATGAAGTGGGGATTTTCCCGTACGACCATTTCACGAGTATACCGTGAATATCAGGAATCCAACAAAACATTAAATCTCTGACATCGTTGCGGCCGGAAAAAGATCCTGCAAGAACGGATTCAACGACGACTAAAGAGAATCGTTCAACGCGACAGAAATGCAACCCTTCCGCAAATTGCTGCAGATTTCTATGCTGAGCCATCAATAGGCGTCAGAGTGCGTATCATTCAATAGGCGTCAGCGTGCGGATCATTCAACGAAGCATCATCGACATGGGCTTTCGGAGCCGAAGGCCCACTCGTGTACTCTTGATGACTGCACAACATTTGACTGTTGATGGCTGGAAACATGTTGCCTTGTCGGACGAGTCTCGTTTAAAATTGTATCGAGAGGTTGGCCATGTGTAGGTAAGGAGACAACCTCATGAATCCATGGAGGCTCTCCGTAATGGTGTGGGACGTGTGAAGCTGGAGTGATGTGGTACTTCTGATACGCTTACATACGACTCTGACGGGTGACATGTACGTAAGCATCCTGTCTGATCACCTGCATCTACTCATTTACATTGTGCATTCAGACGGACTTGGGCATTTCCAGCAGGAGAATGGGGCACACCGCACGTTCAGAATTGCGACAGAGTGGCTCCTCTGAGTTTAAACACTTCTGCTGGCCACAAAACTCCCCAGACATGATCATTATTGAGCATATCTGGGATGCCTTTTAACGCGCTGTTCAAAAGAGATCTCCACTCCCTCGTACTCTTACGGATTTATGGACAGCCCTGCAGGACTCATGTGGTCAATTTCCTCCAGCACTACTCAAGAAATTAGTCTATTCCATGCCACGTCATGTTGTGGCATTTCTGCGTGCTCGCGGAGGGCCTACACGATATTAGGCAAGTGTACCAGTTCCTTCGGCACTTCAGTGTATTTCTCCTCTTCTAAAAATTTTTGAAAATGTGTCTAAAACTTGATTTACAGAGGTACCTCCATTGCAGTTTGTTATACAACACCTTTGACACACTAGGGGCGCACGACAGCTGCTTAACCCTGCCTGTTCGCAACTGGCTAGTCCAATGCACCTGTGTTTCTCACAATCGTTAATTTAACTTGTCACCGTGGTTACTGCGCTGACTTTGCTTACACGTCAAGAATAAAACTATTCTCGAAACGAAATGGTAATTAAATCGAAACCCTTAGCTGCTGACAGGTGTTGTTGATATACATCGACGCCACTCCGCCATCAGGCCACAAGTGCCCCATCGGGACCATCCGACCGCCGTGTCATCCTTAGCTGAGGAAGCGGATAGGAGGGCGTGTGGTCAGCACCTCGTTCTCCCTGTCGTTACGATGGTTTTCTTTGACCGAAGCCGCTACTATTCGGTCGAGTAGCTCCTCGACTGGCATCACGGGTCTGAGTGCACCCCGAAAAATTTCAACAGTGCATGGTGGCCCGGATGGTCACCCATCCAAGTGCCGCCCACGCCCGACAGCGATTAACTTCGGTGATCTGACGGCAACCGGTGTATCCACTGCGGCAAGGCCGTTGCCCCATACATCAATGGGGACAGGCTGAAAATGCGTGCCCGACTGGGACTCGAACCCGGGATCTCCTGCTGGCTTAGATGGATAGACCGTCTGCCATGTAAGCAGGAGATCCCGGGTTCGAGTCCCGGTCGGGGCGCACATTATCAGCTGTCCCCATTGATGTATATCAACAACACGAGTCGGCAGCAAAGGATTTCGATTCAATTACCATTGCACTCTAAGGAAGCTGCATGGTCATCAATGGTATCTGTTCTTTCGGGAACAGACACTATCTTCATATATTCTCGAAACGTTTTTGACGGATGATTTGCACAGTATAATATCAGTTACTCGATGAGCAAAGAAAAAAAGGCTACTGCAGCTAATTTTTTTATTCACGTGGGTTACAAACGACGTTCGATTATCGCTCTTCAGATCGCGTATGTCTCCCGCGTAGCGGTGAATGGGAAGCCAATGGTGGAGCTCTCTGAGGGACGAGATTTGCAGGCCGTCCTTCGCGAATGGTTCGAAGGCTGGAACGGGCGAGAGCTCGAGGCAAAGCGGACTTTGACCGCCGGCGCCGGGTCGTACACAGCAAAGCGCGGTGCGTGCGGAGGACTCTGGAGCTTATCTGCTCCGTCCTTATAATAGCGGACTCATCTATTGATCACTCGCAATCAGAATAACCTTTGCTCGGCGTCGGCGTCAGCAAGTGGTTCCGAAATAGAAGCGGCCGCACTCTCCTGTATCTGCGCTGCCATCGGCGCCCCTCGCAGAGTCGAGGTAAGCTCCCCCCCAACTCCCCCCACCCCCAAGGCCCCCTTCCCCGACCCCCCTGGGAGACTCAGCCTGTTATCGCCCGTTCGTGGCGCTCCGATTCCGTTTATAAAGGCTTCTCCGCCCGATGCCGGGAACAGGTCGCACAAGCTATTCCGCAGACCGACATAAAATCACGTCGTTCCATTTGCGTAAAACAAGTCGACCTCGTAAGACGTTATTACAGATAGAGAACGCTCCACCTATCAGATTTTCTAGAGTTGTGCCTTCAACAGCGCAGCCGATTGCAAATGGTTATCTCTCGAAAAGTGAGCTGACAGCTGACTCCTTTCCATCGTTACTCATTTGCTGTAGTCGCATATCAGAATCAAATTTTGCTACGAGGTGAGGCAGCTGACACATCTAGAACGAGGAAACAAATTAGGTGAGGTTATCGCTAAGTTATCGCGCGCAATGTGTGAAATAACACCCACGTATTTTATTGGAACTAAACTGCACAACACGATTAAAGGAGAACTTATTCGAACCAACGTAATCGCCTTTCATTGCGACGCACAAGTTTGGAATTTAGCTAAAAGGTACCTACAACCTTCCTCTGTAGCTGCCTCAAAAGCCCTGTGGGATCTGCAACGCTTTAAACATCTGTGTGTCGACACATGGGGAAAAAAAGTCTGAGCACTGAATTTCATGTGAGGTGTAAGGCAGTTGAATAATGACACATCCTAGATTTCACCACAGTTCTGCCCAAAAGCACCGTTGACACGTCACACCATGGGAAAGTCGTCACACCCGTACTTCCCCGCCGGCTGGAGTGGCCGTGCGGTTCTGGGCGCTACAATCTGGAGCCGAGCGACCGCTACCGAATCCTGCCTCGGGCATGGATGTTTATGTTGTCCTTAGGTTAGTTAGGTTTAATTAGTTCTAAGTTCTAGGGGACTGATGACCTCAGAAGTTAAGTCCCATAGTGCTCAGAGTCAGCCCGTACTTTCCCGCATTTTTCCCTTTATTTCGACGCCTCTCTGATGGGCCAAAATGGCAACGCCCAACGTTGAAATCATGCGGTTTTCTTATGACTGGGCGACGAAAGAATTTCAGACACACTGTTGCTCAGTATAGAAACCTCAGGGGGTGGCATAAAGGGTTTCAATAAAACCAACCCTTCCCTTGTGGCGTTGATTCCCACGGGTTTCACTGTCGAAAACAGTTCACAGTGCGATAAGGAAGCCTTTTTTTTTTACAACTTTTGACACTGCTTCTCTAAGGACGTGGTGGGCCTGCAACCCCAATGGATGTGATCGCACCCGTTTGAAATTTCAACTGCAATTTTTGCTCTGATGTACAGGGTGGAGCCACTATGGTTCGTTCAAAACGACCCAACTGAACCTGAAAGTGAGAAAGTAATCCGAGTGTTTATGCTTTTTCAGTCCTCCTCCTTCTCCTATGGCATGATAACAAGGGGCGGGGCTGGGGGGGGGGGGGGGGGGGAGGCAGGAAGCGGGGTGTGAAATTGACATGTGTGAATAAAAACAGCGAAGGGTCCCTTTGAGATCCCCCAGCCTTTGTGCTGTCTGCACACTTATGATAGGCACATTAAAAATATAGCTGTTCAGAGACAGCCAGTCACTGATTACTGGTTGCTGCTGTGACAGGCAATTGTTCTAACACCCCTGCGTTGAGTGGTGTTACACAGCTAAACTAGCGGCTGCTGACCGCGTGCAAAATCTAAGGGGTGTCGAAACGCGGATACCTGTCATGGAGGAGCAAAGACTCACTGTCTGTCTGTCTCTGTACGGGAACAGTTTTAATGTACCCAAGAAAACTGTGCGGGGCGCATTGGGAGTGTTGCCGAAATGGGAGGAAGTGGTCTTTGTGGGACCCTCGGCCTTTGTATTCATGCACGTCTCGGTGTCGCATCTGTGCCATACACACAAGTTATCTGCCAAAGCGCCGGCGACAGGTAGATCCGTTGCCATTTCTTGATTTTAGCCTGGAGATTTGCCGAGTTAAGAGGGGCGGGCCTGCCGGAACGGGGCTATAGACGCTCCAGCAGCGTGAGCAGAGGGGAGTTGTGTTTACATCTGGAGACAGTGTGGAGGTCCGTTGTAGCGTGTTGGGCAGGGTGCGACACTGCTGATATTGGCCGAGCACTGTCGTAAGGAGGCGGCAGATACTGGAACAACCTGTTGTCGTGCCGCGGCAGTCAACGTTGGACAGCCTTTTGTAACTGCATAGACGGCGGCTGAGCGTTAATTTGCCGATCATGCTACAGACTGCACCTTGTGAGCATCACAGCGTCTGGTCACTAAGCAGCTTTTGATATTTCCGTCGTCGAAAACCTGTGTTGTGTTCGTTTGGTTGTGAGTCAGGCTGAGTGTATTTAGACCATTGGCTGTACTTGTTAAGTTACCATAAGCTACCGATCTTTTATTCAGTGTGATCCCAATTAAAGTGCCCGAAGGTCGCTTGAGTTGTAAACCCATCCGATGAGTATTGGGCTTTGTATTTCATAATTATTGTGATACGTAAATTTCTTGTTAAGTGGACGGAGTAGTTAAGCATAAACTTGTCTTTACAGTGTGTGCTGATTTACATCAATGGCAGTTCACAAGTAATTCTTTTTACTCTGTGCATTCGGATTTGTATTTTGTAATTATTGTGATACATAAATTTTCTGTCAACAGGAGGGTGCAGTTAAAGCTTCAGATTGTCTTGTGGCGGTATTACTTCGGAACCGTGTGGGGTGATTTACGCCAGTGGCAGTTCACATATAATCCTTTTCACAGTGTGTACTCGGATTTCTACATTGTACTATTGCAATTTAATGTTCTGTCTATGTCTGTTGTAAACAGAGTGTGTGCCGGTTATTGTTTCGATATTAATCTTTGTAACGGCGCATGGGTCGCGCCACTGAATCTGACTACCTGTATTATATGTGTTAGTAAAAGGTTTTGGTACAGATTTGTTAAGCACCTGTATTTAAAAAAAAGCCATAGTTGTTAGACAGTTTGGTGCAAAATAGTTCCTTTTGACTTAACGGATGTGTGCCATTGTATTTTGGATAGTTCTATGATTGATGTGTTGTGTGTTTCAGTTACGGCCAAGTTGTTTTACATGCGCTAAGTTAGATCACTGCCTTGGCGTTGATGTTTGGTTACCTAAGTGACGTGAATCGATGAGAGCATAGTTTTGCGGCGTGTTAGCCGTTGTGACGAAAGGTATTTTTGTTGGTTCATAATTTTAATCTCTGTATCAGCAAACGGTTTATCATGTTCTGGGTGGAAGATTAGTTACTCCTGTGACTTTGTGTCTTTTCACGTCTCCATTTGCGATTAGAAAGTCTGATCGCGTAATGTTCAACTCTACTAATTGAAATAATTATTAGCCAGTCAGTTCGGAAATAAATTTGCCCGCCATAAAAATGGATGTTTCTAATACTCGATTTGCCAAGAGGTATTTTATGAAGGCTGAATTATGAAAATAACTAAACGAGGTTCTAAGGAGCACGTTTCCGTAATCAATCATACATGCCATTTAAATTGTAGGTTTCTAGCTTTTTTTGTTTTGGCAGGTCTCATAATTAAGAACGAAACTCAAATTCCATGTAAATTTTTAATTACACTGGCTGAAAACTCAGAGTACTTTCCATTGGTACACATTTGAACATATTACATTGCTTTTTATGGCATGGTATTGCGCAGTGAAAAAGAAAATTGAAGATCTGGTAGATTACGATTAGTTTGGCTTTAGGAAGGTAAAGACACCAGGTGTTTATTTTTTGGACAGATTATTAGTTACAGCATTCGCAACATGCATAGGAGACACGCAGTAAAAGTCGCTTTAGGACTTACCAAATCACCTGGAGGGCCAGTGTACTTGAGCTGAATTTCTGGTGGTAATTCTGTTCATCCATAGGAACACCTTTCATCACTCAAACACGGCGCAGCGCGTAATTAGACGTTAATGGCGTCTATTCCTAGCGGAAATTACGTTTGCGTGGCACGTGGACAAAATTGCAGCTGCACCGCAGTGTTGCCGGGAATTATCGATGGAAATTATTTTGCGGGTGAGTAATGGTTCTTTAACGATTAGCATGCTAATCTTTACACCATGAAGTCACAAATTCGTTGTGGGCGATCCATGTACACCTGTTCCCCCTTCCCCCCTTCATCAGACCTAAGCCACCGAATTTTTTTCTTATGGGGTTATCTTGAAAGAAGAGTGTACAAGAATAGATCACAAACTACTGCAGGACTTCGTGAGGCCATTGCGCACAAAATATGCAACACTAGCGAGATTACACTTCACAAAATATCGAGTAGTGAGGTAAAAGCGTTCAGTTGAGCGTAGCTGCTAAATGTAAATGTCGTGTGACTAGGGTCTCCCGTCGGGTAGACCATTCGCCGGGTGCAAGTCTTTCGATTTGACGCCACTTCGACGACTTGCGGGACGATGGGGATGAAATGATGATGATTAGGACAACACAACACCCAGTCCCTGAGTGGAGGAAATCTCCGACCCAGCCGGGAATCGAATGCTATACAATGTGCTGCCATGGTACAAGGCTAGTAAAGAATTCTTACAGTAAGACGTTCCGTGCCTCCACCAGGACTGTTCACAACTGTAGGATTGTCGCTGGTGCATGTTGACGCTCAGCAAAACGTTTCCCCAACCCACCTCGCACGTGCTCAACGGGACTGAAGTTGGACGAACACGTAGGGCAGTCCGTTCGTAAAATATTCTGTCGTTGCCAGAGCGCCTCCATCTGCGCTGCTCGATGGGGTCGCACTCTGGTGTCCTTAAAATGAAGTCAGCGCTAAGTGTGTCTCTGAAAGGACGCGCTTTGGAAACGAGTAGAGTATTACAATTACGTTCACTGGTGAGTGTTCTGTGTTCAGAAGTTTAGAAGTCAGTACGCCCATGCAACATCGTGCCTACTCACACTATAACACCCGGACCATCAATATGATCATTTTCGACAATGTTCCTGTGTGCGTTACATGAATAGAGAATTACTACTCAGACATGTGTCTCCACTCCTAGCCAGCCCTCCTATGATCACGAGACGTGCGAAACGAGAATGTTACACTCAGAGATATTCCACATGACTGTATAGAGAAGGTAATTACACCGAATGAGAACCTGGTGTAAAAGAGTACGTGTTCTGGGGATGGGGAGAGAAACTTGTGACACCAATGTTAATGTATGAAATGGCAGGGAAGGGGGAAGAAGGTTGTTAAATATGCCTCGTGGCGGCAGTGTGCAGGAGGTCGATCGGTCAGGATGTGGTAGTGGGCATCCAGGGCTGCCGTTAAATGACAAAACGTGGAATTAAGTACAATAAAGAGAACATATTTCAATATACAGAGTACAAAAGGCGCGCCTAGGATCGGAAGATAGCAGGTTTAGGCCAGCCTATGAGGTCGAACAATTAAATTAGATTGGCAACGGAAGGGGAAGCGGTTCATGTTGACTTACTTTGGTGACCGGTAGTGAAAGCAGAGCCAGAGGCTCTGCCTTCCAAAAAGACGTCTGTTCTGCTCGAGGTCTAGATTACAAGAGAGAGAGAAGCAAGTGTGTTCTACACCGCAGGATGCTCCGGCGTCCACACAGGTGATCGGCATCCCGCGCACCCTATTGGTTAAAATCAATGGCGTGAATTCGCTGGCTGTTTCAGCAGAGGGCTCAGAGCGTCTCCTGTCAGCAGCTTTAACTGGCCAGAACTGCCTCGGTTTTGAGAGGCAAGCGACTTATGTCATGTAGACACAGCGTGAACTACTCTGAGAGAAAACCTGTATAGATTCCACTGGGCCTTTGTAATAAATTTCTTAAACCAATTCCCTAAAATATTCCTTGACTGGCTGCCGCCCTGTACATTGGGTACACAAATACGAAGTAAAGAGTAGATTTTTCTCACCCCAAAAGACGAGGGCTTAATGATAATATTTAACGAGGAGAACCATATGACACAGTTGAGGCACAGAAAAATTGAAGCTTTTAGATAAATGTAGGGGGTATGGGATCGAAATACTTATTCAGACAGAATCATCATACAACGCGATGACAATATACCTAATTTAAGTTTAAATTTGGACTGTTGCACTCTAAACAAATAAAAGAAAAATGAATCTCAGCTTAATTTTAATTTACCTATTGAGTACGTGGTGAGGGAGAATGACGATTTTAAAGTGGTGTATCAGGAATTGGAAGAAGTAAGAGATGAAACTGATTACCAGTAGGCAACTACATTTAGAGGTCTAAAGCTTAGTTATCAGCCAGTGTCAGGATACATGGGCTCAGGCATTGTCTAAAACTAATTTTTGTGTATGCAGATCTTGTAAATGCTGTAGAAACTGTTTTGGACTAATGTAAAGTACTTCTAGCAATGACTGCTTGAGTGTTAGGAATATAGTGATTAATAGATAGGGTACAATGAAAGCTCAGTCCTCCAGCAGTGAACATTACGGTAAGAAACTGTCATGTATGAAGAGGAACTTGTACTCATGAATTATACTCGTGAAGAACAGAGAAGATTATCGGTTCAAAGGCGAACATCTAGAAAATTATGAATCAGATAAGCTAAAGCTTTTGCTAGGACCGAATAAGCAATAATCCTTTTATAAATAAAGACTTGAGTCCGTGAAGCACCAAAAATATAACATGTATGTAGCATAAGTGATAACAAAATGAGATTTTTGGATATTGTCATGTAGTAAATGAAAGAGTAAAATATGTATTAAGAGCACAGCACAATTTGTGCAGTGTAACTAATGAAAAAGAGTTGAACGTGAGCTGAAGCAGCGAAGACCGATTACGCTTTTTCAGCCCCATTCCAGTGGTTTGTTCACGGAGAGAGTGAGCGGACGCTAAGGCGATAGGGAGCTAGGTTGGAGCGATAAGGTGCTGGTGCCCAAACGAAACAATCTAGTACACAGTACGAATTTGTCAAACAAAATCGATATCGTGACGAATTACGTAGGTCTGTGATTAAATACTTTTGCGTGACACATGACTCGCAGACAATCAAAGCTTAACAACATTTAACTATACTTGTTACTCTACAGTCGTCAATCGAAGCTTGCTCAAAAGTCGGAGATCAACAGTACAGGCTACTTTAAACTTTACACCAAGAGAGACATTGAATTAAATTCAAACAAGATGAAATAATATCTCAGATAACTGAAAGAATCATTAAGTGAAATTAAACCAAGCTTAGAAGATTTAAAAGGATTCAGAAACATACACATGAGAGCTCTTCCAAAATTTACATCAAGCTTGTAAACAAAGAAATTCATAACATGGTAACAAACAACAAAAGATTTACTAGTTGAGTGAACAACAGAATCACAGTGTCTTAATGAACAATATGCAGACGCTCTAAACGAGTAAGTTTTGGCAGCAACAGCTGCTTCAAGGCCTAACAGCCCACACGAAGAGCTTCCCGGGTAACTTAACCAAGACAGTTAGGCAAAGATCTTACATCACTTAAACTTTAGAGAGCTTGGTCCATGAGAAAATTTCAAAAAAAACAATTCAGTATCCAAAATCATGACAAGCCACTCTATTCTAACTGACGACTTAACGGCTCAATTAATTATTTAACAGAGACACGTGTTTAACTGGAGAAGGCTGGTCCGCCTCTACCAATCCATCGGTCACCGAATCTGTTGTTGAGAAGCGTACGAACACTTCGACTGAAATGTGCAGGAGCTCCATCGTGCATGAACCACATGTTGTGTCGTACTTGTAAAGGCACATGTTCTAGCAGCACAGGTAGAGTATCCCGTATGAAATCATGATAACGTGCTCCATTGAGCGTAGGAGGAAGAACATGGGGCCCAATCAAGACATCACCAACAATGCCTGCCCAAACGTTCACAGAAAATCTGTGTTGATGTCGTGATTGCACAATTGCGTGCGGATTCTCGTCAGCCCACACATGTTGATTGTGAAAATTTACAATTTGATAACGTTGGAATGAAGCCTCATCCGTAAAGAGAACATTTGCACTGAAATGAGGATTGACACATTGTTGGATGAACCATTCGCTCAAGTGTACCCGTGGAGGCCAATCAGCTGCTGATTTTGCCTGCACACGCTATACATGGTACGGAAACAACTGGTTCTCCCGTACACTCTCCATACTGTGACATGGTCAATGTTACCTTGTACAGCAGCGACTTCTCTGACGCTGACATTAGGGTTATCGTTAACTGCACGAAGAATTGCCTCGTCCATTGCAGGTGTCCTCGTCGTTCTAGGTCTTCCACAGTCGCGAGTCATAGGCTGGAATGTTCCGTGCTCCCTAAGACGCCGATCAATTGCTTCGAACGTCTTCCTGTCGGGACACCTTCGTTCTGGAAATCTGTCTCGATACAAACGTACCGCGCCACGGCTATTGCCCCGTGCTAATCCATAAATCAAATGAGCATCTGCCAACCCCGCATTTGTAAACATTGCACTGACTGCAAAACCACGTTCGTGATGAACACTAACCTGTTGATGCTACGTACTGATGTGCTTGATGCTAGTACTGTAGAGCAATGAGTCGCATGTCAACACAAGCACTGAAGTCAACATTACCTTCCTTCAATTGAGCCAACTGGCGGTGAATCGAGGAAGTACAGTACATACTGACGAAACTAGAATGAGCTCTAACATGGAAATTAAGCGTTTCCGGACACATGTTCACATAACATCTTTTCTTTATTAGTGTGTGAGGAATGTTTCCTGAAAGTTTGGCCGTACCTTTTTGTAACACCCTGTATAGAGAAAAACAGCGGTCCTGTCACACTTCCCTTGGGCACTCCTGATGAACATTCGCCGTCGAGGACAATATACTAGGTTATACTACTTAAGAAGTCTTCGAGCCACATAACTGTGAATATATTCCACATTCTCGCACCTTCGTAAACAGCCTGCAATGGGACACCGTGTCAAATGCTTTCCTCAGAAGTTTTCTTAGATCATCTCTCTAAATGTTATTAACAACAACCTGGGAGGTTTCCTCTGTTGCAGTTGATGGAATTCCATTCCATTCCTTGGGTAGTCCTCAGTGCTCCGTAACGGTCGCGCGTAAGCAGTGTGCAGGTCTTTTGATACGACCTTCGTTTTTCCTAACCTCTACACCTTAGTGCTCATTAGCAACAATAGTAACGGTACATGTATTCCATCGTCAAGAGGAGTCAGAAAGATCATCGCTTATAACTTTCTACTTGGTCGTAACGTATAGGCTTTCGCGGCCGGCGTCTTCACTATTTAAAACTCCAGGGCTAAGAGTCCGTGCCCTAACAGTATAAATTCTTCTTCCTGACGTTTCGTTGCCAACTGCAGGCAACATCTTCCGAGGTGTTGGCAACGAAACGTCAGGATGAAGAATTTCTACTGTTCGACCACGGCCCCTTAACTCGGCAGTTTTAATTAATTTCCGCTTGATTGTTTTCGGATCAAGGCCCTTTACCTCAAACTGATACATTTATCCTCGGAAATTATTTCAGAATGTTTGTAACATCTTCACGGAATCAACCTGGACACGTTACACAGTGATCAGAGACGAACCCTACAGAATAACAGCTGAAGGTTTCTCTAGGTAGTCGCTTCATTTTGGAAACTTCTGTTGGAAAATTTTTTTGTGTTGACAACGTTTATGTGCTACGTTATTTCGAGCTATAAACCTCTTTCCATTCCCACCCAGTATAGACGGCAGTGAAGCTAAGTGTTCTTCGTAATTTTCAGAAAAAAAAATGAGGCGTCTCGTAAATATTTTATGGACTTCCGAAATAACTCGCGTCTCCGAGAATCGATGAAAGCAGCTGGCAGGCCAAAGAAATTCACCCGCGGCGATAACGGCTGGTCGTCGGCTCCCGAGGAGCCTCCTAATTCGGGTGCGAAATTGGTTTCTCGCTATAATATTACGCGCCAGCGTAATCAAAGCGATCCGATCCGAATGTCGAACTGAATATTTCACAGATCTGCTTTTGAATATTTGAAGCGAGCTGTATAAACTGGAATTATACCGTCGCTCTGTATGCGCGATTCAAACCGCCGATTCTGTTTAATTCATAGCGGATTTAAAATCGATTACTTGCTCCACTGGTTCCGAGAAATGCCTTCTGCAGCGAGAGAAACGGTGCAATTATGCGTGATATTACTCTTCTTCCAATCGGAAATGTTTTTATATCGTAAATACTCAAGGCGGAAGATACAAAAGACGCATTTCGACGATAAACAGGGTCAGACTTGTATGCTGTCGTTTAAATTATTCTTGTGCTTCACTAGATCATATTGGCGCTGTTTAAACGTAATAGCTGCGTTCCAATCATCTGTAGACTACGATATTTTGAATCATTGTTTTTTCTGTTGGACAATTGCATTTCTAAGCACGTAATAGTGACCTGCCACCAAGCACTAGGATGATTATAACAAAATACGACTATCTGCAGAAGATGTAGGTGTCATGATCAAATATTTCGCAGCGTCAGATATACAGAAAATGTGACAATCCATAATAACTACTTTTGACTTACAGCTAAAATATTCTCGTCAGTCTATAAAGAAACTAAATTGATCTTTTTTCTGATGTGGGACTATCGGAAACTCGCAGTTTCATTACTACAAGAAAATCAAATAACCATATAGCTTCAATATGGCTGCCGATACATAAAATATTTTTGGAAGAACACGCAAGATCTTATGCAGAAACTGAATGCTGCTGTTTGCGTTTTAAGTATCGCAGCAGATGTGTGACTAGGTTTACGCCCTCATTACAGATAGTAATAACACGTCGCTCTTGACGGAGCAAAATCGACAGATGAAAGGTGATTTTGGCGGTATCCCAAGGGAATGTGAAATGACCGTTGCTGTTTACAAGTATACAAATGATCTAATAGAATGCGTCAGGAGCTCTTTTTTTTCAGAATGCTTATAGAAAATTGATGAATGATGGCAGGTCGGGCAGTTGACCATGAACGTAACTAAATTAACGTATATTTGTGTCTATTGACTTCTGTTATGGGTCCGAATCTGATTCTGTCACATGTGTCAGAAATCAGAAGACAGCACGAATATTCTCCCTCTCCCACCCCCCTCCACCACTGCCCATTTCATCTATAAGAGCTGATACTCTTCATTCCCTCCCTCCTCAATATCACTGTCTTCCCCAGCAAGTTTTTTTATTTTTTTTTGTTTTTTTGTTTTTTTGAATCACCGATCTTCTGACTGGCTTGATGCGGCCTGTCACGAATTCCTCTCCTGTGCCAACCTCTTCATATCAGAGTAGCACGTGCAACCTCTACAACCTACTTCCTCAATTATTTGCTGGATGTATTCCAATCTGTCTTCCTCTACAGTTTCCCCCTCTAAAGCTCCCTGTAGTATAATGGTAGTCATTCCTTGATGTCTTAGTATATGTCCTATCATCCTGTCTCTTCTCCTTTCCAGCGTTTTCCACATTTTCGTCTCCGATGCTGCACAGAGCCTCCCCATTCCTTACCTTACAGTCCACCAAATTTTCAACATTCAGCTGTAGCACCACATCTCAAATGGTTAGAATCTAATCTGTTCCGGTTTTCCCACGGTCCATGTTTCACTACCATACAGTGCTGTGGATCAAACGTATATTCTCAGAAATTTCTTCCTCATACTAAGCCCTGTGTTTGATGCTAGTGGGGTTCTCTTGGCCTGGAATGCCCTTTCTGCCATTGCTAGTCTGATTTTGATGTCCTTATTCCATCCATAATTGGTTATTTTGCTGCCTAGGTTGCAGAATCCTTAACTGCATCTACTTCGTGACCCTCAATCCTGATAGTAAGTTTGTCGCTGTTCTCATTTCTGCTACTTCTCATTACATTCGTCTTTTTTCGATTTACTTTCAATCCATATACTGTACTCATTAGCTTGATCATTCCATCCAGCAGATCATGTAATTCTTCTTCACTTTCACTCAATATAGCAATGTCATCAGCAAATCGTATCATTGATATCCTTTCACCTTGAATTTTAATTCTACTGCTGAATCTTTCTTTTATTTGCATATTTCCTCTCCGATGTACAGTAGGCGCGAAAGACTACACCCATGTCTTATAACCTTTTAATCCGAGCCCTTCGCACTTGGTCGTCCGCTCTTATTATTCCCTCCTGGCTCTTGTTCATATTTTATATTACCCATACTTCCCTATAGCTTACCCCTATCTTTTTCAGAATTTCGAGCATATTGCACCATTTTACATTGTCGAACACCTTTTCCAGGTCTTGATTTTTCTTTAGTCTTGTTTCATTATCAACCGAAACTTCGCTATTGATGACAAATTGCTTAAAACAGTAATCAGCGTAAAATATCTAGTATCTAACCAGAGCGACCTTAAGTGAAATGACCACACAAAACAGAGGGAGGAGCATAGGATGAATCTTAAGGAAATGTGATTCATCCGCTGAGGCAGTGGCTTACAGGGTGCTTATTCCGTTAGTTCTTGAGTACTGTTCGTCAGTCTGGGATCCATACCACGTAGGACTGATAGAAGAAGAGACAGAGAAGATCCGACGAAGAGCGGCGCGTTTCGTCAAGGGATCGTTTAGTCTGCGCAAAACCGTTACATAAATCCTCAACAAACTTCACTGGCAGACACAACAAGAGAGGAGTTGCGAATCATGGAGAGGTTTACCGTTGAACTTTCGAGGAAGTACTTTCCGCGAAGAGTCTGACAACATATTACTACCTCCAGCATACACCTCACAAAATGACCACAATGAGAAAACTTGAAAAATTAAAGCTAATATGGGGTCTCGGTTATGGTTGGAGCATACCCCCAGGATGCATGGGACCGAACTCTTGTGACCATCAGATTGAGGAACAAACCTAAACCATCATGCAAGTTAATTTAAAACAAAGATACTGTCGCACAATAGAAAACGTCTTATTTAAACGAATATTCATAGAAACAGCCCCATTAAGCACGAAACAAGTGAGCAACACACTACTCACATACACATATTAATGGGAGGAGGAATCCTCCAGCTATGAAGGAAACAAATGGTCGCTATAACAATTAGATTTATTATCTTTAAACATGAGAATTACCCACTGATATTCATAAAGAATTGTTGAGAAACGGACAAGGGACTATAGCTCTAAAAAGTAACATTGGCACAGTTGGGTGGGGAGAATGAAACACATTTTCGTTAATAACGCACGGACACGGCCAGCGACTGTATAAATTGTTAATTAGATGTAGAAAGTATATGGAAAGAGAGTAATGAACACCATAAGATTCCCAGAATATGAGTTAAGGGACTTCAAAATCGCGTTCTCGTCTCCTGAAGGGAGTGAGTTAACTTTGCATCTGCTCGATATTGTCTTTGCAATGACGGCTCATCTTACCAACCACACAGATAAGGAAACCGGTTGTTATTTCCGCCCTCTTTTGTATTTAGTGCTGAAGTGCAGATATCATTCTAGTGGCAGAAAGGGTCATCACATCAGCCATATCTCCTGTCCTAACTCTGCAAAAGCCTGATGTGAAGTCTTTACAATAGCATACAGCCAACAGCTTTCTCTTCAAAATCCTAAAGAGAAGTGTTCTTCTCCGGCTGCTCCGGAACTTTGCTGTTTTTCTTCGGAGCAGGAACTCGCTGGCTGATGTTGGCAAAGATGCCGAGTGCCGACCAGTAAAACTCAACTAAACAAGTTAAACAGTCTACTAGTCCCGTATATTTTCTCTTTGTTGAACCAAAAAGGCTCTCAGCGCCTCAGGCGTAGGAGAAGCCAGAAAATCTCTCCCGATCCGTGGTATAATTCTGAAAAGCTGCCCGTAGATACAGCGAAGAAACGCGAGCTATCCAAAAAATGACAGTATGACCCAATAAGAAGGCTAGATTCTGAAAGTTAAAATCGTACGTTGTACCGATGCATCATAATGAAAATTCACTTGGCCTTAGGGAATCCACATCTCCTCGAGATCTCTCACCTCCCTAAAAGCCTTCTGCGGAGAATTCCAGGTTTCTTTCGACAGAGAAAAGTGTGACCTGGAGCGTGGGGGCCGGGGAGAAAGGATGAATGGGAATGCCGTATGGCTACCTATGACTGCGCCTCTTCACAGTATCCAACAGTTTTATGACGGCAAGCTCCTCTTAAAGGGACCATTTTCTTGCAAATCCAACTTGTAAACTTTCAGCTCTTTGAAACCCACACCAAACTACACAGGAAAGGCAGAAAAAACACATAGTGAAACGAAGACGTCCAATTGCGATACTAATCTATACCTGCATTTACAGATCTTGGCGATCTTTTACATTGGCGATCTTTTACATTGGCGATCTTCTACAGAAGCTCGAAATTTAGCGCGGACCTCAATGCGAGATGCCTATAACAGTTTCCACAACGAAACTTTGTCTCGAAACCTGGCAGAAAATCCAAAGACATTCTGGTCGTCTGTGAAGTACGTTAGAGGCAAGAAACAATCAATGCCTTCTCTGCACGATAGCAATGGAGATACTATCGAAGACAGTGCTGCGAAAGCAGAGTTACTAAACACAGCCTTCCGAAATGCCTTCACAAAAGAAGACGAAGTAAATATTCCAGAATTTAAATCACTTAATAAAACCAAATCTTCTGGTCCAGACTGTATACCAATTAGGTTCCTTTCGGAGTATGCTGCTGAAGTAGCTCCATACTTAACAACCATATACAACCGTTCGCTCGACGAAAGATCCGTACCCAAAGATTGGAAAGTTGCACAGGTCACACCAATATTCAAGAAAGGTAGTAGGAGTAATGCACTAAATTACAGGCCCATATCGTTAACGGCGACATGCAGCAAGATTTTGGAACATATTTTGTATTCGAACATTATGAATTACCTCGAAGAAAACGGTCGTTCAGAAAACATCGTTCCTGTGACACACAACTAGCTATTTATTCGCAAGAAGTGTTGAGTGCTGTTGACAAGGGATTTCAGATGGATTCCGTATTTCTGGATTCCGCAAGGCCTTTGACACTGTACTACGCAAGCAGCTCGTAGTGAAATTGCGTGCTTATGGAATATCGTCTCAGTAATGTGACCGGATTTGTGATTTCCTGTCAGAGAGGTCACAGTTCGTAGTAATTGACGGAAAGTCATCGAGTAAAACAGAAGTGATTTCTGGCGTTCCCTAAGGCTCTGTTATAGGCCCTTTGCTGTTCCTTATCTATATTAACGATTTTGGAGACAATCTGAGCAGCCGTCTTCGGTTGTTTGCAGATGACGCTGTCGTTTGTCGACTAATAAAGTCATTAGAGGACCAAAACAAACTGCAAAACGATTTAGAAAAGATATCTGAATGGTGTGAAAAGTGTCAGTTGACCCTAAATAACGAAAAGTGTGGTGTCATCCACATGATTGCTAAAAGTAATTCGTCAAATTTCGGTTACACGATAAATCAGTCTAATCTAAAAATCGTAAATTCAACTAAATACCTAGGTATTACAATTACGAACAACTTCAATTGGAAGGAACACATAGAAAATGTTGTGGGGAAGGCTAACCAAAGACTGCGTTTTATTGGCAGGACACTTAGAAAATGTAACAGATCTACTAAGGAAACTGTCTACACTACGTTTGTTCGTCCTCTTTTAGAATACTGCTGCGCGGTGTGTGATCCTTAACAGATAGTACAGACAGAGTACATCGAAAAATTTCAAAGAAAGGCAGCACGTTTTCTATTATCGCGAAATATGGGAGAGAGTGTCACAGAAATGATACAGGATTTGGGCTGGACATCATTAAAAGAAAGGCGTTTTTCTTTGCGACGGAATCTTCTCACGAAATTCCAAACAACAACTTTCTTCTCCGAATGCGAAAATATTTTGTTGACACCGACCTACATAGCGAGGAACCATCACCAAGATAAAATAAGGGAAATCAGAGCTCGTACTGAAAGATATAGGTGTTCATTTTTTCCGCGTGCTATACAAGATTGGAATAATAGAGAATTCTGAAGGTGGTTCGAAGAAACCTCTGCCAGGCACTTACATGTGATTTGCAGAGCATCCATGTAGATGTGTAACTGAACGACTATTTAATTGAGGGAAATGCATATCATCCTCTGAAATGTGATAGTTTCAGAGAAAAATGGCCACGTTAAACTAAATCAGAGGATTACCTACAATTATTCTTCCCAAGCGCCACTCGCGAATGGAACAGAGCAAGGCGGATCAGTTAGTTATACCAGAAGCATCCTCCACCACACGGCGTCAGGTAACTTGCTGAATATTGGCGTAGGTGTAGATTATGAATCTATAATGGCCCAGTACTACTACCTATTCATTTCCCGAGAGGAGATATTTGAATTAGAAGATTGGAACGCCGAACAGAATGCTGTGCTGACTAAATGACCCTCGAAATCGCATACAAATCAGGCCACTGCCAGAGGATGACGCGGCGGCTGGTCTGAGCGCAAGTGTCAATTGAAATCTGTCGCATTAAAACCAACACAGCACTGGCAGACATTAGAAGGGCATGAGGTGGAAATGAAATGCGTATCAATTCTCATTCATGACGTGCTGCAGTTCCGTATAGAGCACGAAACGTGTGTGCCACCTGCACAACTTCGCATTTATAACACACGTATATACGGAGATGAATTCTACCTATTTGAAATTCAAAGTTGTGGATTCCTGAGAAAAGAAATCATAGAAAATGAAAGTTTTGTGTAGTGTCATCAACCCGAAGTCAAGAAGAAGAACATAGACCTCGCCAAAACAAAGAAAGTTACAATCCATTATTACTAATCTTACGTCTTCCTCAAATGTAGTTGTCTACGAGGTAATTCTGTTGGCAAAAATTGCAGTAATATCAAGTTAGATCTAAAAAAAATGTAAGTTTGCTAAATGCAGAGAAACATGAATTTGAGCATGAAATGGCAAAATCTTTAAACTGTTTGCAATGTCCACAAGTTTCAAAGAAGTAAATCACAAAAATTGCAAAAAAATAAGTGCATTTGATTCACAGATTTAAAACAGAGCTAAGGAAACTGAAAGTGAATGTACGAGAGTCATTTCATAAATAATGCACATGTTGGTATAACTGTAAACTGTTTGTTGCAACAACAAGGAAAATTACGTCAAATGTAGTTGGGAGCTTCAGGAAGAGGCACGTGTTTTTGTTTTTTCGCCATGTACTCTAACATAAAATTGGCGAGAGATAGAAATGGACTGTTGAAGACCAGAGGTCGTACATCAAAATCGAAACTTTAAACGACAAAAACCCGACGGAAATCCACAAGGCGGTGAGTGGACTTTTTGCTGAATTTACAGTATACCGTAGCTCAGTTTCACGTTGGGTTAATTGTTTTCGTGATCGTCGTATGAGCATAGACGATAGTCCAAGGCCCGAAAGGCCAGAAACGTCAGCAGGTTAACGAAGACTGAAACTTGCGACAGATGCTGTTTAAGAAGGTCGCAGTGCGACTTGTGAGAAAATCTGAATCCACGGGAATTCCCCCAACATCAGTACTCCGTACTCTGACAAATGATTTGAAGAAGAGAGAAATTTCTGCGAGATGGGTCCCACACCGTTTGACTGCTGAAGAGAAGCAGTAACGCCTGGACATTTCAACGTTGTTCAGACCACAATCAGGTGTTCTTGTGTCGAATAGGGCTATTGATGAAACATGGATTAGAAACTTTGAACTGGAATTGAAATCACAGTCCAATGTGCTTCAGATTCTCCACGTCCAAAAAAATTTCGAAGCTCTCAATCAAAGCTGAAGCAAACGATAATTTTTGCATATGATCATCGTGATACATAGAATACCATGTGGAACAAGTGTTCCAGCCGTATGTTATCGTAACTTCACGCGAAATCTGCGCAGAAAAAATGCACAAAAGTCGACCTCAGTTGCTCGAGGCTGAGTCACTTATTGTCCATGATAATGCTTTCCCGCGTGTTGGTTATATTGTAGCCTAAAGGCTGCAAAAATATGGATGGGAAGTGTCGCCGCCTCTTCCCTACAGCCCTATACATGAGTCCACCAGACGTCAAATTGTTTCCGGAGTTGAAAAAACGCATGCGTATTCGTTGTTATCTTTCTCTGGAAGAGATTTCTACCACTGTTACCCGAACCATTCGACAGGTGAACAGAAGTGGTGCCTTGGATGGAATAATAGAGCTTCTGAGACTTTGGGATTCAGTCGTAGAGAAGGAGGGAGACTGTATTAAAGGACTGTAAAGAGATACTGAAAAATAATTTTGTAAGCACTATTTATGAAATGTCTCTCGTATTTGCCAACGTAGGATCACCGACTTGAGCTCAGCCCACGCATCACGTAGTTACTAGGTTCAGAACAGACTATTAAGACACTAAGGATTCACATTCAAATCATTTAACAGAATTACAGATTGCACTCGTGTCTTTGACCTTGGAATTATAACTTAAGCAAGAGGAATTGCGTTCGTTTAACCAATGAGTTAACATGCACCCGGAGATACAAATAATTCATAACAGTTTGAACACCTAATCGCTCAGAATGTGTTATACATAAAATTTGAAAGAACCAATATATACACTTCATCAGGTAATGATAGAAGTAGAACTGGGCAGATATGAGCCCTTTCGAAACTGTCTCAAGAGTAACTCGGGCATGTTATGATTCACATTACACAGGCCGAAATGGAAGCCACTATCAGAAGCTACACAAAGCTACAAGCGAGGACCCAAAACAAAATTCAGTAACGAGGGCTCAGTAGAGGAATAGGAGTTTTCGCAATTCGTACCCAACACTCAGTCACAAGCAAGACATGGTGCTCACAGTATACTTCTCCGCCGGAACTTGGCGAATAAGGAATGCTGGAAGGAAGGACGACGTTCCCCAACCATGGCAGAAGCAAAGGGAAACCTGTCGTCTCAGAAGATGCAACACACGGCTATCAGGGCAGAGGGAAGCAGTGACTCTTCAAATGGTGTTTGCACGCTTTCCACAGTAAACAGTCGCCATCCACAACGCTGCGATGATGATGTTTGGTTTGTGGGGCCCTCAACTGCGCGGTCATCAGCGTCCGTACAAAGTCCAAATTTTTACGCAGTCCACACAACGCGGCGACGAGATCTCCACCTCGGCGAGCGACTGCTGTTAGCAATCGGAGTAGTCAACCAGACGATGCCTCGCAGAGAGCCACGATGCGATTACATCCCTTCCAAGAGCCGCATGGCTGTCCACCCGCGGGACGCCAGGGAAGCCATCACTTAAGAAGATCAAAGAAGATCCAGGAGATGCCGAAATCGATGTGAGTGCACACACGGCTCACAGCACTTTCACCATAAAGTGGGACACCCGTTGACTGCCGTGTTTATGAGTCGCAACAACAGTCAGTCATTTTGTGCCGTGTACGGCACTATGGTTTAGGTTTGCACTAGCCGCCTAGGTTCGTCAGGCTTCCTCTCGATGGTAAGGTGCCCTCTCATGGGGTCGCGGGACATTAGCTGGGGAGGGAGTCCTGGCGTTTGCGCGATGAGCTGGTGAGCGGCAGACGCACTGGAGCGCGGGAATTGGGCGGTGGACGAGCAAGTGGCGTACCGGAATGTGGGACTTGAGTACAGCCCGTCGGCTGGACCAGAAGATTGCTTCTGGATGATGCAGTGTCACCGAAGTGCTGTGTTCGGCCAGCGTTACCACCCGGCCTGTATTCTGTTCATCCGTCTGCAGCGCGCCGCTTATGGTTGACTGATTTGTTTCTTGTGGGACTTGAATTGTGTACCCCGTGGCAGACTGGTTTTGAGAGTGTTTACTAATGAACAAGAATAAGGTTCTGTGTGCCTTGCTGCATGAGTAGGTCGCGTGTGGATACTGATACTAACAAGTATTCCTGGGATGTTGTTGTTGTTGTTGTTGTCTTTTTTTGAACGGGCTGGTACGATCGGTATGCGACGACTGGATGAAAGCGGAGTGCCACCAAGGATCCAAAGTTACAAAATGAAAAGGGAAGGAACCGTTATTTACGTGTATAAACAATAGCATATAATGAGGTATGGGTTGTTACCTATCTAAGTAATCCTGTTCCTGATTGAAGTATGTTAATTCAAAGTGACTGGAAGGTATTTTTTCCTTACGTATTGCGTTGGTTCAGATGAAGGTCAAAATATGACGTTTATAGCTTACAGATATCACGTGTTGTCTCTTATGATAAATACCTAAACTGGACAGGAAGAAGCATAGTGGTTAATAATTTTATTTATGTGTTATGTTTGTTCTAAGGCGTGTGGCCTGATATTCTTACTTTGTATATTTGTTACGGGTAATTAATTATAAAACGACCGATAGAGCACCAATCAATATTTTTCGGAAAGCGGAGTAAAAGTTACTTAGATTATTAAGGGAGTCCCTCCTCCTGATTTCATATATGAAAAGAGTCATAATGTTGTCTTTGGTGGCTTGTGTATGTGGTAGCTCACTTGTGTAATAAAACAGATTTTCATACACGTGTATTTCAATGAATTTAATCAAATCCTCCATTCACATTCCTGTCCGATTTTTCCGTTAACGCGCTTCAATATAAAACAAATATTTGTGAGAAAATGTTCTGAGACAGAGCGCCCAGGTAAATTTAGTCGCGGATAATGTAAACGGAAAGCGATAGTTAGTTGATAAGATACTGAGGAATTGCAGTTTGTCATCAAAACTGATGACATACAAAACACTTGTCTTAACTGGATCCTGCTCAGTTGTATGCTACATGTAGCATATCACATTAGTACGAGATGTATAGTGTAGATCAAGGGAAATGATCGTGCTCACTCTCTTTTACGATGAAAGTGTGGATTAGAGGGGGACTTGTGATACAGCACCAGAATCTACTAATTGGAGTATTTTTCTGATGTTAGAAATGTTTGCTCCCCTAATGTCCGTTCTATTGTGGTTACAGCTTAACCAATAAATGTAGACATTATTTAAGAAGTTGTTATTGATTATCAAGCAGAAGCAGTAGCGAAGGTCTGGTGTTTTTCTAATAATAATGGCATCTCTAACAATGAAACAGTGAACTTTTTATCCAAATGAGGTCAAGATAAATTCTAAATGATATTATTTCTCACCCACTAAATTTCACTGAATTAAATAATAAAGCGAAGAATTCCAGTCATAACAGATTATTCAAAGGTCTCGAAATGGTTTTATTACTATTGGGCGCAACAAGAAAAATCACAATCTCCTTAGTTAACAAAACGACACTTAACGATTACGGGCAGGCAACTAAATTTTAAGCCTACCTGCTTCGAACAGGTTTGAAAAAATCTGCGATCAGTATACAATTTAAATAACGAAGAAGTCATTACATAGTGTACCTTGAATTGGATCTGTAATACTAGTAGTAGTGAATGCCATTACAAAATTCTGCTGCCATAAAGGAATCAGTTTTCCATGTCTGGACTCATTTAGCATGATTTTCGCGTCTGTGGGCAGTTGCAAAAGATACTGAGCGAAAATTAATTAGTTTAAAGGAATAGGTGTGGAAAAAAGAGCTTCATAAGCCACAATAAAGACGTACTTTAACTGGTGTGTTCGATGTAATGGGAATTATGCGTATAACTGGTTTAATAACGTTGCTGTTGTGTGCAACATACTGCCAGATAAAATTTAACTAAACATTTCATTCAAACTGTTTATAAATACAATTTTGTTGCCTGGAAACTGATCGTGGTATCCACAGTCAAGAGCTGCTGTTAACTGCGTTTATTGACTAACCGGCGCCGAAATTAAGGTAGGAAGGAGGAAAATTTAAAATAATCTGGGAACGGAGACTTGTCCGCCCCCTGAGGTCACAGCGCACTGTAATTTCAGCTCTTTCTCAACTTTCTACAATATTCTCTGAACTTTAATTAAATTGCAGGGCCGACCGTTAATTAAGGAAACATTCAATATTGCTGGACATGAGTATGACAACCACACGAAGTATTTCGGTTGCTTAATTTACACTCCTGGAAATTGAAATAAGAACACCGTGAATTCATTGTCCCAGGAAGGGGAAACTTTATTCACACATTCCTGGGGTCAGATACATCACATGATCACACTGACAGAACCACAGGCACATAGACACAGGCAACAGAGCATGCACAATGTCGGCACTAGTACAATGTATATCCACCGTTCGCCGCAATGCAGGCTGCTATTCTCCCATGGAGACGATCGTAGAGATGCTGGATGTAGTCCTGTGGAACGGCTTGCCATGCCATTTCCACCTGGCGCCTCAGTTGGACCAGCGTTCGTGCTGGACGTGCAGACCGCGTGAGACGACGCTTCATCCAGTCCCAAACATGCTCAATGGGGGACAGATCCGGAGATCTTGCTGGCCAGGGTAGTTGACTTACACCTTCTAGAGCACGTTGGGTGGCACGGGATACATGCGGACGTGCATTGTCCTGTTGGAACAGCAAGTTCCCTTGCCGGTCTAGGAATGGTAGAACGATGGGTTCGATGACGGTTTGGATGTACCGTGCACTATTCAGTGTCCCCTCGACGATCACCAGTGGTGTACGGCCAGTGTAGGAGATCGCTCCCCACACCATGATGCCGGGTGTTGGCCCTGTGTGCCTCGGTCGTATGCAGTCCTGATTGTGGCGCTCACCTGCACGGCGCCAAACACGCATACGACCATCATTGGCACCAAGGCAGAAGCGACTCTCATCGCTGAAGACGACACGTCTCCATTCGTCCCTCCATTCACGCCTGTCGCGACACCACTGGAGGTGGGCTGCACGATGTTGGGGCGTGAGCGGAAGACGGCCTAACGGTGTGCGGGACCGTAGCCCAGCTTCATGGAGACGGTTGCGAATGGTCTTCGCCGATACCCCAGGAGCAACAGTGTCCCTAATTTGCTGGCAAGTGGCGGTGCGGTCCCCTACGGCACTGCGTAGGATCCTACGGTCTTGGCGTGCATCCGTGCGTCGCTGCGGTCCGGTCCCAGGTCGACGGGCACGTGCACCTTCCGCCGACCACTGGCGACAACATCGATGTACTGTGGAGACCTCACGCCCCACGTGTTGAGCAATTCGGCGGTCCGTCCACCCGGCCTCCCGCATGCCCACTATACGCCCTCGCTCAAAGTCCGTCAACTGCACATACGGTTCACGTCCACGCTGTCGCGGCATGCTACCAGTGTTAAAGACTGCGATGGAGCTCCGTATGCCACGGCAAACTGGCTGACACTGACGGCGGCGGTGCACAAATGCTGCGCAGCTAGCGCCATTCGACGGCGAACACCGCGGTTCCTGGTGTGTCCGCTGTGCCGTGCGTGTGATCATTGCTTGTACAGCCCTCTCGCAGTGTCCGGAGCAAGTATGGTGGGTCTGACACACCGGTGTCAATGTGTTCTTATTTCCATTTCCAGGAGTGTATATTCCGTCATTTTAGATGTTACTGCTGTCCGGAAACCTGGCGCCGAGGTGGCGCGCTTCTGTGACGTCAGACAGTCACACTGTCCAGCCGAGACCAGCAACCAGTAACCCGCCGCTCTCTCTCCCTCCTATAAGCAACTCGCAATCCACCCACCTTATTCTTTGAGCCTCAGATTTTCACATTTTCCTCTCTCTATCGAACGACGTTCAAGGAACTTCCTTTCCGGTTGAAAACGCGCTCCGAACGTGGCTCGACGAGTTCTGCGCCTCAGCACCACGTGATTTCTACAGTTTCGGAATCGAAGAGTTGCTCCAGCGTTGGCTGCCTGTTGCACATTTGCTGTCCTTTGTAAATAGTGAAGGAGAATATATAATTGGTGACTAGTTCTGTGTTATGTCTACAAGTGCTGTGTTTATGGAACTTATGGAAAAACGCTACGAACTTACGCACCAATCTAATACACTACTGGCTATTAAAATTGCTACACCACGAAGATGACGTGCTACAGACGCGAAATTTAACCGATAGGAAGAAGATGCTGTGATATGCAAATGATTAGTTTTTCAGACCATTCACACAACGTTGCCGCCGGTGGCGACACCTATAACGTGCTGGCTTGAGGAAAGTTTCCAACCGATTTCTCATACACAAACAGCAGTTGACCGGCGTTCCCTGGTGAAACGTTGTTGTGATGCATCGTGTAAGGAGGAGAAATGCGTACCATCACGTTTCCGACTTTGATAAATGTCGGATTGTAGCCTATCGCCATTGCGGTTTATCGTATCGCGACATTACTGCTCGCGTTGGTCCAGATCCAATGACTGTTAGCGGAACATGGAATCGGTGGGTTCAGGAGGGTAATACGGAACTCCGGGCTGGATCCCAACGGATTCGTATCACTAGCAGTCGAGATGACAGGCATCTTATCCGCATGGCTGTAACGGATCGTGCAGCCACATCTCGATCCCTGAGTCAACAGATGGGGACGTTTGCAAGACAACAACCATCTGCACGAACAGTTCGACGACGTTTGCAGTTTGCAGTTTTTTCGCGATCAAACTTATAGACATTAATTTCAATAGTTAGCCTACTTATTTACCGCGATCAAACGATTGTAGCAAAACCTTGGGAACATCGGTGTACAAATTACATGTGTACTTCATGTAATATTTGAAGAACAGTCCATCTCTTATTCATTAGTCTTTTTTCTGATCATTCGTTACAGATTAATGAAAGAAGCTTTTAGCTGAAAATGAAAGCACAGTATCAGTCACTACAAATGAAATGACAGATGTTAGCAAAAGAATTTGACTAAATTACATTACGTAAAAATTAAAAAGCAGCACCAATGGCAGAACAATTAATTGTTACTATCGGTTTTGGCTAGAGACTAGTCAGTATATGCCTCCATACAACGTTGTAAATTCAGTAGTCTGATGTATAATAGATTATCATCCAGCAGCGAGTTTATGTATTATTACATACCATAGAAAAGCTATTCCACAGCGACTCTGTTTCCGCAGATAATGAAGATACTATTGTTCATGGAAACTCATGATTATGGACAACCACTAGTCGACAACAGTCGTGACAAAAAATCGTTTATCAGCTGTAGCTATTGTTTAATGACACGTCTTCCGTTGCGTAATGTCCATGTGTCTTACGTTAACCATTGACAAAACTGTTAGTTACATTGTAGCTGACGACAAGTCTGTTACACGTACAATGATTTTCAAAGTATGCTGATATGCTGCAGCTAATAATAGCAATTTTCGAGCAGTACGGCTTCATTTATGGGTTTCGGAAGATATGCTGCTATACTTTTATCTTCAAAATCGCAGATTATATCTGAGTATCACAAAGGTAAGGCAGTTTCCAACCCTTTCACCATCTCACCGACATTTATTTGACATGGCTGGCTATTTGAACATCGTCAGTTCTTAATTAATGTCAAAGCCAAGTCAAATCCTACTCTTCATCCCTTTGACGGCTGAACGTGATGTGTAGTACAGCTGGGGAATAAATGATCTGGTCTCTACTTCCGGCAGGTGGTACACTGTTATCATTGAAGAGACTAGGGAAACTAAAACCGACTTAACAAATGCTGGTTGTAAATCATTTTGTCGAAGCAGCTGTTTGACAAAAAAAAGCATACGCTCGAGTGGAGCAAAATAGCGAACAATTAAGGCAGAGAATATTTAAGAAACTAATCTCAGATTGTGTATTAGTTTTTACTTCGATTTTTGAGAGGTATGAAAATCATAAAATCCACACCATCAGTCACTCGTTACGGCAGAAGCATTAAGTGCCCACCTCGCGCGGCGAATGGCATTGATTTTCACATGGAATTTAATTTCAGTTTGGAGCTTCAATAACTGATAAATAAAATAGTTTTAATTATGAGTAAGTTTCACATTTCAGGAGAGAAATTTAGTTTTGTATGTTATATTGGAATGCTCGGGCTACAAGATCCAAGCGGACAAATAATTAAAAACGATATCATATATAGCACTGTAACTTCTTGTGGGATTGTTTGTCAAGATGTTACAGCTTTGTTGTTATCTGGCAGTGTAAAATGAGTAATTGTTAAAATACGAAAGCGGGGAGAAGCATAGGTTACCATCTTCACTGAGTTATGTCCTGCTCCAGCTTGAAAGATATCGAAATCGGGAAAACTAGCGACCCCTACATCAACAACACTACAAGCTAAATGAAACGACTTCAAAATGGTTTGTGAGCAGAAACAGCTTTCGATTTCAGACTAGATTTCTGTTGTACATCAAAGCACGATCGCTGACCAGATCTCGTATTGCAGAGTTTCACATGACAGTTTTCATCTTATGTTTAATTCTCTCATACTATCTGCTTCTATACCTGCATCTAAATACAGACTCAAAAATTCATTGCATGGTACATGGAGGAGGATGCGTAGTACCGCTACTAGAAATTTTATTTCCTATCCCATTCCACACGGAAAAGGAGCGAAAGATATGCCACCGCAAAGCCCTAATTTCTCCTGTCTTCGCGGTCCTTCCGAGAACTGTACGTTGGCGGCAGTAGCAGCATGCCGCACACAGTTTCAAGTGCCTGTTCGCTAAATTCTCTCAGTAGTATTTCGCGAAAAGAGCGTCGTTTTCGCTCCAGTGATCCTCTTTTGAGATCACGAAGCATCCCCATAACACCCTCTTGTTCTTTCGGCCTACCGGTAACAAATCTAACCGCACGCACCTTAACTGCTTCGATGTTCGATGTCTTCCTTTAATCCAACCTCATGGCTATCCTAAACATCCGCGTTGTGTTCAAGAAAGAGTCGAACTACTTTCTATTAGTGGTCTCCTTAAAAGATGAGCCACACTTCCCTAAAATTCTCCATTATAAACCGGATTCGATAATTCGCCTTCCCAACTACCGTCCTCACCTGATCGTTGCACTTTGGAAACAGCACTAACACTGTCTTAGAAAAGTACAGAACTGGTATCCCCACTCGTCGGTATTACCTAAGATTTCTCTGAATTTAGAGCAAGTCGTCATTCATACTAGTCGTCATTTCAAACTAGAAATTCTGCCTAAGTCATCTTGTATCTTCCTACATTGACTCAACGTTGACCGTCTGTGGACATCACATCATCACAGCTGGTTTGAATTATAGCAAAAGGTTGTGCTGAACAGCACAAACAATGTTGGGAGGGTGGTAAATTCTAGTGAATGACAAGTTATGACAGGGTTCAATTTTAGGTCTTCTGCTGTTCCTTATTCATGTGAATGACCTCCCACTTAACGTTCAGCAAGCGGAACTAGTACTTTTTGCAGATGACACGAGTGTTATAATAAATCCCATTCCAGAAAAAGCAGCTGAAGATATTGTTAAGGATTTCTATCAAAGAATTATTAAGTGGTTCTTAGAAAAAGGATTCTCCCTTAATTTTGAAAAAAACTCACTATAACCAGTTCTGTACACCGAATAGAGTCATACCGACATAATTGACGCAATGTAGCATATGAACAGGGCTCAGTTAATGGGGTAGATTTCTCCAAATCCTTGGGTGATCACACTGATGACAATTTGGACTGTAAAAAGCATATTACTGAGCTTCACAAGCAACTAGGTTAAGCTAGTTTCACACTTCGTATAATCGCTAGTCTTGGTAATAAACAGATCAGCCTCCTAACGTACTTTGCGTATTTCCACTCAATAATGTCTTATGGAATAGGTTTCTGGGGTAACTCACAACTTAGACATAAAATATTGATTGCACAAAAGAGGGCAGTGAGAATAATTAGTGGTGTTCACCCAAGGACGTCATGTAGGCACCTTTTCAAGGAGTTAGGTATTTTAAGTGCACCATCAGAGTACATATATTGGCTAATGAAATTCGTAACAAATAATCCATCTCAATTCGCGAAGAACAGTGATGTACATACGTACAACACTACAGGGAAAAATGACCTTTCCTATCTGTTATTGAAGCTGCCAGTTGCTCAAAATGGAGTACATTATTCAGCAACAAAAATCTTTGATGACTTACCCAACAACATAAAGTGTCTGGCAGGTAGCAGATCAAGTTTTAAATCTAGCTTAAAATCATTTCTTTTGGACAACTCCTTCTACTCCATGGACGAGTTTCTGTTTCAGAAATGGTAAGAAAAAATGTACCTCTAAATGCACTTGCATGTGTAGAACTAAAAATTTCAGTAATTTTAATATTAGCACTATTGATGCGTGGAACTAAAAATTTCAGTAATATTAATATTAGCATTATTCATGTGTGTATAAATACATCTTGCAATCTGACTTGTTCCACATCATATCGATAAAATAATCGGTAAAATGATCTACGGAACATGTCATAACTAAAACTAAAACTAATTAGAAAACAGGCATAGACTGGTGCTCATCTTCTCCGCCTGGTCCTTTATGTGCAGACACTGACAGAATAAAAAATCGCAGCACCAAGAAGGAATTGTGCGACATAAACGAAAGTTGGTAAACGTGTTTCTACAACTGAAAGGTGGCGTCTATTCAAATTTTGCGCTGGTCGCATGGAAGCGGCGGTAGTAGCGGCACAATGTGGATGGCAGTCAGGTTTGCTAGAAGTACACGCTGTAACACTCGCGAGCTTTAGTTGCTTTTGACACTCGACGTGGTGAGTTGATGTTAGTCAATATCAACACCTCACTGAATTTGAATGTGGTCCTTTAACAGGGCTACGAGAAGCTGGATGTTCCTTCTGCGATACCGCAGAAAGACTTGGCAGGAATGTAGCGACTGTACATGATTGCTGTCAGCGGTGGACACGAGAAACGAACGTAGGGCCGCATGAAGACCGGGCTCCGGACGGCCACTTGTCACTACCGAGAGGAAAGGCCACCGTGTTCGATGTATGGCTCTGGCGCAGCGTAATGCATCTGCAACGGTAATTTTTGCAGCAGTTAGCACCACAGTGAAAAAAAACTGTTACAAATCGGCTACATCAAGGACACCTCCAAGGCCGACACCCTGTGGCATGCATTTCACTGGCTCCCACACCACCTCTACTGCGACTTCAGTAGTGTAAAGCGCGAGCTCATTGGAAGGCAAGATGGAGGTCTTTTGTGTTTTCTGATGAAAGCTGGTTCTGCCTTGGTGCCAGTGATGGCCACATAGCACGCTACACTACACCTGGAGTTACGGTCTGGGGTGTGATTTTGTATGACAAAAGGAGCACTCTCTTTGCTATCCCACACACCCTCACTGCAAACTTATACGTCGATCTGGTGATTCGACCTGTTGTTCTGCCATTCATGAACAGCATTCCAAGGGTGTTTTCTAACAGAATAACGTTCGCTCACATAGCGCTGTTGTAACCCTACACGCTCTACATAGTCTCGACTTGTTGTCTTGGCCTACTCGATCACCGGATCTGTCTCCAGTCGAGCAGAAATGGGACATCATTCGACGACAACTCTAGCCTCTCCACAACCTTTATTGACCGACCAAGTGTAACAGCATCCTGCTACGGTCGCAGGTTCGAATCATGCCTCGGGCATGGATGTGTGTGATGTCCTTAGGTTAGTTAGGTTTAGGTAGTTCTACGTTCTAGCGGACTGATGACCTCAGCAGTTAAGTCCCATAGTGCTCAGAGCCATTTGAACCTTTTTTTGTAACAGGCGTCTATCCATAACACAAACTGACATCAGGCACCTGTACAACAGAATGCGTGCACGTCTGTATTCAACATTCTGGTGGTTACACGACTTACTAATGTACGAGAATTTCATATTTCCAATGGTTCATATCGCGCTTTTAACTGTGCTCTTTCAGTGTTAATCACTTAAATATGTTACCGAAATTTTTTTACACTACATTTATTAGTCTTTGGTTCTGCGATTCTCTTTCCATCAGTGTAGTAGAGCCCCGCAAACCGAGTAAACTAGGCTATTGGATACGCTGCCTGCAACAGTAATAGTGGCCGAGTGTAGAAGCCATGGCCGAATCCTTGGTTATGTTTGGCTCCAAAGACTTGAACATGTCTTGATCAATCTTTGCAGGCAGCACACACTTCTCATTCGTTGTCTTTGTGTACCTGGAATCACGCAGCGTGAGGAAACCAGTGGAATAAGAGGAAATACTGACACCAATGTGTACACACTGAAGAAACAGGGGTGTGTAAAAGGCGATGTATGGAATCAGTTCCTCTTGGTTGTAAACGAAAGCAGCAGGTCTACTGGATAGGTGTCGAACGTAATCTGGGAATGTTTCCAGAATGAGATTTTCATTCTGCAGCGGAGTGTGCGCTGATGTGAAACTTCCTGGCAGATTAAAACAGTGTGGCGGACCGAGGCTCGAACTCGGGATCTTTGCCTTTCGCAGGAAGTGCTCTACCAACTGAGCTACCCAAGCAGGACTGACGCCCCGTCCTCACAGCTTTACTTCTGCCAGTACCTCGTCTCCTACCTTCCAAACTTTACAGAACCTCTCCTGCGAACCTTGCAGAACTAGCACTCCTGAAAGAAAGGATATTGTGGAGACATGGGTTAGCCACAGCCTGGGGGATGTTTCATATCAGCACACATTCCGCTGCAGAGTGAAAATCTCATTCTGGAAACACCCCCCCAGGCTGTGGCTAAGCCATATCTCCGCAATATCCTTTCTTTCAGGAGTGCTAGTTGTGCAAGGTTCGCAGGTGAGCTTCTGTAAAGTTTGGAAGGTAGGAGACGAGGTACTGGCAGAAGTAAAGCTGTGAGGACGGGGCGTCAGTCGTGCTTGGGTAGCTCAGTTGATAGAGCACTAGCCCGCGAAAAGCAAAGGTCCCGAGTTCGAGTCTCGATCTGGCACACAGTTGTAATCTGCCATGAAGTTTCGTAATCTGGGAAACATTGTTTTGTTTCGGGTCAGGAAGGACTCATGTAAAGAAACGCAATTGCAATGAATCCCACACTGACAAAGCTTTTTCAGGGCAGTAATAAAAATTTGTATAACAGCAAAGTGTGTTGCAATGTGTGCTAAAGACAAAAGACTTTGTAATGCTGTTTGTGGTGAATGTTTCAAAGAACTAGGCCAAGAATGTATAGATCTAAAGGCACATCATGGAGTATTCATCGTCTGAGATGTCATCCCACTTTCCTATGCTATGTGTAGGCAATCAAAGAACAGGCTGATGCAATTCGAAATATCTAATGCCTTCTGTTATTACGTAAGTTTTTAACAGAACACGTGTTGCGACAATTGACACGAGGCGTGATTCGCACAGTCTGTTTCATTATTTCACGCTTACAACGCTTTACATGAACACTGAGTGGTCTGTTGTGAATAATGTTTTATTTACAACTAAATTCCACGATGAGAATGACACAGTCACTGTGAAGTGACAGCGATCCAATGTTATCAGTTTCGTGAATAGTACAATGATCTCTGATCACAATGTTTGTTTATTCAATTACCGGTTTCAGTCATTATGATCATCTTTAGATTAATCTGTCTTCTTGAAATTAACAGGGTAAGCAAATAAAATGTATAGCCTTAGCGGACATCGTCACATACAGTAAAATTGGAAAAAATAGTACTGGCCGGTGTGGCCAAGCGGTTCTAGGCGCTTCAGTCTGGAACCGCACGGCCGCTACGGTCGCAGGTTCGAATCCTGCCTCGGGCATGGGTGTGTGTGACGTCCTTAGGTTAGTTAGGTTTAAGTAGTTCTAAGTTCTAGGGGACTAATGACCTCAGCAGTTAAGTCCCATAGCGCTCAGAGCCATTTGAACCATTTTTTTGAAATAATAGTTAACACTCACAACCCGTAATGTCAGGCTGCCGCTGGCCGTTAAGAAGACAATAGTAAATAGTGTGAAAGAAATAGACTGGAAGGTGGCTCGTTAGACATTTCACTGGACATGTTGGATAATTTTGTTTTTGTCTCTGGTGAAGGTGCCAATGTAATAAAAAGCCTTGGAAAATCACGGAAAGATTGCTTGTGCTGCTGATCGTATAAACACAGCATTTAGTTACAATTTCGATGAAGACAGCATTTTGTCAAATAATGCCCCGAACATTGCAACAACAATAAACACTGCAGAATACATTGTACCTTACATAAAAAGGTGGCCTCTACTCATCTTCGAAATCGAGTTTGAGAAAAGAAGTGAGCAGACGTTGGAACAGCTTGTAACTACTTGTGTGCTAGAGTCACTACACGCTCAGTATAACGATGTGGGTGGAAAAGAATTTCATGCAGTTGGCAGGGATTTGATAATAAGCTTGCAGGAAAAATTGTGAATTTTCTGAAACCATGTAAAGAGGCCACAAGTGAATTAGAAGAAGGTACCAACCAATTAGCTCTTTGGTTTCTCAAACGTACAGTGTCAATGACAATGACTGCGAGGTGAGTTTAATTAATACAGTTACAAATACTGTTCCGTTGTGGTACGAGAAAAGTATAGATTTGCAATGAAATAGTGGTACTGATGTATCATAATAGATATGTATTTTTAACAGGAGTTACAAAGATCGAGCACTACTTTTCTACATGAGAAGGTTATAATCATTTTCGCCGGCCGGAGTGGCCGAGCTGTTCTAGCCGCTACAGTTTGGAACCGCGCGACCGCTACGTTCGCAGGTTCGAATCCTGCCTCGGGCATGGATGTGTGTGATGTCCTTAGGTTAGTTAGGTTGAAGTAGTTCTAAGTTCTAGGGGACTGATGACCACAGCAGTTAAGTCCCATAGTGCTCAGAGCCAGCCATTATAATCATTTTGAGACATAATATTGCTACTTTTCTTTAGCCGTATTTCTGTGACCTCAGTATGGCTCATATACATGAAAAGAATGATATTATTAGAAGAGTGTGACAAATGTGTTAAAGTTACGGAGGTACAACATGCAGTCATTAAAGTTATCGTTGTCGTGCAGTTAATGGATAGTGTCTTATAGACAAACGGAAGTATTATATGTCGTCCTACACTCCTGGAAATGGAAAAAAGAACACATTGACACCGGTGTGTCAGACCCACCATACTTGCTCCGGACACTGCGAGAGGGCTGTACAAGCAATGATCACACGCACGGCACAGCGGACACACCAGGAACCGCGGTGTTGGCCGTCGAATGGCGCTAGCTGCGCAGCATTTGTGCACCGCCGCCGTCAGTGTCAGCCAGTTTGCCGTGGCATACGGAGCTCCATCGCAGTCTTTAACACTGGTAGCATGCCGCGACAGCGTGGACGTGAACCGTATGTGCAGTTGACGGACTTTGAGCGAGGGCGTATAGTGGGCATGCGGGAGGCCGGGTGAACGTACCGCCGAATTGCTCAACACGTGGGGCGTGAGGTCTCCACAGTACATCGATGTTGTCGCCAGTGGTCGGCGGAAGGTGCACGTGCCCGTCGACCTGGGACCGGACCGCAGCGACGCACGGATGCACGCCAAGACCGTAGGATCCTACGCAGTGCCGTAGGGGACCGCACCGCCACTTCCCAGCAAATTAGGGACACTGTTGCTCCTGGGGTATCGGCGAGGACCATTCGCAACCGTCTCCATGAAGCTGGGCTACGGTCCCGCACACCGTTAGGCCGTCTTCCGCTCACGCCCCAACATCGTGCAGCCCGCCTCCAGTGGTGTCGCGACAGGCGTGAATGGAGGGACGAATAGAGACGTGTCGTCTTCAGCGATGAGAGTCGCTTCTGCCTTGATGCCAATGATGGTCGTATGCGTGTTTGGCGCCGTGTAGGTGAGCGCCACAATCAGGACTGCATACGACCGAGGCACACAGGGCCAACACCCGGCATCATGGTGTGGGGAGCGATGTCCTACACTGGCCGTACACCACTGGTGATCGTCGAGGGGAGACTGAATAGTGCACGGTACATCCAAACCGTCATCGAACCCATCGTTCTACCATTCCTAGACCGGCAAGGGAACTTGCTGTTCCAACAGGACAATGCACGTCCGCATATATCCCGTGCCACCCAACGTGCTCTAGAAGGTGTAAGTCAACTACCCTGGCCAGCAAGATCTCCGGATCTGTCCCCCATTGAGCATGTTTGGGAATGGATGAAGCGTCGTCTCACGCGGTCTGCACGTCCAGCACGAACGCTGGTCCAGCTGAGGCGCCAGGTGGAAATGGCATGGCAAGCCGTTCCACAGGACTACATCCAGCATCTCTACGATCGTCTCCATGGGAGAATAGCAGCCTGCATTGCTGCGAAAGGTGGATATACACTGTACTAGTGCCGACATCGTGCATGTTCTGTTGCCTGTGTCTATGTGCCTGTGGTTCTGTCAGTGTGATCATGTGATGTATCTGACCCCCGGAATGTGTCAATAAAGTTTCCCCTTCCTGGGACAATGAATTTACGGTGTTCTTATTTCAATTTCCAGGAGTGTATATTTCATTAAACTAAAACACATATTATCCGGTTACGCCTTCACGATTTCTCTCTCTCTCTCTCTCTCTCTCTCTCTCTCTCTCTCTCTCTCTCTTCGCCCACCCCTCCCCTCCCCCTCCTGACCTATTAAGTGAGAGCCTTGAAGTGTACTTTCGTCAAGGGGTGGAAGAATAACAAATCCTCCGCAGCGATCTTTACATTTTAACGCACCACGGCGATAATCATGATGTCTTACAGTGCTGGTGCGGACATGAAAAGGATTTACTAGGCCTGACTGTACTTTCAAGACGTATTTTATGCACCCTACCAAAGCTCAAAGCACCAAGGTCACGCATTATTGGATATCCGCATCATTACAGATAATGAGGCCTGGTGCTACCAGTACGCACTCGGAGAAGCGACAGTCAATGGTGTTGTGCTCATCATCTTCCTGGCCTCCCGAAAAAAAGACGTCTGACAAAATCCGAGTTTAAGATGACGTTGAACACCTTTTTCGCCGGCAAGGGCTTGAAACATCATGAATTTCTACACGTGGGAGGCAAGGAAGACTATGAACACCATGCGATCGTCTGTCCTTGGTTTTCGTATCGTAGTGGCAGCACCAAGTTTCATTACCTTCAATGATGTGGATATCCGACAACGCGTTACCACGACGCTTCGAGTGATTCCACAAAAAGCGTTTGCTGACAGTTTCCAACATCTATACAACCGATGTCAGGAGTGTGTTACAGCTAATGGTGCTTACAGTGAAGGCCAGGAAAGGTATTTTGTTTCTAACTTTTGTTTCCTTTATTTCCTGTGGCCGTTCACCGAACTTTTCAGACGCACCTTGTATGTGGCGGAATTGTCACGTGAGATCTGGCACTAGCGGCTGGGTCCCTCCTTCAGCGAGCGAAGCGTAACTGGTCAAACGTACAGAGCGTTGCAGCACTCTAGCATACAGTTAACGAGAGCGGTAATGTCGCACTTCTCTGGGACTCTCTTTGCGATATCTTTACGCGAAGACCACCCGTCGTCGAGGACAACGTACTGACTTCTGTTACATCTTCATCCATGGTTTCGCAGGAAATCATGTGAGATAAGGGTAAGCTGAGTTTCGCACAGTCGATGATTTGTAAATCCATGCTGCTTTGTGGACCGAATCTTTTCCGTCTGAAGGAAAATTATTACATCGAATTCATACGTTCAAGAATTTTACAGGAAACCGATGTTAAGATTATTGGTCTGCAGCTGTCGGGTCCGTTCTTTTGCTCCTCTTATATACACCTGCGCTATTTTTCATTCACCTCGGACATTCCATTGAGCGAAACGCTCATGATAAATGACTAAGTAAGAGGTCATTGCCGTAGTTTAATCGTGTAAAAGTGAATTTGAATTCCATCTGGACCTGGTGACGTGTTTGTTTTCAATTCTTTCAGTGGCTTCTCTTAGCCGGGGTGCCTATTACTATGTGCTCCATATTACTACAAATTCTCAGGAAATAGTTGGTCTACTTGGGATCCTATAACGTTTTGCATGTTGACACAAATGTACAAGTTCCGCTTACCTTTATATCACCAGTAGGCAACGATATTCCGCACCACTGAAAGTAATTCTTGAGAGTCGTAGTTAACATCAAAGTTGTGGGCCACATAGTAAACAAAGTAGATAGACTTCTGCTACCTAGGAACTTGAAAAGCGTAACTGAGAAAGCAAGCAGATTATAAGAGGCAGATGCGGTCAGGAAAAGTGGGCAGCATTGCAATAGGTTTTCAGACTGACAGTACTTAGAAGCTATTTCTCCAGCATAAAATCGGGCATAAACGTGACAAATTCCTGTATTCAGACGTGTCCAAAATGAACTACAGTGACTGTGATCAGTTTTAAATACACCAGACGTAACAGTCATTTAACACACGTTCTAAAAACATACTTAGACCCAAAATAAAACAGCTTTTGCTACACACATTGTCGAAACTAAACACTGTACAGCAAACATACTACTTTATATGTAAGTGCTATGTACAGAAACTAAAGGAAATTGCTCGACGTGCTTGAGGAAACTGAAATCTTTAGTAGAAAAAGTGCCATCTTGAACGTGTTTTAAATGATCAGTGCGAGTTTAATCACAACGAGATTTTTAACGTTTTTCGAAGAGCTGCTGTAGTGATCTTATACTCTGATGTAGAGCGTTGAAATGTGGCACAGTGATATGCAGAAACAACTGCTTAGACTCCCAGACGGTTTCCACATGGGTTCTTCTGCAGCTGTCTACGGTAAGTCGGCGACTGATGGCGGTAGTAAGGCATAGTGCGTCAGAAGAATGCGACCCATGGTGGCTGCAATGAACTTACCGGTGGCGCAACGCACTCACTCAGTCCTTCTGTATTCTGCATTTTATTTGTTAAATTATCTCGTAATTTATTAATGTGAAATGAACTTTTTAACCGTATACCTTTGCTTTTTCGTATCTTGGATTTTATTTTTAAAATACTTCATAATTTGCTAAGGAGCACCTTCCATTATCAATTAACAGCCTGCTCGATGGACTTACTGTGTTATCTCCTCACATTTTATTAATCTCAGTTGTTGAACTCTTTTTGCTACCCTTAGGTAACCTGCCTACTTTGTTAATACGATAAATTTTACTACGCAGTGGTGCATACAATGGTACTCTCTAGCAAATGCTCACCTCTTTGAATGTTAAATAACATAATTACGAACACAATGTACTTTTATGACTTTAGTATTTGAATCTACATCATGTGATGTGTTACAGTTTGTAAAATTTTATAGTCCGTTATTTTCACTTTCCATTCTTTTCATATTGTAAGTAGACAGAACTTCGATGAACAATACTTTTTCTGTCTATTCTACATCTGAGGACGATTTCAAGGAGAATCGAAACCTATAATATCATTGCATAAATTCGTAACCTAGACAAATAAAAGTTATATCTTTATTTATTTTATTTATTTATTGTTCTGTGGGACCAAATTAAGGAGAAGTCTCCATGGTCATGGAACGAATCAATACATGAAATTATAACACGATAGTAGAAACAGATAAAATGAAATATAAAAAAACATATTCAGGCGACAAGTCGTAAGTTTAAATAAAGAAAATCAACAATGTAACACTGGAATTTGCTTAATTTTTTAGCTCTTCCAGGAGCTCCTCGACAGAATAGAAGGAGTGAGCCATGAGGAAACTCTTCAGTTTAGTCTTAAAAGAGTTTGGGCTACTGCTAAGATTTTTGAGTTCCTGTGGCAGCTTCTTGAAAATGGATGCAGCAGAATACAGCACTCCTTTCTGCACAAGAGTCAAGGAAGTGCATTCCACATGCAGATTTGATTACTGCCTAGTATTAACTGAGTGAAAGCTGCTAACTCTTGGGAATAGGCTAATATTGCTAGCAACAAACGACATTAAAGAAAATATATACTGTGAGGGCAATGTCAGAATTCCCAGATTTTTGAATAGGGGTCCACAAGAGGTTCTCGGACTTCAACCACATATAGCTCGAACTGCCCGTTTTTGAGCCAAAAATACCCTTTTTGAATCAGAAGAATTACCCCAAAAAATAATACCATACGACATAAGCGTATGAAAATATGCGAAGTCGACTACTTTTCATGTTGAACTGTCACTTATTTCAGATACTTTCTAATGGTAAATAAAGCAGCATTTAGTTTCTGAACAAGATCCTGGACATGGGCTTTCCACAACAGTTTACTATCTATCCGAACACCTAGGAACTTGAACTGTTCCGTCTCACTTATAATATGCCCATTCTGTCTGATCAAAATATCGTTTCTTGTTGAATTGTGAGTTAGAAACTGTAAAAACTGAGTCTTACTGTGATTTAGCATCAAATTATTTTCCACAAGCCATGAACTTATTTCATGAACTACATTATTTGATACTGTTTCAATATTACACACAAGATCCTTCACTACCAAGCTGGTGTCATCAGCAAACAGAAATATTTTTGAATCACCTGTAATACTAGAAGGCATATCATTTATATAAATAAGAAACAGCAGTGGCCCCAGCACCGACCCTTGGGGAATGCCCCTCTTAACAGTGCCCAATCGGGACTGAACATCACTACCACTCTCAATGTTGAGGAGAATTACTTTCTGCTTTCTGTTCTTAAAGTAAGAGGCGAACCAATTATAAGGTACTCCCCTTACTCCATAGTGGTCCAACTTCTGCAGTAGTATTTTGTGGTCAACACAGTCAAAAGCCTTCGTTAAATCAAAGAAAAAACCTAGCGTTCGCAACCTTTTATTTAATCCATCCAAAACCTCACAGAGAAAAGAGAATATAGCATTTTCAGTTGTTAAACCATTTCTAAAACCAAACTGTGCATTTGACAGCAAATTATGTGAATTCAAATTCTCCAGTAACCTTGTATATACAACCTTCTCTATAACTTTAGCAAACACCGATGGCATAGAAATAGGTCTAAAATCGTCAACATTATCCCTGTCTCCCTTTTTATAAAGTGGCTTCACTACCGAGTACTTAATCAGTCAGGAAACCGACCACTCCTAAAGGAAAAGTTACAGTACTGGGCTAACATACATAGAACAATACTTCAGTATTCTGCTAGATACCCCATCATATCCATGAGAGTTCTTGGTCTTTAGTGGTTTAGTTATTAATTCAACCTCCATCTTGTCAGTATCATGGAGGAGCATTTCAGGTAACAGTCTCGGAACACTTTTCTCTAAGAGCGCTATATGATTCCCTGTTGGGACTAGGTTTCTATTTAGTTCACCTGCTATATTCAGAAAGTGATTATTAAATACTGTACATATATGTGACTTATCAGTAACACGGACATTCCCATTACGCACTGATTCTATATCATTGACCCGTCTCTGCAGACCAGCCACTTCCTTTACGACTGACCATATGGTTTTAATTTTATCCTGAGACTTAGCTATTCTACCTGCATACCACATACTTTCTGCCTTCCTAATAACATTTTTAAGCACCTTACAATACTGTTTTTAATGAGCTGCTGCATTTAGCTTTTGCCTGTTTCTAAAGTTTTGATATAATTGCCACTTTGTTCTACAAGATATTCTTATCTCTTTAGTCAGCCACCCAGACTGCCTGTCTGTGCTAGTACCCTGTTCTGAACGTTCTAACGGAAAGCAACTTTCAAAGAGCACGAGAAAAGTCTTGAGAAAAGCATTATATTTATCATCTACTGTATCAGCGCTATAAACATCTTGCCACTCTTGTTTCTTGATAAGGTTTACAAAGGTCTCTACAGCAACTGGATCAGCTTTCCTAAACAGTTGATAACTATATTTAACATGTGTTGCCGCACAAAAATCTTTTAGAGTTAAAATTTGTGCATCATGATATGAAAGGCCATTCACCTTTTTGCTAACAGAATGCCTTTCTAGTAATGATGATTGAACAAAAATGTTGTCTATCGTTGTTCTACTGTTCCCTTGCACTCTCGTTGGAAAGAATACGGTTTGCATAAGATTATATGAATTAAGGAGGTCTACCAGCATCCTTTTCCTTGCACATTCACTTATACTATTAATGTTGAAGTCATCACATATAACTAACTTTTTGTATTTCCTACAAAGTGAACCAAGAACCCCCTCGAGCTTTAGCAAAAATGTTGTGAAATCGGAGTCTGGGGATCTATAAATAACAACAGTTAGAAGTTTAGCTCCATTATATTTAACCACACCTGCACAACATTCAAACACCTTTTCAGTGCAGTACTTTGAAACATCAATTGACTCAAATGGGATGCCGTTTTTCACATACATGGCTACTCCCCCACACCGCAAAGAACTCCTAGAAAAGCTGCCAGCCAATCTGTATCCTGGTAAAGGAAGCCTCTGAATTATCTCCTTATTTAAGAAGTGTTAAGATACACCAATAATTTCAGAGTCAACATCTATAAGCAGTTTACTAATTTTATCTCTGATACCTTGTATATTTTGATGAAATATCCTGATTCCCTCATTACTGGGATACCTAAGCTTTGTCAAAAGTGGCTCCTTTGTTAGAGAAACTTCCCTTAAGCAGGAATACCTATCAGCTGACTTCAATCTAAAAAAGGTGCAGCTCTAACACCCACTACTGCAGGAATTTTCCCATGAGTGATCCCACCACCCCTACCTATGCTGTCACCTATAAGCTTTGCCAACCTTCCCGTCCCATACCTGTTGAGGTGCAGGCCATGTCTAGTGAACCCCGTCCTGCTGATAGACTCCACCGACACCACTGGAATATGACCCATGCTTTCCGTCATCAGCGCACCCCAAAGTCTCATGTTATTATGCCTGACGGCTCTATTAAGATGAGGCCAATCGTGACGCTGAAACAGTTCCACAAAATGCACATTCGTGTTGCCAGTCTGAGTGGCTATCTTTTCCAGGTCACCATCTATGTCATACTCCCCATCCCTATCAATACTATTACCAGCCCCACCCACAATCACTACCTGATCCTCTTTTGTAAAATCCCTACATAACGCCCCTATGTTAAGTCACCTGAGCCAATCCTGCATTAGGCTTCACAATACTGGTGACCTGCTACTCACTCCCCAACACTTCCTGCAACTGCTGGCTTACACCTCTGCCATGAGAACTACGTAACAGCAAAGAACCTTCTTCTTCCTCTTCGACTTTGCAACTGTCCTAGCCACCGTAACTACTGAGGTCTGCTGCATTCTTCCTACATCTACAGCTACTAGAGATTCCTCTGCACTAGACTCTGACAGTTGGTCGTATCTATTGCAAACACCAATAGTAAAAATATCTGAAAATCTTTTTCTCCTAGCAGATCTCTTGCCAACAGCCAGCTCCCATTCCCCAACCCCCTTCTCCCTCCTCATCCTATCTAGCTCCTCCTGTGCGTTTTTCAACTGAAGGGCACAGATCTTACACTCCTGCCCCTCTATCAACTTACTCTTGCTACATAACCTGCAGTTCCAGGAGAGGATCTCACCAGAATGCCCATTGGCTTCCCCACTGCATTCCCGCCAGTGAAAATACTTCGTACAAGTCTCACACCGCAATCCACTACTCACGAACCTACGGCAAAGCCCACACTTCTCACTCATGGTAAAATTTTACACTTTTTGAAACAAGAAAACTACTTTATCTAAGTTCCGCTACTACAATAAGAAAATGTTAAAAACCTGACTACAATAATCCCAAACTTACTCTACAAGGGAAGTAACTACTATTATTAACAGTAATAATAAACAACAAATGAGAATATAACAAAAGACTAATACAGAAAGAGAATCAAACGCCTAATGACAGAGTAACGAAACTGAAAACAGTCCCCAAAAGGTTCTTCTGAAATTATTTCACCAGAAAACACCAATAACACCGGTTGAAGACTACTAAAGTTCCTAAATAAACCACTATACACACACAATTAATTAGTACTTAGCTTTCGATGCGCCGCTACAGCTGCAACTGGTCAGCACGGAATGTAAACACAGGTAAGAGGTTACGTTGCTCGATACGAAACACTCACAAATATCAGGTCACAACACAAGAAAGGCAGAGGTGAATGAAGAAACCACTAATAAGTCACTTATATAGTAAATATTACCACAAAAACCGTTAAAATATGTATCTGAAACCTAAAAATATATGAAAACTTAGAGAGCGATCTCACACGCAGTCACTCGCTTATGACGTCAAAAATTAAGATCACTCTTTCATATTCTCGACTGGGTCAAGCCTTATAAAGTCAGTAGACTGATGAGATAAGATCGTAGAGGAAATTTATTCATATCCATAAACCGGGGAAAAAGTAAGGAATATTTGTTACTGTAGCATTTCTGAACTATGTTTTGGTGAGCACTTTCTACGTTTCACTGTTTGCCTCTCTAGTGCAGATGAACTACAGAAGCGAATGGAAAACCGTAACAGAGTAAAATAACGCACAACTAAGGTATGGAAAAGAAACAGTTTTAATTAACAACGAAGCCGTACAAGCAGTTGAAGTTAGACACCATTACATATACACGGTCTGTCTGGAAAGGAATTTGTATATTGCTGGTTACCACCTTTGGAAACGACACATACACTTTTAACGCGAAAACCACTCGAAAATTTAGTACATCTTAGCAAGAAAAGAAGAGATGCGTTGAGAATTAGTTTTTTTACGAGAGAGAGGCAAATGATGGGTCAGGAGACATACTGGAATGGTAACTCATAGTTATGTCTGCAATGAGTAGGACGCGACACGCAGCCAGACTGATGGATGTTATACTGGTCACGGAATTTCTGTGCTGGAGACCACAAACTAACAATTAATGGTAAACGACATTAGAAAACAAGCAAAATAGACATGGTTATGGATAACTGAAGATTTTAGTGCAAGGAAAAATCTAATGACTGTGTCAGATGGCTTATGATGACGCAGCTGCTGATGCTGATGATTACGACGTCCTTTACTGTAGGAAACAAGACAGTAGAGTAAGGTAAGTAAATAATTGTGAAAGGATTGCATAACTGCATGACAAGAAAAATGAATCACCGCAAAGGAGAGGAGGAAACTAAATGAAACTTCGCAGGTCGAGAGAGTCTGTGATGTTATTTCAGTGATTACAATATCGAGTTAAATTTACAGATAAATTGGCAGAATAGGGATACTTTTTCAGTATGAAGAAGCACAACCTCGCCGGCCGGAGTGGCCGAGCGGTTCTAGGCGCTACAGTCTGGAACCGCGCGACCACTAGGTTCGCAGGTTCGAATCCTGCCTCGGGCATGGATGTGTGTGATGTCCTTAGGTTAATTAGGTTTAAGTTGTCTTAAAGTTCTAGGGGACTGATAACCTCGGAAGTTAAGTCCCATAGGGATCAGAGCAATTTGAACCATTTTTGCCCAACCTCTGGTCTGGATATATGCACTAATTCGGTTTGGTTGGGTGTCGTAAGGCTGCTGGATCCTCTTCGAGGTAAACTTGACCACAACTGTTGCAACTTGTCCTTGATATATTGAATATTGGCACTATAGTACTGACGTCCGAGTTGGTCCCACATACGTTCAACGTGAAATGATATGGCGATCTTGCTGGGCACTGGAGTGCCTCAAAATAATGCAGACAGTTCATAGAGACCCGTTCCGTAAGCGGACGAGGATTGTCCTTTTGAAAAATAGCAGCGTGACACTGTTGCACGAGTGCGTAGGATGTCCATGATATTGGCTGTCAGGGTTCCATTATCTCAACAAACACTGACCTGAAGAGACACAGGATTACTCGCCACAAGGCTGGGCCGCCCCCAAATAGTGACGGAACGGGGCTTCTTCCTCTGGTCAACGCCACAATCGCCGCCGACGACCATCTGGGCTGTGGCAGAACCGCGATTCACTACTGAACACAGTGCGAGGTCATTCACCAGTAGTCTGTGCTTTGCGGTGATGGCAGCACTCCAAACGCAGCTCTTTGTGTTGTGGTGTAACGGTAGCCCACGCACGGGACGATAATTAACTTGTCTGGCTGCAGCTGGTCTCTGAGCAATGGTGCGAAATTACCCAGAACGTTGCACGGAGTATATTAACTGCTCTAGGATGGTGGGCGCAGATATGAAGTGTTCTTGGTGGTCAGATGTGGCCGACCCTTGAGGTCGAGTATGGCTGCATTACAACAGCTTCTCGATACGGCTGTCACCAAGGTTGTCATAGACATTGTACCTACTTGTTTCTGTACACACTCCCCATCCCACCTGGTTGGTGTCTCTTCATTTTCTAGTTCAGCGGCCAGAACTCGTGCCAGCAGATTTTCCTCCGTCTCTTCAGGAGTCTCGTAAATTATCTTTGCACACGACATTGTGTAACATCAGGTGACCGTGTGACGTAGTATACGTCATCCTGTTAACCCTATTGCACACCACGACAAGCAATTCTGAGACTTTTTAACTGTCCCTCAGCAGACGTGTACGCGTTACATATCTTAATTGAAACCGTCGTAGAACGGGAACGGTAGGTTCCCGGAAATTCGTTCCTTTTCAAAATATGAACTCCCTTCTACAAGTTCCAACACCATTAGCGATTGTAAGTAGTTTATACTGTGTAATTTTATGTATGCAACTATGAAATGTTTGGTCTTTACTGATTAATGTCTTTGAATTGCCAGAGGAAAGTGGAAGTTCCTGATGGATATTAAAAAGAAACCAACTTAACAGTGTGTTTAAATAATGAAACTTTGTATAATATGCCTGTTTATGAAAGAGAAATTGTATGTAGAAAACTGGTTCATACGTAGGGAAGTTGTATTATAAGGAAGAAAAGGTATAGGGAACCGCCTCCGCTACGGAACCGGCTTGGCGCGTGGGATAAAGTGGATGTGACGGTAAATCTGGGTGGCAAGAGAGAGAAAACATTACGCAGTCAATGGCTAGACGTTGTACTGTTTGTTAACAACGCGGGTACCAAGCCATGCATTTGGAAGCCAATTTATGTTGAAATTGCCTTGGATGTGGTTTTGGCTGTCATATGGTACTCTTGTTATCAAGGAATGGCTTTGGAATGAAAGAAATACGTCGCCAAAAAGAATTTATAAAGAGTATTCAACTCCAAGAGCATGGGACCACTTAGCCGCCACGTGTTTGCCACCACTGCTCCACCAACTGCAGGAATTCAGATATGTATCACAGTATGGACCTGCCCCCATCTCGTCGTCGTGCGGTAGCGTTCTCGCTTCCCACGCCCGGGTTCCCGGGTTCGATTCCCGGCGGGGTCAGGAATTTTCTCTGCCTCGTGATGGCTGGGTGTTGTGCGCTGTCCTTAGGTTAGTTAGGTTTAAGTAGTTCTAAGTTCTAGGGGACTTATGACCACGGCAGTTGAGTCCCATAGTGCTCAGAGCCATTTGAACAGTATGGACCAGTATGCTTGTTTGTGCTTTTCAATAATAATTTCAGTGATAAAAATTCATCTATGAACTTTGAAACTGTCCTGTTCATGAAACCAAGCAGGGTCCTACTCTAAACGCGCTGAAGACTGAGTATATTGTTTATGAAGAACCACTAACTTATTTCTGTTTGAATTCACCTAAGTTTCAGTCTTAAAGCGTACAAATGTTGCTAGTTACATTACGTATTTCACAGGCAAAGAGAGAGACACATAATTTTTAACTTACAAAAAACGTTATTTTACTTTGAATTGCTTCTACTTTGAATGTGCCAAAGTTTTAGTGCTAAAGCGCATAAATGTTGTTACTGAAAATCATTTGCTTCACAAATAATGAAAAAGGCACACAATTGTGAACCTACTTGAAACTTAACTTTACCCTGAACTTATTTCTGAAGTTAATTAAGTATATTGTTAGTGTAAATTCCTATAAAGCACTGGAAGATAAATAATATAAAGGGAGTTTGGAAATTAGTATTTGTGTGATGCAAATTGTTTATGAAATAGGTGCATAGTAACTTATAAAGGAAGAAACTGTTGCCGGCCTTGGTGGCCGAGCGGTTCTAGGCGCTTCAGTCTGGCACCGCGCGAACGCTACGGTCGCAGGTTCGAATCCTGCCTCGGGCATGGATGCGTGTGATGTCCTTAGGTTAGTTAGGTTTAAATAATTCTAAGTTCTAGGGGACTGATGACCTCAGATGTTAAGTCCCATAGTGCTCAGCGCCATTTGAACCATTTTTTGAAGAGACTGCTTATGGGTCCCCACTTTAATATTTCTAGTATGAGAAAGTTAATCTAAATAGTATTTTAGCTACTGAAAGATGAAACATTTCCCACAGTAGAGTGAATATAAAAAGTGCATGCAAAGTGTCATTTAATTGTATTAGTGATGTTTGGGTGTTAGTTAAATCAGGACTCTGTTCATGATCGAATTTGGTCTTGTGATGCCTTTGATAACATTTGGTACTGAATGGGTTAGTGGTTGAGGTTGAGATTATTATTAATAGATATATAGGGCTATTTTTCTTTCTGTGATTGCCAGTTAGGCGAATGATACCTACTGCTATCTACTGTTCAGTTTTTCTGGTAGTTGTGTGTGTTCATCGCACTCTACAACAACAGGAGTAACGAAAATTTTCCTTTCGTAAAACCATAGTTAAATTCTGTGAACTTCATATTCTAAATTATTATGCCTACTTACTCTGGCGACCGTATATTCATTCTGTCAATTTAAATACTTTCTTAATTTCCAAAAATAAAGTGTTTCAGTCCACTAGATCAACACGGTCAAACTATGCAAAATACCTCCCAGCAGTGAATTGTACATAAGGTTATAGACGAATTGCATTTGCGTTTTTTTTTTTTTTTTGGTCATCAGTCTACTGACTGGTTTGATGCGGCCCGCCACGTATTCCTTTCCTGTGCTAACCTCTTCATCTCAGAATAGCACTTGCAAACTACGTCCTCAATTATTTGCTTGACGTATTCCAAACTCTGTCTTCCTTTACAGTTTTTGCCCTCTACAGCTCCCTCTAGTACCATGGAAGTCATTCCCCCATGTCTTAGCAGATGTTCTATCATCCTGTCCCTTCTCCTTATCAGTGTTTTCCACATGTTCCTTTCCTCTCCGATTCTGCATAGAACCTCCTCATTCCTTACCTTATCAGTCCACCTAATTTTCAACATTCGTCTATAGCACCACATCTCAAATGCTTCGATTCTCTTCTGTTCCGGTTTTCCCACAGTCCATGTTTCACTACCATACAATGCTGTACTCCAGACGTACATCCTCAGAAATTTCTTCCTCAAATTAAGGCCGGTATTTGATATTAGTAGACTTCTCTTGGCCAGAAATGCCTTTTCTGCCATAGCGAGTCTGCTTCTGATGTCCTCCTTGCTCCGTCCGTCATTGGTTATTTTACTGCCTAGGTAGCAGAATTCCTTAACTTCATTGACTTCGTGACCATCAATCCTGATGTTAAGTTTCTCGCTGTTCTCATTTCTACTACTTCTCATTACCTTCGTCTTTCTCCGATTTACTCTCAAACCATACTGTGTACTCATTAGACTGTTCATTCCGTTCAGCAGATCATTTAATTCTTCTTCACTTTCACTCAGGACAGCAATGTCATCAGCGAATCGTATCATTAATATCCTTTCACCTTGTATTTTAATTCCACTCCTGAACCTTTCTTTTATTTCCATCATTGCTTCCTCGATGTACAGAGTGAAGAGTAGGGGCGGAAGGCTACAGCCTTGTCTTACACCCTTCTTAATACGAGCACTTCGTTCTTGATCGTCCACTCTTATTATTCCCCCTTGGTTGTTGTACATATTGTATACGACCCGTCTCTCCCTATAGCTTACCCCTACTTTTTTCAAAATCTCGAATAGCTTGCACCATATTATATTGTCGAACGCTTTTTCCAGCTCGACAAATCCTATGAAAGTGTCTTGATTTTTCTTTAGCCTTGCTTCTTCCATTATTAGCCGTAACGTCAGAATTGTCTCTCTCGTCCCTTTACTTTCCCTAAAGCCAAACTGATCGTCACCTAGCGCATTCTCAATTTTCTTTTCCATTCTTCTGTATATTATTCTTGTAAGCAGCTTCGATGCATGAGCTGTTAAGCTGATTGTTCGATGATTCTCGCACTTGTCAGCTCTTGCCGTCTTCGGAATTGTGTGGATGATGTTTTTCCGAAAGTCAGATGGTATATCGCCAGACTCATATATTCTACACACCAACGTGAATAGTCGTATTGTTGCCACTTCCCCCAGTGATTTTAGAAATTCTGATGGAATGTTATCTATCCCTTCTGCCTTATTTGACCGTAAGTCCTCCAAAGCTGTTTTAAACTCCGATTCTAATACTGGATCCAATATCTCTTCTAAATCGACTCCTGTTTCTTCTTCTATCACATCAGACAAATCTTCACCTCATAGAGGCTTTCAATGTATTCTTTCCACCTACCTGCTCTCTCCTCTGCGTTTAACAGTGGAATTCCCGTTGCACTCTTAATGTTACCACCGTTGCTTTTACTGTCACCAAAGGTTGTTTTGACTTTCGTGTATGCTGAGTCTGTCCTTCCGACAATCATATTTTTTCGATGTGTTCACATTTTTCCTGCAGCCATTTCGTCTTAGCTTACCTGCACTTCCTATTTATTTCATTCCTCAGCGACTTGTATTTCTGTATTCCTGATTTTCCCGGAACATGTTTGTACCTCCTCCTTTCATCAATCAACTGAAGTATTTCTTCTGTTACCCGTGGTTTCTTCGCAGCTACCTTCTTTGGACCTATGTTTTCCTTCCCAACTTCTGTGATGGCCCTTTTTAAATATGTCCATTCCTCTTTAACTGTACTGCCTACTGCGCTATTCCTTATTGCTGTATCTATAGCGTTAGAGAACTTCAAACGTATCTCGTCATTCCTTAGTACTTCCGTATCCCACTTCTTTGCGTATTGATTCTTCCTGACTCATGTCTTGAACTTCAGCCTACTCTTCATCACTACTACATTGTGATCTGAGTCTATATCTGCTCCTGGGTACGCCTTACAATCCAGTACCTGATTTCGGAATCTCTGTCTGACCATGATGTAATCTAATTGAAATCTTCCCATATCTCCCGGCCTTTTCCAAGTATACCTCCTCCTCTTGTGATTCTTGAGCAGGGTATTTGCTATTACTAGCTGAAACTTGTTACAGAACTCAATTAGTCTTTCTCCTCTTTCATTCCTTGTCCCAAGCCCATATTCTCCTGTAACCTTTTCTTCTACTCCTTCCCCTACAACTGCATTCCAGTCGCCCATGACTATTAGATTTTCGTCCCCCTTTACATACTGCATTACACTTTCAATATCCTCATTCACTTTCTCTATCTGTTCACCTTCAGCTTGCGACGTCGGCATGTATACCTGAACTATCGTTGTCGGTGTTGGTCTGCTGTCGATTCTGATTAGAACAACCCGGTCACTGAACTGTTCACAGTGACACACCCTTTTCCCTACCTTCCTATTCATAACGAATCCTACACCTGTTATACCATTTTCTGTTGCTGTTGATATTACCCGATACTCATCTGACCAGTAATCCTTGTCTCCCTTCCACTTCACTTCACTGACCCCTACTATATCTAGATTGAGCCTTTGCATTTCCCTTTTCAGATTTTCTAGTTGCCCTACCACGTTCAAGCTTCTGACATTCCACGCCCCGACTCGTAGAACGTTATCCTTTCGTAGATTATTCAATCTTTTTCTCATGGTAACCTCCCCCTTGGCAGTCCCCTTCCGGAGATCCGAATGGGGGACTATTCCGGAATCTTTTACCAATGGAGAGATCATCATGACACTTCTTTAGTTACAGGCCACATGTACTGTGGATACACGTTACGTGTCTTTAATGCAGTGGTTTCCATTGCCTTCTGCATCCTCATGTCGTTGATCATTGCTGATTCTTCCGCCTTTAGGGGCAATTTCCCACCCCTAGGACAAGAGAGTGCCCTGAACCTCTATCCGCTCCTCCGCCCTCTTTGACAAGGCCGTTGGCAGAATGAGGCTGACTTCTTATGCCGGAAGTCTTCGGCCGCCAATGCTGATTATTTATCAAAATTTAGGCAGTGGCGGAGATCGAACCCGGGACCGAAGACGTTTTAATTACCCCTAGACAACGGTTGTTATAAACTCCTAGAAGTTTGTGACGGGAATTTCCGAATACCCTATATAAGGGAAATGTTTCTTGTGTACTTAAAAAAATACGAAAGTTCAGCTTAAATAGCGACACCGTAAGCAACAAACGTTAAAAGGGCAAAGGAAGAAAAGTACAAGAAGTAGGGATCTATGTTTTTCGTTATAGTGCATGATTCTGGAAGCAATTCTATGTAGACAAGGTAGCTTGCTAACACAGTTCCCAGTTGGGCGCCGTCGACGTTCCAAATCACTAACGCAGCGTTTAAAGCCTGCAACGAGGTGGCAGAGGCAATCGCTTTGCCAACAGCCCGTCATTGGGAGGAGCGTTGGGGGACGGTGGAAGAGGGGGAGGGGGCTAGAGGAAGGTGCGGTGTGGGGGGGTGGAGGGGAAAGGATGACGCTGGGCAAACAACAGCCGAAAGTGGGCCACCAACTGGCAACCACGCCCTGCTGCTGCCTGCTGAAAGCGGGGATTCGCCGCCCGGAAACAATAGGCAAGGACGGCACGCGATGTGCCCTGCACCTGCTGTGCCCTGCCTCATCGAGGAAAGGACCTATTAACTCACCGACGATATAGTAACATCTCAAAAATAAATTACATATCCTTTTTAGAATTCCGTATCTCAGTCGATAAAAACGGAACGTTTATGAGATTACTTCGTTGTCCGTCTGCCTGTATGTCTTTCCGGCTGTTAATACCCCTTTTTCCCAGGAAGTGATAGACGTATCAAGTTGATATTTATGTCACATACTAAGGTTTACGGCCCCTTGGCGGTGTAAACACTTTACACTCCAAAGTCAATGCAATCCAAAAGAAGCGGTCATTTTTTGACACTCGCAAGGTCGCTCATCAAAACAGTAGACCTAGAATCGTGAATTTTGGCAAGAAGCCAGGTTTCGCGGTACAAGTAAAGGAAAAAAGTTCATAAATTGTTAATTTCTAATTATATCACAGTACTGTTTTCCGTTGCAAACTTACATTGCATAGGTAATACGTCAAAAACCTCAAGGCCAACTGTAAGATTTTGATCTGTCTTTCTACATCTACATCTACATTCTACATTTATACTCCGCAAGCCACCCAACGGTGTGTGGCGGAGGGCACTTTACGTGCCACTGTCATTACCTCCCTTTCCTGTTCCAGTCGCGTTTGGTTCGCGGGAAGAACGACTGCCGGAAAGCCTCCGTGCACGCTCGAATCTCTCTAATTTTACATTCTTGACCTCCTCTGGAGGTATAAGTAGGGGGAAGCAATATATTCGATACCTCATCCAGAAACGCACCCTCTCCAAACCTGGACAGCAGGTCTGTCAACCCGACCTGGTATGGATCCCACACTGATGAGCAATACTCGAGTATAGGTCGAACGACTGTTTTCTAAGCCGCCTCCTTCGTTAATGGGATACATTTTCTAAGGATTCTCCCAATGAATGTCAACCTGGCACCTGCCTTACCAACAATTAATTTTATATGATCGTTCCACTTCAAATCGTCCCTTACGCATACTCCCAGATATTTTACAGAAGTAACTGCTACCAGTGTTTGTTCCGCTATCATGTAATAATACAATAAACGATCCTTCTTTCTATGTATTCGCAATACATTACATTTGTCTATGTTAAGGGTCAGCTGCCACTCCCTGCACAAAGTGCCTATCCGCTGCACATCTTCCTGCATTTCTCTGCAATTTTCTAATGCTCCAACTTCTCTGTATACTACAGCATCATCCGCGAAAAGCCGCATGGAACTTCCGACACTATCTACTAGGTCATTTATATATATTGTAAAAAGCAATGGTCCCATAACACTCCCCTGTAGCACGCCAGAGTTAATAGGTACAATGATTCACAGGAAGGTTTGTGTATATAATATACGAATATTTCTTGCTAATTTGCTCAGTTACGATGGAGTGAAGTCCGTTGCCACTGTGAAAAAGATGTCTTGGATTTCTAGCAGTGATAGGTGTAAGGCTTCCCGCCTACCGTCGCACACCGGCGCTAGCATTGCAGGTTCTTTACATTCTGCTCGTTCTACATACACAAACATTACCTGACAGTCTACGCCTAGGACACGTACAGCATCTGTAATGTTCCAAATCAAAGTCATACTAATAATTAACGCAGGATTGCACTTCCATTGCTTGGGATAAAGTTTCGATATCCCATAAAATATCCGTTGAAGCATTCCATAGGGCAATTCGACATTTTCGGAACAGCATTAGCGCTATAGCCGGCTGTACAGTTTTCTCCTCTGGAGACTTCCGTCAGATCTTTCCGGTTATCGCTACAGGGACGAGAGCAGATGAAGTCAACGATTTTGCAAATGGCAGTTAGCGTAATATGTTAATACAACTACAAAAAAATAATAATTTTTATACCGATTACGAAATTGAACGAAAAATTTAAACTTAAATTTAAAACATCCTCGAAAGTCTCGTGATCCGATAGACCGTAAACTTGGAAGTATCGATATCGGTAACAGGCAAAAATCGTGGTTGGTCCATTGATCGTGACCGGGCCAAATATCTCACGAAATAAGGGTCAAACGAAAAAATACAAAGAACGAAACTTGTCTAGCTTGAAGGGGTAAACAAGATGGCGCTATGGTTGGCCCGCTATATGGCGCTGCCATAGGTCAAACGGATATCAACTGCTTTTTTTAAAATTAGGAACAGCGCATAGTTCGGCTCCCGTGATGTTCGCACATGCATTGATAATGCGCTGACGCATGTTGACAGGCGTTGGCGGTGGATCACGATAGCAAATACCCTTCAACTTTCCCCACAGAAAGAAATCCGGGGACGTCAGATCCGGTGAACGTGCTTCGACGACCAATCCACCTGTCATGAAATATGCTATTCAATACCGCTTCAACCGCACGCGAGCTATGTGCCGGACATCCATCATGTTGGAAGTCTATCGGCATTCTGTCAAGCAGTGAAACATCTTATAGTAACATCGGTAGAACATTACGTAGGAAATCAACATACATTGCACCATTTAGATTGCCATGGATAAAATGGGGGCCAATTATCCTTCCTACCATAATACCGCACCATACATTAACCCGCCAAGGTCGCTGATGTTCCACTTGTCGCAGCCATCGTGGATTTTCCGTTGCCTAGTAATGCATATTATGCCGGTTTACGTTACCGCTGTTGGTGAATGACGCTTCGTCGCTAAATAGAACGCGTGCAAAAAATTATTCATCGTCCCGTAATTCCCCTTGTTCCCAGTGGCAGAACTGTACAAGAGGTTCAAAGTTGTCGCCATGCAATTCCTGGTGCATAGAAATATGGTACGGGTGCAATCGATGTTGATGTAGCATTCTCAACACCGACGTTTTTGAGATTCCCGATCCTCGCGCAGTTTGTCTGCTACTGATGTGCTGATTAGCCGCGACAGCAGCTAAAACACCTACTTGGGCATCATCATTTGTTGCACGTCGTGGTTGACGTTTCACATGTGGCTGAACACTTCCTGTTTCCTTAAATAACGTAACTATCCGGCGAACGGTCCGGACATTTGGATGATGTCGTCCAGGATAACGAGCAGCATACATAGCACACGCCCTTTGTGAATTTTGATCACAATAGCCATACATCAACACGATATCGACCTTTTCCGCAATTGGTAAACGGTCCATTTTAGCACGGGTAATATATCACGACGCAAATACCGTCCGCACTGGCGGAATGTTACGTGATACCACGTACTTATACGTTTGTGACTATTACAGCGCCATCAATCACAAAGCAAAAAAAGTGGTCCAACTAAAACATTCATATTTCTTTAAGTACTATACGAATATGTAATAAAAAATGGGGGTTCCTATTTTTTAAAAAAGCAGTTGATATCCGTTTGACCAACAGCAGCGCCATCTAGCGGCCCAACCAAAGCGCCATCTGGTTTCCCCCTTCAAGCTAGAGGAGTTTCGTTCTTCGTAGTTTTTTCGTTTGATGTTTATTTCGTGAGATATTTGGCCTGGTCATTATCAGTGGAACACACTGTATATACACGAGTATTTCAGTTTGTACGGTATCCTCAAAGCTTGAGTCCAACCTGCACTTGTCAATTTTTTTTAACACACTTTGCTGTATAAGTTAAACAATATTTATTGCCAGACACAGTCCTATTTATATTTTAGTAAAATATGGTTGTGACTGCCAACAAAAATTATTTCGACTAACCCTGATAGCCAGAGATCTTGATTCTGCTCCTGTCAGACTGAGTGCAGAGTTTTAACCACCGTTCCATCTATCGGAGCAGAAAAAGCAGTGAAGTGATGGCAAGATGTTTCTTTGCTTCCAGATCAGCTCAAGGCAGTGACTGCATTAACATCAAATTAAATAAACAGGTAAGCCTGGAGTGCTTGGTACACTGAAATTTTCTAAACTAAGTTTACGTTAAAGCACTCACCTGGTTCCATCTCCCGCCCCTTCACCTGGCTTCAAGTTGCGTCCATTTCAATTTCACCATAATTACGTCTTCTACTGTAGTCCTGCACTGCACTCGTGGCCTACGGTAGCGTCTTTGAGTAATAACCCAAAGGTCCTCGGATCCAGCTTCGGATCCCGCCCCTGCTTAAATTATGAATAAAAATCGTCAGCAATGGCCGAAGAATTCCTGCATAAGAAGTCTACCATGAGCCTTGTCAAAGAGGGTGGAGGATGGAGGATACTGTCTTGCCATTGGCTTGGGAAACTTCGTCTAAAAGGTAGAGGAATCACCAATGATCAACATAATAAGGATCCTGAAGGCAGTGGAAACCACAGCATTAAATACACATAATATGTACGTAACTGTTAGATGATGATCGTTTTGAATATCGAATGGTAAAGACACCTGATAGGCAGTTCTGACATTGTAGTTCACAATATAAACAACACCGAAAAAGAAAATCAAGACACGTTCATAAGATTTGTCGACCTGGAAAAAGCGTTCGACCGTGTAAAATGGCGTATGATGTTCGAAATTCTGAAAAGAATGTGGTTAAGCTGTAGGGAAACAGGAGTAATATACAATACGTACAAGAACCAAGAGCGAACATTTTTCCATTTTTAAACCAATACTGTTGAATACATTCTGTGATCGACTGTTATTGCCGTTGCTTTTTTGTGTGTGCAAAATGTAGCTTTTAGTTCAGTTTTCCGTCCACATTTATGAATTTTCTTAATAGTGAATTTGTGTCTAGATGAGAATGCCAAAATGCTCATTGACGTGGGAATGAAAGGAATTATATGGCTGGATAGAAAGTGATACTCAAAATAAATTCATTGCGATATACAGTATCTGCCTGATTGATTTATTTTACGAAACTATACTCATTACAGAAATTCAAAGAAAAGTAACGAATGCTGAAAAATATTTCTCACAAAAAAGTGTTGGCTCAAAAAACGTCACCAAACAATACAATTGTAACTTACATGCTTTCTATTCCTGTTTCGTCATAATTTACCGAAACAGAGCTATCGGTGGTGGATGCAAGCCACTGGGAAGAGAGAGACAAAGCTTCCCTAAATTTAAATAAAAAAGCAAACATTAATTTATTTTCGCATAATTTTACAATACAGCCCCAATTATTTATATTTTAAAACAAACCAAACATCCATATTTAATGCCAGAAGAGTGAAAAATTCGTATTCAAGTAAATAAATACATAAATTTTGAAAATATTAGATTTTAAGAAATATACCTATGCTTGAAATAAGATACATTATTTGTCAGTAAACGAATTTGACAAATCTAGTCATTGTTCGCGTATAAGTAAAAAGGATGATAAAGTATGTAAATGAGATCAGACAAATCCGGAAACTGAAAAAATTCGTATAGACTATCTTACCCGCTGAAGCTGTCAGAGACGGATCGATAAAGACGAGCAGCTATTGAATCACTTTTCACTCTAATATTAATCTCGATAAATTTGCCACGTATTATACATGGTTTAATAAAATCTTCTCGGTTTACAAGCCGTGTCATGTCCACATTCAAAGTATTTACCCCAAAAAATTACCTAAGCGTGTCACCTGCAGTATTTCAAAATGCTTTACAGAGCACTCAGAAGTATGTATTCCAAAAATTGCGTGAAGGATATAGCATGCAGCTGTAAAAGTAATTTATAGGATGCTGAAAAGTATCTGAACGTAATGAATTTTTCTTTCCAAATATTCAAAAGCATTTATCGAAAAAACTGCATTAAGTGCGTGAACTGTAGTATTTTAAAGTACTTTGCACGATGCTCCAAAGCACCTGATCACTCTGAATTTTTTGCGCCATGCTCAAAGGTGCTTCTTCTAAAAGTTACATAAAGCAGCAACTGCGTACGTCCGAAGTACGATATCCTTACAATAGACAATATTACAAAGAACACAGCCAAAAACTAATAATATTCCACATCTAAGTCGTTGTATGATGATCGTCAAAAGGCAGAAAAGCAAGAATCAGGAAGACTAAACTCGCGAATGAGCGTTTTGTTTGTTCCGACAAGTATCGTCTTGCTGACATCCACTCACAAACGAACAGTACTTGCAGTGTAAATTATACTTTTCGGCGAGCGTTTCCTAATCGAACAGTGTTATTCTCCCACCAAATGCCCGTCTCAATCCATACTCGTAATTTTATGCATATTTGTGATGTCGAACTTACTATTGAAAAGAATTGGCAGGAGTTGACTACAAAATTCCCACTGAACGAAATTTTCATTCCTGTGTTAATGGATTACTTTCTGATGTAACAGCATTAAATATAGACACTACTAAAGGTATGTCTGTTTTTACCGAAAATGTTTTCAAAAATAATCCGTTGGACTTACCTTGCTGAAATGAAGAACTGAAATCAAACTGACATGAAATAAAACTCAGAACAGTTTTTGAGAAAAAGATGAGCTATAGAAACATGGATCCGACTATGCTAAATTAAAAACAAAATTCAGCCCTCTAGGTCTGGAATTGATGCTAATAAATTATAATCTACAATTCAGTTCCTGAGTTGTGAGCCCTCGAATTTGTTCCTGATACTTCGAGAGAAGAGCAGCCCAGAGAAAATTAACTGAGACCTTTCTTGGTGAGGCACAGTTTGGTACTCCAGTTGCTATCTATATCCGTCATGCAAGAAAGAGGGGGAAAGCTATTTATTTTTGAAAACCTATGCGTTCTCTGACGAATTTCAGTCGTCGCCACAAGCATAGAATACAATTCGTGATGAACAGTAGTACTGCATAAAGACTGGATTGGTCATTGATCAAAATGCCATGCTTCAAAAACAGAATGACTTTACTTCTCGTAGCATGACGCTTTTCGAACTTGGTTCGAAACCAGTCTTATTTCCTTTTATGTACTTATTATATATTTTATATACTTTTTGAAGCAGTGCTTTTTCATTTGTGATCAATCCAGCCTTTATACAGCACAAATGTTCATTTTCAGCGTAGTAGGCAGCCTCAAATGCGACTTCAAGTCACAATTGTGCCATGATTTGTGGTATTTTTATTTCTGTTGTATGGGAACGAGTATGTGACATATTCATCATAAATAGTTAAAAACAAACATTCCCTTATGCAATGTAACTAACGAATTAGAAATATGCCAGCTGTCCAATCTTTGTCAGAGTGTTTCTTAAAAAAAGTTATCTTCCTTTTCTTCGAGGGATTCACTTTTGTGATCATGATGAGGCGTATCCATAATACTGGCGTGCTGATTGAATCTACCGGTAACAAATCTAACAGCAAGCATATGATTTGCTTCAATGTTTTACTTTAATCCGACTTGGTGGGTATCCCAGACATGCGAACAGTACTCAACAATGTGTCGCACTAGTGTTTTATACGCAGTTGCCTCTGAAGATGAGATACATTGCAAGCAGATATGGGTAAACAGGTAAAGAAGTAAATGAGTGATCGGTGAGCTGGTGAACGGTGAATGGATGCACGATGAGAAGGTGAATGGACGAAAGGTGAACAGTGAAAACTGGACAGTGAATGGGAAGGAAGAAAACATTTAATGGTACCTGTTAACCACTATCCTTTCCTGATATCTATTAACTGTTACCAGTTACTCATAGCCTGTTACTTGTTACCCATTACCCATTATCCGTCCATCCATTCACTGTTCACTGTTCGCCTGCTGTCTTGTTCACTATCCACTCCAAGTGCAAAAAATCTTTCTCCAAAATGTTTTCAGTCATAACAGATGCGCCTTTAACGGGATCTGTAATTATAAATACAGTTTTTCATGTAACAACAATAATTATTGTTATTACATGAAAAAGTAATGCATTAACACAGTATATAGGTAATTATTTTCCATTTCTAAATTTTTCTATGGCGATGGTCAAATGTGACAAAGTGGGTAGGCCAACAGATATCTGTAAGGCCATAGTCGCTGGCTGAGCCTTCTGCTTATTCAGACAAGTCTTGTCTTTCTGACATCCCGTCCATTTGACTCTCTTAGCTGACCGTAAGACGATACGAGTTGCATTGCAAAACAAGTAGAGACCATTGATCTAACTTACTGCTCAAAGTACACCACTTGACAAGAATTTCGAAAGTAAACAATGTGATTTCCACGTCAAAGCTCGTCACTTTCTATTCGGTCCATGCTCGTAATTTTATGCACATTTCGGATGGGGCGTCCCGCAACTTTTCAACATACTGTCAATATCTTCATTAATGTGCTTTATGGTCGGTTTATTAAATACAGTACAGAAAATAAAACATCGGAGTGTTTGTATACTTTTGAGCACCCTGTAAAGTATTTTTAAGTGCTAGAACTTACACTCATTATGGAATTTTTCAATTCCCACCATCTACCATATTTCATTTTTAAATTTTTCACCATCTGCCATATTTAATTTTTAATTTTTAGCCATCCACCATCTCGATGATGTCGTATGTTCAAGGCATTGATGATGTTTGATGATGTCGTACATGCACTTAGATGATGTTTGATGATGTCGTACATGCACTTTGATGATGTAGCTACCCTCGGCGTGCAGACAACCTGTACTACGCTTCCCCTTTTCAAGGTAATTGATGTTCAATGTAAGTCTGAATATTCGCAGCATTGCTATTTGCCTACAGCCGAGGAACAGTTCGGAGATGATGACTGATTTATCTGCATAGCATGACAATGCACGCTGTCATTACGCAGCATCTGTGAAGAAATGGTGTTTCTGACAAAAACATGCATGAAATGGACCGGTCGCCCTGTGTCTTGACCTGAAACCAACAATACACCTTTGGGATAAGTCATAACGGCGGCTTCGCTCCAGACCCCAGCGCCCAACAACGCTTACCTTCCTGGTTTCGACTCTTGAGGAAGAATGGCCTGCCATTCCCCCTCCCCTAGACATTCAGACACCTCTTGGAAACTGTCTCCTGCAGAATTCAAGCTACCATAAAGGTAAAGAGTGGACACACCCCATGCTGGTGTCTGAATATTTTTGATCACACAGTGTATGTCATCATATCTGTTACGCAATACCGCAGCCTCTTTACTAAATAAAGATAGTAACCTGCCTCGACCACAACAAATTTCTTTAGAACACTTTTCTCAACGAAGAACAAGTAATAATCTAAAGTTATTAGAGAGACATAGATTTTGTCTGACAGTGATCCAAGATAAAATGTAATCAAGTATTACATTAGTATGCTACTGTTTCTAATACTCTAAATGTAACATGAGATTATCATGTTTACTGTAATGATACAGTTAAATTCAAATTTAAATGTCTAAAAAATTTTATTTATTTAAATAGTATTTAATGCAAACTTGCTCGGTTAAATTATCGATCTTATATTGGAAGTTAGTGTAAAGGAAACCTCTATAACTGTACCAAGATGTGTAAAGTGTTATTCTGTAATAAATGTTCAGAAAGGAGAGGGTATTTTGTGGAAACATTAATTGATAATAAATATAAGTTACAAATTTATTATCGGTAACATTTACGTGTGTTAGAAAATGTAATTCAATTACACAAACTGAAATAATGAAGGTAAGGAATCCACTACGGGTGTTCGCCTTCCAATCTTTTGGATGACCTTGATGTGAGCACTGGAAGGGAAGAGAAACAAACGGAAAATCAGAGACAGTTGCAGTCAAGCCCTCGCAGTGCACGTATCGTGGCGTGCCATGTCTGGCGATGTGGACCTTAAACAGTGAAGATTCGGTGTGAAAGTACTTAATATTTGGTCTGACAGTTGCTTATGGTTCCTGAAGTCGTCTCTAGTTTATTCTGGGTCAGAAATCAAGAATATCCGACTGGTTTTATGTAATGGAATACGGAGTTGATGATACAGCAAATTAACATGGCAACTGCGTCTGCATTGTAGTTATAGATGAAATCCATCACTGCAGACATGAACAGCCTATCCAAATTTTCATTCAGCAAGAAGCAACTTCAACAACCAACCAATAACCCAATACATGTTTGTTCTAACCGTATTTAGCAGTATATCAAGATGTTACAGTCAACCCCATGGTTTACCAATGTTTTAATATAGTTTCGTTAAAACTATTTGTTAGAATCATTGTCTGAAAGTCGTATACTGATCCAAGGTTCCCTGTTAATTTTATACAATGTAACATTTGTGTCATTCTGTACGGTCAAAAGCTGGCAGTTAGTTAATTGTGGTGTTACGACAATATTCAAGTATCGTATGAAAGTAGCTTCGAAGAATATCATTTTGAAGAGACAACAAGTGTGGTCGCTTTAATATGTGGTTGTAAATTTCTATTTTACGAGATTTCTTACCTTCAAATTAGCTATAGCAGAAAATAGACTTTACTTAATTATTAAAAGTACAGATAGCAGCATTAAGCCACGTAGGTATATCTCAATCGTCCTCCATCTTGTTTCCAAGTAAAATTGTTGCCACAAAGGTCATTAATGTAAATTTACTTCTGGCACATTCAAAAACATAGATTGATAGAAAGTATTGAAACTGCTCCTTCAGAGATGGTGAACAAAACAATCTTCGTAGACATGTTCCTTTTTTTTCAGTGGATCTGTCATAATGTTATGCTACAGGGTTGCGGATAAGACAAAATATAGGTAGGCCATATGAAATGTTGTGTGTACAAAAACTTGTGTGGTATACCAATCCTGAAAATCGAACCCCGTCATCCAGACCTTGTTTTGGAGCGAAGCTTAAATCATAAATAGGTGCCTTGCTAAGAATAGTATTCCGTTTGGTAACACGTGTCAAAAGTTATTTTAGAGATTGTTGTTAATATTTACAAAACAGTGTAATGTTGCGCAGTTTTAATAAAAGTTCTCCACTGGGCGAAGTAAAAATTGTATTATTGTGAGAAGCGAGACGTAAACAGCATGGGAGGGACGAAAGTTCTTTTTTTAATGAGACAGTCGCTATGGAAAGCGCGGGGTGTCATAAACCCAACCGCCAATCGCATTCACTTTCCTTAGTGCGGCCGATGCAGTATTTTAACTTCAGGAAAGATTTCAAAATGATTCTGAACATAATTAATTCTATTTTAAGCAATATTAGTGGGAAGTGGGTCTAAATATTTTCACATTCGTAGTTAAAAAGCATTCCATTCCCTACCACATTACGTTAGAAAAAGTTTCCGTTACAAGCGATTTGGACATTTAAAATACAAAGGCGAATCGGTCACATGTGGAATCGGTTGGTTCGGTTACACTACTTTAATTGTATAGTTTGATCCAGTAGAAAGTTCGACAACTGGTGATTGGCTTCTGAGAGCTTCTGGTAACAAGTAAGTTCAAGTTCCACAGGAAACATTTCCCAGAACGTAAGAGACAAGAAATGATAAATTTTCAACACGTATCGTTTTAGGGACATACCGGGTGATCAAAAAGCCAGTATAAATTTGAAAACTGAATAAATCACTGCATAATGTAGATAGAGAGGTACAAATTGACAAACGTGCTTGGAATGACATGGGGTTTTATTAGAACCAAAAGAATACAAACGTTCAAAAACTGTCCGACAGATGGCCCTTCATCTGATCAGAATAGCGATAATTAGCATAACAAAGTAAGACAAAGCAAAGATGGTGTTCTTTACAGGAAATGCTCGATATGTCCACCATCATTCCTCAACAATAGCTGTAGTCGAGGAGTAATGTTGTGAACAGCACTGTAAAGCATGTCCGAAGTTATGGTGAGGCATTGGCGTCGGATGTTGTGTTTCAGCATCCCTAGAGATGTCGGTCGATGACGATACACTTGCGACTTCAGATAACCCCAAAGCCAATATTCGCACGGACTGAGGTCTGGGGACCTGGGAGGCCAAGCATGACGAAAGTGGCGGCTGAGCACACGATCATCACCAAACGACGCGTGCAAGAGATCTTTCACAAGTCTAGCAATATGGGGTGTATTTATTTTTTGTTCCAATAAAACCCTATGTTATTCCAAGCATGTGTGTCAATTTGTACCTTTCTATCTACATTACTCTGTGGTTTATTAAGTTTTCAAATTTATACTGAGTTTTTGATCACCCGGTGCATTACCTTAAGTTTGAAGATGTGCGGTAATTTGACGCGCTTTAAAATTTAAATAGTTGCTCAAAACAAGGTGTTGTTGCAAAAGAACTTTAAGCAAATGGCAGATGATCAAGTTTTCCAGTATTAAAAACGGAAGAATCATGGCCACACGGTTTCAGCTACTTCTCAAATAAGGAGTTAAAAAATAACATTTATATAATGATGGCTATACGACACATGTCTATCGACGAAAATTTGGCAGCAGTCATTTCAGTCAGTAGGTAATGAGTTAAGAATATTTTTCAAATATCTCAACGTTACTTGAACTTCAAGTTGGAGAACTTGAAATGGATGATTTTCACAAATATTATCTGCACAAACGAGGAAATTGCACAAAACAACACTGTCCAGTCACATTAACGTGAACAATACAAAAGCCTTAATGTGAACAATACAAAACCTCTTGCAATGCCCAACGCTGCGATACTTGCACAAAGAGTGTCAGTGAGGTTCTGGAAGGTAGTGTGGCCATCTGTACTGGGTTTCTCGGCTGAGGATCCATGGCGAGAACAGCCGGATCGAGGTGGTCCAACAGATTCCCGATTGAGCTTAAACATAGTGAGTTTAAAGTACGATAAACTCATCCTGGTGCTTCCGAACCACACACGTGTGCTGCGAGCTGTGTAATACGTTGCATTGCCCAATTGGGTTGATAATTTCGAGCCGAGCAAAACAAACTGCTTGTTGGGGCTGACATGGATAGGAGCTGGATAGAAGCATACTTGTGTTGATTCATAGTGCCTTGCAGAATGACGAGGTCGCCCAGACCATAACATTCCCTCTTCCAGCCTGGACCATACCGACGAGTGTCCCAGGCTGTTTGCTTTCAGACGTTTCAGACCGATTGAACGGAAAACGTGCCGCCACTCGGTGGACGTCCAGATGCGGCAGTGGCCTGTTAAGTTCGGCCTTCGTCGCCAGTGAACAGCTGTCAAGCGTGGGTGTATGAAGCAGGCGCCTGCTGAGGGGGCCCAAATGCAGAAACGTGCGTTAAACGGCCGTTGAGCGGGTACTGTTGGTAGCCCCTTGGTTCATCTGGGTGGCGAGTTGCTCTACAGTTGGACGTCTTTCATCCTTGGCATCTATGACACTTTGTGAACAACCGGTTTTGGAGAGCACCATTTCGCCATCCACGATATACTTTAACCACAGCGGCACTTGAACAGTTTACAAACTTGGTCTTTCGGAAATAATTCCACTCTTGGCCGGAAAGCTAATGATCGTGCTCTTTGGACGACAGAGAAATTGATTCGTTTGCTCATTACGGGGGTTGCACTGTGCTTCACGTCCCTCGACACGCTTTATGCACGCCAAAGAAACTGATGGGCATGAGTATTCAAATACAGAAATGTGAAAACAGGCAGAATACAGTGCTGCGGTCGGCAACGCTTATATAAGACAACAAGTGTCTGGTGCAGTTGTTAAATCGGTTACTGCTGCTACAATGGCAGGTTATCAACATTTAAGTGAGTTTGAAAGTTGTGTTATAGTCGGCGCACGAGCGATGGGACACAGCATCTCCGAGGTAGCGATGAACTGGGGATTCTCCTGTACGACCATTTCACGATTGTACTGTGAATATCAGAAATCCGGTAAAACATCAAATCTTCGATATCGTTGTGGCCGGAGAAAGATCCTGCAAGAACGGGACCAACGACGACTGAAGAGAATAATTCAACGTGACAGAAGTGCAACCTTCCGCAGATTACTGCAAATTTCAATGCTGAGCCATCAACAAGTGTCAGCGTGTGACCTAGTCAACGAAACATCATCGATATGGACTTTCGGAGCTGAAGACCCACTCGCGTACCTTTGATGACTGCACGACACAAAGCTTTACGCTTCGCCTGGGTCCGTCAACACCGTCATTGGACTGACGATGACTGGAAACATGTTTCCTCGTCGGACAAGTCTCGTTTCAAATTGCATCGAGCGGATGGACGTGTCGGGTATGAAGACAACCTCATGAATCCATGGACGCTGCACGTCAGCAGGGGACTGTTCAAATTGATGGAGGCTCTGTAATGGTGTGGGGCGTGTGCAGTTGGAGTGATATGGGACCCATGATACGTGTAGATACGACTCTGGCAGGTGGCACGTACGTAAGAATCCTGTCTGGTCACCTGCATCCATTCGTGTCCATTGTGCATTCCGACGGACTTGGACAATTCTAGCAGGACAATGCGACACCCCACACATGCACAAATTCTACAGAGTGGTTCGAGGAACACTGTTCTGCGTTTAAAAACTACCGCTCGCCACCAAACTCGCCGGACATGAATATTATTGAGCATATCTGGGATGTCTTGCAACGCGCTGTTCAGAAGATATCTCCAACCTCTCGTACCCTCCAGCACTACTCCAGACATTAGTCGAGTCCATGCCATGTAATGTTGCGCCACTTCTGAATGTTCGTGGGGGCCCTGCACTGTATTGGGCAGGTGTAATACACTCCTGGAAATGGAAAAAGGAACACATTGACACCGGTGTGCCAGACCCACCATACTTGCTCCGGACACTGCGAGAGGGCTGTACAAGCAATGATCACACGCACGGCACAGCGGACATACCAGGAACCGCGGTGTTGGCCGTCGAATGGCGCTAGCTGCGCAGCATTTGTGCACCGCCGCCGTCAGTGTCAGCCAGTTTGCCGTGGCATACGGAGCTCCATCGCAGTCTTTAACACTGGTAGCATGCCGCGACAGCGTGGACGTGAACCGTATGTGCAGTTGACGGACTTTGAGCGAGGGCGTATAGTGGGCATGCGGGAGGCCGGGTGGACGTACCGCCGAATTGCTCAACACGTGGGGCGTGAGGTCTCCACAGTACATCGATGTTGTCGCCAGTGGTCGGCGGAAGGTGCACGTGCCCGTCGACCTGGGACCGGACCGCAGCGACGCACGGATGCACGCCAAGACCGTAGGATCCTACGCAGTGCCGTCGGGGACCGCACCGCCACTTCCCAGCAAATTAGGGACACTGTTGCTCCTGGGGTATCGGCGAGGACCATTCGCAACCGTCTCCATGAAGCTGGGCTACGGTCCCGCACACCGTTAGGCCGTCTTCCGCTCACGCCCCAACATCGTGCAGCCCGCCTCCAGTGGTGTCGCGACAGGCGTGAATGGAGGGACGAATGGAGACGTGTCGTCTTCAGCGATGAGAGTCGCTTCTGCCTTGGTGCCAATGATGGTCGTATGCGTGTTTGGCGCCGTGCAGGTGAGCGCCACAATCAGGACTGCATACGACCGAGGCACACAGGGCCAACACCCGGCATCATGGTGTGGGGAGCGATGTCCTACACTGGCCGTACACCACTGGTGATCGTCGAGGGGACACTGAATAGTGCACGGTACATCCAAACCGTCATCGAACCCATCGTTCTACCATTCCTAGACCGGCAAGGGAACTTGCTGTTCCAACAGGACAATGCACGTCCGCATGTATCCCGTGCCACCCAACGTGCTCTAGAAGGTGTAAGTCAACTACCCTGGCCAGCAAGATCTCCGGATCTGTCCCCCATTGAGCATGTTTGGGACTGGATGAAGCGTCGTCTCACGCGGTCTGCACGTCCAGCACGAACGCTGGTCCAACTGAGGCGCCAGGTGGAAATGGCATGGCAAGCCGTTCCACAGGACTACATCCAGCATCTCTACGATCGTCTCCATGGGAGAATAGCAGCCTGCATTGCTGCGAAAGGTGGATATACACTGTACTAGTGCCGACATTGTGCATGCTCTGTTGCCTGTGTCTATGTGCCTGTGGTTCTGTCAGTGTGATCATGTGATGTATCTGACCCCAGGAATGTGTCAATAAAGTTTCCCCTACCTGGGACAATGAATTCACGGTGTTCTTATTTCAATTTCCAGGAGTGTAGTTTCTTTGGCTCTTCGGTGTATATACCCTCCACGCAGGTAGTGCCACCTGCTGTAACTGTGAGTAGCTAGAAAACGTTGACGTCGAATATAGGTAGTCGTCACATTAGTGTAAATGGACCCTGTAATATCGTTGTGACACGTAGGAACGGAACGGTAAATACTTGACATTTTCTGAATTACCGTTATGATAGCGACGTGTTAATGTAGAACTGTCGGGTTTTTAGTCCGGATGATTTATTTAGAAGATTAGTCGAAAAGCTGTGTTTCAACGTCGTCACCAGAGGGAAATCTAGCGACATCAGTGGTAATTTGACCAGTATTTAGGTTAAAAGAAACACTGCCCCTAATTTTATGGCACGCCTCGTAGACCTGGAATGGAACTCATTATTTAAGATATATGAGGCAGCTGAGTTTATGCTACGTGGCTGCAGCTGACCTTGTTGTTACAGGAGCTGGAAGCTGTTCATTATCTTCTGCACCGGAGGCGCTCAGGTGGAGCACCGTATAGTCTACTCCCCAACAACAAGGTTCCAGTTTCCTGCAACCTGCGGATCGTCTTACAGTAATTTCCTCTAGGGAGCTGTTGTTGGCCCCCTAAGCAAGCAAATTAAATGACCATCAAGAATCACAGGTTTCAAAGCGCCAATCTAACAAAACTTCTCGCTCTTTCATTCATGTTTGCTTATCAAATCGAAACGTTTGTCATATCGTTCTGTACTGATTAACTAATGTGGCTGTTACTAATTAAATGACTACAACCTTTCCAAGTTCATGAGAAGTTCTGATAACTGAGCTATAATAAGGGATAGTCTCTTGTTAGGTACATTTCTCATACCTGTTACTATCATCACAACTTGAAAAGTGAATCGTTATTTTGCACTTTTTGTACAAAATGAACCTTTCTCTCAAAATCAGAGATCAAATTGCACCCTTTGCTGCTACTATTGTATAACATTGTTTACGTACCGGTAATTTCGTTACTGATTTTTAAAATAACTGAGGCACGAAACGTCTCATGCTCTTGAGGCTTTTTCTTACGTCTTGCATAATATAAGCATGCCATTTTCCTTGTTCTTTGTAATATTGGTATAATAATAGTATTAATTAAACTGAGATGTTTCATTTCTTATAAAAATCTCGTACTAATAACGCGTAAGGCTGTGTCTGTTTCAGCATTTCAATGACGTACGCGATCTGTATGGTGATGTGTCGATTAGGCGCCATCCGCGAGAAAGTATATTCAGATTTGCATTCCTTACAAGTCGAACCTTGAAATATAAATTTCTGTTCATCAAGTCCAATTAATTGCTGCTTTTGTGTAAGGCAAACCATTCTGTTGTGTTCTACATCACAGTATCACGGTACGCCGTCTCCCAGCTTTTCCGCTCCCCAATGACGACTCTGTACCCGACTCCAAGAAATAATAATAGCAGGCGTTTTGACCAAGTGGGGGCTTTGATACTAATGTTCTAATGATCAGCGTTTCCTTATTGTACTTATGGTGTGGTGACTGTGATGTACGAAGACTGAACAATTTGCTTTCGGAGGACTGAATGTCAATAATTTTCTTTCACAGTAACTATGTTTTCAAGCGATACATTACAACTTGCAATTGAAAATATTCAAGCTTCACTTCCTACTTGAATTGCGTGGAATAGTAAATTCAAGATAATTTGTAGATGTTACATGCTCAAGTGGCTTATTGTTCATGTTATCCACTAAGCAAACAAGGCTTCTTTTATGGGAGTTACGATGTATTAGTTTACACGCTAATCATTGATCAGCATGTAGCCTCCCTCTTACTAATCGGCCTATCCTGCTTGCGATATAAAATATGACCGTGGATCGCGTGTACGCCTAACGGATTTTTCTAATTGGATAAGGCTATCTTTCCCGAATAAGTGATACCGATAAGTACAGGATGTTTCAAAAAAGACCGGTATATTTGAAACGGCAATAAAAACTAAACCAGCAGCGATAGAAATACACCGTTTGTTGCAATATGCTTGGGACAACAGTACATTTTCAGGCAGACAAACTTTCGAAATTACAGTAGTTACAATTTTCAACAACAGATGGCGCTGCGGTCTGGGAAACTCTATAGTACGATATTTTCCACATATCCACCATGCGTAGCAATAATATGGCGTAGTCTCTGAATGAAATTACCCGAAACCTTTGACAACGTGTCTGGCGGAATGGCTTCACATGCAGATGAGATGTACTGCTTCAGCTGTTCAATTGTTTCTGGATTCTGGCGGTACACCTGGTCTTTCAAGTGTCCCCACAGGAAGAAGTCACAGGGGTTCATGTCTGGCGAATAGGGAGGCCAATCCACGCCGCCTCCTGTTTGTTTCGGACAGCCCAAAGCAATCACACGATCATCGAAATATTCATTCAGGAAATTAAAGACGTCGGCCGTGCGATGTGGCCGGGCACCATCTTGCATAAACCACGAGGTGCTCGCAGTGTCGTCTAAGGCAGTTTGTACCGCCACAAATTCACGAAGAATGTCCAGATAGCGTGATGCAGTAATCGTTTCGGATCTGAAAAATGGGCCAATGATTCCTTTGGAAGAAATGGCGGCCCAGACCAGTACTTTTTGAGGATGCAGGGACGATGGGACTGCAACATGGGGCTTTTCGGTTCCCCATATGCGCCAGTTCTGTTTATTGACGAAACCGTCCAGCTAAAAATAAGCGTCGTCAGTAAACCAAATGCTGCCCACATGCATATCGCCGTCATCAATCCTGTGCACTATATCGTTAGCGAATGTCTCTCGTGCAGCAATGGTAGCGGCGCTGAGGGGTTGCCGCGTTTGAATTTTGTATGGATAGAGGTGTAAACTCTGGCGCATGAGACGATACGTGGACGTTGGCGTCATTTGGACCGCAGCTGCAACACGGCGAACGGAAACCCGAGGCCGCTGTTGGATCACCTGCTGCACTAGCTGCGTGTTGCCCTCTATGGTTGCCGTACGCGGTCGCCCTACCTTTCCAGCACGTTCATCCGTCACGTTCACAGTCCGTTGAAATTTTTCAAACAGATCGTTTATTGTATCGCTATTCGGTCCTTTGGTTACATTAAACCTCCGTTGAAAACTTCGTCTTGTTGCAACAACACTGTGTTCTAGGCGGTTTAATTCCAACACCAGAAAAATCCTCTGTTCTAAGGAATAAACCATGTTGTCTACAGCACACTTGCACGTTGTGAACAGCACACGCTTACAGCAGAAAGACGACGTACAGAATGGCGCACCCACAGACTGCGTTGTCTTCTATATCTTTCACATCACTTGCAGCGCCATCTGTTGTTGAAAATTGTAACTACTGTAATTTCGAAAGTTTGTCCGCCTGAAAATGTACTGTTGTCCCAAGCATATTGCAACAAACGGTGTATTTCTATCGCTGCTCGTTTAGTTTTTATTGCCGTTTCAAATATACCGGTCATTTTTGAAACACCCTGTAGGAGGAAAGTGTACAACCGACCCTTCTGATGAAAAGTCTACTGAAAATAAAAAGTAATTAAACCGAACAGGGCTGTAATTTGGAACATGAAAATTATTTTGTGCATTCACTCACGGATAAAACGCTGGACAGAACAGGGATACCACTGATCATGAACCCAAAAGTTACACTAATGCACGAAAAGGAAATAATTAACGGTCACCAGCCCACTAGGGTAATTTACGTCCAAAATCCTGTACAAGATGATGGGAAAGAAAAACATGCATTATTAAACACTGACATAGTAACTGAAGGTTGTCACGTTTATTGACACTAATTTTAAATGAGTATGTATTCATAAAGAAAACTGAAAAGTTGGCATTAAATTTTGAAAAAGGCAATCGGGTAATGATTTGAAAATATGGAATTAAACTGTATGTTAGTACTCAACTTCGTTACGTGAACAATGACTTTCAGTGACCTCAGCATAACGTTATCAAAGAAATTTAGAAAAAAGGAAGCACTTTTTACTTTGCCGTAGTTATTTTGCAAACTGGATTTCCTATCATTGTCTGAACAACTGAGCGTTTTTTATTGACTTCAGCAGAATTGAATATGCTAGAATACGTACCAAACCAAACAGCAATGTGCTCCAAGATATATGTAAAATAAATAAAACTTCCGCACTCTTAATTTGTGCATTTCTTTAGATTTGGATTTTTTCCAATGACTGATTCTCAAACTTGAAAAATGAAATTGCTTTACTTTAGTCATATACTGAAGTCTCGGTTGTACAACAGTTAATTGAAAGTAGACTGAGACTCAAATTCTTAAAAAAGAATTTATTCATTAATAAACTGCCTGTAACTACTCAGTTTGTTTCTTATGACTCTCAGTTAGCATATTAGGAAAAAAAGGAACAAGGATCCTGCTTGGTAGCAATGTCTGGGGCAATAGGGACAGAATCGTCCTGAGTTTAACTGATTATTATTTAAGTAAATCTTATCGATTAAATCACATTGAGTTGTGCTGCTGGGTTAGCCGTTAATATTTTCTACCAATGAACAGTCTTACTACAGTGCTGTGCATACGGCGAAGCTCGGAGCCGACACCGAAACTATGTTGCTGTAACTGCTGATGTTGTTGAAGAGGGTAGCATATTGTGGAGCCACGGCTAATTATAGGAACGAACAATCGTAATTAATACAGCCTCTTCCGCCTGTCCGATTTCCGTACTCCTACTCTAGACATCAGACCGGCGCGCGTACATGATGCCGCCAATGGTACTCTCTACTGCGAGAGCGTTAACACCACACTTCCCTACACTACAAGCGCTGTAACCCGTCTCTCGCTCTCTCCGCGCGCTCTGCGCAACAACTCCCTACCCAAAGATTTTACAACGTACAAGCACTGCTATTATCGTTGCTAGTCGATACAAAGAACAATTCCTTTGGCTTTTTTCCAGAGCTTATAAATTTCACAGTAAAACACAGATAAATATGTATACACATACAGTATAACAATGTCCTTAGCAGGTGCCATTCATCCTGCTTTTTCGGTGTTACAAGCATCATATTAGACTTTCTAAAATTTAAAGCTTTCTTCGCTAAACGATGATTTCGTCAACAAAAATCATAGGAAGCATGTAACCTTATCAAATAAGGCATACTGTTCATCAACAGCTACAGAGTGTCAGCTAGGTTTCCCACTGAAGCTTCCCTATTTGCGAATTATTTTTGCAATCCCTTTTTTGTCTTCAGCAGAAATGTGAGACGATGCGGAACATACGTCGATCGGCTCCATACAGTGAAGTCAAACTAACTGCAGAATGCGAATGGTTTTTACTTTGGCTCGATGAGAGAATACAGATAATTAATTGAAAATAAACTTTTAGTTAACGATCCACAGTTTTCTCTGTTTGACTTTGCCTTTGATTAGACTTCTGTTAATTCAACTCATTTCCTCTCTGAATTCCAAAACTATGAACCAGAAGTTGATTAAATAGCTCTTGCTCAGCTTCCACAGCTGAAAAATGTTGAACCTGTAACTAAATTAAAGTGCAGTAACATTGGGACCAGGAACCTGCTATTAATTAAGAAATGTGTAAGTCAAAGGAAAAACGGAAGTAACTTTGTACACGGTTATTCACTAGTACCCCCAGGGTTTAAGAGTACAGCTAAGCGAAAACTACAAGACGTTTAGAAAAATGAAACATGTCTGGACAGAGCATCTGTCAAGTTTTTAACTCAGATTACAAGTTCCCAATATGGGCAGCATTTGTGGCGCAGCAAATTTAAATACTTTGTGTGTAACTCACTTAAACAGTCTCCTGGGAAGGTGTACCGACAGCACCCCGCTTTGGAGATTTGTTATAATGCAATGCGACAGTCACAGATAATTTATCTACGATTCTGCCACACCAAGTATTACCGAAACTTGCAGAGATGCTCATTCCACTGATACGTTTTATTTTTATGTATATCTTTTAGTTTCTCACGAAGTCGATTCTGAAACATGAGGTACCTATGAACAACTATGTATCTCGTCAACCAAGCATGGTACAGATATCTCTTAACATCAAGCAAGAATGGCTGTGGCAGTAAGAACCACCTCACGTATTATAGTTTAGGAAGTATGACGTCATAAACAATGAGATGTGTGAAAAACTGCCGCATCATGTATGAAGTTGTAATACATTAATTATTTACTACAAAGACTCTCTTGAAGTTGAGTTATCTTAGAGAAATCCCTGTCATCTGGCAGAGCTTTTGACTGCTTTAAACTGCGAAGCTCAAACGGCTATATGCCAAAACAATAGCCGCCTACAGAGCTACGAAGAGGCGTTGTCATAGAGACGTTTAAAAAATCGCGTTGCAGACACGCGAAGCATCTGCCCTCACCGTACAGATACTGTGCCTACACATTTGTACATTATGGCTCTGAGCACTATGGGACTTAATATCTGTGGTCATCAGTCCCCTAGAACTTAGAACTACTTACACCTAACTAGCCTAAGGTCATCACACACATCCATGACCGAGGCAGGATTCGAATCTGCGACCGTAGCAGTCGTGCGGTTCCAGACTGAAGCGCCTAGAACCGCTCGGCCACAGAGGCCGGCTGTACATTATGCATATTTCTTTGTAGTACTATTCATAACTCCAAAGGTTTGTTACAACATGGAAATGAAATTTTTTCGGTATTGCGCTACAAATGCAGTTCATTTTTTGTGATTCTTCAACTTCTCCCGGCGTATTTCATGTCTAAATATTTCACGGGTGACTGCCGGACATCGGTGTCCAGCGGGCACAATATTCCGGTACAGTATCATGGGCACCTGATAATGGAAACGCCGTCGTTTGCCGAAATATTGTGTCCGTTCAACACCGACATTCGGCTGTTCACCCTTGAACTATTTAGATAAATCACTTTTTGTTTTCGTTTCTGATAGACAACTGGCAAAATGAATACCCAAGCAATGCCGGGTTTGTCAGATAATAAAGATATGAATTCGTGTAGCATAACCTCGGAAGTAATTGTTCCAGAGTAAAGGCACTGTCGTCGGTAATTCTGTTCTACTCTCTTCATATTGGTATATTTGCTTATTATTTAATTTATCTGCTCTCCTCACGTCAGTTCAGGAATTCGGCACTCTCGAACAACCCCTTCATCGTAAATGTGAGAAACTATGATCACATCCATAAGTGGAAACACAATAGGGCGTCGAATTCATTTTTATTACTAAACGGACATTTAAAAAGTTTAGAGAGAAACCTGGGCAATAAAGGAAAGAAACGGCACACAAATTTCACTGACAGAATTTAATGAACATAGAAGTTTGCTCCTTTTTTTCTCAGTATGGCCTGCAAAACACATTGAAAATACTGTACAAATTTTGTACAAAATATCTGAAGGGAGCACTATGAATATTTAGGAAGAACTGGAGATATATACTCATATGATCAATTTTCCGAACGACCTGCTCAACGAACAAACTGATTTGAGATTCAAGCTGTACTTAAGAAATGTAATCGAAATTTGTGACGACGATGAAGGATAAACAAATGAAATCACAGATAATACATACACAAAAATTTTAACCGTATAATATCTACGCAACAGACATACCATCCCTGACTCCTAAAACATAAAAAATCTATACATTTATAGTATATAAGGATCCCAACCATCAAACAATTTTGATCACAAAAACAAATCATATTATAACAGCTCACAGCTGGGTCTGAATTACATATGATAAACTCCAGCTAGACGTAAGTAGAAATGTAATCTGTAAAAATACGTTCTTGATCATTAGTAAGATGTAAATAAGATTCACAACACCCACACGTGCAGTTGAAAATGGCCGTGTAAGCCGAAAAAGACAAGCTTGTTGCGGAGAAGCACCTAGAGACAAGCAATTAAATATTACCTGTTACTAAAAGTTATCTATCTTGAGCTGACTGCAATCTAATTAAAAACTATTACATCAAACGCGTTTCGCTTTTATTTACAAAGCATCCTCTGTGGTTATTCTGTAAGTTGAATACACACATCTGTACATTTTTTGATTGTTTTAGATTTAAACCAGCGTTTTCTTTATAAAGTTGGTCTGCAAGTTACTTGCGGAGTTTCTCTAAATAATCTGATCCTTTCCTTCTTGCTAGCAGTGGTTTGTCTCGACAGGCTTCATTTGACATCTGCACTTGGGAATTTTTGGCATTCTGCGTTATTTCCTCCGCTGCACTATTTACAATTTACTTTCTTAACCATTTTTCTCTCATCACTGCCACAATGTTCATGCCAGTTCGTTTGTTTTCGTTCACGTTGTGAGTGGTGCCAACCTATGAAACGAATTTTTGTGTGTGTGTGTGTGTGTGTGTGTGTGTGTGTGTGTGTGTGCGCTTGAGTAAGAGAGAGAAAGAGAGAGAGAGAAAGAGAGAGAGAGAGAGAGAGAGAGAGAAAGTGAGTTTGTGAAATTATCTTGTATGTAGGCAGAGACGTGAGGGGTATGGATTTTTTTTTTGAAGGGGGAGGGGGAGGGGGAGGAGGGAAGTCAGGGATGGCCTGGACAGTCATTATATAAAAGAATCTGGGAAGAAGTGGTAGTGGTAAATGGAGCCTATAGTTATATGTGTACTTTTAATGTTATATTAAGTGGTCAATCAGTTTAGAGAGCGCGTAGTTTGCCAAGTTGATCTGATTATTTATGAGTTATTTCTTTTCTGTTATAGTATTTTGGATATGGTAGTTTTCTTGTAAGGTGAGGAGGTGTTTTTTGTTGGTGTTATTCCTTATGATTTCCATGTCTGTATCTCTGGCTGTAATTTTATGCTGGTCTCGGTGTAAGTGTTCTACAAAAGTTGAATGATTTGTCCTATACTTCCATGCTCTTACACGTTCTTCGTATCATGTGTCAAATGTCCTCCTGGTCTGACCTATGTATCTTCCATCACATGTATTGCATGTCAGTTGGTATATTCCTGATTTCTGATACACATTAGTTTTTCCTATCGTTTTTGGGAAGTATTTCTGAATTGAGTTGATGGTTTAGTGTGCTATTTTTATGCCTTGTTTCTTGAAAATATTGGACATTATGTGTATATGTGGTTGTATGTCACTGTGTACCATCTTTTACTTTCTGTTTCTTTCACTCTTTGTGTTGTTTATGTTCTTGTATTTTGTGTATTTGTTTGTGTGTGATTTTGTCCTTGTGTTGGTGATAGTTGGGTGTTTGTTCTTTTCTGATTCTTTATTTTCTTGTTCAGCTTTGTTACTAAGTTCTCACTGTATCCATTCTTCATGGCTATTTGTATTATATTATTCATTTCTATTTTGCAATTGTTTGTATATAATGGTACGGTGTCCAGTCTGCGGAGCATATATCTACGTGCTGCCTGCTTTTGGGAATTGAGGTATTGTGATGTCTGTCATATAATTGTGTCTGTTGTCGGTTTTCGGTATATGGCAAATGTGTGTTGGTTGTTTAGAATCTTTATTGTGATGTCCAAGAAATTTAACTATCTATTTTGCTCTTTTTCTATTGTAAAATGTATCTTATCATGAACAGAATACATGTCTGTGTGTAACTGGTCAATTTTTTTGTTGGGTTCATCTAGCAGGCACAAGATGTCATCCATATATCTAACCCAGTGTAGGATGTTGTGCCTATTTGGCACTAGGTACAGAAGATGCCCACGTAAACAAACGTATTATAATTAAATATTACACTGCAGCTACTGAAATTTATTTCTTTAAAACGGAAGTTTGTCTCTGCATCACGCACTCAGATGATCCTAAATTAATTTTCATAGTTATTCTGCTGCCTTGTCATCGTACCTTTCACTTTAATGCATTCTGTCAAGAACTGCATTTTCGTTGGAACACTCATACGATATTTCTTCACCTTAACGTGATTCACAATGTCATCCCTTGCACGATCCAGTAGAAACTTTGATCTGCACAACGTACATCCTGCTGTTTCTCCACTGACAATCAAAAAAGGAAACTAACTTTCTAAACTTCTGTTGAAATTACACTTTCGTTTTAGCATGAAAGAGCGGAAATGAATCAGTACTACGAACAGTGCAAAATATAAACAGTAAACAAATAAATATTGCAGAGTAAGTAGTATAAGTGGCGTTTCCAAGCGCATATACTTCTGCAGTACGCAGCAAACTGCAAACTAACATCCAGCTGGGTAATATATTTTAGTCAAGCGGTATTACAAAAAAGCGGGACATTCGAGGATCCCCCCAAAAATTACATGACAAATAACCGATTTTACATATCTACAGATAATACTACTGACACCAGAGACTTTCTCAGTTCCCAGCCTCACCGACTGGGACTGATACTCTTGGTAACCAAACTTCGCACGATACCCAGTACTAACAATAACCTTGCCTTTACGTGATATGTGGCAGCGAGCAAGAAAACACGCTACTGCTCTTACTACCCGTCCAGACTGCCACAGAGGTTTTTTTTCCTTGACACTTGCCTTGGAACTTTTCTTCCCTCTCCTCTTAATACCGCTAGTCTTCAATCGCTTTTATCCACTTCCTCTCACCTCGATAGGCCGTGTTAGTGGCTAACCCTAACCAGACTCACGGGCAACATGACATTCCCAAATCCTGTGAACTCCTTGATAAAAATTAAGAAACGCAGAGGTTAATGTAAAAAAAAAAAATTGATATGGTCACCATGCCGGTGCGAACGTTGGAGGACTCCACCCTTCAAAAAATGAAAAATTAAATAAAATAAAAGTTTATCTGCTACCTGTAATTATCTAGTCCCTCAGCATGTATATTCACGATATCCACAATGCTCTGGCGAGCTGTGCACGGAAGCCTTTTGCCGCCTCCAGAATACTGGTCTCCAGAGTTTATCCCCTGACCTCATCGCTACTGTGTGTGGGGGTTACCTACATTCCGCCCGCAGCCTCTCGCTGTCCCATGGGGCCCACGCGCGTACGAAAATACACCAGAGACACGGTCGACGCAACAAACTGTGAATTCACAACAGTTGTGGACTACGTGAACAAAACAGCAGAACACTTGCATCCCTTCGCAACTGATGTCTTCCTTGACGGCGATGGCACCTTCCAGTAAGCCAGAATCGTACTAGACTGGTTTGAAGAGCGTGATAGTGATCACAGGTTGCTGTCTTTGCCACCAAATTAGACTGACCCGAACCTGATTGAATACATCTGGGACCCTATTGGGAGCCAGCTCCGTGCCCACAAACAGCCGGCCCATAATTTACGGAAATTTCGTGACTTGTGCAAAGACATCTGGCGTCAGATATGGGAAGAAACCTAACAAGGCCTTTCTAATCCATAGTACGCAAAATCACTGTTGTACTGCGTTCCAAAAGTGGCCCAACACGCTATTAAGCGTATGATCACTTCAGTGTATAATTGCACAATAAAAAAAGACTCATATGTGAGGCGTGTGAGAAAAGTAATGAGACTGACAAACAGCGAACGATGTTGCAACGAAGATTTGTTGTTCTTGGGTAGACCGTTGAGTTCATCCCTTCCAGATACTCAGTCCGATTTCAGCTCCGTACAGCCTTCATGTGATTTTTGAGAGCGGCATCAGTGAAGTTGTGTTTTTGTTGAGTTTTTCTGAAAATGGAACAGCTGTATTTATAGCAACGTTGTGCCATCACGTTTTGTGTTAAACTTGGGGAATTCGTGAGTGTGAACTTTGAAAAATCGTAACAGGTCTATGGAGAACGTTCATTATCAGGAGCGCAAGGTTCTCGCTGGCACAAATCATTTGTTGAAGGCCGGGAACACTCTGAACGTGAACCTCGCTCAGGGAGATTTTCAACTTCAAAAACTCACGAAAACGTCGACGGTGTGTGTGGACTTACGAGATCAGATCGAATGTGCACCTCCAGGCCAAACTGTCACTCAAGTGTTTTACGAGAATGTGCTAGAAAGACTCAGGAAAAGGGTGAACCGACTGAGATCAGAGACTGCAAACGAGTGGATGCAGTATTATGACAATGCCCCATGTCACACGGCCTCTTCCATCATGGAATGTTCGACCTCAAAAGGTATTCCGGTTTTTCCACAGGCCCCTATTCACTGAATCTGATCCTTGTGAATTTCTTCTTTTTGCCGAAAACGAAAAACGGCCTAAAAGGCGTCATTTTGGGACTCAAAAGGATGTGAAATTGGAATCTGTGGTAAGTTCCTATGGGACCAAACTGTTGAGGTCATCGGTCCCTAGACGTACACACTACTTAATCTAACTGAGACTACCTTACTCTAATGACAGCACACACACCCATGCCCGAGGGACTCGATCCTCCGACGGAGGGGGGGGGGGGGGGGCGAGCCTCGCGAACCATGACAAGGCGCACTTGACCGCGCGGCTAGCCGACGCGGTTGAAAAGGAACGACGACTTCGCCGGTGTATAGTTGCCGCTGGGAACTGCTCTGAAGGATTGAATGTTGTTGTTTGAAAAAAATAAAATAAAATATAAACAAAAACTTTGGTAGATAAAAAAATCAGTCTCATTACCTTTTCCATACACTTAGTAGTTCCTGATGTAATATAAGTAATAAATGAAGAATAAATCTAACGCGACACTGACGAAGGGTTAGCGAAAGTCATTTCCCCACAGTGCAATATCTTTTAGAAAATAACGGAACGGCGTTATTAATGTTTCATTCAATTTACCAGTTTTTATCCTTTGCCTCCAAAGTAACTCTTGCTACATTCACATAATTGCCACAACAGTGTTTCCCATTCCCTACAAAATCCTCAAAATATTGTTTTTTAATGTCTGTGTCCATGCCAAAATCCTGTTAATGTAATCTATGGCCCCGAAAAAACTGATTGTACGACTGATATTAATTTAAATGTAAGAAAAGGTCACATGGTAGAAGGTATGGGGAGCAGTCATTTTCAGTTTTGACTAGAAACTCGTTGAGAAAACTGAGTAGGCAGATATTTGTCATTAGGAAGGACCGATCATTTGCCACAAAACTGGTCTCTGCGTATGAAATTTCCAGCGCAACCTTTACATGACACGTGAGTATTTACTTAGAAATGCACAGTTCCACTGTAGCGGGGAAAATCTTGGAGCATCACTTTGATGTAAGATCGAGACGTTCAGTATTTGAGCGTGGACTCCTGATAATAAAGGATGATCACTGCTCTTGAAATTCGGAGCCGAAAACATGATCCAGCTGACATAAAAGTTTTCTGAGTATGATGAGACCAGAAGAAGGCCACTGTAACAGTGCCCGAAACGATGGTTTCTCCAGCACAACATTTTTAGGTTATGACGCTGTACCGTATTCAGAAAACGTTTATGTCAAATTACAATTAACAACAGATCCTCGTTAATTTACATATTTACGCCTTCAGTCGAGATCAAAAGACCTTCTGGTCCAGGGTCGGCTACAGACAACGTGCTGGATGACTAGTTCTGAATCAGAGAAGTCGTTAGTAACAGGTGACAGTTTGTGACGAGTACAGTACATGGCTATGGGTTGTTTATTTGTGGCGGATTATCTCATAATGGTTACGGCTTCTTTCGAAACGCAGTCCTTGCCTAAACCGTTCTCGGTAAACTTGATGTGTCAAATTCGGATAAAATGCCTAACTTTTTGTGGCTACCTCTATATCTGTCGTCCGGGCCTATGTCTCACTGTATAACTGAAGACGATGATGGAAGTGATCATCAAAATCTTGGGACTTTATTCAAATTTGACGTGTCATGTTTACCGAGCACTTTTTACACAAATCTCATGTATGTTAGCATACTGTGTCTTACCGAAAACAATAACGAAACAAGTAGAAGCTGACATAGGTCAATAGCAAATGAGACAAATGAAAATATGAGAATGTGAATAGTGTCATGGGTAGTACTGCTTAGTAACGAGAGGCGATAATATTTCCCGCTGTAACATTATTGTAAAGAACAGGCAAGCTACGCATTCTGTGCGCAACAGATCGGAAACAAATATTCTGAAAGGTCATTATCTTCACTGGCGCATGTTAAAATACATCGTTTTTTATGTTACAAGAACACTGCTTAACCTACTTTAACACTGCATGTGTATGTATGAAGCTGGATTAACAGATTATGGTTTATCGAATTCCACTTTAGTAGCAGCTATGCTCCCACATGAAATACATAAATCGCCCCGAGCTATGCGCAGAATCATCTGCTGCGATTATTCGCGCTATTCCAGTAATTTCCATTCCGGCAGGCAACGTGCTCATGCAGAGACCAGAACTCCGAACGAGATGTGGTATTCGATAAGCGGTTTCGCTCATTCCACTGGCTGTTAATCAAACAGCTAATTCGTAAACTAATACATGACTTGCTACTGCTGGCAATAGTCGACACGTTATCACAGTTGGCTTAGTTTTGGTCCTGTAATTCCAGTTTCAACACGTGACACAGTTGACTTTTTAACTACGTTAACTACGATGTCACGCCTCGAATCATTCGAAAACTTGAGTCTAATCATCTGCCAATGGTGCAAAAATCATGTCCAATTTTCATTCCACATTTTCTGAGCAGCACAAGCACTTACTGATAATTTAGACCTCCAATAAAATATCTTACACGGTTGTAATTTCTGAACAACAAAGTTTTTCCTGTTGTTGTTACATCTTTCTATGATCGTCTATTTTCAGGATAAAAGCAAAACTGTGCCGCTGCGTGTCTGTTAAAAAAGTATAGTGAAATTAATACTAACCTTATCTACAAGACAACATATTCAAGAGCTATTGCGTGTCTCACACATCACGAAAATTTTCCTCATTTATACGAATGGCATCACAAAAAGTGATCTCTCAAAACAAAGCGTGTCACAATAAAAGTTGGAAAATCCGCAGCTGCCAGGTAGCCACACCCACCGTATTCTCCTAATGTGGCCCTTTATCTTCCATGGTTGCTCCTCGAAACACTTTTCTGAAGTTTGTTGCACCCACTGCAGAACAGCTATTAGCATTTCCTGTAACTCTTCTAAATGATGTTGCGGTATCACATATCGATTACCCCCCCCCCCCCCAAGATGTATTTAATCATGGGGATCGCACCACCCAACATACGAGGTGACACTGTTGCCGAAGCCGAAAAAACCAAGCAAGAAAATGACATGCGTCACTCTTTATATGGACACCAGCCTGCTGACCGACGGCTTTGTTCGAGGAAGAGTTTCCTGTCACGTACCCGAGCCCTGGAAGGGTCGGCTGCAGAGAATCGTTTGAAACCCCCATAAAGATGTAAAAGAAGAACTGGCGCCGTAGTGGAGACCTAACATACACAGTCTGGAGAACCCTAAACCGTATGAGGGTAAAGGTGCCAAAGTGCAAGACAAACCTGCAGCAATGGGGTTTCCTAAAAGAGATTAAGAACACTCTCTGTCTGTGTGGTTCTGTCCAGGATCCTCAACACCTGCTTATCTGTCCATATTTAGACCAGCCCTGCACAATGAAGGACTTATGGGAGGCAAATGACAAGGCCATATTGGTTGCTGATTTTTGGAAGTCTGAAGTCTATAGTTCCGGACACGGAAAGTAAGTAAGTACCCCCCCCCCCCCCAAATGAGCGCCGTAGCAGAGGAATTGCCAATTTCTAAGTGACACCGATAGCCGTTATGCGTGATCCGGTAGACACAATGGAGCACTCCCACTGAGCCACACCTGGCGGTAGTGACTCGGCCCTATGTATGCTTAGAGTCACTTCAATACGGGACGCTATTCGAAGTCACTTAGTCACTGCACCGACTCCACCGTTGTTACTGTTGTTATATGTGGGCTCCCTCTCTGTCTCTCTGTTACTGCACGGGACTAAACATTGCTCCCATCGGATTAGAGAAGGTTGGGGAAGCAAGTCGGCCATACCCTTTCAAAGGAACCTTCGCCGCATTTGCCTGAAGCGGGTCAGGGAAATCACGGAAAACCTAAATCATATGGGGATGGCCGAATGCGGGTTTTGAGCCGTCGTTCTCCTGAATGTGAGTCCAGTGTGCTAACCAGTAGACACCTCACTCGGTTTGCTTGGAGAAATATAAGTACGAGGTGCATTCAAGTTCTAAGGCCTCCGATTTTTTTCTAATTAACTACTCACCCGAAATCGATGAAACTGGCGTTACTTCTTGACGTAATCGCCCTGCAGACGTACACATTTTTCACAACACTGACGCCATGATTCCATGGCAGCGGCGAAGGCTTCTTTAGGAGTCTGTTTTGACCACTGGAAAATCGCTAAGGCAATAGCAGCACGGCTGGTGAATGTGCGGCCACGGAGAGTGTCTTTCATTGTTGGGAGAAGCCAAAAGTCACTAGCAGCCAGGTCAGGTGAGTAGGGAACATGAGGAATCACTTCAAAGTTGTTATCACTAAGAAACTGTTGCGTAACGTTAGGTCGATGTGCGGGTGCGTTGTCTTGGTGAAACAGCACACGCGCAGCCCTTCCCAGACGTTTTTGTTGCAGTGCAGGAAGGAATTTGTTCTTCAAAACATTTTCGTAGGATGCACCTGTTACCGTAGTGCCCTTTGGAACGCAATGGGTAAGGATTACGCCCTCGCTGTCCCAGAACATGGACACCATCATTTTTTCAGCACTGGCGGTTACCCGAAATATTTTTGGTGGCGGTGAATCTGTGTGCTTCCATTGAGCTGACTGGCGCTTTGTTTCTGGATTGAAAAATGGCATCCACGTCTCATCCATTGTCACAACCGACGAAAAGAAAGTCCCATTCATGCTGTCGTTGCGCGTCAACATTGCTTGGCAACATGCTACACGGGCAGCCATGTGGTCGTCCGTCAGCATTCGTGGCACCCACCTGGATGACACTTTTCGCATTTTCGGGTCGTCATGCAGGATTGTGTGCACAGAACCCACAGAAATGCCAACTCTGGAGGCGATCTGTTCAACAGTCATTCGGCGATCCCCCAAAACAATTCTCTCCACTTTCTCAATCATGTCGTCAGACCGGCTTGTGCGAGCCCGAGGTTGTTTCGGTTTGTTGTCACACGATGTTCTGCCTTCATTAAACTGTCGCACCCACGAACGCACTTTCGACACGTCCGTAACTCCATCACCACATGTCTCCTTCAACTGTCGATGAATTTCAATTGGTTTCACACCACGCAAATACAGAAAACGAATGATTGCACGCTGTTCAAGTAAGGAAAACGTCGCCATTTTAAGTATTTAAAACAGTTCTCATTCTCGCCGCTGGCGGTAAAATTCCATCTGCCGTACGGTTCTACCATCTCCGGGGCGTATTGACAATGAACGCGGGCTCATTTTAAAACAACGCGCATGTTTCTATCTCTTTCCAGTCCGGAGAAAAAAAATCGGAGGCCTTAGAACTTGAGTGCACCTCGTAAATCTTCTGTTTGTTGTGTTAACTTCTTGGCTCATCATCTCTGTCCTGATTTCCTACGATGATAGTTGGCATACCACTCTGTACCCACCTCTCCATGCCATTCTTTACGAAGTTAAACGCAACAGATTTTTGTGCAGAGGTTTCTTCACACTCCAGAAGAGGTGGTTATCAGAACGGCCCAAGTCAGGGGAATATGATGAGTGCGGCCGTACCTGGAAGCCCATTTCAGCGATGGCAGCCGTGGTTTCCGACTCATGTGGGGACGAGCGTTGTCGTTTTCAAGGAGCACTTTTGTCATGGAGCAAACTTTCCACACACCTTGTGACGTCCCTTCCCCCCTCCTTCACTCGCCGGGAGGAGATGCGATTCGTAACGAAGTTCGTCCCCGTCGGTGTAACGTGGAACAGCACCTGTAATTCTCGTAAGAACACAACTCCTCGCGTGGTTTAGAAATATTCTGTTATCTGTCCACAACAGTCTTCTCAGTTTGTGCGAACTGGTAAAATGCAATCGTTAGTTTTATTTTTTATGCACGGTTAGTTCCGTGTTGGAATAAAATCTTGATTCTTGATTTCATAATTACGGTCGTTTTTAAAATCATAGAGAGTGAGTTTGCAAAAATTGCCGTCTACTATTCCGTTCCTATGTCGTTGCTGCGTCCAGTTATTAACAACGGTCCGATGTAACTCCAGAGATAACTTATGTTGGAGTAAATGTTTATTTCCTTTTTTTTTAAATACGCCGTAATACTGGTTTAAACTAATCACCCTTCACTGTCCATTATGCATGTATTCACTTAGTCACTTAAAATGTTTAAAAAGTTAAGCGACACGTAAGATTTACCTTTTGATTCAGATTTTATTGTTCTTTCTGTAATTAATTGTTTGTTCCTACAACATACGCACACCTATATGTCACTCAAGATTAGCTTCTATTCAGTTCAGTAATCGTGACGCTGACGACAACTTATGACTAATCGGCGTACTTGTCTTTCTTCGTGTCTTCGTTTTATTGTGTCCTACTCAAGACTACGAATTGTTTTTCTGTTGTTGATCCATTACTCACAAGGTTTGTAACTGTTCATCAGTACAAAGGTTAAGTTCGATAAGCCAATATCATTCAATCAAAGCCTAACACCCGTCTTACTATACCGTCGCGTTGAGAACGGTAAAGATTAACTTTTATCAGTCGAATGACTGAGCAATACTTCAGTCTCTACCTTACGAATTATCATCATCATCATCTTGGACAGTTTCCAGCCACTGGCTGGGTCTGTCGGGAACACAAGCCTCTCCATCGTGTTCTGTCTTTCCACCATTCCCCCTCTTCCACCTTCGTCCAGTTCTCTCCTCTTCTCATCACACATTCCTTCACTCCCTTCACCCATCTATCCCTTGGTCTTCCTCTGGGCCTCTTCCCCTCCAGTTGCAGATCAAACATCCTCTTTGGAATTCTTCCCTCATCCATTCTCTTCATGTGTCCATACCACTGCAGTCTTGATTTTTCTATCCTGTCCTGTACTGGTTCCTCCTTTAGTCTTTCCCTCACATACACATTTCGCAATCTGTCCCTTCTTGTTACACCCAACCTGCTCCTCTGGAACTTTTTTCGCTTTTGTCGCTTTTGTGCATTACCCATGTCTCACTTCCGTATGCCAATATGGGGACAAAGTAGGTTCGGTATATAATTCCCTTGGATTTCTGTGGCACCTCCTTGCTCCAAATAAGCCCCCTAATGCATTTGTAGAATTGCCCTGCTTTTCTGCACCTTTCATTTATTTCCATTGCGTTTCCCCCCTTACTTTCAATCACGCTTCCCAGGTACTTGAAGTTCTCTACCACTTGTAGTTTTTCCCCTCCACAAGTAATATCCACATTTGGCCTATTCTTCTTCCTTGTTGTGACGATTATTTCACTTTTCTTTGCAGAGAAATGCATTCCATATTGTGCTGCCGTTGCCTCCCATGCATCTAACTGCTCTTGCACCTCCTTCTCGCAATTTCCCCATAACGTCAGGTCATCGGCAAAAAGCACTGCTTTCATTTTATGATCTCCAATTGCATCTGATACTTGCTGTAGGATTTCATCCATAACAATAATAAACAATAAAGGCGAAAGTGCACTTCCCTGTCGCAGCCCATTTTCCAGCTTGAACCATGCAGTACGTTCCCTCCCCACTTTCACACAACTCTCACTTCCCTCATACATTTTTCTGACTTTTCGTGTTATCTCTTCATCTATCCCTTTTGCGTTCAGCACGTCCCAGAACTTGTCCCTACAGATACTGTCATACGCCTTCTCAATATCCAAAAAGGCCATGATTAAGTCCTTCCCGTACTCATAGTGCCTCTCCTGCAGTTGCCTTACCGCAAATATGAGGTCCGTTGTTGATCTTCCCGGTCTGAAACCGTACTGCTCTTCTTGCAGTCTACTTTCAATACTGCTTCTTATTCTCTTCTCCAGGATCTTTTCATAGATTTTTCCACAGTGGCATAGCAGGGTGATTCCTCTGTAGATCTCACATCTCCTTTCATCCCCTTTCTTGAAGATCGGGACTATAATTCCTTTCTTCCAATCCTCAGGAATTCTGTTCTCCTTCCACACCACCCTCAGCACTCTGTAGAGCCACTGGGTTCCTACTTCTCCTGCTGCTCGTATCATATCCACTGTTAATTCGTCCCAACCTGGTGCCTTGCCCCCTTTCATCCTCTTTATGGCTTCTTCCACTTCATTCCAAGTTAGATCATCAATTTCCCCACTATTACAATCGTCTGCTGCCTTAGGCTCTCCATCGCTGTTAGTTACCCGCTTGGCGGCATTCAACAGATCTTCAAAGTACTCCTTCCAAATCTTTTTGAGCTCATGCATTTCCTCCACAACTCTTCCATTATTATCCATGATCCTCAGGCACTCGCTTCTGTCGTTCCTCTCATTTCTTACCATGGTGTAAAGTACTTTTTTGTTCCCTTCACTGTCCTCTTCTAACATTCTTGTCCGTTTTTCCAACCACTTCTTCTTCTCCGCCCTTACTATGGTCTGTGCCGCTTTCTTGCTTTCCTTATATTTTACCCTAGCTTCCTCTGTTCGGGTCTGGAACCATTCTCTGAAGGCTTTGTTCTTTCGAAGTACTGCCTCTTTACGTATGTTGTTCCACCATGGGGTTTCCCTACTTCTCCACTTTGTGCTAGTTCTTCCGCACACAGTCTCAGCTGCCTCAACTAGAGCCCTCTTAAAATCTCCCCATTCTTCTTCCACTGTTCTCTGATCTTCCTTTGGCAGCTTCTTCCTGATCAGTGTCTGGTACTGGGTCCTCCGTTCATCCTCTTTCAGCATCCATGTCTTCAACCTTTTCTCCTGTATTTCTGTTGCCCTCCTATCTTTTTTCTCTCTCAGGGTGGCTACCAACAGCCGATGGTCACTGTCTAAGGCCTCAGACGGAATGACCTTAACATCTGTGAGGCTGCTCATCATCTGCTTATCCACTAGTATATAGTCTACTACTGAAGTTTGGGACCAGTCCCCACTGTACCAAGTTATTTTGTGACTACTTCTCTTCTTGTACCAGGAATTTGCGATCGCCAGCCCATTCCTCTTGCAGAATTCCAGCAACAATTTTCCTTCTCTATTTCGGTTCCCCCAGCCCTCTGGTCCCATTATCTCCTCGAATCCTTTCCTGTCTGTGCCAACATGTGCATTGAGATCCCCTATTATAATCTGATTTCCTCCAGTTAGCTGCTTTTGCATGTCATCTTCAAATTCCTCCTTCTCCTTTTTTGTACACCCCACCTGTGGGGCATATGCTTGGATGATTTCAATGCTTTTTCCTTTCACCCGTACTCTGGCTTTTATCATTCGATCATTGATACCTTCCACCTCCTCCTGCAGACCCTCTCTAACCACTATTGCCACTCCATTTCTTCCCCTCTCATTCCCTATCCAGTACAGTTTACATCCTTTACTTAGTGGTTTTTCACCAACTCCTCTCCACCTAGTCTCAGCAAGTTCCAGGATGTCCAATTTCCTCCTTTCCATCATTTCTACAATTTCTTCTAACTTCCCAGTTAGAGTCCTTACGTTTAGGGTGCCCAATCGTAAACCATCTCGTAATCCTTTTCCATTGCTTGGTCGGTTTCCTTTAGATCCGTTCCGTGATCCGAGGCATGTTCCCTTTTTGAAAGCAGTTGATTTATCCACTACTGGCTTGCTAGGCCTATCGCAGCTTCACCAGAGCCCCGTTAGCCGTCACGTTTCAGGGTTCCCATAGGGCCTTCTCAGCTACCGTAGCGGTCCTGGGGCACACGAAGTCCCCGCTGTACATCGCCTCTATAGGCAGTCCCCTACTTTGTGCCGTTGCCCATCTCCCACGACTTGGACGAGGGGTTACTCCACGAATTATCAAACTTCCAAATCTGAAATAATCTAAAAGCTTTTGCGTCCAGACAACTATCGCAGAAGTACTCTAGAGTGACTCAAGAGCAACTAACTAACTGAACATTTCTATATCCGAGTTGCATTGCAGTCGCATTGAATTTCCTTTTCCATGCGGCTACAGCTCTCTTCCATGGTAAATGTTATCTTTGACTGAATTACTTTCTTGGATTTAACCTTCGTTCATATGATTTTGAATTTATTCTCTATATGTTTGATAAAGAATCTAGGATAATCCTTTCCTTTTTGTATGCTATTCTTAGTATTTGAATGATATAGGTATTAATCAAAATATTAATAGTGTAGATTTTATCGTCAAAAGTTGCCGTCACTGTCAAGATGAATGACTTCCCTACTTTAAGTTTCCACAAAGTTTGTTAATTGGGGTTTTCTGTCTTTGGGGCGTTGCAACTGTCACCACTCGCTTGTGAATACCTGCAGTGTTTACACCCTCCTTCCACAGAAACCACATCGTCGAGTGCTGACCTTGATCACTCCATGTTGTCCGCCCACATAATGGCAACAGTAGAAAAATTGGGTTATACTGCGCAGGGACTACGTTTCTACGGATTATCCTGCCACCTACGGTTAGACCGAAGCACTAATGAATAATGAAGAAAAATATATTGTAAATCAATGTGGAATACCCCTTGTAATTCATGTCTAAAATATAGAAAGAGGTTTACTCGATTCGACATGTGAAAAACGAAACTTAAGTAGTCTGTCTGATTGAGTGTGTAGCAAACTTTCGAAATCATAGACGCAATCGCTTACGGTTACCACTCAAGCAAGCACACAGAGCAATTGCGGAAGATAGTACTTGTATCGTGGAGTTTTAATTCTTGTTTTAAAAAACGGTAGTTTACACATAGTGAACGTTGTTTACCAGTTGTTACCATATATTTAAAACTAGGGGCTTAGATACCATACACATCATTAATAATGAAATGAAATGATCGTATGGCATTCTTGGCCGGGACGCGCCATGCGGAGTTCGGCCGCCGTAGTGCGAATCCTTTTTAGTTGACGCCACTTCGGCGGCTTGCGAGTCAGTGACGATGAAGGACACCCAACACCCAGTCATCTCGAGGCAGAGAAAATCCCTGACCCCACGGGAAATCGAACCCGGGAACCCCTGCCCGGACATCACTAATAATGAAGATCTATGACATCGACAAAATAAAAACCGTTGGTACTCACCAACTTACGGGGCCCGGCGGAAGAAGAGCATCACGCTGCGTTTAACGTTGGAGGTAGGCGAATAAGGCCTGAAACAAAAGACAACGGTCGCTAAGTTCATACTAAGTCTATAGCGAAACTAAAGGAAACAATGTTATTGGACAGATAATGTGTAAAATCGTTATTATTGTCATTCCACTTTCGGATCAGTAACTTGAAACTGTATTCTTTCTTAGATTTAAAACGTATGCTCTTTCATAAAGTCCACGTAATTTCAATTCCTACAGCTCACCCCTATTTGCATCAGAATTTTGAACATCTTGCACCATCTGACATTGTCGAACGCTTTTTGCAGGTCGGCAAATCCTATGAACGTGTCTTGAATTTTGCTTCCATTATCAACCACAACATCAGAATTGCCTCTCTGGTGCCTTTACCTATCCTAAAGCGAAACTGATCATCATCTGACGCTTCCTCAGTTTTGTTTTTATTCTTCTGTATATTATTCTCGTCGTCAATTTGGATGCATAGCTGTTAAGCTGATTGTGCGATAAACCTCCCACTTACCAGCACTTAGTCTTCGGAATTGAGTGGAAGGTGTTTTCCCAAGAGTCAGATAGTATGTCGCCAGACTCATTCATCCCACACAAACTTGAATAGTCGTTTTTTGCCACTTGTTTATCCCTTCTGCCTCATTCAACCTTAAGTCTTCCAAAGCTCTTTTAAATTCTGGTTCTAATACTGGATCCCCTATCTCTTCTGACTCTACTCCTGCTTCTTCTTCTATCCCATCAGATAAATCTTCCCCCTCATAAAGGCATTCAATGTACTCTTTCCACCTCTCCGCTCTCTCTCCTCTGCATTTAACAGTCGAATTTACATTGCACTCTTAATGTTACCGTCCTTGACTTTTGTAACTTATTGAGTGCACGAATCAGTCGTCCTTTTAGATTTTATTACGCAAATCCAGATTTCGGCTAGTGGCTAGTCATTCTCAATGCATTATTTTCAATTCTCGATGCATGTAAGTCTCTATTGTTCGGGTGTCAATCACATTTCTTTCAATACTAATATGATAGTATGCTGGGCGTGGGTGGAAGATGGGGTAGAGGCGTACGTGCCCGTAGTCCCACTGCCTTTAACAGGTTCGCAAATGTTCTTGTTGAGACATATGGACACACAACTTTCTTATCTATGCTGTGGTAACTCTACGATCTGCCGTTGTTGCCCTTACAATACGACGATTCAGGCGGGAGTCCGTGCTGCGTGGACGTTCAAAACCCCGTCTACGAGTGGGAGAATCTTTTCAAACCATTAATACCAGCATTGTTTCACAACTGATACAGCACGTACAATAATGGTAAGGTAATTCTCCGAAAGGAACATCCCGCCACTCGGAAGGCGCAATTTGACTCCTTTCATACATGGCTGTAGGAAGCACGTGTACGTCCCCAAGGGAGGGTTGCCTGCTTGCTTCACACATTTGCACCAGACTGAGTATTCTGGCTGTGATTGTTCCCCATTGAGAGGTAGACATAGATGCGCCCTTGTAGCTATGTCATTGCGCTGTCTGTCGGCGGACGACTTTGAAACCATTATTAGCACTTCTACCGCCCAGGTGGCCTACGCCGTCATCGGACAAAAATCCATGTCATCTTTCCCGGTAGTGTTCTGCTTAAACCCAGATGACGTTCCCGCAAAATGGGTCTGCGAAGGAACGGTTTGGGAGTTAATTGCAAATGTCTGGTCACGAACTTCAACTGACTTTGGCATGAAAATTATCTTAATTACTACAATATAAAACTGTTCGATTAAGTCTCTATCTAATTGCGTTCAAGTTTTACCCATCACCTTATTTAACAAGGAATACAGATCTAGTTCGGAACGCAACTTATTACAGTTTACTGGGACTTAACATCTGAGGTCATTAGTCCCCTAGAACTTTTTTTTTGGTCATCAGTCTGCTGACTGGTTTGATGCGGCCCGCCACAAATTCCTTTCCTGTGCTAACCTCTTCATCTCAGAGCAGCACTTGCAACCTACGTCCTCAATTATTTGCTTGACGTATTCCAATCTCTGTCTTCCTCTACAGTTTTTCCCCTCTACCGCTCCCTCTAGTACCATGGAAGTCATTCCCTCATGTCTTAGCGGATGTCCTATCATCCTGTCCCGTCTCCTTATCAGTGTTTTCCACATATTCCTTTCCTCTCCGATTCAGCGTAGAACCTCCTCATTCCTTACTATATCAGTCCACCTAATTTTCAACATTCGTCTATAGCACCACATTTCAAATGCTTCGATTCTCTTCTGTTCCGGTTTTCCCACAGTCCATGTTTCACTACCATACAATGCTGTACTCCAGACGCACATCCTCAGAAATTTCTTCCTCAAATTAAAACCGGTATTTTATATTGGTAGACTTCTCTTGGCCAGAAATGCCTTTTTTGCCATAGCGAGTCTGCTTTTGATGTCCTCCTTGCTCCGTCCGTCATTGGTTATTTTACTGCCTAGGTAGCAGAATTCCTTAACTTCATTGACTTCGTGACCATCAATCCTGATGTTAAGTTTCTCGCTGTTCTCATTTCTACTACTTCTCATTACCTTCGTCTTTCTCCGATTTATTCTCAAACCATACTGTGTACTCATTAGACTGTTCATTCCGTTCAGCAGACCATTTAATTCTTCTTCACTTTCACTCAGGACAGCAATGTCATCAGCGAATCGTATCATTAATATCCTTTCACCTTGTATTTTAATTCCACTCCTGAACCTTTCTTTTATTTCCATCATTGCTTCCTCGATGTACAGAGTGAAGAGTAGGGGCGGAAGGCTACAGCCTTGTCTTACACCCTAGAACTTAGAAGTACTTAAACCTAATTAACCTAAGGACATCACACACATCCATGCTCGAGGCAGCATTCGAACCTGCGACCGTAGCGGTCACGCGGTTCCAGACTGACGCGCCTAGAACCGCTCGGCCACACCGGCCGGCAAGATGGTTTTCCATATGAAGTTCGTATATTTGGATGGAACACTGCACTGTGAATCCTTTGAGTCACCTGTGAAACTTGATGAGACTGTCTCGTTCCTCAACTGTTTCAATGGGAGTGCTGCACACTTCACTTTTCAGAAAAATCCAAGGGATGGAGGCCGAAGTAGATGCCCTGCTCAACCTACCCATTTCGACCAAACTGGTGTGATAGATGAGGTTTACATCAGCAGAAAAATGCGCGGGTGCCCAATCAAGCAAGTACCACGTTCCCAACTCTGCGTAAACGGAATAACGCCAAGCGATCTTTGAAGATCCTCTCCCAGAAACGGAAGGTACCCTCTTCCATTGTCATGGAAGAATGTGTGGCGCAATAAAACGATGAAGTGGTACCCCTAACCATACGTTCAATGACGGACGTCACTGGGGTGTTGACTTGTGAACCTCATCTGGGTTACCATGATGTTGGATCCCAGTCCAGTAAAGACAATCGAAAAGTTCAGATACTTACGTGTTAACGAGGATAGTATTTCATGCTGAAGAATCACAACCACACAATCGCAATTATCTCGGAAACTGCCCTTTCGCAGAGCAATGTTTACTTGAATTGTTAACATTTGTTGTGACATACTTTGACCGATTTCATTTTTCGCTATTAATTGTAGTAGACAATCTTTCACCCCTTGTTAATTATGTAGTCCCTGCAGAGGTACTACAGCCATTCAGCTATGTAGGGAGCCATGAGGACGGGTTATTATAGGTATGATGGGGAATGACAGAGTTTGTTTGCCACTAGCAATAATAGATGTGGCACAAGATTTTTTTGTGTGTCCGTGAGGACGACAGCAGAAGCGCAAGGAACAGCCGTAGGCTCTTCCAGGAAAGCACCCGGGCTTCTACAAAAGCGCGACCGGTTTGCCTGTGAGCGCAGGCGGCGGCACCTTGCCATAAAGTCAGCCCACGACAGCAGACCGGTCTCCAGTAGGACAATGGCCTGTAGCCTGTATTCTGGAGGCATATTGTCCACCTCGGGTGTGCAAGCAACAGTTTTACTATTTGCTCTTTGAAGGAGAGCATTGTCCACCGCAGGTGTGGAACACTCGTGCGTTTCTCTGGCGCAAGAGCATAGACTTTGGCGAGTAATTTTGAGGAATACTGCTACGCCACGTCTACGCAGGTATTGGCGCGGTATTGTAAGTACGCAATTGGCGCACTTTGCACTGGCATCTTGGCCATTGGAGTGGACAATTTCTGGTGACTCCACAAGGATTCGGTGAAGAGGAGGGAAGGGAAGATAGGTTTTGGACGCATTCGGTAGATGTCTACCATAGAGGACGGCCTGGGCAGTTCGGCCAAGGTAGTTAGTCACATCTGTTTGTAGTTAGTCACATTGGAGGAGAGACGCCGCAGTCTAGGTTCTTTCAGAACGCAGACCATGTGAGCCGTGCGCGGCTAGTGTTCATCCCGTTTATTGTTTGTCATCTTTCTTACGGTACTGTCGCCTCGTTTTCTTATTCCATTTACTGACGTCACTAACTGCCTGCCTTACCTGCAGCAACAGCAGCGCTTACCGATAAGTGCACTGTCGTACCATCTCTGGAGCCACCGATAGTATTTCCGGGTCGTCCTGTGTCTGGAGTGGGGTTGGGAGCTCAGTCGGGGCGCAGCAGCAGTGAGTCGGCGACGGAGCGCCAGTGAGGTGCGGACAGCCAGTGCTCGCCGACCGCTGGCAACACATATGAACTGTGTGACGGAAGGAGATTGAAGCGGGACGACCGCTGGTTGGTCGTTCGGTTGGTCGTCTCATCGGGCGACGTGTATTGGGCCTTTTCACCGTTTCTGGGCCTTGTCACTTGGTCATCGTGCCGGACGTGGTTCGGTTCCTTCCTTGCACAGAGATGTCGTGGCCAATGGGCAAGAGTTACCTCTGCATGGATGGGTCCGAGCCAGAGTGCCCGGGTCGCCGTGTCTCCGAGTTCCGAACGCACACGGAGTCGAGTCGGGTGGGAGCTGCAGCCAGCTTCGAACCGCCAAGACTCGTCCGACCGTTGCCGACACACGTAACTTGAGTGCGAACGACAAGCGTTGGTCTTTCGGTCGGTCGTCTAATCGGACGACGTGTATTTGTTCGCAGACCGCTTTGTGGAAACTCTCTGTGTGTCAAATTGATTCGTCCTTGTTGTTCCACAGTGATTGCTTTTACGATTGTTGGGGTTCTTGTGGAACCCTGTGTAGCTTCTGTGATTTCATTGAGCAGATGAATGCTGTCTGAGTACTGGAGTAGTCAGTCGGTCGGCTGAAATAGAGCAGTGAGTGTGTCGGGTGGAAGGGAATTGATTAGGCAGTTGGTTGGTTCCTCAGCCGTCCCTAGGCTGTGTTGCAACACGATTGTTCAGTGTTACGCTTGGCTGCCTGTCTCGCCTAAACTGTGGTTAGAGGTTCCTCACCAGGCCGACCCTCTGAACGCTTCTGAGCACCACTGTTGTTGTTTGTTATTATCACTTTATTTGTTTGCAGGTACTGTGACAGGCCTTCATCAGTGTATTAATATCATTTGTTTTATGTTCAGTACATGGCCTTCAGCCGAACTTCATAACAACTTCAAGATTAGGCCTTCACCCGTGTTTCATTTAAAATTCTTGTTGCTCTGTATTTAGACCTTCAGCCAAGTTTGTTTCAGAATCTGTGGCTTTAATGTGTAAATCCTTGACTGTAAGGTTTCTCTTTAATTATCTTGAATTCTTGAAACGGCCTTCAGCCGTGTTCTGTAAATGTTTATCTTAAGGTTGTCTTTAATTAGTCTTTAGTAACTGTTTGGGCCTTCAGCTGACAAGATACTTTAATTTTTCTTAAGATGGTTTTCTGTTTTCCTGTGTAAAAGCTCATATCTAAAGCCCCTCTTTTATTGTGTAAAGAAAAATTTTTTATTCGGTCTTCAGCCGAAGAATTAACTTGAATTTTCCTTATTATGGCCTTTAGCTGGAATTTTTAAGTGCTTGGCTTTTAAAGAATTTCCTTAGCTGACCTGAAATACTATTTCGGCCTTTAGCCGAGAAGATACTGTAATTTTGCTTAAGTAAGTCCTTCAGCCTTTACTTTAAATCATGGTGTTTTAAAAACAATCATTTAAACTTATTCTAGAGAAATTAATTGGGCCTGCAGCCGTGAAATGATCTTTGTTGTTTTAAAGGGAAACCTGTGCACTGGTTTGAGGAATAAAGTTGTGTGTGTTCTCGTGTAACTAACAGTAATTGACCTTGGCCCGTTTCCACAACCTGATCCGCTCTGTCCCGTGGGACCAGACTTCACCGTGATTCTCTGAACATCTCTGTGCAAGGGGGCGCCGGCCTCAGCCTTTGCAGTTGGTCCAAATGGTCCAAATGGCTCTGAGAACTATGGGACTTAACTTCTGAGGTCATCAGTCCCCTAGAACTTAGAACTACTTAAACCTAACTAACCTAAGGACATCACACACATCCATGCCCAAGGCAGGATTCGAACGTGCGACCGTAGCGGTCGCGCGGTTCCACACTGTAGCGCTTTGCAGTTGGGCACCTATGACCGGTCTCCACATCACCTGTTGGGAAGTTCAACGGTGAGTATATTGGCAGCCTGGGCCGATTATCAGGTTTTGTCTGAGGTCTTAATTTTCACTGTAGCGAGTCCATTTGACCTGCAGTCCTGTATTACAACCAACCCATGTCGTACTGACGTTGCACTAGCGGTTGACAATCTCGATCAGTAGTTCACATATAGTCAGAAAGCATTGTTGCTATTACCCTGAAGGAGGCATCGTTTTAGCTTGGCCCCCCTCCCCCAAATCCCTTTAATAAATTCGATTGCCATCGACATCTGTCCCCGTGCGTGTAATTCTGGGAATGCACGTGTGTAATTTGTAATAAACTAGGTATGAATTGAGGAATATTTCATTTCAGTACCCTATTAATCCCGATCATTTGAATTATAACAAATTTTTGTTAGCTGAGGGTAGGGAAATTTACAACCTTGCATAGTTTAATGTCTGTCATAAGGAGAGCTACATCCAGAATGACCCGACCGATCCACTGCAAACTGGATGGACACGTTTCACACCGTCAGCTATGCCAGTGATGAAGTTTGCGCTGTAGGTCGTGAACTCGGGGAGCGTGGGTTGGCCCTTGATGTCCCGCTCATCGGTTGACGTAACAGGCCCCCAAACGGCTGTACTGCAGCGGGTAGCGTAGTTAGACCAGTTGCTTATGCACCATGCAAAGGCGACACATTCGACAGCACGTTTTCCAAGCATAAGAGCTCGAGAGGGGCCGCACAGTGGGACTGCAGGAGGTTGGGTGGTCCTTCCTGTTGTGGGTTGGCAGGAGAGCCAACACCGTATTATTAGAGGAAGCCGAAAGGCACGCGTTTTAGCTCACGCAGGCGGGCGTGAGGTCTGGAACAGGACAAGGAAATTAGACTTTAGAAAAAAAGGACGTAGCTGGTGGAATACTTAACTTTAATCCATTAATGATGAGCGTCGCTCTTGACGGTACATGATTCAGTATCAATAGTAACTGGTAATGGCGCCTTGCTAGGTCGTAGCAAATGACGTAGCTGAAGGCTATGCTGACTATCGTCTCGGCAAATGAGAGCGTATTTTGTCAGTAAACCATCGCTAGCAAAGTCGGTTGTACAACTGGGGCGAGTGCTAGGAAGTCTCTCTAGAACTGCCGTGTGGCGGCGCTCGGTCTGCAATCACTGATAGTGGCGACACGCGGGCCGACGTATACTAACGGACCGCGGCCGATTTAAAGGCTACCACCTAGCAAGTGTGGTGTCTGGCGGTGACACCACACTTCCCATCTATTGTGGATCACACCGTTGTCCGTTGGCAGCAACGGATGCAGGAAAGCACGCATACATAACATATATAATTTACCACAGACACACATTCTGTCAGAATTCACAAACATAGAGTCGACAGCAGTCTTCAGTGCCGTCCACACCTCGGAAGATGTTCTCCGTAGTTGAGAACGAAACGTCAGGGAGAAGAAGTTTTACAGATCGACCACGGCAACTTAGCCCGGAAGAGTTTACTGATAAAGACGCCGGCCGTGAAAGCCTACATGGAATGATAACTAGGGCAGTTAGTTACAGAGCTGAGTATCTAACTCTGGACATTTACAAGGACGTGTTGAAAAGTAATGCCACCGAATTTTTTATGAGAAAACAGTTTAAGCTTTTTTAAATAAAGCAAACGTTATTACCATTCCACACCTTTATTCTTCATGTCTACAACTTTATTTCTCAGTATAGTCAGCCTGGTGATGAACACATTTCTCCAAACGAGAGACCAGTTTGTTGATACCGTCACTGTAGAATTTTTGACTTCGTTGACTGAGCTTTTACCTCAGTTCTGCTTACACCGCTTCATCAATATCAAAGCGGAGTCCTCGAAGGTGTTCTTTAAGTTTTGGAGGACAGCTTGGAGGCTGATTGATGAAAGTGAACCCAAGGCGTCGGATTGTTGCAGATGTCGCAGCGTTGGTGTTTGGTCTCGCATTTTCGTGTTGAAGGAGAGCGTGCTCCGTGTGTAGACGAACTCTTCGAAACCGAAACTCGATTACAGCACGCTGTTCCCCGTGAGCCGACATAGTTACGTTACACACCACTATGTTACACGCTGCAATTCGGAGCTCTTTAGCGGCATAGCACTGTAAATGTTCAAATATGAAGAGTACAATGGAGAAGATTAATAACGTTTGTTTTATTTTAAAAAGCTTTGAAGAGTTTTGACATAAAAAATTCGGAGGCATTACTTTTCAGCTTAACATGACCGGTACAGATCGCTTCACGATGCTGTATCAACTCAGTTACATTTTATTTTTGTGTCATAGCGCTCACCGTAATATTTTGGGTGTTGGCTATAAGGTTCTCACGCAAGGAACCGGAATCCAGAATGTGATTTCTGCTGAGTAGCGGCAGAAGGGCGTCGGCCAAGATGGGTTGCGTTCCTCGGCATATCCTGAAGTCGCTATTTCCGTTAGTTGATCCCTTATGTGCGGCTGCGAAAGTGCCTTAGCCTCCATAAGCCCACTGGATGGACCCAAGGATCTATTCAGCATACATGTTCCCATGTAACGTGAGAGCCTCCGATTCTAGACACTGTGTACGCTTCGCCAATCAACAGTAAAAGACAGGTCAAACTCGGTACCAACCTAGTAAATTGTTTATGAGTCTTTGTACACCATATGTCAGGGAAACTTTTGCAGCGTTCCCCTCTATATTTATGATTCGAGGAACATTTACGTTCTTCACATTCGCTAGGAGCTTGCTTCCACCCCTCCAAAGAGAATTTTGGCTGAGTACAGTAAGAACTTTAAGAGTTCTTACCATTCGCTTCCTGGGAATCGTCTCGTGGTGACTAGCATCCTCTACCCAATATTCTGGTAAATCACTTCCTGGCCTTCTTCCCGTGTTGACGGTGCAGTTTGAAGATGAAAGTGTCGCTTTTTTCCACAGCATAAAGCGTTAGTTTCGTATTTCAGAGATTGTACTCCGAGATGCTCGCATTTATCTGGTTGTTTGTGCATCTTGGACGGGAGTTCATTGGGATTACGAGTTGTGCAGATGAGGATCTCTCATTTTGTTCTTGTTGCAGTCTAACCAACGAAGTCAGTCAAATTCCCAAATGATTAACTTCACTATTTCATGTTGTATGTTGTATGTTAACCGGGGACCTAGAAACGACGGAGAGGCTCCGTCCCCGCCGCAGGCGCAGTGGTCCACAACCCCACGACGACCACCGCAGTCCACTCCACATCTCCGCCGCCCCACACCCAACCCAGGGTTATTGTGCGCTTCTCGACTTTTCCATTATGAGCGCACAAACCCAATGGCTATGATAGAGGCCATTCAGCAACCTGCAAGTGCTAGTACCTGGGACTCGCCGCACAAGAAACGTTACGGTACCTGCCACTCACGCCCCTGCAGCGAAGCGATCGACAGGCCCAGTGTCGACAATGACGAACGTGGGGCCCTGCAGCTTGTCTCACTTCTGCCTTGAAGACGACGGCCACAGGATACGTGCCTGGAGGTGCTGTGCAGAGAATCACAAGGAGAAATTTGTTGTCTCCCATCACACGTCCCCCGAGCATGGTGTGATGATGCGGGGTGCAGCGTCCTGAGGTGCCCTTTCACCGTAAGTACTTCTAACGGGTACATGGAAGAGATCCTGCAACCGATGGGTCTGCTGTTCATGGACGCCCACGCCCGTGCCCTACATCAACAGGACAAAGCTCGTTCTTATCAAAACTAGACATGTCTTAATGGGAATTCCGCGATCGTTCATTAAATAAAAATGTGGCGTTTAGTTTTTGATCGCTATTCTTTATTTTCAATTACCAGTTTCGGGCTAGCTGCCCATCTTCTGATCATATATTGCTGTTACAGAGTAACTTGTCAGTACAGAACAATCGCTTCGCTGTCATAACTGCTTCCCGAGCGGAGAGGCGTGCCTGTCCCAGGCACGAATCCGTACTGGCGGAATTAAAGCTGTGAGGACGGGGCGTGAGTCGTGCTTGGGTAGCTCAGTCGGTAGAGCACTTGCCGGCGAAAGGCAAAGGTCCCGAGTTCGAGTCTCGATCGGGCACACAGTTTTAATCTGCCAGGAAGTTTCACAATGCCATTATTTTGAAATTTAGATGTTTCACATTTCGTCAGATTTAAACAAACTATAGCGATTATCAGCTCACTCTGTATCTTTTCATATTAACGTTCGTCAAGAAGAATGTCATTATTAATCCCAGTCTGATTCTGATTCTAGACGCTGGCAGATTCATCAGAGCACCTTTCCAGAATGATGTCCTCTCTCTAATCACTAAGAATGATAAACCGTTACCAAAACGCTATTCAGAAGAAGATAGATAATCGTAAACAGTTCTCGGAGTCAGTCAGTGGACCTTTACTGGTCAGTTAACACAGAAACGTTATGGTGACTACTACAGTCGGAGGTTTCAAAATAAGTTCATGAAGCATTTACGATGACTAATTGTGATCCCGCGGGTAATTACGACCGACTTTTAAACTAAGAGTTTTACACGGTAGTCAACAGCTCCTGTAAGATGTTAACATGATAGTCCCCTCGGTTTTGCTGCCGGATCCTGAAATCAACGTAATGATTTCCAAGCGCGGAATTTTATACAGAGATGTGGATCGAGTGATTACGAGGCGCGAACTGCTGACTTATTTTTCGGTGGGAGTATACACAGACAAGCGTAAGGGTGATTCGCGAAATCAGTTCAAAATGGCTCTGAGCACTATGTGACTCAACATCTGAGGTCATCAGTCCCCTAGAACTTAGAACTACTTAACCCTAACTAACCTAAGGACATCACACACATCCATGCCCGAGGCAGGATTAGAACCTGCGACCGTAGCAGTTACGCGGTTCCAGACTGAAGCTCCTAGAACCGCTCGGCCACAACGGCCGGCTGCGAAATCAGTGTCTACATTCTAGTATATAGTGATGTAAGGCTCAAATTTAGTAGTGGTGTCATTATAGTAAAACTAGTAACAGTTTGAATAAACTGTGTGTTAGATAATTGTTAAAGCAATAAAATAAATGAGCTATTTAGTTAACACAGTATACCTCCGCAGGTATTTATTATGTTTGATGTGAATTTTTCAGGTTCGTTCAAACAACAAATATATTTTCAGGGGGTTCAGAAATTCAGTTGCAAATAATTTTTTAGTCAATGAGGTTTTTTTTTAAAGTAAGCTGTTTCCTGGAAGAAGGAATTCGGTCTTTCTAAAATCTATGTCCTTTCGTGAATAGACAGTTACTTGCCTCACAACATTTTTACGATCACATGATACGTAAAAAAATTCATTTTCGGATTCCTAAAAAAAATAAAAATAAAATCATATAAAACCAAATGTGCCATTTGAATCAGCATAGCTTAAAGCACTGACTAATAATGAAATATCGGCTAAATAAGAAACTCAATATTTTACATAGATATGGTATGGAAACTATCCGTATATCACAGGGGAAAAAAATGTTATGTAAGGAGTAGAAATGCTGCAGATTTGGTTATCCCAATTTTCTACGTTCCATGGTGCAGAATCAGAAATACAGGTAATCAATAACAGAATACACACAAAAACAGACAAAGTATTATCTAAAAATGAAAATTATGATTGCTGGAGTTACGTGTCGATCCTGTAGTATTATTATGCCTTTGCCAGCCAGAAACAGCCATCACTTGGTGAAGTCGGGATTATAGTGATCGGAGGAGGACAAAGACAAGACATTTGTCCTGGAAGCTTGTCGAAATCAACCGGGTACCCTCGTTACCGTACGAAGCCCTGGTTGTGAGCTAGAGAGATTTAAAGTTTAATCTGCGAGCGTCCGAAACCTCCAGTGGTGTTGAGAGGTGAGAGGCATAACTCATGCCGACAGCCGGAACGTGCGTGGGGCTGAGTGGCAAGCCGTGTACTCCCCGCTCGTAGGCGGAGTCAATGTCCTGCGTCCCGTAGTTGCTAAGCGCCGCCGTCTCGATCCTGTTACTTGTTCTCTATCCAATGGTAGCGAAGTCAGTGGGAGGCACTGTGTAACACAGTTTGGGAGTATAAACGTGATTTACTTCGGCACGTAGCATCTATAAACGTACCCTGAGTAAGGCTGTCAACTACTGAAGGTGAGATACCACACAAACACTGATCATTATAAAAAGGGGCTGCACCCAGAAAGACGAGGCGGACTGCGATGACTATTGGCAGGTAAGTAGATGGTGAATACGATAGTTCAAACAATGAAGAATCCAGAATGTATGTGTGCCTTCAGCAGCTGCCAGGTACTGCAGTCACATGATTACGAGTTGCGTTTCGTGAGTGTGTGTGTGTGTGTGTGTGCGTTCGTATTTTTGAATAACGTCTTGTTGACCGGAAGCTTGTTTCCTAACCGTCTTCTACTTGCATATATCTGCGACACGGCATTTCTGTTACACTGCGATAGTTGTCATTAAGAGTTCTGATTGCTAGCAATCCAAGCTAATGGAATACTTCGGCGAACTTTCGATGCAGAAATTCAACTTTGAACGTAAGAATTCAACTGCGAGAATATTTTGCAAAATATGATTGCGAGAAAGTAACTTTAAAGAGCTGTCTGGTTACCTGTTTGTTTAAACATTCGTAATGGGAAGAATACGGCCTGAATTCAACACCCGGAATCATTAAACTTTTAAACTGATAAATTGGCCCTTCAAAAATTTACTGTTCCCTTTTTTTATTATTTAATTTTGGCTTATCTGTCGCACGTTGGAACAGCGTGATACTGCTCTTGTCTTGAAAGCGCGCTGCATTTGCTGTGGTGCAATGTGCTATCTCTCATTTTTTTTTAAAGGCAAAGCTTATTTGGTTCATTGGTTCATAACAAATCTGAATACGTAAAAATCCAATGATTTGGGATAAATATGATAACATTTATGATTAGAAAAATGCTTCACAAACGTTAATACACAAAAAATGATAAATCCAGGGTGGAAAGACGCAAGTAGTCTTTGACATCAAATGAGATCGACATTAAATGTTCAACAGTTATTGCTACCCTCAAATTCCAATTGAAAATTATGCATGACCGTTTATCTTTTCCCTGTAGTCAAAACTCTGGATGTCTGACTCAAGGATGCATAGCTACAAGCTGCCGCAATAAACTACAAAATCTGAAATCAACTACCTTAAATTAAATCGTCTTCTATTACTTGTCAAAATAATCAGAAGAAAATATTATCCTCAAAAATGCTTCAATCATTTTCCTCATCTCGAGTAATTAATCAGTAAATCAACGCTTTCCACTTCCCCAGAATTTAAATTCAACCGTACCGCTCGGCCTGTGCGGTACTGCCACTCAGGGCACACCACTGCCGACCACCGAGTCTCCTCAGCTCACGATTGACAGTGCGCATCATCTCCGGCGTATCTCGCAAAGCAGAGATGGCCCAAGCAAGCCTCCAAGACACTACGCACATATAAACAATCAAAGGCTCTTATCCGTTCATGAGATTCAAATGCTAGAGAAATACCCATGAAATTATCTACGGACCCCTACCAGTGGTACCACACACATAAAATTAGTATACCTCCAACTTTGAAGGACCAACATTTATTGCAGTACATTACCCCAAAGTGTACATATTAGCATGGGTGTGAGTACAAGCGTCGAGACATCGCGGCATGCAGTTGTAAAGGTCTCGGATGTAGTCCTGTGACTTTCTATCCCGTGTCACTTGCACCTAAAAGTGCAGTTCACACAGATTGTTGGTTGGAGGTGGTGTCCTGATGGTACACTCCATGGCACCCCATACGTTCTCCATGCGGCTGACCATGGCAGCGGCATCACAGTTTCAAGGTACGTTCAGGAGGTTGCAGCGGCATGAGAATGAGTTTTAAATAAAAACATGGCGTTTCAGTTTTTTTATTTTGTCTTTTTTTTATTTTCATTTTTTTTTAAATAGCAGACGCTATTTTTCTTTCGAATGTCAGGCCAACCACCTTTGCTGACATACAATTTTGTTGTACTACCGCATAAATAGTGTCTACAATGTCCATATGTTGACAAGTAGTGCCTAATTAGAAAATTAATTAATTAAGGAAATGAATAAAACTGAAAATGCCCAAATGAAAGACATGAGGACATTGCGGATAGTACAAATGAAAAAGAAACATGCTCCTGTAGCAATGAAATGAAATTCGTGTCGGGGGCGACACCTACTCACGACCCGACGTTCGATAGAGCAAGAGAGCCATCTATCGACTCGTTCTCCAGACGTTGGTGTAAGACTGGGTCGTCTTCTCGAAATTAGATAAGGGTCCTTAAGTGTGATCGATGTCTATCTCGGCTTCTTCGTCTATCTCATCTCTCACCCGTCACACCCCATCTGGCCGGCGGGTCGGTAAATGTAAGTCGCAAGTAATTAGCGAAGTCTTGCCCATATTTCTTATTCTGTTGCAGCTTCGTGTGTCCATCCAGGAGAAAATGCCAAAAATCAATTTTGTCCTTTTCCGATTCGTTATACACGTAGCCCACCACCATTCCCCGTACCCATGTCACTGCATTGGTTTTTTGGGCCGGAAAATAAGATTCTTCGGGAAAAAAAGTGTGTCTGATGAAATTGTGTGAGGAGCGGAGCGTAACAGGAACGCCAATATCTGTTGTGCCAAGTGCCACACTGGAGCCGTCCCACTACATGCTAAACGATGTTCATCAGTGTCCACTGTTGCGCAGCCTAAACATAGTGGAATGTCTGCCAAATGAATCGCGTGCCGCCGTTGATTCGTGGCGAACTTCCTATTTACCACCACATACCATGTAGAGCGTACCACCGTTGGGAGGTAAGCGTTCCGTATAACGCGCCATATCTGTCGCCAGTTCTTATCTGGGTACTTCTTTTCCAGGGTATTCCTGGGACACCGGCGCAGTAAGAGTTGGTATACATCTCGCGTCGTCGGTAGTCGTGTTGTTGGGAAGGAATCTCTGACATAGCTAAGCTCCAAAAAAACTTGAAATGTGACAGCTTCGGTGAAATATGTCCCACATTGACTGGGGGCAGCATTGAAGTGGGCGCTAGTACATCGGCCATCGCACCCGAGATATTGCGAAATTGACCGCGCCACTGTCGGAAAATCGTACTGACGAATAACGCCCGTGCCTTTTCATATACGTTCACTAGACCAAGTCCACCCTCTCCAGGTGGTAGCGTAAGCGTTGTGTATTGGATCTTAAACAGGTGTCCCACACTCACGTAGGTACCGAAAGGTGCTTGTATCCGTGATGCCATTGTGCGCGTCAAAGGTAGGACATGCGCTACGTGTGTGAGTCTCGGTGCTAGATATACGTTAACATAGGTCACCCTCTAAATCATATCCAACGCTCTTAATTTCTGTAACAGCACCATTGTCCGCATCAGCTTCAATATGTGTCCGCTGCTGTCCGCTGCACATCCGTGTGGAACGTAATACCTAGGCATTTTATGGTCTTAACTAACATGAGCGGGCCTTCCTCCCCCGGTTTTAATCCTCGACTGACAATCACGCAGCGTGATTTTTGTAGATTAAGCACGCTTCCTGCCGCCATCCCGTATCGCTGTATCCATGCCAACGCCGTACGTACTTCTTCGCCTGTCCGTGCCACCAGCATCACATCGTCAGCATAAGCGCGGCAATGAAAGGTCAGTTGTGGCAACGGCACTCCCTCCAACCGTCTTCGGAGACCATATAGACAGGGTTCCAAAGCCATTGCATACAAAAATATCGAAAGGGGGCAACCTTGACGAACTGACCTTGAAATATCAATGTAGTCAGTGCCCCGCCCATTCACCGAGACCTTTGATCGCACGCCGTGTAACAGTCGCATGATCACTAGAATGAAGGCCTGTGGGATTCCCAATCTGTCCATCACCGCATGGAAAAAGGTATGATCCACTCTGTCGAACGCATGATCGAAGTCAATAGCGACGAGTGCCCCACGCACTCGGCATGCCGCTGCTAATGCGATGATATCTCGATAGTCACCGAGCGCCGTATGTACGTTACTCTCACCGCCGAGGCAAGTTTGATCTATGAGGAGTCTATCAGAAATTGAAGATCGCAGGCGAGACCCAAGGATGCGCGCGAAAATCTTATAGTCGCAGTTCAAGAGAGTGAGTGGTCTATAATCTACTGGCCTTCTGCCACCGCGGGGTTTGGGTATTGGGATGATGATACCCTCCGTGAATTCGGCAGGTGTCTCAGTCTGCGGTAACAGGAGTTCGTTGTACATCTGAATCCAGGTCCGTCCCATGAGGTATGCAAAGGCGCGGTAAAATTCAATTGGGAAGCCGTCCTGTCCTGGGGACTTGTTCGGAGCCCCCCTGGCAATTGCATCCGTCAGCTCGTCCTCTGTTATCGCTGTGATGAAAGTCTCTGCATCCAGTGGTGATCCTCTATCTGGCATTTCCGAGATGACATCATGTAGTGTCTCGTGGTTCACTTGTACAGGTCCATATAACTGGCGGAAATAGTCAGTAAACACATGCGCAATATCACGCTGGTGCACAACTTGCTGGCCAGTTTCAGTGATTAGTTCCCTGATCAATGGCCTGCGTCGTCGTTGGCGTTCACGTACTACGTGGTGCATGGAGGGGGTTTCGGCAGCAATGTGTCCACCAATCTCGCCCGGACCATTATACCTTCCATTCTTAGTCTCGTCAGCTGTAATAACTTTTTATCCTGCGCATGGCCGTGTGCCTTTCCGGCGATGGTTGTTGGGTCATCAGCTCCCTCAGGGCTGTAAAATAAAAATCAGCCGTCGTGCGGTTCCACTACGATTTGTCCTGCCCGTACCGTATCAACGTTCTCCGTAACGTTGGTTTTGCGCATTTAATCCACCACTGGAGAACCGAGGTGTATGCTCACTGGCGGCGAACGCAGGTCTCCCAGGCCGCCTCTATCGTCCGGCGACATTCAGTGTCACGTAAAGTGCACAATTCATTTTCCAGTGACCCTTACACCGCCATATCTTCTGACGCGTTAGTGAAATCGTACAGACGTACGCCATATGATCCGTAAAAGCCGCTGGCCAGATTTCGGCATCCAGTATCGCCGTCCGTAGAGTTCGTGTCATATACACTCTATCAAGTCTACTCGCCGAGTGTCCCGTTACAAACGTATAACCCGGTCTGTCGCCATGCTGCAGTTCCCAGATATCCAGAAGCGCCATTTCGGTAATCTACGCACGCAGTTCCACGCATGGCACATAATGAGGTACTTGGTCCTTTTTGTCGACGACACAATTAAAGTCGCCGCCCACTATATAGTTATCATAGTGTCCAGCGAACAACGGTGCTATCTCTTCGGAGTAAAAGGTCGCCCTTTCTCTTCGTTTTGTGGAGCCAGATGGCGCGTATAAATTGATGAAACGAACGCCGTCGACAGTGATCGCTATGCCGCGTGCCGAAGGGAGAGACTTGACATCCTCCAGTCCTATTCCTTCCCTGGTGAGAATCGACACACCGCATCCACTTTCATCGTGCACGGAATAATGTGCCTCGTAGCCGTAGAACTCTGGCGGCGATGTGAAACGCACTTCTTGTAGGAATGCAATATCCACGTCCGCAGCGCGTAACATATCTTTCAGCATTTGAATTTTAAGCGGTGTCCGAATGCCATTAATGTTTATGGTGGCAATGCGGTACGCCTGGCGTGTGTTCATCAGTTGTAGGACGGTGTCATTAAGCGTCTATCTGCACCCCCGGCGCTCCTCACCACACTAAGTTGTTCAGCATTTCCCGACCCCTCCTGGCCTCTGGCCAGGACTATCCTCAATCGTTGCGTTCGTATTTTCATTCTGTTCCTGTTGGTCCATTTCTTGCGCCCAGTCCCCCAGCATATTTCCGGAACTGGTCGAAGGATGGGAGGCAACGTCGTCACCGCTCTGATGTTGGACAGTTGTCATCTCCACTTCTGCCTTTCTGTCACCAGAAGGAGAGTTCAAGTTATCGTCGCTGTGTAATTCCTGCATCGTCATATCGATATCTGTTGAATCCACTGGTCTCAGGTCGGTACTGTCGTTGTCGTCCACTGTCCCCTCGGGACTATGGCTATCGTCAGCAGAAGTCAGACGACGCTTCTTTCTTCTCTTTGGCGAACGCTGTTTCCGTTGCCTTGCTTCCGCATCGGCTGTTTGGGTTGCGTATCCTCCGTCTTGGTCCTGGCCTATCACGCTCTCGGTGGAAGCACTGGCAGCCACCACCGATGAGCCTGGAGCGGCCGTCAGCTGCATCTCTTATGTGGTGTCCTGTGTGTGCTGTGGTGGAACCGGTGGTCGGAGTTCCAGTCCGTTGGTGTCCATGTTCTCTATAGGGGGCAGCTGCTGGTGCCCATCGGAAATCTCCCTCACATCGCCTCTCAGGGCTTTCACAAAGGTCAACGGTAAGACTGTCATCTGTTGTGGCGCCTGAACGTCATCCCGAGGAGTTTGCACTAAACGTCACTGGAGGCTTTCCGAGCGGACGTGAGCTTCTTTCCCGCACCCCGAGCAAGTGCGAGGTTGCCCATTATAGATTATAATTGCTCGACAAACTCCTATGTACAAATAAGAGGGGACGTGCTTTTGCAGTTCTATCCGTATTTGTCTCACCCCATTTAAAACGGGGTACGTGGTAAAACTCGTCCATTTTTCGGCCACATGGGATAGAACTGTACCGTATGGTCGAAAGGCGTCGATAACAAGTTCAGACGAGACCTCAAACGGAAGTTCGAAGACTCGTATAGTGCGGATCCCCATTCCCGCGTCATCGACTGTAACTGCACCAACATTCCCGTCGGCATGACAGAAACGATACCCGTTCGGTGATCGTTGTAGAAGTCTTTCGCAAGCAGCCTCGTCAACAAGCTTGACATAGACGACGCTAGAAACGATCGATAAATTGGTTCTCACGATTTCCTCTCGATCGATTTTTACCTGTTCTCTTAAGAAACGTTCAATCTCGTGTGCCTTTGGTCGTGTGTAGTCGTTCGCAAAGCTGAACTTCAAAGTCGTTTTTCTGTACGAGTGTGCCATCTCGTTCTAGACTCACAACACCGCACACGCGAAGCTGCTCCGGCGTAAACAAACAGGCGCACGCACCACAGCGCGGCCGGCAGGCAACACGGTCCGCACTGTGTCACTGCCGAAGGCAGACTGCCAACTGAGCTACCGAAGCACGACTCACGCCCGGTCCTCACAGCTTTACTTCTGCCAGTATCTCGTCTCCTACCTTCCAAACTTTACAGAAGCTCTCCTGCGAACCTTGCAGATTTTCACTCTGCAGCGGAGTGTGCGCTGATATGAAACTTCCTGGCAGATTAAAACTGTGTGCCCGACCGAGACTCGAACTCGGGACCTTTGCCTTTCGCGGGCAAGTGTTCTACCATCTGAGCTACCGAAGCACGACTCACGCCCGGTCCTCACAGCTGTACTTCTGTCAGTATCTCGTCTCCTACATTCCAAACTTTCAGGAGTGCTAGTTCTGCAAGGTTCGCAGGAGAGCTTCTGTAAAGTTTGGAAGGTAGGAGACGAGATACTGGCAGAAGTAAAGCTGTGAGGACCAGGCGTGAGTCGTGCTTCAGTAGCTCAGATGGTAGAGCACTTGCCAGCGAAAGGCAAAGGTCCCGATTTCGAGTCTCGGCCGGACACACAGTTTTAATCTGCCAGGAAGTCGCATATCGGCGCACACTCCGCTGCAGAGTGAAAATCTCATTCTGGAAACATCCCCCAGGCTGTGGCTAAGCCATGTCTCCGCAATATCCTTTCTTTCAGGAGTGCTAGTTCTGCAAGTTTCGCAGGAGAGCTTCTGTAAAGTTTGGAAGGTAGGAGACGAGATACTGGCAGAAGTAAAGCTGTGAGGACCGGGCGTGAGTCGTGCTTCAGTAGCTCATATGGTAGAGCACTTGCCCGTGAAAGGCAAAGGTCCCTAGTTCGAGTCTCGGTCGGGCACACAGTTTTAATCTGCCAGGAAGTCGCATATCAGCGCACACTCCGCTGCAGAGTGAAAATCTCATTCGGTTACTGGCATTGTGTCTGTTATTGAATTTTAGGACCAGCAGTTCATACACTTTCACAGGAGGTGTCTACGAATCATCGAGATTTACCGAGGATCTTTCAGCAGTACAACACGATTGGTACAGTCACAAAGAAGTATGAACCATTTGTATACATGTAACGTAATCTGTGAAAAAAATATATGAATTACTTGTTCAGTTACAGCCGATAGACTCGTAACTACAGGAAAGGCAAATTATGCACCCGTGGAAAAAGTGGTAGGCGCGTGGGGAGTGCGCCAGCTGATCAAGTACTGGTCAGTTGTCATAGCGGGTACACATCTGGATCAAATATGAGGTTAAAATCTATGCAAGTCCACGGAAGTATCGTCTCGGTTGGTGGGTGTCTCCCATAGTAAAGATGTAGAATGTGTAAACAGGAATGCACGACAAATGTGAATCACAGGAGGAGTGATGTGTGAGATTTGTAAACGCCTACGGTGAAAATATTCGCTGTGACCGCCGTAATGCAGACTATATACTCGTTTCTACAGACCACACAGATTAGTACTCATTCTTTGGTATATTCAAAAAATGCCGTAATTTTGTCCACAAAATTTTTCTACGCCTACCATTTACTTATCGTGCATGGTCTCCTTCGAAATACTCTCCTCCACAATTGATACCCCTGTCCCAACGCCGTTTCCACGTCCGGAAGCAGTCTTGGTACACCTCCTGCTGGATCGCGCAAAGCGTCGTCTGCGAATTTTCTTTTATCTCGTATATCGTTGCAAATCTTCGTCCTTTCATCGGGGTTTTTAACTTTGAAAAAGAAAATTCTGCAGTGGCCAGGTCTGAAGAGTACGGAGGATGAAGCAGCACAGTGACTTCGATTTTTGTGCAATAGTCACGCACCAACAGAGATGAATGTGCGGGTGCATTATCGTGATGCAAGGGCCATGAAAGGTCTTGCCACATTTCAAGCCGTTTCCTTTTCACACATTCTTGCAGGCGTTGCAACGTGTCCCGATAATACCATCCATTAACAGTTTGTCCCTGTGGCGCAAATTCATGGTGAACCAATAGTTCAAAGTCAAAGAAAATTTCCAGCATCGCTTTGACATTTGCACTGGCCTGATGACCCTTTTTTGGTCTCGGACCCATTGTGAAGATTGAACTTTGGTCTCAGCATCATAACCGTAGACGTCTCATCACCAGTTCTGATTCTCTTAAGGAACATCTCGTTCTCTTTAGCGCGCTCCAAAAGCTCTTCACAGATTGCGAGGAGAAGGTCTTTGTCGTCTTGACTCATGAGCCCTGGGACGAACTTGGCGCCAGCTTGATGCATACCAAGATGCTGCAACAGCATCTCATAACATGATCCGACATAGATGCTGCAGTCTCTCGGGCAGTCAGCCCTCGGTTAGCACACACAGTTTCGTTGACGTTCCTGACATGAGCGTCGTCGGTAGACTTTGAATGGCGTCTGAACGCTTGTAATTTTTAAACCTCCGTCCGGCCATTTTGAAACCGTGTGAACAGTTAGTAACACCGGGTACGTCTTAAGTACTCATCACCGTAGGCTTTCTGCATCGTTTGGTGTGTCTCTGTAAACATTTTCTTGAGTTTCACGCAAAATTTAATGCAGACTCATTGCTCCTTTAACTCTGCCATCTCGAAATTCGCAAACTGTGCGACAGAACGTTCTACTCAGTACAGCACTGAAAAATAACTAGCAGACATACAACAATGAAACTCCCGGCAATTCACATTAAAGACAGGCGTGTGAAGGGATACCAACTGAATTTCGCTCCAACATACCATTGGCGCAAAATTACGTATGTTTCGGAATTTTTTGAGCAGACCTCATAGTATAATTTTGTATTCATACAGACTATTGTTGAAACAGGTCCTGCTACCTTTGATAGGTTCCTGGCCCAAATCATAAAAATTGTCTTAGTGCCAAATTAAAAAGAACTAATTATAAAGATAAAACTGAGTTTTTTAATAAAAACGAAGACTGCCATAAAATTTGCTATCTTTGAAAACCAAGTTTCTCTAGTCTATCGTCATGCAGTCGCCGACCATTTCGGCTTCCGGCTTAACGTCCGCGTCATGCGGGAAGCCTGCCCTTGGCCCGCAGGCGAACCTAGTTCGGAGACCGTTTACCCGCCTTTGAAGTACGCTTACATCATGGGTGCGGTAATGAGCGTAAACAATTTTGCTTGCGAAGCAGCAACGGCGACGCTGCTATGGAGGGAATTAGCTTACAACGGGTCACTTATCAAGAGCCTCCGGATCTTCCTCCGCCTGGGCTTAAGTCGTGGCTCAACTGCCGGCGGTCATTTGCGGTGGTGGTTGCAGTTCAGCTCTTCACTCAATTCCGGGTGAGGCGCTGACCATGTCACGCTGCCCATCAGACAGAGCTTTCGCGGAATACAGCCTGCTGCTCGCATCTACGCTGCACCGCACCAGCGACGTCGCTCCACTCGCTGCCAAGAATGAAGCTCCACCATGGGACTCGTATCGCTACAGTGGAACTTTGGCTGTGTACTTGTGTTAGTGTGATCGTGACCAATGTCACTACAACAGACTTGGATTCTGTCACTCATACGTGATCAAAAACGATCATTTAGACTGTTGTTCTGTTTTTATGTTGGACTCTGATTTGTTGTAATGGTGTAATAACAGCGTACTTGAAGGCTGCCTGGAAATCGTCACTCGATCATTAATCGTGTGCGTACAGTTTAAAAAAAGGGACATAAAAGATTCAGCCTACTTACAAAGTGTCATATATTTTGCCTGTTGCGGAGTGTTGTAACAGAATCATATTTTCATGGGATGTCAGTCAATGACCTAGAAGTAACTGAATTCTGACAGTATTACTCAGCAAACATTCAAAATAAATGATTGATCATTTTTTGGTTCAATTTCATTGCAAAGAATGACAGGTGTATGCTCATTTGAGTGTATTTCTGTTTACGGGCCATCTATGTAATTAAAAAAATGCTGAAGATTCATTTCCTTTATTATTTTAGATGTTAATTAGCTCAGAACCATGCAGAATATTTTCCTAACCGTTAATGCGAGAGACTGTTTTGCTAAGTAATTAATGTCTCACAGTAAACTACGTAAGGAAATTGTACAGCAGTTATTTCAGATAGTGTGTAAAACCCAGTCAGCTTCGGACGGTCGTCTAGGTGTTGCTAACGTATATGGGAATGGAATTACAGCACTAGCGATGACAGAGGCAGTGAAACATTATTTACTGATAACAACTACCGAGTAGCAGAAATACGTTCTTGAGCAAAACTGTGTGAGTTTCGCCATCCCGGTTACCAGACGTATATCTGTTAAAAAGGATGCCGAACTTCACACAGCTTTCCTCCAACACGAATGTTCGGAGCAGGGTAGCGATTACCAGTAAATCTATCGCTAGTGCTCTAATTCCTCTCCGATATACATTATCCACACTTAGGGCCCCATCCGAAGCTAACTGCGTTACACACACTGTCGGCAATAACTTGTTCCACAAGCTATATCTGGAGCGGAGGCTTCAACAGCAAACGAAGAGCAACTGCATTTACACTTGGAACTAAGCCAAGGCAACACGCATCGAGTGCCTTGCACTGTGTATTTCGTCCAGCCTGGTCGAACCCAACGCCGCCAGTTCACACACTAAACAACGCGCAGCCTGCAGTGTACGGCTAGTTGACGGGTGGCTCGAGTTCTTCTCTCCGTAAGGAAGTATTTGCCTTCCCGTTTCACTCTATCATCGGCGCCATCGCGCTCAAACTTTTAAAACTAGCCACGCCGCTAGTAATCAGTGCTTCTATTTAGCGCAACGTATATAATCTAGATAACCACTTAATCAAGGTCGACCATGTCACAACTCTAAGAGTTTATCTGCGTTGGGAAGTGCTTCGTTTGGTGACTTGTCTATTCCATCAGCGCTCCATCATACCCACATTTGTGATTACAATTCGAACTTTGCAATAACTTCTTATTCTAAAGTCCTATTACTGTTTCCATGTAATGCAACTCATTTGTTGGGTTATTCTTCGTGCTATCAAGGTCCGCTTTCGCTAAGCTTTTATGCTCCTCAGCGTCGACTCGTAACAAATAAATACCCCACTCATACGGTTATAGTTGGTGGGGACTTCAACCTTCTCTCGATATGTTGGCAAAAACGCTTGTTCAAAACCGGTGGTAGGCAGAAAACATCTTCCGAGATTGTCCTAAACGCTTTCTCCGAAAATTATTTCGAGCAGTTAGTCCACGAACCCACGCGAATTGTAAATGGTTGCGAAAACACACTTGACCTCTCAGCCACAAACAATCCAGAGCTGATACAGGGATTAGTGATGTAGACGAGATGTGGCTCAAATTCAATGATATACTCGTAGTAGCAACAGCAATTGAAAGATTCATACCTTATAAATTGGTAAGAGATGGAACAGATCACCCATGGTACACAAAACAGGTCCGAACGCTGTTGCAGAGGCAACGGAAAAAGCATGCGAAGTTCAGAAGAACGCGAAATCCCAAAGATTGGCTAAAATTTACAGACGCGCGAAATTTGGCACTGACTTCAATGCGAGATGCCTTTAATAGGTTCCACAACGAAACATTGTCTCGAAATTTGGTAGAAAATCCGAAGAAATTTTGGTCGTATGTAAAGTACACAAACGGCAAGACGCAGTCAATACCTTCGCTGCGCAGTGCCGATGGTAGTGCTACCGACGACTGTGCCGCTAAAGCGGAGTTATTGAACGCAGTTTTCCGAAATTTCTTCACCAGGGAAGATGAATGGAATATTCCAGAATTTGAAACACGAACAGCTGCTAGCATGAGTTTCTTAGAAGCAGTTTCCTTAGGGGTTGCGAAGCAACTCAAATCGCTTGATACGGGCAAGTCTTCAGGTCCAGATTGTATACCGATTAGGTTCCTTTCAGATTACGCTGATACAATAGTTCCCTATTTAGCAATCATATACAACCGCTCGCTCACCGATAGATCTGGATAGATTGGAAAATTGCGCAGGTCGCACCAGTGTTTAAGAAGGGTAGTAGGAGTAATCCATCGAACTACAGACCTATATCATTGACGTCGGTTTGCAGTAGGGTTTTGGAGCATATACTGTATTCAAACATTATGAATCACCTGGAAGGGAACGATCTATTGATACGTAATCAGCATGGTTTCAGAAAACATCATTCTTGTGCAACACGGCTAACTCTTTATTCGCACGAAGTAATGGCTGCTATCGACAGGGGATCTCAAGTTGATTCTGTATTTCTAGATTTCCAGAAAGCTTTTGACACCGTTCCTCACAAGTGACTTCTAATCAAGCTGCGGGCCTATGGGGTATTGTCTCACTTGTGCGACTGGATTCGTGATTTCCTGTCAGGAAGGTCGCAGTTCGTAGTAATAGACGGCAAATCATAGAGTAAAACTGAAGTTATATCAGGTGTTCCCCAGGGAAGCGCCCTGGCACCTCTGCTGTTCCTGATCTATATAAATGACCTGGGTGACAAACTGAGCAGTTCTCTTAGGTTGTTCGCAGATGATGCTGTAATTTACCGTCTAGTAAGGTCATCCGAAGACCAGTGTCAGGTGCATAGCGATTTAGAATAGATTGCTGTATGGTGTGGCAGGTGGCAGTTGACGCTAAATAAAGAAAAGTGTGAGGTGATTCACATGAGTTCCAAAAGAAATCCGTTGGGATTCGATTACTCGATAAATAGTACAATTCTCAAGGCTGTCAATTCAACTAAGTACCTGGGTGTAAAAATTACGAACAACTTCAGTTGGAAAGACCACATAGATAATATTGTGGGGAAGGCGAGCCAAAGGTTGCGTTTTATTGGCAGGACACTTAGAAGATGCAACAAGTCCACTAAAGCGACAGCTTACACTACACTCGTTCGTCCTCTGTTAGAATATTGCTGCGCAGTGTGGGATCCTTACCAGGACATCGAAAGGGTGCAAAAAAGGGTAGCTCGTTTTGTATTATCACGTAATAGGGGAGAGAGTGTGGCAGATATGATACGCGAGTTGGGATGGAAGTCATTAAAACAAAGACGTTTTTCGTCGCGGCGAGATCTATTTACGAAATTTCAGTCACTAACATTCTCTTCCGAGTGTGAAAATATTTTGTTGAGCCCAACCTACATAGGTAGGAAAGATCATCAAAATAAAATAAGAGAAATCAGAGCTCGAACAGAAAGGTTTAGGTGTTCGTTTTTCCCGCGCGCTGTTCGGGAGTGGAATGGTAGGGAGATAGTATGATTGTGGTTCGATGAACCCTCTGCCAAGCACTTAAATGTGAATTGCAGAGTAATCGTGTAGATGTAGATGTAGATGTAGACTTTGCACATGACTGTAAAAGAAATTTTAAAAAAGCAAGTAATGGAGCTGTCTTTGACAAAACAGGAGATTTAATACCAGCTACCATTAAAATTCTGATCATCCGTGGATTTTAATGTGTCCCTGCTGTGGTCGCTGTGAAGTGTCCCATCTCCGAACAATTAGCTTTCGAAGGATTGGAGTTCAGTCATTTTATTACACACTCAGTCTTTGCGTGATAAATTACAGTGCCAGTCCCCTTTCGGCTTATGAAGCTGGAGTACGCGTCATGAAATATTGTTGAGGGCACAATTCCCATCGATTATTGGGTAACATTTATTACTGTTCCATGTAACGCACGTACTTTATGTATCAATCTTCCTTTGTAAATTTTCAAACGAATTTAAGAAGAATTTTTCGTTACTGAATCGTAATAATACGTAGCTATGCTAGCCATTTATTTTCTGTGATAGTAATTATTGCGTCACAGTTGATGTGATGTTTTACCTTCCTAAACATGCCTTCATTGTATCAAATTGTTGCAGACAATTCACAAAATTATCTTAATCGGCGATATGGCACAGTGGGGATACATGTTGACGAGTCGTATTTAATGTTCAGTGCAAGAGAGAGATAATTACGTCAGTCGAGAATATAGTCGAAATAAGTAACACACATAATATGACACACATGTACCATCGATGTATTATAGTGTAAAAGGAAGATAGTTGCTTGAAAACGACCCAAGGTTGAAACTCGTGAATTGCACAGATAATAGAACCATGGGCCATGTTTTCACCCTCAAAACACGTCGAGGCTGTGGACCATTTAAGAAAATTAAAACTAACTCAATACTTCGTGATTATTACCAAAAACAAAATTTTCTTTTCGTGTTATATGGAAATTCAGAATTAATAAATCTCCCAAGTGCACTGCATTCCGATTTTTAACAAAATGTTACTGAACTACATTTAAACATTTCTCGTGTTTCTCATTTCAGTATGCTTCAGTTGCGCTCAGAAAGCACTCGAAAGAACAAACAATAAAAAGTTAAGCCACAGCATTCTAACTAGTCTCCGATACGTAAAATATCTTATGTCTGTCTTCACCATTTTTTTGAATGACACCAAGAAGGCAGACATTGCCTTCAGACGGTGGTTGAAAGTGTCTGCACTAAAACCACACGATGTTCTTTAATAAATTTAAGAGAGAAGATGTTCAAACCCCTTAAATCACTCGCCAGTGTTAGATTTGTGACTGAGACTTTGGGGAACTTGTGGCTCGTCTCGCAATTAATGCGCAGTCATGTCAAGACGCACAGAATAAAGATCAATCCTCAAGGAATGCGAGACAACGGGAGGAGATCGTCCGGCTTCGAGCAGAGTCGGAGGAACTTTCGGATGACAGACGCCGTGCCCTAATTGCCCACTCGTCACCCTGTGCGCGGCGACAGCTGTCACGTTCACGCAACTTTGGCGCTGTCTCCTCTCGTCACAGTTACTCTGGTTTCGAGCCGCGAACCACATCTTCTTACTCAGAATAATATCTTGATCTTGGCTTTGAGGTATAATGAACCTTGCAGGAAAGCTTCAATGGCCAGTGACAATCTGAATAAATTCCTATTGGGCATTCGTCAGCGTCACTTTCAAATTGCAACGACTCCTAAGAGAGACCTTTCGTCCGCTTTTGCAACGCTCCTCTTCAGGGCATCTTAACTGTTTAGTCGCCCTGCGCTAATGGTCGAATATCTGGTTTTAATAATGGTTGCAGTTTCAAAATGGCGCGACCTATTGTCGGAAAGAAAACTGGGTAATATACAAAGTTCTAAGAAGTATCACGTTCTATTTTTGTAATTAATTTGTTGAAATCCACTTTCAGCGCTCTGCTATGTCCTGATGTTGGTGAACTAGATTTGTCATCAGGTTACGTGCTAGGCTGAAGCAATAAATACTGAAAATGTCATATTAAGAAAAAATCCAGTAACATTTGTAGAATATCATGAAACACCATACTTCCAATCACACATGCCTCCAGTGTAATCACCTCTACCAGTCCCAAAAGGTTTAGCAAGATAAAGGGCAAACTGAATGTAAAAAGTGGAGATATCACAGTAAATTGCACGCAAGATTTTCCTCTTGTCGAAGCTCCACCATCTATACAAGGAAAGACTACATTATTCGCTGAAGCACGGATTCAAAGACATGAAAAAGAAGTCTTTGTTTAGTCATGAGTCTTCTGTTTGGTTGGATGCGGGCCGCTTGTGTGCAGTTTTCTCTCTGCCGATGTCCTCCTTCCGTTCCGTTCGTGCATGTCTCCCCCCCCCCCTTTCATTTTCACAGTCCATCCACTACTCACCCTCTGTTCACTGCTCTTGTTATTGCAAATTCACATTCCCTAGTATTATCCTAATCATAAGCTGAAAAGGCATAAATACAACATTTCTGTTTTCTGCGAAAATTGACTGCGAGGAAGAAGAAAAAATACGAAACAGCACATTCGCGAGTACAAAATATTTGTATGTAATGAGAAGGAATATGTAAGGGAGAAAATTTTCTAATCGTTCGTTTGAATGTCCTACTATTGTAATTAAAACTGATAGCCAAATTCACAGCAGAGCAAAGCGGAGCATTTTATTTCTCGCAGTCACGTTTAACAGAAAACCCGTATTGTTCAAAAAATATTTATATTGCTAATGCCAACGTGAATTTTTGTTACTCTCTCCTGTAAAAGTTTAAGGTAAAATTGTCGAGCACATTTAGAGATTTTTGCCAACAACGTTTCCCTATTGAATATTATACTTACGCTTATGTACACTCCTGGAAATGGAAAAAAGAACACATTGACACCGGTGTGTCAGACCCACCATACTTGCTCCGGACACTGCGAGAGGGCTGTACAAGCAATGATCACACGCACGGCACAGCGGACACACCAGGAACCGCGGTGTTGGCCGTCGAATGGCGCTAGCTGCGCAGCATTTGTGCACCGCCGCCGTCAGTGTCAGCCAGTTTGCCGTAGCATACGGAGCTCCATCGCAGTCTTTAACACTGGTAGCATGCCGCGACAGCGTGGACGTGAACCGTATGTGCAGTTGACGGACTTTGAGCGAGGGCGTATAGTGGGCATGCGGGAGGCCGGGTGGACGTACCGCCGAATTGCTCAACACGTGGGGCGTGAGGTCTCCACAGTACATCGATGTTGTCGCCAGTGGTCGGCGGAAGGTGCACGTGCCCGTCGACCTGGGACCGGACCGCAGCAACGCACGGATGCACGCCAAGACCGTAGGATCCTACGCAGTGCCGTAGGGGACCGTACCGCCACTTCCCAGCAAATTAGGGACACTGTTGCTCCTGGGGTATCGGCGAGGACCATTCGCTACCGTCTCCATGACGCTGGGCTACGGTCCCGCACACCGTTAGGCCGTCTTCCCCTCACGCCCCAACATCGTGCAGCCCGCCTCCAGTGGTGTCGCGACAGGCGTGAATGGAGGGACGAATGGAGACGTGTCGTCTTCAGCGATGAGAGTCGCTTCTGCCTTGGTGCCAATGATGGTCGTATGCGTGTTTGGCGCCGTGCAGGTGAGCGCCACAATCAGGACTGCATACGACCGAGGCACACAGGGCCAACACCCGGCATCATGGTGTGGGGAGCGATCTCCTACACTGGCCGTACACCACTGGTGATCGTCGAGGGGACACTGAATAGTGCACGGTACATCCAAACCGTCATCGAACCCATCGTTCTACCATTCCTAGACCGGCAAGGGAACTTGCTGTTCCAACAGGACAATGCACGTCCGCATGTATCCCGTGCCACCCAACGTGCTCTAGAAGGTGTAAGTCAACTACCCTGGCCAGCAAGATCTCCGGATCTGTCCCCCATTGAGCATGTTTGGGACTGGATGAAGCGTCGTCTCACGCGGTCTGCACGTCCAGCACGAACGCTGGTCCAACTGAGGCGCCAGGTGGAAATGGCATGGCAAGCCGTTCCACAGGACTACATCCAGCATCTCTACGATCGTCCCCATGGGAGAATAGCAGCCTGCATTGCTGCGAAAGGTGGATATACACTGTACTAGTGCCGACATTGTGCATGCTCTGTTGCCTGTGTCTATGTGCCTGTGGTTCTGTCAGTGTGATCATGTAATGTATCTGACCCCAGGAACGTGTCAATAAAGTTTCCCCTTCCTGGGACAATGAATTCACGGTGTTCTTATTTCAATTTCCAGGAGTGTATTATATACACTGAAATTTGAAGGAAATCGGTAAGTAACTTTTCGAGGTATTTGGTAACAACACGTCTCCATTATACACTACAGACATTTTTATTTATTATACATATATTATAAAAGTATAGTGCATCACCATCGAATGTTTACTAGAGTGATGATGATGATGAGTCCCATACATCTTTACAGAGCATAGGGGAACGACGCAGGAGACCCGCGCCGCCGTACTAGGCAAGGTCCTAGTGGAGGTGGTTTACCATTGCCTTCCTCCGACCGTAGTGGGGATGAGTGATGATCATGTGAAAATATCAAGTAAATCCGTAAAGAACTGTTTGAGGTTTTTCGTAACAACGTTCCCCATTTATATATTATATATAACAAAAAAGTTGACTACAAAAACACGCACATGCAACGTTGTGTCAAAACTAAAAGCAACTGAAGATAAAAGACTTTAAACTAATGAACATTTACATTTTTACTTATATGGACTTTTTTGCATGACTACATTAGGGTCTTAAGGCCCTTTCTTACACATAACAAAATATTACATAATAATTACAATAATAATAATTTGCATTATTAGTAAAAACGTAATTAGCTATAATAATAATAATACGTGTCTATAGACGCAGAATACACAAGTGGGAAGTAATGTCAGAGAAGACAGCACCTAAAGCCCAAAGACCAAAGAGGACCGAAGATAGGAAGAGGGCCTTCAGAGAACGAATGAAAGAGTACTGGAAGAACAAGAAAAACAAGTAGTCATAAATGCTTCACGTGGTCTGATAAAGGCCTATAACGTGTGTAATAATAATAATAATAATAATAATGGGGGCATTTAGAAAGATCCTGACTAATTTAGCAAGTGTGAAGCCTTGTTTGGTATACTCTAATCTCTAACTTCAACTATAATTTTTTGACTGTACAGATCCCCTTAGTTGCACGGAAGTTATGACAGGTCATCTTTTCTCTTCTTCTTTTGTTTTCTGTATTTTCGTTCCTTTTTAGATACTTCACTGTCATCTCGTGGAATGGAGTGTGCTTCCGGTGCTCCGTATCTTCCCAACACGGTATTCCGGAGTCGGAGCTGGACGTCTTCATAAGGTGTTTCCTGAGACGCCGTGATATGATGTCGAAAAATGTGTTGGGAAGAGGCGGACCACTGGCAGTGGCACTGGCTGGGGAAGTCTAAGAAATTGCAAACCCTTCTCTCCTTATCCGTCAACCTAATTGTAAAACTCCTACAATAGTATCTCGAGCTCTTCGATTCTCTTCTTTCCCGGTTTTCCCACACTCCATGACTCACTGCCGTACAATGCTGTATTTCAGATGTGCCTTCTCAGGCATTTATTCCTCAAATTATGGGCGATGTTTCACACTGATCTTAAACTCGGCTCCACGAGTAGAGATTTCAATTATACTGACACTTTGTTTTGCTAGTTATAAGTTTCGATATGATGATGGCAGCAGCCGAAACGATGTTGTGAATACGAGTATTAAGCGATCTCAAAGGTTTTATTCACAAAATATTCATGCTGGTCGCAGAGTCATACAGGATTTTTTTTTCCTTTATTAATAAGTCTAATCCTCAACCTAAGTTCTAACTTTCATGTTGCAGTTTTGAGCTCAATTCTCGTGCTAGCAGAAAAAATACTAGTGACTTGAGAATGGGTCTACCTTTATACAAGTACACAGTTATTGTTTTGTTAATACACCCAAACATGTTTCAGCACAGTTTCGGCATCTTCAGCAGACTTTTTTAATTATTTTCCTGAACACAAATACAGATTAATTCTAGGTTAAGGAATATGATACATCAAATTTTGATGTAATTTAAACTGCATTTGCACCTTGCCTTTTATTTTATAATGTGTGTGCCCTGTGGCTGCAAAACAAAATCAGCCACAGGTACACCGTATCATCTGCAAACATGAGGGATGCTATACAATTGTCTACATTGAATTTTTTGTTCATTATCCAATTATCCGATCTTTAAAAAGCATGTTCTGGTAAAATTCGTGGCATACGCCTGTTTTTGGCCTTACCGTTTTAGAAGTTTACCAGTCCTTAGCTGCGACAAGTTTGTTTTTATATATACCAAAGTGTTTTTGTGTAGCTGAGCTGAATCTGTGGACGTCGAAAAAAGTTTTGTGAAACTTAAGTATGGCGAACCATTTCGTGTAGTTTCTTATTCATGGATTATGTTTCGAATTTTGACAGTGTTTACTCACGTTATCTCCTACTCGTTTGTAAATATTGCGTCCTATTATGTTCCCTTTGGACACATGTGTCCAAGCCGCAGCAACAGAATAAACAAAAAATTCAATGCAGACGATTTTCTAACATTCTTCATGTTTGCAGATGATCAGGTGTACTACTCTAGACCTGTGGCTGATTTTAGCTGGCAACCACAGGAAACACACAATGCAAAATAAAAGACAGAGGGCACATACAATTTACTCGTCAACAATATCTGCTGTATCATATTGATTAATCTAAAAATAACTTGCAGGTGTGTATTTCGGAAGATAACAAAAAGCCCCCGAGGCCGCCACAACTGTCGTGAAACACGTTGGGGTAATTAAACAAAGCCGCGCGGGATTATTCTAGCGGTCTGCGGCGCTGCAGTCATGGACTGTGCGGCTGGTCCCGGCGGAGGTTCGAATCCTGCCTCGGGCATGTTTGTGTGTGTTTGTCCTTAGGATAATTTAGGTTAAGTAGTATGTAAGCTTAGGGACTGGTGACCTTAGCAGTTAAGTCCCGTAAGATTTCACACACATTTGAACATTAAACAAAACAATAGCTGTGTACTCGCGAAAAGGAAATATTTTAGATCTGGTAGCCACGAACAGACCAGACCTCATTGACGGTGTCAGTGTTGAGACAGGGATTAGTGATCATGATGTTGTCATTACAACTATGGTTACGAAAGTTAAAAGGTCGGTCAAGAAGGCTAGGAGAGTATTCTTACTAGAAAGAGCAGATAAGCAGTTTCTAGCATCCCACTTAGTAAATGAATCGACTTCATTTACTTCCGGTACGATGGACGTGGAAGAATTATGGGCAAATTTTAAAGACATTGTAAATCACGCATTGGACAAGTATGTGCCGAAAAAGTGGGTTACGGACGGAAAAGACCCACCGTGGTTTAACAACGCAATTCGGAGAATGCTCAGGAAGCAAAGGCAATACCACTCGCGGTACAAGAAGGATCGGGGGAATGAGGACAGGCATAAGTTAGTAGAGATTCGTGCTGCTGTAAAAAGAGCGATGCTCGAAGCATTCAACCACTACCACAGTCATACCTTAGCAAAAGATCTTGCTGAAAACCCAAGGAAATTCTTGTCTTACGTAAAATCGATAAGCAGGTCGAAGGCTTCCATCCAGTCACTCACTGATCAGTTTGGCCTGGCAACGGAAGACGGCAAAACGAAAGCTGAAATTTTAAATTTAGCATTTGAGAAATCTTTCACGCAGGAGCATCGTACAAACATACCGCCGTTTGAGTCTCGTACAGATTCCCGTATGGAGGACATAGTGATACACATCCCTGGGGTTGTGAAGCAGCTGAATGGGTTGAAAATAAGTAAATCGCCAGGTCCTGATGGGATTCCAATTCAGTTTTACAGAGAGTGCTCTATTGCATTGGCTCCTTACTTAGCTTGCATTTATTGCGAATCTCTTGCCCAACGTAAAGTACCGAGAGACTAGGATAAAGCGCAGGTGACGCCTCTACATAAAAAGGCTAGAAGGACGGATCCTCAAAATTACAGACCAATATCCTTAACATCGGGTTGTTGCAGGATTCTCGAACATATTCTCAGTTTGAATACAGTGAATTTCCTTGAGACAGAGAAGTTGCTGTCCATGCATCAGCACGGCTTTAGAAAGCATCGCTCCTGCGAAACGCGACTCGCCATTTTTTCACATGATATCTTGCGAACCATGGATGAAAGGTATCAGACGAATGCCATATTCCTTGACTTCCGGAAAGCGTTTGACTCAGTGCCCCACTGCAGACTCCTAACTAAGGTACGAGCATATGCGACTGGTTCCCAAGTATGTGAGTGGCTCGAAGACTTCTTAAGTAATAGAACCCAGTACGTTGTCCTCGATGGTGAGTGTTCATCGGAGGTGAGGGTATCATCTGGAGTGCCGCAGGGAAGTGTGGTAGGTCCACTGTTGTTTTCTATCTGCATAAATGATATTTTTTATAGGGTGGATAACAATTTGCGGCTGTTTGCTGATGATGCTGTGGTGTACGGGAAGGTGTCGTCGTTGAGTGACTGTAGGAGGATACAAGATGACTTGGACAGGATTTGTGATTGGTGTAAAGAATGGCAGCTAACTCTAAACATAGATAAATGTAAATTAATGCAGATGAATAGGGAAAAGAATCCTATAATGTCTGAATACTACATTAGTAGTGTAGCGCTTGACACAGTCACGTCGATTAAATATTTGGGCGTAACACTGCAGAGCGATATGAAGTGGGACAAGCATGTAAAGACAGTTGTGGGGAAGGCGGATAATCGTCTTCGGTTCATTGGTAGAATTTTGGGAAGATGTGGTTCATCTGTGAAGGAGACCGCTTATAAAACAATAATACGACCTATTCTTGAGTACTGCTCGAGCGTTTGGGATCCCTATCAGGTCGGATTGAGGGAGGACGTAGAAGCAATTCAGAGGCGGGCTTCTAGATTTGCTACTGGTAGGTTTGATCATCACGCAAGTGTTACGGAAATGCTTCAGGAACTCGGGTGGGAATCTCTAGAGGAAAGGAGGCGTTCTTTTCGTGAATCGCTACTGAGGAAATTTGGAGAACCAGCATTTGAGGCTGACTGCAGTACAATTTTACTGCCGCCAATTTGCATTTCGCGGAAAGACGACAAAGATAAGATAAGAGAGATTAGGGCTCGTACTGAGGCATGTAGGCAGTCATTTTTCCCTCGTTCTGTTTGGGAGTGGAACAGGGAAAAAAGATGCTAGTTGTGGTACGAGGTACCCTCCGCGACGCACCGTATAGTGGATTGCGGAGTATGTACGTAGATGTAGAATTAGGTGAGCCGATCTTTATTCCATTATTAAGTTCTAGCAAGTTGTAACTCACCAAGTAATTAAACAAAAACGTTGTATCTGACTGAAGTAAACCATCTAAACAACGCGCTACGAAATTTTAAGAATTAATTACTAAATATTATAAACTGTGTGTAGATGGCTGTGTGGGTATACAGCTCAAATCCTATTGATCTATAAGCACAGAGAAGGAAGGGAGATGGGGTAAAGGGCGGGCCCTTTACGGAACTGGAGCGCCAGACGTGCCCCCACTGCGACCTTGGCCACCGAGGTTCAGCTGGCTCAGCCGCCTCCGCTCAGAGCAGCCGGTAACTGCCGCGGCGACTTAACTAGTTATTTGCATTCATGAAGCCGGCCCGAAGATTCGGTTGCCGCTGGAAGGCGAGAAACGCCCGTAGAAGGGGAGCTGCTTATCCAGCTGTATTTCGCCGGAAGCGGCGGCGGCCAGAGCGTCTTCTCTGTGTGACCGTTAGAAAGGGGCGGCGGGGGCCGCTCAAGAGACGTAAGGCGCGCCCTAAATAAACGCATCTCCATCATCGGCAGACAATTTTCTGGCCCAAATGAGGAGAGACCGCGTTGCTAGGCGACGGCAAAACGCGTTACGCCGCCGGCTGCAACGCCGCCCTCTGCGGCTAAATTGGCGCTGCGCTGTGCTGTGCTGTGCCGCGCAAATTATCGACCCCCAACCTCCCCACTCCACACCACGCCCTTTAAAACCCTCGCCCGTCTGCACCCTGCCCCGCCACCGCCCCCATCGTGCGTCTTGTCCCGCATACCTGTATGTTCTGAAATTTCTGCTTCCTTAACAGTGAACGTCATCCCGAGATACGAAGCACTTTCACCGTCATCGAACATTGTTCTAAATGCTCTGCATGAGCTTTTAGCCGTATCGATAATCCGAGGTGTGGCTATAAAATAACGAGACTATTGCTGTAAAATATTTTATTTCTCAAACATGCATATTTAGTCATCACCCTTAGTATGAGAGGTGGCATGAGCCCCCTCTCATATTTCTGTCTTACGATTTTCCTCTCTAATTGCATGTGGTGAAAAGTTGCTATTCCTTCACACGCGGACTTCCCACGCAGCGTCTCTCGTCACCCGGGTGGTCCGGTGACAGGCGGGCTCTGCTGATCTTGAAAGGGTAAGCCGACGGGTGTGAGGGAGTTTAGTGAATGCTTTCCAGACACCGACATTGTAGAATAGCTGCGGAGACACGCTCGCAGGGGCCTGAAGTAGCGGCTGGGCTAGAGGTTCCGTTACTTCGCAGAAACTTAGCGAAAACACTTTCTGGCGGGCTACCAGCGAGGTGTGGGAATGACTTGTGTACCCAGGCAGTTGTGGCGGGCAAATTCCCGCGCTTTCTGCAAAATCGTAACTGTGATTGGCTTGCTCTGGGCATAGCTCCGTGACGTAGCAAAATCAGCGCAGAAATTGGCGCCAAGAATCTCCATTGGTGGAATGGTAGTGCTCCGGCAATAGAGTGGAATTTTCCGCCGGTTTTCGAGTTGCTGATTGGAACGGTTAGCCACGGCCACTGTCATGGGGGCGGGAATGTTCTGTGTTCGGTTTGTACGGGTGCTCTTGTGGGGTAGTCGGCTCTCGCCTTTCGGTCGGAGTAGGTTACAAGACTGAGCTCTCGCTGCTCTGGACAGCCTGCCTGCCGTTGGCTGTCTAATATACTTTTATTTAATTGTAACTGTTTGACGAAGTTGCTGAAGTTTCGAGTTCAAAAAACTTTCCCAGTACAGTTGGCAATTGAGCGTTCTGCATACAAGAGGCCTATGTTGTCTGTCTTGAGCAGTTTTGGCTAAAGTTGACTGTATCGGAGTTACTGTGTGACTTCGCTTGTTAAAATCAATCACTGTACTGTCAGTGATTGTGTGGCGAGCCTTCTTCCTCTCCCTCAGAGGCGCATTTGGATTGCTAGGAAGTCCTTAGTCTGGAACAACCAGGCCAGGATAATTTGTTTCGGGCTATACTCGCGACATTATCATCACCACGACGGGACGTCGAAGCAACCAGCCATCGCCTCTGGTATGCCAGATCGTGTCCGTGCAGTTAAGAAGACAGCTTGGTAACATATGTCCGCAGCACCAGCAAAGCAGACAATTTTGCTGGGTGATAATCCGAGCTCAGCAGAGCGTGCCTGTTTGTCTTTTCTAACCTTGATCTGTCTTGGGTGTTCATTGTCTGAGTTCTCACTAATGAAGCAGCAATTAATGCTGGGTTGGCTGTGTGTCTCTCTTATGACTTGAGTTGCAAGGAATTGGCTACACATACCACTTCGTCATAAATTTCACAATCTAGTTTAGGGACAACTTCACCTTCACAGCATTTATTTGAGTATCCAATTTGAGCCACTTTGATGTATTGTAAATGTTTCATGTGTTTTTGTTCATTATTTTGAGTTATATAAATCATATTGTTATTTTGGACAGAACTTTCATTCTATTAATCGGTAGAGCAACCCTATCATTTCTCACTACGTTAATGAAACTTTCCTTTATTTAACTTATTTATCAAATCAAATTATTGCAGGTGCCAAACTCTTTTGTACTCCACTTGCTGGGTCGATTACAGTCAGTTTGCGTTTCTTTTTAATCCATGTGCAACAGCAAAAGTCGGAGTTAGAATAGGGGGGCTTAGAGTATCATTTACATATGTAGATTCTAGAAGAATTTAGTGTTAAATACACTGCTAGCCCCGGCACCTCGCAAGTATTCACTGAGGTGAGAGAAATCATGGGATAGCGATATCTACACATATAGTTGGCGGTCGTACTGCGTACACAAGGTATAAAAGGACAGTGCATGGCTGGAGCTGTCATTTGTACTCCAGTGATTCATGTGAAAAGGTGTCTGATGTGATTATGGCCACACCACGGGAACTAACAGACTGTGAGCGCGGTATAATAGTTGGAACTAGACACATTGTAAGAGGTCCATGATTAAGAAATTTGTTGCTAGCGCACTCGAGCAGATGTAATTTCGATGTATTGCTCACGCGCTGCCTGCGATATGTAAGGTATAAGAGAATTTCAGGCCAGAGAGCAGTGTTGTTAGTAGTAGTAAGTAGTTGCTAGCGGGCAGTCTTGTGTATGGAGTTGGCTGGGCCGGTCGTGGTGGAGCGATGGCGGTGCCTGAGCGGTATAATATAAGGTAAAAGCAGCCTCGCGCATATGTAGTTCAAAAATGGTTCAAATGGCTCTGAGCACTATGAGACTCAACTGTTGTGGTCGTAAGTCCCCTAGAACTTAGAACTACTTAAACCTAACTAACCTAAGGACATCACACACATCCATGCCCGAGGCAGGATTCGAACCTGCGACCGTAGCGGTCGTGCGGTTCCAGACTGCAGCGCCTTTAACCGCTCGGCCACTCCGGCCGGCGCATATGTAGTATTGTTAAATCAACTCCCATGTAAATGTTCCTAAAAATCTCTTAACAATAATCTTTCTTATAAAAAATTAACTTTTGATAATCATTCATCGCAATTTAAAGAATTTACTAATTTCTCCAATCCATGGTCATCCTGATTATTGTAAAGAAAAATCAGTTGTTTCCTTTTATACATGACAAATCTATCGGCCAGCATTGCACTGAGCTGTGCCAGAAAAGTTTAATTTCATATAGGAGCAGATATATATGCGTTATCCGTCGACTAGACTGAGGTAAGAATTTTCAATTTATTCAGTATGATCTTTCAGGGCCAAGACGCAGCACTGTCGACGTCCAAAATTTACCAAGTTAAATTGACAGTCAATTATTGAAAGGTTATAAGTGGGCGACAATTTTTAATTGAGTGGTTAGTCACATTGTATTATTGATAGGTTACGCTATTTATTTATTGGGATCTTACGCTAAATGTCAATGTTATAGTTATATTTTTACTGTTGAGAGGTTTCGGAACTTGTACTGTTGAGAGGTTACACTAAATGTGAATCTTATTCATATTATTTTATTTTGTGGGGAGGTTACAACATTGAACATTTCACTTCGTAAATCGTTAAGGAATTAAATATTCCACGATCCACAGTGTCAAGAGAAAGCCGAGAACACAAAATTTCAGGCATTACCTCTCACCACAGACAACGCCGTGGCCGACGGCCTTCACTTTGTGACTGAGAGCAACGGAATTCGACAGTTGTTGTTGCTAAGAGGCGAGCAACACTGCGTCACACAGCCGTCGAAATCAATGTGGTATGTACAGGAATGCCTTAGCTAACAGCACGACATGCCTGCAGCGCCTCTCTTGGGCTCATGACCATATCGGTTCGTCTCTGCACGACTGGGAAAGAGCGGCCTTGTCAGATAAGTTCCGATTGCTGTTGGTAAGAATTGATAGTAGAGTTCGAGTGTGGTGCAGACCCCATAGAGCCATGCACTTATATTTTCAACAAGGCACTGTGCAAGGTTGTGGTTGCTCCATAATGGTGTGGGTTGTGATACATGGGACGAACTGGGTTCTCTGATCCAACTGGGTAAGTCACTTGGATACTCCAGAATGAGATTTTCACTCTGCAGCGGAGTGTGCGCTGATATGAAACTTCCTGGCAGATTAAAACTGTGTGCCCGACCGAGACTCGAACTCGGGACGTTTGCCTTTTGCAAGGTAGCAGACGAGGTACTGGCAGATGTAAGGCTGTGAGGACGGGGCGTGAGTCGTGCTTGGATAGCTCAGTTGGTAGAGCACTTGTCCGCGAAAGGCAAAGGTCCCGAGTTCGAGTCTCGGTCCGGCACACAGTTTTAATCTGGCTGGAAGTTTCGCTTGGATACTATTTGCAGCCATTCACGGCTCTTATGTTCTAACCGAAGGAAGAATTTCCATGGATGACAATGCCTCATGTCAACAGGGACAGTTGTTCGCGATTGGTTTGAAGAACATTATGGTCAATTAGAGCTACTGATTTGGCCATCCAGGTCATCCGACATGAATCCCATAAAAAATTTGTGGGACGTAATCGAAAGGTCAGCTCATGGACGAAATCAGCACTGACAACATTTTCGCAATGATGGACGGCTACAGTGGCAGCTTGGCTCAGTATTTCTCCAGGGGACTTCCAGCGACTTGTTGAGCCCATGCTATGTCGAGTTGTTACACTACGCTGGGCGAAAGGAGGTCCGACTCAACATTAGAAGGTATCTCGTGACTTTACCTCCTCTACCCTTCCAACGCTCCATACGAATTTTGTTATTGATGGAAACAGTGCTGGAAATCTTCCTCCCTGAGCTGTTTGATGACGGGTGCCACTTTTCCTTTCACTGCTTCAACGGACTGAAATATCTCGTTTCCTTTCATGCAGATTTGATCTTGGAGAGTTAGGTAAAAGTCACATGGTGCCAGGTCAGGGGAATAAGGTGGATGATCTAACAATGGGATGCTGTACTTTGCTAGAAATGTCTTAACAGACGATGCAGTATGAGACAGCATATAGTCTTGCTGTGGAAATCACGACGTTAAATGAGAATATCAAAGGAGTAATGCTGATTAATAATATGACCTTCAGGAACCCAGTGAAAATACACAACTGCATTAATATCGAAAAAAAAAAAAACGTCATCACTTTGAATCTTGATTCGCTCATGCAAGCTGTTTTCGCCCATTGCAAAGTCGGTGCTTTGTTTCTGGACCATAAGTGGAAAGCCAAGATTCGCCACATGTCATCAGTCTTTCCAAGAAATTACTATCGTTTTTTGTGGTACTTAAAGTGTAACTACATTCACATCCACGAGCTCTTTTTTTTTCGACCGTGAGAATTTTCGGCACCAGTTTCGCACACACTTTTTTCATGTTAAATTGGTTAAGTAAAATTTGCCTTACGTATTCTTTGTCAATTCCTTAAGTTTCAGAAATCAATCGAATACTCGACCGACGGTCAAATCGAATCAGGTTACCTACTTTTCCGATATTTTCGCCCGTTTTTGATGCTGAATTGCGTCCTGGGCATGAGTCGTCTTCATCGTCTTCTCGGGCGCCTTGGAAGCGCTTGAACAACTCAGAAACTCGCATACGAGATAAACACTTTACACCATACTCTTATTTTAATAAAAGATAGGTTTCAGTAGTAGGTTTTCCAATTCTTATGTGAAACTTCATGACAATTCAGTAGTCTGTTATTACACTTACCATTTTTATACATAAAATGGTAAATGCGTTTAAAATGGTGAATTATAATCCAAGATGCTACTCCAGGCGGGTGTAAAATGAACGTGCGCAATGGAAAATAATAAACGCTAAAGGAACATTTGGCCCTGTCTGACTATCCCCTGAAGCAGATCTTAGGATCTCTTAATTCTATAAATTACAATCTAAACACAAATGAATAATGAAGGCAACTAATGATACTAAATGATAAACGTTGTTCCTGCTTACATATTTATTGTAGATTAAAAAAACTTTTACATTACTAAGTTTACATTTCCTAAGTAAAATTACTAATCAATTGCTCAACTCTGCCCCTTATTATGACAGCGCGGTCTAATATCAACGTCGCGGAATGACTGACATTATCTATGTACCAAACACTAGAAGACACGCTTTCAAAGATGATCTACGACGGTGTGGAACCTCAGTGGAAATAAACTAACGTGATCACAGCTGTTTAGCCTTAATAGCCCTAATAAGCCGAAGCAATTTGCGATATCACCATACGTGATGCGTCCGGTAGGTCGAAGTGATGGCTCTCGTACTCGTCTGCGACGGTGGAAGAACTGCAGCCACAAATAAACTCTTTCAACCATTAGGACGGCAGAAGGTGGTCCTCTGATTAATATACTGTAATACTATCTTCTCCTCTCTGTGTTCTACAGAAGAGAAACGCGAACTCCCAGCCACAAGGACGGAGTTCAGATAACGTCTCAACGTAAGTATAGGGAGAGGAAGTGCTCTCAATTACTGAACGCTGTGTACTCAACGACGACTTCCAACCCGGAGGTGAAGTCCAGAATCGTATAGGTTCGCAACAGTACAGTGCCTAACTGTTTAACTATAAACTCTCCTGAGAGCGAAGACAGCAAGTCGGTCCGTAGCAACAAAGCTGATATCGAGAGACCGTCACACACGGGCGCTCGCAAGGGAAGACCACGTCTCTCCAGCGCTGGCTTCCCAGTAAGACTCGGCTCCCCACCAAAGTAATTCCGAAAACGAATCATATTCCCGAAACCACGGAATATTCTCTCTCTCTATAGATTATTCCGAACGCCGACCAACCATATTTTAAACTTTTGTCGTCCATCGCGGAAAGTTTGCGAGGAAAAACCTATACTCGTACAATGGTACGCTTCGGAGTAAAAATCCTTGGGAATAACCCAGCCTGCGTGGTTTCCGAGGTGCCACTTCTTCGTTTCTCTCACCTGTGTCCAAGATTTTCAGCGTTCGGAAGTATTATCCGGTTATCCTTCCGGCCCCTTCTACAATAACGGCCGGCCGTCACCCTACTGTGCTCCAGAGCTCAGGTGCCACGACGTCCGTCAAGCTACTTCCTGTGTTTAAGTAGGACCAACACCTGTGCGGACCTTCCACCCAGAGCTTGAGTTCTGCCTGCCATTTCATCTCCACTGGCGTTTCAAACTCTAGTAGTATAGGCAATCATTCATTACGCCGTTTTTATAATAAAGGTGGAAGTCATGTGAAGCGATTAAAATTCACTTAAATTGGCTAATGGTGCTAATCGTCTCTTTGGAAAAGATCTTGGAGTATTAACAGAGCTCGTAAAAGAATTTGATGTTACAGATGTCCAAGTAGGTGAATTATGAAGTCCAGATGGAGACCGGTTGGAGATCTTGAAGCATGGTTCAGTATTCGTGCCTAAATGCGTGCAACCAATGACCCTTCAGGCACTGTCGAACAGTGCAATAGGCTGGACAACTTATTTTTTCTCGTCACATGACCAACAAGGCTTGTGCCACACAAGTCAGTCTGAGTACTCTACTCGACTGCAGTTATCCTTATATTGCTCTGGGAGGTACTTTGACGGAGTTCGGATGTTTCTGACAGTCGTTTGATGCAAATATGAAAGCTTTTAGCTTCAACAAATTCGGACATCATTCGAATGGAACAGAGCTCCTTTGGAGGGCAAACCGTTTTTCAGTATAAATCAAAATGGTGAAAAAGATATAATTTTGAAGGATTGTGCAAAGAGAAGGTCGTATTGTCCTACAGATTATGATACTGATTGCCTGGACGCAGTGCGACCTGTAACGGAAAACAAAGTTCACTGAAGAAGCGACTTATTTAAAACTTACGTAATTGTATGTGCAGATGATAAAGACGAAAAATCAAGATATAAGGAAACAGGTAGAGGCGAACGGAAGAGAAACGTGCACAGCTGATTGAAATTGTACACTACTGGTCATTAAAATAGCTACACCAAGAAGAAATGCAGATGATAAACGGGTATTCATTGGACAAATATATTATACTACAACTGACTTGTGATTACATTTTCACGCAGTTTGGTTGCATAGATCCTGAGAAATCAGTACCCAGAACAACCACCTATGGCAGTAATAACGGCGTTGATACGCCTGGGCATTGAGTAAACACAGCTTGGATGGCGTGTACAGGTACAGCTGCCCACGCAGCTTCAACACGATACCACCGTTCATCAACAGTAATGACTGGCATATTGTGTCGAGCCAGTTGCTCGGCCACCATTGACCAGACGTTTTCAGTTGGTGCCAGGGCAGCAGACGAATATTTTCTGTATCCAGAAATGCCCGTATAGAACCTGCAACATGCGATCGTGCATCATCATGCTGAAATGTAGGGTTTCGCAGGGATCGAATGAAGGGTAGAGCCACGGGTCGTAAAACATCTGAAATGTAACGTCCACTGTTCAAAGTGCCGTCAATGCGAACAAGAGGTGACCGAGACGTGTAACCAATGGCACCCCATACCATCACGCCGGGAGATACGGCAGTATGGCGATGACGAATACACGCTTCCAATGTGCGTTCACCGCGATGTCGCCAAACGCAGATGCGACCATCACGATGCTGTAAACAGAACCTGAATTCATCCGAAAAAATGACGTTTTGCCATTCGTCCACCCAGGTTCGTCGTTGAGTACACGATCGCAGGCGCTCCTGTCTGTGATGCAGCGTTGAGGGTAACCGCAGCCATGGTCTCCGAGCTGATAGTCCATGCTGCTGCAAACGTCGTCGAACTGTTCGTGCAGATGGTTGTTGTCTTGCAAACGTCTCCATCTGTTGACTCAGAGATCGAGACGTGGCTGCACGATCCGTTACAGCCATGCGGACAAGATGCCTGTCATCTTGACTGCTAGTGATAAGAGGCCGTTGGGATCCAGTACGGCGTTCCGTATTACTCTCCTGAACCCACCAATTCCATATTCTGCTAACAGTCATTGGATATCGACCAACGCGAGCAGCAATGTCGCGATACGATAAACCGCAGTCGCGATAGACTACAATCCGACCTTTATCAAAGTCGGAAACGTGATGGCACGCATTTCTCCTTTTTACACGAGGCATCACAACAACGTTTCACCAGGCAACGCCGGCCAACTGCGGTTTGTGTATGAGAAAACTTTCCTCATGTCAGCACGTTGTAGATGTCGCCACCAGTGCCAGCCTTGTGTGAATGCTCTGGAAAGCTAATAATTTGCATATCACAGCATCTTCTTACTGTCGGTTAAATTTCGCGTCCGTAGCACGTCATCTTCGTGGTGTAGCAATTTTAACGGCCGCGGTAGCATTCTCGCTTCCAGAGCAGGGGGTCCCGGGTTCGATTCCCCGCGGGGTTAGGGATTTTTCCTGCCTCGAGATGACTGGGTGTTGTTGTGTCGTCTTCATCATCATCATTCATCCCCATTACGGTCGGAGGAAGGCAACGGCAAACCACCTCCATTAGGACCTTTCCTAGTAAGGCGGTGCGGGTCTCCCGCATCGTTCCCCTACGCTCTGTAAAGAAGCATGGGACTTCATTTCTATTTTTTTGCAGTGTAAGCATAAATGCGTTAGTAAAATAGGACCAAAATAAAGATATCGGGCTGTGGACTTTAGAAGAAAGCATAATTCTTTGCCTCTAATGTTTGAAATATACATGATACTAACGAAAAAGGGACGGTTGGTGCCACCGTATGAACTGCGAAATGCGAGAAAGAAGCCAAACGAGAGAAAGTGATAACGTAACACTTTTATTAGTCATGATTTATATATAAAGATGTTAAAAAATTATTGCTGAGGTCGGTAATGCATGTCTGTGAGATGGCTCGCCGATGCGAGGGTGCTGGTTCTAAGCTTAGTGATGTAAGAAATTTCCACTGACCATATCTGAAGCCAAGGGAAAGAAAGATCATGTCATAAACTGTTTTTATCACCGACTCTTGTACGAATGTTCTGAGCTAAACTACAAACCTCTCTGCAATATCTTACGGAGTGAAGTCACGTGGTAAAGTTAATGGTGACCTGTCCGTCGGATGGAGCCGTTAAGCTCAGCGGCCTCCTCAAATCTATTTGAGAGTAGTAGGTGAAGTGCCGGCATTGTCTCGCCCTCCTCTCATCATCATACAACAAAAGCACGACCGTGCACTGTACATTCAACAGATACACGTAAGAATTGTCATACACGGCGAAGAAAGGGGCCATTGTGCGCTGACAACAAAGCACTTTCTGACTAGGTGGTTTAACCCACTCATTGGGGTTCCCAACCAACAATGACATAATTATGATTCAAGCAGTGTTTTTATGAAGTTCCTATGACAGCTCAAGGTCACCACACACCCTGCCCACTCTCAATGGCACCCACTTCCCCATTCATTTCTTATTTCTGCTGGGAAAAATTGTGGGTTTTATATCTATTATTATTATTTACCTACAAAAAAATTCTGTGTGAGCACTGCAGCAGGGCAGCATTGTGCAGACAATGCTACACCAAGCGTTATAATTTTTAATTTCATAGATATCATGTCTAATAACAGATAGCATCTCTCCACAGCAGGGTTTCTCAAACTGTGTTCCACGAAAAGCTATAAATAACATGACGCTTCTTAGATACACCTTTACTTATTAAAAAAATTATATTATTGTTTTTCTGTTTTAGTTATGATTGAAAATCTATATGCTCACTGAATAGAACCAATTTTTACTCATGTTAAAAAAAAATATTATTGATTTTATTAACCTTCCGAACAAACAAGGTTTTCCGTCGGCGCAGTTGGATTCTGAAGTGTCATCAGGAGAAAAACTTGGGAAACCGTGATCTACAGGGTGTCCGGCGAAGGAGCCCTCGTTTTGCAATTAAGTGTCCTGAAAACTAAGATCGATAGACGAGTTCCAATAACGGTGTTTTCATTCTGAAAGCTGTAAGAATTTTGTACAGAAATTATACAGAAGTTTCGAAATAGTTCGAAAAGTTAGTAACAGGTGGAGTTGTAAACGCAATACGTTGTGGCGATAAATAGCGCGTCACAGCTCAGAGTGAAAAGTTCCAGTATTGAAATGTGAAACGAGGTTTGCATACGGAAAGAAGACCTTGAACTCATGTATTCCACTGGACAAAGTGTTTTTCTGGGACTGGTATACCGCAGATTAGAACAGTCCTTGGGCAACAAGGCGCAGTTTTCGAACACTATTTACTGTTCCAAGAGGCCCCAATACGAAAACCATTCACACGCTCTTCGCAAATTCCAACGGACTGACAGCGTGGCTGATGATCTAGCGGGAATGTTGGTCCCAGGCAAAGTGTACTTACTCCTGAAAATGTCACTAGGCAGAACCTATATGTTTCCATTCTAGATCCAAAGCCACCAGGCCATACCTGTACGAGCCGTGCGACAGAGGGCTGGCTTTGCGAACCAGATAATGACTGATGATGAAGGATTTGATGTTGGCTGCATCTGGTTGACGGATGAAGCACACTTCCATCTGAATGGAGTCGTGGGGTTCGGAAAATCCTCCTTTACGTGAATCGAAAATACTGGATTCCACCAAAGTTTACTGTTGAGGATACGGTATGTAACAGAGGCATTGTTGCCCCTTTTTCATGCAATTTAGGATCGATTTGGCGCCTCACAGCTAGTACTAGGGGATAGACCAGGCATCGAGTGGTTCATTCAAAATGGAACCAGACAGCTGTTTCGCTTTATTGGTGAATATTTCGTAACAAAAGTCACTGCGTTGTGTTATTGGAACTTAACTGGCGCAGGGATGGATTGGTCTCCATATTAACCCAATCTGACTCCTTGTGTCTACAAACAACTTGCGGGAATTCAGCCAGGTAAAATTTACAGCGACCGCCGACATTTCGGCGGGAGTGCACCCGCCATTTACAAGACACAAACTGCAACAGACAGACGATGTACAAATATAAAACCTCGGTTATTCCGAGAACTGAGGTTTTAAATTTGCCTGTACATCGCCTGTCCGTAGCAGTTTGTGCCTTGAAAATGGCGGGGTGCACTCCCGCCGAAATATCGGCGGTTGCTGTAAATTTTACCTGGCTGAATTCCAGTAATCTGTTTGAAAACTGTATACGCCTGGGAAACTCAGGTGTTTTCTTGTATCTGTTTTCTTTGGGGTACTCTAGAAGACAATGTTTTCCGAAACCATAACCATCACGCTGTACGAGCTTGAATCGACAACCTGTGTGGCATCTGAATCCATTTCCGTTCAGGCCCTACAGCAAGTAATGGCAAATTTCGTTGTTCGTTTGTGGCACCTCCGTGCTGCGAGCTGTTAGCGTTTCGAAAAGACATTGACGTGATTGAAAAAAGCGCTCGCAGAGACTTTTTTTTTTTTTTTTTTTTTTTTTTTTTTTTTTTTTTTTTTTTTTAGTTATGAGCCTTCTGATTGGTTTGATGTGGACCGCCGCGAATTCCTCTCATGTGCCAACTTCTTCATCTCAGAGTAGCACTTGCAACCTACGTCCACAATTACTTGCTGGATGTTTTACAATCCCCGTCTCCCTCTAATACTTTGTCGTCCACAGCTCCCTCTTGTACCAGGGAAGTCATTCTCCGGTGTCTTAGGGGAGCCGGAGGTGGTCAAATCCAAAAAATTACGATTTTTTTTTTTGCTACCGAAAATTAATTGGAACATTCCTCTTTAATGTAAACTTTGAACTATTGTTCTACTCGCCCTGGAAGTGGAGTTATTACCATTTTCCCCCACGCCTACAGAGGAAATGAGCGGGCACTGAATGCATCTAACACCCTCTCGTGACTTCCTGGCGAACTGCTTCGGATTTTCTCAGCCTGTTACGCATACAGCGCCTTATGTTACGCATACAGCGAGTGTGCAAGGGTTGGCTACATTGTTTTCTGTGACAAATGAAGCGCTAAGAACGCGGAACATCGTCTCTTTGCTGTTTACCGTTTCGAATTAGTTCAGTGTTGCGCGTGTTGTTGGTAGTATTATACTTCTTGTGTAAAGCGTTGTTCTGGTTACGATGCCACGTTTTAGTAACCGTGTATATAAGAAGTGGAAGAACGTAGGGAAAAGAAAATTAACACTAATACCAAGTTGCGATACTACAATTACTGGAACAGTGCGTTATGCTAAGCAACACATGGCCGGCCATAGCCCTGTGACATCTTCTAGCAACAAGCTGACTGCTGGAAGTGACAGATTTCGTGAATATGTTAGTGACAGTGATGATATGTTTCATGACTTAGCACAGCCAGAATTGTTACACAAATGTGTACATGGAAAGACGCAGAATGCTAATGAGAGTGTAAACAATTTGATTTGGAAAGTGATTCCTAAAAGGGTGTTTGTAAGCATAAAAACACTGCACTTTAGCATTTATGATGCAATAGCAACCTACAACCAAGGGAACAGTGTGAAGTGTGAAGTTCTGAAGGCATTAGGATTTACAGCTGGGGTGAACACTGTACGAGCACTAAGAAATACTGACAGAGAAAGGATAAGAGGAGCAGAAAGAAGGGAAAGGCATATGAAGTATGATGGAACAACAGACCAGAAAAGAAGACAGAAGAGGAAGCTTTTGGAGGATGAAGAAGAAGACCCTGATAATCCATCCTATAGTGCAGGAATGTATTGAGAAACTTTGATAGCCATTTCCCATAAATTAGAATTTTTCGAATATAAGGAACATTTTCTCAAAATCCACTCAAGCTAGAGAGATGAAATTTTTATACAGCACTCCTAGTGGTCAAACTTACATTGTAACACAACCATTTGGCAATATGTTCAGTAGTTTCATTTCAGTTTAATTATAAAGCAATTATTTGTAAAAAATTTGGGTCATTAATAAAAAAAATAATTGGAAGGAAACTAGAAAAAATACTCCAAAATCCCTCTGTCATAACTGCAATACTAAACCACTCTATATGTAAAAAAAAATTCAATTTTTTATATTTCGTAGTTTATTCATAAATGTTCCTCAAACTAAGTTATTTTAACATGGGCAGCATAGGCACCTCCGGCTGCCCTTAACAGATGCTCTATCATCCTGTCCCTTGTCAATGTCTTCCACATATTCCTCTACTCTCCGATTCTGTGCAGAACCTCCTCATTCCGTACGTCATCAGTCCACATAATTTTCAACATTAGTCTGTAGAATCACATCTCAAATGCTTCATTTCTCTCCTGTTCTGGTTTCCCCATAGGCCATGTTTTACTATCGTAGAATGTTGTGCTCCAGGCGTACATTCTCAGATACACTCCTGGAAATGGAAAAAAGAACACATTGACACCGGTGTGTCAGACCCACCATACTTGCTCCGGACACTGCGAGAGGGCTGTACAAGCAATGATCACACGCACGGCACAGCGGACACACCAGGAACCGCGGTGTTGGCCGTCGAATGGCGCTAGCTGCGCAGCATTTGTGCACCGCCGCCGTCAGTGTCAGCCACTTTGCCGTGGCATATGGAGCTCCATCGCAGTCTTTAACACTGGTAGCATGCCGCGACAGCGTGGACGTGAACCGTATGTGCAGTTGACGGACTTTGAGCGAGGGCGTATAGTGGGCATGCGGGAGGCCGGGTGGACGTACCGCCGAATTGCTCAACACGTGGGGCGTGAGGTCTCCACAGTACATCGATGTTGTCGCCAGTGGTCGGCGGAAGGTCCACGTGCCCGTCGACCTGGGACCGGACCGCAGCGACGCACGGATGCACGCCAAGACCGTAGGATCCTACGCAGTGCCGTAGGGGACCGCACCGCCACTTCCCAGCAAATTAGGGACACTGTTGCTCCTGGGGTATCGGCGAGGACCATTCGCAACCGTCTCCATGAAGCTGGGCTACGGTGCCGCACACCGTTAGGCCGTCTTCCGCTCACGCCCCAACATCGTGCAGCCCGCCTCCAGTGGTGTCGCGACAGGAGTGAATGGAGGGACGAATGGAGACGTGTCGTCTTCAGCGATGAGAGTCGCATCTGCCTTGGTGCCAATGATGGTCGTATGCGTGTTTGGCGCCGTGCAGGTGAGCGCCACAATCAGGACTGCATACGACCGAGGCACACAGGGCCAACACCCGGCATCATGGTGTGGGGAGCGATCTCTTACACTGATCGTACACCACTGGTGATCGTCGAGGGGACACTGAATAGTGCACGGTACATCCAAACCGTCATCGAACACATCGTTCTACCATTCCTAGACCGGCAAGGGAACTTGCTGTTCCAACAGGACAATGCACGTCCGCATGTATCCCGTGCCACCCAACGTGCTCTAGAAGGTGTAAGTCAACTACCCTCGCCAGCAAGATCTCCGGATCTGTCCCCCATTGAGCATGTTTGGGACTGGATGAAGCGTCGTCTCACGCGGTCTGCACGTCCAGCACGAACGCTGGTCCAACTGAGGCGCCAGGTGGAAATGGCATGGCAAGCCGTTCCACAGGACTACATCCAGCATCTCTACGATCGTCTCCATGGGAGAATAGCAGCCTGCATTGCTGCGAAAGGTGGATATACACTGTACTAGTGCCGACATTGTGCATGCTCTGTTGCCTTTGTCTATGTGCCTGTGGTTCTGTCAGTGTGATCATGTGATGTATCTGACCCCAGGAGTGTGTCAATAAAGTTTCCCCTTTCTGGGACAATGAATCCACGGTGTTCTTATTTCAATTTCCAGGAGTGTATTTCTTCCTCAAATTAAGGCCTATGTTTAATTCTCTTGGCCAGGAGTTCCGTTTTTGTCAGTGCTAGTCTGCTTTTGATGTCCTCCTTGCTCCTTCCAACATTGGTTATTTTGCCGCCTACGTAGTAGAATTCCTTAACTACATCTACTTCGTGATCATCAATCCTTACGTTAAGTTTCTCGCTGTTCTCATTTCTGGTACTTCTCATAACTTTTGTCTTTCTTCGATTTACTCTCAGTCCATATCCTGTACTCATCAGACTGTTCATTCCATTCAGCAGATCACATAATTCTTCTTCAGTTTCACTCAGGACAGCAATGTCATCAAGGAATCGTATCATTGATATCCTTTCACCTTTAATTTTAATTCCACTGCTGAACCTTTCATTTATTTCCATCATTGCTTCTTCGATGTTCAGATTGAACAGTAAGGGCGAAAGACTACATCCCTGTCTTGCACCCTATTTAATCCGAGCACTTAGTTCTTGGCCATCCACTATTATTATTCCCTCTTCGCTCTTGTACATATTGTATGTTGCCCGTCTCTCCCTACAGCTTACCCCTATTTTTCTCAGAATTTCGAACATCTTGCACCATTTCACATTGTCGAATGCGTTTTCCAGTTCGACTAATCCTATGAACGTGTCTTGATTTTTCTTTAGTCTTGCTTCTATTGTCGACGGTAATGTCAAGTTTAATTATGCACAATGTTAATGTACGAGCTGCAGAATGCACAGCGCCATCTGTTAGCGGCTTTGCGAACTATTTCGAAACTTATGTTTAAAATTCTCACAGCTGTCAGAATAAACGTAGCCTGTTGTTGCAATTCTATAGATCTTAGTTTTCGAGATGTTTAATTTTGAAATCAGGGACTCCGCGCAACACCCTGTTAATTTTCACCAGCAATAGGTACATGAACTCATTGTGTCACTATTACTGGAAAGCACTGCTTCGTCACGGGAAAGTAAGCGCAAACATCCCTGGAGAACAGCAAATCGTTCCTGTCAGACTTTTTTATGTGCTAATTACAGTAATGGCTGCACGAGCCATTCAGTTGATGCCCGACTCTGATTGGGAGAGGGACTGTGATATGTTTCCCGCCTCAGTGGGAAGATGCCTGAGGGAACGAGAGACGGGGGACACGGGATTTTAACAGAGCCGGCGTCGAGATACCCTTGCTTTCTACGATGGACACACGGCTCACGATAAAATCTAAAAGGAGGATTAAATGCATGAAGCAGATACGCACAGTAATTCTCTGTAGCTCACACATATCAGAAACGAATGGTAGGCAAAGAGGTGTGCAAATAATAATCCGTATCAAAGGTACCCATGTTTAGGGAAGAACCACATCAAACACGAGCCTCATAGTTGCTCTCGTTTAGAGAGATGAAAGAAAGTCTCATTATAAAAATTTGTCTCATTCAACAAACTTCCAGGAGCGCAAGAGAGGACACCACTTCCGCATGAGTAAAAAGGAAGATCGCTTCTGACGCCAGTGCAAGTACTCGTACAAAGGAAAACAGGAAATCGCTGTTCTTAGAGGACCAGTCCAGTCTATAGTGGAGACCAGTAACGTACACTCGTGTTGTGGTACCCGATTCGGGGTAGCCGGTTCGAAACCTGTTATTGAAGAAGTTTACGTCACCAATATTTGGTCAGTAATGAGAGGCGAGATGGTGGAACGGATTTTATTTCAGTTTCCTGTATTTCATCGCAAATCTCTACACTGTGACTCATGGCGTAAACACACGTGACGTCGATTGGGACGGTAAGCTTTATTAATACAGGGTAGTTATGTGCTGGCAACCGGTTTTATTCTGTTCCTTCACATTCTCATCGTCATCAATACGACATTAAATCTCGACACACATTCGTCGCAGTCACCTTTGCGAAAGAAAAGCTCGTCTGTCAACGAAAAGAAACATTTCCAACTAGGGAGCTGATCTCTGCCTGACTCTCCAGTCAAAAGAGAACTAGTTTAACAGGCCTGTCCACGGCATGGAAATCGTTATAAACATATTTCTCTAACCTTTGTCATACGTAGTTACATATTAAGGGAGTTTCTGTAATTATTTTTTTTTTACTGTCTACGTCTTCCCACAGATAACATACACTGCTATGCAAAACTTGAGGATAAAAGCAGCTGCTGCAAATCACTGCTAAGTAAGACGATGCAACTGGGACCACATATAGAAAGAACTGCTACAGTACAGTACGAAAGGTATGACCCCGATGTCACTGTGGTTTATGTTGATGCCCTGGACTTAACAAAAGGGGGGACATGGTTCTTAAAGGGGTGTGTGATCATCACGGTCGTAATGACTGCTCTGCTACCTTGCTCCCACGACAACGCATAACGTAAGGGAGCGAGGCTGACAATTGGTGGATCGTCGTTGGTGCCTGTAGGCATGCTGAAATACATCTCTCCAACCCTTCCCACAAGCGCTCGATGGGATTTAAGTCCAGGAAACGGGAAGGAAAGTCCATTCGCTAATACCTCTCGTCCAAGGAGTTCCTCCAACTGCGCTGTTTCATGCGGTCGGGCATTGTCATTCCTACAATGAGTCACGACCGAGTGAAACCTGGGAAAGACGCACATGTGCAAGAAGCACAGCGACACAGTAATGTTGGCCGGTGAGTGTACCATGTTAAAAGATATAGAGGTCAGTCTGCACACACAACAGTATATGGACAAAAAAAAAAAAAGGAAAACACTATCGTGTTCGACAGTGTGCGTGGTTGCATTACGTGTTCCCACCTCTCATTATATGATGGTACGTAATGAACCCAGAAATTCTGTCGAACAGATCGTTTTGGTAAAGTTTGCCTGAAGATGGTGAGTAGGAAAGCTGTGGAAAAATTGCAACAACTCGACTCTGCGACTCGGCTGATAACACTAGAAGATTACATTAATTTCAAAACTTGTTATCAATTTCACACTATGTAACCTCCCCCTCACTTATCGACCTTAATGACAGTGAAAAATTAAACTGCGTGTACCTAATGGAAATTTGGGAAAAGCAATCGTCACCGAAGTTAATCTGTCGGTAAAGAGGGAGGAAAGGGTTATATCTAAATGAAAGGAAAAATGCTAATGAAACTGGTGGAAATTAATTTTGAAAAGGGGTAAAGTTAATAAAGAAAGTAAATGTGCGGCCGTTACGTTGACAATTAACTAGCGCTAATTAGATATTTGAGATTTGGGGGAAATTACGGTCGCCAGTCCTAAGGACAATTACTATAGTAACTGAAAAAGAAAGGTTATTACACATACAATTAGCACTAGAAGCGTGGCAACTGAAGGTTGACACGTGTAGTGTGAAAACTGAAAGTTTGTCAGAAGTAATAAATTTCGCTACACCCTGACTTAATTTAGCAAAAGAATTAATAAAACCGGAAAATCGAAAGTTAATTTAGTGACTGAAGTTAATAGTGAGCTTTCTTTCTGAAGCACATCGAAATTCAGTAAAATACGGTTGGTCTTGGACTACCTCAACAATCATTTCAAAAACTACTTGAATCTACGCAATTTAGAAATAAGAGATTTAACTTTGAACTTGAATTAAATGATTCCGAACAATTAACAATAGTAAAATTTAGTACGTACCAAGCTGAGCTGCAGTCACAGGTAAGCTAAAATATGGTAACAAAACTCGCACTCTTAATTTGTGCTTGTGTAATCTAAATAGTGTAGCCAGCTATAAATACTTTAACCGAATTTTGAAATTAAAGCAGTTAAAACGAGTTAGCTATATTACTTTAATGCTGGCGTTTGAATTTCAACGACACTCGGGTTCATTTCGGAAAAGGAAGGGACTCTGCTTGGTAATGCAATTGGGACAATGAGCAACAAACGTTCATGCTAAGTTGCTGTAATTATAGTGACGAAAATGGAACAGTTTGAAAAGCTGAGGTCTGCCATACAGTTCTAAAACTTTACGTGCGTCCAGTCTTCCTTGTCGGTTGATTGAAGGTTTGAAGCCGTCGGTCGAGGAGGTGGCGACAGTCACTCATTGTCGGCCGTCGCTGTTGCAGAAGCTGGATGTTGGCGCGCCTTCTTCTCGACACGGTCACCAGACGAAACGGGCTCTTGATGTGCGCTAGTTAATGTTTCCCGTCCGCGACACCATGTCAGAAACTATCATCGCAAGTCGAGCGCAATTACATGCTGCCAAACCCCGAAAGCGCGGCAACTCGCGGGAGCGTCACACAACACACCTGCTCCACTCGCTACCCCAGCCCGACTCCTTCTGCTCAGCCCGCGCTCCACGCGGCAGAGTTAACACTACCAAAGATCCTACACACTTTGATTCTTCACACGACCTATCGACGTAATCGTTCGATAGCAGTTTTCCCTAGGCAAGACCCAGCGTAAAAATACAAATAATATTTACGAAACAAACCAATTATACATCGACATAAATGCATAAATATACAAATAGTAAAACAATTACAATATACAAAGAGACAGAAATGTCATATCTTGAGGTAACAAAGCAAGGGAAGAAAATAATAGCACAACAGATGGAAATAGGAGGATATGCATTTCCGGCGTTACAATTACCTTAGCCGGCCGTGCGGTTCTAGGCGTTACAGTCTGGAACCGAGCGACCGCTCCAGTCGCAGGTTCGAATCCTGCCTCGGGCATGGATGTGTGTGATGTCATTAGGTTAGTTAGGTTTAATTAGTTCTAAGTTCTAGGCGACTGATGACCTCAGAAGTTAAGTCGCATAGTGCTCAGAGCCAAAAAATGTCACACTACCTTGTATAATCTTCACGTCATATAGCAATTAGCAGATTAGCTTATAACATGTGTAAGCATATGTAAACTTTTGTAGTTCTTCCCCCGTTATGATGAGGATAATGAAACCAAAAAGGGACCGTTCAGTTCCATTACATCTCATAACATGGATTTGTCGATTGGTGCCAGGGAAGAAAACATAACTTCCCTCCACTTTACCATAAGCACACGATGGAAGACTAATGTGATGCTGATGATACCTGAAACTGGCATGATTGATGCTATGGGGTGCGATGGCTGCTCCGAAAGTCCTTGAACATTGACAGTGACAAACTGATAGCAAATAGCATACTTGTGGGCAAGCTCCTAAGTACTCCCACCGTTAATCCATCAAACTGCTTGCTAGCAGCCGTGCAAATTCAATTTCTTCCACTGATGTTTGAACTGCACATCTTCCGGCCTCCCTCGAGGTGTTCCGCCCCTGGATAGCATCCCTGACGGACCCTAAAATTCGTCGAGTTCTGCAATGGCAGCTCACGGAAAACGAATCGTCTGTGTCAATGACCAGTAGACTGCCAACTAGGTTAAATGCAGAGCGATTTGCGGCAAACACTGAAGCTGTCACAGCGCTGGGAGCGACCGAGCGGCGAGGTCTGCAAGTAAAGCACAATGACAGCACGGAAGCTGAGAGATACCATCATACTTGTGGGGTCTTTCCCACTCGTCCCTAATAGGGTGCCTACGGGATGCAACGTTCTCGGAACGCTAGACAACAATTCAAACAAATAACATTAGTGGCTTTATTTCTATAAAGCAACTGACAATACTTAGCTTAGGAGATTTACAAGTAGCAGTCGCAAACGCGGGGCGACAGGCAATATAATTTACAGTCCTTTATATGCGAAATGTTCAAGCAAGCTGACACACGCCACTGATAACTAACGTCCGCGATCCGGTGCCGATCTGCGAAGCCGAGGCTAGCAGGCGCGGCGTCTATATTCCTTCTTCCAGGGTCGCTTTTGGCGCAGCTCGGTTCAATTCCGCGCACCAGTAGCCGCTGTTTCCTCACCGCCATCTTTGCTCTTGCGTTCCGCATCTTCGTTCCGGTTCTTGTGGTTACGCCAGAACAATAGTAGTGGCAAAGCCTAGTTTCGTAAGGAAAGGTAGGGACAACACAACTTTAAGTCAGCAGAAAAGAGCGTCTGAAAGGTCAAGTTGCGAAAGTCTGAAGTCACTAGGAGAGCTGGCAACTAGGACATATGATATCCCACCGACGCAGGGCACAAGGTCCAAATGGCTCTGAGCTATATGCGACTTAACTTCTGAGGACATCAGTCGCCTAGAACTCAGAACTAATTAAACCTAACTAACCTAAGGAAGACACACACATCCATGCCCGAGGCAGGATTCGAACCTGCGACCGGGGCGCAAGGGAAGCGTCAACATAAATAAGTCACTCTTCTTAACAAATGTCTGATTGATGACTGCTGAGTGCTGATCGTCGACTGTCCAGTGCGTAAGTCTGCCCCTGCGTTAGGTGCAGTTATCCGGTGAGAGGGGACGTTATGGAGATCGACCCTCAGCACGCTTAGATGTCTTCGATCACCTACGGAACCGCGAGTTCGGCTGGATGCTGCTGGATGCTGCTGCTGCAGTTGCACTACCAACTTCCGGGGCGAAACTGATAACGCACCCAGGCCGCCATCGCCCCGCAGTCCTGCTAGAGGCTTGACCTGCGAGAACTGGATGCTGTCCGTCATCCATTTTCGAGTGGGTGAGTGGCGCTGCAGCTCATTCCATTCCTGTGGCAGACACCAATGCTCATGTCTCCTTAACGGGGGCTAAGAGCTAACCCCTGCAAGCCAGTGAATATTTCAGCTGGTCCTGGGTCGAGCCTCCAGGGTGCAAGTCGACGTCCATGAGAACCCTTTGGAAATCGATATGCAGAGCTGGAGACCTCTGGATTTCGCGCTCGACGGTCGCTAGTGATGAAACAGCTGTCAACCGACGTTTCACTATGCTGGCGATACTGCGAGTGTATCGCACGCTGACGTTCCGCTGCTGACGGGGTGCTACTCCGCCCGTCCAATTATGGCATGGCGCTTTGGACCGCCTTATAAACGTGTTATTGTCAACGATGTTCCCTGGGCGCACTGGAACGTGTATAGGACCTCACCACTACATCCTGCCTGGCCCTGAAAATGCACACTGCTACAGGTCCTTCTTCGACAAATCCTTCACTGTAGAAGTAACCCCTCGTAATAGATTATTTGCTGAGGTTCCTTAGGCGTAATACGAGGTGCATTCAAGTTCTAAGGCCTCCGATTTTTTTTTCTCCGGACTGGAATGAGATAGAAACATGTGCATTGTTTTACAATGAGGCCGCGTTCATTGTAAATATGTCCCAGAGATGGCAGCATCGTACGGCAGATGGAATTTTACCGCCAGCGGCGAGAATGAGAACTGTTTTAAATACTTAAAATTGCGACGTTTTCCTAACTTGAACAGCGTGCAATCATTCGTTTTCTGAATTTGCGTGGTGTGAAACCAATTGTGATTCATCGACAGTTAAAGGAGACATGTGGTGATGGAGTTATGGATGTGTCGAAAGTGCGTTCGTGGGTGCGACAGATTAATGAAGGCAGAAGATCGTGTGGCAACAAACCGAAACAACCTCGGGCTCGCACAAGCCGGTCTGACGACATGATCGAGAAAGTGGAAAGAATTGTTATGGGGGATCGCCGAATGACTGTTGAACAGATCACCTCCAGAGTTAGCATTTCTGTGGGTTCTGTGCACACAATCCTGCATGACGACCTGAAAATGCGAAAAGTGTCATCCTGGTGGGTGTACCCACGAATGCTGACGGACGACCACATGGCTGCCCGTGTGGCATGTTGCCAAGCAATGTTGACGCGCAACGACAGCATGAATGGGACTTTCTTTTCGTCGGTTGTGACAATGGATGAGACGTGGATGCCATTTTTCAATCCAGAAACAAAGCGCCAGTCAGCTCAATGGAAGCACACAGATTCACCGCCCACAAAAAAATTTCGGATAACTACCATTGCTGAAAAAATGATGGTGCCCATGTTCTGGGACAGCGAGGGCGTAATCCTTACCCATTGCGTTCCAAAGGGCACTACGGTAACAGGTGCATCCTACGAAAATGTTTTGAAGAACAAATTCCTTCCTGCACTGTAACAAAAACGTCCAGGAAGGGCTGCGCGTGTGCTGTTTCACCAAGACAACGCAGCCGCACATCGAGCTAACGTTACGCAACAGTTTCTTCGTGATAACAACTTTGAAGTGATTCCTCATGCTCCCTACTCACCTGACCTGGCTCCTAGTGACTTTTGGCTTTTTCCAACAATGAAAGACACTCTCCGTGGCCGCACATTCGCCAGCCGTGCTGCTATTGCCTCAGCGATTTTCCAGTGGTCAAAACAGACTCCTAAAGAAGCCTTCGCCGCTGCCATGGAATCATGCCGCCAGCGTTGTGAGAAATGTGTACGTCTGCAGGACGATTACGTCGAGAAGTAACGCCAGTTTCATAGATTTCGGGTGAGTAGTTAATTAGAAAAAAAATCGGAGGCCTTAGAACTTGAATGCACCTCGTAGCAACCGCTTCACTTTCCTTAATAGCACCATATCGCGTTATCTAGAAGATATTGACATGTTGTTCGTTGTGGGTAATCTTTGGAATTTCTTTTCGTCATACACTAGGAGGTGTTAACTGCTTCCCCTGTTTGTATGCCGCCTGGAAGGCGGAGCATGGGTCTGCTCCTGTAAGCTGAAGGGTAGGCCGAATGTAGGAAGCGAGTAGGAGCAGGTGGGGTAAAACTCTCTGTACTGCGTATAGGTTAAACTGGTTTTACTATATCACAACAATATTAACTTGAATAGATAAACTGTTACCTAACTTTGGCTGAGATGCACGTAGATTCGAAGCCGGATGTAGCGAAGCTAACAAGTTACACAGGCAAGAAAAACGCCGGCGATTGAACCGCAAAAAAGGCGGCACACACGACAGTGCACCAGCACACACCTCAGCATGGGACTGATGACCTCAGATGTTAAGTCCCATAGTGCTCAGAGCCATTTGAACCATTACCTCGGCATTGTTGGATATAGGATTCCAACTCGTTTCACATCCCCTCTGTTCTCCAGAATTGGCTCCCTCTAACTACTATTTGTTCCCCAATTTGAAGAAACGGCTGGCGGGACAACGATTTTGTTCAAACGAGGATGTGATTGCAACAACTAGTAGCTATTTTGCAGACTTTGACAATTCCTACTATCCGGAAGGGATCAACAAATTAGAACAGCATTGGACGAAGTGTATAAGTCTAAAAGGAGACTATGTCAAAAATAAGAAAGGTTTACCCCAAACTCGTAAATAGTTTTTTTTTTTTTTTGCACAGACTTTTCAACCGCTTCTCGTAGTTTTTTTCCAACAGAACGCAAATTTTTCAGCAACGACATTATCCTGTACACGGGAGTTAGCGTCTCATATCTCTTGGGTATTTTATTTCATATGTCGGAATACTTTCATGTTTTCACTATAAAATATGTATCATAGACATGTAAACTTTTAGAATGTTCATGCCAGCCGGTGTGGCCGTACGGTTAAAGGCGCTTCAGTCTGGAACCGCGTGACCGCTACGGTCGCAGGTTCGAATCCTGCCTCGGGCATGGATGTATGTGATGTCCTTAGGTTAGTTAGGTTTAATTAGTTCTAAGTTCTAGGCGACTGATGACCTCAGAAGTTAAGTCGCATAGTGCTCAGAGCCATTTGAACCATTTTTTGGAATGTTGATAATTTTTTCCCTCTGAATATGTAACTGTTTCTGTGTTTTTTTTCAGCGCTTGAAAAGAAAATTATTTCTATTTTAAACTGCTTGTAACATTAATGTTTATTTTTACGTAAATACTGGCAGGATTTTTTTCGGAATTTTAACTGAGATTGGAAATTATCACTAACTGCAATAGTGTAATAAAGCTAAGCGACCTTGACTTGTGTAGTCTCGTGACGGTCACTTTAGAGGATCTCGGAGTAGCCAGCCACGGGGATCTGCGAATGCCATTAGTCCACCTCGCAGAGTTCGCGCCCGCGGTGCGCCTACTGTTAAACCCCTGCGGCCGGGCCGGAGTGACGGAGTGAACCAACTTCGGCTGCGTTGCGCCCGTCTCCACGGCGACGGCCTTCTCCCATCCAGCTCCCATCTGTGCAGAGATTGGAGTGCGATCGCCGTAATTACGTCTGTGGCGCGCTGCAAATGGCGGCGACTTCTGCGGCCACCGCTCTCTGTCAGCGCCCGCATTCTCACGCTTAGTCCTGCCGGAGAGGGTCCACAGTCTCGGGGAAGACTGCTGAGGACGTGCAAGCCCAAGGAGTCCACTGCAGCCGCTACCATCTGGAACATTCTGTGTCTCGTAAGGAAACTTAACCTTCGAGGATTCTCCAGAAATGACAGCAGAGGTCCGCATAGCAATTTTTCACTGTAAGTGATAAGTACGTATTGTAAGGTGAGCATATCCTCAGAGACCTCGGAAACCACGGTGCGTAATTTTATATACACTGAATACAACGAAGCTCCAAAAAAATTGTATAGGCATCCGTATTCAAATACGTAAAGATCTGTAAACAAGCACAATACGGCACTGCCGTCGGCAACGCCTATTATAGGACACAAAGTATCTGGTGAAGTTGTTAAATCGGTTAGTGCTGCTACAACTTCATGTTATCAATATTTAAGTCAGTCTGAATGTGGTCGGCGCACGACCCGTACGAATGTAAAGTGAATATCAGGAATCTGGTAAAACATTAAATCTTCGACACTGATGTGGCCAGAGAAAGATCCTACAAGAATGGGACCAACGACGACTGAAGAGAATCGTTCAACTGACAGAAGTGCAACCCTTCCGCAAATTACTGCAAATTTCATTGCTGGGCCATCAACAAGTGTCAGCGTGCAAACCATTCAGCGAAAAATCATCGATATTGGCTTTCGGAGCCTAAGGCTCACTGGTGTACCCTTGATGACTGCATGACACAAAGCTTTACGGATCGCCTGGGCCTGTCAACACCGATATTGGACTGTTGATGACTGGAAAAATGTTGCCTGGTCGGACGAGTCTCGTTTCAGACTGTATCGAGCGGATGGACATGCACCGGTATGGAGACAATCTCATGAATCCATGGACCCTGCCTCAGCAGGGGACTTTTCAAGCTGATGGAGGCTCTGTAATGGTGTGGGGCTTGTGCAGTAGTAGTTATATGGAGCCCCTGATACTTTTAGATACAACTCTGACAGGTGACACGTACGTAAGCATCATTTCTGATCACCTACATCAATTCATGTCCATTGTGCATTCCGACAGACTTGGGAAGTTGCAGCAGGACAATGGAACACCCTGCACATCCAGAATTGCTACAAAGTGGGTCCAGGAATACTCTTTTCAGTTTAAACAGTTCCGCTGGCCACCAAACTCCCCAGCCATGAACATTATTTAGCATATGTGGGATGCCTTGCAACGTGCTGTTCAGAAGAAATCTCCACCCCCTCGTACTCTTACGAATTATGGACAGCCCTGCAGTATTCATGGTGTCAGTTCTGTCCAGCACTACTTCAGATATTAGTTGAGTCCATGCCACGTCGTGTTGTGGCACTTCTGCGTGCTCGCGGGGCCCCTACACGATATTACACAGGTGTACCGGTTTCTTTGGCTCTTCAGTATATACTCGTATATATGCATTTATTTGTTTTATGTACAACAACGTCTGTCTTCCGCTGCAGTTTTTACCCTCTATAGTATCCTGAAATATCATGGAGATTATTTCCTGATGTGTCGACACATGTTCTATCATCCTATACCTCCTTCTCAATCTTTTCCATACATTTCTCTCATAACCGTCTTTCTGGAGAAGTCCCTCATTTCTTGTATTTTCTATATCCTTTTGTAACACCCCATCTCAAATGCGTCAATTCTCTTCTTTTCCAGTTTTCCCACATCCCATGATTCACTTCCATACGTTTCTGTGCTTATTTACATTACTAAGCGAATATACTGGGGCTCAGAACGCAAACACATAGGTAGCCTACCGAGCGGCTTCCACGGCCAACCAAAATTTAATTATCAGTATTAAAATAAATAGTGACCGAATCTAAAAAATTTAAAATGCTGACATAATCTACTCTTTAGTGTTATAATAATATTATTTGAAATGTTCAACATAGTAAGCCAAGTATTTACAGTTATAAACTGTTTCTTGAGGCAGAGTAACTCAACGCGCAAATACTGAAACTACACTCTGTAACAAAATTTGTGTCCCTTTCTTGAAACCCCGTAACTGGCTCCTATTGCAGCCTATATGTTTGAAATTTGCCTCAAAAGTGCCTACAGCCTTCCTTTATAATGGTCCAAAAGCATGGTGCCCTGCGACCTCTCCCCCTTCGTCCCGACGACGGTTCTAACAGCAACGTGTCCAAAAAATCGGAAAACAGGCCAGTGCTCAGACGTTCATGTGAGATGTATGGCGGGTTAGCGGTGTCACATTGCCTCCAAATTTCACCAAAACTCTGCCCAACACCACGGTTGACGTGTCACACGATCAGAAAGTTGTCGCACCCCGTCTTACCCACATTTCACGCTCTAAAGTCTCTGCGATGGAGATCACAACCGCGATGGCCTTTTGTGTAGCCGGGGAAGACAATTTCAGACACATCCCTGTTCAGAATCAACACGAAAAGAACTCGGAAGGGGTGTTAATGAAACTACCCCTTCCTCTGGGACATTCATTTCCATTCATTTCGTAGTCGAAAACGACAGTTCGCAGAACGATTAATGACAGGACGATGTTCTCGACGAAGTTCGACTCCGCTACAGCTCTCCGAACAACCCTTCTCTGAAGGCATCGTGGGGCCACTGAATGGGATCTCATCCCCATGGATTGTAAAGCGACCGCAATTTTTGCCCTGGTAGACAGGGTGGAACTACTAGGGACCATTCAAAGCTTTTCAACGAAATCTGAAGCAGCAAACTGTAGTTACACTTTCTCAGCCCTTTTAGTTTGTAGTATTTCTGGCTTTGCACCCATCATATTCAGTTACTAGAAACTCTTAGAGCACTTGAGAAGGCAGTTGTGGAAGATGACGTAATGTGGTGTGAAGTTCTGATGTGAGATGGTTTCTTCGGTACGGGTATCCCGAGGAAGACCGCCCAGATTGTGGTCCTTATCCGCTATTGGCTGCTGTGTTCGGAAGCAGTGCGCCAAAATGATAAACTTCTGTTATTAATATTAGAATAACTAATCAGTGAGTTTACTTGCATTTCATACAAAGACATCTCCCAATAGCAGGCTATCATTCCATTATTTCAAAAGTGTTAATTGCCAGCAGCATAACAGACAACTGCTAAACGAAACGGCAGACGAATCACTTCGTAAATCTTAGGTTCGTGCCTAACTTGGATGGCGGGCGAAATGGTTCGGCTGTAAGATCAGAGTTAGTTCGGCAGTCTTGGAAGACAGACATCTGGTTTGCCTTGATTGGTGTCTGTTAAGGACTTAATTAGAAAGCTATTTTTATCTGGACATGTAATTCAGAACGATGTGATAGTAAATACGTATATAAGCAGATGATTGCATTTTTTTTAAATTTTCTATAAAAGTGTGAAGAAAGGAAATTATTTGTCATTCGTAAAGTGGGGTATAATTGTGCAGTTTCTCGGTTTCTGTTTATGAAAAGCGAGTGCAATACCATATAACTGAAAATTTTAGAATTCATATAAAATCAGTTCCTCGCTTTGATTTTATTACAGCCTCAAGATAACGAATTCATGACCCACGGGCTGTTTCCCGCGCAGGGAACAACCACTATAGAAGACGGTAGGCTGGTGAACATTTATTACACTACTGGCCATTAAAATTGCTACACCACGAAGATAACGTGCAACAGACGTGAAATTTAGCCGACGGGAAGAAGATCCTGTGATATGCAAATGATTAGCTTTCCACAGCATTCACACAAGATTGGCGCCGGTGGTGACACCTAAAACGTGCTGACTTGAGAAAAGTTTCCAACAGATTTCTCATACACAAACAGCAGTTGACCGCCGGCCGGAGTGGCCGAGCGGTTCTAGGCGCTTCAATCAGGAACCGCGCGACCGCTACGGTCGCAGGTTCGAATCCTGCCTCTGGCATGGATGTGCGTGATGTCCTTAGGTTAGTTAGGTTTAAGTAGTTCTAGTTTCTAGGGGACTGATGACCTCAGATGCTAAGTCCCATACTGCTCAGAGCCATTTTTGAACAGCAGTTGACCAGCGTTGTCAGGTGAAACGTAGTTGTGATGCCTCGTGTAAGGAGCAGAAATGCGTACCATCACGTTTCCGACTTTGATAAAGGTCGGATTGTAGCCTATCGCGATTGCGGTTTATCGTATCCCGACATTGATCCTAGCGTTGGTCGAGATCCAATGACTGTTAGCAGAATATGGAATCGGTGGGTTCAGGAGGGTAATACGGAACACCGTGCTGGATCCCAACGGCCTCGTATCACTAGCAATCGAGATGACAGGCATCTTATCCGCATGGCTCTAACAGATCGTGCAGCCACGTCTCGATCCCTGAGTCAACAGATGGGGACGTTTGCAAGACAACCATCTGCACGAACAGTTCGACGGCATTTGCAGCAGCGTGGACTATCAGCTCGGAGACCATGGCTGCGGTTATCCTTGACGCTGCATCACAGATAGGAGCGCCTGCGATGGAGAACTCACCGACGAGCTTGGGTGTACGAACCCAGGTTCTGGGTACAGCATCATGATGGTCGTATCCGTGTTTGGCGACATCGCGGTGAACGCACATTGGAAGAGTGTATTCGTCATCGCCATACTGGCGTATCTCCCGGCGTGATGGTATGGGGTGCCACTGGTTACACGTCTCGGTGACCTCTTGTTCCCACTGACGGCACTTTGAACAGTGGACGTTACATTTCAGATGTGTTACGACTCCTTGGCTCTACCCTTCATTCGATCCCTGCGAAACCCAACATTTCAGCAGGATAATGCAAGACCGCATGTTGCAGGTCCTGTACGGGCCTTTCTGGATACAGAAAATGTTCGACTGGTGCCCTGACCAGCACATTCACCAGATCTCTCACCAATTGAAAACGTCTGGTCAATGATGGCCGAGCAACTGACTGGTCACAATACGCCAGTCACTACTCTTGATGAACTGTGGTATCGTGTTGAAGCTGCATGGGCAGCTGTACCTGTAAACGCCATCCAAGCTCTGTTTGACTCAATGCCCAGGCGTATCAAGGCCGTTATTACGGCCAGAGGTGGTTGTTCTGGGTACCGATTTCTCAGGATCTATGCACCCAATTTGCGTGAAAATGTAATCACATGTCAGTTCTAGTATAATATATTTGTCCAATTAATACCCGTTTTTCATCTGCATTTCTTCTTGGTGTAGCAATTTTAATGGCCATTAGTGTAGAACATTCCGCTCAGACCGGTGGAAGCAAACAGGCACCTCCTGTGTACTGCAGTCTTAGAACAAATGAATTCAGTGACATCTCATCTCTGGCTACACAGAGGAGGTATGAAGAAGAGAAATTTTCTAGGGAAGGGTGTTTGTTATATGCACGCAAATCTCTCTCACTCGAATTTTCCCGTTTTCAACTTGCAGTGTGTTTCCCGTCCTAAAGTGGCGTTATCACAGGGGCGCAGCAATTAACACATGCGTGAAAGAAACGGCAGAGGGTCCTTTACAGCCCCTAGGTACCGAACACCACCGGTGCCATCAGTGCACCTTCGTTAAGCACTGTAAAAATTTACTGACATAGAGATCTCGACACCCATTCAGCTGAGAGACTCTCTGCTGCTCCTTTAGCGCCTGAGGGCACGCAACCCTTTCCACTTCTGACAGGTTCCGCATGCGTGGAAGCAGGCTCTAGAGCAGCAGTGTAGCGAGAGCCTGCTCAATAGGTGTCAAAGTCTCCGTACATTTTTACAGAGTTGAACAAAGGTGCAAGGGTGACACCGAGGGTCTTAACAAACTGGAGGGACCTATATGGTCCAATTGCTGTCTTACTCATGCACATGTCGATGTTGTAAACCCCTGTGATCTCGCCACTTGAGGGTACGAAACAAGAGGGCTGCAAAAACAAAGATTTCTTCGGATCACGTTAAAATTTCGTTGAATGGCTTTCAACAGTCCCTAGGGGTTCTACCCTTTATAACAGTGTAACACATTTAGCGGGGTTGCAGCTCCCCACGATTCTTTAGAAAACGGAATCGTCTGGCTGGGTGTCACCACTGACGAAAATTGTCAAGAATGTCATCCTGTTACTCACCACACTGCGAACTGTCGGTTTCATCCGCAAAATGTATGAAAATGAACATCCCAAGGGAAGGGATGGTTTCATTGACACCATTTATGTCACCTTCACAGGCATTTTCGTATCGATTCTGAGCAGCAGTGTGTATGAATATGATGTTTGCCCCGACCAAGAAAACTGCGTGATTTCAACGCTGCGCATCGCGTTTCTGATCTCCATCCAAGATGCTTCAAAAGAAGGGGTGAAAGATCGGTGCGAGAGGGTTTAACGACTTTCCCACCGTGTGACACGTCCATGTTGGGCAGAATTGTGGTGAAATTTGGTGCAAATGTGACTTCATTTTCCCACCTTACACCCCGCGTGAACTTCTGAACTCTAGCCTTTTTTATTCGCATGTGTCGACGAATTGCTGTCCGAATCGTGCAGAGATCTAAGTTGACGCAAAAGGGCGCCATGTTTTTACACCACTAGAGAGGAATACTTTTGGCAGCTTTGAGACAAATTTTAAAGGTCTATTTCGCAATGGAAGACAATTGCGGGGTTTCAAGAATGTGAGAACTTAACTGTGTTGCGCAGTGTATATTTATCCAGTATTTGAGAGTGAGAGCACTTAATTACTTGCAAGAAACTTTACACATTATTTCAAACCTACAAGAAACATTAATTTCGTTGAGACGTCTCAAAAAATGATGTACGAAACAAGAGCATCGCTTACTACACATTCGCTGTTCACGCAGAAAGACTGCCGCTTCAGGAATGCCTTTTTAATTTATTACTTCTTTACTACTAACTATATTCGCCAAGTATTTATAGGCTGTATGCACAGACAACTTACATCATTCTACGACACATAGTTTAGGAGATATGAAGTCATACACGTCAAGAAAACCTAACTTCTAGAGTTACAAACTGTGTATATATCACGAAGCGAATACCCAAAGTACTGTTTGAAAATGAGAGCGCGTAGCGAATTTCGACAAACTTTAAATATTCCTTCCTTCTTCACGAGCCGCTACCGATACTCTTATGCTGAACTTAGTAATCTAAATAACACAACAGCTTATTTAGTTATGAGTCAACCTCCATCTGGTTCAATTTAATCGACAGCAATATACGAGGGTTGGAACTTAAACAGTGGCAACTATTTATTTTATTTATTTATTTATTTATTGTTCCGTGGGACCAAATTAAGGAGAAGTCTCCGTGGTCATGGAACGAGTCAATACATGAAATTATAACACCATATTAGAAACAGATAAAATGAAATATTAAAAAAAAACATATTTAGGTAACAAGTCGTAAGTTTAAATGAAGACAATCAACAATGTAACACTGGAATTTGCTTAATTTTTTAGCTCTTCCAGGAGCTCCTCGACAGAATAGAAGGAGTGAGCCATTAGGAAACTCTTCCGTTTAGACTTAAAAGAGTTTGGGCTACTGCTAAGATTTTTGAGTTCTTGTGGTAGCTTATTGAAAATGGATGCAGCAGAATACTGCACTCCTTTCTGCACAAGAGTCAAGGAAGTGCATTCTACATGCAGATTTGATTTCTGCCTAGTATTAACTGAGTGAAAGCTGCTAACTCTTGGGAATAGGCTAATATTGCTAACAACAAACGACATTAAAGAAAATATATACTGTGAGGGCAATGTCAGAATTCCCAGATTTTTGAATAGGGGTCGACAAGAGGTTCTCGAACTTACACCACATATAGCACGAACAGCCCGTTTTTGAGCCAAAAATACCCTTTTTGAATCAGAAGAATTACCCCAAAAAATAATACCATACGACATAAGCGTATGAAAATATGCGAAGTAGACTACTTTTCGTGTTGAAGTGTCACTTATTTCAGATACTGTTCTAATGGTAAATAAAGCAGCATTTAGCTTCTGAACAAGATCCTGGACATGAGCTTTCCACAACAGCTTACTATCTATCCGAACGCCTAGGAATTTGAACTGTTCCGTCTCGCTTATAATATGCCCCTTCTGTCTGATCAAAATATCGGTTCTTCTTGAATTGTGAGTTAGAAACTGTAAAAACTGAGTCTTACTATGATTTAGCATCAAATTATTTTCCACAAGCCACGAACTTATTTCATGAACTACATTATTTGTTACTGTTTCAATATTAGGGCAACTACACTCCTGGAAATGGAAAAAAGAACACATTGACACCGGTGTGTCAGACCCACCATACTTGCTCCGGACACTGCGAGAGGGCTGTACAAGCAATGATCACACGCACGGCACAGCGGACACACCAGGAACCGCGGTGTTGGCCGTCGAATGGCGCTAGCTGTGCAGCATTTGTGCACCGCCGCCGTCAGTGTCAGCCAGTTTGCCGTGGCATACGGAGCTCCATCGCAGTCTTTAACACTGGTAGCATGCCGCGACAGCGTGGACGTGAACCGTATGTGCAGTTGACGGACTTTGAGCGACGGCGTATAGTGGGCATGCGGGAGGCCGGGTGGACGTACCGCCGAATTGCTCAACACGTGGGCGTGAGGTCTCCACAGTACATCGATGTTGTCGCCAGTGGTCGGCGGAAGGTGCACGTGCCCGTCGACCTGGGACCGGACCGCAGCGACGCACGGATGCACGCCAAGACCGTAGGATCCTACGCAGTGCCGTAGGGGACCGCACCGCCACTTCCCAGCAAATTAGGGACACTGTTGCTCCTGGGGTATCGGCGAGGACCATTCGCAGATCTCCGGATCTGTCCCCCATTGAGCATGTTTGGGACTGGATGAAGTGTCGTCTCAGGCGGTCTGCACGTCCAGCACGAACGCTGGTCCAACTGAGGCGCCAGGTGGAAATGGCATGGCAAGCCGTTCCACTGGACTACATCCAGCATCTCTACGATCGTCTCCATGGGAGAATAGCAGCCTGCATTGCTGCGAAAGGTGGATATACACTGTACTAGTGCCGACATTGTGCATGCTCTGTTGCCTGTGTCTATGTGCCTGTGGTTCTGTCAGTGTGATCATGTGATGTATCTGACCCCAGGAATGTGTCAATAAAGTTTCCCCTTCCTGGGACAATGAATTCACGGTGTTCTTATTTCAATTTCCAGGAGTGTATTTATTCACAACCGATACAAAAGAGTTACATGTTTACACCTTTTACTGTACTTCAAAGTAGTTGTGTAGAACTCGTTGCCAGCGATGTGGAAGGCGTAGTATACCGTTAGCAGAGCCTATTCTCTTGATGGTGCGAATGGAGCTGTCTACTGACTGTCGAATCTCTGGAACACTTCTGAAGCGAATGCCACGAAGTGGTTCCTTCATCTTCAGAATCAAGTCAAAGTCACAATGACTTAAGTTCGGGGACTATGGTGGATGGTACAGCACTTTCCAGTCCCATCGACCAAACAGAGCAGCCACAGCTTGCGCATTATGCGCCCGCGCATTGTCGTGAAAATGATGGTTGGATTGCGCAGAAAGTGTCGCCGCTTCTTTCGCAAAGATGGTCGCAGGTGATGCTCCAAAATCGAACAGCAATAGTTTGTATTGATGGTTTGCAGTGGAGGAACGTAATGCGTTAGGATAACACCACCACAGACGTACACGAGAATCACCGTAACTTCAGACCGCTCCATTCGCACCATCAACACAACAGGCTCTGCTAACGGTATACTACGCTTTCCACATCGCTGGCAACGGGTTCTACACAACTCTGGTGACTACTTTGAAGGCCAGTAACAGGCGCGAACATGTAACTCTTTTGCATCAGTTGTGAATAAATAGTTGCCATTATTTAAGTTCCATCCCTCGTATAAATTACTTTCAGATAGTAAAAAGAAGAATGGGAAATGTGTTTAATGGTTATTTAATTTCTGCGCACTATCTGAGACATCTTCAAGTATCCCTGTTGGTAGGACTACCCTCTGAGAGCTTAAGTACCTTGGTGATACATCACCTCTTCAGTTCGGCTAATTTAAGTACTATAGACTGATTTCAGTCAGACGAATGAATGGATAGTTCAGTCAATTAAAACACTAAAAAGTTGTTTCCGTTGAAAGAACTAATTAATGGCTCAACCGAAAGAAAAATTAAACACTTGAAAAGAAAGACTGAATAATTCAATCAATATCCAGAACACAACGAACTGTGCCGACTGTCTTCGCCTGTTGCTCCCACAGACTTCTTTTTTGCGAAAGAAATTAATAAATAACAAGTAACCAATACGTAAAGCTAAAAAATGCGAGAGAAATACTACCCCAACAAGTATGAAACGACACTACGCGCATAATTAAGAAAGTCTTTGTCGTGGGAACAGCTGCATGATTCATTTCCGTCCTTCAACGGTGTCCATGCCCTGCGACAAGTTTCTTAAAAGTCGATCATCGCTTTGGATTTGGGAGGACAGTTTACAGCAGACGTGATATTTCGCTCCGCTGCGAAGTGTTGGGCGTGGATTGATACAATTGAAGCTGGACTTCAGATACTAACGAAACTGGACTTCTGGTACAAACTAAACTGGAATTCTGACACAAATGAAACTGGCAATCTGACAAAAGTAAACCTGAGGTACGACACAGTGCAGCTGCCAAAAAAATAAGCTGATGCTGGGAATATTTGTGCTTACCAGCTACGTTCAGTTAGTGCTGGTATCCTTTAAAGAAGGATCAATTTGAGTCAATTTCTCATAATTACTTTGCATGTAGTTTTCCAGGGCCTCCGTCGTATACGTCTCTCACACGAGCGCAGAAACGCGGTTGTAGTGAGCTGCAACAAGCACAGGACACAGTTCAAGATAGAATAACTGTCTTGCACCAATACGCCACGAGAATTAGCTCCTTCGTAATACGAGGAGCCTCGTTTATTGTTTACCATCGCACAGCGAGCCAGCCACCTCTCTTCAAGACATGGACATAGGAGAAAAATGCATATAAAATCCTAAATAACGATGTTCCTATTTTATTCTTTTCGGTCGCTTATTAGGAATTACAAAATTCAAAATGTTAGATCCATTTTGGTGGATCAAAAACAGTAAATTTTACCGGCTCGAGTAAAACTTTGGGTATAAAGGATAGTGAGGTCGGCGATAATAAATCAGAAGTCGCCTTTGCCGTATTGAAATGTTTTATTCGATTATAAATCGAAATCATAGTCACACTCATCGCTTGTCTTTATTGCTTTCAAAAGAGTCACTGTCTGGTTGTCTACTGGCAGGCGGCAACAAAAGGAGATGTTTTATGACACGTAGCATCAGTTTATGTTCTTCATTTGTCATTTTCTGGACTCTCGACATGAATGGATTTGAAGATGACAGAAGCAGATGGAACACGAATGCATCTTTTTCTCACGGTAATATCTGAGCGTAAAATCTTCTCGGTAACGGGGTAAGCTCCTTGCGCATCTTCAAATAGCCGACCATTCGGCAACGGAGTAGCTTCGATTACGGTATATCCGTGAATCACTGGCGGTATCGGACATTATTGCAAAATATTCTGAGTCCGGTGATGTTGGCACCCGACTTTCGAGAAGTACACTTTTTTTCCAGAGTTCGTGATAGATATGTTTTAATTATAGAGTTCTGAGTAGAAAATTTGAATGATTCTGCCGTATTTCGCGAAAAAAACATGTTACTCGGAGAAATTTTAATGTTGTAAAAATATTATATTCCAGTTTTCGAAAAAAAAAAATTTGCAATCCCGAGTAGTTCGCCAAAAATTCTATAGAAAACTCTAAAGACTGCTTTTCGTGCAGATAATAGTTTCTGTAATTGCGTTAATGTGGGATCGATTTTCGAAGTGTGCACTACCGCATGGTAGAAAAATGTCCGATCCCTGAAAACGTGAAAATTGGTGTACGCAACTGCATTTTAACTCATTAGCTATTCTATCAAGGTAGTAGGAGAACGATTTACAAAAATGGAGCCATACAGAGGAAATTTTGTAGCCAACGATTCAGGATAATATCGGTAGTAGTTTAGTTTTTAAGTCGATATGCTTCACTAGACCGGTTGAAAATGTCATAAATATATCTTCTGTAGTGGCACTCATTTTAATTTTGACAGAGACGCAACATCGCTGTCAAAATAAACTCGCCACATAAACAATAACACGCTTATGTCGTTGTTCGATTCATTCTTTACCGTTGACTGTCACAGCAAGTATCATATCGATTTGAGAGTGGAATGACACCGCAGCAATGGGAGTATGCACCAACGCACTCTGCACAAACATTCGCGGGAGTTAAGTCGGAACGGGCCCCTATTTTTCTATTCCGGTTTTGAAGCGAGTTGATTCACTGTGCGTCGTGATAAAATAATAGATTATACATAAATGTCTCAGGTGTGTAATGATGATGAAGAGATACAGAAGTTGTGGTCTTTTAACGCTTTTTTTGCTACAAGCGTTTTGTTACTGTAATTACAAAGGCAAAACCTTAGTACTTAAATCCCCAGATTTTAGAAGATACAAATAACTTGTTCAGTCCTTGATCATCATCCACGATCTTTACGGCTTCGAGCTAACTGCTGGCTGTGCGGTGGTTACAAAAGGTCTTCAATTAAGTATTTTCGAAGTGTTGATGAGGGGCCTTAAAAACAAATTTGGCCTTCCAGATTTCTTTCCAGTCTATTAGGCATATTCTCTTCGCTCTGATTTCTCCTCTGCAGACTATTTTTTCTCAATCCTCCATCGCTTCTCTCTCTGTCTTTTGCCTCTCTCACTGCATTAGCTGGAGTTAGCGACATTGAATTGCCTGTCCGTCGTTAAGTGAACAGCTGATGGCGACAAGTGTCCTTATTAAAACTTGGCACACTTGTAAAAATGTAACAACTTTAACATCGAAATCGTTAGAGGCGGAGCTCTGGCTCAGTTTAATGAAAACGGAGAAAGAAACCACTCATATAATCGCCTAAAGAAAGTTAGCGAAACCACAGACTTCCAGAATGCAATTTTTGACGTATTTCACAAGTTCACTTGATATTACAAAAATACATGACGTCTCGGTGATTTTTTCTGACTTTCGTATTATAAAGCCTCTGATTACAGACGATGCACGCCATAATGCTTTCTTTGTTGCTATATTGAAACATATCAGTTTGACCTTACGACTTGTCCAATACTTTCCGATTGAAGATCGTTTTCACTATAATATAAACTTTTTGAAGGGCACTCTGTAAATTTAAGATACAAGTGTTGTAAGATGGGAAGAACTATGCCCCTTACCTGAAGTCATTAAAGATCACCTAACTCACGTTGAGCGAACAGTAGGGCTGAACAAAAAATGACTGACAAGGCACAATGCATCTTATAGAGGGTATAGTATGGACGTATTGGAATAATTAATGTCAGGTGATGGTTTTAAAGTAATTCACATGACATGAAAACTTTGTGGAAACGAGTCGATTTACTGGACGCTAATTTACCCCAGGGAAACATTTAGAGTTGACCGTGACCAGCTGGGGAACGGTGAAGGGAAGCGACAATAGGCAGCCTAGGGCGGCTCAAGCTCTGAGAAAGCGGTAATGCGGAGCGGCCTCCAGCCGCCTTAAGATGAGTGACAGTGAGTGGGTGGTTGACCCCGACTCCATGCTGGTGTATTGGGAAACAGATGGAGAATTTGAACGCCTGTTGATAAATGTCCGTCATCCCGTTTTCTGTGAAACATGCAACAAAGCCGCACAAAACTACGGTGGAGCGGTCAACAGAGGAAAAAATATGCGTGTTCGTGACTATAGCAACTTCACGCTGAATTCACAGTCCGCAGAGCCTGAAGTAAATTAGGTGAAGAGCAACAGCATGAAATACGCTGGCCTCCGATGGGAACGTAGGACCAAGGAATTTGAAGTACTCTCCTGGGAGTCAGAATTCCGGAAAACTTGGTGTTTGTGCAGACGCTAAGCTTGATGGGTGGCCTGGGGGGAGCTAAATAGAAGAAGTTGAGAGGAAGGGAAATTTTGTGGGAATTTGTTCACTTCCCAGAGCAGGCATTGGTCGGCGCTGGGAAGCGACGCATAATTAACACAACTTGCACTGCAATTGGCGTAAGTGATTTTGCTAGAGGGGAAACCGAGGCGAAGAGCGGACTGGCAGAAGTTTCAGTAGGGGTCTAGCTTGCCTAGCTTGCCTAGAGTGCGGACATGACGTTCTTTACTCAGCTTGCTTGAGAAAGAGTGAGCATCTCTGCAGTTTAGGACTTAGCAAATGGAACGATTGAGCTTGGAGATAGAAAGTTTTGGTTCAGCTATGTACTGAGCAAGATAGTTGGGAGTGAAAAGACGAGTGCAGCCTTGCAGCACCACGAGGTCGGCCGACGTCTGCACAACGACGGCGCCCCACCACGCTGTATTCGGTGATATTACGCCCGCTCCGGCCACTGATTAATTTGTTGGATCACATCGGCAAAGTTTCCACGAGGGTTTCATGGGCCGTGTATCGTAGAATTCTTCTCGTACTTCGCATTACGCCTGGGTCAGTCTATATGAATTACTTTTGATTTATCGCGTTTTACTCCACGCAAACGCAATTTATTACAACTGCCTGTTAGGAGAGTCATGTAATGTGATGACTGAAAGTCGTGAGTTAAAATAAATCTGTGCTAATCGACTGCATCTGTTTCCAATCAAGTAGTTGAAATCCCAAGTCACTTTCTTAATTAATTTTATGTTCAACATTTGCATCTGGTGTTCAATAGCTGAATATAACATCAATGTGCACCCCTTCTTAATTAAAATGGATCAATTCTGAATTAATTAATGTCAACACTGCCACTGCGTTATCTGACATTGCGGCAGTTTTGCACTCTCTGTTGATCTGTTAGTCAATTACTTGGGGTGAACACACACCAAAACCAGATATTTGATGGGTGGGGTGTTACAGTGTCACTCCTATCTGCTAGTATAGCATTACGCGCATTGTGTTAGTTCGCAGGACACCAGGATGGGGTGGACACTGATCAAATCTGTGCGCCGTTTTGACGATCTTACTATGGTACGGTGGTCAGCCTTAATGTAGTTTTTAGACGGATTCTCACTCTCGTTTACGCATATTATTGGCTGGTCTCAACTGTCGCCTTAATGAATACGATGCGCAAACAGTTAAAACACCCCAGCACACAAAACAAAGTTTTCGTGATGCACACGTAGATGGCGGACGCCACTTCCCTGACTATGACATCTGGAATGGCACCGAGACAAAAACTGAAATTTAAAAAAATAAAATCTGCAAAATCGAAGAAAAGTGGGCCCCGAATCGGACGAGATAAACAATAGGGAACAGATGTAACTGTTTCTCAATCTGTGAAATATCCACGCAGGATACCACAGTTAGTAAATTACGTACTACGGGAAATGTAAAAGGCGGACTTTTTTCCTCTCTAAACATTTATTTCCCGTGCTACTCGATGTCTGGAACCACATGAGATCTCCACCGGCTTACAATGTGGAATGAGGGACACTTCGTGCACCATTATTATTTCCATCGGCCCCCCCTCCCCCTCCCCCACACACACACTTTCCGTTCAACTTTCGAATGGTAACAATGGCTGTAGGAAAAACAGGTAATGAGCTCGTATTGTCTTAATGTTACTGCTATAATCATTTCGTGAAATATATATGGGGCAGTAACCGATGTATTACATTACTCCTTTAGGAACGACTTGGAAATCTAGATCGAACAACAAGTAGGAACTTGGAGTCGAAGAGGACTGAGGAGTGAAGGAGTCGAACTGAACATAATTCTAAACGAAATCAAAATTGATATATTGGTCACAATGGAAAAATTAGTGGATTAGAACGGGAGAATCAGAAGATTATATGGTGATATACGGTCGTACTCCTGAAAATAGAAGAGTAGAAGCTGTGGAGCAGAGATTTTGACGAAAGTAAACAGAAACATAAGATAATAAGCTATAACCATATAAAGGAAAGAACTGTCACATGCAAATTTAGAACAGACAGGAAATATCTCTTACCGTGGTATGTGTTCATGCCCCAAATGAGAGAAGAAAAGAAGTATAAAAAAATACACTCCTGGAAATTGAAATAAGAACACCGTGAATTCATTGTCCCAGGAAGGGGAAACTTTATTGACACATTCCTGGGGTCAGACACATCACATGATCACACTGACAGAACCACAGGCACATAGACACAGGCAACAGAGCATGCACAATGTCGGCACTAGTACAGTGTATATCCACCTTTCGCAGCAATGCAGGCTGCTATTCTCCCATGGAGACGATCGTAAGGATGCTGGATGTAGTCCTGTGGAACGGCTTGCCATGCCATTTCCACCTGGCGCCTCAGTTGGACCAGCGTTCGTGCTGGACGTGCAGACCGCGTGAGACGACGCTTCATCCAGTCCCAAACATGCTCAATGGGGGACAGATCCGGAGATCTTGCTGGCCAGGGTAGTTGACTTACACCTTCTAGAGCACGTTGGGTGGCACGGGATACATGCGGACGTGCATTGTCCTGTTGGAACAGCAAGTTCCCTTGCCGGTCTAGGAATGGTAGAACGATGGGTTCGATGACGGTTTGGATGTACCGTGCACTATTCAGTGTCCCCTCGACGATCACCAGTGGTGTACGGCCAGTGTAGGAGATCGCTCCCCACACCATGATGCCGGGTGTTGGCCCTGTGTGCCTCGGTCGTATGCAGTCCTGATTGTGGCGCTCACCTGCACGGCGCCAAACACGCATACGACCATCATTGGCACCAAGGCAGAAGCGACTCTCATCGCTGAAGACGACACGTCTCCATTCGTCCCTCCATTCACGCCTGTCGCGACACCACTGGAGGCGGGCTGCACGATGTTGGGGCGTGAGCGGAAGACGGCCTAACGGTGTGCGGGACCGTAGCCCAGCTTCATGGAGACGGTTGCGAATGGTCCTCGCCGATACCCCAGGAGCAACAGTGTCCGTAATTTGCTGGGAAGTGGCGGTGCGGTCCCCTACGGCACTGCGTAGGATCCTACGGTCTTGGCGTGCATCCGTGCGTCGCTGCGGTCCGGTCCCAGGTCGACGGGCACGTGCACCTTCCGCCGACCACTGGCGACAACATCGATGTACTGTGGAGACCTCACGCCCCACGTGTTGAGCAATTCGGCGGTACGTCCACCCGGCCTCCCGCATGCCCACTATACGCCCTCGCTCAAAGTCCGTCAACTGCACATACGGTTCACGTCCACGCTGTCGCGGCATGCTACCAGTGTTAAAGACTGCGATGGAGCTCCGTATGCCACGGCAAACTGGCTGACACTGACGGCGGCGATGCACAAATGCTGCGCAACTAGCGCCATTCGACGGCCAACACCGCGGTTCCTGGTGTGTCCGGTGTGCCGTGCGTGTGATTATTGCTTGTACAGCCCTCTCGCAGTGTCCGGAGCAAGTATGGTGGGTCTGACACACCGGTGTCAATGTGTTCTTTTTTCCATTTCCAGGAGTGTATGATGCACTGCGAAAAAGGACACTCCAAAAATAAGAACGCTTAAAGCTTTAAACATGGCTGCTTCATCAGCAACCGTTACAAGGTAAAATGAAAACAATTGCAGCCCTCAGTCGAGAAAGTGAAGTCTTTTTGACCTAGGTTTCGGCTACTTATAAGAGTGTCTTCATCAAAAATAAAACATTTAAAACTGGCAAGTCGTGTATAAAATAGATATGAAGCGATAACGCTTTAGTCACAAAATATTAAAATGGAAAACATAGAGGCAGGCCACTGAGGGCTGCACCACATGTCGAGCTGCGGTAGCATCACACTGAGGCGCACGCGTTGGCAGCTGCGGGCAGGTGGACGTTATACCAAAAGTGCCATCTGGTAGCCGCAAATACAAACCGGCTACTTAACATTCCAAATATAGACAGCTGAAATGCGTAATACATGAAGTAAGAGGCAATATTTTATCTGACAGCAGCAGACCTGGTAACAATTTGTCTACATACGAGCATAGAAGTACAGTTTAAAGGCTGAAAAATGGCATTACAGAGTAACAAAGAGAGCTGAATAACTTAGCAAACAGAACAACGGTATAACATGAAATGTAGTTAGTTTAAACCATTTAATGAACAAAACAATTGACTTAGACAGAAGAAATATTTCGGTAACTGCACGAGGGAACACGAAATAAGTATCAAGTAACGGCTTTATACAGTTGAAGAAGCTTTTATTACGTAATTGTAGCTGATCATTAAGAATGAGACCATCAGTTCGAGAAAGATGTTTACAAATTTCTAATTCTTCAAGAACATCTATCTGCACACTTTCCTCTCAGTGTGCAAAATGTTGAAATCGTGAAAAGCTTCAGGCGCGTGACCTGTAATCAGAAGGTGGTCAACAAAAGACGAATTTTGGGTATTAGTACCATTTCTTTCTTAAAATTTCAATAACAGGCCCTCGCACCACACTGTGTCATAAGCTGCTGACAGGTCAATGAACACCACTCCAGTTTTAAGTTTCGTTTGGTATCCAGGTTCTACGTTAGTAGTCAAGGAGAGCACTTGTTCACTGCAGCTTCTGTAACGTCTGAATCCAGCTTGTTCAGGTGGTATCACAGCATTAATTTGATTTTGGATTCGGTTTAGAATCATTCTTTCCAATAGCTACATCATTTTGAACAACAATAATGATTACAGAATAAAATTTATAAGTTTCAGCGAATACATGACACTATAAATAAAAAGCATAAAGAACAAGACGAAGATTTATACAAAATTAAAGTTTTACAAAACAATAGTTGTGCCTGTTCTTCTCTATCGCAATAAATCTTGGACTGAAAAAGCGAAAGAAAAAGGCAGCAAACAATCGTCAGAAATTATATTTGAAAGACTGAGATCATATGAGGATAATTAGACGATGTTGCCTCCATTTCTTCCAATATTCTTCCACTTCGTCGTTTAAGTTAAACCAGCTGCTTTATGTTTACCCACCACATCGTGTTTCCGATGTTATCGATCAGGACATTTTTATACTTTGTGAACACTGACACTCCTATAACTCTTCCTTGTCAGCTATAAGCCTGTACAGAGCGCGCCATTTAATTGTGTCGGCTACGTACCTGTGAAGAGTGAGTGACCACGTAAAGTGGGAATAGACTTCAGAAACTGTGTTTTTGCTGCTGTAGTCGTTGGAGACAGAACGAAGACGATGCCCGCCACTCTCTAATTGCGCCCATGGTACCACCATGCTTAACATAAATGAACGGTTCATGTATACACGCCCTCCAGCCCTGATGGATTTTTATCGGTAACCATGGAAAATCTGGTGATGTCAAATACTGGCGATGGAAAACTCTTCCACCACTACCAGGATTCGAACCTATTTTTGCCGAGTCGACTGCCAACACAGAACACTGTCAAACAGACTTCTGTGGCTATATATCAGTTGAAACTTCCTGGCAGATTAAAACTGTGTGCCGGACCGAGACTCGAATTCGGGACCTTTGCCTTTCGCGGGCAAGTGAAAGGCAAAGGTCCCGATTTCGGTCCGGCACACAGTTTTAATCTGCCACGAAGTTTCATATCAGCGCACACTCCGCTGTAGAGTGAAAATTTCATTCTATATACCAGTTGTTGCAACGGTACAAGACCTATCTGATAATATAATTAAAACTGGGATGCAAAGAGCTTTCCCCTGAACGACAAACAAAAGTTATGTTCCTTCTGTGTTATTATTTTGACATCACTTTTGCCTACAATGTAAGTGACGTTTATTTAATTTCAGTCTCTGTAACGTCAAGTACAACTGGCTGTCTTTACGCCTGATCTCGTCAATGGACTTTGTTTTTTACAAGCACCGACAAAATTTGATGAATAATTGAAATTTTTAATATGGTAACTTTACTATAATCGACAGGCAGACACAATGCGTTCTGCGATTTTTTTGCCGTCGTGGCCGATCACGCGGCATTCGTTCAAAAAAAGCAGGCCGTCGGCCATGTTCTGTGCGTAGAGTGAAAATTTCATTCTATATACCAGTTGTTGCAACGGTACAAGACCTATCTGATAATATAATTAAAACTGGGATGCAAAGAGCTTTCCCCTGAACGACAAACAAAAGTTATGTTCCTTCTGTGTTATTATTTTGACATCACTTTTGCCTACAATGTAAGTGACGTTTATTTAATTTCAGTCTCTGTAACGTCAAGTACAACTGGCTGTCTTTACGCCTGATCTCGTCAATGGACTTTGTTTTTTACAAGCACCGACAAAATTTGATGAATAATTGAAATTTTTAATATGGTAACTTTACTATAATCGACAGGCAGACACAATGCGTTCTGCGATTTTTTTGCCGTCGTGGCCGATCACGCGGCATTCGTTCAAAAAAAGCAGGCCGTCGGCCATGTTCTGTGCGTTTGCGTTCAACTTCTCTCAGCTGAGCTTCAGCGAACTACAACACCCAATATTCACATTTGTTCTAACACAGTTACTAAATAATAAACGTCTTAACACGTGTTCCTATGGAAAATATTTAATTTGGATAAAGCATTAAAATAGATTGCAAATCGAACTTTTTCACCGAAGCACAGCATTGATCCCAGAGAGAACACTGCCCTATTTTCCGTACACAGTCGCACTTCCTACCTCTCACATGCTCCTGTGCATTTCGGATTCCAATCAGCAGCATTACCAGCAGACAATTTCATCAAGATCCAAAGAGAGCAGATGATCACTTACCGTGAGTTATCGCCTCGGTCGCCAACTGTGAAGGAGCAAATTTTGTTCCGCGTTTATGAAATGATTGTGAGCTTGTTGATATTTCAAACTTGAATTACACTCCTGGAAATGGAAAAAAGAACACATTGACACCGGTGTGTCAGACCCACCATACTTGCTCCGGACACTGCGAGAGGGCTGTACAAGCAATGATCACACGCACGGCACAGCGGACACACCAGGAACCGCGGTGTTGGCCGTCGAATGGCGCTAGCTGCGCAGCATTTGTGCACCGCCGCCATCAGTGTCAGCCAGTTTGCCGTGGCATACGGAGCTCCATCGCAGTCTTTAACACTGGTAGCATGCCGCGACAGCGTGGACGTGAACCGTATGTGCAGTTGACGGACTTTGAGCGAGGGCGTATAGTGGGCATGCGGGAGGCCGGGTGGACGTACCGCCGAATTGCTCAACACGTGGGGCGTGAGGTCTCCACAGTACATCGATGTTGTCGCCAGTGGTCGGCGGAAGATGCACGTGCCCGTCGACCTGGGACCGGACCGCAGCGACGCACGGATGCATGCCAAGACCATAGGATCCTACGCAGTGCCGTAGGGGACCGCATCGCCACTTCCCAGCAAATTAGGGACACTGTTGCTCCTGGGGTATCGGCGAGGACCATTCGCAACCGTCTCCATGAAGCTGGGCTACGGTCCCGCACACCGTTAGGCCGTCTTCCGCTCACGCCCCAACATCGTGCAGCCCGCCTCCAGTGGTGTCGCGACAGGCGTGAATGGAGGGACGAATGGAGACGTGTCGTCTTCAGCGATGAGAGTCGCTTCTGCCTTGGTGCCAATGATGGTCGTATGCGAGTTTGGCGCCGTGCAGGTGAGCGCCACAATCATGACTGCATACGACCGAGGCACACAGGGCCAACACCCGGCATCATGGTGTGGGGAGCGATCTCCTACACTGGCCGTAAACCACTGGTGATCGTCGAGGGGACACTGAATAGTGCACGGTACATCCAAACCGTCATCGAACCCATCGTTCTACCATTCCTAGACCGGCAAGGGAACTTGCTGTTCCAACAGGACAATGCACGTCCGCATGTATCCCGTGCCACCCAACGTGCTCTAGAAGGTGTAAGTCAACTACCCTGGCCAGCAAGATCTCCGGATCTGTCCCCCATTGAGCATGTTTGGAACTGGATGAAGCGTCGTCTCACGCGGTCTGCACGTCCAGCACGAACGCTGGTCCAACTGAGGCGCCAGGTGGAAATGGCATGGCAAGCCGTTCCACAGGACTACATCCAGCATCTCTACGATCGTCTCCATGGGAGAATAGCAGCCTGCATTGCTGCGAAAGGTGGATATACACTGTACTAGTGCCGACATTGTGCATGCTCTGTTGCCTGTGTCTATGTGCCTGTGGTTCTGTCAGTGTGATCATGTGATGTATCTGACCCCAGGAATGTGTCAATAAAGTTTCCCCTTCCTGGGACAATGAATTCACGGTGCTCTTATTTCAATTTCCAGGAGTGTATTTTCGGCAAACTTTAGATGAATTTAATGACTTGATGTTTGAAAATTTACCTCCCTGAAAGAAATTTTATTTCTCTTTAAACTCAGATGCAAGATGGAAAAGTGAACTGAAATTTTAATATTCTTATCACACATGCTACTAATGCTAAACTATTGTTGACCAAAAATGCACTGAATTCATTTTGACTGTAAATAATTCTTTAACTTTTGTAACTCGATGAAAGATAATTTTATACACATGACCTATAAAGAGGCGATCATATTGTTGTTGCAATAATAGTGCTGCTCTGAAGGAGCATAAAACATTATAATGTATGACGAATTAAGATGACAAGTTTTGTCTTCATACTGTGGTCCAAATAAACTTGAATACCAGCACTGATATTTATATTTCCTTTAAGAAAGAGGAATGCTGGCTAAGGCAACTTCTTCTACATTACTATTAAATTGATCATAAATTAAAATTGCTGACTGGTGATTTTCTAAACAGATCTGATAGTTGTTGACACTGTACTTCTCTTTTGTCGTTACAAGTTGAGACGGACTGGTGGCTGACTGATGCATTCACTTTTCCGTACTGGTAGCCATTGTTACCTGTACACCTTTGTGTATTTCGTCGTCACTACGCCCTGGCTAGGAGCACGTCACTTTGCATGTTAGGTCGGAAATACTAGCAGTCCGACCATTTACGTTACGCAGACGACTTACCCTATCATACAACTCAGCTGTCTTTGGTCTTGACGCCAGTCACATTTAAGTAACCAGTGTGAACACTGGTACACAGAAATGGATCTCTCTCGCGTTTACAGACGAGCCTCTGCCACAATTCGAAGTTTGACCACCTCCGATAAATCGCGCTTTTTGCACACGGTCCTGCCCATGCACAAGGCCATTCAACCCTAACGCTTGTAACTTGTTTTGTTGTTGTGGTGGTCTTCAGTCCAGAGACTGGTTTTATGCAGCTCTCCATGCTACTCTATCCTGTGCATGCGTCTTCATCTCCCAGTACCTACTGCAACCTACATCTTTCTGAATCTGTTTAGGGTATTCATAACTAGTTTTATGGAATTAAAAACATTAAAACTAAGAACTAACCAGTCTGTAACATTTAAAAAAAAAACAACTATTGAACGAGGTAACATAAAAATAAACTAACGCTAAATCACGGTAAGACTCAGTTTTTACAGTTTCTAACACATAATTCAACAAAACCTGACATTTTAATTTCACAGAATGGGCATATGATTAGTGAAACTGTTCAGATTTCTAGATGTTCAGATAGATGGTAAACTGTCATAGAAAGCCCACTTTCAGGATCTTGTTCAAAGACTGCCATTTTTTCGATTCGAAAGGTATCTGAAGTGAGTGATCGTTCGACACAAAAATTAATCTACTTTGCTTATTTTCATTCGCTTATGTTGTATGGTGCTATATTTTGGGATAACTCTTCTGAAAGGATATTTTTGGCTCAGAAACGGGCGGTTTGGGCTTTAAGTGGTGTAAGTTCACGAACCTCTTGTCGACCCCTGTTCACGAGTCTCGGTATTTTGACATTGGCCTCTAAATATGTAAACTCCTTGACGTCAGTTCTTGTTAACAGTATTAGCTTATTCCCAAGAATAAGCAGCTTTCACTCAGTTAATACTCGACGAAAATCAAACCTGCATTTGGATCGGACTTGCTTAACCCATGTGCAGAAAGGTTTGTAGTACACTGCTGCATCCATTTTCAATAAGCTGCCACTCGAATTCAAAAATCTTATCACTAATCCACGCGCTTTACAATCGAAACTGAAGAGTTTCTTCATGGGTCACTTCTATTCTGTCGAGTGAAAAATTAAGCTGATTCTTGTTGCATTGTTTATTGTTTTTGCTTATACTTATGGCTTAATTTTTGTTGGGTTCATAAACATTTTATTTCTGTCTGTTATTACTTGTAATACCATGTACTGACGCGTTCCATGACCTTGGGGATATGTTCCTCAATTTCATCCCACGGAACTTGAAGTGAAAATAAATAAAATAAATAGTTAACAAAATTTCTATTCAGTCCATCGATATTTTCACTTGAAGTACACCTTACCTTTAAGTGTCATGGCTTCCACTGGTTCGAACATGGACACTATGAGAAATTTCTTGAACTCAAGTCACATATTATGAAAAATTTCGTACTCAGAGCCATGTAACGTTACGGTGTCTCGAACCATTTGGCTCAAACTGAAACAGATGATAGTGGGTCCAAAACCGATTATATTTAAATACGGAATCAATGATCGGAAATACATATTTGTTGTGTTAGGGACATGCGCTGGGTATACCACATAACAATAACGTAGCTCATAGTAACTGTTGAAAGTAATAACCGCCAGTCTCAGTGTAAGCATGGAAGTGGTGCATGAAGTTCTGCTGCACTTTCTCAAAGACGCTTGGTGTTCGCAAACAGATGTGGTTTCAAAATGCTGGTGCACCAGCTCACTTTAATGTTATTCTTGGCTGCACTTGAACAACACATACCTACATCGTCAGCTACTGTCCCATGGTCAGCAGGAGCGACTGATCTCACACGTGTAGACTTTCCTTTGGTGTTACGTCAAGACGTTGGTATATGAAACACAAGTAGAAGCGGCTGAAAAACTGCTTGCTAGGGTCCACCCTACCTATCTCATGGTACCACAGACACCAGGGATCTTTGAGACAGTAAGGCAGAACTTCATGCGCCGTTGCCATGCATGTATTTAGAATTCCTGCTGTCACTTTGAACAATTACTATGAGCTATGTATTTGTTTTGCGGTGTAAGCTGTGTGTGCCAAAACACAATAAATATGCATTTCCAGCCATTGGTTCCCCCCCTCATTATAGTCAGATGTGGACCTGCTATCACCTGTTTCACTTTGACGCAAAAGTTTGAAACATAGAAACATTGTTTCGCTATAGTTTAACTCCTGGAGGACAAATTTACATAGTTATAATTCAGTTTTTCAATCATTTCTTTATTTAACTTCACATTTCTGTATTTGTTTGGTATTACTTTGCTATTTGTCCGGCAAAGTATTAAACGATGATAGAAGCAGAGAGGATATAATGACATACTGTGCGAACTGGCGATAGAAAGAAAAGCGTTTTTGAAGAAGAGCAATTTGTTGACATCAAATAAAAATTTGAGAGTTGGGAAGTCTTTCCGACGGTATTTGGAGTGTAGCCTCGCACAGTGAAACAATGCAAACAAAATATTTTGAAATTTGGTGCTACAGGATAATGCTGAAAATGTGGTAGGTGCGAACGATAAAGTGCCACTGAATGTAATGGAGAAGACAAGAAATAGGGCACAATTTGATCAAAAAAAGGGATTTGTTGCCAGGACACATCCTGAAACAACAAGGAATTACTTAGGTTACAGGTAAGTGTGGGTTGGTGGGACGGGAGAGTAAGGATTGCGCACGGAGAGGCCAAGATATGATTATAACACACAGGTTCAAATTGAATTAGGTTGCAGTAGTATGCAGCGATGTGACGACTTTGATAAGATATTCTTCCGCGCAAAACTGTACCAAACTAATCTTCAGAATGAAAAACACAACAACAATAGCCACAGTAGCAGCAGGAACAACAGCATCAGTAACAACAGCAGCAGCAGCAAGAATGTTATTGTTTTACACTATGTCGTGATTTTATTCTGTTATACTTTTTTCGTAGTAAATATGCTATGGTGCTTTATCCCTGCGACCATTACTATGTCATTTTGTTGACTACTGACACCCTAATATCTGATACTACGAACTACATGAGACGAAGAGAGAGATTTGGCCTGTGTAAACAATAAAATAAATACATAAAGTGACCCTTCTGTATGTTAATATTTAATTGTATTTTTAGGGCCCTTTGGCTTTGATGCTGGGGTAAATGTTATAGCCGACAGTACGCTCGTCGTCGGTGTGAGCTGAAGTAATTGAAATAGCGACAAGAAATACCACCCATTAATATCAGGAATTACCTGCTTTCCAAACTCACATCTATGACCATCTTGTACTCGTTAAATTCATGTGTTAAGCTGACACACTAGGGCCGTGCATTCGAGCGTTGAGCGTGCCGAGTTTCTGGCGTCATATCGTGGAAAAAGCACGTTGTAGAGTCTTTCCGAACGTGCAGAGCTATATCTAGCGTGTCTGATATTCTGAATGTGCGTTTGGAAGTAGACCAATGAGATGGAAGAACGCAACGTAAGTAACCACGCACGCCATTTCTCTCCAGCACAGAGTCGTACTGGCTTTCAGTCGAAGCCAGTATGTAGGCTATATTGCATATTCCGTTTCTAAGCATCAGTAAATCTAGGATCTCTCGAAAACCCGTCGTTAATTGTGTGATTCGTTGTAATAAAGTGAAGGGAATGTTTTATTGGTGGTTAAAGAACTAACGTCTTATGAAAGTATGCTTTTTCAAGGCAACAGCACATTAAGCATCCATCGAAAAAGCATTGCTCTTTGTACGATTTGTTACAAAGAAATGTCAGTTAATAAAGTATCTATGGTTAAGGCTTTCAGGTGATGATAAGATGCGGCGTATTGTTAGAAGTGATTCACTGTCGGTATAACGTAACAGGCAGCATCGTAGATTTGTATGGTTTCAAGTGATGTACTGCTGGTTCGGGTCTCACTGGATCTGAATACTTCTTTTTACTTAACTTCGCTTTTTCTAACAGTTTCCGATACTTTGCAAATATTTTAATAAAAGTATATTCTACAATATTCGATGTTATGTAAATACAACTTAGTTACATGTGCCATGGATCGGTTTGACCGATAGATCGTAATGATGTGGATCGAAGTCATTCTACATTCACATCGCAAATTAATTTGTACATACGGCTACAATCTGAACTTTTCCAAGTTTTTGAAACCTATATTTAATTTATTTTGTTATTACGAAAAGAAAAATAAGTCATACAGATGTAAGTTAGTAATTCCTAACCACCACCTGTTACATATTACAGGGATAGAAATTATTCTACGGAATAGGAGGAGTTATCAAGGATAAACTTTCTCAGTTTATTTTCAAATTTTGCTTTTCTGTCTGTCAGAAATTTTATATCATTTGGTAAGTGATCAAAATTTTGTATCGCAGCATTGTGCACTCCTTCTTATATTAAAGACAACCTTAATGTAGAGTAATGAATAAGTGCGCTCTTTCTGAGGAGTGAGTATGTTCGACTGGCTTAATCTACAAGACAACTTGCACTACTTGCATTACAGTAAGATATTTTGCAGTTTCTTGTTTTATGTTCTGTGTTTTTGATATTGTAAATATTGTGTTACTGAATAGGAACAGTGTGCAAGTAAGAATGATCTTAGGGTTTCAGTAAAAAGGGAGAATGATGAAATAATTTTTATCTTATTTGGAGAACTATTGTAAATTTGCATCTCACTATTTGTAATAAAACTTCTGAAATCCTCTATCCTTACTGACTAGACATAGTACTTTCCTTTTTTCCTGGCCACGCGGGGTAGCCGTGTGATCTAGGGCGTCTTGTCACGGTTCGCGCGGCTTCGCCCGTCGGAGGTTCGAGTCCTCCCTCGGGCATGGGTGTGTGTGTTGTCCTAGCGTAAGTTAGTTTAAGTTAGATTAAGTAGTGCGTAAGCCTAGGGTCCGATGACCTCAGCAGTCTGGTCACATAGTCCTTACCACAAATTTCCAAATTTCCTTTTTGCCTTAGAATATACCTTCGTGTATACTGAAGGTTTTATTTGGAGAAGAGAGATAGAAGAACGTGGTTACGTATGGGCAAAAGACGAAATGTGCGTTTTAATAGAGCCTACGTAGGAATTTTTTGCTCGTACATTTCGTAAACAGTGTGATTTGTGTGCCAGATAAGCCGATAATTGCCGCTGGAGTGCTCTGCGATAGCGTATATTACGTTGAGGCTGATGTACCGTACACACAAGTCGCATCATTTTTGAGCGTTCGTCAGGACGTTGGACTCTGCACGCTCAACGTTGACGTAAGCACGGTCATTGTGCCGACGGCTGTAGTAATATTAACGCTTAATTAACGACGCCTACCGCTCCTGTTATTGATTAGTGCGATTAGTATATTTTTTCACATTAATCTGGAATAACTCACTACCCCATATTAACAGCATGAGTCCACTCGTCCAGCCAGATCGACGTTACTTCTCCATTTTTCTTTAAGTGCAATTACAGCTGTCTCTGGATTTTTTTCTCAATGATATTTGGTTTCTGCTGTTGGCTACACTGAGCTGTTCCGCTCACTGTGTCATGGTAGCGCAAAGAAGTGGCCTGTAAGAGTCTTCTTCCATTTCGTTGACATGGCGATTGTGAACTCGTGGACTGTGTACGGAAAGGATCAGCAGGCACTTGGTGCTAGCATGAAATATATCTTGGATCTACTGGATTTTAGGATTTATATTGGCGAATCCTTGAGTTCAGCTGAAATTCTAGCACGACAGGGGGTTTACTCTTCAGACTGAATCTGAATTTCGTGCTATAAATCTTCTGACTAAATCTGAATCTCGTGCTATAACTCCTAGGAAACGCGCAGAGATACGTCAAGTTCCAAACACAGATGTTAGGAAAAGGGAGATTAGATATTTGTCTCTCTGCCCAGTTACAGACAAAAATGAATGGATGTGCTGTGAACCTAAAACCAAATTGATATGATCTGAATTCCGAATGTATTTTTGTTTCACTAATGAGAGAAAATGTTTCTTCGACTTTCATAAATTGAAACTGATTGCGATGTACTACCAGAATTTCAGATTAACTGATGACTGAAACTGCTTGTCGTGTGTCACACATTTGTAGTACTCTGCAAGTAATGTATCTAAATGTCAAAATTTATTAATAATTTATTAATATTAAAGATAGTTGGTCCAATGTTTCATTTTGATGGGTTCTGAAAGGAACTGTTTCTGCTGGACCGTACACTATGCTTCAAACAACACCTTCTTAACTTAGCTCAAAAGTTGAGGACTCGAAACAACATCCTCCATAGGCTATGCGGAACTACCTGGGGATCTTCAGCAACCACCCTGCGATCTTCAGCTCTGGGCTTGGTGTACTCAACTGCTGAGTATTGTGCACCTGTTTCGATGAACAGTCATCATACAAGGCTTGTTGACACCCAGCTGAATACGACAATGCGCATGATACCTGGCGCAATCAGATCTACTCCAGTTTAATTACTTGCAGTGTTAACCGGTATAATGCCTCCTGATCTACGCAGATGTACTGCCCTTATGAGAGAATTCCACAAGATCTCCAGGAATTCTAACCTACCCGTCACTAGCGACCTGCCACTTTTAAATCGTAAGAGACTGAAATCACGCCATCCAACTCTGTGCGGTGCTGCTGACATGATTGCAAAGGATTTCAAACCTCTTGGAGAATGGAAAGGTAGGTGGAAAGGAGTGACACATGTGCGCCTGCGTAGCATCTTCTCAGGTGCTAAACTTCCAAGTGGATTCGACCTACCACGCAAGACCTGGACTACTCTCAACAGAATCCGTACCGGCCATGGCTGATGCAGGGATGCGCTCTTTAAATGGAAGAAGCTGCCCAATCCAGCCCGTGACTGCGGGGCTCCTTACCAGACTGTTCACCACATTTTCAGTGAATGCAGGGTTCGAGCCTTTCACGGTGCTCAATAGGACTTCCTGCTAGCAATTCCGGATGCAGTGCGCTGGATTGAAGGACTGGATATTCAGTTGTAAAGACCAACTTAAGTTTCTTGTGTGTCAATATGTACATATGTATACCCAATTTAATTTTATGATATGTCTATATTAGCCATACGCTAAATAATAATAAAAATAAAATATTAAAGACTAATTTGTCTTAGCATTTTCATGCCCATATGTCATGAATAGTCGTTTTGAGTCCGAGTTTCCAGCCGGTTGGACATAGGAAAATCCCTATCCAGTTGAGCAGTAACGAAAACCTACCATTACAATGCTCATTTATGACACCCTTACGGAACGCTCTTATCGGAAGATAAATGAAAAATTTTGCTTGAGACTGAAGAGGTTACATTTTGTTTTCATTTGAGGAAGTAGTGGAGAGATAGTTACGACATACAACTGCGAAGCTTTCTCATCGACGAGGAAGGAAGAAGCGAAAACACGGAGCAGCAGGTGGCGTTTCGCAGCGGGTGCGCGAGACTGCATATTCATGGCGGCTGTGAGCTCCCTCCCACGCACTGCGCGGGGGCGGACGTGCAACTTTTCCCGCGACGTGGGCGTATGCTGCCATAACTGGATCGCAGCGTTCGAGGATCCGTATCAAGCACCGGGGACTCCGCGAAGTGGAGGACTCCTCGCGTTATTGGATCACTCGCCACGTCCCCTCTGGCAACAAGGAGTGAAATTTGAATACGTTTCTTCGCCTAGGGACTCCCGTCACGTGCTGCGTAAATTATGAGCTCAGATGCTGAAGAAGAAGCCGCGGCAGTAGAAACTTGGCGGGGATGCGTCGCCGGTCTTGTAGGCGGGGGCGGCTACGCCCGGAAGGTCGCATTCATCTGCTGTTCTCATTTGCTTCTGTGCTGGTAGGGGTAACTGCCACTTACGAAGTCTTGCATAAAAATCCTAATATTCCGTATAATTTCTTTTATTCAGGTTAAAAGAGTCTGGCCCCTACCTTCCTCGATGTAGGGGAAGGTCGGATAGTACAGGATTTTTAAGATTTTTCGAAATTGTAATGTTTACTGAAGATTGTAATGGAACATTTTTCAGACGACACTATTATAATACATTACGAAAACACGGTGCCATAAGAATGCAGGTTCGCTGATTTGTTGATATTTCTTCCACTCTTTGCATTTGGTTTGTTTTAAATTTCTAGAGCTTTGGTTCGGACGTGAAATCGTAATGTGTACAAAAAGTCATTTTCATTGCAAAAAAGTTTTAATTGGACCGTAAAATAAGAGTGCTAACATTAAAAATTCAATGGGAATTTCGTTGCTAAGAGCAAAGTAGAGAGCAGACATATGGAAATGATGCACTGAAGGACTCTACGAGAGGGAAGGCTGGTCTGGAAAGATGATAAAAGTAATTGGAGTCCCTACGGAAGACATAGCTATCCAGTATTAAACCAGTGGTTCATAATCTTCTGAGACTATTCAATTGATCCTGAGCATAATCGAATACTAGTTAGTACTTCTCTCCCCCATGCACTGATGCATGTCTGTATTCGTCCTGGCATACTATCCAGAAGTTCATCAAAGCACTGTTCGTCCAGATCGTTCCACTCCTCAACGGCGATTCGCCGTAGATCCCCCAGAATGGTTGGTGTGTCACGTCGTCCATAAACAACCCTTTTCAATCTATCCCAGGCATGTTCGATAGAATTCATGTCTGGAGAACATGCTGGCCACTCTAGTCAAGCAATGCCGTCATCCTGAAAGAAGTCATTCACAAGATGTGTACGATGGGGGCGCGAATTGTCGACCATGAAGACGAATGCCTCGCAAATATGCTGCCGATATGGTTGCGCTATCGGTCGGAGGATCGCATTAATGTATCGTACAGCCGTTACGGGGCCTCCCGTGACCACCAGCGGTGTACGTCGGCGCCACATAATGCCACCTCAAAACAGGAGGGAACCTCCACCTAGCTGCACTCGCTGGACAATGTGTCTAATGCGTTCAGCCTGACCGGGTTGCCTCCAAACACGTCTCCGACAATTGTCTGGTTGAAGGCATATGCGACACTCATCGGTGTAGAGAACGTGATTCCAATCTTGAGGGTCCTTTCGGAATGTTGTTGGGCCCATCTGTACCGCGCTGCATCGTGTCATGGTTGCAAAGATGGCCCTCGCCATGGACTTTGGGAGTGAAGTTGCGCATGCAGCCTATTGCGCACAGTTTGAGTCGTAACACGACGTCCTGTGGCTATACGGAAAAAACATTATTCAACATGCTGGCGTTGCTATCAGGGTCCCTCCGAGCCATAATCCGAAGGTAGAGGTCATCCAGTGCAGTGGTAGCCCTTGGGCGGCTTGAGCGAAGCATGTCATCTCTCCCTATCCCCTCCATGTCCCAACAATATCGCTTTGGTTCAGTCCGAGACGCCAGGACACTTCCGTTGTTGAGAGCCCTTCCTGGCACAAAGTAATAATGCGGACGTGATCTAACCGCATATTGACCGTCTAGGCATGGTTGAACTACAGACAACAAGAGCCGTGTACTTCCTTCCTGGTGGAATGACAGGAACTGATCTGCTGTCCGACCCACTCCGTCTAATAGGCGCTGCTCAAGTATGGTTGTTTACGTCTTTGGGCGTGTTTAGTTACTTCTCTGAACAGTCAAAGGGTCTGTGTCTGTGATCCAATATCCACAGTCAGCGTCTATCTTCAAGAGTTCTGGGAACCATGGTGATGCAATGTGTATAGTTTAGAGATCAATACGGTGATTTACAAATTAGATGTGAGATGACGAGTATGAACTCATACTCTGTCTATTCTCAGTTCCGTTATGCAATCGGAAAGAGAGTATGTTAGATTCCGTTTACCCCCCAGAGTCAATCACCGACGCGACCAAATAAGCAAGTCACAAGCAGATCTGCCTCCTTCCAGAACAAACATAAAAGTGCCTGCCTTTTTGAAAAGCTCATGTAGAAGTGTATTCAAATGTTAAAGTATCGTAGCAGCCGTTCACTGCCCAGAATCTATCGCTCACTCGACCGAAAAAATCACTGGAACGCGAGCAGGTCTGCCTTCTTCAAGAAGGACTGTATAAGTGCCTTCAAAAGTTTTATAGCGGCATACACTGCCCAGAATGTACCACCTAAACGATCGTATACCACACAATACCTCACGTAGTTTTCCCTTCTTCAAGAATGCGTTACAAATTACCCTCCCTCTTTGAGATACAGCGTAAAATTGTCCACAATCGCTCTCTTGAGCGAACCACCTGAAAAAAATCTCTCTCCGTTTCACTCGAATGGGGTTCAGCCGCTGCCCCCTTCTTCATTGGCTGAAGGCCATCCCCATCAAAAATACAGCGTTCTTAAGTTCTACAGACATGATGTGACTCAACTTGAACGCTTGCCACACAAAAATAATGTGTTACAACTATACTTACTAACAGAAATATTGTAAACATTCAGTCACACTCAGACCATTCACAATTATTACAAATAAAGATTTGGTCATAAATAAATAGGCTAGTATTCTTGCGCAACTGTTAAATGACAAAAAAGTGTCTTTAAGTACTGTTTAAACAATTATTTGTCTGTGATTGTTAGAAATGTCTTTTGGTTCTCTTTTCAATACTGCTGTCAGCTGACATACGCAGCGGACGACTTCTTAAAATACCATGCTTTTGTATTAGCACTTGTAATCAATAGTTAAATTGATAGCTCGAAAATAGTAAAATATTCATTAAATAATGAAATAAATTAGTATGACAAGATATCAGGTATTAATGGTGCAATCATTTACTGTGAGATTGTCGATATAGATGCACTGATTTCTGTTATGATAGCTATAGTGCAATGCTATCATCCGAGACATCGTTTGTTGAAATTGCATGAAGTACTTAAAGTTTTTAATTCATAGGTTCATTGTGAAATGCTTAGTCAGTGTGATATATTAACTTCCATAGTTTTAGAGTTGTTGAAAATATTATTGTGTCACTGTATGCCTCTCATTTTTCTGAACTTGGAGGTGTATTCAAAGTTGTTTTATTTGACTGTGATTTATTACAGATTTTGTAAGAGTTGCAACTCAACTACCTTTCAGTCATTCTGCCTGTCTTCATACCTGGCTGGGCCATGCTGTTTTTTTAGCTGCATCGGCTGTGGCACGCCCTCAGCCACGGGGCTTCCAGGTAGCATTTACCTGCACAAGCAAATTCATATCATCTCGTAGTTAGATGGTCAATTAACTCCACATGAGCGTAACATTACGCAGTTGGTAATCGACCCAAAACGGAAGCACAATCAAGACATTGTGACGTCGCAAGCTATTACGGGATAACATTTACTGCAGTCAGATACCTAGCCGTGGAGCCCGGTTAACGTACAGGAGGCTACAAACTTGTGTCTTAGCCATGACTCATAGCCCATCTGCCGCTACTAGCCAGCGTGAGAACGGGCTCCTGTATCGCTTAGAATGACCGTATATTCATACCCCCTACGAATCTAAATAAAACATACTAAACATTAACCGATTATTTTCAAACTTTGTGCCGGCCGGAGTGGCTGAGCAGTTCTAGGCGCTTCAGTCTGGAACCGCGCGACCGCTACGGTCGCAGGTTCGAATCCTGCCTCGGGCATGGATGTGTGTGATGTCGTTAGGTTAGTTAGGTTTAAGTAGTTCTAAGTTCTAGGGGACTGATGACCTCAGAAGTTAAGTCTCGTAGTGCTCAGAGCCATTTTTTTCAAAATTGGTATACTATTTTTTTGTTATTCAGAGGAATGTCTCCTCCAAGCTCTACATATAACAGTTTCGGAGATTCAGAAAATTACCTAAAACCCACCAAACTGACACTCAGGGTGAGAAATTCAGTATGAAACGATCATAGTTTGTCTTTTGTTGCCATTTGAAATCATTCATAGAGTTCTCAACACATCAAATCAATTAGTTTGGATTTTTATTTTCAAAACTTTGACTATTCCTCATTTTGTAGTATAAAAATTCAGAAAAAAATTATTAATTATGCTTCATTTTGTAGTATAAAAATTCAGAATTTTTCATTAGATTGTTGTGTGAATAAATGAGAGTGAATGAGAGTGCGTATGTGGGACATACGAAAAAATTCAATATTATATTATGTACAACATCACGTAATAGGAACGTGGGAAAGATATAATTTACCCACATTGCTGATGACGTATGTGTAGGGGTGATTGCTTTTGTAAGAAGGCAACAAGAATATCGGTTTAAAGTAAACCGTTTTCTAAATTATTTTCAAGCTTAATTTTATTTCGTTTTGTTTTATTAAACATTGTGTTAGTGTTTGCATTTTGGGATGACATAAATTACTTTCTGAACAGTGACTGGCTTAGGGGAGTTTCTGATTGGTTCGTCAGACTGATCAGCCAATCAGAATTAAGTTGTTCCCGCTCACAGCTTGTTAGATATGAGTGAGGCAGTATCGAGAGAGTCGCTCGCCAGCTTCGAACGCGGAGGGACCTGTTAAATGTTATGATTCTCATTGTGTGTAAGATGAAGGAATATTGAGTTACTCGCGTTTAATACGTGTCGTGACTAACGATGATGTAGTTACGAATAGTTTGACGGAAGTTTGGAGTATCGCGAGTGTTTTGTTGGAAAGTTAGTTACGTGTGAACTTTCGGCCTTTATGAAAATTCCGAGTGGCGTATTCTGTATTCAGTTAGGGAGTATTTGGCGAGCAGTTTCTTTTAAAGAAACCCACTGAAAAGGACCGAATGTGAAACTTATTTACAGTTGCGGATCTGTGACTGTGAGATCGCGTCATCAATCGGGTTGGACTTGTATACATTTCTGGCTGCTTTCCGTGTGAAATTTGTTGTATGAACTGTGAACAGAGAACTACAGATACGTTAGTTAGCTAAATGCGGACTTACAGCCCATTTTTCATGTGTGCTAGAAGCAATAAAAAGGCTTATCTACAAATTTTTTGAACATTTACTGTGAGAAAAAATGCACCTTATCACTACCCGGAATCTTGATATATGTGAGATTGCAGGAACTGAAATACTACTAGAGTTTACGCGGACTTTGCAGGACGGATAATAGGCGGCGTTTTCTTCAACACTGCTTTTTCGCCGTCTAGTAAGTATCTAAGCTTGCAGATTGAAGGGACGTCGAGCAGAAGCCGTATTGAGGTAGGTGAACGTTTATTTTGAACAGTACGACGAACGATTTTTTTAACCCACCCCGCCGCAACATCGCGTTAGGTTTTGTCTATCTAGAAAAAGTTTTCAGCACTGCGAAATGCTGCAACATGATAGAAATCTCAGGAAAACAGGTTTAAGCTGTACGGAAAGATGGATAAATGTTGTGGCGTAGCAAAACAGCCACGCCACTATGAGGTAGCCGAAAGGCACGCGTACACACACGCCGGCTGGCGTGAGTTCTGGAACAGGATACTTAATTAATGCTATAAGAAAAGTATGCAGTTCCTTGAATACTTAACTTTAATTCATCCTTGTGGTACATCTCTATTGACGATACAAATGAGTCTATCTCCAGATACGGTTAATTACAATCACTGTAAGGCTAATGGCGCCTTGCTAGGTCGTAGTCATGGACTTAGCTGAAGGCTATTCTAACTGTCTCTCGGCAAATGAGAGGAAGGCTTCGTACGTCTAGTCGCTAGCAATGTCGTCCGTACAACTGGGCGAGTGCTAGTCCGTCTTTCTAGACCTGCCATGTGGTGGCGCTAGGTCTGCAAGTACTGACAGTGGCGACACGCGGGTCCGACATGTACTAATGGACCGCGGCCGATTTAAGCTACCACCTAGCAAGTGTGGTGTCTGGCAGTGACACCACAATAAATACAATACGTAATGGATAAATACAATTTGTAAAGAATCCAAGAGAAATAATTAGGAATGGAAGACCAAGAATGAAGTGCTTGGAATAGAAAGGATGTAGTACAGGGATGCTGTCTTCCTTCTCTGCTGTTCAATCTATGCATCGAAAAATAAATCACGGAAATAAAAGAAAAGTTCAAGAACGGGATTGAAATTCCGAGGCAAAGAATGTCAATGATGAGATTCGCTGACGACATTGCCATCGTCAGTGGAAGTTGCGATGAATTACAGAGACCGCTCAATGGAATTAACAATATGAAGGTCACACACTAAGCACTGAGAGCAGTAAGTAGTTGTAACGGAAGTGGGATTAGTGATAAACGTAGCAGGAAAGGTGGTGACATCGAAGTAGATGAAGTTAGGAAATTCTGCTACCTTTGTAGCAAAATAACACATCACGAATGAATCATGAAAGACATTAATAGCATACCAGGTGAGGTAAGGAGGCAATTCTAAGCTGAGAGAAGAATACCAGTATCACACATAGGCAATAGTGTCAGGAAGAAATTTGTGAGAACGTTCTTTTTGAGCACAGCAACGTACGGTAGTGAATCATGAACTGTAGGAAAAATGGAAAATGAGAGACTCGAATGGTTTTACTTCTGTTTTCGAAAATTTTCTATAGTAAAGTTGTTTGAAACAAACGTTTAGCGTTTTGCTAAATAATACATCGTTTATGACTCTTTTTGAATTTGCCGGTCATACATTTCTGTTACACAGTATTGTCTCTTCATCGACTTGAGATTCTCTATCTTTAGATTCGTTAGCCTCGAAAGATCAACTTTTTTACACGTGCGTAGTTAATACAAATAACTGACCTTAATGCCTAAGACAACAGACAATTATACGTTTTTAAATCATTTCCAGCCTGGTTGAGAACGTAGAAAAATAGTTATGTACTTTTGGAAACGCAGTGAGGTACCGATTTTTTGCGAGTTTAATGAGTTCAAAATAGAGTCAATCATGTGATAGAATACTGGGAAACTGCAGTTCGTCTACAAAGGAGGTTCCGTACAAACAATTTCTATGGTCCGCGAATACATCTTCCTGGGTTTGTGTGGTATAACCTAAAGCCATTCCACATTGGTAAGGCATTTTATACACTCGAGCCTTCCGCAGAAATGAATTATCCTTGTCCGATTTAAGAAGATCTGAAATCTTGAATGGTGGCTGCTAATTTGCATTGAAATTTCCAAGGAATCTTGCTTGTTATGAACGAGACGTTACCTAAAAATGAGAAAGGTAAAAGGGATCACGAAAATGACGAAATTTCTTTAAAAACTGATAATGAATTTATCGAAGATAGACTCAAAATTAAGGACGTTCTCCATAAGTTTTTAATGTAAGTAGCAGATAATTTAAGTGTGAAAAACAAGAATTGGCCAGGTGTAAACAGGACAAATTGAGGATTCCATACAAACTTAATTGTGTATGGCGACAGTTTATCCTTTCGGGGAGTCAAGAATCTAGACAATTTTTGCCTATTATCGACGTTGATAGTGGCAAGATATTGATCCCAGGGATTCCAAGATAGTCGAGAATGTTTTAATATCAATAACACGGAAGTGACAAAGTCATGCAGGAGGCAAGAGACCATTGTTACAGTAATCAGCAGTTCTCCTTTCAGGCTGATCGGGTCGCAGTGGTACAGTCAACAGTCAACAGACTGAATTCAGAACTATTAATTGTTTTAATTTCAAGCTTGACGTCAGATAACAAATGAAAAAAAGAGATTATTTTTTTGTAATTTTTCCATGAGGTGAGGTTCAACAGTCGTAAAGTATTTTATAAAACTGCATTTTAACTATCAGCCGTTTATGTCCCGTTAGTCATCAATCGGTTTCGGTTGTTAACTATCACCCAGGATGTAGGAATTGTTTGTCTTGTTTCTCCTGTGATTTCTGTATGATTGACATAAAATTTGACTATCAGTATTCTAAGACAAATTGGTTGTACAACTGCGGATAATTTCTATATGGTTCAGCTTCAAAAGAATATGGGATGTTTTTAACTAATCATTGTATCCCACATCCTGAATGATGGTCAACAACTGAAACCGGTAGATGACTAATGGGATGTCTTTAACTAATCTGTTGTACCCTACTTCCTGGATGAAGGATAATAACCTGAACCGGTAAATTATTAGCTGATGGTGACAATGCACTTTATAGAATTATTTTTCCGTGACATATAATTAGAAATTAACAATTTTCGAATCTTCTCCTTTACTTGCACTGTGAAACTTGCTTCTTGTCAAATTCCATGAATCAATGTCGACGGGCGAACCCTATAGGTTTTGATAATTGAGTTTGTAAGTATCTAAATATTCTGCCTAACGACTACTGAGGTCGCTGATATGGAGTACCTGGCAGTAAGTATCTAAATATTCTGCCTAACGACTACTGAGGTCGCTGATATGGAGTACCTGGCTGTAGGTGGCATGTGTGTGTGTGTGTGTGTGTGTGTGTGTGTGTGTGTGTGGTGTGTAGATGTGCGGTGATTCTCTGAATAGGAAAAGATAAAAATGCAGGTATTACTCACGGAAAAATTACCAACATCGACGGCATATCGAGTAGGATGAGTGCTTTGATTGAAACAGGATCCACGGCTTTGCTCTTCTGGCGAGTTGTATTGCGGCCGCTTTCACAAGAGCTCAGGCAAGCGGCTCCTTCCCCTAACGGCAAACAGCGCGCGCTGTACGCTTTTACAGAGCTGTTTCCAATAGGAAACGAGTTGTTTGTCCAGACCGCCGGCAAACATTCGGCGGGAGCAGCGCTGCGTATCTGCCGCCGCTGTTGTCGTCTTCGTCGTCGTTGTCGAAAGATCTGCGGCAACTCCCCTCTTACGTTCTTATTTTCCAGCCGGCCCGCTTCTCCTACTAAACAAACGAAAACACTTGTAGCTGCCTGGACAAAATATTGTTTGCCGTTTAAGTCCCGCTGCTTTCCAGATATGTCTGCCAAGTGCCTGTGAACATGTGCATAAAGTGACGAAAATACAGTAATTCTGTGAGACAGGAATTCGACAGGACAATGTGCGAAGCGAAACCGCTGAGAATGTTAGTAAGCGCTTTCTGAAATTCTGTAAAAACGTGTGCCTCAGGAATCGTAAGACAATGAGATATGATCAGAAAAGGTCGTAAAAAACGTTTGTCACACATTAAGAAATGATATATCAAATTAGGAAGTCGTCGAGGCTGAGACTATTCCGGTGAAACAAGTCGGTGAGGAAATAGCCCATAATTTTTTTTTTTTTTTTTTTCCTTTTCGTCGTCTGGTTTGATGCTACTGCCGCGGCTTCGTCTCCTATTCCTATCTACGCCTACATACACTGGTGTGCAAAACTCAACGACGAAACTAGGTTTCACATGATGGGCCACTGTCAAGCAACAAAGATCACTGAAACATGTACCACATATAGAAAGAACTGCTACAGTATAGTACAGAAAGAACTTGAAAAAAAATACTCCGTGAGACCAACATAAATCATAATTTTATTTAAAGACAATTATTTAACTGAACTCACAGGTCATTCTTTATGGTCCCCTGGACAATATAAAGGTTGGGACATCGTTTTTAATAGGATATACTATATAATAGATTTATTTTCCTATTCCATTCCTGTCTTGATCGAGGGGAACGATACTGCCTATATGCCTCGTTTTTTGTTCAAGTATTCACATTTAAGTTACATTCTTCGGGTAGTAGTGTATTGCACTATCGAACAGGCTATATGGACATGCTACGATTCTGCCAGCGAGTCTCTGAATTCGTTTTCTGTTGTCATTCCAACTTAGTAAGAACTCTGGAACTGTGGAACGGTATAATTAACCGCACTAGGGTCTTGTACGTATTTTCTTGTAAAGATACGCTCTTTCACAAAATTGAAGTCTTCCATGACACCCTCATCCGTGGTCTAGCGTTGTATGGTAGTGAAACATGGACTGTGAGAAAACCGCAACAGAAGCGAATCGACGGATTTGAGATCTTGTGCTACAGACGAATGTTGAAAATTAGGTGGACTGATGAGGCAAGGCCTTATGAGGTTCTGCGAAGAATAGGAGAAGAAAGGAATTTGTGTTAAACAATGACAAGAAGAAGGGACACGACGACAGGACGTCTGCTAACACATCGGGGAATAACTTACATGGCACTAGAGGGAACTATAGAGGGTAAATATTGTAGAGGAAGACAGAGATTGGATTAGATCCAGCAAATAATTGAGGATTTAGGTTACAGGGGATACTCTGAGGTGAAGAGGTTGGCACAGGAGCGGAATTTGTGGGGGGCCGCATCAGACCAGTCAAAAGACTAATGACTCACAGAAGTCTTCCATCTGTCTTTCCTACACCCATGCTCATAAATTAAGGTTAAAGCTGATACGTCGTGAAGCAACGCTCTGGTGGGCGGTTTCCCAGTTTAAAACACCTCAGGGTATGACCTTACGGTGCATTTGACCTGCGGTCGTCGCACGGTGGCGCCGGCAGCAGTCCACATACGTAGAGGTGTGTTGGTGCATGCCAGAGTACGGTGCAGCGTGTAAGCGTGCAGACGTTTTCAGACGTGCTGATAGTAACTGTGTGTTGAAAATGGCTCACAGAACACATATTGATGCTATGAGGGGCTGAATACTGGGACGACTGGAGGCTGGTCAAACACAGCAGGTCGTAGCACGGGCCCTCCGTGTGTCACAAAGTGTGATCTCAAGATCATGGCAACTATTCCAGCAGACAGGAAACGTGTCCAGGCGCTGCAGTACGGGACGTCCACAGTGTACAACACCACAAGAAGACCGATATCTCACCATCAGTGCCCGCAAAAGGCCACGGAGTACTGCAGGTAGCCTTGTTCGGGACGTTACCACAGCCACTGGAACAGTTGTCTCGAGACACACAGTCTACAGACGACTGAACAGACATGCATTACTCGCCCGGAGATCTGCAAGGTGCATTCCACTGACCCTGGTCACACGAGAGCCCGTAAAGCCTGGTTTCAAGAACACAGTACATTGTCATTGGAACAGTGGTCCCAGGTTATGTTCACGGACGAGTTCAGGTGTAGTCTGAACAGTGATTCTCGCCGGGTTTTCATCTGGCGTGAACCAGGACCCAGATACCAACCCCTTAATGTCCTGTATGGAAGTCGTGGTTTGATGGTGTGGGGTGGGATTATGATGGGTGCACGCACTCCCCCGCATGTCTTTGACAGAGGAACTGTAACATGTCACGTGTATCAGGACGTCATTTTGCACCAGTATGTCCGCCTTTTCAGCGGTGCAGTGAGCCCCACCTTCCTCCTGATGGATGATAACGCACGGCCCCACCGAGCTGCCATGGTGGAGGAGTACCTTGAAACAGAAGATATCAGGCGAATGGAGTTGCCTGCCTGTTCTGCAGACCTAAACCCCATCGAGCACGTCTGAGATGCTCTCAGTCGACCTATCGCTGCACAGTTGTCTCCTGACACACAGTCTAAAGACGACTGAACAGACATGGTTTATTCGCCCGGAGATCTGCAAGGTGCATTCCACTGATCCTTAACAATTAAATCTTACGATCACGCAAACAGCATTCGAGAATGAGAAAAGTATCAGAAATACACCGTCTTGTGGGCAATGGCTCTGTAAATAGCTGTAGACATACTCTTACCTTCGCTATTACAGTACTCGAAGTCAAATCGATACACTCCCTACAACAGCACATAGACATTTCCTTTACACAAACACATATACTTTATAAACCTGGAGCTCAAATCCGAACATATTACACAGCCAGCACTAATACTAAGTATAATAATACATCCTCAATAACTGTATGCATACTATACCAAGTAATCCTGATCGAAAATCAACCATGGCTGTGCATGTCTCTTATTCTTTCGCGTCGTACCACTGTCTCCTTGACGTAATCTAGCAGATGTTAAAGAAAAATTTCCGATCCCAGCAACTATTCCATGTTACTCTCACAATCAGTCATAGTTCTACACGTGCACACACGTATCCATGTTAAAACCTATACCCGCATTACGAATCGAGGTACGTCATTACCACTGAATGAGGTGGTGTTTTCCGGACAAATACTATGACGGTGATCATAGAAATGTGTCTATTAACAACTAACCATGCAGCCCAGCGATAAAATCACAGAACTTTGAAAGTGATTCCGCTAAGGAACGTGGTATGCACGCGGTATTTGCGACTCCATCACACCGCACCCAGCTACATAATTCTTCATTATTTGTAACACATTCTGGCTCAACATGATATCAGAGGTTCTGCGATACACCCACCGAGTGTGTGATGACTGACTGTAGTAGTTGATGGTGTGCTGACTCAGGTCGTAGGAAGATAAATGTACACTAAAATGAATTTTCACTCTACAGCGGAGTGTGCGCTGATATGAAACTTCCTGGCAGATTAAAACTGTGTGCCGGACCGAGACTCGAACTCGGGACCTTTGCCTTTCGGGGGCAAGTACTCTACCGACTGAGCTACCCAAGCGCGACTCACGCCCCGTCCTCACAGCTTTACTTCTGCCAGTACCTCGTCTCCTACCTTCCAAACTTTACAGAAGCTCTCCTGTGAACCTTGCAGAACTAGCACTCCGGAAAGAACGGATATTGCGGAGACATGGCTTAGCCACAGCCTGGAGGAGTTTCTAGAATGAATTTTCACTCTACAGCGGAGTGTGCGCTGATATGAAACTTCCTGGCAGATTAAAACTGTGTGCCGGACCGAGACTCGAACTCGGGACCACCCGAGTTCGAGTCTCGGTCCGGCACACAGTTTTAATCTGCCAGGAAGTTTCAATGTACACTAACTTCTCAGATCTCGAGCCTTATACTATATGTTAAAAATTACGACCATTCAAACACTTCAGGAGCTCAGACAGGCACTGGTGCAAGAATGGGAGGCTATACCCCAGTAGCTGCTCGAACACCTGATCCGGAGTATGCCAACGCGTTGTGCGGTCTGTGTACGTGTGCATGGTGATCATATTCCATACTGATGTCGGGGTACATGCGCAGGAAACAGTGGCGTTTTGTAGCACATGTGTTTCGGGACGTTCTTCTCAACTTATGACCAATACCGTGGACATACAGATCTGTGAATTGTGTGTTCCCTATGTGCCTGTGCTATTAGCACTGGTTTTGTGTAGTGCCACGTTGTGTGGAACCACATTCTGCAATTATCATTAATTTATGAGTGTGAGTGTAATACTGATAGTAAATGAAGCCCAGTTTGACATGGGTTTTTAATATGAGGGACAACACTCAAATGAATTCAGACATACGGCACAACGACATCATTACACGCCTTAAGGTATTTATCTAACAAGGAGACGAGACGACCAATTCATACTTCGTGGAATGCATTCGACCGCTGGCTAATCCACAACCGCACCCACTCTTGCCCTTCCTCGTCCGAATGAAATCGACGTCTACTCATCTTTTTCATCAGGTCACCAAACATGTTCACGCCACAAGGAGAAAAATTCTGGCTGTACGGACGGTGCTGCAATGTTTCACAACAAAATCACTGAAATGTTGTAGCCCTCTTCCGGTTGGCAGTGTGGAGACGGGCGTTATCGTGTAACAGTATGAGTCCATCCGACATCATGCCCGGGCGTTTTGACGTTATGGCGCGTCGCAGTTTCTGCAAATTGTCTTCAGAGCGCTTCGCATTGATTGTGGTTCGACAGTCGAGGTACTCAACGAGCAGAGGGCGCTGTACGAGGTGCATTCAAGTTCTAAGGCCTCCGATTTTTTTTCTCCGGACTGGAAAGAGATAGAAACATGCGCATTGTTTTAAAATGAGGCCGCGTTCATTGTCAATACGTCCCAGAGATGGCAGCACCGTACAGCAGATGGTATTTTACCGCCAGCGGTGAGAATGAGAACTGTTTTAAATACTTAAAATGGCGACGTTTTCCTTACTTGAACAGCTTGCAATCATTGAATTTGCGTGGTGTGAAACCAATTGAAATTCATCGACAGTTGAAGGAGACATGTGGTGATGGAGTTATGGATGTGTCGAAAGTGCGTTCGTGGGTGCGACAGTTTAATGAAGGCAGAACATCGTGTGACAACAAACCGAAACAACCTCAGGCTCGCACAATCCGGTCTGACGACATGATCGAGAAAGTGGAGAGAATTGTTTAGGAGGATCGCCGAATAACTGTTGAACAGATCGCCTCCAGAGTTGGCATTTCTGTGGGTTCTGTGCACACAATCCTGCATGACGACCTGAAAATGCGAAAAGTGTCATCCTGGTGGGTGCCACGAATGCTGACGGACGACCACACGGCTGCCCGTGTGGCATGTTGCCGAGCAATGTTGACGCGCAACGACAGCACGAATGGGACTTTCTTTTCGTCGATTGTGACAATGGATGAGACGTGGATGCCATTTTTCAATCCAGAAACAAAGCGCCAGTCAGCTCAATGGAAGCACACAGATCCACCGCCACCAAAAAAATTTCGGGTAACCGCCAGTGCTGAAAAAATGATGGGCTCCCTGTTCTGGGACAGCGAGGGCGTAATCCTTACCCATTGCGTTCCAAAGGGCACTACGGTAACAGGTGCGTCCTACGAAAATGTTTTGAAGAACAAATTCCTTCCTGAACTGCAACAAAAACGTCCGGGAAAGGCTGCGCGTGTGCTGTTTCACCAAGACAACGCACCCGCACATCGAGCTAACGTTACGCAACAGTTTCTTCGTGATAACAACTTTGAAGTGATTCCTCATGCTCCCTACTCACCTGACGTGGCTCCTAGTGACTTTTGGCTTTTTCCAACAATGAAAGACACTCTCCGTGGCCGCACATTCACCAGCCGTGCTGCTATTGCCTCAGCGATTTTCCAGTGGTCAAAACAGACTCCTAAAGAAGCCTTCGCCGCTGCCTTGGAATCATGGCGTCAGCGTTGTGAAAAATGTGTACGTCTGCAGGGCGATTACGTCGAGAAGTGACGCCAGTTTCATCGATTTCGGGTGAGTTGTTAATTAGAAAAAAAATCGGAGGCCTTAGAATTTGAATGCACCTCGTAGTCGAAGATGGATGTCATCATGACCTTACTGGAACTTGCGTGAACAGATTTCGATTCATTTAGCGGGTAAGGTGTGGGATGTTCCCACTATTGGCTTTGCCGTTTGCAATCTCTGATTGCTGGAAAAGTGACACACAGCGATTTAGTTGGGAAACGTTACAATTTCCTCATTACACGCCGTATCTTTCACCATGAGATTCTCGCTTTATTGGCGGCCTAAAGAAAGACATGTGGGCCGGCCGCGGTGGTCTAGCGGTTCTGGCGCTGCAGTCCGGAACCGCGGGACTGCTACGGTCGCAGGTTCGAATCCTGCCTCGGGCATGGGTGTGTGTGATGTCCTTAGGTTAGTTAGGTTTAAGTAGTTCTAAGTTCTAGGGGACTTATGACCTAAGATGTTGAGTCCCATAGTGCTCAGAGCCAAAGACATGTGGGGACGAAGTGGTGCAAGCGTGGATGCTGTTGTGGATCCGTCAGTGACAGACCGCGTTCTACGATACAGGAACTGATCGTCTCGTCTTACAGTAGGATAAATGTCTCAAGGCGTGTGGTGATTACTTTTGAGTGGAACCATTCCATCGTCCCGTTGTGTTTATGGAAAGTGGCGAAAATAATGATTGGTTCAAATGGCTCTGAGCACTATGGGACTTAACATCTATGGTCATCGGTCCCCTAGAACTTAGAACTACTTAAACCTAACTAACCTAAGGACAGCACACAACACCCAGCCATCACGAGGCAGAGAAAATCCCTGACCCCGCCGGGAATCGAACCCGGGAACCCGGGCGTGGGAAGCGAGAACGCTACCGCACGACCACGAGATGCGGGCGAAAATAATGAAAGTCTACAGAACGTAAGCCATGAACATAAAAATTATTATAGTTGGGTCAAAAACATTAGAGACAGGAAAGAAAGTAGTGACGGTGCAGCTCGTTAGGTTCGTCTATCAGCGACTGTCTTTAAATCTGATGACAGCGGAAGTTATGATTCTTTGTTCCAAGCATCCCTGCGTGAGGGGTAAGGGGCCGAAGGAGGGGGGGGTGAGGACTGGGATGCACAGGCTGGACGTAAAACAATCAACCTAGTTTCTTGTCAGTAACACCTTCATACGCTTTCTGATCAAAGGTATCTGGACAACTATTAGTTGTGGACATTAATAACACATGGGAATACACCCCTCCCCTTTACAATGCCTAGAACTCTGCTTGTGACACTTTCAGTGAGGTCTGAATTTCTGTGGCGGAATGGCAGTCCCTTCTCCGTGAAGAGCCGATATCAGAGGAGGCACTAATGATAAACGTTGGGTCTAGAGCGAAGTAGTTGTTCTGACTCATCCAAAAGGTATTCCGTTGGATTTACGTGAGGACTCTGGGCAGTCCGGTACGTTTCAGGAATATTACTGTACACAACAGGTTGTCTCACAGGTGCTGTTTCATATCAGGGTGCATAGTCATGCTGATATAACAAGTGCTCATGTCCTTCCGCGTTTAGCGCGTTCTTTGGTGCAATCAGTGACCACACGCGAAACACGAAAAAAGCCACCGTACCGTAACACCACCTCCTTTGTTCTTCACTGTTGGCGCTACACATGACGGCAGGCAGCGTTTTCCTGGCTTTCGCCGAACATAATCGCTTAACACTCCAAATCACTCGTTTTCAGTCATCCACTGTCCTCCTCCGTCGCTCTTTGCATTTCAAGTGTCGTTTAGCATTGACTGCAGAAATATGTAAAGAGCCGAGGGCCAATTACACCCCACTCTTTATAATTCGCTACGCCCGGTCCTTGCGCTAGCTGGACTCCTGGTAGAAAGTTCGTGCTCACGAGTGACACCTTCTGATCACTTCATGCTAGCTCATGTAACCACCCTCCTCAATGTTCGACGGTGGCCGTCCGTCAGTATGTGTGGTTTGCAAGGTGTTGATTTAGCTGTGGTTGTTCCTTCGTGTTTCCGCTTAAAGCCACATCACCATCATTAAACTCGAGCGATTTCAGAAGGACTGAAATGTCGCTGATGGATCTGCTACTCAGCTAACATCCAATTACTGGTCCACTTTCGAAGTCACTGTTTTCTCCACACGGACCAATACTCCTGTTACACTGACGGATCCGCCTGTTGTGATATCTGGTCAGTTCCGCTGTACATAGGGGTGTCTGGATCCTTTCGTTTGATCAGATGGAGTACCTGCTTTGCTATTTCAATCGCTTAGGAAGCTCTACTGTTACTTCTGTAGCTGACGCATATCAGCTGTCATAACATATTATCGATGGTAGAAAAAATAACAGTAATAGAAGATCGCATGGAAGCATATACACAGTACTTTTTCCCCCTCATTCCATTTGGGAATGGAACAGGGAAGGGAACGACTAGCTGCGTTGTCGTCCTCTGTGCGCCTTATGGTGGCTTGCGGATTTGAATGTACATGATGTAAATGTAGAAGTATAAGGCACTGCCCGAGATCAAACCCGGGTACAATGAAGCTCCAACGCAACTGGTATAGGCAAACGTATTCAAATTCAGAGACACGTAAGCTGACAGAATACGGCGCTGTGGTTGGCACCACCTAGAGAAGACTGCAAGTGTCTGGCACAGTTGTTAGATCGGTTACTGGTTCTAAAATGGCAGGTTATCAAGATTTAAGTGAGTTTGAATGCGGTGTTATAGTCGGCGTACGAGTGTTGGGACACAGCATTTCCGAGGTAGCGAGGAAGAGGGGATTTTCCCGTACGACCATTTCACGAGTGTGCCAGGAATATCAAAATCCGGTAAAACATCAAATCTCCGACATCGCAAGGCTGGAAGAAGATTCTGCGAGAACGGAACTAACGACGGCTGAAGAGAATCGTTCAACGTCACAGAACTGCAATCCTTTCGCGAATTGCAGCAGATTTCAATGCTAGGGTATCAACAAGTGTGAGCGTGCGAACCATTCAACGAAACATCATCGATATGGGCTTTCGGAGCCGAAGGTTCACTCGTGTACTCTTGATGCCTGCACTACACAGCTTTACACCTCGCCTGCGTCCGTCAACACCAACACTAGACTGTTGATGACTGCAAACATGTTGCCTGGTCGGACGAGTCTCGTTTCAGTTTGTATCGAGCGAATGGACATGTGTGGGTATGGAGACAATCTCATGAATCCATGGATCCTGCATGTCAGCAGGGGACTGATGAAGCTGGTGGAGGCTCTGTATTGGTGTGGGGCAGTTGGAGTGATATAGCGACTCCTGATACGTCTAGTTGCGACTCTGACAGCTGACACGTACGTAAGCATCCTGTCTGATCACCTGCTTCCATCATGTTCATTGTGCATTTCGACGGAGTTGGGCAATTCCAGTAGGACAACGGGACACTCCACACGTCCAGAATTACTACACAGTGGCTCCAGAAACACTCTTTTGAGTTTAAACACTTCCGCTGGTCATGAAACTGCCCATACACGTGCATTATTGAGCATATCTGGGATGCGTTACAACATGCTGTTCAGAAGAGATCTCCACCCTCTCGTACTCTTATGGATTTGTGGACAGCGCTGAAAGATTCACGGTGTTATTTTCCTCCAGCACTACTTTAGACATTAGTTGAGTTCAAGACACGGCGTCTTGCGGCACTTCTGCGTGCTCGCGGGACCCTAAACGATATTAGGCTGTTGTACCAGTTTCTTTGGCTCTCAGCTCCTTTCCTGGTCAGTAGGTAACACGTATCAGCAGGTTGATTAATGCGAGACGAGTAGAGTGAAGGCCAGACATTTTGAGAGAGACCACGATGGGTCAAGGAGGGGGTGCTTGCGGCCGTCAGGGCGACGGGAACAGAGGTGGCAAGTGGCGCGTCGCGACGCTGTTTTGTCTGCGGTCCGCGGCGGCCCGCGGCGGTCGCTAACGAAGGCCTCTCGGCCTCTGCACAATGCGGGCGGAAGCGGGGCACCGGCTGCCAGCACAACGAAGCGCCGAGGGCCGTGCAAGAGCGGGGGCGGCGTCGCTCGGCAGCGGTGGGCGGGATAATACACGTGGACAGTTTGAGCACAGTGGCGTGCTATTCAGCACTGTTTGAGTGTGGCTGTGTCTTTCACAAGTTACGAGACGCAGTCATACGTAGAGCAGCGACGAGGCGCGTGCAGCTCATGTCGCACTAAGGGTAACGTCCAGAGAGGGCACTACACTGCAGAGACTGTTATTCTTCCTCCATACGTCACACACAATAATTCCCAAGTGGACATCCGCGCGTATAATCAGATTAACAGCTCCTCTCAGTTAGTATCCGAAGAGTATTAGCGACAGTATCAACTGACTGCCTCCGTTCTCTACAGTGGCGCGTCAAGAACAGCAACTCGACATCCTATAAGTTAGTGTAGTTATCGATCACTACACTGAGGATTAGACTAGAAAGACAGATCGATGCAAGTGAACGCTGAACTACTGCCATACACCCAACGTCAAAATGAAGTTTAATAGTGTACAGTTTCTATCAAATTACTGCGAACTGATGCAAGTCTGTGGTTGCTGTATATTTTTGTTTCGCTGTTCGTGTCCTGTTGTGTGACTAAGGCCGCCCGTCGGGCAGACCGTTCGCCGGGTACAAGTCTTTCGATTTGACGCCACTTCGGCGACTTGCGAGTCGGTGTGGATAAGATGATGATAAAGACAGCACAACACCCAGTCCCTGAGTGGAGAAAATCTCCGACCCAGCCGGTAATCGAACCTGGGCCCTTAGGATAGACATTCTGTCGCGCTGACCACTCAGCTACCGGGGACGGACTGTTTCGCTGTTGTGTAACTATACTTGGCCCTTTGATGCTGTAAGGTTACTGAGTGTAAGCGATTCACCTCGTAACAGCAAGTACTTCGGAGGCAGTGGCTTCACTTCCTGCAACCTATTTACATTTAACATAAAGTGTTTTTCTAAGAGAGGCCTGTTTCAGCCACTTACACGTAACTGTCACTTATAATACTTAAACTCTCTGATTTAGGCCTATTTTCTAGGTGCCTACTGCTGACGGAATGATTCACATAGCCAATAGACACGACTTTGCAGCATGGAACGCATCTTCTGCAGTGCAGTTTTTTTTTCTTTTCTTTTTCCTTTTTTTTAATCATCAGTTTTATGGCTGGTTTGATGCGACCCGCCACGAATTCCTTTCCTGTGCTAACCTCTTCATGTCAGAGTAGCACTTGCAACCTTCGTCCTCAATTATTTGCTGGATGTATTTCAATCTCTGTCTTTCTTCTCTCTACAACACCATCTAGTACCATGGAAGATATTCCGTGATGCCTTAACATATGTGAGCCGTGTATCGACTCGTGCTACACCTTGTGTTTAGATTTCATTGGTTTTCCTTTTCTTCCCCTGACATGTTTGTTTGAGATGTTGTCTGTCATTAAGTGGCTGTTTGGTTGTCTTTTCCCTCTGCTATCGATATCTGTGTTTTTGCTTCAGGGAAACTACTATGGAGGAAGTGAGGTCTTTGACCGGTTGTAGCCTCGTGTGGTGGCGCGGAAGTAGGGGGTTGCGCGCAGAGAGTGTGGTGGACACGGGAGGGCAGTGTGGCTCTCCAGCGCGAAGCAGGCGTGGTCGGTTGTACCGAGTCACCACGTGATGTATGTCGGTTGTGTGTAACGAGCGAGTCGAGTTGACGGAAGAGCTCCCCGCGTGTTGGTTGTATACAGAATCGCCCCACGAGTAGTTGCTGTTCTTTTCGCCTTGGTGGGACGTTAACAAGCTCCTTTAAATCCTCCGTTTAAAAGGAGACACCTAACATGAAGGAGCTGTCACTACCCGTCAACGTTGCAGAGAAGACGTGAACTCCGGTGACAGAGCGTGTTGTCGCGTAACCGTGGCATGTTGGGTACGCTGGCGACGCGTGCGCGGTCGGATGTGTGGATCCTTGCCATCGGAGGTCGTGTACTGCCTGGTCGAGCATAATTGCAAGTTATGTTCGTGGAAGGTTTAATCATTAAGTAATAATTTTGTGTAACCGGCGTCTCTTCTGCCTTCTGTCCCTGGCATCGGTGTAATTGAAGACAGTGGCTTTCCTCCTCCTCTCGTTACTGCCCGATGGGAGGTGTAGTTTTGGCAGTTTAATTATTTCGCTGTTCTGTCGTGGATTATGAGTAAATTCATGCTTCTTGTTCGTTGATCATGTGGTCGCTCATTCAGGACTGTGTGGTGTAATGTTTCCTTGCACGAGGTTAGCTCTAATTCTGTCAGCAAGTTAAGCCATCTTATAACAAGTTTTCGCTGGCTAAAAGTAGGTGCAGTGACCAGCCTGAGAGTGACAATTGTGTTTATGGGCGTCTTTAAATTGGTCAGTATTCTGTCTAGCCTGAGCATCCCTGAGTGGGTGATTTGTGGCCGCCTTACACGGGTCCGTCATATCTGTTATGTTGTAATGATATTCCAGGACACTTTTGTTTAAAATTTTTTAAATTCCCCCAAGTTTGTAAATTCCTTTTATTGCCATTAATCGTGTGTTTGCTGAGACCTGTTTAGTTTTTTTTTATTGCGGTGTTGGTAGCTTCACTACCTCACCGTGACTTATTAACAAAGTTCTATATTTACTTTAGTAGCCTGTTTACTAATGTTCTTTAAATTGTTGTATTGCTATAAATTACTTGATTGCCGTTAGCGGTGTGTTTTGAAAGGTTGTTTATTGCCATACTGCTGTGTTTTTTTTTAATTTTTAAATTGTTGTATTGCTATAAATTACTTGATTGCCGTTAGCGGAGTGTTTAAAAGGCTGTTCATTGCCGTACTGCTAGTTTCTGTAAGATACGAATAAAACATTTGTGAAAATCTCAACTCGACAGTAAACTACTAGAAATTTGGCCCCGTTTCCCAACTTGTGGTGTGGCTTGTAGTAACCGTAACCACTGTGTGTGTCAATATGTCCTGTCATCTAGTCCTTCTCCTTGTCAGTGTTTTCCATATATTCCCCTCCTCTCCGATTCTGCACAGAACCTCCTCATTCCTTACCTTATCAGTCCACCTAATTTTCAACATTCGCCTGGAGCACCATGTCTCAAATGATTCGAGTCACTTCTGTTCCGGTTTTCCCAAAGACCATCTTTTACTACTCCAGATGTAAATTCTCAGAAATTTCTTCCTCAAATTAAGGCCAACTGATATTAGTAGACTTCTCTTGGCCAGGAATGCCCTTTTTACCAGCGTTATTCTGCTTCTGATGTCCTCCTCACTCCGTCCGTTAGCCGGCCGGTGTGGCCGTGCGGTTCTAAGCGCGTCGGTTTGGAACCGCGTGACCGCTACGGTCGCAGGTTCGAATCCTGCCTCGGGCATGGATGTGTGTGATGTCCTTAGGTTAATTAGGTTTAAGTAGTTCTAAGTTCTAGGGGACTGATGACCTCGGTAGTTAAGTCCCATAGTGCTCAGAGCCATTTGAACCATTTTGAACTCCGTCCGTTAGTGGTTATTTTGCTGCCTAGGTAGCAGAACTCCTTAATTTCACCTACTTCGTGACCCTCAATCCTGAAGTTAAGTTTTCCGCTTTTCTCATTTCTGCTGCTTCTCGTTACTTTCGTCTTCCTTCGATTTACTCTCAATCCATATTCTGCACTCATTAGACAATTCGTTCCATTCATTAGATCACGTAACTCTTCTTCACTTTCACTTAGTATGGAAACGTCATCAGCGAATCCTATCTTTGATATCCTTTCACCTTGAATTTTAATTCCTCTCGTAAACCTTCCTTTCATTTCCATCAGTGCTTTTTCAATGTACAGATTAAACAGTAGGGGCGAAAGACTACATCCCTGTCTTACACCCTTTTTAAGCCGACCAGTTCGTTCTTGGTCGTGCAGTCTTATTATTCCCTGTTGGCTCTTGAATATATTGTATATTACCCGTCTCTCCCTGCAGTTTACCCCTATTTTTCTCAGAATTTCAAACAGTTTGCATGATTTTACATCGTCGAACACTTTTTCCCTTTTATTTTCGCTTCAGTGATGAGTTGTAATAACTGGTATCTTTCGCCTCTTATAATCTGTCATAGATGTTCAGTTTTCTTTTGTTTTATAGAGAGAAGTAGTTCTTTTTGTTTTTCAATACGATGCAGGACTGCTTCATTTGAAATTTTCAGCACCCAAGGTATTAGTAAAAGTAAGTGTACAGATACATTTCAAAAGCATAAATTCTTTTCTCTAGATACTGGCCAAGGATCTAGATTTCGCATCCATAGAGAAAAATGGAGAACACGTAGCAACGAATTACTCGTATTCTCAGCTGCAGACTAATATACTCGTCTGATCTTACGAAAAGTTTTTTGATGCTAATAAATTGTCTCCAAGCTTATTCTGTTCTCAATTACGCTACTTATCCATCACAGTGCTCAAAGACCTCTAGCAGAATACATGTTCAGTCTTATTTCGTTTTACTGCGAAAGTTATCTGGATTTTTCTTTTAGAGAACACTACAACTTTGGTCTCTGAATTGTTCACAAACAGGCCAAACTCTTCACTGCGCTGGACTTCAAAATCATCTATTGGAGTACAGGTAGATCATTTGCTATTACAACAATATCATCTGCGTACCAAATAACGTTCATTATCTTTCCGTTTACAACCAGCCTGTTGCTTTTTCACGCCAACAATTTCCTGAAAATTACTTTGGAGCTAATGTTAAACGAGAGAGTTGATAGTATACATCCCTGACGAAAGGCATTACTAATCGTAGTCGCTTCCGATGTTCCTTGGTGAGTTTCTACATCTGCGGTCTAATTCCACTGCAGCGCGGCGGTGAAACATGCGAGCTAACATCCCAAAGATGTTCGGGCTCACATGCGGTTCCTCTACGTCGAAATGTCTCGGTTCAAACTCGTCTAGGGGTTGAACTGCAAGTGTCGCATTACACGCCCTAAATTAGACACTTGTGACCTTTTGGTTAGATTGCCGGGCTGATTGAAAGTTTGCGAAATTTCATGAAACATACAAAGTTAATATAACATATAATAACAGTAATAATAATATCGGCAACTAAATTAGCGACCCACACAATTGCGATTTGGTTAGAACAATGTTTATTCAGAAAGCAAATAGTGAAAGGGGTCGTATTTAGGGTTACTGTTACACTCGAGCGCATATCCGTTTGTCACAGTTCGATCATTCACAATCTCACAGCGAAATACAAGTCCAATACTCCTCCTCGTTATCTACGCGAAAAGTTAGAGTTCACACCTGGCGCGCAGCTACTCACGGCTCAGACACAAAGTCCCGCGATACCACACAACGCGAAATTTTCTAAATCGTTTCACTTCCTAGCTACCTAAAACCCGACTGCCTGCTTTCGCGTCTCCACCAGCACTGTCCCTCGGCCCCTCCGGCTGCGTCAGAGATTGACGACTTTCACGTGCTAAATAAAGTAACAATAATATCCATTACATAATAAACGTTAAATTCTTTTACATAAATCAAATACAATTTCCTTCTCAACTTTGAATGTTACGGCCAGTAGCCTTGCACGAATGTGCTTTCTGATAAATAAATAAAAAACAAAAGTAACTATTGTGCACTAAACTCTACAACAAATATTCTATTACCTAATGGGTCAAGAAGGTGTCACGCTGTCATCGTTCAGTGCGTTTTGTGTGGAGGAAATGATGATCTGATGCTTAACTGAAAATACTGGTAATTTAAAATTACCATATCTTTTAAACAAATAGTTACAGAGTTGATATTTACAACATTTGTCATTTTAATAATGCGATGTTATATGAAATGTCGATCGTTAAGATCGACTAAAGCGTCCAGATTTTAGCATTCAGGTCTTTGTTATAAAATTTCACCTTAACAGTAAATCCTAAACTGATATAGATATGAACAGCCTTCAAGTTTTATTGGGATCAGTACGAAAATGTATGGAGGATGGTTGATTAAAATTACTGTGGCTTCATTCCGTGCATTACTACAGAATTAAATAGTTTTCGAAAATGTTTCCCTTTATGGCCGATCTTAGGTCTGCCATATTTAACATTGATACGTCTCCCTGGCCAAAAACGGCTTCTACTGGGTTTCCCTATGACGTAGGTTCTCGTTTGTCTCACTCGCACACTACCGCGCCTAGGCCTCATTCAGCACAATAGACGCCTGTGAATATCCCCATCTCGAGGCGAATCTGCGCTCTTTGTGCCACACGGTCCTGGACCACAGGGTTCGTTTTACAATTCCTGAGGGTTAACTCTTTCGGCCATATACTTAAAGGAGAGCGAAATGCTCGTTAACTCACAAGCGTAAATCGTTTTGGTCAGTACAAGCTGATCTCAGAGTCTCCATCACTTTTTTGTCTCACACAGTCAAAGGTCTTTGTAGCCAATGAAACAAGCGTAACACTGAAATTCATATCACTGAACGTCTACAACAGTTAATTTAAGAAGCAGAGTGCTTCACGACTCCCAACCCCAAGTCGGAAGACAAACTGGGTCATGACCATTTGGGATTCACATTTCTTGTAAATCCGTATGCGTATTATTCGCAGAAATATTTTGAGTACGTGTGGCATCAAACTGATTATACGATAGTCAGCACACTGAGAGGAGTAGGTCTTCTATGGTAGTGATATAAAAGTCCATCTCAGCTAGTTATACGGTATCTTTCCTGATGCATAGATAACAATGAACAAGGATGTTTTGAGGGTGTGGCCAATTGATTCCTGTTCAGCTAAAACTTTAATAATTTCAACGTTAATTCATGCGGGGTGGCTTTACCATTCTTGTGTGATTTGATAACATGTACTCCTTCATTATTTGTGGTTTCAGGACTGACTGAATTGATTCTTGCGTCAGGAGGAGGAGGAGGAGTTGGACATCTGTTGTCTTTGAAAAGGACTTCGATATATTCTTTCCGTCTTCTGAGCATTACTTCAACTCTTATGATAATTTCGCTATTCGCTTTCCATAGCATTTGTCCGCCCTGGTAGCTGAGTGGTCAGCGCGACGGAATGTCATACCTAACGGCCCGGGTTCGATTCCCGGCTGGGTCGGAGATTTTCTCCACTCAGGGACTGGGTGTTGTGTTGTCTTTATCATCATTATTTCACCCCCATCGACACGCAAGTCGCCGAAGTGGCGTCAACTCGAAAGACTTGCACCAAGCGAACGGTCTACCCGACGGGGGCCCTAACCACACGGCATTTCCATTTTCCATAGCATTTGTCCGCATCGCCTTCACTGTAGGCTATTCAACAGCTTTTTCCTCTTATACAGGTCACAGCTTTTGACAATGTTGACTGGAATACCCTCTTTCAAATTCTGAAGTTGGCAAGGGTCAAATACAGGGAGCGAAAGGCTATTTACAATTTGTACAGAAACCAGATGGCGGTTATAAGAGTCGAGGGGCATGAAAGGGAAGCTGTGTTTGGGAAGGGAGTGAGACAGGGTTGTAGCCTATCTCCGATGTTATTCAATCTGTATATTGAGCAAGCAGTAAAGGAATCACAACAAAAATTCGGATTAGGTATTAAAATCCATGGAGAAGAAATAAAAACTTTGAGGTTCGCCGACGACATTGTAATTCTGTCAGAGACTGCAAAGGACCTGGAAAAGCAGTTGAATGGATTGGACAGTGTCTTGAAAGGAGGATGTAAGATGAACATCAACAAAACCAAAACGAGGATAATGGAATGTAGTCGAATTAAGTCGGGTGATGCTGCGGGAATTAGATTAGGAAATGAGACACTTAAAGTAGTAAAGGAGTTTTGCTATTTGGGGAGCGAAATAAGTAATGATGGTCGAAGTAGAGAGGATATAAAATGTAGACTGGCAATGGCAAGGAAAGCTTTACTGAAGAAGAGAAATTTGTTAACAGCGGGTATAGATTTAAATGTCAGGAAGTCTTTCCTGAAAGTATTTGTATGGAGTGTAGCCATGTATGGAAGTGAAACATGGACGATAAATAGTTTGGACACGAAGAGAATAGAAGCTTTTGAAATGTGGTGCTACAGAAGAATGCTGAAGATTAGATGGGTAGATCACGTAACTAATGAGGAGGTATTGAACAGAATTGGGGAGAAGAGGAATTTGTGGCACAACTTGACTAGAAGAAGGGATCAGTTGCTAGGACGTGTTCTGAGGCGTCAAGGGATCACCGATTTAGTATTGAAGGGCAACGTGGGGGGTAAAAATCGTAGAGGGAGACCAAGAGATGAATACAATAAGCAGATTCAGAAGGCTATCGGTTGCAGTAGATACTTGGAGATGAAGAATTTAGCACAGGATATAGTAGCATGGAGAGCTGCATCAAACCAGTCTCTGCACTGAAGACCACAACACTAACATAGGTTAAAGTGATCGTGTTTCTCCTGAAATATCTCAGATTTTAACATTTGTCAGATATCCGTAGTTTCATCGCTTCTCTGCATTTTGTGCGTATGTTTTTGTGTAGGTTTTTGTATTTTATGAGATCTTTGGTTTTATGTTGCTTTCTTTCGTCATAGGCTCGAGAATTTCATCAGTCATCCAGTTATGCTTTATTTTGCTGGTGCTGTACCCAATGGAAAATTCCAGAAATAGGTTTCCGTTTTTTTGTTTAAATTATATTTAATTGGGGGAATTATTGTGTAGTGACTCATATTAATTGAGTATTATTTCTTGAGTTTCACATCAACAACCTGTTTCACCATTTTTCCGCAATCTGCACCAAGAATAAGCTCTGCAATGGACGTGCCCACAACTGCGTGTGCACAAGTACTAGTTAGTTGTCGTTACTTCTCTCTGTATGTCTTTGGAACTTTCCACTGAATCTTTTTCATACGTGTCTTGTGGTCTGATGTGCCCGAGGAAAATAGACGTCCCGCCTTTTTTTATGTTCTGCGGTTGGTTAAGCAAGACAACGCGCGACGTCGTGCAAATTTTTTCCCACGGAACTTTGTTCAAAATTTTGTCGATCCATGTTTCAACACCTATAACAATTTGTCTTAAGAAATCATCACCGTCATTGTGGTACCGTTCAGGGAAGGTCAATGCACTGTCTAAACGTTTGGTTTTGTTCACATCCGTCAACATTTTCGGTACTCAACGTGCACACAATTTTCGGCAATTCAAGTGCTATGTCACAATGCCATACAAAACACTACGAGAAACATTAGGAAAGTCACCCCACAAGGAGGAAATCATAAAGCGTCTGTTTTCTCTCACCTTATTGTCAAACTTCCTGCACCAAAGTTTCATTAACGACCGAAAGACGCCCATTCCGTTGTTCATCATGCACATTTGTGCGGCCATCTTTAAATGCTTTCACCCACTTAGTTACCATTCCATCACTCATAATGTTTTCTCCGTAAACTGCACAGATCTCGCTATGAATATCGATCGATTTTAGGCCTTTAGCACTAAAAAATCTTATAACAGCCCGTACTTCGCAGTCGGCGGGATTCACGATTATCGGACACAATGTAAACAAGGAAGAATCAGACTGTAATGGCGTCAGTGCGTAGACAACAGATGTAGGTACCCAGTGCGCATGCGCAGAACGCCGAACGCAGCGCTGCGGCCGCGCTGTGGCAAAACCGTACTTACTTAAAAAACACGCCTGGTATTAGCATAGAAGTCTGTTGGAATTCGGTAAGTACTTATACTGTCAAATATCGGATGAATATAGTGTGCGTAATTTTCGCGCTATGACTTACACTGCCACAAGATGTGTACACAGTTTCCAGATTTTAATGCACGACATACCGTGTTAAATCTCCATCGTAAGGTTAACAGCTCTTAAAGAGTAGATTAGGAGATCATTTTAATTTTGTAATTCGGTCAGTAATTATTTCAGACACTGAAAATCAAACTTTTTGTCCCTATAAGTCGTTAGATAGACAACCCGCTAGTGGAGTCGGGTGACAGTAGCCGTCTAGCGAAATAGATCACTCAAGGCGGACGAGGCAACTCAGCCGGGAAGACTGCAAGCTTCGACTTCCGCCAGAGGCAGAGGTGCTCGCCTCTGGAAGGGTGGATCCAAATGAAGAAAGCCCTGGAATATCAGAGGTAATGGGTTGCGAACGGGAGCGGGAGGTCGTGTAATTGGAAAGGAGGCGTCTCCCTCGGCGCGGCTCTGCAAACAGACGGCGACGCACCTGCAAGCGATCCGCGCGCTTTCCCTGTCTGTCCCTCTGGCAGCGGGGCTCAGCTCTGGCGGAGCTCCAGCCACACGTTCCTCCCTCCGTGCCGGTCGATCGCTACCCGCAGCATCTCCCACCGTGGCAGGTGAGACGGCGAGGAACTTTACCGTTCTCATCCTCATACTCGCATATGCCTTGCTGGTAACACTCGTTTCTCACACATGTGAAACTATTTTTATTTATTTATTGCTTTATTTTTCGTCAATCTTGTGACTGAAACTTCCTGGCTGATTAAAACTGTGTGCCCGACCGAGACTCGAACTCGGGACCTTCGCCTTTCGCGGGAAAGTGCTCTACCAACTGAGCTACCCAAGCACGACTCACGGTCAGTCTTCACAGTTTCACTTCTGCCAGTACCTCGTCTCCTACCTTCCAAACTTTATAGAAGCTCTCCTGCGAACCTTGCAGAACTAGCACTCCTGAAAGAAAGGCTCCTTTCTTTCAGGAGTGCTAGTTCTGCAAGGTTCGCAGGAGAGCTTCTATTAAGTTTGAAAGGTAGGAGACGAGATACTGGCAGAAGTAAAGGTGTGAGGACGGGGCGTGTGTCGTGCTTGGGTAGCTCAGTTGGTAGAGCACTTGCCCGCGAAAGGCAAAGGTCCCGAGTTCGAGTCTCGGTCCGGCACACAGTTTTAATCAGCAGGAAGTTTCATATCAGCGCACACGCCGCTGCAGAGTGAAAATCTCATTCTGGAAATCTTGTGACTGTTTTGATTCCGCCCTCCACGAATACATTTCTTGTGCCAACTTCTACAACAACCGAACGAGGTGACGCAGTGGTTAGCAGACTGGACTCTATAAAATGACTTCTATCTTAATAATATCAATGTTTATATATGTGTTTGGAGAGAGAGAGAGAGAGAGAGAGAGAGAGAGAGAGAGAGAGAGAGAGATTAGTTTTTGTCTGAGATTTTTCCTTTACGTCGTAACTGGTACCTGAATTTTGGTTCCTGCCTCCTTGAATGATTAGCTTCTGCACCAGTTGGTGGCGTATTACAATTTGGAGGAAGTTATTGTTCTTTAAGATTTAAAATACGACTCTATTAGTTACTTAGCAGTATTGCGGATAGCTTTGAGCCCAAGTTTTCGTAACTTTTCATAACCAAGGGACCACTGTTGTAAGTAAATAAGATCAAACCGCAAATTGTTTTTTGTGAGAAAAGGAGATTGCTTGGCATACAAACTTCGTTCAAACTACACGTCCTGCTACATCAAAAATGGTCAGTAGAGTTCAGCACCATACTATTGTACAATAACATAATCCAATTACTGTAATTAATAAATTATGAGAGGTTGTTACTTATTGAATGAAAACTATAGAGGATGCATTTCTTTTCCTGTATTTTAGTGAACTTTGTACACTTACAATTCCGTCGATTGATAGACGGCGACGACTATGAAGTTCACCTCCTTTTCCAAAAACAAGATATTTCTATTCTTCACTTCCAGAAAATTTGTATACATAAATGTTTGGCAACTCTTACACATACTTTACTCGGTTATATCTCTAAAATGTCAATTTTCATTAAATGTAACAATACGTTCTGAGCGACGGCCTAGCAACACGTCCTTTTTCCACCAGATACAGTTTAACAGTCCTCTTTTTTTTAATAAATCAATTGTCTTTTTTTTTTTTTTTGAGAGTCCATACACAAAGATTAACAACTACTATCGTTGCGGGGATTGCGTGCTAAAGAGTTTATTGCTGTCCAGCTGCGCTTCACTTCACTTCAAGTACTTTTTGAATCAAATTTACATACTTTACTGAGCTTCTCAAAATAAAATCAGACACAAATTAGTTAGGAAAAAAGGGGCAGATAGGTTCACATAACATTACAACTCGCGTTCGGGAGAACGACTGTTTAAACCCGCGTCCGGCCATCCTGATTTAGGTTTTCCGTGATTTTCCTAAATCACTTCAGGCAAATGCCGGGACGGTTCCTTTGAAAGGGCACGGCCGACTTCCTACCCCATCCTTCCCTAATCCGCTGGGACCGATGACCTGGGTGTTTCGTTCCCTCCCTCAAGTTAAACAACCAACCAACCTCTTCCGCTCAGCGTAACACTTATAGCCTACGTCCTCGATTATCTGTTGGACTTATTTCAGATTATTTGAAATTTCTCTTATTGAGAAATGAGAAGGTGCGATCTGTTTCTCCAGTCCGAATAAAAGCTCTGAGGACAAGAAGACTGCAAAATGTTCAAATGTGTGTGAAATCTTAAGCGACTTAACTGCTAGGGTCATTAGTCCCTAAGCTTACACACTACTTAACCTAAATTAACAAGAGGACAAAAACACACACACACACACACACACACACACACACACACACACACACCCATGGACGAGTGAGGACTCGAACCTCCGCCGGGACCAGCCGCACAGTCTATGACTGCAGCACCTCAGACCGCTCGGTTAATCCCTCGCGGCAGAAGACTGCAAAATTGCTCAAGTCACACCACCAACCAAAAATGGAAGTAGGAGTAATCCACTGAATTACAGGCCACTAACATCGATTTGCAGTAGGTTTTTGGAACATATACTCTATTCGAACATTATGAAGTACCTCGAAGAAAACGATTTGTTGACACATAGCACGGATTCAGAAAATATCGTTCTTGTGAAACACAACTAGCTCTTTATACTCATGGAGTAATAAGTGCTATCGACAGGGGATGTCAAATTGATTCTATATTTTTAGATTTCCAGAAGGCTTTCGACACTGTTCCTCACAAGCGTCTTCTAACCAAATTGCGTGCCTGCGGAGTATCGCCTCATTTGTGCGACTGGATTCGTGATTTCCTGTCAGAAAAGTCACAGTTCATAGTAATAGACGGAATGTCATCGAGTAAAACGGAAGTAATATCCGGCGTTCCCCAAGGAAGTGTTATAGGCCCTCTATTGTTCCTGATCTATATTAACGACGTAGGAGACAATCTGAGTAGCCGTCTTAGATTGTTTGCAGATGATGCTGTCATTTACCGTCTTGTAAAGTCATCAGATGATCAAAACGACTTGCAAAATGATTTAGATAAGATGCCAATATGGTACGAAAAGTGGCAATTGGCCCTGTATAAAGAAAAGTGTGAAGTTATTGACATGAGTACTAAAAGAAATCGGCTAAATTTCGATTACGCGATAAGTCACACAAATCTGAAGGCTGCAAATTCAGCTAAATACTTAGGGATTGCAATTACAAATAACCTAAATTGGAACGATCACATCGAAAATAATGTGGGTAGAGCAAACCAAAGACTGCGGTTCATTGGCAGAACACTCAGAAGGTGCAACAGGTCTACTAAAGAGACTGCTTACACTACGCTCGTCCGCCCCATTCTGGAGTATTTGCTCTGTGGTGTGGGATCCGCATCAGGTGGGACTGACGGATGAGATCGGAAAAGTACAAAGAAGGGCAGCTCGTTTTGTATTATCGCGAAATAGGGGAGATTGTGTCACAGACATGATACGTGAATTGGAGTGGCAATCATTAAAACAAAGACGTTTTTCGTTGTGACGGGGTCTTCTCATGAAATTTCAATCACCAGTTTTCTCCTCCGATTGCGAAAACATTCTGTTGGCACTCACCTACATAGGGATAAATGATCATCACGATAAAATAAGAGAAATCAGGGCTCGCACAGAAAAATTTAAGTGCTCGATTTTCGCGCGTGCCCTCCAAGAGTGGAACGGCATAGAGACAGCTTGGAGGTGGTTCACTGAACCCTCTGCCAGGCGCTTTATTGTGAATAGCAGAGTATTCCCATAGATGTAGATGAAGATGAAAGTAAAGTCGGTCGTAATCAGTAGTCGAAAATAAAGAAGTATTTATGCGATCTTGGCTATAGAATTTTTTTTTTTTTTTTTACCATTTCAATTTCTGCCTTGCCTTACAGTTCTTACCCTCTGCAGCTCCCTCTAATACAGTGGTTCATAATTGTGCTGGTTGGATTTCGTTCGGCCGCTCTTGAATCAGCACCGCAGCCACCGATGGAAATCGTTCGTCTGCCTGCTTCGCCATTCGTTTGTCAGTCTTGTTTTGCTCTCTGATATCGGAGGGCACAATGGACGGTTAGGATGGTCACGAGGCGAGGGGGACTACATGGTGATCTCTGTCTCTGACTCACAGAACACCAAACTATCAGAACTGCAAGGTGCGCGTTACAACACGGAAACAAAAAACAGCAGCAGCGCTCGAAGTGACGTGGCAGTGAACTTCCAATACGAGAAATGTGCCACGGGAATAGATATAACTACTTTTCGAAATATGAATCCTAGATGATGACATTTTTCATTTATATATTATTGGTGGTTCTAGTAGTCTGGATGTAAAGTGAAGTTATTTGTAAACCCAATATTGCAATCTGAACCGAGTGGTTGCTATCAAGTAGAAATTATGTTCCTGATAACCATCTTCTAGTGCATATTGCACTCCTTGAATTGCATCGTAAATATGTCGCTCAAATATTCAGCTTAATCTTTGCTCTCTTCCGTAATATAGGGTAGGATTAATGATTACATAGGTGTTTCGTCATATGGAATTCTGCTTAAGAATATACGTGTCAAGTGCTCGATTTAAATGCACTGTTGGTATATTGCTCTTATTCTACGTTATTTTTGTTGCCAGCCGGTGTGGCCGAGCGGTTCTAGGCGCTTCAGTCTGGAACCGCGCGACCGCTACGGTCGCAGGTTCGAATCCTGCCTCGGGCATGGATGTGTGTGATGTCCTTAGGTTAGTTAGGTTTAAGTAGTTCTAAGTTCTAGGGGACTGATGCCACAGATGTTAAGTCCCATAGTGCTCAGAGCCATTTTTTTTAACACATATTTTTGGGTACAACTGTTGACGAACTCCTGTCACGGGAAGTGCATATAGACAATATTTCTAAGAAAACTGATGCAAATGTATATTTATTGAAACAGGTCTCAGACTTCCTGGACAATGATTGATTGCGACAAATACAGTTCAGAGTGATACATCCACATCTTCAGTATAGTACTGAGATGTGGGGTTGGGTACCAGCTGTCTACGAATACAGGCTCTTCAGACTACAAAAAAGGCAGTAATAGTGGTAGCTAAGGTAAACAGGAGAGAGTCTTGTAGAGAAATCTTCAGGAAATATAAAATACTAACCATATAGTCCATGTACCTCCTGCACGTAATAATGTCTGTGAAACAAAATATGGAATATAATATAACAAACAATAATGTACTCAAGTAAAAGACACGGGAATGGAAGGGAAAACTTTTATAGAATTGCAAGTAAAAGAAAAAAAAGCGGACCCTAGTCCACATACTATAGGAACAATCTTTTGTAACAGACTAAGACTACCATCTGACCTTAAGAAAGCTAATTTAAACGCCTTAAAGATTAAACCTAAGCATTTATCAGTAGAGAAAAACAGTTATTCAATAAGGATTTCAAGTTGTAATATTCCTTTAACAGGGTATATAGCATAAGGTTGTTTTCGCAGCAAAAATATGATAATTTCTGATCTTCACGTACTATATCAATGGATGCATTGACAGGGTGACAATTATTGAACTACATGGAACAAAATCGTCATAACTTCTGAATGGTTTGTTTTAGGACGTTCAAACTGCGTGGTTGGCCGAGGGGCATGATGGGAATTAGTACGGTTTGGTTTAGCGACGAAGCCCGCTTTCATTTAGATGGGTTCGTCAGTAACCAAAACTGGAGCGTTTGGGGGACCGAGAATCCACATTTCGTGATCGAGGAGTGACTGTGTGGTGTGCAGTGTACAGTCACGGAATAATCGGTGCGATATTCCTTGATGGCACGGTGACTACCGAACGGTACGTGAAGGTTTTGGAAGCTGATTTCATCCCCATTATTCAAAGTGACCCTGATTTCGACAAGATGTGGTTCATGGAAGACGGAGCTCTACCCCATCGAAGCAGGAGTGTTTGATGTACTGGAGGAGCACTTTGAGGACCGCATTCTGGCTCTGGGGTACCCAGAAGCCACTGGCGTAGACCTCGATTGGCCGCCATATTCTCCGGATCTGAACACGTGCGGCTCCTTTTTGTGGGGCTTCGTTAAAGACAAGGCGTACAGCATTAGCTCCAAAACCATTTCTGAGCTGAAAACAGCCATTCAGGAGGTCATCGTCGGCATCGATGTTGCAACACTTCAGAAGGTGATGCATAATTTCGATATTCGTCCGCGCCATACCAGCACCAATGATGCCAAGCATATCGAACATGTCATAACTTAAATCCGAATATCCTTAGTGACGCTTACACGTTGAATAAAGAACGTGCTTCTCGCCGTAATTTGTAATTAATTTACTTTTTTCCTATAGTTCAGTAATTTCAAGTTTTAGTGACTTTCTTTAAAACAGTGTACATAGTGTAAGTTTGTTTTTGGAACTAAAAATGATAATCTCTGACCATCACTATTTATATCTATGTATGCACTTGTGCGTGTTAATTATACATGTGAACTAAAACCTATGACAATGTCCGAAACCTGAGTGTTACATGGACAGCAAACAAATAAATAAACTTCCCTTTTATATGAAACAAGAATAAATTTGGAATCATTTTCCCTACCCAATATTACAGATGCGAGAAGAACGCAATCAGAGTACGAGTAACGTATTTATAACGCAATTCAAAGAGTGAAATACACTCGAGAAGTCCTAAACAGAAGCATACTGTGATGAAACCAACTTCTGGTAACTATAAAACGAAAGCAAAAATGGATGACTGAAAGTCAGATGGTGGGCTGAAAAATTTTTAGCGCTCCAAGTGGCGTGGCAGCGAACCAAAGGTGTGTTACCAGACGTCCGTGTATGAGATTCACCCCCGTGGTGTGACCGACGCCTAGCGCAACAACCCCAATCATTGACAACCAGAATGTCCCTTGTCCACGGGCTCTGCAGTGGCATGTCGATTTCCGTTGTGTCCTTGTGCGGTGTTTCTCTTGATTCTGCATATCACCGTAATGCTGTCAAAGATGTCACTTGTTGTATGATTTAGACTACGCTACTTTTTATATCTACGTTGTCGACCACAAAGAAAGTATAGACCTGTACACTTCGATTTTGAGTGATGTCGGTTCAGAACGTTCACTGGGGGTATTTGCAGACCATGACACCACTGTCGGCAAAGTGGTTAGGGATGTTTTTGCCGAGTTACGACTTAACAACTGCGCACCTCCAGTAGGAGGGACACAACGCCGCAGTAAAGAGTGTGCCTTCCTTCACTATCATGTCTTTCCAGTAAGGCCTAACTGAGACAAAAAGATTGGTTTGTGTCCAGCTGGTTGCTTGCTACCAAGTGTCATTGATTGCGTGGTTCATGTGGTGGGTGTCGATACCGAGGGTTAAGGCCTTGCGAGTATATGTGAGCAAAAGGGCTTTCTGCTTTTGGTTGGTTTTTTTTTTTTTTTTTTTTTTGTTTCTTGCAATTTCCGCAGTGGTTTTGTGGGTGCGTTTTGCAGAGCGTATTTCCTTTGATTTGGAGTTGATTATGAGCCGCGGACATTGTAGTCGGAAATGATCATTGTGCTTTTGCATCAGGTTGTTCGATACGTCGAAGTTTTCAGAAGTGGAAACGTATTTTGATAAAGGGCGATTCTGGTTCTCAATGATTGGTGTTCGTTTGACTGATATATGTAATGGTGCAGATACAGTACGGCTCCACCGTCATCTGTGGCAGAATGTAAATGGAACTTTGTGGAGAAGTAGTGTACTAGTTTCTCGTAGACTGGTAGTGGTGCACCACTGTAGTTAGTTATTCAGTCTAAGTTCCCTATTGATCGTAATTAATGATCTGGGTACGGTCGCATTATGGGTCTCAACACTACGCTACGTAGTCGCTGCTACTGCTTCTAAGGTACTTACGGTCCCATTGTGAAACTTCGCGCTCTGTGAAGTTGTGTGCTAAGGCGGCGTTGCCGTTATGTTATACTAAGCAGCCTGTGCGATGTACGAGTTGGGCTGCATTCTGCTGGCGCTTGGTCCTGGAAGTCCAGTACTACGTGCAGCTTAATGTTGAATCACTTCCATCATTTATTGTTAGACAGTGTTTCTCTTTAACGCACCTACTGGTAGTTTTTCAAATACTTTACATATCCTAATCTATTTCATTGTCTTCTTGAGTAGGGGGTGGTTTCGTTGTGGCTCTCTTTGTAACTGTCAAGGCGCTGTCTTTATTTTAAGGGTTGATTTTTGATTTTGAGTTCTTTAATAAGTTGGTTGGTTAGTTTTAATGAAACGAAATTTATTGTGTTATGGCACCCTATTGCCTACCGGTTACTTTCTAAGTGGGTGTACAGTTTCTTTATATTTATTTAGTACTGACAATATTGCATGTTCTTAAATATCGCATCGGTCATTAACCGTTTACTGAGCTGTCACCAGAACTGTATAGCGATTCAGCTTGTTAATTTCAGGTTTCTTAGTTTCAGGTTTCTCGGGGCAGCACATTGGACTTTTTGCTGTAGCAACCTCCCCCACCCCTTCATCCATAATCAGCTGGGTGAAGAGGCCTTCCGCCTACCGACCAAAGAGGGCACATCAGGCGTCAGTCACGGTTGATGAACTTCAGACTTTTGTCTTTTAAATCTTCAGTTGCTTCCTCATATCTGTCCTATCATCCTGTCCCTCCCCCTGCGGGTCCGGGGATTAGAATAAGCCCGAGGTATTCCTGCCTGTCGTAAGAGGCGACTAAAAGGAGTCCATCCCCCTCGCGGGGGTAGTTAGCGCCTGCGTCCGGAGACGGACGGTTTCACGACCTATAATCGTTGTCCTTTTGGTTTTAAACTTCTCGTTTCTTCCTTCCTTTTGTTGGTCCCTTTCTTTGCTCTTCTCCACCTCACTGTCTTCCTTACTCTTTCCCTTGACTTCTCCTTGCCTTCTCATTGCCTTTTTCTCCTTGCCTTCTCATTGCCTTTTTCTCCTTGCCTTCTCATTGCCTTTTTCTCCTTGCCTTCTCATTGCCTTTTTCTCCTTGCCTTCTCATTGCCTTTTTCTCCTTGCCTTCTCATTGCCTTTTTCTCCTTGCCTTCTCATTGCCTTTTTCTCCTTGCCTTCTCATTGCCTTTTTCTCCTTGCCTTCTCATTGCCTTTTTCTCCTTGCCTTCTCATTGCCTTCTTCTCCTTGCCTTCTCTGGTCTCCGCCTCGGCGTTTGAGACAGTCTGTCCTCTTTCTCCCTCTCTCTCTTCTTTTACCTCTTCTTCCTTCCTCCCTGTGCGTGTCTGAAGGCCGACCCACGCGTTCGCACGCGTAGCCGGTGACGGGGTAACGCGTAAGTCCCCGCCCTGGGTAGACATGTAAGGCACGCGCGTACCCCCTGGTAAAGGCCAGGCCCGGGGAGGGGTGATTGCCTGAGCTGATACCTTCTGACCATGCCGATTGGTCCCTCCGTCTGTTTCTCGGGAGGTGTGACCTGAGGTGTAAACATTCACCTAAGGCGGGAGTGCCCTCTGAGAGGGTCCCCACAAGGAAGGAGCGCGCCATCGGAGACGCTGGCAATCATGGGGGATTCCTCCGCAATGGATTCTACTCCATCGCTTTCGACTTCGACCCAAAAACGGAAACGTGACCAGCCAACAGTGACAAAAGTACTACCGCCTGCCCCACAGTTCCTCGTAGTTTCTCGCACTGAGGACGGAAAGGATTTTTCCTCTGTCAACCCTTTTGTTATTCAGAAGGGCGTTGATGCCATAGCCGGATCTGTCAAATCTTGTACTAGGTTGCGTAACGGCACCTTATTACTAGAAACTGAGAATGCCTTTCAGGCACAAAAACTGCTTCGGGCCACCCTCCTGTACACGTTCCCTGTCCGGGTGGAGGCCCACCGAACTTTGAATTCGTCTCGTGGTGTAGTGTATACTAGCTCCCTCGACGGATTGACTGACGAGGAGCTTCAATCTTTCCTCGCTGAGCAGGGCGTGACGGCTGTCCATCGGGTCATGAAAAAGGTCAACAACGACCTTGTACCGACCCGGACACTCTTCTTGACCTTCGATAGTGTTCAGCTGCCATCGCGCATCAAGGCGGGCTACGAGGTTATTTCTGTTCGCCCCTATGTCCCGACACCTACGCGCTGCTACCAGTGTCAGCGTTTCAATCACACTCGACAGTCTTGTTCCAATGCGGCTAAATGTGTCACTTGTGGCAGGGATGCCCATGAGGGTGACTGTCCACCTCCGTCTCCTCATTGTGTGAACTGTCAGGGTGACCATGCCGCATCCTCCCGCGACTGTCCTGTCTATAAGGACGAACGTTGCATCCAAGAAATTCGTGTCAAAGAGAAAGTGTCCACCTCGGCTGCTCGCAAGCTATTGGCTAGTAGGAAGCCCACGCTGCTCCCAGCGGGGAAATATAGTACTGTCCTCGCCTCTCCTCGGACTACCCGGGAGGTCGCAACCCAGACATGCGATCTGACCTTCAGCACCACGGTCGTCCGTTCGGCCAGTGCTAAGATCGCGCGGTCGACGTCTCCTCTTCCTCCCATCACACCACAGACACCAGCCACTTCCTCAGCTTCTGCTAAGTCGAAGACACCGAAGTCAGATGCACGGTCCTTCAAGAAGGAACCATCCCGTGCAGACTTCCTCCGTCCCTCGACCTCCCAGCCTTCGACCGATACTTCCACCAAACGTCCTTCCAAAAAGGCGCATAGGAAGCACAGTTCTCCTTCTCCGCCACGGCGCATCTCTTCTCCTGCGCCACCCAGCGGTTGCCGCCCCAGGCCGTCATCCGTTTCGCCTGGCCGCACCGCCGGTAGCCGTACATCTGGCCGTTCACCGGCGGAGGAAGCTCCCCCTCCCGGCCATCCTCCCGAGATGGCCGATGACCCTATAGACCCCATGGACGATGACTGTCCGCCTACTGATAGCGGCGGCAGTGCTCGCTCGAAGCCAGGCCCTAAGCGGCCTTCGAGGTGACCCCTTCTCTCATCTTCCTTTTCTTACGATGGCACTTATTCACTGGAATATTCGCAGCATTCGCTCCAACCGAGAGGACTTGAAGTTGCTGCTCCGCCTGCATCGTCCGCTCGTCGTAGCCCTCCAGGAAACGAAGCTACGCCCATGCGATCACATTGCCTTGGCACACTACACCTCTGTGCGTTTTGACCTACCCCCTATGGTAGGAATCCCAGCTCATGGAGGGGTTATGTTGCTGGTCCGGGATGATATTTACTACGATCCCATCACGTTGCACACCGGCCTGCAGGCAGTCGCCATCCGCATTACTCTCCCCACTTTTACGTTTTCCTTTTGTACCGTTTACACTCCCTCGTCATCTGCCGTTACCAGGGCAGACATGATGCAACTTATTGCTCAGCTACCTGCACCGTTTTTGTTAACTGGAGACTTCAATGCCCACCATCCCCTTTGGGGTTCTCCAGCCTCCTGCCCGAGGGGCTCCTTGTTAGCAGACCTTTTCAACCAGCTCAATCTTGTCTGCCTTAATACTGGCGCCCCTACTTTTCTTTCGGACACATCTCATACCTATTCCCATTTAGACCTCTCTATATGTACTCCCCAACTCGCACGCCGGTTTGAGTGGTATGCACTTGCTGATACTTATTCGAGCGACCACTTCCCGTGTGTTATCCATCTCCTGCAGCATACTCCCTCTCCGTGCTCCTCTAGTTGGACCATCTCCAAGGCAGACTGGGGGCTCTTTTCTTCCAGGGCGACCTTTCAGGATCAAACCTTCCCAAGCTGCGATCGTCAGGTCGCACACCTCACGGAAGTCATTCTCGCTGCTGCTGAATATTCCATCCCTCACCCTACTTCTTCTCCACGTCGCGTACCGGTCCCCTGGTGGACCGCAGCATGTAGAGACGCTTTACGTGCTCGTCGACGTGCTTTACGCACCTTTAAACGCCACCCTACAGTGGCGAATTGTATTAATTATAAACGATTACGTGCTCAGTGTCGTCGTATTATTAACGAAAGCAAGAAAGCCAGCTGGGCTGCTTTCACAAGCACCTTCAACAGTTTTACTCCTTCTTCTGTTGTCTGGGGTAGCCTGCGCCGGCTATCTGGCACTAAGGTCCACTCCCCAGTTTCTGGCTTGAAGGTCGCGAATGAAGTCCTTGTGGCCCCTGAGGCTGTCTCCAATGCCTTCGGCCGCTTTTTCGCCGAGGTTTCGAGCTCCGCTCATTACCACCCTGCCTTCCTCCCCCGCAAACAGGCAGAGGAGGCTAGGCCACCTGACTTTTGCTCCTCGAATTGTGAAAGTTATAATGCCCCATTCACCATGCGGGAACTCGAAACCGCACTTGGCCGATCACGGTCCTCCGCTCCAGGACCTGATTCTATTCATATTCAGATGCTGAAGAACCTTTCTCCTGCGGGTAAAGGTTTTCTTCTTCGTACATACAATCGCATCTGGATTGAGGGACATGTTCCCGCATGCTGGCGCGAGTCTATTGTTGTCCCGATTCCTAAGCCGGGGAAGGACAAGCACTTGCCTTCCAGTTATCGACCTATCTCACTTACCAGCTGTGTCTGTAAAGTGATGGAGCGAATGGTTAACTCTCGATTGGTTTGGCTGCTTGAGTCTCGACGCCTACTTACCAATGTCCAATGTGGATTTCGTAGGCGCCGCTCTGCTGTTGACCATCTGGTTACCTTGTCGACCTTCATTATGAATAACTTCTTGCGGAAGCGCCCGACCGCGGCTGTGTTCTTTGACTTAGAGAAGGCTTACGACACCTGTTGGAGGGCGGGCATTCTCCGCACCATGCATACATGGGGCCTTCGCGGTCGCCTCCCTCTTTTTATTCGTTCCTTTTTAATGGATCGACAGTTCAGGGTACGTGTGGGTTCTGTCCTGTCCGACACCTTTCGCCAGGAGAATGGGGTGCCACAGGGCTCAGTTTTGAGCGTCGCTCTGTTCGCCATCGCGATCAATCCAATAATGGATTGCCTCCCAGCTGATGTATCAGGCTCCCTTTTCGTGGACGATTTTACCATCTATTGCAGCGCGCAGCGTACACGTGTCCTGGAGCGCTGTCTTCAGCGTTCTCTTGACCGTCTTTACTCCTGGAGTGTCGCCAATGGCTTCCGTTTTTCTGCCGAGAAGACGGTCTGTATTAACTTCTGGCGCTACAAAGAGTTTCTCCCACCGTCCTTACGACTTGGTCCCGTTGCTCTCCCAATCGTGGAGACAACCAAATTTTTAGGCCTTACCTTTGACAGGAAACTTAGCTGGTCTCCACATGTGTCATATTTGGCCGCCCGTTGTACCCGTTCTTTAAATGTCCTCCGTGTTCTCAGTGGTATGTCGTGGGGAGCGGATCGAACCGTCCTACTTCGTCTATATCGGTCGATCGTCCGCTCCAAGCTGGATTATGGGAGCTTCGTATACTCCTCTGCACGGCCATCCATCTTACGCCGCCTCAACTCCATACAACATCGGGGTTTACGACTTGCGATCGGAGCATTTTATACCAGTCCCGTAGAGAGTCTTCATGCTGACGCTGGCGAATTGCCACTCACTTACCGGCGCGATATACTGCTTTGTCGGTATGCCTGTCGGCTACTGTCAATGCCCGACCATCCGTCTTATCGTTCCTTTTTTGACGACTCTCTTGACCGTCAATATAGGTTGTATGTCTCTGCCCTGCTACCCCCTGGAGTTCGCTTTCGTCGCCTCCTTCAACACCTTAATTTTTCACTCCCTGCAACCTTTCGAGTGGGCGAGAGCCACACGCCACCTTGGCTCCAGGCTCAGGTCCGCGTTCACCTTGACCTCAGCTCGCTCCCAAAAGAGGTCACCCCCAGTTCGGTCTACCACTCCCGTTTTTTGGAACTTCGTTCGAAGTTCATCACCATGACTTTCATTTATACAGATGGCTCTAAGACCAATGACGGGGTCGGGTGTTCCTTTATAGTCGGGGCACAAAGTTTCCAATACCGGCTCCATGACCATTGTTCAGTCTTCACAGCTGAGCTCTTTGCCCTCTACCAGGCTGTTCTTTACATCTGCCGCCACCGACATTCTGCTTATGTCATCTGCTCAGATTCCCTGAGCGCCATCCAGAGCCTCAGTGATCCGTACCCGGTTCACCCTTTCGTACACCGGATCCAACGCTCTCTTCAGCGGCTGGTGGACGTCGGTCCGCCGGTTAGCTTTATGTGGGTTCCTGGCCATGTCGGTATCCCTGGGAACGAAGCTGCAGATGCCGCGGCCAAGGCTGCGGTCCTCCAGCCTCGGACAGCTTCTTGTTGTGTCCCTTCGTCCGATTTTAGCAGGGTCATTTGTCAGCGCGTTGTGTCGCTGTGGCATGCCGACTGGGCTGCACTTACCGACAACAAGCTTCGGGCCTTAAAACCTCTTCCCGTGGCTTGGACGTCCTCCTCACGCCCTTCTCGGCGGGAGGAGGTCGTTTTAGCAAGGTTAAGGATTGGACACTGCCGGTTCAGCCATCGCCATCTGCTGACGGCTGCGCCGGCGCCGTTCTGCCCATGTGGGCACTTGCTGACGGTTAGGCACATTTTAATGTCCTGTCCAGATCTTACCACACTGCGCCTCGATCTTAACCTGCCTAATACTTTCGATGACATTTTAGCGGATGACCCACGAGCAGCTGCTCGTGTTCTTTGTTTTATCAATTTGACACACCTCGCTAAGGACATTTGATGAAGTTTTTTAATCCTATGCCTGTCAGTCTGTCTTTTATTGTGTTTTTCCTTTTAGTTGTTTTTGTCAACTTGTGGCTCGCGGTGCATTTTTAGAGTAGTCAGGGCGCTAATGACCATTGAAGTTGTGCGCCCTAAAACCACAAAAAAAAAAAAAAAAAAAACATCCTGTCCCTTCTTCTAAACAGTCTTTTCCATATGATCCTTTCTTCGCTGCTACTGTGGTGAATGTCTTCATTTGTTCTAAGTGTATGTAATTTCCAACGTACTTCTACAGCACCAAGCCTCAAACGTATCTTTCTCTTTTTTTCGGTTACCCCACATATACATACAATGCTTTGCACCAACCGTGAAGCTCCATAAATTTCCTTCTGAAATTAAGACAGATATTGGATACTAACGGACTTCTCTTGACCAGAAATGCCCTTATTACCTGTGCTGCCCTACATTTTACATTTTCCTTGATCTGCCCGGCATGTGTTATTTTACTTTCAAGGTAGCAGAATTCCTTTGGCTGCCAATTTTTAAGTTTATCGTAATCATTTTTCTGCTTCTACTCAGGAAAAGAAAATTGAGGATGTATTAGATGATCAGTTTGGCTTTAGGAAAGGTAAAGGCACCAGAGAAACAATTTTTGCGTTGGGTTGATAATGGAAGGAAGACTAAAAAGAAAAATAAAGACATATTCATAGGATTTGTCGACCTGGAAAAAGCGTTCGACAGTGTAAAATGGTGCAAGATGTTTGAAATTCTGAGAAGAATAGGAGTAAGCTATAGGTAGAGACGGGTAATATACAATACGTGCAAGACCCAGGAGGGAATAACAAGAGTGGACGACCAAGAACGAAATGCTCGGATTAAACAGGGTGTAAGACAGGGATGTAGTCTTTCGTCACTACTGTTAAATCTGTACATCGAAGAAGCAATGATGGAAATAAAAGAAAGGTTCAGGAGTGGAATTAAAATTCAAGGTGAAAGGATATCAATGATATGATTTGTTGATGACATTGTCATCCTGAGTAAAAATGAAGAAGAAATACATGATCTGCTGAATGGAATGAACGATCTAATGAGTATAGAATATGGATTAAGAGTAAATCGAAGAAGGACGACAGTAATGAGAAGTAGCAAAAATCAGAACAGTGAAAAACTAAAAGCAGTGATTGATGCTCACAAAGTAGGTGAAGTTAATGATTTCTGTTACCTAGGCAGAAAAATGACCAATCATGGAAGGAGCAAGGAAGACATAAAAAAATTTGGAAATTTGAGGTAAGATCTTATGAGGTCAAACTACTGAGTTCATCGGTACCTAAGCTTACACATTATTTGATCTAACTTACGCTACGGACAACACACACACACTCACACACACACACACACACACACACACACACACACACATGCCCGAGGGAGGACTCGAACCTCCGACGGAAGGAGTCGCGCGAACCATGACAGGACGCCCAAGACCGCGCGGCTACCCCGCGCGGCGAAGATATCAAAAGCAAACTAGTATTGGTAAAAAGGGCATTCCTGGTCAAGAGAAATGTACCACTATCAGACATAGACCTTAATTTGAAGAATAAATTTATTAAAACGTACGTTTGGAGCACAGCACTGAATGGTAGCGAGACATGGACTACGGGAAAAACAGAACGGAAGAGAACCGAAGCATTTGAGATGTGGTGCTGCAGACAAATGTTGAAAATTAGGTGATCTGATAAGTCAAGGAATGAGAAGGTTCTGCGCATAGTCGGAGAGGAAACGAGTATGTGGAAAACACTGACAAGGAGAAGGGCTGAGATGATAGGATATCTGTTAAAACATCAGGGAATGACTTCCATGGTAGGCCTTCCATGGTACTAGATGGAGCTGTATATGGCAGAAACTGTAGAGGAAGACCGAGATTGGAATACATCCAGCAAATAATTCAGCACGTTGCTTGCAAGTGCTGCTCTGAGATGAGGAGGTTGGCACAGGAGAGAAATTAGTGGTGGGCCGCATCGAACCAGGCAGAAGACTGATGACGCACAAAAAAATCTCAGGACTTTATCTCGCTTCAATTTACTCTCATTGCACTTTTGCATTATGGAATTCACTTCTTATGTGCTTCACTTAGTGTGAAATTACAAAAGTTACTCAGAAAGTTAAGACTTTTCCTAGAAATGAAAACATGTTGTCAAGTACAACATCGTCATGTAAACTCTAGAAAATCATGGCAGTAGTGTATTTCATGGTCTATGTGTTACACTGATGCTCTACTACAGGCCAATAATCAGTAATGGAAATGAAATGAAGCAGAAGTATTGTCAAAAATCAGTTACAAGTTAAAGGCATTTTGAAATAGAACCTGCTGCAAACTAACAGAAATTTCCATTTTCAAGACCAATGAAACTCTTAAGACATTAAACATATTCAGTTCATTTTCAAGTAACACTTTGCATGGTAATGGACCTCCTTCTCTTTCAAGTTAACACATGGAGGAGGACCGACGTAGTATGGATAAACTCTCCACATGTTATACAAATATTTCACCATAAAATTATGTACCTCAGAAATTAACAATATAATACACAGCACATAAGCTTTTAGAACACGAATTATTTATAAATGCTACGCCAAACAGTGAAAACTGCAGAAAACGGCGGGAACTGATATTAGTGGTCTGTAGTGCGCATTCCTTCATGTGATTCTTTCACTCACTAGGCTGAAGCAACGACTCAAGAACACTGTGTGTTTCTAGTTGCACTACCTACTAGGTACAATGCTCTCCCTGACTCGTTAAACTGTTTATTCTATTCAAGAGGTCCTTTAATTCTTGTTCACTTTCACTAAGGACAGCAATGTCAACAGCGAAATTTATCACTGATATACTTTCTTTTGAATTTTAAAGCTACTCTTGAACTTTCCTTTAATTCCATCATTGTTTCTTCGATGCACAGATTAAACAGTAGACACGAAGAACTATATTCTTGCTTTACACCTTTTTTAATCTGAGCACTTCGTTCATGGCCTTCCACTCTTATTGCTCCGTCTTGGTTTTTGTACATACTGTGTATCAACCGTCTTACCCTATTGTTTACACTTATTTTCCCAGAATTTCGAACGTATTTCATTACTTCACATTATCGAACGGTTTTCCAGGTCGATCTATCCTATGTACGCGTGTTGAGTTTCTTCAGTCTTGATTCCATTATCAAGCGCAACGTTAGAACTGCCTCTCTGGCACCCTTACCTTCCCAAAAGACAAATTGGTCGTCAACTATGAGATCCTCAAATAAATTTTCCATTCTTCTGCATATCATTTTTGTCAACAACTTGAATACATAAGCCGTTAAGATAACTGTGATAGTTCTCTTTGCCATCTTCGGGACTGCGTGTATGTTACAAGACGAGAAATCTATGCTGGATCAAGGTGACGTGTCAAGCTTATGGCAATTATCCACCAGTCGCCACAGGTAAAAGGACTGTAAATCAAATGTATTTACATTGTTTATCAGATAAGGACTATTTTTGTCAATTGAAATCTTAATTTTCTTTTATTCCTTAACAAAAAATATTTCACTTAGATGTTTTGGGCGTCTACAACCAACTTCATTAGCAAGTTGATCCCTCTTTTGAGAAAATATTTCACTACGTGTAGCGTCAATCTCATGCTCTTTCTATGATTTTATTGATCTTTAGGCTAGTGTGAGAATGTGTGTCTCTATAGCCTTATTTGGTTGTCCACTACTATGCATATGCATTAATAACTACACCAGTAGTTTGAAGTAGGCTTTATTAGACAAGCAACCATTGCACTCAAGATTTGCCACATATTAAAAATTGATGAAGTAATAAATTAAAGGAAATACATAGTAACTTAATGGATACGAATAAATAAATGTGATCGAGACAGGGATGATTCCAGGTTTCAAGTATATACTAAAAATCAGTCGAAACACGAAAAATATGATGGCCGTAATTTAAAGTGTGGCAATTTCTGCATTAAAGTTAAGAAATAAGATTGTGTGAACGGCGAGTTATCTTTGGCAGATGCCACAGTTAAATAAGCTACCACGAGAGCAGACCCGACTATGCATTAGTGTTAAAGTTCACCACCCGAAACCTTCACCACAAAATGTAACTATCAAAGGTACTTGCAGTAGTGGAAATGTACGCTTGAAACCAGCGTGAAGTTACCTACGTCCCTACGCACTGCTAAAAATTTTAAAGTATTAAAATGGTGTGTCCGGTCTGCTGCCCAGAAATTCAGTTTCTGCCGAAAGCTACACCGAGGCACCACCAACTCTTTGGAAGGCGGTGGCAAAGACTCGTATTTAAAACCTCAGGAAACCATATCGCGTTAGTTACATTCACAATGTCTAACAAATTGAACCTAAAATGAACATTATTCAAAATACGTATCTTTCCTTTAGTAAAAATGTGATATTGTATCATCATGCACGACTGTTAAAATTGAGAAATACTTCTAAAATATACCCAAGTATTAAAACCCACATATTAAATCAACACGTATTTATCTGATCGTTTATATGGTGGTCTTCGTTTTTATATATCGCGCTCACCAAATTTGAATCACGCCCGACAGAATTAGAGGTCTACTGCCAACAGAATGAATTATACTTACTTTGGTACAGATGCACTCTGCATATCTTAACGTAAATATACTCAGAGACAGGCCAAGAGTAAAGGGCGCCACATGCTGATGTTGGGATCTTGGCCGCCAACCACGCATCCATTTTCCCTCAGCACCTTGTTCTGGTCTAGCTCACAAACACCGCATTCCCATCACCCCGGCCTCTTTGCCCAAGCCGGGTCCCTTCCAGCCTCACAAACTGTTGGAGTTACCCGCTGAACCATTTTGTTTTGACTCGGGGCAGTAGGTACGACCCTCTTGAGGTTATTTTTGCACGCGACTGCAATGCCGGTTCTCATTCCAGTATGGTGGTGATTTTTCTGTATTAGCTGTTCTGTACATGTATTTTTAGAACAAGTACACTTATTTTTTCTTTATTTAAAGTTACAGCTGTTCTATTTTTCTTCATAAATTCCGTAACTGTCGCAAAGATCTTTTCCTTCTGTTACTGTTTTCATTTTTTAAACTTCTGTTTTTGTTTTAATTGTTTGCTTTGTAGAGACGTTGCTCATTTTGCATATGAGCTAATTGTGACAGCTCATTTAGTCAATCTTTTGCTCTCTTCGTGGACTACGGAACTATGTATTCTAGCGTGAGAATGTATTTATCCTCCGTCCCCCCCCTCCCCCCCCCCCCTCTCTCTCTCTCTCTCTCTCTCTCTCTCTCTCTCTCTCTCTCTCTCTCTCTCTCTCTGTGTGTGTGTGTGTGTGTGTGTGTGTGTGTGTGTGTGTGTGTGTGTGTGTGTGTGTGTGTGTGTGTGTTTAAAATATGCTCCGTTTACCTGTAACTTCCTTCTTATGTTGTATAACTTTTGCGCTGTCTTGCTATTGTAACCAGTATCTTACTACTGCTACCATTATCTAACGTCCCGTGCTTTGCAAGGATTAGGAATATGCAGCACCCAAATTTAGTACAAGCAGGTATATGTTTGTTGAACCCAAAGTACAATTCGTAAAATTTCTTAGAGGACTTGCAAAGTATGTGTGTACATGTAGAATGACAAAGGAAAGCTAGAATATCAATTTCCTTCTGAAATAGCAGCAACAATCTGAATTTAGTTATCTTCGTGCAAATAGCTAGAAACTAAAGGAATTCATTTCACAGGGAAACAGTGCATATACGAGAACAAATAACATAAATGTCCGCCTGAGTGACGCCATGAGGACCATAACTGGCACTGCCAGATCTTGTACTGCCCAATATTGCTCCTGCAGATCTCAGCAGAAAAGATACCAAGGAGCAAAGTCTCAAAAAGACAGGAGTTCCACAGCTATCAGCAGAATTCCTAGAATCCACCAGCTATACGTCTGCAGTCACGCAAGCCACCTTGGGTCGAACTTAGGTTCACTGATGTTTTCAGCGCCAATTAAAAACATAACAAAAACAGTCTGTACAGCGTACAACATATTATTTTACAAAACGGTGACCGGTTTCGGCCAATATCAATATTCGAACCGTTGCTCTTCACAGCAGCCGAGAGCAGTTAGTACTTACGCCGCCAGCTGCTGCAGCATAGCAAGGGATTTGTAACTGTCTGAGGATGATCAGATACTGATCGAAAGCGGTCACCGTTTTATAAGATAATATTTTTTTTGCGGTCTGGACTGCTTTCACTACATTTCTAATAGTGTTTCATTAACCCAGACATGCCCTAAAACAATATTCCAAGGAGATATTTTAGCGTTGTCACCTACAAGTGGTAATAACATTGGAATGAATATCTCCCTCATAATGCTCATTTAATTTAAAATCTAACGAAAAGAAGTGCAGGTTATTAACTTTCACATCGAGAATGGTTTTGAGACTGTGCAGCATCAGACTGGTATAACGGAGATGTGGGTTTGATGAAGAAGTGCTGCATGTGAGTTTCGGGCGAAGAACGACAATAAGACATAGCGGAGAACTATCCACTCCATATTGTTAAACATAGTCTGCAAAATTTATTTAACACACCGACGTTTGGCAGTACCTATACAGAATACCATCTGAGATGAAAATTTAAGGTATTTTAAAACAGAAAATCACTGATGATCTTTTATTATAGTACGACTGCAATTATTTGTACAGAAGCACACCTGAGGATGCACCTTTAAGGTGCAAAAGTTGTTGTGGCTCTTTGAATGGGCTACAATAAGCAGCTAATTCAGCCATATGGACATTCATTCATTCATCTTAATTGTAATTTAATAATAATAACTTGTGTAATATTATAATACCAGTGTTCCAATTCCAAGAATTATAGTCTGGAAGACTAATTCATTCAGTTTGTCTAATTACATGTGTTTCTTAAGACTGCCATTTTTCACCTAGTTCTTATTTGCTTGTCTTGATTTTCTGTGTACTACAATTACTTGTGTGAATCAAAAGTAGTCAGAAGAGAGATTATAATCATTACATATAAAATAGTTAATGTCGAAAATTCTGTAAATAAGCCTTGAAGCAACTCATTTACATTGTCACTATTAGACCACTTATAATACATAGTATATATCGTAGTAATCGTACTGTCACACTCATCAGCTCTGTGTTACAATATTGTAAGGATTGGAAGCAGCTTATAAATTGTCTTATTTGTTGTAGTTGTTAAATCAGCACTGAATGTGTATCAGTCAGATTATGTAATAAACATAATGCAAACAACCAACTGATTAACCAACATTGTTCTCCTATTGGACTGAGGAGACAGCAACCGCCAGTCATAACATCACTAACAAATCGTCAGCTGTCACTAGGTATCCAGATCACAGCCAATCAATTGGCAAAAGCCTTATGACCCACAGCTTTAGAAAGAAGGAGTAAAACTTGAAGATGCAAGCAGCCTGAACTCAATAGCAGGTTACTGCAACCCAATATATTCCTTAATGCAAAGACTTATTGTCTTAATTTCAGTTCATTTATCTACAACAATGACTTCATAGCTGTTACCAAAATCGTTGGAATAGTTGGATTAAAAAACGTTAGAGGAAAGAGACTTCAATGACATTCCGTAAATAAGTGTACAAAACTAACTGTAAAGTTTCTTAGAAAAAATTGCATGTGGCAATAAGAACGACTAAATATATGTGAATAAAAACGTAAATGTTCGTTTGTTCAAATTCTTAGACCTCCAGAAGTTCTTCATAGGCTGCTTTGAAACTTTGACACGATTCATTTGAATACATAGGCATTTCATAGACCTACTGCAGAGATAGGTGTTAAAAGTAAGTAAGCATATATTTAATTGGAAAATATTGTTACCAAATATCTTGAATGCTTCTTGATCGATTTACTTTAAATTTTTGCATGATACTCTGACAAACATTCGGACATCTCCAAGTCATATATTCATTCTAAATGACTTCAGTTCTCAATCACAGTTTGGCTTGCAATAACAATAAACAAAGTTAAAGTCATGAGAGGGGGAACAGGACGTCACGAGAAGGGGGAATGGGAGTAGAGAGAAGGAAGAATGCGGTGGAGGTAGAGTAAGAGAGGGGGAGGAGGTGATGGACAATGAAAGTGGGTGGGAGGTGATTGACAGTGACAGAGGGGACGGAGGAACAGATGGACAGATGGACAGAGAAAATGGGGATAAGGAGATGGGCAGTGGGGAAGAAGGAGATTAGGGCATATACACCATTCCCATAAATTTGTAGCAAGTGTGAAGCATTGCCATGTTCACCAGTAATGCATACAAAAGGATCTCGTCCATTTATGTATTCTTAATACTAATGTCTGCCTTCAGTACGGAGTGAACTTGACTTATGTGCAGCTAGATGATGGTTGGAAGTTGATACCCACCTGAAACAAAAAGCAAATAAGAACAGACTAAAAGAAATGAGAGGTCAGTAGTTTCACAACAATGTTGACATCAAGTTAAAAATGACCACCATACAGCTATCAATGAACATGAAAAATATCAAAATCTGAATACGCACCTTTGCGTTCGTTTATTTTAAGGAACATGATTGTAGAGACCATTAGTAGTCATAATGAACACATGTTTTTTTATATTACAGTTTATATAATAAGAGGGAACAGTAATCGTCTAACAAAATGAGGGGTCAAGATAAAGCATCGAATTTGAAAGATTTTTGACATTAATCAATATTGCTTAACACCAAAATAAATATTGGGTCAAAGAAGGGGAGAAAATGTCATCAATCTGTTCGAGATTGGGGTCACTTTCTCTCCCACATGGTGACATTGTATGAACGTCAACCAAATTAATAACGAATACTTTGAATCTATGTGGGGAATAGACGCAAAAAGTTATTACGTGTCACATCAAGGAATGGCATAATTCATAACAAACTTATTTTCTTTCTCTTTACCAATTCCGGTAATTACACGTAGTGCAGATTTGGCTGAACTCAAACATTGTGTATTTGACATAGTTAAAAACTCAAGAGGAGATTAGGGGACAATGAAACATGCAAATATTTCTAATTCCTTAACCCCAGCGGCATTGTTAGGCGTGCTAGGAATGTTTTGTACAACACTCCTCTTCTTTTCCCAATACAAAGTTTGGTTAGAACTACTCAAGGCGTTTCTAATATATGCTTACGTGGCACAACTTCTCCATCTCAACAGTCACAACAGAGCTACTTGCCCCCACGATAACAGTCTCTCAATAATAAGTCGTATTTTTACCAAGCAACGGTGAAATCACTCCAGACTTTCCAGAATAATGCCAAGAAAACACACACACACACACACACACACACACACACACACACACACACAAAACCATGCATACTATGACTGTATGTGCAAATTTTTCCTTTCATTTTTCTGGCATTTTCAAAGTTTCCCCTGTTATCTCTCTACCCCATGCGAGTGCATTAACTTAGTAGATATCATTTTTATTTACGATTTACTATCGTAATATTTACCATTCGGTAAAGAGTATACAGCGTGTTTCACAATTCCCATTACAGGCTTCTGAGAGTAGAAGAGCGCCCTTGATAGATGTTCTTTGCTTAAGAAGTCTTAGAGCCACCCACACATCTGATAACCTATTCCACGTGTCCCGAACTTCATTAACAGTCTACACCGAGACACCGAGTCAAACGCTTTCCGGAAATCTAACAAGATGGAACTTACCTGTCACCCTTCACTCAGGATATGACGTGAGAAAAGCGCATCATCTGTTGTAATATACACTGCATAACAAAATGAAAGGATCACTTTTTCAAAACCTCTTAACTGTCTCCCATTCCGACGCATATGTTTAAAATTTGGCTCAAGGGTGCCTACAACATTCCTCTGTAATAGTGTAAAGGCGTAGCGCCCGGTGACGTCACCGTCGGGCCCACTGACGCTTCAAACAGCAAAGTGTCGAGACATGCGAAAAGGAAAGGGCCACAGTTCGGCAGTTCATGTGAGCCCTAAGGTGGGAATTAGTGATGTTCGTTGGCAGGAGGAACAAGACTTTAGGTCAGGTGAATACAGGGTTATAAACACAAAATCAAATAGGGGTAATGCGGGAGTATGTTTAATAATGATTAAAAAATTAGGAGTGCGAGTAAGCTACTACAAACAGCATAGTGAACGTATTATTGTGGCAAGGTAGACACGAAGCCCACGCCTACTACAGTAGTACAAGTTTATCTGCCAACTAGCTCTGCAGATGATGAAGAAATTGAAGAAATGTATGATGAGATAAAAGAAATTATTCAGGTAGTGAAGGGAGACAAATATTTAATTGTCATGAGTGACTGGAATTAGAGAGTAGGAAAAGGGAGAGAAGGAAACATAGTAGGTGAATATGGATTGGGGCTAAGAAATGAAAGAGGAAGTCGCCTGGTAGAGTTTTACACAGAGCATAACTTAATCATAGCTAACACTTGGTTCAAGAACCATGAAAGAAGTTGTATACATGGAAGAATCCTGGAGATACTAGAAGGTATCAGATAGATTATATAATGAGATTTAGGAACCAGGTTTTAAATTGTAAGATATTTCCAGGTGCAGATGGGGACTCTGACCACAATCTATTGGTTATGAACTGTAGATTAAAACTGAAGAAACTGCAAAAAGGTGGGAATTTAAGGAGATGGGACCTGGATAAACTGAAAGAACCAGAGGTTGTACAGAGTTTCAGGGAGAGCATAAGGAAACAATTGACAGGAATGGGGGAAAGAAGTACAGTAGCAGAAGAATAGGTAGCACAGAGGAATGAAGTAGTGAAGGCAGCAGATAATCAAGTAGGTAAAAAGACGAGGGCTAGCAGAACTCCTTGGGTAACAGAAGAAATATTGAAGTTAATTGATGAAAGGAGACAATATAAAAATGCAGTAAATGAAGCAGGTAAAAAGGAATACAGACGTCTCAAAAATGAGATCGACAGGAAGTGCAAAATGGCTAAGCAGGGATGGCTAGAGGACAAATGTAAGGATGTAGAGGCTTATCTCACTAGGGGTGAGATACTTACAGCCTACAGGAAAATTAAAGAGACCTTTGGAGAAAAGAGAGCCACTTGTATGAATATCAAGAGCTCAGATGGAAAACCAGTTCTAAGCAAAGAAGGGAAAGCAGAAAGGTAGGAGTATACAGAGGATCTATACAAGGGCGATTTTCTTGAGGACAATATTATGGAAATGGAAGAGGATGTAGATGAAGATGAAGTGGGAGATATGATACTGCATGAAGAGTTTGACAGAGCACTGAAAGACGTGAGTCGCTACAAAGCTCCAGGAGTAGACAACATTCCATTAGAACTACTGACGGCCTTGGGAGAGTCAGTCCTGACAAAACTCTACCATCTGGTGAGCAAGATGTATGAGACAGGCGAAATACCCTCAGACTTCAAGAAGAATGTAATAATTCCAATCCCAAAGAAAGCAGGTGTTGACAGATGTGAAAATTACCGAACTATCAGCTTAATAAGTCACAACTGCAAAATACTAACGCGAATTGTTTACAGACGAATGGAAAAACTGGTAAAGCCGACCTTGGGGAAGATCATTTTGGATTCCGTAGAAATGTTGGAACACATGAGGCAATACTGACCTTACCACGTATCTTAGAAGAAAGATTAAGGTAAGGCAAACCTACGTTTCTAGCATGTGTAGACTTAGAGAAAGCTTTTGACAATGTTGACTGGAATACTCTCTTTCACAGTCTAAAGGTGGCAGGGGTAAAATACAGGGAGCGAAAGGCTATTTACAATTTGTACAGAAACCATATGGCAGTTATAAGAGTCGAGGGGCATGAAAAGGAAGCAGTGGTTGGGAAGGGAGTGAGACAGGGTTGTAGCCTCTCCCCGATGTTATTCAATCTGTATATTGAGCAAGCAGTAAAGGAAACACAAGAAAAATTCGGATTAGGAATTAAAATCCATGTAGAAGAAATAAAAACTTTGAGGTTTGCCGATGACATTGTAATTCTGTCAGAGACAGCAAAGGACTTGGAAGAGCAGTTGAACGGAATGGACAGTGTCTTGAAAGGAGGGTATAAGATGAACATCAACAAAAGCAAAACGAGGATAATGCAATGTGGTCGAATTAAGTCGGGTGATGCTGAGGGGATTAGAATAGGAAATGAGACACTTAAAGTAGTAAAGGAGTTTTGCTATTTGGGGAGCAAAATAACTGATGATGGTCGAAGTAGAGAAGATATAAAATGTAGACTGGCAACTGCAAGGAAAGCGTTTCTGAAGAAGAGAAATTTGTTAACATCGAGTACAGATTTAAGTGTCAGGAAGTCGTTTCTGAAAGTATTTGTACGGAGTGTAGCCATGTATGGAAGTGAAACATGGACGATAAATAGTTTAGACAAGAAGAGAATAGAAGCTTTCGAAATGTGGTGCTACAGAAGAATGCTGAAGTTTAGATGGGTAGATCACATAACTAATGATGAACTATTGAATAGAATTGGGGAGAAGAGGAGTATGTGGCACAACTTGGCAAAAAGAAGGGACCGGTTAGTAGGACATGTTCTGAGGCATCAAGGGATCACAAATTTAGCATTGGACGGCAGCGTGGAGGGTAAAAATCGTAGAGGAAGACCAAGAGATGAATACAATAAGCAGATTCAGAAGGATGTGGGTTGCAGTAAGTAGTGGGAGATGAAGAACAGGATAGGGTAGCATGGAGAGCTGCATCAAACCAGTCTCAGGACTGAAGACCACAACAACAACAACAACAAGGTGGCATTATGATGTCACATTGACACTAAGTTCTACTACAACTCTCCCCAGCGTTACCGTGAACGTGTCACAGCCCTTCCTATCCATATCTCAACCCTTGTTTTGACGTCCCTGCGATGGAGGTCAGAAGCGCGAAGGGTAGCGCCGAAATCACGTGGTTTTATTATGAGCGTCAAAGAACCCTCTGTCGCATTTCCGACAGGGCGTTGATTCGCACACATTTCATGGTCGAAACCGACAGTTCGGAGCGCAGTGACCAACATGAAGGTAGTCTTGACAACCCTTGATGCTGCTAACACCCTCGGACATTTCAACCCTTCTCTGAAGACATCCACAATGAACGCTATCACATCCAAACAATGGTTCAATTGGCTCTAAGCATTATGTCACTTAACGTCTGAGGTCATCAGTCCCCTAGACTTACAACTACTTAAACCTAATTAACCTAAGGACATCACACACATCCATGCCCGAGGCAGGATTCGAATCTGCGGCCTTAGCAGCACCGTGGTTCCAGACTGAAGCGCCTAGAACCGCTCGGCCACAAACACCGGCTATCACATCCATTTGGACTGCGCGACTGCAATTTTTGCTCTTTTCTACAGGCTGGAACCACTAGGAACCGTTCAAAACCATTGGACAACCCTCCTCTTTTCCGCCCTGCTGTGGCGTGACCATACCGTAATGCAACATTAACATATGTGTGAAGAAACCGGCAGAGGGTCCCTCTAAGAGTCTCCTTTGTCGAGCACGTACCTTCAGCAACTTCGATAATAATTCCGCCTGGCGGCCGCTCTAGAGCTCGAAGGTAGGCAAACTACATCCAGCGTGTGTTGCGAGGGATGCTAACCTTCTGGCACTAAAGCAGCTGCCAGGCTGAAGTTTCGGAAGGTACATTTCTAATGTTCCCAACAAGGGTGCAGTAGTAGCACCGAAGGTGTTGCCGAACTGCCGGGGAGGGGGGGGGAGGGGAGTTGTTTCGGAGATCCTTTGCCGTTTCAGTTATGTATATGTCACAGGAGTGCGGAAAAATAGAGGGTTGAAAGAGCGTAAGTACCCTTTGCTGCTTTAGATCTCGTGTGGTTTTGAACCGTCCCTATTGTTTCCAACCGGGAGCAAAAATTGCGTTCGCGCTGCAGGCGGATGGCTGTAGGAAGATGTTGCTCCACGGCATCCTAAGAGAAGGTCTGAAACGTCCGAGGGTATCAGCAGCATCAAGGACGGTCAAGAACGTCTTCCTGTTGCTGGATGAAATGCGAACTGTCGTTTTCGACCCTGAAATGTATGGCAGTCAGCGACCCATGGAAGCGGTGGATTCTTTGATGTTCTTTATGCCACCAACTGAGACCTTTTCGTGTCGATACGAAGCGGCGGTGTGTCTGACATGCTTCCCTCGGCCACCCATAAGAGAACCACGTGATTCCAACGCTGGATGTCGCGCATCTGACGTCCATGGCAGAGGCGTCAAAACAAGCGGTGAGGTACGGATGAGAGGGCTGTGACGACCTTCTCATCGTGGGTCACGTCCACGGTCTCATTGGGCAGAATTGTGGTGGAATTTAGTGGCAATGTGACGTCATTAACTCATTTTACAGCTCATATGAAGTTCCGAACTGTGGCCTTTATTTTCACAGATGTCGATACCTTGCTGTTTGAACCACCGGAGAGCCCGAGGGTGACGTCACAACGCGTCACATTTTTGCACCATCACAGTGGAAGATTGTACGCGCTTTTGAGCCAAATTTGAAACTCACGCGTCGCAAATGGAAATAATATCGGGATTTCGAAATAGTGATCCTTTAATTTTGTTGCGGAGTACAGTTTAAGGCGGTCGGAATTAATATAGATGGTGCGAGAGGGAGTTATTCGGAACGTGAGAATTCTTAAATATAGTCTCTGTTCGTTTGGTAAGAATTTCAGTCCAAACATTCCCACTTGGCAGTCACTTCGCCACTATTGTTGAACACTTCACTTTGAATTGTGTCATTCTATAACTTTTCCACGAAAACCACCAATTTTTAGGTGAAATGACGTATATGACGTTTAAAAAACGATGCAGACATAAACTCGACGGTTGGTCTGAAAACCGCGGTGGTTCACGAGGCAAGGCACGCGCTTGCCTTACCAAGCCAGTTATGGAGGGACCTACAGTTTACGGGGAACTCTAACCACATTTTAGCTCCGCATATTTACATTAACAAACATTTACAAAGGTGATAGAAATCATACGTGACAGATAAAAGTCTTGTGACTTGTCTTCTGATCGAATCCCAGACTTTGGATAAGTAGTCTGGTCCTCAATAAATGAGCAAACGAGCAGCACAACAGTTGACAATTGCCGATTCACACGTCATTGTTAATTATAACCCTCTGAACAGCTTTTAATCAGAAAATTACTTCTTCAACTTGATATCAGAAACTATTTGCCGTGTTACTCATTAATATTCTCGCTTTCAGCACGTTTCCTTACATTTTCTCACAGTCTACGTTAACCTATTGTGTGTCTATTACTGTTTGTCCTATTTGTCGAGACAAAGTTAGAATTTTGATTACTTGCACTCCGCACACAATGACGACATGGAAAAACACGTTGCGTCGGAATGAAAACGGAGGCGCTGGTAACACTACAAGGCATAAAAAATGTCTTCCGTATTACCAAAGAACTTGCTGTAGGTAGATGTAGCAAGGAAAAGCCTACACTTATTGGCACAATGCAAGAAAGCATCGGTTTCGAATTCTGCGGTCGACCTCTGATTGATAATTTGAATTTTCGCCAGCGCAAATGTCTGTAAACCAGAAGTAGTGGAGGATAATACTTTGAGAATCTCAGACACTCATCTTGGTGACAACATCAAATCGGCATCAGGCAATATTAATGGCGACAAGGGGAGATTGTTACATTCAAGTATTCATTATAAAATACGTTTAAAAAGAATAGAAAAGAAAACAGAGAATCTGTCAGATAGCGAAACAGTTTGATTTAGGAAAGATAAAATGATGCAAGATGCTCAAAATTCCCAGAAAATGACGTATAAACTATAGGAAAAGACTGCTAATATACATATGTACAGGAGCCAAAAGCGAACACTCAGAATGGAGGCCAAGGCAATAGCGCTCCGATTAAAAGGACGTAAGTCAGGCATGCAGTATTTATACCCCAGTTTTCAACATATACAGGGTGAGTCACCTAACGTTACCGCTGGATATATTTCGTAAACCACATCAAATACTGACGAACCGATTCCACAGACCGAACGTGAGGAGAGGGGCTAGTATAATTGTTTAATACAAACCATACAAAAATGCACGGAGTTATGTTTTTTTAACACAAACCTACGTTTTTTTTAAATGGAACCACGTTAGTTTTGTTAGCACATCTGAACATATAAACAAATACGTAATCAGTGCCGTTTGTTGCATTGTAAAATGTTAATTACATCCGGAGATATTGTAACCTAAAGTTGACGCTTGAAACCTCCGACGTTCAGTTGCGTGTTGTAACAAACACGGGCCACGGTCGGCGAGCAGCATCAGCAGGTACATGTTTACGATGACGACCGTGTTTACGAGTGTGGCTGTAGTGCACTGTTGTGGTTTGGTCTAGCTGTCGCAGTGTCCGCATGTAGCGCTTGCTGCTATTGTTATTCTGCATTCCTTTCTGCACGCAGACCAACTGTAGTACACTGTGTTACCAGACGTCTGTGATAGTGTAGTAGGAACTGTGACCATGGTGTATTCGAACTCTGAAAAGGCGGAGATGATACTCATCTATGGCGAGTGTCGACGAAATGCAGCTGAAGCCTGCAGGGTGTACGCAGAACGGTACCCAGACAGAGAGCATCCAACGTGCCGCACATTGCAAAACATCTACCGCCTACTGTATGCAGCAGGTATGGTCGTAGCACGCAAACGGGTCCGTAACAGGCCCGTCACAGGAGAAGCAGGTGCAGTTGGTGTGTTAGCTGCTGTTGCCATGAACCCACACATGAGTACACGGGACATTGCGAGAGCCGGTGGACTGAGTCAAAGTGTTGTCATGCGCATACTGCATCGTCACCGCTTTCACCCGTTTCATGTGTCGCTACATCAGCAATTACATGGTGATGACTTTAATCATCGAGTGCAATTCTGTTAATGGGCATTAACAGAGAATGCGTTGAGTTCTACCTGTTTACCGATGAAGCGGGTTTCACAAACCACGGGGCAGTGAATCTACGGTACATGCATTACTGGTCCGTGGACAATCCTCGCTGGCTCAGACAGATAGAGCGACAGCGACCGTGGACTGTAAATGTATGGTGCGGAATCATTGGCGACCACCTCATTGGTCCTCACTCCATTGCAGGGGCCCAAACAGCTGTAACATACATCGCGTTTCTACAGAATGATCTGCCAACGTTGCTCGAAAATGTCCCACTGGAAACGCGTCGACGTATGTGGTATCAGCATGATGGTGCACCTGCACATTCCGCAATTAACACTAGGCTGACCCTTGACAGGATGTTCGACGGGCGTTTCATAGGACGCGGAGGACGCATAAATTGGCCAGCCCGTTCTCCTGATCTTACACCTCTGGACTTCTTTCTGTACATTAAAGGAGAATGTGTACCGTGATGTGCCTACAATCCCAGAGGACATGAAACAACGTATTGTGGCAGCCTGCGGCGACGTTACACCAGATGTACTGCGGCGTGTACGACATTCATTACGCCAGAGATTGCAATTGTGTGCAGCAAATGATGGCCACCACATTGAACATCTGTTGGCCTGACATGTCGGGACACACTCTATTCCACTCCGTAATTGAAAACGGAAACCACGTGTGTACGTGTACCTCATCCCTCATGGTAATGTACATGTGCGTCAGTGAAAAAGACCAATAAAAAGGTGTTAACATGTGGACGTAATGTGCTGTTCCAGTTTCTTCTGTACCTAAGGTCCATCACCGTTCCCTTTGGATCCCTACGTAATTCGGTGCTCTCCGATACACACGATCGAACAGCGGAGGAGTGGTACTCAAGCGTCAACTTTAGGTTACAATATCTCCGGATGTAATTAACATTTTACAGTGCAACAAACGGCACTGATTACGTATTTGTTTATATGTTCAGATGTGCTAACAAAACTAACTGGGTTCCATTTAAAAAAACGTAGGTTTGTGTTAAGAAACATACTTCCGTCCATTTTTTTATGGTTTGTATTAACCAATTACACTAGCCCCTCTCCTCACGTTCGGTGTGTGGAATCGATTCGTCAGTATTTGATGTGTTTTACGAAATATATCCAGCGGTAATGTTAGGTGACTCACCCTATATATATATATCGAGGAAGCAATGACATAAATGAAAGAAAGAATCAGAAATCAGATTAAAATTGAGGGTGAAAGACGTAAGTTATCAGATTTACTGATGGCGTTGTTATCCTCGGTTAAAGTTGGTTTGAATTACATGATCTGTTAAATAGGTGAATAACTACTGAGCATAGAATATGGGCTGAGATTACTCCAAAGAAATATGAAAATGATTTGGAGGAGCAGAAATGAAATTAGCGATAACCTTGAAATTACGAACTACGTAGTAAACGATGTGAAAGAATTTTACTATCGCATTTCGGACGAAGCAAGCAGGAAATAAGAACCAGTCTAGCACTGGGAAAGAGCTTGTTGATAGATGCCTGCTAGTATAAAATGACGATCTTCATTTGAGGAAGTAATTTCTGAGATTGTCTACCTGGAGCAGAGCGTTGTATGAAAATGAAGAATGGACTGTGGGAAAACCAAAACAGGAAAGAATTGAAGCATTTGAGATGTAGTGCTACAAACGAATGTTGAAAATTAGGTGAAATGATCAGGTGAGGAAAGAGATCCTATGGAGAATCAGCGAAAGAAGATATATACGGGAAACACTGGCTGTAAAAATGGATACGATGACGGAACCTACGTTACCCAGAGCGAAAAATGCTTTTATCACAGCACAAAAATGCCAATATGTCTTGGCCAAAATTATGGATATAAAAAAAGGGAAATAGCTTTGCGACTTACGTGGCAGTTTCAAAGACGCTGGGTTGAAAATATCTTGACATATTTGCCCTTTTTTAAGTGTTATAATTAGTACCCACGTGATGTAATATAATGCATCGTGTCATTTAAAGTACCATGATACATTGCTTGTGGTGGTGGTGGTAAGTTCCTATGCTACCAAACTGTTGAGGTCACCCATCCCTAGGCTTACACACTACTTAATCTAACTAAAAGTAACTTACGATAAGGTCGACTCACACATGCATGCCCGAGGGAGGACTCGAACCTCCGACAGTGGGAGCCGCACGGACCGTACAAGATGCTCCAGACCGCTCGACTACCCCGCGCGGCAATCCATGATGTTACACTGCATGACGTGACACACTCCATCATGTCATCCAACATGGAATTTGTCAAGTCAGGTTGCATACCACTCTCTGGAAGCACTTAAATTTGCGTCTATTTGTTCTCACATCCCTGATCATATAAAATGGGATGGATTTGAGGAAGAAATGGTCCCCTCGTAAGAAAAAAAAAAAGAATCAACCCCCCTCTGCCTCCCAGCACAGGAATCAAACTATCGTTTTAGTGAGCCCAAAGAAACAAATCCACTGCCAGAAATTTTATCCCCTCCAGAAAAACTTTTTTAGCTATTACGTGTACGCTCTTCAGCCATAGATGTTATATATTGTTTACTATTTCTGGTGAATCTTCTGGATTTTGTGCACAGGATCACAGAGCTTAGCGTGTAAATCGCAAGATGCAGGTGTGTCAAAACCTTGCAGCTAAGATAACTCATTCCGCTGGTGAAGTAGTAACTTGTAAAAATGCGCAAATACCTCAAGATGTTTTGATTTAAATGTCTTTGAAAGTGGAAAATTAGTCAAAAAGCTAGTTTCCTTCGTTTATAACCTTGACTCTGCCTAGGGCATATTCGATTTTTTTGTGCTACGAGGCCTGCCGCTGTGGCCGAGTGGTTCTAGGCACTTCAGTCGGGAACCGCGCGACCGCTACGGTCACAGGTTCGAATCCTGCCTAGGGCATGGATGTGTGTGATGTGCTTAGGTTAGAAAGACGTTGGTTCCGACGTTCTAGGGGACTGATGACCTCAGATGTTAAGTCCCATAGTGCTCAGACCCATTTGAACCATTCGCTTCAGAAGTTCCAGAGATTCGACGGGCAGCAGCCGCGGGGGATTAGCCGAGCGGTCTGGGGCGCTGCAGTCGTGGACTATGCGGCTGGTCCCGGTGAAGGTACGAGTCCTCCCTCGGGCATGGGTGTGTGTGTTTGTCCTTAGGATAATTTAGGTTAAGTAGTGTGAAAGCTTAGGGACTCATGACCTTAGCATTTAAGTTCCATAGGATTTCACACACATTTGAATTTGAATGCGGGCAGCAAACCTCACCAGAAGAGGCTCTGCTAACGGTATAATACGCCTTCCATATCGCCGGGAACGGGTTCTACACAACGCTGGTGGCTACTTTGAAGGACAGTGACAGGCGAAAACGTGTAACTTTTGCATCGGGTACAAATAAATAGTTGCCACAATTTAATTTCCAATCCTCGTATGATAGGAGTATTTTTCATTCTGGTTCCCAATTTTTACTCTACCATAATTTCGACATTAGACCGTCATAGCTTGGCATACGACGAACAAGAGGCGTTCAAGAAGTAATGCAAAACTGTTTTTTTTTTCAGAAATAATTATGGCTTTATTTAGGATTCCAATGCACCATATTATTCTCCACTTTTTTGCCTACAAAACTCCGCTTTTCATCATAATGTCCGTTCACTGCGACGGCCTTTCGCTACCTTACTGGGACGGCCTGTATGGCCACAAGGTACCGCTCTCTACTGGTCGACGTCGGAACCAACGTCTTTCTGCACAGATCTGTGTGAGGATAAGGAGAAGTTCGTTTGCATTTTTGTGGTGACGAACCCTCTGAAGTAGTTCCTTCCATTTTCTGAGGGTAGCGCTGTAGGGGTAACACCTGTGTGCAACAGGCAGGCACGCGGTAGCTGGAACAGGTTTGCGCCACCTTGTTGGAAAGATGGCAGACCCCTCGCTCAGATTCACGGTGCTTCGGTTCCCTGCCAAGTCTTCGTCGATATTATGCAGGCGCTATGAATACCTGTGATGCTCTGGTTTTCCGCCAAAAGAAACTCAATAACAGCTCTCTGCTTGGAACGCAACCCCGTTACAGACGCCGATCTGAAGGCTACGTATGAAAGTATAGGGGCTGCGGCGGGAATATTCCACTATGTCCCACAACAAATTTTGCATTTTTTTCAACTGAAATTAGCCGAGAAAAAGAAAATGTATTGCATTACTTATTGAATGCGCCTCGTACATTTTTGTGAGTCGGCCGACGACTGATCCGGTATGGATTTTTTTTTTTTACATTTTCTTTAACACCATGTTGCTTATATCATAGCAACGGACAAAGCTTTCACAAAAAGAAGACAGAACTATCGTTAATTATATGTATTTGTGAACCTTCTTACAAAATTGGCTCACGTTTGAGACACAGAAGTGGCCCGCGCTGAAAAACTTACCTAAAACGTGTTTTTCTTCACGTAAAATCCGAATAAAGCTAGATTTTTGAAATTAAGTTTTCCATTTTATCGTAAGACCCCATTTTGTATATATACGATTCGCTTTAAACCGTTTCCCCGTATTCAATTCACGTAAGACAATTTTTACGTGCTACATTTATCTCGGGTGTAAACCATTGTATTTCGACAGGGGGTATAGGTTATTCTATAATTTTTTTTTTTTTTGACTTTATCAATTTATCTTCTTTCGTGCGAAGTTTGAACCGATTTGTAAAAGTTTAAATTAAAGGAGTTGGCGCTTCAAAAACCTCCCAGAAAAACGTATTTTTTGCTCGTAAAATCCAATCGAAGTAAGATTTTTTCAAACGATTAACACCTATCATAGACCATGGTCCTACTCACGGGTAGAGCAAATTTCAGATGTCAGTTTCCCTGCAGTCCGGAGTTATCTAAGGGTTACCGTTTTTTCTCGTAAAATCCGAATGACGGTACTCTTTTCGCACATAAAAACTGAACCGTGCACATAAAAATGGTGCTGTTAGCTGAACATTAATTTCAGCCCAATTAAAATCTTCTGGCAATGGAATTAATCGATTGCTCAATTTATCTGGGCGCCAGTTCAAACCTTGTTTTTTTTTATACTGTACTACAGTAAGACAAATGTTCGAATGCTATGCAAATGGCAGCTAGTTTGGGATAAACCAAAAACTTTTTACGCTATTTCCTATCTCAAATACGAAATGGCGCTACAGTCCGGAACCACGGGACTGCTTCGGTCGCAGGTTCGAATCCTGCCTCGGGCATGGATGTGTTGATGACCTAAGTGCTCAGAGCCATTTGAACCATTTTTTGAACCCTGCCCCCTTCAAATCTTCAAATGTGTGTAAAATCTTATGGTATTTAACTGCTAAGGTCATCAGTCCCTAAGCTTACACACTAATTAGGCTAAATTATCCTAAGGACAAACAACCCCCCCCTCCCCCCCCCCCCCCCCCCCCCCCCCCCCCCGCCACTCACTCGTGATTCTGCGCCCTGCCTTTTAATACATATTTGTTACAGCGCTTATAGGTTCCACTCTGAGATGAAGAGACGGGCACAAGAGAGAAAATCGTGAACACACACACAGACACACATACAAAAATACTCTCCCCTTCAGAGAAAAGGATGAAATTAAATGGTGCACTGTCGAATGCTTTGTGCAACACTGATTTTTTTTTTTTTACATGTAGAACCACTATATTAATGAAGGGAAACTGGTTGTCTTTGGGGACGAAGGCCTACAGCGAACTATCCACCGAAGCATGAGGTGCCACGGAGCAGCTGAGGACCTCCATAACATACCTCCGAAACACGAAACGGTTACGATATTCCGTACTCCAGCGAGGAGGTAATATGGCAACCGTGCGACGTTGCAAGTTTAACAGCGCCAGTACAACGAAATCGTCTGCGACTGCTTCAGAAGTTTACTACATTGTCATCCTAGTTGGGAATATACTATTACTACGAGTGTAAAATAACTGTTCTCCGCCCGCATCTGTAACGAAAAACGAAATGAGAAACAACAGAGTCGAATACGCTCTGTGAAATTGCGAAATTCATTAGTCGCAACATCCATTAGCAGCACGCGGACGGAGGCAACAGGCGAGTCCAAGTGTGCGGGCGCTCTCCGCCATCATCCTCAAACTCGGCGCCGTGGGCGAAAATTCGTAACAACACCGAAAACAATAATGAATTGGGCGCTCGGCCGCGTCCTCCAGGGGCGGACGAGTCGGGAACTCTGGGACTCTGCGAGAGGGGCGGCGCGTCCCGGCGCAAGCCGGAAATTACATCACGTAATCAAGTCTGAGGCATCGCAACTTGCCGCCCCCACAGAGTGTCTTCCGCCGACGTGGGTTCCGAATTTGCTTACGGGCTCCATTCTTCTCTCCACTGAGCGCAGCCTCTGCATTCCTTTGGCATGGCTTTGAAGGTACTGTGGAAGTTTTCTCACCTGCTACCGCGCGCGTAGCCTACTTACTCTTGAGAAAAAACTGTAAATTCTGAAACAATATCATATTCAATTAATTATACGAAGGAGACAGTGACAACGAAGTGTGGCCGGTACGTAATATGTGTGCAATGGGAGCTGACAAAGATGGAAGGATATCGAGCACAATCAGTGTAGCGAGAAATTTAGGAGAGGAAAGTAATTGAAAAGGTACAGCCCATTATCAGAACAGACATTTGTGAAGAGAAAGAATGTTGCACTTCTGCGATGTCCCAGCAGTCTCAGTTAATTTGTGAAGAGAAATAAGAATAAGAAATTAGTAATTTTTCCATTCACTGGGGTAAAGTTCAATCTGCCACAGGTGGGCCAAGTAGACCAATATGAAATGAAATGTTATTATATAATTGTAGAGAATGTAGTTGTATATAAAAGGTATTTTGTAGTTAATGGGATAATTGAAGATGTTGTACTCGGAAGGGATTTTTCGTGAAACTGTGTAGAAAAAGGCACAGAGTTCGAATTACAGAGAAGGAGACGAAAAGTAAAGTTCAAAGATACTTTAACTCGTGAATAATGAGCTGCCCTTACAGAAGTAACTGAAGACTGGTGTGAAACGGAATTTCTGACTGTTAAGATCAGAGAAATTATTGAGTCAAATGTTCAAATGTGTGTGAAATCTTATGGGACTTAACTACTAGGGCCATCAGTCCCTAAGCTTACACACTATTTAACCTAAATTATCCTAAGGACAAACACACAAACCCATGCGCGAGGGAGGACTCGAACCTCCGCCGGGACCAGCCGTACAGTCCATGACTGCAGCGCCTAGACCGCTCGGCTAATCCCGCGCGGCTGATTATTGAGTCACTTGAAAACATTTCAACTACTCAAAAAGATGATTCATGTGATTTTTTAGGCTAATGCGAGAATGTCTTCCCAGACAAACCCAGCATGGTGGTAGATTTTAATACTCACTTAAAGTAATACCACATAAGTCTATCAAAGTGAAACCTTACGGTGTTGTCATTGTCAATCGAGAAGCTGTATGGGCTATATTAGTACAAATGCTGCCATGAGTTGTTGTGGAGCAGCCTGATAGTTAAGCAAAGGAACAATACAGCGATAATGGTTTTAGACTGTTTTACATCAAACAGGATATGAGGAATCGTAAAGTAAAATGATCATATGGGAAATATGTCATATTTCCTACAAAATATCAGAAATATCAAACTGATGTCAAGTGTACATCTGTCATCTGGCTTCTGGAATATTCCACTGGAAGAAGAAAGTAGATGATATACAGCTTTTTTATTTTAGAGGCAAAGCTATAGTTTTAATGTTGTACCATTGAGGCGTACCATTTTGGCTGCAGTATTCGTGAGAGCACTAAGTGACAATTTAGGAGCTGGTTTAATGCTCAAGCTTATAGTCTGTGGTGACAGTATTTTAACAACAACTAACAGCACTGTAAAATATTGCCCCTAATATAGGGAGGAATGACTGTAAAAGTACAAAAGTGTGAATTTTTGGGGCCCAGATACAGTTTTACGTCACACGCTCAGGACTGAGAATATACTGCCAAACAGTGCGAAGCTTAAAGCTATAGCTAATTGTCATCGACCATCTTCAAGGAAGAAACTGAAGTCATATTTAAGTTTGATTCGTTTCTATCGTAAATTTCTGGATAATGGGAACATGAGGACACCCGATTTATGCAAATTTATGAAAAAGAAATCGGTGCAGAGATATAACGACGAAGTTAGTACAATAGAAGAGAGTTTATGTAGTAGCAAACCACCATATTATCCCGATACATTGTTGCCATTCAGTCTTGCGATGGACAGGTCAGACTATGGTGAGGAATATCAGGTCTTTCCGGAGAAAATGGCAGGAGGATACCTCGAACATCGATGGATGGTTTTTACTGGTCATATGTTGAAAAGCACGACCTTGGTTACAGTACATCTGGAAAAAAGCTACTCACCATCAGGTATGGCATTCAGAAATTCCGTATTTATCTGGAGGGTCATCGGGTAACTGTACTTACCGATCATAAGACTCTTGGTTTCCTGCAGGACTGTAGGTTGCTAAGCGAACTGCTAATGCAATGAGCAATATTTTTGCAACAGTTTAATTGCACCATCAAGTACATTAAAGGCAGCGAGAATTGAATCACTGATGTACCTTATCATTTGCTGGAGAAAACGATGATACTGAAGGAGGAGGAAAAATAGAGCTTGAACTCTTATATACGAGGTGACCAGAGCGGGAAAAGAATATTTGCACTGTCTTCAGAGAAGTGTACCAAAATCGGAATTAGAACCCAGTACTGAAATCAGTAGTGACAAATTTCGACAGTAATGGTTACAAAAAAGGATCTTGCTATTTTAAATTTGTGAGTCCTGTTGCATAGGAAGGCTCAAAAGACGGAACTTTCAAGGTCAAGTGTGTTCAGAATCTTATAGACTACAGACAACTAAGCTACGGACATTACAAGGCACATACGAGTACTGAGATTAAAGATAAATAAGTAATTATTAACAATTTAGCTAGGCGGTGCACACATCCGTGGCTTTATGTGATAAATGGCAATGGGTGAAACACTGCACTACGTCACATCAAGGACAAATGCAGAGTGTCATCCCTAGTCGGGTAGGAGAATTATTAGTCACATATAATTTTGGACCACTTCCTACTGGTTCCAGTGAAGTGAAATACTTATTTCTAGCAGTGAATGTGTTTTCAAAATTTATCGAACTGTATCTGATATGGAGAGCAGATAGTCAAATTCTGATCGTCAAAGTAGCGAAGGATTACTTTTCTAAAGAGGTAAAACCGGAGAGACTGTTGTCTGACAATGGATAACCATTCACCTCGAATATGTGGAAGGGTTTTATTAACAAACAAGGCATCAAACACATTATATATCGGCTTAGCACCCTAGTAGTAATCATGCTACACAGGTGAATGTTACAGGTAGCAAATTAGACTTTTTGAAGGACCTATTCCATCAGTAAGCACTTGAAATGGACTGCGATTTGTGCACTCATTTGAGGATGTGCTTAGTAGCATAATGATGGGTTGTGAGCCAATATTCCTGCTAAAAAACGTATTAATTTTCCACTGAATAAAGAAGTTAAGGCAAGTGGAGAGATAAGACAGTGAAACCTAGTATGGAGAGAATGGCAGACGAAATAAAGAAGAGACATGATAGACGATATAAGATAGTAAAGTAAACAGTCAGGGATTGAGTATTGGAGAAAACAAAAGTGATATTAAGTGATATAGATTGAGAAATCAAGAAATTATTCAAGCTGTATTTAGAACAGGTTTTCATCGCAGAATGTCAACAACTGAATGCATACAGGCTGAAATACCCTGTATCTGGAAATATACTGGGATTCGCGTGACTGAGTTGTGACTGTGTAAAGAGAAGTGAGATTTGTGACATGTAAGTATGTATATTAGAGTATTTCAGGTACAATATAATAATATTTTGGTGAGATGTTTCATAATATTATGAAATAGGACACTACTACAAGGTACGAAAAGAATAAGGAGACAATAAATCTGTTGCAAGGTAGGGAAAGAGTTGACAAAATACTAGGTGTATGGTGGTCGACAATCTGTTTATTTATTAACAATGTAGGAAAATACATATTCCTACTTACCGTAAAGAAGACACGTCAAGTTGCAGACAGGTACAATTAAAGGACACTCACATGTAGCTTTCGTCCATAGCCTTCATCAGTACTCACACACACACACACACACACACACACACACACACACACACACACACACACACAAAAGCAAGGACATCTCACTCACACACGTTCGCCGACTAAACCATCTTATTGGCAGAGTATTATTTCTGTATATAGTACAGTATATAAATTTAAGGAGATGGGACCTGGATAAACTGGAAGAACCAGAGGTTGTAGAGGGGCCATGGGGCGCATTAGGGAACGATTGACAAGAACAGGGGAAAGGAATATCGTAGAAGAAGAATAGATAGCTTTGAGAGATGAAATAGTGAAGGCAGCATAGGATCAAGTAGGTAAGAAGACGAGAGCTAGTAGAAATCCATGGGTAAGAGAAGAAATATAGAATTCAATCGAAGAAAGGAAAAAATAAAAGAAATGCAATGAATGAACCAGGCGAATGGGAATACAAACATCTAAAAATTAGGTCGACAGGAAGTGCAAAATGGCTAAGCAGGAATGGCTAGACGACAAATGTAAGGACGTAGAAGCATATCGGCGGTTCATTGAACCCTCTGCCAGGCACTTTGTTGTGAATAGCAGAGTAATCACATACATGTAGATGTAGATGTAGATGTAGATGTAGATGTCAAGACAGATACTGCTTACAGGAAAAATTGAACAGACCTTTGGAGAAAAGAGAACCACCTGTATCAGTATGAAGAGCTCAGAAGGAAAACGAGTCCTAAGCAAAGAAAGGGAAGCAGAAAGGTGGAAGGAGATTCTACAGAGTCTATACAAGGAAGATGTACTTGAGGGCAATATTACTGAAATGGAAAAGGACGTAGAGGAAGATGAGATGGGAGATACGATACTGCGTGAAGAATTTGACACAGCACTAAAAGACTTAAGTCTAAACAAGGCACCAGGAGTTTATAATATTCCATTAGAGCTACCGATAACCTTGGAAGAGACAGCCATGACAAAACTCTTCCATGTGGCGAGCCTCTAACTGCTGACATCTGTGAAAATTACCGAACTATCAGTTTAATAATTCACGACTGCAAAATACTAACATGATTTCTGTACAGTAAAATGGAAAAACTGGTAGAAGCTGACCTCGGGGAAGATCGGTTTGGATTCCAGAGAAGTGTAGGAACGCGCGAGGCAATACTGTACAGAAACCACATGTTCTTCAATCTGTATATTCAGCAAGCAGTAAAGGAAACAAAAGAAAAATTTGGAGTAGGAAGTAGGAATTAGAGCCCAGGAGCAACATTGAGGTTTGCCGATGACACTGTAATTCTGTCAGAGACAGTAAAGGACTTGGAAGATCAGTTGAACGGAATGGACAGTATTCTGCAAAGAGAATATAAGATGACCATCAACAAAAGCAAAACGAGGATAATGGAATGTAGTCGAATAAAGTCAAGTAATGCTGCGGTAATTAGATTAGGAAATGAGACACTTAAAGTAGTAAATGTGTTTTGCTGTTTGGGAAGCAAAATAACTGATGATGGTCGAGGTAGGGAGGATATAAAACGTAGCATTTCTGAAGAAGATAAATTTTTTAACATCGGGTACAGATTTAAGTGTCAGGAAGTCTTTTTTTAAAGTATTTGTACGGAGTGTAGCCATGTATAGAAGTGAAACATGGACGATAAATAGTTTAGACAAGAATAGAATAAAACCTTTCAAAAGGTGGTGCTATAGAAGAATGTTGAAGTTTGTATGGGTAGATGACTTAACTAATGAGGAGGTACTGAATTGAATTGTAATACAACCTGACTAAAAGAAGTAATAGGTTGGTAGGACACTTTCTGAGGCATCAAGGGATCACCGAATTAGTACTGGAGAGAAGCGTTGGTGGCAAAAATCGTAGAGGGAGTCCAAGAGATGAATACAGTAAGCAGATTCAGAGGGATGTAGGTTGCAACAGTTACTCGGAGACGAAGAGGCTTGCAGAGGATAGAGTAGCATGGAGAGCTGTATCAAATCAGTCTTTGCACTGAAGAAAACAAAGGCCGGCCGGTGTGGCCGTGCGGTTAAAGGCGCTTCAGTCAGAAACCGCGTGACCGCTACGGTCGCAGGTTCGAATCCTGCCTCGGGCATGGATGTGTGTGATGTCCTTAGGTTAGTTAGGTTTAATTAGTTCTAAGTTCTAGGCGACTGATGACCTCAGAAGTTAAGTCGCATAGTGCTCAGAGCCATTTGAAGCCATTTTTTGAAAACAAGAACAGCAACACAGTGTTAGTGAATGTTTTAGGGCTGTTTTACTGCAGGAACTTCAATTTATCAGTTTTGTTATTGTGGTGGTGTTTTCATGTTTTAATTGATGAAAGTTATTGTTAGGATAAATTTTATTCGTAATATTCAAAGAGGAAATTATTTGGGGGGGGGGGGGTAAATCTTAAGGATATAAGTGCGTTACATTAAGTACTGTAGAGTGCATTCTACTGGATGATTACAAAAAGTTTAATGGGGAGAATTCCGCTCAGCCTCATTTACTGAAGCTGCAGAGTTACATAGTTTTATGGTAATTGCTGTGACAGTAGCTGCTTGCTGGTCTGACGAATCTTGCTAGCTCGATAGGCACGTCGTTGACAATATTAGGAATTGAAGGGACAGATAAATTACTAAATGGAGAAGTAATTAGAGGAATACGTGACTAAATTGATGTATGCAAGACCCTTACTAAAAGACATGTCAGTGTAATATCTGTTACGGTATCAAAGTACGTCTCTGTAAGAATGGCAACCCACTCTTCTATAAGAGCCGAAACCAGAGTAGATAGTGATGTTGGACACTCAGGTCTGGAAAAAAGTCGACGTCCAAGTCCAATCCAAAGGTGTTCCGTTGTGTTCAGGTGAAGAATCTGGGGAGGCTGGTCCATTGCAGGAATGCTCTTGTCCACGAACCAGATCCTCACAGTAGTTGCTTTATGATTGGGAGCATCATAACACTGGAAATGTTCCTCTATTATACCCAGTACACGACGTCATAAAATGTGTTCCACGTTTAGCGTCTCTCTTTACATGAACTCAAAAGTTGTTTAGCGTTGCTAACCCATTTTATGATACAGTGTTAGAATCATTACTTTCATCTTCTCCTGTAGTGATTCAGATTATTGTACGAATTGTAATATCATACACTGCTAAACAAAAGTTTGGAAACCTAAAATATAGTCTACGATACTAGAGGTCTCATTGACTTAGTCACTTCACGTGTTTTCCAGTTAAAGCCCATTTGCTGGATGGTGTTTACTAGTGGCGTGCTTTGTGGCCGTTTCCCAGTCACGTAAACATACTACTGCTGCATCGGTACACCGCAAGCAGTCCAGTATCAACAACAGCTTCATTTAGTTTATGTTCATCACTGCAGTAACGCGCCACGTAGAGGCATATAGCACTTCGGTAGAGTCAGGATAGTGGATTTACTTTCAGCAGGGACTTAACTCCTGAGGTCATCAGTCCCCTAGAACTTAGAACTACTTAAACCTAACTAACCTAAGTACATCACACACATCAATGCCCGAGGCAGGATTCGAACCTGCGACCGTAGCGGTCGCGCGGTTCCAGACTATAGCGCCTAGAACCTTTCGGCCACTCAGGCTGGCACTTTCAGCAGGTCATACACTGGAATATGTTGTCGATCGGTTACATGTCACTCAAAGTAGTGTGTCTACTGTGTGGAGAAAGTGCAGAGAGACGGGGAATGTGAACGATAGACCTCGCGACGGTCGTCCTCGTATGATAACACCAATGCATCGTTTCCTCCAGCTGTCAGGTCGCAGGCGCCCAACGTCAACGGCCTGTTGTGTTGGAAAAAACTTCTCCCGGACAACAGGGATTCGTATCTGAGACTAAACAGTGCGTAGAAGATTTTATCAGGGTGGTCTTCATTCCAGAAGACCAATGAAAAGTTTTGTACGGAACCAACGGAACAGACGCAATCGGAGAACATAGGCTCTTGCCCATAAGCATTGCACAATTGCAAAACCAAGTAATGTCATATTTTCTGACGAGACCAGGACTGTTTTGGGACAGGACACTAGACATGTTAGGGTTCGGAGAAGCGCTAGACAACTCCAGGAACGCCAATACGTTCAGGAAGTCCATCCATTTGCAGATGGAAGTCCTCTCTAAATCCCATCTACGGTAGTTTGACTCATCCCCGATTCTTCCAAGAGGTCCTACAAAGGATTGTAAGGCCCTACCTCTTCCTAGGCGATGACAATGCAAGATGGTACCGTACTCTAACATTGTCTCAGTATCGTCAAAAATGCAACATCAGCCCAATACATTGGTCAGCACAGTCCCCAAGACTGAGTGCGACTGAGCATGCATGGGAATTGTTGAAGGTGGCCATTGCACAGCGTCCGAATCCACCGACAATGTTCAGGACCTCACTGAGGCTAACACTGAGGAGTGGGAGCACATACTACAAGGTAAACTTTATGGTGTCATCCAGAGCTGGCCTCGCAGAGTGAAAGAACTCATCCGTATATGAGGAAGACGTACTCACTCCTAAAGAGTGATAATCATCATCACGAGACAAAGATATTCGCTTTTTGTTTTTCAAGATGTACACTAAGGAGAGAGCCTGCTTTGTTTTGTAATGATTTTTTGTAACAAACCAAAACCGTTCTGGTTTTCAGAAGGAATTATGTTTGTTTTGTTAATAAGGCATTGCACAAACCTTAAAGGGTTTGGTATAGGAAGGCATTGTAGTAAAGTCTACGATAATCCAAATTTTTGTTGAGGTGTGTATTTGAACTCTCATTGACTAGTATTCTGGTGTTAATGCAGTCCGGTAGTCGCTTGCGGATAGATGTCATTGCTGCAAGGACGGATCTCAACAATTGTATCGGTAAGGCACAATACTACTCTCATGTAGTTCGTTGCGCTTTGTAAGCTGCACGCTATTCACCCATATCAGTTTGCTTTTCTTAAGTCTGGGAAGAAGACTGAGATCACACCGCAGTCGACCTCTACACTTTTCATCAGTCCAGAAGGATTTCCAATAAGCTGTCCAACTTTTTTACGAAGTAACAAACAGTATATGACGCGACATTATGTGATTGCTTTTTTCCGATATGAACTACCTATACGGGTAAATCTCTCGCTCAAGGACAAGTGAACGAGCCAGCTTCGATCTACCATTTATGGCGAGAATTTCTCGCGCCCTGCTGACACCAGCTATAAAGCCAAACCGTTTGCAGAATGCCGCTCATATCACTTTAGATTTCGGACGGAGGAAATTGAAAATTTTCTAGTTTCTTGGACCTCATCTCCGCAAGGAAATGCGCATAAAATCCGCGCTCTTGACGTTGTTCATTTGATGCTTGCACCCCATCATATTTTAGTGTAATGGCCCTTAAAGGACGTATATGAAGGTGCTTCCGTGCTGTTGATGACCATTCTTAATGTTCTGTGCAGCTGCGCAGGAAAACGATGAAAGGTTTGATGTGCGAACTGACGTATACTAAGAACGTTGTTAAAGGAGTGTTTTCAAACGGTAAGGGGAAAATCAAAAGTCACATAAAGTGCCAGTAATTTTCTTCACAGGTGAAAGTTGTTGCACGTGAATCACTGACTACATGTTGTCATCAAGGATCTCGTGTTGGGACTGTCAAATTTACGTCGTAGCACGTCACTATTGTAAGGTCAGATCTTGGCAATATGCAGCGAAAATACCTCTGTTCTAGTTTATAGTTCGGAAAAGTAGCTCCAAGATAAACTGGTAGTAGTCTATCACGATAATTGAAAGCGCTTAGTGGAAAAAGTTGTTTTACAACGGAAAATTTTGTTGTAACTGGTGGTTACAATTGAAGTTCAGCTACTGACAAAGGTGCAGAGTGAGCTATAATTATCGTATGGGAGTGAAACTCTGTAGATTTCTAGGGCATTAACGCTGAACCGATTTGTGCTGGAAAAAATTAGTTCCAGTTTTGAACACCAGATGCAAATCTAGTGCTGTGAATGCAAGAGAGATATACAGGGTGAGTCACCTAACATTACCGCTGGATATATTTCGTAAACCACATCAAATACTGACGAATCGATTCCACAGACCGAACGTGAGCAGAGGGGCTAGGGTAATTGGTTAATACAAACCATACAAAAATGCACGGAAGTATGTTTTTTAACACAAACCTACGTTTTTTTAAATGGAACCCCGTTAGTTTTGTTAGCACATCTGAACATATAAACAAATACGTAATCAGTGCCGTTTGTTGCACTGTAAAATGTTAATTACATCCGGAGATATTGTAACCTAAAGTTGACGCTTGAGTACCACTCCTCCGCTGTTCGATCGTGTGTATCGGAGAGCACCGAATTACGTAGGGATCCAAAGGGAACGGTGATGGACCTTAGGTACAGAAGAGACTGGAACAGCACATTACGTCCACATGCTAACACCTTTTTATTGGTCTTTTTCACTGAAGCACATGTACATTACCGTGAGGGGTGAGGTACACGTACACACGTGGTTTCCGTTTTCAATTACGGAGTGGAATAGAGTGTGTCCCGACATGTCAGGCCAATAGATGTTCAATGTGGTGGCCATCATTTGCTGCACACAACTGCAATCTCTGGCGTAATGAATGTCGTACATGCCGCAGTACATCTGGTGTAATGTTGCCGCAGGCTGTCACAATACTTTGTTTCATATCCTCTGGGGTTGTAGGCACATCACGGTACACATTCTCCTTTAACGTACCGCACAGAAAGAAGTCCAGAGGTGTAAGATCAGGAGAACGGGCTGGCCAATTTATGCGTCCTCCACGTCCTATGAAACGCCCGTCGAACATCCTGTCAAGGGTCAGCCTAGTGTTAATTGCGGAATGTGCAGGTGCACCATCATGCTGATACCACATACGTCGACGCGTTTCCAGTGGGACACACTCTATTCCACTCCGTAATTGAAAACGGAAACCATGTGTGTACGTGTACCTCACCCCTCATGGTAAAGTACATGTGCGTCAATGAAAAAGACCAATAAAAAGGTGTTAGCATGTGGACGTAATGTGCTGTTCCAGTCTCTTCTGTACCTAAGGTCCATCACCGTTCCCTTTGGATCCCTACGTAATTCTGTGCTCTCCGATGCACACGATCGAAGAGCGGAGGAGTGGTAGTCAAGCGCCAACTTTAGGTTACAATATCTCCGGAAGTAATTAACATTTTACAATGCAACGAACCGCACTGATTACGTATTTGTTTATATGTTCAGATGTGCTAACAAAACTAACGTGGTTCCATTAAAAAAAACGTAGATTTGTGTTAAAAAACATACAGGGCTATTACAAATGATTGAAGCGATTTCATAAATTCACTGTAGCTCCATTCATTGACATATGGTCACGACACACTACAGATACGTAGAAAAACTCATAAAGTTTTATTCGGCTGAAGCCGCACTTCAGGTTTCTGCAGCCAGAGCGCTCGAGAGCGCAGTGAGACAAAATGGCGACAGGAGCCGAGAAAGCGTATGACGTGCTTGAAATGCACTCACATCAGGCAGTCATAACAATGCAACGACACTTCAGGACGAAGTTCAACAAAGATCCACCAACTGCTAACTCCATTCGGCGATGGTATGCGCAGTTTAAAGCTTCTGGATGCCTCTGTAAGTGGAAATCAACGGGTCGTCCAGCAGTGAGCGAAGAAACGGTTGAACGCGTGCGGGCTAGTTTCACGCGTAGCCCGTGGAAGTCGACGTGTAAAGCAAGCAGGGAGCTAAACGTGCCACAGGATGGTGCTCCACCGCACTCCCATCATGATGTTCGGCATTTCTTAAACAGGAGATTGGAAAACAGATGGATCGGTCGTGGTGGAGATCATGATCAGCAATTCATGTCATGGCCTCCACGCTCTCCCGACTTAACCCCATGCGATTTCTTTCTGTGGGGTTATGTGAAAGATTCAGTGTTTAAACCTCCTCTACCAAGAAACGTGCCAGAACTGCGAGCTCGCATCAACGATGCTTTCGAACTCATTGATGGGGACATGCTGCGCTGAGTGTGGGAGGAACTTGATTATCGGCTTGACGTCTGCCGAATCACTAAAGGGGCACATATCGAACATTTGTGAATGCCTAAAAAAACTTTTTGAGGTTTTGTATGTGTGTGCAAAGCATTGTGAAAATATCTCAAATAATAAAGTTATTGTAGAGCTGTGAAATCGCTTCAATCATTTGTAATAACCTCGTACTTCCGTGCATTTTTTTACGGTTTGTACTAACCAATTACACTAGCCCCTCTCCTTTCGTTCGGTCTGTGGAATCGATTCGTCAGTATTTGATGTGGTTTACGAAATACATCCAGCGGTAACGTTAGGCGACTCACCCTGTATAGAAATGTTTTCATATGCAACGGATTACGAACGGGTCGTGAGCAGTAAAGGTCAAACCAGTAATAAGGACGTATTGTTGATTTTACTATTAACTGCCGCTTACACCATTTGTTCAATATGATCACCGGAGACCTCAACTATATGATGTACAGTGTTAAACTTGACCCTGTTGGCTAAAGCTGGAACTACTTTTTATTTTCCAGAGTAAATCGATTCGCATTAGCATATCCACCAAGTTTCGCTGCCATTCAATGACTACAGCCGAAAGAAGACCTTCGTGAGCAGCTGCACTTTAATTGTAACCATCCAGCATTACTGACTGGGCCAGCATTTTTACTAACTTTAATCCATGTAGGATGGAATGCATCTAATTACTGGTAGTTACTAAAACAGCCAGCTCGGGACACAGTCCTACGTACAGGTAGCCTACCCAACGACATACACGGCAACAAAACTTAGATTTTCAGTACCGTATTTCGTAAAGCTACTGACTAAATTTAGAAATTTAAAATGCTGTCGTAATCTACTCATTAAGAACCATAATTTTATGTTAATGTTTTAACACCTTAAATCAAGCATTACACCTAGAAACTTTGCGTGTATCGATCGCGGCAGCGTAACTCGAAGTCTGCAAATTACCCTGTTCATTCTGTATATAATAAAGAGACCTCTTAGCGACTTCTAACGCACTTTAAGTATAATTTCAAACCTTATCCCCCTTAAAACCATACAAAATGATGAAATGTAAAACGTTTGCAGCATGTTAATTTACGCTGTACGTGCAGTAAAAACGCAGCAGGCTCGAAGTTTTAATTTATTACTTATTCCGTTCGAAACATAATTTGCCGACAGTGTCCATACATACAACTTAATCTACCTTCAAAATTACATCATTGAATGACATATAGGTGTCGTTTTATACGTGGCAGTTAGATTCCTTAAAGAATCGCTGGTTTACTGGTTTTTTTATAGAGACACAATACTGCTGTCTGATTCAGCCATCACTCACCTTTGCCACCCACGATCATTGTCCATTGTGGTCTGAAACCACCTGTTAGTTGTTCACGATATTCAAAAATAATCTGTTTAGGTTTAATTAGACCTGTCTTTCTTTCTTTTGTTTTTTTTTGTGTGTGTTGGGAAATATAAATGTTGTCAGTAAACTTCTCAATTAAATCATCACTTTAATGTAGTAGCCCCAAGTGTTAATTTTCATTGCATACAACATTGACAGGTAGCCTTCCATTGTGTACGACATTGCCAGGATCTCTTACTTTTTATCGTCAAGTTTCAAATACTGTATTAAATGTTTTAAATTATTACCTCAGCTGGAATCAATTTCGGGAGTGCCTTTACAGAACACAGTTCCTGCAGCGTTCAACCGTAACTCTTTTGTGTGTGTTTGCTGTAGTCCTTAAATGTTTGAAAGTATATAAATCGCATCTCCCATGTTTTGGTAGCTAGAGTTTATCACTTGTTTAAACTGGTGTTTTAACTTTCTAGATGATTATTTTTAATAGTGTTTCTTTCTGTTATAGTTCTGCGTTATTCGTTAACCTAAAGATTGTCATTACTACCCAAAAGGCTACGGTCGCAGGTTCGAATCCTGCCTCAGGAATGGATCTGTGCGATGTCATTAGGTCAGTTAGGTTTACGTAGTTCTAAGTCCAGGGGTCTGATGACCGCAGATGTTAAATCCCATAGCGCTTAGAGCCATTTGAACCATTTTTATTCAAAGACTCCAGTACGCTGGTTTGTCAGTACCAGTGAATCAGAAGTATCTCAGTAACTCCTGAAGTAAAAGTTGTCTGACGTAGTCACTTAGTAAAAGCTCTTTACTGTTTGTTGATATTACAGATAATGTTTAACTTTAACGAAGTAAACGTTATTTAATGGGTACGTGCTTTTTAAGAAATTGTATGTTCGTTATATTGGATCGAAGGATAATACAACCTTGTGCTAAATTTCTGGTCAAAATTATTGTCCGCAGTGGTTAGCACACTGGACTCGCATTCGGGAGGACAACTGTTCAAACCCGCGTCCGAACATTCGATTTAGGTTATCCGTGATTTCCCTGTGTCGCTCGAGGCAAATGCAGGGACGATTTGTCCGCCGCTCGTGGTCTCGCGGTAGCGTTCTCGCTTCCCGAGCCCGGGGTCCCGGGTTCGATTCCCGGCGGGGTCAGGGATTTTCACCTGCCTCGAGATGACTGGGTGTTTGTGTTGTCCTCATCATTTCATCATCATCCAGGAAAGTGGCGAAATTGGACTGAGCAAAGGTTGGGAAATTGTACGGGCGCTGATAACCACGCAGTTGAGCGCCCCACAAACCAAACATCATCATCATCATCACAGGGACGATTTCTTTGAAAGGAAACGACCCGAGCTCCTGCTCCATCTCTAATGACCTCAAAGTCGACGGGACGTTAAACCCAATCTTCCTTTTTTAAAATTATTCCTCGTGCCTTTACGAAAGCTCGATCTTTGGGGAAATTCGTACGCCACCTGTAGACGGAACGCAGTATTGCGAATCGATGCGGTGTGTCTCCCAGGAAACACTTCGCTCTTGGCGGAGTCTGTATTGTCGTCGCTGCGGCCCATCATGGCGCCCGGGAGACCCGTAGCTGTAACGTCGATACTGAAGAGCGACTTAAGTGGCACAGGGAACGGTCGCAACATCGCAGAGAGCAGGAAAGCGCGTGTGTGCGATCGGACCGGGCTGTGTGTGTTCGCGAGGCAGTGCAAGCGATCCGGGAAGGTCCTCGCAACGGCACCGCTGCGAGGCGGCAGTTCTCGCGGGCCGTTGTTGGTAACCGGATCACCGCGGCGGGTCGGCACGTTCACCTCCCTCCCTCCCTCCCCCCGTCCTGGCGATCCGTCCCCTTCTTTGTCGCAGGTCGGCGCAATCCCGGCGAGTGGAGCCGGTGGACACCGTACAAAGAAGCGGCCACCGCTGGCCCCCATTGTGAGGCGCTTTTTGCTGCCGTCTTCCTCCGTGGACACCGATGTCGGGTGGTATTCGATTGAACTGGGCGGAGCGGCAGCGGACGTGCATTACGGTGCCTTTCTGTCAAAAGCTGCGAGATCCTCCTCTTTTCAATAAGAACGTTCTCGATTCTACGCTGAGCGACTAGCCTAACTCGTCGTACTTCTGCTCCAGCCGACGACGATTTATCTTGTGAAGGGTCCACTTGTACTTGGAGCCTGATTATGTACACTACTGGCCGTTAAAATTGTTTCACCAAGAAGAAATGCAGATGATAATTGGGTATTCATTGGACAAATATATTATACTACAACTGACATGTGATTACATTTTCACGCAATTTGGGTGCATACATCTTGAAAAATCAGTACCCAGAACAACCACCTCTGGCCGTAATAACGGCCTTGATCCGCCTGGACATTGAGTCAAAGAGAGCTTGGATGGCGTGTGCAGGTACAGCTGCCCATGCAGCTTCAACACCATACCACAGTTCATCAAGAGTAGTGACTGGTGTATCGTGACAAGCCAGCTGCTCGGCCACCATTGACCAGACGTTTTCAATTGGTGAGAGATCTGGAAAATGTGCTGGCCAGCGCAGCAGTCGAACATTTTCTGTATCCAGAAAGGCCAGTACAAGAACTGCAACATGCGGTCGTGCATTATCCTGCTGAAATGTAGGGTTTCGCAGGGATCGAATGAAGGGTAGAGCCACGGGTCGTAACACATCTGAAACGTAAAGTCCACTGTTCAAAGTGCCATCAATGCGAACAAGAGGTGACCGAGACGTGTAACCAATGGCACCCCATACCATCACTCCGGGTGATACGCCAGTATGGCGATGACGAAAACACGCTTCCAATGTGCGTTCACCGCGATGTCGCCAAACACGGATGCGACCATAATGAAGCTCTAAACAGAACCTGGATTCATCCGAAAAAATGACATTTTGCCATTCGTGCACCAAGGTTCGTCGTTGAGTACACCATCGCAGGCGTTCCTGTCTGTGATGCAGCGTCAGGGGTAACCGCAGCCATTGTCTCCGAGCTCATAGTCCATGCTGCTGCAAACGTCGTCCTACTGTTCGTGCAGATGGTTGTTGTCTTGCAAACGTCCCCATCTGTTGACTCAGGGATCGAGACGTGGCTGCACGATCCGTTACAGCCATGCGGATAAGATGCCTGTCATTTCGACTGCTAGTGATACAGGCCGTTGGGATCAGTCATGGCGTTCCGTATTACCCTTCAGAACCCCCCGATTCCATATTCTGCTAACAGTCATTGGATCTCGACCAACGGGAGCAGCAATGTAGCGATACGATAAACCGCAATCGCGATAGGATATAACCCGACCTTTATCAAAGTCGGAAACGTGATGGTAGGCATTTCTCCTCCTTACACGAGGCATCACAACAACGTTTCACCAGGCAACGCCGGTCAACTGCTGTTGGTGTATGAGAAATCGGTTGGAAACTTTCCTCATGTCAGGACGTTGTAGGTGTCGCCACCGGCGCCAAACTTTTGTGAGTGCTCTGAAAAGCTAATCATTTGGATATCACAGCATCTTCTTCTTGTCGGTCAAATTTCGCGTCTGTAGCACGTCATCTTCGTGGTGTAGTAATTTTAATGGCCAGTAGTGTAATATAATTCATGAAAAATCACCTGAAACGGTTGTCATATACTGAACCAAAGATATTGCCTGAGTAGCAGAATCGATTAATAAGTATGAGCGGGCATTCTGTTTTGGGTAGGATGTAAGGCTTGAAGCTAGTGGCTAGCTGTGAGAGTTTAGCTGTTGGTCTATGGAGGCAGCATGTTGTTGTTGTGGTCTTCAGTCCTGAGACTGGTTTGATGCAGCACTCCATGCTACTCTATCCTGTGCAAGCTTCTTCATCTCCCAGTACCTACTGCAAACTACATCCTTCTGAATCTGCTTAGTGTATTCATCTCTTGGTCTCCCCCTACGATTTTTACCCTCCACGCTGCCCTCCAATACTAAATTGATGATCCCTTGATGCCTCAGAACATGTCCTACCAACCGATCCCTTCTTCTGGTCAAGTTGTGCAACATACTTCTCTTCTCCCCAATCCTATTCAATACTTCCTCATTAGTTATGTGATCTACCCATCTAATCTTCAGCATTCTTCTGTAGCACCACATTTCGAAAGCTTCTATTCTCTTCTTGTCCAAACTATTTACCGTCCATGTTTCACTTCCATACATGGCTACACTCCATACAAATACTTTCAGAAATGACTTCCTGACACTTAAATCTATTATCGATGTTAACAAATTTCTCTCCTCAGAAACGCTTTCCTTGCCATTGCCAGTCTACATTTTATATCCTCTCTACTTCGACCATCATCAGTTATTTTGCTCGCCAAATAGCAAACCTCCTTTACTACTTTAAGTGTCTCATTTGCTAATCTAATACCCTCAACATCACCCGACTTAATTCGACTACATTCCATTATCCTCGTTTTGCTTTTGTTGATGTTCATCTTATATCCTCCCTTCAAGACACCATTTATTCCGTTCAACTGCTCTTCCAAATCCTTTGCTGTCTCTGACAGAATTACAATGTCATCGGCGAACCTCAAAGTTTTAATTTCTTCTCCATGGGTTTTAATACCTAATCCGAATTTTTCTTGTGTTTCCTTCACTGCTTCCTCAATATACAGATTGAATAACATCGGGGAGAGGCTACAACCCTGTCTCACTCCCTTCCCAACCACTGCTTCCCTTTCATGCCCCTCGACTCTTATAACTGTCATCTGGTTTCTGTACAAATTGTAAATAGCCTTTCGCTCCCTGTATTTTACCCCTGCCACCTTCACAATTTGAAAGAGAGTATTCCACTCAACATTGTCAAAAGCTTTCTCTAAGTCTACAAATGCCTGAAACGTAGGTTTGCCTTTCCTTAATCTTTCTTCTAAGATAAGTCGTAAGGTCAGTATTGCCTCACGTGTTCCAGTATTTCTAAGGAATCCAAACTGATCTTCCCCGAGATCAGCTTCTACTAGTTTTTCCATTCGTCTGCAGGGAGTTCGTGTTAGTATTTTGCAGCTGTGGCTTATTAAACTGATTGTTCGGTTATTTTCACATCTGTCAACACCAGCTTTCTTTGGGATTGGAATTATTATATTCTTCTTAAAGTCTGAGGGTATTTCGCCTGTTTCATACATCTTGCTCACCAGATGGTAGAGTTTTGTCAGGACTGGCTCTCCCAAGGCCGTCAGTAGTTCCAACGGAATGTTATCTACTCCGGGGGCCTTTTTTCGACTCAGGTCTTTCAGTGCTCTGTCAAACTCTTCACGCAGTATCGTATCTCCCATTTCATCTTCATCTACATCCTCTTCGATTTCCATAATCTTGTCCTCAAGTACATCGCCCTTGTATAGACGCTCTATATACTCCTTCCACCTTTCTGCTTTCCCTTCTTTGCTTAGAACTGGATTTCCATCTGAACTCTTGATGTTCATACAAGCGGTTCTCTTATCTCCAAAGGTCTCTTTAATTTTCCTGTAGGCAGTATCTATCTTACCCCTAGTGAGATAAGTCTCTACATCCTTACATTTGTCCTCTAGCCATCCCTGCTTAGCCATTTTGCACTTCCTTTCGATCTCATTTTTGAGACGTCTGTATTCATTTTTACCTGCTTCATTTACTGCATTTTTATATTGTCTCCTTTCATCAATTAACTTCAATATTTCTTCTGTTACCCAAGGAGTTGTGCTAGCCTTAGCCTTTTTACCTACTTGATCCTCTGCTGCCTTCACTACTTCATCCCTCAAAGCTACCCATTCTTCTTCTACTGTATTTCTTTCGCCCATTCCTGTCAATTGTTCCCTTATGCTCTCCCTGAAACTCTGTACAACTTCTGGTTCTTTCAGTTTATTCAGGTCCCATCTCCTTAAATTCCCATACAGTTTTTATAAAATGAAATGGTGAATGATACTGTAACTCAACGGTGAAGCAACTGGAACATATTTGTAAGGGAATGAAATTTTGTATATTTAGTTTTTAAGTACGCAGCAACGCAATGTGGATTTTGCTAATTCTAACAGTACCGACCCTTGAATGTAGGAAGCAAGTATCTTCCATCAGATTTAATGTATAGGTTGATTACGTAATATTTTGTGTATTTTGAAACCTGATACAGTAAAGCTAAATTTTGGAATCTATTTTCTCAAACAATGTCAGACTTTTTGTGGTGTAACGATCCAAGTGTTTTTAATTACGACAGTAAGTGAGAATTGTAGGACAGTACAGAATTTCATTGATTTTGAAGTTATTGTAAAATGTTCCATATCAGATTTTGTGAAGGTGAAACCTTACTTTGAATACAATTTTCAAACTGAAGCATTTGATATTAACATCATTTCCTCATCCTCTTCCATCTCGTGTTTATTCAAATCCAACGAACATTTTTTAAAGAAATCTTTTTCAATCAGAGTCAGGAAAATATTAATGTGGTAGAATCAGAAAAGTGATCATGTTTGTAACAGTTTCAAAGGGGGGCAGCATTGCACAGCGTCGGCCTGGGTGGACGAGCTGTTCTAGGCGTTACAGTCTGAAACCGCGCAGGTTCAAATCCTCCCTCGGGTATGGATGTGTGTGATGTCCTTAGGTTAGTTAGGTTGAAGTAGTTCTAAGTTCTAGGGGACTGATGACCTCAGAAGTTAAGTCCCGTAGTGTTCAGAGCCATTTGAACCACTTTGAACCATTGCACAGCTTTGAGCTAATATCCAGTAATTTCACTGAACATCTGCAAGGTTTCCAGAATGAGATTTTCACTCTGCAGCGGAGTGTGCGCTGATATGAAACTTCCTGGCAGATTAAAATTGTATGCCGGACCGAGACTCGATCTCGGGACCTTTGCCTTTCGCGGGTAAGTGCTCTTGTACGAAAGGCAAAGGTCCCGAATTCGAGTCTCGTTCGGGCACACAGTTTTAAACTGCCAGGAAATTTCATTTGCAAGGTTATTCATTTATCAGCTAATCTACTGATGTTATTTGTATGAAGACATTTTACTGCCGGCATTGCACTTCGCTGTGCCAGGATTGAATATTTTCTGTGCCAACTGTGGAGAGAACAGAATAACAAGATTACATACGTTGCGACTCTAGAGCTAAGGAAAATTTATTACATTGTTTATTTGCATATGGAATTTTATTAGTTTATTGTACAGGGCCATATAACTCGGTGCTCAAGAAACTGCGTAAATTTCAGAGGAATTGATTTCATTATGAACATTACGTATTGGTTTTCCACATTAAGTTGTTTAATTTTTTTGCATTACTTTAAAACTGATTAAGCACACCATTTGCTCAACAACATGTAAGACAGTAAATTTGCGTAAGGCAAACGTTTCGCATTGTATATTCATAAACAAATCCCTTTATAAAAGTACGTTACAATCTCTTCCACATAAATGGAGACACAAACCTTGGGTGAGATTCAACTTATTCATCGAAACTAAAAGTTAAGCTTGGCGCCACTTGTAAGTTGCTGGTTCATGTGTTCATATACGTCTACATCTCCATGCCCAGGGCAGTTCCCAGACCCCATTTTTCAGCAAAACAACGCACGACCACATATTCCTGCACGAACACGTGCCTTTTTGGTGTCACAGGATGTCAACCTTTTGCCCTGGCTCGAAAGACCACCAGACTTGACGACAATCGAAAATTTGTGGGATATGGTGAAACGACAGGTGCAGCACTGTGACCAACCACCACAGTTGAACTTTGGACCCAGATGAATGCAGCATGGATTGCTATACCACAGGAGGCAATTCGAGCCTGATACGCTTTGATGCTATCACTCACGGAACAAGTTATCAGGGCCCATGGCAGACCCTGTAGCTTCCAGATAAGAGGAGACATGCACAATCGAGGTGACTGAAATGCTAGTCATTACTGCAGAACACACTAATGTACATATCCCGTGAATATGAACGTCCTGTTTCTATTCATTCAAGGTGTTCTGTTTTTTTTCTGAACATAAATTTATAAATTACTGTAAACAGTAACGACCTAACAACACTTCCCTCCGATTTTGTTACGTTATCAATTATGTGTTGAATTCTGTCTGTAACTCAGTCGTAAATCCAATCGCGAAACTAGTGCGACACTCAATAAACATACACTCAGTAAGTACCGAGTAGCTACAGTGTTTCGAAATTTGGAAACTCATCCACTCTCTCGTGAGAAAGACAGAGGAGAAAAAAATACTTTAATGCACAGCGTAAACTCTTTAGACTGTTCATGCCATTAAAAAGGTTCTGTAATGTTTGTCCACTTTCACTAAGGACAGCGATCACTTAATGTTACGACTGAAGTCCTTTCATTCTGAATTTTAATACATCTCTTGAAGCTTTCTTCCATTTCCGTCAATACTTCTCCGTTGTACGGATTGAACGGTAGGAATAAAGGCTCCGTTCTTGTTCCACATCCCTTATAATTTCAGCACTTCGTTCTTTGTCTGCCATTCTTACCACTTCCTCTTGATTCTTCTTCATGTTGTATATTTCCCACGTCTTCCTATATCGTACTCGTATTCTACTCAGAGTTTAGAACATCTTGCACCATTTTCATTGCCAAACTCTTTTTCTAGGTCGAAAAATCCTTTGAAGTGTCTCGCTTTCGGTTCTCTTACTGCCAATATCAGTCACAACTGTCTCTCTGATGTCTTGTCCTTCCCATAATCCAAAATGATCGTGGTCTAATCGATCGTCAATTTTCTTTTCCAACCTTCTATACAGGATGAAGAAAAACTGCCGCGCTTGGTGGTCAACAACCGATTCCTCATTCTAGTTCAAGACCAAAATGTATCTAGCCAAACCTAGTCCCGCCAATAAGTTTAACAAAACTGCGATTAAAAAAAAAATAAAAAAAGGCTCTTGCAACACTGTAACTTCTACAGCGTGGGCATGAACGGGTTTAATGAGTTCTGCAGTGTGCCTGAGCTGGACCATCAGCTCAAAAAAAAAAAAAAATGGTTCAAATGGTTCAAATGGTTCTGAGTACTATGGGACTTAACATCTGAGGTCATCAGTCCCCTAGAACTTAGAACTACTTAAACCTAACTAACCTAAGGACATCACACACATCCATGCCCGAGGGAGGATTCGAACCCGTGACCGTAGCGGTCGCGCGGTTCCAGACTGAAGCGCCTAGAACCGCTCGGCCACACCAGCCGGCACCATTATTTCTTTCTGTTACCTTTATTTAAACATTAAGATTAACTTGTTACAGACGTAAACGACCATTTTGTTTCGTCCATGACACAATTAAAGCCAATAGAAAATAATAGTGATAGTGTTACATTGCCTGCATTCAATAAGGTACAAAAACACAACAGGTAGGTTACACAATGATTCCATTGCTTCCGTGTGGTGATAAGGAAGATAAATATATTGCATCAGTGGGGATGCTGACAGCAGAGATTTAGTTTAAACTGCAGAACACTTTGCAGCTTTTCAATACCTGTCATTTTTTCAGGTGGACACCTCGCGAATAACTAACTTGTGTAAAACAGTGCTTGCTCTTTCTGTGATGTCAGGTTCGTGAAATAATTTCTCGAAGTCATTTACAAAAACAAGTCGATAGAAAGCAATTTCAAATGTTCCAGGAAGATGAGACGCCAGTGTTAATTAAAAATTATATTCCACACGAACGGTGCTCATTTGTTTTATGTCATGAACTTTTCTAATTAGCACAGATGATTAAATGCTCGTACTTATCTCTGAAGAAGCAGAAGTTTAACTGTTGCAGTTACACATATTACAGTCGTGAGCCACGCTAGTTCATTTGTAAATAGTTACAAAACTTCATATCTTTAATTCGTTTATTGTTTCAACGCGTGTTATTGATATTTAAAAATGTATACATTTTTTGATCTCCTTTCCAATTTTGTGGCACTTTTAAAGATTGACGGGCAGGTTGACCACCATCACCAACAAAATTTCGGCAGTTTTTCAGGAATAGTTTCTGTGTATTTGGGGATATTGTGTTCTCTGCTGATTCGTTAGAGAGTAAAAATGTAACTGTGATTTATTCTGTTTGTTACCCCAACTGCCAATGTTTCTGTGAAAACAACTTTACAACAATGAAAAAGCCTGTGGTATGCAACCACCGAAAACCAGATACTTTAAACGTACAACTTACATCGAAGGAAACCGAACATCATTGAATTCAAGCTTGAGCGAAAGGAACAAGTATGTTTCCAAACAAGACACACCGCGCATATCGTCGCATTTGCTCTGTTGTACACATATGTTCAGTGCAATACAGATACAAAGGCAAACGGGTGTTAGAAATCAAAATAAATGCAGTCAATATGTACCAAGAAACTGGAAACCACCAGTCACCTACTACAGCGAAGCATTCAGAAAATGTCCCTGAAATTTTGACGGGCATGGAGTCGGATCACAAAATTAACTTTCGGTCACAAATAAATAAATAATTTGTGTGCTTAACATACAGCCTCATATCATCGTTAGTAAATGCGACCAAATTTTTCCACTTTTTCGTTATTTGTGTGATCTTTCATCCTTGTGGCTTTTTGTTTATTCTGTTAAAATAGCGGGGTGTGGGTTTAATGACCCAAGTTAGGCGAGCTGTTAGTGTGGCAGGCAGAACTAGTCCCAATAGGGAATACTGTGGAGGAAACTCCCAGTGCGGCATTTATCTTTCAGACAAGGAAACCCCCCCCCCAGAAAACCTTGGGGATGAAAATAAAACGAACAAACACTTTTTTTGTTGAATTTTGAATTTCGTAAATAACAAATCTGAAAGCGCAAATATGTCATATTAATAATTACGTGTTTCAGATAAGCTGCTCTTTGACAGTCAGTTGTTTTCGGGACTAGTTTCGGACGTTCGCCGATCATCGGCGATATCTATTTTACAAAATACACATATTTTTCACAATAAGTTATTTGTAGTACATACCTCAGTGTTTTATGAGTATCGATTTTTAACGTTATTGTAATCTGAATTGCCTTGCATGTAATGCTTTTTAGCGTATACTAAGAACGATGTTTCGTAATATTCACATAATAATATGATTACATGATTGATGTACGCATATATATGCAATCAACGTAAGAAATTTTTTATGAAAATACTCAGTTCTCAATGGCTATTGCTGCACATTATCTCTGCTAAAAAATACAAGTAACGTATTTGAGAAATTTTTTTTTAGATCGCTTTGTTCATTTAAAGTAATTTCAAGTTGTTTGAATACGTATGTCAAAATTTCTGTTTCCTCTAATACACAGTATATACAGTAAACTGCCTTGTTCTGCAATATGTAGCACTAATAGTAATTTTATCGTGTAACTGCCTGTGTCGTCTTGCTCTTTTAAGTGCGTCAAGACAGGTCGGTGCAGTCAGGTTCAGATGTCCTTTAAACCTAGTTAGAAATGTGTCCTATCTCCCGGTTGTCGCACTTTAACTTATAAAACATCTGAATGTGGAAATTTACGGGATTGGTAAATTTGTGATCACAATTTCTTGCGTGTTGTGAAGCCTATTTGTAGGTAGCTTTTCTGAAGTGCAAGTCTGATTTTATTTGAAAATTTTTCCCAATGTGGCATGATAATGAACTGTTCATTTTTTTCTACTGTACATACCAAAAAATAACATAGTAAAAGAAATTCGTGTCTTTTGTAATACGGATCCTCCGATGAGGGGTGAACGTCCAAAGCTGTACCTCGATCAGAATATCAAACTGATTGACGTCTAGCTGTTTACAAGGTTGCTACCATAGCAACATCAAATCAGAGGACGCGCTTAGTCGCACCTCCCTTACCATTCACCGTTGTCAATTCGCTCTGCTACCGAAGGTCATGCTTACCAGTCAGCTGCAGACAGTACTTGTCGCCAGTAACCAAACACTTGAGATCCGTTTTCGTTTTGTGTTTTCTTTCCCTGTGCGGCAACTTTATTGTGTGCCGACACTTACAGCGGAAATCTTCAGAAAAGTATGGTTGCTAAGTAAAAAGTTCAGTGATCTGCGCATCTCATGTTTTTCGTCACCAGACGATTGAGTTTGGGCGGTGTACGAATATTTCGAAATGGAAAGAATAATGGAGAGAACCTACTGTTCCTAACGATGGTAGAAAGAACAGCAGATTCTTTGAAGATTCATAAAAATACTGCCGTGGAAATTTGTAAGGAAAAATGCTGTTTCGAACAGGTAGGGACCGGCTCACCTTAACTACGGACACCTACTCCTTGCGAGGCAGAATTATTCAGTGGCAGCACTTCCGTTTCGGATACAAATACTTTTATAGTTAATTATCTCAATTTTTACCACAGTTTTTACTAGATTTGGAAAATTCCTGAGTTTCGTACACATGTAAGTGTGGTTTGTACGCTGTGCAAAATTCATCGAAGAATCCCTCTTACTTGTGAAGAAAAGTGTACCTACAGCAACAAATGCAGTCAATAGTAAGTGAAAAAATGATGAAATTTCACATGTAAAAAAACTTATTTTGCTATGTTTGTGAACTTCCACTGCTATGAGTATGAATCCTGAATCCTTCCTTGTCATTAAATGAGGTTTAGTGAGACGACCATCATAGCAAAGACGTCGCATTACTATGCGCGAATGTACAGAGAGGCCACTGAGATTGCCAAACACAGCAGTAATTCTAATAGAAAAGATGAAGACATTAAGCTGGATAAGATATGGATGTCAACATTGCAGCAACAGCGTGACAATCGATTAATTTCAATTGAGAAATTTGGCAATATCAGAGATCATAGCACAGCCGATGTCACGTGATTGACAGCGGCGCCCTCTGGATGGCTTATATATACGGTGCTCACTCGCGCTCTCGTTGCAGTTCGCTCATTGTCCTCGGAGGATGCCTTCCGCAATCGAAGGCGAAACGTCAGGGGAGAGTTTTTTGCATGGACCACGGCATCTCAGCCCGGAAGTGTTAAGTGATGAAAGTTTTATGAATTTATTTGTAAAAGTATAGACAGTGGAAATTAAAATGTCCTGTAGTGCCTCCCCTGCCCCAAGTCGGCCCGTTTGACAGTCTATCCCCCCTCAAGTGGTTACGGTGTTGGACTCCCAAGTGGTCTAACAGTGTTCAAACACCCCGGCTGCCATTTTTTTTTCACTGTTCGCTTTATTCAAATTTGTGTCTGTGTCGTGGCTAAACGTCCGTTTCCAGCTGCGAGGTGTAAGGTAGGGTACCTATAATGACAGTTGATTCTGCACAAATACTCTATTATCAGCTGAAAGGAAGTGGTTTTCGAATGGGAACTGCAAACGTTTGATCACAAGGCGACATGTCAACCGAGTCGTGAACGGGAAAATACGTCTGTTGTGTCATACACGGCTTTAAAGACAGAACGTGGTATCATACGTGAGGAATCTTTTATCGACGCACCTAATTTGTACGACTGGTAAGTGAGTGAAATATGTCTCCTTTCCCGATATACGTGTTCGTATGAATGTGAATTTGATCACTCGCAAGGAAATGATGAAAACATAAAGAGTTTGTCACACAGGATACAACAAATGAACACAATAGTTTCACAATCACACAGTTTTTCTGTGCTCTGTCAAAACATATGTTTTTAACGTTTTTGAAGTCGCGTTCCGTTTTGGAAGTCTTGACTCTTGAATTCCTTTGTTGTAACATAGTTCACACACGTTTATTTCATTTCTGTGAGACTTCTGTGTGGTAGCTCGCCTGCTCTCACTATTCGTCACATTTACTTTGGACGGTAACGTATTCTTACCACAATTCATATTCTATAACCAGTGTATAGTATGATAACTGCTAAGACTAAAGAAAGAGAACGAACATTTCAATGAAGACCGCCGCGCGGGGTAGCCACGCGATCTTTGTCACGGTCCGCGCGGCTCCCCCAGTCGGAGGTTCGAGTCCTCCCTAGGGCATGGGCATGGGTGTGTGTGTGTGTTGTCCTTAGCGTAAGTTAGTTTAAGTTAGATTAAGTAGTGCGTAAAATAGTGACCGATGACCTCAGCAGTTTGGTCCCATACGACCTTACCACAAATTTAAAAAAAAAATTCAATGAACGGACGGACATTTCGTAATGCTGTAGGAAAAAAAAAAAAGAAAAAAAAACTCAGCGCGAAGGAGTTTTGAACACGGTTCGCCCACTTCGCAGTCCAACACCATGACCTATTTATTGAACTTCTTGTTCTTGGACAATTCACTGTTTCTATTTTGCTTTTTTTTCGCAGTTCAGTACACCTTCATCCTGGTTTCATGGTTGATCTGTGTTCGGTGTCTGATTGGCTATCCACTGGGCCATCTTATCACTAAATCTGACTGGGGGAGGGGGGGAGAGGAGGCTGCGATGGGGAGTTTTTCCTTGTCAGTACGGAACCACACAGCTATTTCTGCTACAACAATACTGCATGTACACGCACCGACAAACAGACAACATCGTCTTCTTCCATGCTCAAATGCACTTCGCTTTCAATCACTCTGTTATTCTGATCCACTTCAAATCCCTGTATGTGTTATGTCGGCCTTGGAAATCACGTCTAAGCGAAGACTTACAGTCGTGGTGGGCGAGCTGTTCTAGGCACTCAGTCCGGAACCGCGCGACTGCTATGGTCGCAGGTTCGAATCCTGCCTCGGCATGGATGTGTGTGATGTCTTTAGGTTTAGTTAGGAGAAGTTCGTAAGAAAAATAGCGACCAAGCTGTAGTTTTACAAATGATGAACAGCAAAGCTTTTTTTTGCCAGTTTAAATATCAGTTGACTTCAATTGCAAAACTTCGATGAAATTTATTCACGTTTGCAGATTTTGTGAAGCAATTTGTACTGCAATTTTGATAAACTACAAACCAGTAGATAGTTTTACCACTGAGGTATCGAGAGAGCGCTTTCAGGGAATAATCGGACAAAGCGTTACTTCCTCCCACATAGATCTCGCGTAATGACCACGACGAGATAATTGGAGAAATTAGAGCCAGTAGAGAGGTTTCCCGACGATCGTTCTATCCACGCGCAATTCGCAAGTGGAACAATGTGGAGGGGGGGAGGGGGAGGGGAAAACAGCATTACCAGAAGTACGCTCCGCCACGCACCATTAGGTGGCTTGCTGAGTATGACGTAAATGTACATAATTTCAATGCTGAGCTCACTACATCTTCATTTGGCGTTTATAAACGCATCATCTGTTGCATTAATTGCCATCCATACGTGTATATGCAGTAAATTTATATGTGAATAGTCGACTATGAATGAGAGATTTAAATAATGCGTAAAACATGTAACAAATCAAAGACTGGGTTTATAGAGAGCTAGCGTCGCGTCTACTGAGAGAACTGAAGGCTGTGCTGGGTGGAGGCAGTTGGCAGAAGGGTTGTATCTATCTACAGGTTGTATCGACAGGTCTGAGTCATGGAAGCACAATAAACTGTAACCAGGTCGGAGGAGTCGAGGCTAATGTTTAAGTTCTGAAGCAGTGTAGATCAAATCGTGCGAGTACAGTCAGATTACACTGGTCAATAATGAAAAAGTTTCAAGAATGGAAATGGGTGTTTGTCATGTATTCTGACCCTCCCAAGCGCGAATATGTTGTTTGATATTTTGTAGCAACCTCAATTTTAAAAATACTTCATTACATAAGAATATTCATGAAAAGCAAACTGGTAGATTTCCTTAAAAATTCAACCTATTAAAGCCACTCCCAAGACGCGCCGACCGGAAAGTTTTCTTATAATTAATAATTTACAACAGGACAATAATCCATATGACTCAGTGACCGTTGCTCCTGAACACCATACTTTTACTAGTGATGAGGAAAAGCTTCCTTTGTTTGGCTGTGCATTCACGACTGTGAGTAGTGCGATCTAAATATACCTTGTGCTGAGTGTTGTTTTAGTACGGCATTTGTGTTAGTGTTCGTACAGTGTCACAGGTATATTTAAATCACCCAAACAACTTTTGCTACATCTGTGTGGAGCAAACTATTAATTCATGCAGAGGACTTGTGACATCCATAGAGAACAAATTTTATGATCATTATTTCGGGTGCTAGTTAGGTGATAAGGACCGATAATGGATATTCACCTATTGTCTTTGTGAACTGTTCGTCCCGTCATACCGGTTGGGTGAAGAAAGAAGGTAATGAAATATGGTAAAGTTAGAGTGCCTTTTACTATTTCTATACCAATCACGTAGATGATTGCTATTTCTACATGCCTGAAATAGCAAGGACGAAGGGCAAGGATAGAAATACAATAAAGAAGCCCTCCATCAAATCAGCTATTACCCATACCGCACAGTTTTTCCTTGCCTGTTCCCGTTCCTCTAGACATATTATCATTGGAGGGTGCAACCCAGGTCTAATCTAATACATACGTGGAGAATTCTAGCTCTGATTTCAATTAAGAAGAAATGATGCCACGTCTCCTGACACAAAATGATTTGAATGACCCTGTTAGGGACCTGAATCTTTCTAAGGTACAAGTTGGACTTTCGGGTTCGCGTCTGAAACAGTGGAACTTACTAGACAAAGGTGCTAAGATTCGTTTCTGTCCGCCCCCGATAGCTGAGTGGTTCCCAGCAGGGGACAGGGTGTATTGTGTGTCCTACACCATCATTTAGCCGGCACGGTAGCTCAGCGTGTTCGGTCAGACCTGGGGTGCCTGTGTCAAAAAACAACTGAGTGAAGCAATCAACAACGAACTTCAATGGATGTCATGTGACGTCCGCTTCGGCCAAATACAACGAACAAAATGGGGAAAAAAGGTCATCGTGACATAATGTCGATTGTAAGGGTCCGGGTTCGATACCGGGCTGTGTCGGAGATTTTCTCCGCTCAGGGACTGGGTGTTGTGTCAATTCATCCCCATCGACGCGCAAGTTGCCGAAGTTGCGTCAAATCGAAAGACTTCCACCCTACGGGAGGCCCTAGTCACACGACGTTTACATTTTTAGATTCGATTCTTTCGACATCGTCAGATTGCCTTCGCACCATTCTTTGACATCGAAGACATATTCTTTTACAGCAATGAAGTAAATGGTGAGTTTAATTATATGGAAATGAAACATATTCCAATGGAGTGGCAACTGTTCGTGGATGGCTCAAAAATTAGCCTAGAAGCTATACACCTTCACAATAGCAATGTATATCCTCCAGTTCCCGTAGCTTATGCTACTATTTTGAAGGGAACTTTTATTGAATGAAATTCAATATAACAGCCACAAGTGGCATATATTTGCATACTTCTAAGTAACTGGGATACTTACAGGATTAAAATTTGGATACACAAAACATTGGTATTTACTTTGTGAATAGAATAGCCTTGATCGGAAGAGTCATAGCAACAGACGGTTTTGGCCTGTCCGTACACAAATGGAGCCTGGTTGAAATTCACCAATGGAACGTTTGATATGTTCTTACAAATACGTTTTGTTACCACTACTTCACATAAAACTTGGACTTACAAAGTCGGTCATTGCTGCAGAGAACAAAAGATGGAACAGGATTTACGTACTTTCGTCAGAAATTTTCTGCGTTGAGTAAAGCCAAAGTAAAAGCAAGTGTGTTTGTTAGCCGTTAAATTAGACAGCCTATTCACGATCCAGATTTTGCCACAGCTTTGAGCCCTCTTGAACTGAACTGCAGAATTCTTTCAAAAAATTGTATTGTGATAACCTCTGAAACAAGAGAGCAGACAATAGTGATGTGTTAGTCAACGAACTACTGCAGTCTTGCCGGCCGGAGTGGCCGTGCGGTTCTAGGCGCTACAGTCTGGAACCGAGCGACCGCTACGGTCGCAGGTTCGAATCCTGCCTGGGGCATGTATGTGTGTGATGTCCTTAGGTTAGTTAGGTTTCATTAGTTCTAAGTTCTAGGCGACTGATGACCTCAGAAGTTAAGTCGCATAGTGCTCAGAACCATTTGAACCATTTGTACTGCAGTCTTACCGTAATCTCGGTTGTAACGTGTCATTAAAACTGCACTCTCTTCGCTCACACTGGATCCTTTTCCTGCTGGTGCTCTTGGATAAGTCTCCGATAAACATCGGGAAATATTTGATGAGACCATATCTACATTGGAGCAACGCTATCAGGAGTAGTGTGCAACAAGTGCAGTTGGACACTACTTTATGATAGTAGTGCCACACGTAAGAGGCCCCGCAAACGTCAAAAAATAATTTAGCTACATAAGAAAACATATTCCATTAGCATTTCATGCTCTTTTTAAAGATAAATTAGCATTTATAGAAATTATATTAGCAACGCAATTAGATAGTGACCAGTACACTTTACACATAAACTGTGGGTACTGTGGAAAAACCAATGCCGGATTTGTGTTCAGCAGGTCGCAGTACAGAAGGATAACCTATTTTGGTGCTGTGAAACTTCACAAAGTTGAATTTTGCAGACCAGCGTTATTTACTGCTTCAATATGTAGCTTTCGTTATCTATTGTAAACGTTCAACAATGTCTTATGTTGACCATTAGTGGAATACCATTCTTTCTAGTAACATCTCCGCTGGCTACCATTAACCCCTATTGTTCTTTCTTTCCATTTTTCCCCCTTCATTTCTTTCTTCTTTCCTTTCTTTCTACGTCAAATCATCTCGATTTGGAGATTTATGTCTGCGACTCGCAAACGAATGGCGTAATATTCGCTGAGATAAGCTGCACAACCATTTGGGAGGCGATATACAGATCAATTTCTGCATAAATACTTTTTCACAGCTGTTTCTTATAGCCTGATACTCAAATTAGAATTTGTTTGAAGGTATCACTCATAGACGTAGTGATCTCTAAATTATCCAGAATTATCAGGAAACAATGTTGGAAAAGGCAAAACGCAACGCACATTTACGGTTTCCAGAACCTTTGCGATGGAACAGTAAATTGAAAGAGAGAAACAGTTTTGGCTATCAGCACTTTTTACCTGATTATCTTCGCACCTCACACTTGATTCGAAAAACCTTTCACGTCACGGAGGGGTTCACTAGACCGCAGTAAAATATTGCCGTAAATCAAGCATTTTAAGCTAATTAATATAAGCATTGGACTCTCTTATGTGTATGGGAGATAGTAAATAATTATATAGTTCCGTGTAATGGTTTTTTATTACGACAACAATATTTATTACCTACTAAATACACATTTTCAGTTGGCATAAATGAGCTACACGGAAGTTATGAAGACCCCACGGACGTTGAACAAGATTTACAACTGACACTGCTGAAACAACAATGCAAGTGTTTGCGTTAACATCGCATACATGTAGGCACCATTAGTGCATGTTATATTGGTAAGTTTCAATAAATTGTAGCCACCAAGCTCTCTGTAACACACAATAAGAAATCCACTGCGGTCCCGAGGACCCCAGTGTGAAGTGCAAGCGTTAAGAATTGCATGATATACACTCCTGGAAATTGAAATAAGAACACCGTGAATTCATTGTCCCAGGAAGGGGAAACTTTATTGACACATTCCTGGGGTCAGATACATCACATGATCACACTGACAGAACCACAGGCACATAGACACAGGCAACAGAGCATGCACAATGTCGGCACTAGTACAGTGTATATCCACCTTTCGCAGCAATGCAGGCTGCTATTCTCCCATGGAGACGATCGTAGAGATGCTGGATGTAGTCCTGTGGAACGGCTTGCCATGCCATTTCCACCTGGCGCCTCAGTTGGACCAGCGTTCGTGCTTGACGTGCAGACCGCGTGAGACGACGCTTCATCCAGTCAGAAACATGCTCAATGGGGGACAGATCCGGAGATCTTGCTGGCCAGGGTAGTTGACTTACACCTTGTAGAGCACGTTGGGTGGCACGGGATACATGCGGACGTGCATTGTCCTGTTGGAACAGCAAGTTCCCTTGCCGGTCTAGGAATGGTAGAACGATGGGTTCGATGACGGTTTGGATGTACCGTGCACTATTCAGTGTCCCCTCGACGATCACCAGTGGTGTACGGCCAGTGTAGGAGATCGCTCCCCACACCATGATGCCGGGTGTTGGCCCTGTGTGCCTCGGTCGTATGCAGTCCTGATTGTGGCGCTCACCTGCACGGCGCCAAACACGCATACGACCATCATTGGCACCAAGGCAGAAGCGACTCTCATCGCTGAAGACGACACGTCTCCATTCGTCCCTCCATTCACGCCTGTCGTGACACCACTGGAGGCGGGCTGCACGATGTTGGGGCGTGAGCGGAAGACGGCCTAACGGTGTGCGGGACCGTAGCCCAGCTTCATGGAGACGGTTGCGAATGGTCCTCGCCGATACCCCAGGAGCAACAGTGTCCCTAATTTGCTGGGAAGTGACGGTGCGGTCCCCTACGGCACTGCGTAGGATCCTACGGTCTTGGCGTGCATCCGTGCGTCGCTGCGGTCCGGTCCCAGGTCGACGGGCACGTGCACCTTCCGCCGACCACTGGCGACAACATCGATGTACTGTGGAGACCTCACGCCCCACGTGTTGAGCAATTCGGCGGTACGTCCACCCGGCCTCCCGCATGCCCACTATACGCCCTCGCTCAAAGTCCGTCAACTGCACATACGGTTCACGTCCACGCTGTCGCGGCATGCTACCAGTGTTAAAGACTCCGTATGCCACGGCAAACTGGCTGACACTGACGGCGGCGGTGCACAAATGCTGCGCAGCTAGCGCCATTCAACGGCCAACACCGCGGTTCCTGGTGTGTCCGCTGTGCCGTGCGTGTGATCATTGCTTGTACAGCCCTCTCGTAGTGTCCGGAGCAAGTATGGTGGGTCTGACACACCGGTGTCAATGTGTTCTTTTTTCCATTTCCAGGAGTGTATTTTTCGTGTAATATGCTGAAGGAGCGAGACTGAGTTTTTGAATCCTAGAGGTATCTTCTGGTATAGCGAATATCGATTTTAATACTTCCTGCCGGGCCGCGGTGGCCGTGCGGTTCTGGCGCTGCAGTCCGGAACCGCGGGACTGCTACGGTCGCAGGTTCGAATCCTGCCTCGGGCATGGGTGTGTGTGATGTCCTTAGGTTAGTTAGGTTTAAGTAGTTAAGTTCTAGGGGACTTATGACCTAAGATGTTGAGTCCCATAGTGCTCAGAGCCATTTGAACCATTTTAATCCTTCCTAATAAGACATAACATCAGCAGGAAAAGCGAATAAGGTAAGGCTATAAAATGAAGAAGTAGTCGAAAAGCTTACTGTCATCTGCATATATACTCCGAAGGCCAACTTACGGTGTATGGCGGAGGGTAGTTAGTGCACCAACGCCACTTTCCCCTTTTCCTGTTCCAGATGCGAATGTTTCGTTGAAAGAACAATTGCTGGTGAACCCCTGTGTGGGCTAAAATACCTCTAATTTTATTTTCATGGTCGTTTCGCGAGATTACGTAGGTGAATGCAAAATATTGGTTGTCTCTTCTAGGAACATACGCTCTCGAAAGTCTAACAGACAGTTTTGTTTGACACCAACACTGAAGAATTAGCGCATGTGGCGAAGTTCAGGAATAAAATCAGAAGAGGGCACACAAGAACTGTAACTTTCAGGCTAGATATGGAAATTCTAGCTGAATGTACATCGAGGTAAGAACAGTGGAAAAGAGAATAGAGAATTCGAGGTAGGAGAAAAAGGTGTAAAGACATAGATGAAGATGCAGAGAACGAAACAGAAGCGTGATTTGCTGAACACCAGAAATGAAGAAGACAGGGCATAAGAATACTGCATACGATGAACAATGCTTTCTCAAAAAAACTGCATTCAACTACGTCACAAACTGGTGAAAAAATGAATAGAAATACAGTAGTCTTGATCACCTCATCACTACGCGTTTGAGCATAAGCACAAAACCAGATATTTCAAAAATAATAGAACCCTGTCGCCTCCTACTACATATGTACCTTGAGCGCAGCATTGTGGGGAAGCAATTGGCCTCTTAGGGAAAACCGGAAGTGAAAAACTACAAACATATGAACCGATTAAAGTACTAGTGAGTCCCATCAGTTTCCAACATGACAACGTGACTTGCCCGAAGGGAGGCAGAAGCGGTCACCACGGTGTCTCACGTCACCCGACAGATAATGATAAATGCTGTACTACAGATAGGCTTGGTTGTGGCAGGAATAGATTTTGGAATATTTTATGATAAAACTGAAAACCAAACAATTTTTGGTCCCTTAAAGTCAAATACGAGCCAAAACCATGTTCAAAATAAGACAGATTTCGAGGTAATAGTACTCTCTGTAAAGCGCAAATGTTGTAGTAATAACAGAAGTCTCAATGAAAGACCACCGCTCAAGGCTGACAAAGAATCATAAACACTAGAACATAGCTAACGCAGTTTTATAGACAATAGTTACTAATCTCGCTGATAACCCTGCTGTAAAGTTACATAATTCTTTAGTTACGTTCATATGTCGTTATTTGATAACGTGATTGTGGTGGTATACGCAAGATAATAATTGTCACCGCTGTGTGGTAGCGCTCAAAATTTTGAGTCTACCTCATATCCAATACGCACAGAGTTCATCGTAGAACTTACGTACGTTGTGATTGAAAAATGAAGCTGAAAATAGTAAGTACTATCGTATTTAGCTACATAATATATGAGAACCAAGTTAATTGCTTACAGAATAATAATATATTCGTAAACTAATTATATATTAAAATATTTCTTTCTGTTTGTTATGGACATCACGCGTCTGATGTGTGTGTGAAATCTTATGGGACTTAACTGCTAATGTCATCAGTCCCTAAGCTTACAAACTAGTTAACCTAAATTATCCTAAGGACAAACAAACACACCCATGCCCGATGGAGGACTCGAACCTCCGCCGGGACCAGCCGCACAGTCCATGACTCCAGCGCCTCACGTTACGCGTCTGAAATACTGATTTAACAGTGATGGCAATATGAGAGCGCCAACATTTCTTTCAAAGCCTCCAGTGTGTATTAGCATTATCTGAGGAAGAAGGTGCGTCGCTTGAACCTCGGATGGCGTTTTGCATTTGTGTGTGAAAATCTGATTGGAAATTCTATTAAAAAAACCGATTGTATATAAGAAAATTACAAATTCTAAGGCGCTGAATGTGAACGCAGTATGTTATTTCCAGTGAACAGTATGTGGTCTTATAATTATTGTACTGATATGCTCATGGGACTTTGGAGCATTGTAATTCACCAATACTTTAGTAATTGTGTTTCAAGCATTAGGATCAATGAACATTTCTGTACTGAAAGCGTGCTTCTAATAAATCTGAAGTAGGTATTACTAAAGTCAATTTCTTTTTCAGTATTCATAAACAGAAGTATCATCACACTGCCTGAGAAAAAATTGCAGCACCCAGAAGCCATAGTGGGATGTCTATGTAGCTTCGTGAATGTACGAGTACACACCGTAGCACCACATCTCAAATGCTTCGATTCTTTTCTTTTCCCGTTTTCCCACAGTCCATGTTTCACTACCATACAATGCTGCGCTCCAAACGTGCATTCTCAGGAATTTCTTCCCCATATGTTTCATACTCATACCCTCCTTTTGGCCAGAAATGGCCTTTTTGCTCGTCTGCTTTTTATTTCCTCCTTGCATCTTCATTCACGGGTTATTTTACTACCTAGGTAATAGAATTCCTTAAATTAATCTACTTCATGGTTAGCAGTCCTGCGCTGCTGTTCTCAGTTCTGCTACATCTCATTACTTTCGTCTTTCTTCGATTTGCTCTCATACGTTCTTCTGCACTCGTTGTTATTTTCGTTCCAACCAGATCCTATACTTGTTCCTCACATTCATTAAGGATGGCAATCTCATAAATAAATCATTTCATTTATATCGTATCACCTCGACTTCTAATCCCACGCTTAAACCTTTCATTTCCGTCATTGCTTTTTCGACGTTGAACAGTAGGGGTGAAACACCACATCCCTGTCTTACGCCATTTTTAATCCGAGCAGTTCGTTCTTGGTCTTTCTGTCTTATTCTACCCCCCCCCCCCCCCCTTGTTCTTGTGCGTCTCGATATATAAAAGGCAATGCTCTGAGTGACTGACTGAGTAAGTCACCATCGCCCAGCCCAAACAGCTTGAAATTTGGAGAAGGTGTGGGTCTTATAATGTAGGTGTCGTCTGAGATGGGATATTTTGAAATTCCATTGTTAAGAGGGTTAAACAGAGGAGGAAGAATATTTTTGAAAAATGTCGCTATTAACGCAATTTTATAGCTAGACCTACGATGGTGGTGGTGGTTAGTGTTTAACGTCCCGTCGACAACGAGGTCATTAGAGACGGAGCGCAAGCTTGGGTTAGGGAAGGATTGGGAAGGAAATGGGCCGTGCCCTTTCAAAGGAACCATCCCGGCATTTGCCTGAAACGATTTAGGGAAATCACGGAAAACCTAAATCAGGATGGCCGGAGACGGGATTGAACCGTCGTCCTCCCGAATGCGAGTCCAGTGTGCTAACCACTGCGCCACCTCGCTCGGTGCTAGACCTACGAAAACTGGTATTTGATTTCTCCGTCAGAGATAAAGAAATACATATTTCAGCGCTTTTTGGAAATTCAACCACTAAAGCGGTAAAACAGTCTATAAAAGTTCTTTTGAAAAATAAAGAATTTTCAAGGTATTTGACTTCTGGTTAAAAATTAAAAAAAAAACGCATTTCAATGTTTCTGGAAATTCAGCCCCTAACGGAGTGCAATAGGGGATTTTTAAGAAAACATGCCGTCAAATCAAAAAAAATTTAAAGCCGAATTTAAGAAACTTAGTATTTCAGTTCGCCAGTTGGATGCACAGAAACATTTGTAAGGGGATTAGCTATGGAAATACATCCACAAGAACGCAAAAGGCTTCATTAACAAAACCTTTGGACTCTACCTACCAGAACAGCCTTCTGATCAGAAGTACATTGGGAAAAGACATTGTTTATACGGCTTTAAGCGGGAAAACTTTGGTAGGTGTTGCAAGAAAGTTTGGTAGGTGTTGGAATTTGTGACAACATAAAAATTCAATTGAATAAAAAAAATCTGTCCAGGTCACACAGTCAACGCGAGCGAGGCAGCGAGCGCTAAGTTAGCACTGTATACTACCCGACTATCCCTATAGCTTACACATATTTTTCTCTAAATTTCGATCATCTTACATGATTTGACATTGTCGAACGCTTTTTCCAGGTCCACAAATCCCATGAACGTGTCTTTATTTTTCTTTATTCTTGGTTTTTCTTTAGTCTTGAATCCATTGTCACCCGCAACCTCCCTGCTGCCTTTACCTTTTCTAAAACCAAAATGATCGTCATCTAACAATACCTCTATTGCCTTTCCCACTATTATGACGTTATTCTTCTGAGCAATTTGGATGCATGAGCTGTTAAGCTGATGTGCGATAATTCCCGCATGTGTCGGCTCCTGCAACCACCAGAATTGGGTTGATGATGTTTTACTGAAATTCAGATGGTACATTGCCAGACTCATACAATCTACACACCAAATTCAATAGCCGATTTGTTGCCACTTCCGCCTATGATTTTAGAAACTCTATTGGAAAATGGTCTATCCCTTGTGTTTATTCCATGTCAAGTCTTTCAAAGCTCTTTCAAATTCTGATTCTAGTACTGGATGCGCTATCTCTTCTGTATCGACTCCTGTATCTTCTTCTATCACATGAGACAACTCTTCCCCCTGATAGAGGGCTTCAATGTACTCCTCCCACCTACCTTCTCTCTTGTCTGCGGTTAACAGTGGGATTCCGATTGCACCCTAAATGTTACCACCCTTGCTTTTAATTTCACGGTAGATTCTTTTGACTTGTTTGTATGCTGTGTCTGCACGAACTATAAACGGTTAACGTGATTTGTACGTTTATATCACTAGAGTTGTTCGTTGTCTCTATTGAAGGGTACAGGTAGAGAAGTTGTTGAACTTTTGGAACACTCTTATGCATGTCTGGTGTCATTACATTACCCTTATATAATTTGTGGTTACGGAAATTGAGTGGATCGGTAAAACGTGAAAATAGGAAGTATTAGAAAGAATAGCCGAAGGAACAAAATCATAGTAAACTCTTACACAAACAAGGAATATGTTAATGATATATGAGCCGTGGTTGACAGCTGTTATTAATACTGCAGTGAAGAGAGCGGTGCGAAGGAAACAAAGGAGACAAAAATTTCATTATGAGTACGCATTACCCATAACCAATAAAGCTATTACTGGTGCACATTAAATTACCGAAAGAAGCTAGAGTTGACAAAAAAAATAGTGGAAAATACTACACTTTCTGATTGATTTCCTATGATATTTAATAAGTGATTATAATAAATTTGTAACTGAAGAACTGCAACGGCACAAGCACATAGGAGACCATATGCTGTGTGTGCATTGCTGTAGGGCAGGCCGGGGGAATACTGACAATTCAATAGATCTTTCTTTGGTTTGTTTTGAAACCTGTCACTTCCGTGGAAAAATTAATGACAACCTGTGTGTCCCACGAGTGTTGGACGTATAGCTGTACCAAAAATTGACAAATGCTAAATACTCAACAGACTAGTTTTTTTATGCAACCCGCAATTAATTAAATTTCCCGTAAAAAGATCTTTTTCAGTTTTTCTGTAGGACTTATACTCGTAGTTTGCACATAGCGAGAGAGAGAATATGAAACTCTCGCATGTGTTGTTTGAAGGTCATGTATTGTATTGCGTGTTGTATAAAACGACATCGGTAGGGGCAGCTGAATCACGTTTTATAGACATGTACATAAACACATTCTCAAGGATACAGCCCGTTGGTATTACACCGAGTACCCTTACACGGGATAGTACCACTAGCATGAAACATAAACAGAATAAAGTTCTTGTTCTGAGGAAGTCACACATACTATTATCTCAACATGTATGAGAATATGCGCACAGCATGTTTTTCTGAAATGATGTTCAAATGGTTCAAATGGCTCTGAGCACTATGGGACCCAACTGCTGTGGTCATAAGTCACCTAGAACGTAGAACTACTTAAACCTAACTAACCTAAGGACATCACACACATCCATGCCCGAGGCAGGATTCGAACCTGCGACCGTAGCAGTCGTGCGGTTCCAGACTGTAGCGCCCTTAACCGCTCGGCCACTCCGGCCAGCTGAAATGATGTTCTAGACAAAGAAAAGAATAAATCAACTTCACTTCAGCTTTATTAAAACCTAGAACTACTGATACGTGTTGCTGATTGTTTTCTCTAGCTTATTTTAGGATTTCTCTCTTTAAACACAGAAACTCAGTTTCTCCAGCGACTTTGGTAATTTTATTGAGTGTGCCTAAGGGCTACTTTTCCGACAGAGTAATAGGCAATTAGCCGAAACTCAGTCAACGAAATTCCAGAGAATAATTGTGTCAGTGTAGTCACGTGGTTGAGTAACCTTTGTTTTTGTTCAGGAGTAACACAGATTTCCAAGAAAAAGGTGTCTTGTCTGAATTTGATTTTTATCGATCATAACGTGTAACTTTTATCAAGCTCTCTTCCTCTGATAAATTGTTGAGTGCTCTCCCTGACTTCATTAAACTTAATGTATTTATTACGGCTTCTTCATTCCATTTAGCCCTCTCTGCTTTTATTTTTCATGTTCTAGCGATCTGAATTTAAATATAAATCTTTACGTAAGCGCAAATAAGTTTGGATGAGGGGGAAATACTGACACACTGTCGACGCTACCCCGTATTCGTTTGTGGATATTACCCCACTCAGACATCATGGCGGAGACCTGACGTTAATGGATTTGCTAATGCTCGAAAAATTACAAAACCCATCCTAAAAGACGCATTAGGAAAAATATACACATCAAAAAAAGGTTTGCAGCACCTCTGTTCCGAGAGTTCTGGAATCTCTACAGATATAGGAATAGAGATCAACATAAACATCATTTCCACCCTTTTTATTGCTCATGAAAACCACACATTGCATGTTGTACCACCATACAGCGAGACCTTCAGAGGTGGTGATCCAGATTACTGTACACACCAGTACCTCCAGTCCTCTTGTATTGATCCATGCCTATATTCGTCCTGGCATACTATTCAAAAGTTCACCAAGGAAGTGTTGGTCCAGATTATCCCACTCCTCAAAGGCGATTCGGCGTAAAACTCTCGAGTGGTTGGTGGGTCACGTCGTCCATAAACAGCCCTTTTCAATGTATCCCAGGCATGTTAGATAGGGTTCAGTCTGGAGAACATGCTGGCCACTCTAGTCGAGCGATGTCGTTATCCTGAAGGAAGTCATTCACAAAATGTGCACGATGGGGGCGCGAATTGCCATCCATGAAGACGAATGCCTCGCCAGTATGCTGCCGGTATGGTTGCACTATCCGTCGGAGGATGGCATTCATACATCGTACAGCCGTTACGGCGCCTTCCATGACCACCAGCGGCGTATGTCGGCCGCACATAATGCAACCCCAGAACAGCAGGGAACCTCCACCCTGCTGCACTCGTTGGGCAGTGTGTCTAATGCGTTCAGCCTGACTACGTTGTCTCCAAACACGACTCCAACGATTGTCTGGTTGAAGACATATGCGACACTCATCGGTGAAGAGAACATGATGTCAATCCTGAGCGGTCCATTCGGCATGTTGTTGGGCCCATCTGCACAGCGCGGCATGGTGTCGTGGTTGCAAAGATGGACATCGCCATGGACGTCGGGAGTGAAGTTGCGCATCATGCATCCTATTGCGCACAGTTTGAGTCGTAACAGGACGTCCTGTGGCTGCGAGAAAAACATTATTCAACATGGTTGCGTGGCTGTCAGCGTTCCTCCGAGCCATAATCCGTAGGTAGCGGTCATCCACTGCAATAGTAGCGCTTTGTCTGTCTGAGCATAGGCGTGTCATCGACAATTCCTGCCTCTCTGTATCTTCCCAATGTCCGAACAACATCGCTGTGGTTCACTTCGGGATGTCTGAACTGTTCCCTTGTTGGGAGCCCTTCCTGGCACAAAGTAACTATGCGGACGCGATCGAACCGCGGTATTGAACGTCTAGGCATGGTTGAACTACAGACAACACGAGCCGTGCACCTCCTTCCTGGTGGAATGACTGGAACTGATCGGCTGTCGGACCCCCTCCATCTAATAGGCGCTGCTCATGCATGGTTGCTTATGTCTTTGTGCGGGTTTAGTGACATCTGTGAACAAGAGTCAAAGGGACTGTGTTTGTGATACAACATCAACAGCCAACGTCTATCTTCAAGAGTTCTGAGAACCGAGGTGATGCAAAACTTTTTTATGTGCGTACTATTTACCTACATTATAGACTAATTATCATCATCATCATCATTTAAGACTGATTATGCCTTTCAGCGTTCAGTCTGGAGCATAGCTCCCCTTATACAGTTCCTCCATGATCCCCTATTCAGTGCTAACATTGGTGCCTCTTCTGATGTTAAACCTATTACTTCAAAATCATTCTTAACCGAATCCAGGTACCTTCTCCTCGGTCTGCCCCGACTCCTCCTACCCTCTACTGCTGAATCCATGAGTCTCTTGGGTAACCTTGCTTCTCCCATGCGTGTAACATGACTCCACCATCTAAGCCTGTTCGCCCTGACTGCTACATCTATAGAGTTCATTCCCAGTTTTTCTTTGATTTCCTCATTGTGGACACCCTCCTGCCATTGTTCCCATCTACTAGTACCTGCAATCATCCTAGCTACTTTCATATCCGTAACCTCAACCTTGTTGATAAGGTAACCTGAATCCACCCAGCTTTCGCTCCCATACAACAAAGTTGGTCGAAAGATCGAACGGTGCACAGATAACTTAGTCTTGGTACTGACTTCCTTCTTGCAGAAGAGAGTAGATCGTAGCTGAGCGCTCACTGCATTAGCTTTGCTACACCTCGCTTCCAGTTCTTTCACTATGTTGCCATCCTGTGAGAATATGCATCCTAAGTACTTGAAACCGTCCACCTGTTCTAACTTTGTTCCTCCTATTTGGCACTCAATCCGTTTATATTTCTTTTCCACTGACATTACTTTCGTTTTGGAGATGCTAATCTTCATACCATAGTCCTTACATTTCTGATCTAGCTCTGAAATATTACTTTGCAAACTTTCAATCGAATCTGCCATCACAACTAAGTCATCCGCATATGCAAGACTGCTTATTTTGTGTTCACATATCTTAATCTCACCCAGCCAGTCTATTGTTTTCAACATATGATCCATAAATAGTTAATACAATTAAAATTTACTGAAACGCTTACAACAGTTTAAGCAGGAAAGAAAAATAAAAGATTACATAAATATTAATTTGCGGTACCAAAATAATACTTTCGTTAATAAGAACAGTCGAGCCTGTACTCTGCTTCTGCCATCAACCGCTATGCTACATCACTTTTTCTCATTGACTACAGCGCTATCCACCAACTGGTGCCGGTGTTGCCTGGTACGTCGGTATTGCCACCGGTCTCCACTACTAGTATTTAGTTGTGGGGGTGAATGGGTTACGATGGTACTGTCACTGGTGAAGTAGAAGGAGATGATATGAATTTCGTGTGATTATCAGCATCGTACTCACAGGTCAGGAGACGAATTTCTTTGACAGAAATAGTGATCATTCACGGGCAGTAAATCTTGTTCGAGAAACAAAATCATTCGAATTAAGAAGTGGTTACAGTGAACCCGACTCGAAGCAAGTGAATGACGCGAGTCGTAATATAATTACTGTCAAATACATCACCCTGCTCAGTGATACCTGTACAAAGGTGGTCTGAGAGCTACTCGCCGTCCAGCAATGAATGCCTTCTACCAAGAGACCCATTCACTGGTCTGCGTTTATAGGTTGAATGGGTTGCGTGAAAGTCCAGCCGTTAACAACACCGCTTGTGTAACGTCGTCCTGGGGGAACCGTAGGCGTGAAACGGGCAGGTGCATTGTGTCCGACAAAGAGCGACTGCACTGTGCTGAAACATCGACGGAGTTCTCCACGTGCGCGTCAGCGACAGAACTGCTGCTGGTATTGTTCAACAGGGTGACTCGGCTCGTGGCAGCAATGTTATGGCCGTTGGTCGTACAGTGGCCACAGTTACTGTTTATTATCACAGAACGAGTTAGAACTGTTTATTTCGCATAAACGGACACAGATGCAGACCAACTGTTGTACAGAGATCGATCGCTACACTTTGTGATCGCTAACACACGTGTATTTGGCAACCATAATGCAGCGCTAGCAACATAGCAGTTCCTAGGAAAGAAATGTCATGTTGCTGACATATGAACGATTCTTTTTGGTCTTAAACGAAGCACGTAGGTTGCCCGTTTGGTAACACACTGTATAATGAATTATACAGGGTGCTGCTAGCTTGATAGAAGGGTGAAAATTTCTTGAACTGGCTGCCTTGTATTTAGATAAATAAAAATGTACTCATCTTATGACGGAATGCCTTTCCGCTCCGTCAATTTATAATCCATTTCGGAAATACGGAAGCCTCCGATCCCGCCCGTCTGCTTTGACCCATGACGTCACAAATATTGCGGAAACGACCATAAACCACGATTCCAATATGGCGCATATAAAGTCGGTACGTACACATTATGAGGACGAAAATACATCGAAAAACACACACACACGCACTTTCCACAAAAAACCTAATGACACTAAAGGGACAAGCGCGGGAAATGGGGTATTTTTAGGTGGGGCCAAATTAAATATAAACAAATGTAGACACCCACCCCCATACAAAACTACGAAAAAACCGACATCACAAAACTCCCCAAATACCACTAAACACATCAACTGGTATCGGACACTTCCCCTGACCTATATAGCTCAACAGCAGATCCCGATCCCATAAATTAGGATCAAACACTTCCCTTGGCCTATATAGCTCAAAAACATCTCCCGATACCAATATCAACACACACAGCCACACATTGGGCTCGAACACTTCCCTTGACCTGCGCACTGTTAATTTTATCCGTCATATCCATTCCTGAACAAAAACAACAACTGATTAATTTTACTAAAATTACCACACGATGTACAGCGAACAATACTAAATTAACCTTCACACAAAATCGTTAACTCACTGATACCAATTCCACTACAAACACAGCCGACACTTGAACAATTCTGGATAATGAGCAAAAGCAAACTGAGCCCATTACACCACACAAACGAAAACCCTGAACATACCACCAGAGAGCACGACGACATCTACAAACACGCCACACTCACAAACCAAACTCCGCGCAGTCATGACGTCACACACGACAATACCCTTACGTCACGGGTCAAAGCCAACGCGTGGGATCGGACGCTTCTGTCGACCCTCCATTTCAATATTATTCTGTACATCTGAAAAAATACACAACTGAAACTGTAACATTCTCTGCACTCGACTCCAAACTTTTCAAGCGACGAATTGTAGTTGCAAGCTGGAATAGATGGTAGTCAGTGAGTGCTAAATCTGGTACATACAGCGAGTTTTCAATGATATTGATAGTTATGAATAACAGGTGCAAATTAATATTTTTTTCATAATCTAGGGCCACAGTCATAGTGTTGTTGTTGTTGTTTTTGTTGTGGTCTTCAGTCCCGAGACTGGTTTGATGCAGCTCTCCATGCTACTCTCTCGTGTGCAAGCTTCTTCATCTCCCAGTACCTATTGCAACCTACATCCTTCTGAATCTGTTTAGTGTATTCATCTCTTGACCTCCCTCTACGATTTTTACCCTACACGCTGCCCTCCAGTACTAAATTGGTGATCCCTTGATGCCTCAGAATATGTCCTACCAAGCGATCCCTCCTTCTAGTCAAGTTGTGCCACAAATTCCTCTTCTCCCCAATGCTGTTCAATACCTCCTCATTAGTTATGTTATCTACCCATCGAATCTTCAGCATTCTTCTGTATCACCACATTTCGAAAGCTTCTATTCTGTTCTTGTCTAAACTATTGATCGTCCTCGTTTCACTTCCATACATGACTACACTCCATACAAACGCCGGCCGGTGTGGCCATGCGGTTCTAGGCGCTTCACTCTGGAATCGCGCGACCGCTACGGTCGCAGGTTCGAACCCTCCTAGGGCATGGATGTGTGTGATGTCCTTAGGTTGGTTAGGTTTAAGTAGTTCTACGTTATAGGGGACTGATGACCTCAGATGTTAAGTCCCATAGTGCTCAGAGCCATTTTTGAACTACATACAAATACTTTCAGAAACGACTTCTTGACACTTAAATCTATACTCGATGTTAACAAATTTCTCTTCTTCAGAAACGGTTTCCTTGCCATTGCCAGACAACATTTTTATCCTCTCTACTTCGACCACCATCAGTTATTTTGCTCCCCAAATAGAAAACTCATTTACCACTTAGAGTGTCTCATTTCCTAATCTAATTCCCTCAGCATCACCCGATTTAATTCGACTACATTCCATTATCCTCGTTTTGCTTTTGTTGATGTTCATCTTATATCCTCTTTTCAAGACGCTGTGTATTCCGTTCAACTACTCTTCCAGCTGCTTTGCTGTCTCCGACAGAATTACAAGGACATCGGCGAACCTCAAATTTTTTATTTCTTCTCCATGGATTTTAATACCTACTCCCAATTTTTTTGTTTCCTTTAATGCTTGCTCAATGTACAGATTGAATAACATCGGGGATAGGCTACTCTCTTTTCAACCACTGCTTCCCTTTCATGCCCCTCGACTCTTATAACTGCCATCTGGTTTCTGCACGAATTGTAAGTAGCCTTTCACTCACTGTATTTTACCCCTGCCACCTTCAGAATTTGAAAGAGGAAATGGAAGAGGATGTAGATGAGGATGAAATGGGAGATATGATACTGCGTGAAGAGTTTGAGAGGGCACTGAAAGACCTGAGTCGAAACAAAGCTCCGGGGCTAGACAACATTCCATTAGAACTATTGACAGCTTTGGGAGAGCCAGTCCTGACACAACTATACCATCTGGTGAGCAAGAAGTATGAGACAGGTGAAATACCCTCAGACTTCGAAAAGAATATAATAATTCTAATTCCAAAGAAAGCGGGTGTTGTCAGATGTGAAAATTACCGAACTATCAGTTTAATAAGTCAGGGCTGAAAAATACTAACGCGAATTCTTTACAGACGAATGGAAAAACTAGTAGAAGCCGACCTCGGGGAGGATCAGTTTGGATTCCATAGAAATATCGGAACACGTGAGGCAATACTGACTCTACGACTTATCTTAGAAGCTAGATTAAGGAAAGGCAAACCTACGTTTCTAGCATTTGTAGACTTAGAGAAAGCTTTTGACAATGTTGACTGGAATACTCTCTTTCAAATTCTGAAGGTTGCAGGGGTAAAATACAGGAAGCGAAAAGCTATTTACAATTTGTACAGAAACCAGATGGCAATTATAAGAGTCGAGGGACATCAAAGGGAAGCAGTGGTTGGGAAGGGAGTGAGACAGGGTTGTAGCCTCTCCCCGATGTTATTCAATCTCTATATTGAGCAAGCAGTGAAGGAAACAAAAGAAAAATTCGGAGTAGGTATTAAAATCCATGGAGAAGAAATAAAAACTTTGAGGTTAGCCGATGACATTGTAATTCTGTCGGAGACAGCAAAGGACTTGGAAGAGCAGTTGAATGGAATTGACAGGGTCTTGAAAGGAGGATATAAGATGAACATCAACAAAAGCAAAACGAGGATAATGGAATGTAAGTCGGGAGATGCTGAGGGAATTAGATAAGGAAATGAGACACTTAAAGTAGTAAAGGAGTTTTGCTATTTGGGGATCAAAATAACTGATGATGGTCGAAGTAGAGAGGATATAAAATGCAGACTGGCAATGGCAAGGAAATCATTTCTGAGGAAGAGAAATTTGTTAACATCGAGTATAGATTTAAGTGTCAGGAGATCGTTTCTGGAAGTATTTATATGGAGTGCAGCCATGTATGGAAGTGAAACATGGACGATAAATAGTGTGGACAAGAAGATAATAGAATCTTTCGAAATGTGGTGCTACAGGAGATGGGTAGATCACATAACTAAAGATTAAGTAATGAATAGGATTGGGGAGAAGAGAAGTTTGTGGCACAATTTGACTAGAAAAAGGGATCGATTGGTAGGACATATTCTGAGGCATCAAGGGATCACCAGTTTAGTACTGGAGGGCAGGGTGGAGGGTAAAAATCGTATAGGGAGACCAAGAGATGAATACACTACACAGATTCAGAAGGATGTAGGTTGCAGTAGGTACTGGGAGATGAAGGAGCTTGCACAGAATAGAGTAGCATGGAGAGCTGCATCAAACCAGTCTCAGGACTGAAGACCACAACAACAACATGCCAGTCAATATTGTCAAAAGATTTCTCTAAGTCTACAAATGCTAGAAACGTAGGTTTGCCTTTTCTTAATTTATTTTTTAAGATAAGTCGTAAAGTCAGTATTGTCTCACGTGTTCCAACATTTCTACGGAATCCAAATTGATCTTCCCCGAGGCCGGCCTTTACCAGTTTTTCCATTCGTCTGTAAATAATTCGTTTTAGTATTTTGCAGCTGTGGCTTACTAAACTGGTAGTTCGGTAATTTTCACATCTGTCAGCATCTGCTTTCTTTGGGATTGGAATTATTATATTCTTCTTGAAATCTGAGGCTATTTCGCCTGTCTCATACATCTTGTTCACCAGATGGTAGAGTTTTGTCAGAGCTGGCTCTCCCAATGCTATCAGTAGTTCTAATGGAATGTTGTCCACTCCAGGGGCCTTGTTTCGACTTAGGTCTTTCAGTGCTCTGTCCAACTCTTCACGCAGTATCATGTCTCCCATTTCATCTTCATCTACATCCTCTTCCATTTTCATAATATTGACCTCAAGAACATCACCATTGTATAGACCCTCTATACACTCCTTCCACCTTTCTGCTTTCCCTTCTATTCTTAGAACTGAGTTTCCATCTCAGCTCTTGATATCCATGCAAGTGGTTATACGCCTCTACATCCTTACATTTGCCCTCTAGCCATCCCTGCTTAGCCATTTTGCACTTCCTATCGATCTCATTTTTGAGACGTTTGTATTCCTTTTTGCCTGCTTCATTTACTGCGTTTTTGTATTTTCTCCAAAAATGGTTCAAATGGCTCTGAGCACTATGGGACGTAACATCTGAGGTATCAGTCCCCTAGAACTTAGAACTACTTAAACCTAATTAACCTAAGGACATCACACACATCCATGCCCGAGGCAGGATTCGAACCTGCGACCGGGGTAGTCGCGCGGTTCCAGACTGAAGCGGCTAGAACGGCTCGGCCACTCCGGCCGGCATGTATTTTCTCCTTTCATCAATTAAATTCAATAAATCTTCTGTTACCCAAGGATTTCTACTAGCCCTCGTCTTTTTACCTATCTGATCCTCTGCTGCATTCACTATTTCATCCCTCAGAGCTACCCTTTCTTCTTTTACTGTATTTATTTTCCCCATTCTTCTCAATCGTTCACTAATGCTCTCCCTGAAACTCTGTACAACCTCTGGTTTAATAAGTTTATCCAGGTCCCATCTCCTTCACTTCCCACCTTCTTGCAGTTTCTTCAGTTTTAATCTACAGTTCATAACTAATAAATTGTGTTTAGAGTTCATATCTGCCCCTGGAAATGTGTTACAATTTAAAACCTGGTTCCTAAATCTCTGTCTTACCACTATATAATCTGTTCCTAAATCTCTCTCTTACCATTATATAATCTATCTGAAACCTTCTAGTATCTCCAGGCTTCTTCCATGTGTACAACCTTCTTTCATGATTCTTGAACCAAGTGTTAGCTATGATTAAGTTATGCTCTGTGCAAAATTCTACCAGGCGGCTTTCTCTTTCATTTCTTACCCCCATTTGATAATCACCTACTACGTTTCCTTCTCTTCCTTTTCCTACTACCGAATTCCAGTCACCCATGACTATTAAATTTTCGTCATAAAAATTTATTTTAAGTCAGTACCACCATTAGACTCTTTTTATTTGCTGTGTTACATTTACACGATCATGATTTCGGCTTCAAAGTGCCATTTTCAAGTGTTTTAAATGTTATACAGGGCCTAAGATTGCATACTGTCGCATTTAAAATACATTATTAGACACATTGTTTAAGGGTCGATATATCTGGTAAAGCCTACTGGTTTGTTTTATCATTGAATATGCCATCTTGACTCAAGACTTGACTCTACTAGTTTCAAACATAGGCGTTATTTTGAGGAAGAAATTTCTGATAACATACGTTTGCAGCACAGCATTGTGTGGTAGAGAAACCTGGACTGTGGGAAAACCGGAACAGAAGAGAATCGAAACATTTGAGATGTGGTGCTACAGACGACCGTTAAAAATTAAGTGGACTGATTAAGGTAAGGAATGAGGAGGTTCTGCACAGAATCGGAGAGGAAAGGTATGCGTGTAAAACACTGACAAGAAGAAGGGACAGGACCTGTTAAGAGATCAGGGACTGACTTCCATGGTTTCCATGGTACTGGAGACAGTTGTACAGGGAAAAAACTGTAGAGGAAGATAGAGATTGGAATACATCCAGCAAATAATTGAGGACGTAGGTTGCAAGCGCTACTCTGAAATGAAGAGGTTGGCACAGGAGAAAAATGCGTGGCAGGGCGCAACAAACCAGTCAGAAAAAAAAAAAAAAAAAAAAAAAAAAAAAAAAAAAAAAAAAAAAAAAAAAAGAACCCCGGTGAAATTAGCGCAGAAGACAATGCAGACAATGTGAGTGGTACGATGAACGTATCCGGTATGTCAGTGCGGCGATATTTGGCATTAATGGGCTACGGCAGCAGAAGACCGATGCGATAGTCTTTGCTAACAGCACATCACCTGCAGCACCTCTCCTGCGCTCTTGATCATATTGGTTACCCTTCAGATGGTAAGAGCTGATGGTGGGGTTCGATTGTGACGCAGATCCCACAGAACCATGGACCCAAGTTGACAACATGGCACTGTGGAAGCAGGTGGCGGCTCGAGAATGTTGTGGGGTGTGATTACCTGAAATGGACTGTGTTCTCTAGTCTAGCTGAACCGATCATTGGCTGGAAATTATTATATTCGGCTACTAGTAGACCATTTGCGACCACTCGTGGACTTGAAAATTGTTCACGAATTGTTTGAGGAACATTTTGGGCAATTCGACGTGGCCACCAAATCACCCGACTGAATACCATCAACATTTATGTAACATAATCGAGAAGTTAGTTAGTGCATAAAATCCTGCACCGGAAACATTTTCGCAAGTATGGACTGCTATAGAGGCTCAATATTTCTGCAGGGGACTCCAGTGATTTGATCCATACCACGTCGAGTTGCTGCGTCGTGTTAAGCAAAAGAAGGTACGGCACGATATTAAGAGATATCCCCACGACTTTTCTCACGTTAGTGTACGTAAGTATGGGTTTTGGTCAGCGTATACAGGGTGGTCCATTGATCGTGACCGGGCCAAATATCTCACGAAATAAGCGTCATTGTGAAAAAAACTACAAAGAACGAAACTTGTCTAGCTTGAAGGGGGAAACCAGATGGCGCTATGGTTTGCCCGCTAGATGGCGCTGCCATAGGTCAAACGGATATCAACTGCGTTTTTTTTAAAATAGGGACCCCCATTTTTATTACATATTCGTATAGTACGTAAAGAAATATGAATGTTTTAGTTGGACCACTTTCTTTGCTTTGTGATAAATGGCGCTGTAATAGTCACAAAGATATGGCTCACAATTTTAGACGTACAGTTGGTAACAGGTAGGTTTTTGAAATTAAAATATAGAACGCAGGTACGTCCGAACATTTTATTTCGGTTGTTCCAATGTGATACATGTTCCTTTGTGATCTTATCATTTCTGAGAACGAACGCTGTTAGAGCGTGGTTACCTGTAAATACCACATTAGTGCAATAAATCCTCAAAATTATGTCCGTCATTCTCAAAGCATTTGGCAATACGTGTAATGACAGTCCTGTCAACAGCGAGTAGTTCGCTTTCCGTAATGTTCGTATATGCATTGACAATGCGCTGACGCATTGTTGTCAGGCGTTGTCGGTGGATCACGATAGCAAATATCCTTCACCTTTCCCCACAGAAAAAAGTTTGGGGACGTCAGATCCGGTGAACGTGCGGCCATGGTAAGGTGCTTCGATGACCAATCCACCTGTCATGAAATAGGGTATTCAATACCGCTTCAACCGCGCGCGAGCTATGTGCCGGACATCCATCATGTTGGAAGTACATCACCATTCTGTCATGCAGTGAAACATCTTGTAGTAACATCGGTAGAACATTACGTAGGAAATCAGCATACGTTGCGCCATTTAGATTGCCATCGGTAAAATGGGGCCAATTATCCTTCCTCCCATAATGCCGCACCATACATTAACCCGCCAAGGTCGCTGATGTTCCACTTGTCGCAGCCATCGTGGATTTTCCGTTGTCCAATAGTGCATATTATGCCGGTTTACGTTACCGCTGTTGGTGAATGACGCTTCGTCGCTAAATAGAACGCGTGCAAAAAATCTGTCATCGTCATGTAATTTCTCTTGTGCCCACTGGCAGAACTGTACACGACGTTCAAAGTCGTCGCCATGCAATTCCTGGTGCATAGAAATATGGTACGGGTGCAATCGCCGTTGATGTAGCATTCTCAACACCGACGTTTTTGAGATTCCAGATTTTCGTCCAATTTTTCTGCTACTGATGTGCGGATTAGCCGCGACAGCAGCTAAAACACCAACTTGGGCATCATGATTTGTTGCAGGTCGTGTTGGACGTTTAACATGTGGCTGAACACTTCCTGTTTCCTTAAATAACGTAACTATCCTGCGAACGGTCCGGACACTTGGATGATGTCCAGGATACCGAGCAGCATACATAGCACATTCCCGTTGGGCATTTTGATCACGATAGCCATACATCAACACGATATCGACCTTTCCCGCAATTGGTAAACGGTCCATTTTAACACCGGTAACTATCAAGAAGCAAATACCGTCCGCACTGGCAGAATGTCACGTGATACCACGTACTTATACGTTTGTGACTATTACAGTGCCATCTATCACAAAGCGAAAAAGTGATCCAACTAAAAGATTCGTATTTATTTACGTACAACACAAACATGTAATAAAAAATGAGGGTTCCTATTTAAAAAAAAACGCAGTTGATATCCGTATGAACTATGGCAGCGCCATCTAGCGGGCCAACCATAGTGCCATCTGGTTTCCCCTTCAAGCCAGACAAGTTTCGTTCTTTGTAGTTTTTTCGTTTGATGCTTATTTCGTGAGATATTTGGCCCGGTCACTATCAATGGACCACCCTGTATTCCTTGTCCATACATATCTCTTTGAGAATGTTGAATTGAGTGGTTGGTCACTTTTTCTTTCCATTTTCGCCAAGTACACAAAGCGAGCCGCTGAAGCGGCTTCGTTGTAGAACGGCCGCTGCAGACGTCGAAGTGGCGGCTGCCTGGCAGCCCTTCGTGCCTGCAGGCATTTAGCAGGAGCGGCGAGGCGAGGTGAGCAACTTGAGGAAGGCGGCCGGAGAGCGCCTGTTAGCGGCTAATAGGCAGCGACCGGCAGGCTTCGACAGCCCGTGTTCCCGTCGTCTGCGCGGCTCGCCGGCGGTGTGGAGGCGCGGCGCGCTACGCCTGTCTCCCTGCAGCGGAACTCGTAACGGGAAGGAAAACACTGCCAATTTCCCCTGCACAGCTCGGCACAGTTACACCGCATCATGTGTACCTTTGCATCTATGTAACTACTATGAGAATCACACTCACGTGCCTGGCAGAGGATTCATCAGACCACTTTCACGCTGCTTCTCTACTATTCGACTCTCGAGTAGCGAGTAGAAGAAATGAACGCAGACATCTTCCTGTGCGAACTCTGAATCCTCTTATTTCATTACTATGACCATTCTCCATTCCAGGTGGGAATCGCTAAAATACACCGAATAATAATTAACACAGAGTAATAAAATTTCGAGAATATATTTGTCAAGGTAACATACATTACTGGCCATTAAAATTGCTACACCAAGAAGAAATGCAGATGATAAACGGGTATTCATTGGACAAATATATTATACTAGAACTGACATGTGATTACGTTCTCCCGCAGTTTGGGTGCATAGATCCTGAGAAATCAGTATCTAGAACAATTACCTCTGGCCGTAATAACACGCCTTAATACGCCTGGGCATTGAGTCAAACAGAGCTTGGATGGCGTGTACAGGTACAGCTGCCCATGCAGCTTCAACACGATACCACAGTTCATCAAGAGTGGTGACTGGCGTATTGTGACGAGCCAGTTGCTCGGCCACCATTGACCAGACGTTTTCAGTTGGTGAGAGATCTGGAGAATGTGCTCGCCAGGGCAGCAGTCGAACATTTTCTGTATCCAGAAAGGCCCGTACAGGACCTGCAACATGCGGTCGTGCATTATCCTGCTGAAATGTAAGGTCTCGCAGGGATCGAATAAAGGGTAGAGCCACGGGTCGTAACACATCTGAAATGTAACGTCCACTGTTCAAAGTGCCGTCAGTGGGAACAAGAGGTGAGCGAGACGTGTAACCAGTGGCACCCCATACCATCACACCGGGTGATACGCTAGTACTGCGATGACGAATACACGCTTCCAATGTGCGTTCACCGCTTTGTCGCCAAACAAGGATGCGACCATCATGATGCTGTAAACAGAACCTGGATTCATCCGAAAAAATGACGTTTTGCCATTCGTGCACCCAGGTTCGTCGTTGAGTACACCATCGCAGGCGCTCCTCTCTGTGATGCAGCGTCAAGGATAACCACAGCCATGGTCTCCGAGGTCATGGTCCACGCTGCTGTAAACGTCGTCGAACTAATCCTGCAGATTATTGTTGTCTTGCAAACATCCCCATCTGTTGAGTCAGGGATCGAGATATGGCTGCACGATCCGTTACAGCCATGCGGATAAGATACCTGTTATCTCGACTCATAGTGATACGAGGCCATTGGGATCCAGCACGACGTTCAGTATTACCCTCCTCAACCCACCGATTCCATATTCTGCTAACAGTCATTGGATCTCGACCAACGGGAGCAGCAATGTCGCGATACGATAAACCGCAATAGCTATAGGCTACAATCCGATCTTTATCAAAGTCGGAAACGTGATGGAACGCATTTCTCGTCCTTACACGAGGCATCACAACAACGTTTCACCAGGCAACGCCGGTCAACTGCTGTTTGTGTATGAGAAATCGGTTGGAAACTTTCCTCATGTCGGCACGTTGTAGGTGTCGCCACCGGCGCCAACCTTGTGTGAATGCTCTGAAAAGCTAATCATTTGCATAGCACAGCATCTTCTTCCTGTCGGTTAAATTTCGCGTCTTTAGGACGTCATCTTCGTCGTGCAGCAATTTTAATGGCCAGTTTGTATTTAAGTAATTAACATTGCAAGCGCGCAGATTAATGTAAGCCGTTACAATTTTGAAACGTTGATACATTAATAACCGGTGTAATAGCCAGTATGGTGATTATAAACACGCCAACGTGCATGCTTCGTGCTGTACAGGAACCCGGTGTCAGCTCGTGGGATGGAGTTCCATGCCTGTTGCACTTGGTCGGTCAGTAAAGGAACCAATAATGCTATTTGTCGACCGCAGCTCGTGGTCGTGCGGTAGCGTTCTCGCATCCCACGCACGGGTCTTCGGGTTCGATTCCCGGCGGGGTCAGGGATTTTCTCTACCTCGTGATGACTGGGTGTTGTGTGATGTCTTTAGGTTAGTTAGGTTTAAGTAGTTCTAAGTTCTAGGGGACTGATGACCGTCGATGTTAAGTCGCATAGTGCTCAGAGCCATTTTGCTATTTGTCGATGACGCTGGAGTTGCCGTCCAATGATCTCCCTTGCGTGCTCCAGTGGAGACACATCTGGTGATCGAGAAGAACGAGCCAACATGTCCACACACTATAGAGTATGTTGCGTCATAACAGCGATTTGTGGGTGAGCATCATCCTGCTGGAAATCCACCCCGCGTAATGTTGTTCGTGAATGGCATCACAACAAGTCGAATCACCGGGCCGTCGTACAGCCTTGGAGTCAGGATGTGTGGGACAACTACGGGAGTGCCCCTGCTGTCATATGAAGTCGCACCCAGACCGTAACTCCGGGCGCAGGTGCATTGTGTCTAAACACGCAGACAGGTTAGTTGCAGGCCCTCAGCTCAACACACGGCCATCACTGGCACCGGCAGAACCAATTATCTTCAGGAAATACAATAAACCTCCATCTGTCCCCAACGAGCTCTCGAAAGTAGTGGTGGTTTCGGGTCACGCTATAGGGCGACGGGCACGTGGTTTTCCTGGAATTAACCGATTTGTAACAGTTCGTTGTGTCACTGTGGTGCCAAATGCTGCTCAAATTGCTGCTGCAGAGGCATCACGATGCACCAAACACTGAACAAGATGGTCTTTCATCTCGGCAGTGGTACATGGCCGTCCGGATCCCAGTTATTTACGACCGTACATTCCCATGATCAACCCTGCTAGCAAATACAGGGTGTTTCAAAAATGACCGGTATATTTGAAACGGCAATAAAAACTAAACGAGCAGCGATGGAAATACGCCGTTTGTTGCAACATGCTTGGGACAACAGTACATTTTCAGGCGGACAAACTTTCGAAATTGCAGTAGTTACAATTTTCAACAGCAGATGGCGCTGCAAGTGATGTGAAAGATATAGAAGACAACACAGTCTGTGGGTGCGCCATTCTGTACGTCGTCTTTCTGCTGTAAGCGTGTGCTGTCCACAACGTGCAAGTGTGCTGTAGACAACATGGTTTATTCCTTAGAACAGAGGATTTTTCTGGTGTTGGAATTCCACCGCCTAGAACACAGTGTTGTTGCAACAAGACGAAGTTTTCAACGGAGGTTTAATGTAACCAAAGGACCGAAAAGCGATACAATAAAGGATCTGTTTGCAAAATTTCAACGGAGTGGGAACGTGACGGATGAACGTGCTGGAAAGGTAGGGCGACCGCGTACGGCAACCACAGAGGGCAACGCGCAGCTAGTGCAGCAGGTGATCCAACAGCGGCCTCGGGTTTCCGTTCGCCGTGTTGCAGCTGCGGTCCAAATGACGCCAACGTCCACGTATCGTCTCATGCGCCAGAGTTTACACCTCTATCCAAACAAAATTCAAACGCGGCAACCCCTCAGCGCCGCTACCATTGCTGCACGAGAGACATTCGCTAACGATATAGTGCACAGGATTGATGACGGCGATATGCATGTGGGCAGCATTTGGTTTACTGACGAAGCTTATTTTTACCTGGATGGCTTCGTCAATAAACAGAACTGGCGCATATGGGGAACCGAAAAGCCCCATGTTGCAGTCCCATCGTCCCTGCGTCCTCAAAAAGAACTGGTCTGGGCCGCCATTTCTTCCAAAGGAATCATTGGCCCATTTTTCGGATCCGAAACGATTACTGCATCACGCTATCTGGACATTCTTCGTGAATTTGTGGCGGTACAAACTGCCTTAGACGACACTGCGAACACCTCGTGGTTTATGCAAGATGGTGCCCGGCCACATCGCACGGCCGACGTCTTTAATTTCCTGAATGAATATTTCGATGATCGTGTGATTGCTTTGGGCTATCCGAAACATACAGGAGGCGGCGTGGATTGGCCTCCCTATTCGCCAGACATGAACCCCTGTGACTTCTTTCTGTGGGGACACTTGAAAGACCAGGTGTACCGCCAGAATCCAGAAACAATTGAACAGCTGAAGCAGTACATCTCATCTGCATGTGAAGCCATTCCGCCAGACACGTTGTCAAAGGTTTCGGGTAATTTCATTCAGAGACTACGCCATATTATTGCTACGCATGGTGGATATGTGGAAAATATCGTACTATAGAGTTTCCCAGACCGCAGCGCCATCTGTTGTTGAAAATTGTAACTACTGTAATTTCGAAAGTTTGTCTGCCTGAAAATGTACTGTTGTCCCAAGCATATTGCAACAAACGGTGTATTTCTATCGCTGCTCGTTTAGTTTTTATTGCCGTTTCAAATATACCGCTCATTTTTGAAACACCCTGTATATACACCAGCTACTTTCCTGCCTAGTTTTTCTGCAACATCGCAGAAGGAACATCAGCTTCTCGTAGTCTGTGACGGTACCTTACTGCTACTGCTCAGTGGTTCGTCTTCTCTCCCACTTTAGATACTTGGGAATGCAGGGGTCTTTTTAAAAAGAATGGCTCTATGTAGTCATAGCGTCAAACCACACATATCTGCTTTCATACCCAGCAGTTAATTTGCTGCAAATAATAACTTGTAGCTGTGATCCTGCAGTCAAATGGTCTATGCACTGGCTGGAACTGCGAGCTAATAAAATGCCCAAAAATGTAAAATAAAAGATAAATAAACAACTTAATAAAAAGGCTTCTATTCTAAAGTCTGTAATTGATGCAGATGATAGAGACTTATGTTGAGTAATGTTTATTCAAGAAAAGATGTCTTAAATAAATGGGAAGTGGCCTGCAGTATTAAATTAAAACACAGAGGGGAAACACAGTAGCCGCAGATGGCAACACCATGTTTACTTGCCCACACTTTGTAACGTGGGCACCTCAGTCCTGTTGCAACCCTTGTTCACTCAAGTACGAGCAGCCCTTAGCAGCTCGCCATCTTATTTACAATTATTCATGACATCGCCTTTCCGGCTTAGATTTTTTTTAAATGTATTATATACGTAATATGTTTCAGAACAGTTAATTTAATTCTGAAGACGACGCTCATAGTAGCGTCGAAACCTGGTCAATTTTGATTTAATATTTCTGACCGAGGGCTTATTTGTTCTAATATAATTCTGACACGGTCACTGTTTTTACCCTCTGTAGCTCCATCTTGCACCATAGAAGCCACTCCCTGGTCTGGTGTCTTAACAGATATCCTATCATCTTGTTCCTTCTCCTTATCAGTGTTTTCCACATACTCTCCTCTGCGATTTTGCGCAGAATTTCCTCATTCCTACCTTATCAGTCCACCTAATTTACGACATTCGTCTGTAACACATCATCTGAAAGGCTTCGACTCTGTTCTGTTCTGGTTTTCCCACAGTCCATGTTTCACTACTATACATTGCTGTGCTCCAAACGCACATTCTCAGACATTTCTTCCTCGAATTAAGGGCTAAGTTTGATACTAGTAGACTTCGCTTGACCAGTGCTAGTCTGCTTTTGATGTCCTCCTCGCTTCGTCCATATTGGGTTATTTTGCCGTTTAGGTAGCAGAATTCCTTAACTTGGTTTTTTTCGCAGTCACTAGCCGCGAGGGGTAGCCGAACGGTCTCAGGCGCCTTGTCACGCTCCGCAAGGTTCCCACCGTCTTATGTTCGAGACGTCCATCGGGAATGGGTGTGTGTGTGTTGTCCTTAGCGTAAGTTAGTTTAAGTTAGATTAAGTAGTGTGTAAGCTTAGGGACCTCAGCGGTTTGGTCCCATTAGACCTTACCACAAATTTCCAAATTTCTTCCTCTAGATTACCACTATCTTACTCAGAATTTCGACCATCTTGCACCACTTTACATTGTCGAGCGCTTTTTCTAGGTCGACAAATCCTATGAACGTGTCTTGATTTATCTCTAGGCCTCCTTCCACCATCAACCGACTGGGTGTTGTGTGCTGTCCTTAGGTTAGTTAGTTTTAAGTAGTTCCAAGTTCTAGGGGACTGATGACCATAGATGTTAAGTCCCATAGTGCTCAGAGCCATTTGAACCATCAACCGAAACGTCAGAATTGCCTCTATGGTGCCTTTACATTTGCTAAAAATGCCAAACTGATCATCATCTAAATTATTCTCAACTTTCTTTTAGATTGTTCTGTGTACTATTCTTGTAAGAAACGTGGAACTGTTAAGCTGATTGTTCGATAATTCTCGTACTTGTCAGTTCTTCCAGTATTCGTAATTGTGTGGATGATATTTTTCCGAAAGTCAGATGGAATGTCACTAGACTCATACATTCATAAATTCTGTACACCAACGTGAATAGTCGTTTTCTTGCCACTTCCTCCAATGATTTTAGAAACTGTGGTGGAATGTTCAGCGACCGCCGGTCGGAAAATCACGCTATGGAGTATGAACACACGAGGATTCTGGTACAGACGTCGACATACTGGGACAGCGTTGTTAGAGGGGCCATCGAAATTCGCACCAATGACGACCTCATAAACCGTGACTGTGGCTATAATCTTAGCAAGGCTTGGGAACCAGCGATCGGGTTAATCAAGAGTAAATCGAGCAAACGTACAGTTGTGAGACCACGGCGGACAGAGCGATCACACCGACGTCATCTCAGACGCCGTCGCAATCTGTTCCACCGCGTGACCGCGGCGCGGGGCGCGGACGGCGGAGGGAGTGCGCCGCGGGCGGAGGGTATTTAAATCGGCCGCCGCCGCGGCCGAAGCTAGTTCCCCCTGAGCAGCCATAGCGTACGGATCTCCGTACCGGCACGTTTACAGGACCTCAGTCCGTCAGTTCACCTGATGATGACGACATGTATGATCGCCGAAATATTGTGCCCGTTGGACACTGTAGACCGGAAGTACACCCGTGGATATTTTGATTGTTTGTAGGTTGTTTTTACCACACTTCTGTAATTTTAGACTCTTGGATAAATCTAATAAGATTTATGTATGTAACTTATTTTTGTTTGGGATAAAAAGTTTTGATTTTAATCGTCTCGAGTGACGTTTATCATAGTAAACCATTTTCAATTACTTATGTTTGCTAAATTAGTGAAAACATTTTTAGGAGGATCTGGTTTGGCTAAATAATTCTTTTAATGGAACTGAAGGATATTTTGTAAATATTTAAATCTGTTCTGGAAAATGGAATATGCAAGTGCTGTCGGTCAATACAGTACAGAATATAAGCTGCTTGAGTAAACACTCCTATAGGGAAGCGAAGTCTGGTAAATAGGGTGAAAAAGTAAAAATGCCATGTAGTGTGGACAAAGTGTAGTATGAGTTAAGAGCTTCTTCTTTCAGACGTATATTTTTAGAGTAATATGGTATGAAAAACGAGCTTCGAGTTTTCTAAAATGCTTTTCGGGAATTTAAAGAGAGCTGTTTTGACCACTTACAATGAATTCGGCAAACCCGCAATACTCTATACATTCCCTACACGTTTCTGCTTTTCCTGCTTTGCTTAGAACTGGGTTTCCATCTGAGCTCTTGATATTCATGCAACTGGTTCTGTTTTCTCCAAAGGTCTCTTTAATTTTCCTGTAGGCAGTGTCTATATTACCCCTAGTGAGATAAGCTTCTACATCCTTACATTTGTCCTCTAGCCATCCCTGCCGGCCGCGGTGGTCTAGCGGTTCAGGCGCTCAGTCCGGAATCGTGCGACTGCTACGGTCGCAGGTTCGAATCCTGCCTCGGGCATGGATGTGTGTGATGTCCTTAGGTTAGTTAGGTTTAAGTAGTTCTAAGTTCTAGGCGACTGATGACCACAGAAGTTAAGTCCCATAGTGCTCACAGCCAGCCAGCTAGCCAGCCAGCCATCCCTGCTTAGCCATTTTGCACTTCCTGTCGATGTCATTTTTGAGACGTTTGTATTCCTTTTTGCATGCTTCAATTACTGCACTTTTATATTTTCTCCTTTCATCAATTAAATTCAATATCTCTTCTGTTACCTCGTCTTTTTACCTACTTGATCCTCTGCTACCTTCACTATTTCGTCTCTCAAAGCTACCTATTCTTCTTCTACTGTATTTCTTTTCCCCATTCTTGTCAATCTTTCCCTAATGCTCTCCCTGAAGCTCTCTACAACCTCTGGTTATTTCAGTTTATCCAGGTCCCATCTCCTCAAATTCCCACCTTTTTGCAGTTTCTTCAGTTTTAATCCACAGATCATAACCAATAGATTGTGGTCAGAGTCCACATCTGCTCCTGGAAAAGTCTTACAATTCAAAACCTGGTTCCTGAATCTCTGTATTGGCATTATAGAATCTATCTGAAACCTGTCAGTATCTCCAGGCTTCTTCCATGTATACAACCTTGTTTTATGATTCTTGAACCAAGTGTTAGCTATGATTAATTTATGCACTGTGCAATATTCTACCAGGCGGCTTCCTCTTTCATTTCTTCCCCCCAATCCATATTCACCTTCTACGTTTCCTTCTCTCCCTTTTCCTTCTATCGAATTCCAGTCACCCATGACTATTGAAGTTTCGTCTCGCGTCACTATCTGAATAATTTCTTCTACATCTATATCTACATCTACATGATTACTCTACAATTCACATTTAAGTGGTTGGCAGAGGGTTCATCGAACCACAATCATACTACCTCCCCACCATTCCACTCCCGAACAGCGCGTGGGAAAAACGAACACCTAAACCTTTCTGTTCGAGCTCAGATTTCTCTTATTTTTTTTGATGATCATTCCTACCTATGTAGGTTGGGCTCAACAAAATATTTTCGCATTCGGAAGAGAAAGTTGGTGACTGAAATTTCGTAAACAGATGTCGCCGCGACGAAAAACGTCTTTGCTTTAATGACTTCCATCCTAACTCGCGTATCATATCTGCCACACTCTCTCCCCTATTACGCGATAACACAAAACGAGCTGCCCTTTTTTGCACCCTTTCGATGTCCTCGGTCAATCCCATCTGGTAAGGATCCCACACCGCGCAGCAATATTCTAACAGAGGACGAACGAGTGTAGTGTAAGCCGTCTCTTTAGTAGCCCCACACACGAAAAGAAAACACCACGAACCCATCCAGACACACGAAACCAAAACATGACAACACACACAGACAAGGCCTGGGTAAAACTAAGGCCAGACACACCAAGGGCAACATATGCGGAAGTGGTCTCTCCCCCGAGGAACCACGAAAGCATTGCCCAACCACCACAACATCAGACACCAAAACAAGAACAACACCGGGAAATACACAGCAACAACGACCAGGTCCACCTTGACGGAGAAGGCCCTAGGAAACCCCAGACACACTTCCCCCCCATGGATCAGTTGTTAGGTGTAATGGTGCAGACCATGAACCTCGTCATGGAAATGATGAAGGAATTCAGGGAAGCCCAAAAGCAGAACACACAGATCCTCGCTGCCCTTCAGGCAACAGTCCAGCAGTCGCTCCCCTCTGCGACTTCCTCAGTAGTATCAAAACCCCATCATGGATAGACGACCAAACATCCAAGGCCTGACAATGTGCGTCTTTAACGCAGACGGCATTGTTAATCAAGAGGTCGAGTTCAGAGAACTCATGAAGGAGTTCTCCATCGACATATGCATGATGGGGGAAACCCACCTAAAACCGGGAATAAAAGCGACAATCCCCAACTATGTTAGCTATCGCAAAGACAGGCCAACCCAAGGTGGAGGGGTGGCCATATACATAAAAAGAGGGATCCCCCACCACCAGGTATTCTTACCAGCTACCAACAAAATTGAAGCAGTGGCGGTGGAAGTAACCACTGCCACTGGACCCCTAACAATTGTTGCAGTCTACCGACCCCCACATGACAGGATAGATGAGGGAGACATAGCTGCTCTAGGGCAAATTGAAGGCAAACTCGTAATAGGGGGAGACTTCAATGCCAAACACCCTGACTGGAATTCTAGAGTAACCTCCAGAGCAGGCGCCAAACTGCAACAACTAGCGCGCACCCACCACTTCGAAACATGGGGTCCAGTCGAGCCCACACATTTTCCGAAAAACGGAAGCAGGCCCGATGTGTTAGACATAGCTCTCACTAGGAGGATCGCAGGATTTGTGACCGCAAGGACAATCAACAGAATGTCCTCCGACCACAACCCAGTGATTCTAGAAGTCGATGTGGGAGAATGGGTAGCACTCCCACGGTACCAGACGTCTTACAAACGCACAGACTGGGAGAGATACCAAGAAACTGTCGCCTCTGATATCGCTCGCGCTCCGCCACCTACTGCCGAAACAGTAGAACAAGCGCTACAAGACCTAACAGGCACCATCTTGCAGGCAGCGGAAGAAGCCACCCCTCCACAAAGGGATGGCCCGCCGCCGCAAATACAGCTCCCGGAACACTTGCTAGCTCAAATTCGACATAAGAACAGAGTGGCAAAAGAGTGGAAGATCACCAGAAATCAGGCCACCAGGAGGCTGCTCAATCGTCTACAGAGAGAACTGAAGGTAGCGTTCAATGAGCACAGAAACCAGCAATGGCAAAACCGCCTCGCAGCTCTCAAAGTAGACGATCATACACTTTGGCAAGCAACCAAACAATTCACAAAAAGACGCGCTAGGATGCCGCCACTGCACGGCGAGCGGGGACTGGTCTACAGCCATGCTGGAAAGGCCAACGCCCTCGCCGACTCCTTCGAGAAGCAGTTCCAAGCGGCAGAACCCCAGGATGACGAGCATGAAAGAGTGGTCCGTCGTCAGCTGGCTGTCTTCCTCAATGCCGAGGAGGACCCAGAGGACGAACCCATACATTTTGCCCCCGAGGACGTGGCAAGAGTAATCAGGTCTCTCCCTACAAAAAAGGCGCCAGGGCACGACAGTGTCACAAACCAGTTAGTCAAAAAACTCCCACCCACAGCTATCACACACCTCGCGAACGTCCTCAACGAGATTACTCGTTCCCGCGAGTTCCCAGCTTGCTGGAAACATGCGGAAGTGGTCGCGATACACAAACCAGGAAAAGACCCTCTATTCCCGCAGCACTACAGGCCGATTAGCCTCTTGTCAACACTCAGCAAGATCTATGAGCGCCTCCTGCTGAAACCCATACAAGAACATATTAACAGAGAGCAAATTCTGGCGGATTTCCAATTTGGATTCCGGCAGAACCACTCTGCCCCACAACAGGTCATGAGAATGGTTGAAGCAGCCACAGAGGGCTTCAACCACAGAGGCTACTGCGGGATAGTGCTACTAGACGTAGCCAAAGCCTTTGATTCAGTATGGCATAGAGGGCTACTCTACAAGTTGTACTCACAAGGGTTTCCAGGGAGCATAGTTCAGCTAATCAAGAGCTACCTCGCGAATAGGACTTTCTCTGTCAAAGTAGAAACTGCCACCTCCACCAGAAGGCGTATTCGTGCCGGGGTGCCACAGGGATCGGTCCTGGGGCCCGTATTGTACAGCTTGTACACTGCGGACACTCCAACGGCCCCCCTGGTGCACACTGCGCAGTACGCAGACGACACAGCCTTCTACACGAGAAATGCGAACAAGGACCTGGTCATTCGTAAGCTACAAAGGGTTTTAGACGACACAGAAACCTGGGCCCGTCGCTGGCGCATCACCATCAATTCGGAGAAGACGCAGGCAATGCTGATTACCCGCAGGCTCGGAAGGCGCGAACCTCCTCAACGTCCCCCCCCCCTCCACCTCCACCTAAATGGAACCCAACTCCCCTGGCGCAGAACCGCCAAATACCTTGGCGTAACCTTGGACTCTCGTCTTACGTGGAAACCCCACATAGACGAGGTCCACAGGAAGGTCTGCGCCAGAATGTCCATCCTATACCCTATCCTGAACATAAACAGCTCCCTTCCCTGCCCAGTAGCAGTAAATGTTTACCAGGCCCTGATCCGGCCAGTAATGGAGTATGCGTGCTCTGTCTGGGGATACGCTGCAAAGCAGCACCTGGACAAACTCCAGAGGCTGCAGAACCGCGCCCTCAGAAGGGCACTGCACCTACTCTTGGATTCCCCACAGACGACTTGCACGCCGCAGCCGAAATCCCACTCCTGAGAGAGCGTTTCCAGGATCTGGCAAGGGCCTTCTATGAAGGTTCTTCCAGATCCGGAAATGCACTGATCCACTCCCTAGGTCGGTATGACATGTCCCGCGATAAACACAAGCGCCCTATGACGACACCGAGCGAGGTGGCGCAGTGGTTAGCACACTGGACTCGCATTCGGGAGGACGACGGTTCAATCCCGTCTCCGGCCATCCTGATTTAGGTTTTCCGTGATTTCCCTAAATCGCTTCAGGCAAATGCCGGGATGGTTCCTTTGAAAGGGCACGGCCGATTTCCTTCCCCATCCTTCCCTCACCCGAGCTTGCGCTCCGTCTCTAATGACCTCGTTGTCGACGGGACGTTAAACGCTAATATCCTCCTCCTCCTCCTATGACGATCTTCGACGATTAAGTCGAAGAGAAAATCCCAATACCCAATCCCTAATCCAGTTCCTTCCCATATATCACCAATCATCTCGCCTACCTCAGGCAAGTACCAGAAACACTCACAAAAATTCATCACTTATCACAGACACCAAAAACATATAGAAAAATCACACACACATGTACACAGGGGAGTAAAAGCCAAAAGGCTGCAAACTCCCCCTCACACTTCCCCAAAGAGGGGAAAGTATTAGATGAAAGCAGGGCAGGCAGGAGCGGCCGAAGCCAGTTCCCCCTGAGCAGCCATAGCGTACGGATCTCCGTACCGGCACGTTTACAGGACCTCAGTCCGTCAGTTCACCTGATGATGACGACATGTATGATCGCCGAAATATTGTGCCCGTTGGACACTGTAGACCGGAAGTACACCCGTGGATATTTTGATTGTTTGTAGGTTGTTTTTACCACACTTCTGTAATTTTAGACTCTTGGATAAATCTAATAAGATTTATGTATGTAACTTATTTTTGTTTGGGATAAAAAGTTTTGATTTTAATCGTCTCGAGTGACGTTTATCATAGTAAACCATTTTCAATTACTTATGTTTGCTAAATTAGTGAAAACATTTTTAGGAGGATCTGGTTTGGTTAAATAATTCTTTTAATGGAACTGAAGGATATTTTGTAAATATTTAAATCTGTTCTGGAAAATGGAATATGCAACTGCTGTCGGTCAATACAGTACAGAATATAAGCTGCTTGAGTAAACACTCCTATAGGGAAGCGAAGTCTGGTAAATAGGGTGAAAAAGTAAAAATGCCATGTAGTGTGGACAAAGTGTAGTATGAGTTAAGAGCTTCTTCTTTCAGACGTATATTTTTAGAGTAATATGGTATGAAAAACGAGCTTCGAGTTTTCTAAAATGCTTTTCGGGAATTTAAAGAGAGCTGTTTTGACCACTTACAATGAATTCGGCAAACCCGCAATACTCGTCGTGGGAAAATTGAAATTGGTATAACTGGGGTCATATTCGGTTGAAACACACTAATACGATATTGCACTGCCAGTGTTATTCTGATGACGAGGCCCTGCGGCGACCACAGCTGTTACGAAGCACATAAGATGGATTCGGGATTGCGAATAGTGACTACCATCAGACCCAAACGACATATGGACACCATATGGAAGTTTGCATCTAGCCATGAGTCGTGCAGTGATAGCTACATGGTAAGGCGACGGCTCGCGATAAACGGGAAATCCGGGTTCGAGTCCCGGTCCGGCACAAATTTTCATTGTCATCATTCCATTCTACAGCTGATGGTAGTCATTATTCGCAGTTGCGAATCCATCTGATATGAAACACACTAAGGTTGCAGAAACTAGATTTTCAGAGCCTTACTTTGGTGGGCGTTGCTGTATAATAGTCTTCAGGTTCTTAAGTGCAAAAGATCTCGATTTTTAGAGATGATTCTGCTAGCTACAGAAAACTTGTATTATCTATGACTATATTTTGGCTCGAACCGAAAATATGCAGTATCAGTTGAAAGAAGTTGCAGAGAAAACCGTCCATGCCTAAAAATAAATCAATAAGTCCCATAAACGCCAAAATGGGAAAAAGGACACACAAAATACACGATTTTATGGCCTAAAGGGATCAAAAATGAGTTGAAAAATGATTTTTCATCGACTTGTGAGCGCTACTCTTAATAATACAATGAAAGCGTCCGGAATAAACTACTACGTAGAGAAGCAAAGCGGGAAAACGGACAGGAAAGCTAGATTCGTTTAGACTGCGTGGGTTGTGCGTAGCTTGTGTTGGATGGGAGTAAAGCCTGCATGGGTACTAGACATGCATTGTCAGGTTAACGGCGGAATATGTTCGCCTCTGTGTGTCACACGCTGTTCTGTGCGAACAATTTTCCATAAGCAGTTACATCACGGAGCATGGAAGTAACGTGATGTCCAAAAGTCGTTTCCGACGATCCTCGCATGGCAAGAAGATTATTCAGAATTGTATGGAAAAATTCTGTAGAATGATGGCGGCGTCACTGTCCCGCCGAGATAATTTGTCCTTTTAGGACAATTATCTGAGCAAGCACCCACGCCAGCAAAAGCTTGCTCGGCACGTGTTGATAACAGGATTTGTTTTAACCGGCTGTACCCGAATTTTAATATATAAGGAGGGTGATTTGGAGCACAGCACATCATATCCTCTGAACCGATAACGTCGACATCTACGAGCAGCAGGAGCAACACCACATTTGTAAGTACATTTCTGAATAATGGAGACGCTATATAATTTGGCCAAAATAGCAGTATATGGTCAACTGGAAAATGCATTAGATGCTTTAAAATTAGAATTGCCATCTACTGTTGAAGATGATATACTGTTAACATATAGAGTATCAAAAATGAATTATATCCTTACCAATTATAGATTGCCAGAATGTTATATTTTTGCTAGTAGTATAAATGTTCCAATGATACCTGATATTGTAGCCGCCATCGCGACCTTGGGACGCAGGGGGTCCCAATTTTTTTATCAGTTGCTGACCCTTATGAATCGAAAACATGACTGCGTCGTTTCATGATTCGAGGGTCAGCAACTGATGGAGATCTGCTTCATGCAGGGCGGTTCGTTAATTGGCATAATAGCCATTACTGGGCAGAAGGCGATCCCAAATAGGAAAAAGAAAGTGCAAGCCGAAAGTGAAAGAGTGGTGTGGATCAACTTTCTTCCCGCATTATTGAACGCTGTCTGTTAAGATCCACTATGGACGCTCCAAGATACCTGGGAATGTTGAACGGGACGAGGCACATCAACTGTTATTTATGCAAGTTGGAGCTGCTTCTCATTATGCCTTGTCTGTAAGACAATCGCTTAATGAGTCCTTCGCACACCTCCATACATGTCGCCGAGGTCCCATAGAGTGGCCAGCGCGAAGTCCACACCTCGTCATCCCATGCGAGTTTTGTTACTGGGTTGGGCTAAAGAAAAAGTATATCCCAATGCAGTCTTCATGGTTAGCAGGGACATCCCACGTCACGTTTTGGCGCCTACCAGACGAGAAACATTAGACTGCGGATAGTATTCGCAAGTACTAAGCACAGAATGCTACTACCGTCCCATGCAATGGACGTACCTTAGGCAGAAAATACCTAAGTGCAACTTTATGGCTTCTCTGAGGCCTCTCTCGATAGCCCGAATGTGAAATGATGGGCGATATGTCTGTTTGGAAAAAGCTCCGAATACAATCTTGCAGCAGCTGTTTCATTTCAATCCGCTTTGCCATACTCAAGCACCACGTTGTTCATTTCTACCGCTGTGTACTGTTAAATGTCGCACTGCTGTCAACAAAGTTACTACATTGACAGACCACACCAGGACCGCAGTAGGGTGCGCACAAGGGGTGTGTGGAGGAATGTAGCGCATGTGCAAGAATGTTGTTAGGCTCCATCTGCAGTACACTGAGGCCAAATAGTTGCACACCTTCTTTATTTCACACTAAATCAAACTAGAACAAACCATTCGTTCTCAGACTCCGAATTTCTCCAGCACTCAATCCGCGCTTTTCCGAATATGATTTACTTCTTGAAAACCGATGAGTTAGGTTTCCCGCACACCATGCTAAGCGTTGTCAGTGTTTTTTTTTTAATTATTTTTTTTTTATTTTTGTGGGACATCCCGTATAAGTACACTCCTGGAAATTGAAATAAGAACACCGTGAATTCATTGTCCCAGGAAGGGGAAACTTTATTGACACATTCCTGGGGTCAGATACATCACATGATCACACTGACAGAACCACAGGCACATAGACACAGGCAACAGAGCATGCACAATGTCGGCACTAGTACAGTGTATATCCACCTTTCGCAGCAATGGAGGCTGCTATTCTCCCATGGAGACGATCGTAGAGATGCTGGATGTAGTCCTGTAGAACGGCTTGCCATGCCATTTCCACCTGGCGCCTCAGTTGGACCAGCGTTCGTGCTGGACGTCCAGACCGCGTGAGACGACGCTTCATCCAGTCCCAAACATGCTCAATGGGGGACAGATCCGGAGATCTTGCTGGCCAGGGTAGTTGACTTACACCTTCTAGAGCACGTTGGGTGACACGGGATACATGCGGACGTGCATTGTCCTGTTGGAACAGCAGGTTCCCTTGCCGGTCTAGGAATGGTAGAACGATGGGTTCGATGACGGTTTTGATGTACCGTGCACTATTCAGTGTCCCCTCGACGATCACCAGTGGTGTACGGCCAGTGTAGGAGATCGCTCCCCACACCATGATGCAGGGTGTTGGCCCTGTGTGCCTCGGTCGTATGCAGTCCTGATTGTGGCGCTCACCTGCACGGCGCCAAACACGCATACGACCATCATTGGCACCAAGGCAGAAGCGACTCTCATCGCTGAAGACGACACGTCTCCATTCGGCCCTCCATTCACGCCTGTCGCGACACCACTGGAGGCGGGCTGCACGATGTTGGGGCGTGAGCGGAAGACAGCCTAACGGTGTGCGGGACCGTAGCCCAGCTTCATGGAGACGGTTGCGAATGGTCCTCGCCGGCACCCCAGGAGCAACAGTGTCCCTAATTTGCTGGGAAGTGGCGGTGCGGTCCCCTACGGCACTGCGTAGGATCCTACGGTCTTGGCGTGCATCCGTGCGTCGCTGCGGTCCGGTCCCAGGTCGACGGGCACGTGCACCTTCCGCCGACCACTGGCGACAACATCGATGTACTGTGGAGACCTCACGCCCCACGTGTTGAGCAATTCGGCGGTACGTCCACCCGGCCTCCCGCATGCCCACTATACGCCCTCGCTCAAAGTCCGTCAACTGCACATACGGTTCACGTCCACGCTGTCGCGGCATGCTACCAGTGTTAAAGACTGCGATGGAGCTCCGTATGCCACGGCAAACTGGCTGACACTGACGGCGGCGGTGCACAAATGCTGTGCAGCTAGCGCCATTCGACGGCCAACACCGCGGTTCCTGGTGTGTCCGCTGTGCCGTGCGTGTGATCATTGCTTGTACAGCCCTCTCGCAGTGTCCGGAGCAAGTATGGTGGGTCTGACACACCGGTGTCAATGTGTTCTTTTTTCCATTTCCAGGAGTGTATAAACTGTGTATGTACAGTGGAGGATTTAATTAGGGGGTGATGATATGACCTAATTTGTTTGTTTGCGTGCGTGCGTGCCTGTGTGTGTGTGTGTGTGTGTGTGTGTGTGTGTGTGTGTGTGTGTGTGTTTCGTTCAGACTATGGTGACAGATACGGATGAAGTCAACCAGGTGCAGAAATACGGCCACTAACTCTGCGTCTGGCACCAGCCTTAGGTGGTTCTACATCCTGTTCCATTGAGCACAGTTGTCAGAGGAAAACGGTGAATTAAACGTATGAACGGCAGTGAGTCCGAGACCAATTCTCGGTTGACTGCCAGCCCCAGTTCAGCAAATCTGGCAAGGCAGGTTCGAGCCTCGCCTTTACGGTCCTGGAAACTAATATCGAGTCTGCGAGGGCCGGGCCTTTTAAGCAGATTATCTGCGCCAAGTTGCGGAGTTCGCGTGCGGCTGCGCCCTCTGCGCCGCTACTTTGCGGAAGTTGGCGGCAGAATCACGCGAAAGAAGCGGCCGATTCCAGGCCTGCGCAGCCGCCTGGCCTGGTTTTCTGCCTGTCCGGAGCTCAAGTTCGTTAAAATTTTGTTCCTGGCAGAGAGAGCCGGCGCTTACTGACATATTGAGAGTGAAAGGTACTGAGCGGCGAAGAAAGGCTGCTCAAAGTATAATTTTAACTGGAGTAATGAGGCCAGTTTTCCGTAAACAAATTCCGTCCCGCTTCCTGTTGACCTGCCAGCAAGACAAACGTTTGTTCTATAATTTCTTGCTCGCATGAATGTGGACAATGAATGCCTAGGAAATATTCTGTAGACAGATGAAGCCCTTTTTTCATCTCCAAGGACATGTCAGTACGAAGAACTGCAGAATATGGGCAACGAAAAATCCGCACGCACATCAAACGGTAAGAGCCTACGGAATATCAGACCAGCTGTGTGGCTGGATTGAAGAGTTTTTAGCAAACAGAACACAGCATGTTGTTATCAACGGAGAGACGTCTACAGACGTTAAAGTAACCTCTGGTGTGCCACAGGGGAGTGTTATGGGACCATTGCTTTTCACAATATATATAAATGACCTAGTAGATAGTGTCGGAAGTTCCATGCGGCTTTTCGCGGATGATGCTGTAGTATACAGAGAAGTTGCAGCATTAGAAAATTGTAGCGAAATGCAGGAAGATCTGCAGCGGATAGGCACTTGGTGCAGGGAGTGGCAACTGACCCTTAAAATAGACAAATGTAATCTATTGCGAATACATAGAAAGAAGGATCCTTTATTGTATGATTATATGATAGCGGAACAAACACTGGTAGCAGTTACTTCTGTAAAATATCTGGGAGTATGCGTGCGGAACGATTTGAAGTGGAATGATCATATAAAATTAATTGTTGGTAAGGCGGGTACCAGGTTGAGATTCATTGGGAGAGTCCTTAGAAAATGTAGTCCATCAACAAAGGAGGTGGCTTACAAAACACTCGTTCGACCTATAATTGAGTATTGCTCATCAGTGTGGGATCCGTACCAGATCGGGTTGACGGAGGAGATAGAGAAGATTCAAAGAAGAGCGGCGCGTTTCGTCACAGGGTTATTTGGTAACCGTGATAGCGTTACGGAGATGTTTAGCAAACTCAAGTGGCAGACTCTGCAAGAGAGGCGCTGTGCATCGCGGTCTAGCTTGCTCGCCAGGTTTCGAGAGGGTGCGTTTCTGGATGAGGTATCGAATATATTGCTTCCCCCTACTTATACCTCCCGAGCAGATCACGAATGTAAAATTAGAGAGATTAGAGCGCGCACGGAGGCTTTCAGACAGTCGTTCTTCACGCGAACCATACGCGACTGGAACAGGAAAGGGAGGTAATGACAGTGGCACGTAAAGTGCCCTCCGCCACACACCGTTGGGTGGCTTGCGGAGTATAAATGTAGATGTAGATGTACCAATTTATTCCGAAAAATCGACTGGGTAGTACAGGTTGACGACATAATTTATCGTAGGACCGTATTTCTTTGATGAGATAAATCCTGCGGGTCTTGTTGCCTGCACCGTCACTGGTAAACTCTATGAGAGTCTTATGCGCACGGACGTCACTCCAACCCTTCAACAGCTCGGCGCTCCTCCGCACATTGTACAGCCAGTTAATCGGCTGCTGCAGAGGCATTTCGGAAATGCTACAATTATCAGCCGTCATTTCCCTACAGCCTGTACGGACTTCTGGCTGTGGAGTTTTCAGTGCTCCAATTACGAACGCAGCTGCACTGAAGGCACTCACTGTGCAACGCATTCTGAACGTGACCCCGAGACACTTCCATCTATTGTGGAACACGCTGTTTCTAAATTTCAGCATTTTGGCAGAAAACAGCAGATAGCTTATTGAAGCTGTCTTGCGCCAGTCCACAACAATTAGAAACCGACGTCGTTTTGCTTTTTGACCTCAGGACAACTAAAATTGCCGGCCGATGTGGCCGAGCGGTTCTAGGCGCTTCAGTCCAGGTTCGAATCCTGCCTTGGGCATGGATGTGTGTGATGTCCTTAGGTTAGTTATGTTTACGTAGTTCTAAGTTCTAGGGGACTGATGACCTAAGATGTTGTCCCACAGTGTTCAGAGCCATTTGAACCATTTTGACAATTAAAAACCCAATTTTTCCCTTCCAGTGCAGTACGACCTTACAGTGCCACAACTACTGACCGCCTAACCTGTGCACTCATGCACATTGCGTAGTCTGGATGGCGTAACTCAAACCACAGCCGTTCTTTTGCTGCTCATCTCTCATGTGTAACCGAGCCCATTTACGTTAACACGCTTTCCGCGCTATCTATTGCTAAAATTTTCGTTACTTTTTTGGTCCATGATTTTTCGGCTGCGTCTCTAGTCTGTAACGTCCTGTTAAAAGAAAATAGCTCTGAGCACTATGGAACTTAACTTCTGAGGTCATCGGTCACTTAGAACTTAGAACTACTTAAATCTAACTAACCTAAGGACATCACACACATCCATGCCCGAGGCAGGATTCGAACCTGCGACCGTAGCGGTCGCGCGTTTCCAGACTGTAGCGCCTAGAACAGCTCGGCCACTCCGGCCGGCGTGCTGTTCAAATTTGACATCATTCTGAGCAGAGGTTCTCTTTCTACAGTCTTTTGAAGCTGAAACTTTAATTATGGACACGCTGTACTGTTGGTAAAACATAGGTATACCATATTATAGGTTCATACATTTATACTTAATCGCAAATACATCAGCCGAAATAAAAATTCCACAACAGACGAGGGAAAAAACTGTGAAATCTCAAGGATGAAAAAACGTTCTCTCCATCAGGCCTCAAAGACTATGGGTGGAACACAGCCCACATCGAGCTACGAATTCTGCATTCCAGTTGACATGATGCACAATTATGTGATAAACTGGAGAGACGAGGATTACTTACATGCAATCGTAGCTGCTCAAAGTTGATTTTACTTACCAGTTTGTGGAAGGCTTCTGGAGGTTTCCCACTTTCATCTGGTCGTTTACTGGCCTGGGCGACAATTTAGCTAACCAACACAAAAAATCTGGCTTTCAAAACGCATTTTCTTAAAATTCAGTTATGCTAGTCGACACGAGAGTGACAGCGAAAGCAATACAATAAACCCACTAACGTGAAAAAATGTGAATTTGTATAAGCAAACAAAATGCTATACATCACACTGAAGTAGAATAAGTCTTTTTTAAAGTTTATTCTCTGTTTGTCTACTTCAAGCGGTATTAATGGGGCATTTTTGTTGATATCCACAACGATTTTCTTAATCATTCTAATTGCTTTTTATTTCTCAGATTTTCATTTTACAGTTCCAACGAAACATTATAACATTATGGGAGTATGAATAAATTATTTTTATGAATAGTCTCCAGCTCTATCGTATAACTCGTTGGATCCCCTGGATTTAATCATATGAATACGTAATTTCAGATTGTTGACTCGAAAAGGTGGCATGCATTTTCACATTAGTAACGTAAATAGATATACTTGCCATACAGTATAATGATAATGTTCGGTATGTTAATCTTTTTACTCACTTTCTCAGTTTTGTGGTTTGATTTAATGTGAAACAAACGATCGACATAAATCTCTGACAGTTACGTCAGTTATATGAATGTCTCTCAATTGTTTGGTGACTTTATAAATTCCTTTTTACGCATATACTGTCACCTGTGAGAAATGTTTTTCGTCGAAAAATAGTCATCATTTGTTCATTTTTTAATTAATGTAGCTTCAGCATACGAATCATCCTTGCAGATACTATCAACGCATACAATGTCTTGAGTACCACTGTTTTTTTTCGCATTCCAACACCGCTGACTGTTTCACTATCAGATAAATGCCTATTCAAAACATGGAAGAAGAACTGAACTAAAAACTACTTACTGGTACTCAATAAAAAGGAAATATCGGAAAGACAATAAGAGTGACGGCATACGATAACAGAGTGCAGTCCAAAATAAAGAGTTAACAATGTCAAAGCGATCGAGTGTTTTCGCTCAAAATTGAATGCGCAGATGATCAGGCAGGCAACTCCAATTGTTGCACCCAGAATCCAGAGGGACTCGAACATGGTTACATACTGTTTGAAGAGATGGCTACGGATAGGGTTTACTGTGGAAATGAAGTAGCAGTGCGTGAATATGAACAGCACTTCACTATGCTCGTAAAATCCTATACCTGCTACTTTTCAGAGACTGCACAATGTAAATAGGTTTCCGTGCACGTATATGATGTGTACGTACTTATTAATGTAATTTTATGCACAATACATTTACCTCCCACCCAAAAGAGAAACGTTCTAATAAGTGTTTTGGATTGAAATTATTTTTAATCAAGAGACATCAAACCTTTTCAGTAAAAGGATATGCAAACCGTGGCTAAAATCTGGCAAAGTTATTTTCTTCTTCACGTATCCCAAAGGCAGTTTTACCCTGAACGTTATATTCTATCGATAAAGCAGCCTAATTTGTCACATGTTAAGTATTTCTGGAACACTTTTATCCACAGCAAATTATTAATCGATTTCAAGAAAATTTCAAATGTGTGTGAAATCTTATGTGACTTAACTGCTAAGGTCATCAGTCCCTAAGCTTACACACTACTTAACCTAAATTATCCTAAGGACAAACACAAACACCCATGCTCGAGGGAGGACTCGAACCTCCGCCGGGACCAGCCGCACAGTCCATGACTGCAGCGCTTTAGACCGCTCGGCTAATCGGTTTCAAATGATGAAAAGCAGAATTAGTCTATTGAGGACATAATTGAATGAATATACATAATACTTATTTTAACTTTTGCTTAGGCCTGAGATCATATACTCACTGGGTAGTGCTAACCTACGTGAGTGCGTGTACCTCAGTTGTGTACCACTGCTTTAGTTCAACTAATGAAGGTACTATACACTTGTTTCTGTAAGAAGAATGAAACTATAGCTGAGCCAACTAAAACAATAGGAGTAGATTCAGTTGAAAGGACGAATAAGTTGCTCAACCGGCAATAAAACTAGAGACTGATTTCACTTGAAAGGAAAGAATGAGTAATTCAGTCAGTACGGAAAACTACAACGTATTGTGTCGACTGTTTTTGTTCGGTTGTTCCCACAGACTGGTTTCACTCGAAAGAAATGAAAGAACAAAAACGCAAGCGATGCGTAAAACGTCTCCCATAACTGGCTTCCCTCAAAAGATTGAATGAGTGATTCAAACATTACGTGGAACTACAACCGAACCAGTCGATTGTTTTCTAGCAACCCACTGAATCGTCTGTTTTCATTCGGTAGTTCCTATCGCCGGTCATCAGCAAATTTGTTCCCAATCAAGACACACAGAGCGTAACGTCGACATTTCCATTGTTGTACAGAAATTTCCAGTGCAACCCAGATACAAAGACAAGTGGGGGGCAAGAAATCAAGCGAAATGCAATAACTACGTAGCGAGCTACCGGAGACTGCGGGTCCTTTATAGGAAAATACTCAGAAGGTCCCCTGAACAATGTCCGATATTTTGTTGTCGGAGCTCGGGTTCACACTTAATATGAAGATAGGATAATAACTTCGTTATTATCGACATTGCGGTACAGAGCTGAACGCTTTTCGCAAATTAGGAAGAGAACTTTTTTACGTGCATTTACCATTTGTAAGATATGATGTGTGAATGACGGAAGCTGCCTTCTGCACGAATGGTTTTTCTTGAATCCATACTATTGCTTTCAGAAATGAAGTGCGCTCTTTTCCAATCTACATCTACATCTGCATGGTTACTCTGCAATTCACACTTAAGTGCCTGGTAGAGGGTTCATCGAGCCATTTTCATACTACAACTCTACCATTCCACTCTCGAATGGCGCGTGGGAAAAAGGAACACCTAAATCTTTCCGTTCGAGCTCTGATTTCTCTTATTTTATTATGATGTTCATTTCTCCCTACGTAGGTGAGTGTCAAAAAAATATTTTCGAATTCGGAAGAGAAAGTTGGTGATTGAAATTTCATAAATAGATCTCGCCGCAAAGAAAACCGCCTTTGTTTCAGTGACTACCACCCCAACTCGTGTATCATATCAGTGACATTCTCATCCCTCCTGTGGGACTATTCGCTGTGCAAGAAATCTGTATGCACAGGACGTGTAAAACCAAGAGTCAGAAACTTTAGAGATTTCGTTCTTGACACCGAAATGAAGACGATCGTGTGAAACCCAGCTCGCGCTATTCGTCCACGAGACTCAGAGGGCCATAGACACAGGTAGGTGCCGTGTTTCTTGTCTTCCGCAAGGCGTTTGAGACAGTTCCACACAGTCGTTTAATGAACAAAGTAAGAGCATATGTGTGGTGTCACCGCCAACTCCACACTTGCTAGGTGGTAGCCTTTAAATCGGCCGCGGTCCGCTAGTATACGACGGACCCGCGTGTCGCCACTGTCAGTGATTGCAGACCGAGCGCCGCCACACGGCAGGTCTAGAGACACTTCCTAGCACTCGCCCCAGATGTACAGCCGACTTTGCTAGAGATGGAACTGACAAATTATGCTCTCATTTGCCGAGACGATAGTTAGCATAGCCTTCAGCTACGTCATTTGCTACGACCTAGCAAGGCGCCAATATCAATTGTTATTAATCTTGTGATGCATGTACTGTCAAGAGAGGTGTTCACCAATTGTGGATTAAAGTTAAGTATTCTACCAGTTACCTCCTTTTCTTACTAGACTCAACTCATATAACTGTTCCAGAACTACGCCAGCCTGCGTGAGCTTAAACGCGTGCCTTTCGGCTACCAGTCATAGTGGATTGGCTGTCGGGCCAGTCCACTACATTATGGACTATCAGACCAATTATGTGATTGGATTGAAGAGTTCCTAGATAACAGAACGCTGCATGTCATTCTCAATGGAGAGAAGTCTTCCGAAGTAAGAGAGGTTTCAGGTGTGTCGCTGTGGAGTGTCGTAGGACCATTGCTATTCACAATATATATATATAAATGACCTTGAGGATAACATCGGAAGTTCACTGAGGCTTTTTACGGATGATGCTGTAGTATATCGAGAGGTTGTTACAACGGAAAATTGTACTGAAATGCAGGAGGATCTGCAACAAATTGACGCATGGTGCAGGGAATGGCAATTGAATCTCACTGTAGATAAGTGTAATGTGCTGCGAATACAGAGGAAGAAAGATCATTTATCATGTAGCTATAATATAGCAGGTCAGCAACTGGAAGCAGTTAATTCAATAAATTATCTGGGAGTAGGCATTAGGAGTGATTTAAAATGGAATGACCATATAAAATTAATCGTCGGTAAAGCAGATGTCACACTGTGATTCATTGGAAGAATCCTAAGGAAATGTAGTCCGAAAACAAAGGAAGTAGGTTACAGTACACTTGTTCGCCCACTGCTTGAATACTGCTCACTGGTGTGGGATTCATACTAGATAGGGTTGATAGAGAAGATAGAGAAGATCCAACGGAGAGCAGCGCGCTTCGTCACAGGATCATTTAGTAATCGCGAAAGCGTTACGGAGATGATAGATAAACTCCAGTGGATGACTCTGCAGGAGAGACGCTCAGTAGCTCGGTAGTACGGGCTTTTGTTGAAGTTTCGAGAACATACCTTCACCGAGGAGTCAACCAGTATATTGCTCCCTCCTAGGTATATCTCGCGAAGAAACCACGAGAATGAAATCAGAGAGATTAGAGCCGACACAGAGGCATACCGACAATCTTTCTTTCCACGAACAATACGAGACTGGAATAGAAGGAAAAACCGATAGAGGTACTCAAGGTACCCTCCGCCCCACACTGTCAGGTGGCTTGCGGAGTGTGGATGTAGATGTAGATGTAGATATAGAAACGTTACAAGAAGTTCATATCAAGGAGGGTCCGAAACCTTTTGTTAGGGTGTATGAAACGATTTATTTTTCACGGCACAAAAATGACACATTTACCACATGCTTTTTCCCTTACAGAAATTGCTCAAGTGACCGACTCATAACCCCTGTCTTAAGACTACAATAACAAAGCAAAAGAATTAAGGCAATAATGCTGCGCTTAACGGTGAGTCCACTAGTATTCATTCATTGAAGGCCAACCTGCGTAGCCGAGGGCAGCATTAAAACAAGTTTCTGATCAAAGCACAACTAAAAACAGGCTGCCCTATAACATAAAGTATCCCCCTAATTAAGACAGGGTACAGAGCACCGTTTGATAATCGGTAACAACTTGGAATTCAAACTTCACAGAAGTGTCTTAGCACTAACTATGAGAGTTTGAGCCAGCGCCGGATCACGAAAGCGACAAGCCTGACGCAAAACCAAATAACTAGCGAGCTTAATCGCTAATTGGGTTCAAACCGTCAGAACTGCCAAAGACGGCCGCGAGCAGCAATAGAAGACCAGCGAGCCGGAAACAATCGATGAATATCCTGAGTTATAGCCTTACGTCCGCGGCTAACAGCAGAAGACCATCTCGGGTTAGGTTAGCTATGCCCGCCGCGTCGTGCAAAGTCGCCCGTCCTCCAGCATAGGACAACTCGGTCCGGAAAGCCAGAACCCTCCACGTGCGGCACTCAACGGCCGCCAACTCGGTATACTCTTTACACGCTCGCTGCCACAAATACACTCACTGCCCACCGTTTGAGTACCTCCTCCTCACTTCTTCCCTCGCCGACTTCAAAACCATAACCGGCCAAGGAGGTAAGACCAAGAAGTTAGAACAAAACCAAAGATATCAAAATAAAAGTCGACCGCAACATGCAAGCCGCACTGGCTAAGAAATATTGTCAGACTCTTCTTGGTAAGTACTGTCCCGAAATTTCAATAATGAACCCCTTCGTGAGTCACAACGCCTCTCTTGTAACGTCTGCCACTACAGTTGAGCATCTCTGCAACGCTCTGACACAGAATAAACGATCCTGCGACGAAACGCACCCCTCTTCATTGGATCAGTCCTACCAGGTAAATCCCATATTGATGAACAATACTCAAGAATTGTCCGAACAAGCACCTTTTAAACCACCTCTTTACTGGATGAATTACATTTCCTTGTGATTCTACGTATGAACCGGTCTGGCCTCTGCTTTTCCTACTACTTCTTTTAATTGATCATTCCACATAAGGTATCTCTGGATACATGCTGTTTGCAGAAATTAACCATCAACAGTGTCGTTGTACAGCAGTGGATCTCTTTTCCTGTGTATGTGCAGCATGTTAGATTTATTTACCTTCAGGGACAGCTGCCAGTGCCTATGCCATTCTTAAATCCTTTGTTGGTTGTTTTTCAAACCGATACTGTCTTCTGGCATTGCTACCTTCTTATAAATAAGCGCATCATCTGCGAACAGGCTTAAAGAGCTTCCAAAGCATTCTACTAGCTAAGTTATGTACATTGTAAACAGTAAAGGTGGTTTCCAGAATGAGATTTTCACTCTGCAGCGGAGTGTGCGCTGATATGAAACTTCCTGGCAGATTAAAACTGTGTGCCCGACCGAGACTCGAACTCGGGACCTTTGGAAGGTAGGAGACGAGATACTGGCAGAAGTAAAGCTGTAAGACCGGGCGGGAGTCGTGCTTCGGTAGCTCAGATGGTAGAGCACTTGCCCGCGAAAGGCAAAGGTCCCGAGTTCGAGTCTCGGTCGGGCACACAGTTTTAATCTGCCAGGAAGTTTCAGTAAAGGTAGTGTCACACTTCTTGCTATACTCCCGAAATCACTTTCACATATGTCGATTTTGTTCCGATTAGAGCGACATATTGAGATCCCGTCAGGTTGTTGAGATATTGGCGAACGATCTATGTAAAGTGAGCACCGCCATAGAGGAACCACATTAGTTGGATACCGTCTACAGATAAGTAAATGAAGCACTTATGTCTGAGAAACATCAGATACACTAAAGCGCCAAAGAAACTTGTATGGGCAGGCGTATTCAAATACAGAGATATGAAAACAACCAGAATACGGCGCTGCGGTTGCAACGCCTATATAAGACAAGAAGTGCCTGGCGCAGTTGTTAGATCGGTTACTGCTGCGACAATGGCAGGTTATCAGGATTCAAGTGATTTTGAACGTGGTGCAATAGTCGGCGCACGGGCGATGGGACACAGCATCTCCAAGGTAACGATGTGGAGATTTTCCCGGAGGACTATTTCGCGAGTGAACCGTGAATATCAGGATCCAGTAAAACATCGAATCTCCGACGACACTGCGAGCGGAAAAAGATCCTTCAAGAACGGGACCAACGAAGGTTGAAGAGAATTGTTCAACGTGACGCAAGTGCAATACTTCCGCAAATTGCTGCCGAATTCTTTGCTCGGCCATCAACAAGTGTCGGCCTGCGAACCATTCAATGAAATATCATCGATACGGTCTTTCGGAACTGAAGACCCACTATTGAAACCTTGATGACTGTACGACACAAAGCTTTACGCCTTGCCTGGCCCCGTCAACACCAACGTTGAACTGATGGTGACTGGAAACATGTTGTCTGGTCGGACGAGTCTCGTTTCAAAATGTATCGAGCGAATGGACGTGTATGGGTATGGAGACATCCTCATGAATCCAAGGATCCTGCATGTCAGCAGGGGACTGTTCAAGCTGGTGGAGGCTCTGTAATGGTGTGTGGCGTGAAATGGGATTCATAATACGTCTAAATACAACTCTGACAGATGACACGTACAAAAACCATCCTGCCTGATCGCCTGCATCCATTCATTCCAGTCTGCACTCCGACGGACAGGCAATTCAAACTGGACAATGCGACACCCTAAAAGTCCAGAACTACTACACAGTTGCTCCAGGAACACTCTTCTGAGTTTAAACATTTCCGCTGGTTACCAAACTCCCAAGACCTGAACATTATTGAGCGTATCTGGTATGCCTTGCAACGTGCTGTTCAGGAGAGATCTCCACCCCCTCGTACTCTTGCGGAGTTTTGGACAGCCCTGAAGGATACATGATCTCATATCTTTCCAGCGCCACTTGAGACACTAGTCGAGTCCATGTCACGTCGTTTTGCGACTTTCTGCGTGCTTGCGGGAGCATGAAATTCACGATATCATTTACTTCCTAACTTCATCTGTAGTTATCCATACATATTAAAAATCTGGATATATATATATATATATATATATATATATATATATATATATATATATATATATACAGGGATATTACAAATAATTGAAGCGATTTCATAAATTCACTGTAGCTCCATTCATTGACATATGGTCACGACACACTACAGATACATAGAAAAACTCATAAAGTTTTGTTCGGCTGAAGCCGCACTTCAGGTTTCTGCCGCCAGAGCGCTCGAGAGCGCAGTGAGACAAAATGGCGACAGGAGCCGAGAAAGCGTATGTCGTGCTCGAAATGCACTCACATCAGTCAGTCATAACAGTGCGACACTTCAGGACGAAGTTCAACAAAGATCCACCAACTGCTAACTCCATTCGGCGATGGTATGCGCAGTTTAAAGCTTCTGGATGCCTCTGTAAGGGGAAATCAACGGGTCGGCCTGCAGTGAGCGAAGAAACGGTTGAACGCGTGCGGGCAAGTTTCACGCGTAGCCCGCGGAAGTCGACGAATAAAGCAAGCAGGGAGCTAAACGTACCACAGCTGACGGTTTGGAAAATCTTACGGAAAAGGCTAAAGCAGAAGCCTTACCGTTTATAATTGCTACAAGCCCTGACACCCGATGACAAAGTCAAACGCTTTGAATTTTCGGCGCGGTTGCAACAGCTCATGGAAGAGGATGCGTTCACAACGAAACTTGTTTTCAGTGATGAAGCAACATTTTTTCTTAATGGTGAAGTGAACAGACACAATGTGCGAATCTGGGCGGTAGAGAATCCTCACGCATTCGTGCAGCAAATTCGCAATTCACTAAAAGTTAACGTGTTTTGTGCAATCTCACGGTTTAAAGTTTACGGCCCCTTTTTCTTCTGCGAAAAAAACCTTACAGGACACATGTATCTGGACATGCTGGAAAATTAGCTCATGCCACAACTGGAGACCGACAGCGCCGACTTCATCTTTCAACAGGATGGTGCTCCACCGCACTTCCATCATGATGTTCGGCATTTCTTAAACAGGATATTGGAAAACCGATGGATCGGTCGTGGTGGAGATCATGATCAATAATTAATGTCATGGCCTCCACGCTCTCCCGACTTAACCCCATGCGATTTCTTTCTGTGGGGTTATGAGAAAGATTTATTATTTAAACCTCCTCTACCAAGAAACGTGCCAGAACTGCGAGCTCGCATCAACGATGCTTTCGAAGTCATTGATGGGGACATGATGCGCCGAGTGTGGGAGGAACTTGATTATCGGCTTGATGTCTGCCGAATCACTAAAGGGGCACATATCGAACATTTGTGAATGCCTAAAAAAACTTTTTGAGTTTTTGTATGTGTGTGCAAAGCATTGTGAAAATATCTCAAATAATAAAGTTATTGTAGAGCTGTGAAATCGCTTCAATCGTTTGTAATAACCCTGTATATATATATATATATATATATATATATATATATATATATATATATATATATATATATATGAAGAGACTGCAGTGGTTTGGCCACATCTCCGAGCCGGTGCATTGCTCCCTAACCGTGTTCTCTGTTCCCAATCTGTTGGGAGACACCCAAAGGGACGACAGAGGATGCGATGGAAGGATCAGGTGCTGGCAATAGCCAAGTAGGTGGAGTCGACATCGGTAAAAAATGAGGCTGGGGACCGAAAGCGATGGACCGCCATCTCCTGCACTGAGACTGTGACTGACTGCTTTTGTAATGTGTATCTTAGCAAATTTTTATGATGTGCAGCTTGTTGCATTCCTTTCATACTGTGGCTTGTATCTTTTTCATACTACTGTAGGCCTTAAAGGCCTGTAAATGCAAATATATATATATATATATATATATATATATATATATATATATGTGTGTGTGTGTGTGTGTGTGTGTGTGTGTATGTTCCACATCTTCATCTACACCACAGGCCCAATTTTAACCAAACAAACTTGGTCTACATATCCTCTATTCGTCAGCCAACAATTGCTGCAGGATAAGAAATATCTACCTATCATACTTCAGGAGATATGATAAAATAAACAATGGGACGCTTGAAGAACTGCCGCATCAAGCATGACGTTCAACTTTATTAATTCTAACTCTATTCGCAATAAATATCGTAGACAGCAACCACATACAGGGATCTCGAACATTCCCGTTACTAACTTCCAGGACTTCTGGTGGGGAGTGAGTACATAACATTTTTAATAGGAACCCATGACCTGAAAAATCGAAGTTACAGAAGATGTACACGTGTTATAAGCTTTCTAGTACGATGTAGATGGATAAATGTATAAAAATGGTTCAAATGGTTCAAAGCACTATGCGAGTTAACATCTGAGGTCATCAGTCTCCTAGACTTAGAACTACTTAAACCTAACTAACCTAAGTACATCACACACATCCATGCCCGAGGCAGTATTCGAACCTGCGACCATAGCAACAGCCCGGTTCCGGACTGAAACGCCTAGAACCGCTCGGCCACAGCGGCCAGCAACGATATATGTATCAATTTGGGGTAAGGGTTTCTATACCGGAAACGAACCAGTCGAAAGCTACAAACGAAAATCGTTCTTATACCTCTGACAGTGGAATACATGTACTAGTACTGTTGTTGTTAAATATCGTAGGGTTGGCAACTCTCAGGGGTGGTAGAACGGACCAAAACATGAAAAAAAGTGTAGTAAATTAAATATGGGCTCCAAAATATGTACTTTATGAGCTATGAGCACTTGTTCAATAGAGGAGATGTGTTTCACGGTAGCGAAGATGAACAACTGCTCATAGCTCCTCATGCATACATTTTAGAGCCCATGTTTATGGGACATTTTTTTCTTGTTTTGCTCCATACTAACACCTCTAAAAGTTGGCTGCCCTACAATCTTAGTACCGGTACATGTATGGTACTGTTAGAGGTACAAGAACGGTTTTCGCTTTTTTCGTAAGGGAGTTTAACCTCAAATTGATACGTTTGTCTTTCTCGATCATCCTAGAATGTCTGTGACGTCATCATGGTATCACTCATATATATATATATATATATATATATATATATATATATATATATACCACCGCCTGTAACTTTGACGCTCTGTACCGTCGTTGAATGACGTTTCCGGACATGGGCTTCTGTTCAAAATATTATGTACTTAATCCCTTCTACAAGACTTGGAAGTTTGTAACGGGAATTTGCGGACACTCTTTGCACTGTTTCCAGAATGAGATTTTCGCTCTGCAGCGGAGTGTGCGCTGATATGAAACTTCCTGGCAGATTAAAACTGTGTGCCCGACCGAGACTCGAACTGGGGACCTTTGCCTTTCGCGGGCAAGTGCAAGTGCCCGCGAAAGGCAAAGGTCCCGAGTTCGAGTCTCGGTCGGGCACACAGTTTTAATCTGCCAGGAAGTTTCACTCTTTGCACTGTTTAGTACAGCTAAAAAATTCTATCATACAACCACACATAGTTCCGGAGGTATGACCTCATAAACACTGAGATGCGTGAAAAAGTGCTGCAGCATGCATGAAGCTAAAATGCATTTATTCTTCGTTACGAAGACACTCCTACAGTCGAGTCAGCTTAAGGAAACCGCTCACGCATGTCACCGCTTTTGACAGCTTTCAGTTGCAAAGCGAAAACGGCTGTAGGCGAAAACAGTAGCCGCCTATCGAGCCATAAACAGGCGTTGGCACATAGACGTTCACAAAGTGACGTTGCAGACGCTCGAAGGAGCTATGGCCAGCGTACAGAAACTGTCTGGGATATTTGTACGACTGTTTCATGATTTTCATGAACACTTTTTTTTCGATATTACACTACAAACACAATTAATTTCTCGTTTTTATTGGTCCGCAGCTCGTCGTCGTGCGGTAGCGTTCTCGCTTCCCACGCCCGGGTTCCCGGGTTCGATTCCCGGCGGGGTCAGGGATTTTCTCTGCCTCGTGATGACTGGGTGTTGTGTGATGTCCTTAGGTTAGTTAGGTTTAAGTAGTTCTAAGTTCTAGGGGACTGATGACCATAGATGTTAATTCCCATAGTCCTCAGAGCCATTTTCGTTTCATTTCTAGTAGAAATCTGGCAAAATGAATACCCGGGCGATCCCGAATTTGTCAGCTAGCAGCCTGATAACGGTAGCTATAGGGATATATACCTGACGCTAACGTCCCCTGAAAATTGCTTCTTGTTGAGAATTACGTCATCTACATTTGCATGAAAACAGTCTCTGAAATCCACTGTGAAGTGCATGACAAAGGGAACTTGCTGTTATTCCATTTCAAAAAAGGGTCTACCCATTCCACACGCTTTTGGTTGATGAATGGCCTCTTAAATTCCTCTGTGGGCGCTGCAATAAATTTAATGCTGTTTTGACGGTAGTATGGGAGCCATGCGTTGGAGAGCCAGAGTATATTTCTGCTTTCCTCGCTGATTACTGGTTGTTGAAACTTTGTGTGCAGAATTTCATGCGGCAGGTGCCGTCTGACTTTAACAGGCTGCCCGTTCAACTTTTTCAGCTTATCCGTGACACCCTTTGCTGTGGCGCTGTTTCTATCGTCCATTACCTGCACCTACCTGTGAACTTGTTGCAGCACATCGCCGGTAGGAAACCCGAGCAGAAACCTACCGTACTGCGACTCGCACCGGGCTGCATACAACGTACCTATTCCAAGAATAGGGAAAAGGTCTTAATTTTGGATGAAAGGTGGAAATACTGACAAAACTTCGGTATATTCAGAAGCTTGATAATGTACACATTCAATGCCAGTCCCGTGTTAGTCTTAACACAGTGATGCACAAACCCTTTCAATCACGTTAGCAAGTTTATGGTAACGTATTTTCTGAAATCTGGACAGCTACTAAGCAAGGGTTGTTCTTAAATGAAAATGCTCACCATACTATTAAGTTTATCGGTGTCTCATGCACTGAAGTTTTTAGTCACCGACCTGCTCAATATGCCATGCAGAATTACCGCCTATTCTCATATACACTTATTTACAGATTCCAAGTTTCTTAAAAATCCGTACTTTCTAAAAAGACGCCGGAATAAATATGCCTTCACTTTAACACACTTTTGAAGCATGTATCACAACTAAAACCGGCAAATTAAAACTTCCTTTGGAGCTCATACTACACACGACCGTACCATTGAAAGGCTGGGCTCCGACAACTTAGACTGCTATAAGCATTCTATATCTCCAAGAGAAAAGACGCGCGAAGGATACTCCGTTCTGATTGGTCACTTTTCTTAAAGGCCAATAGAAAAACATTATTCACCCGCGTTAGTCCGCGCTTTTCATAACCAACCAATCAACAAGTAACACAATTTTGAATTGTACCTTTTCCCGAAATAAATATTTAACATTATGATTTTTGTTTATACTTTACGCTATTAACTATTTTCTTTTCCACTCGAATTAGCTTTCCTTTTACGATAAACGTACTTGGCATATTATGATACGAAATACCCCGTCGTCCGCATTCAAACTGCCTTAAAATTTCTCACACTAGTTCGTACAGCGTTTATCAGTAGAACAATGAGCTACATATTTACTTTAGACCACATTCACGCAGCATTCACGCTACTAAAAGCATATACAAAACCGTACAGACATAAATAAACAAAAAAGCCTTCAAGAAATAAGCAGAACAATTCAAAAAAACATTCTCTTTACCAGTTTCTTTAATGTCTCTGTGCACTACTGGACTCTGGTGGATGAAAATTAGAACTACGTACTCGACTGAACCCGCTTCAGACCATCTGTCACTGTGTATGCTGAATCATTCTCCTGATACGTAGGAGTGATATAAGGCGCCACGGCTCGCCTTCCGTGAGACAAACAAACATGATGCCTTTGTGTGTTCAACATGCCCTGTCAGTACTAAGTGGTGCTGGCTCTATACATTCTTCTACTAACAAGGGAACCTCCCCATCGCACCCCCCCCTCAGATTTAGTTATAAATTGGCACAGTGGATAGGCCTTGAAAAACTGAACACAGGTCAATCGAGAAAACAGGAAGAAGTTGTGTGGAACTATGAAAAAATTAAGCAAAATATACAAACTGAGTAGTCCATGAGCAAGATAGGCAACATCAAGGAGGGTGTGAGTCCAGGAGTGCCGTGTCCCGTGGTTAGCGTGAGCAGCTGCGGAACGAGAGGTCCTTGGTTCAAGTCTTCCCTCGAGGGAAAAGTTTACTTCTTTTTCGCAAAGTTATGATCTGTCCGTTCGTTCATTGACGTCTGTTCACTCTAATAAGTTTAGTGTCTGTGTTTTGTGACCACACCGCAAAACCGTGTGATTAGTAGACGAAAGGACGTGCCTCTCCAATGGGAACCGAAAACATTTGATCTCAAGGTCATAGGTCAACCGATTCCTCCACAGGAAAACACGTTTGATATATTCTATACGGCACTGGTGACGGCATGTGCGTCACATGACAGGAGTGTGTTGTCGACCCACCTAACGTGTACACTTGGCGAATGGGTAAAAAGACTCTTCTGCCTTGCCCGATTTAGGCTTTCTTGTGGATGTGATAATCACTCCCAAAAAAGTGATGAAAACATAACAGTTTCTCAGATAAGAATTGTCTGAAAATCAAAAATTAAACATTTCACTAGAGAGAAGACTTGAAACAACGACCTCTCATTTCGCAGCTGCTCACGCTATCCACGGGACCACGGCACTCTTTAACCTACACTATCCTTGATGCTGCCTATGTTGCGCATGGACCACTCAGTTTGTATATTTTGCTTATTTTTGTCATAGTTCCACACAACTTCTTCCTGTTTTCTCGATTGGTCTGTGTTCAGTTTTTCCAGGCCTATCCACTGCGCCAACTTATAACTAAATCTGAGGGGGGTGCGATGGGGAGGTTCCCTTGTAAGCGTTAAACGAAGTCTCAAGCGCGGTTCGCAAGATGGTGTATGGCTCGTGCTACTGTTCCAAGAATTCAGCTACTGCTCTACAGGTCTTTCGTTTAATTGCAATAATCATTGTAATTGTTTTAACTAAAAAGTGCGTGGAACCCACGCTGTTTATAGCTCTCCTAAACAATTACCAGGGCATAGTTTAATGTTGAGAGTTGAGTTTAAATTACTGAATAAGAGTTATATTGACTGTATTTTAATTCCAGTTTAATAGAGCAGAACGCGAGCAATACAACGATATCACTGCTGATTTGCTCACTGGAACAAAAACGTACAACTCCGGCTGGCACAAGATAATTCCGAGCTCCAGCAGCATCGGAATTATTTAAAAATATATTCACGGTTCACAGCCTCTTCAGTTGTAAAATCTGAGTATCATTTCTAATAGTCACTGAAGTAGTACTAACAGTAGTTCCTCTTACACCTGAAGTGATTTCGTACAGACTTTACTAATGCATCAAAATAAAACGAAATATAACCTAGATTTGTTTTTGGAGAACGTCTGCTTTGAGAAAAATACAACTTCTGTTTTTTTCTTTTGTTACCCAGACATGATCCGCTGAAGTTTCAGCATCATCAGTGGGGTTTTATTATCTTTCTATAAAACAGGAAAAATGCTCTGTAGCACTTGTACACATATAAGTTTAAGTGTTTATCAATTTGAAAAAAAGTTTTGTGTATATACCTTGTAATCACAGGTTGTGCGTTTCCTGGATTTTTATGTTTTTTGTTGTCCTAAAAAGCTATCGGACAACACCATTCCATAAAAACCCATAAATACTCCTGTACACATTATATATATATATATATATATATATATATATATATATCACACAAATTTCCACACAGAATTTGTTAACGTTAGGCATAACCATAACATTCCCAGTCGCAAAATTTCTAATCAAATAAATGTTGCACATGAAGTTCTATACAACCTGAGAATGAAAATACTGCAATAAAAAGACACAAAAAAACAGGAACCACAACATACATATAGAATTTTGTCTGTTTTCCAAAATCGTAAATTGTGTCTTAAAAACTCAAATTTATATGTGTACATGTAGTAAAGAGCATTTTTTCTGTTTTGCTGAAAGATAACAAAAGCCCACTGATGATGCTAGAACTTCAGCGAAACATACCTGAAAACTAAAATAAAAGATAAAAATTGTGTTTTGATCAAGGTGGACCATCAAAAACAAATCTATTTGTAAGCAAACGCAAGTGGAAGAGCTTCTGCCTCATTAATTATTACTTTTTGCACATCAAAACCTTTTACTAAATTTCTCACAGCTGAATGTATAGTTAGAAGACTACATAACTGCATGCGACTCCTTATTTACAAAATTCATATTGGTAAATTTTTTTCAGTGATGTATTAGTGCTTTGGATTTGCTGTTACCATTTCACATGCGGTTAGGGAATATCGTACCAAGTACATGTGCAGCCGACTGCTGGGTCAATAACTTCAGAGTATATACCCTGTGATACAAAGAACAATGAACCATGAAGGAGTTGTTCAAACAATCACAAACTGATATTCATACAGGAATCAATGGAGAATGCAAAATGGTAAGCGTTGGTGGCCGATAGATGAATGTGTGACGCTGCAAAGAAATTTCGCCGCGCAGCTGGCCAGTATAGTAGACCGGAAACATTTCCATACCAGGGCATAAAGTTTCACGAATTTCGGACAGTAATTATGTCTCGTAAGCACGTGCGTGAACGATGTACGCTGATGTTAGCATTTGTAGTTGGACTCTGGGAAGCCAGTTGGAGTAATCGGCGAATCGCTCGACATTTGAATAGGATCGATGCCTCTATTCGAGGATGTTGGCAGGAATCGGTGAACCATGGCCGAACACAGCGTCAAGTAGGAAGCGGTCGACCTAGAGACACGCTAAATCATTATCACCGGTCCGATGTGCAACTGGAGACGCCCCGGGCAGCGGTTGCCGAGCACGGGATCCTGGGTTCGATTCCCAGCTGGTTCAGGGGTTTTTCACCAGCCTCGAGATGACTAGGTGTTTGCGTTGTCCTCGTCATTTCATCATCATTCATGAAAGTGACGAGTTTGGACTGAGTAAAGGTTGGGAATTTGTACGGGCGCTGATAACCGAGCAGTTGAACGCCCCACAAATCAAACATCATCATCATCGGGCAGCGGTTGGTTACCAACTTGAGTGTCGCACGGCACAGGGCCCGACAACTTGGGGCGAATATCTGGGGAGCCATTTCATTTCATAGCAGGACCGCTTTGGTTGCCATCCGCGGCTCCCTTACAGCACAGTGGTTAAGTCGACGATATTTTACTCCCCTTTCAATTGTTCTTCATGCAAGCCATCCTGGGCTTACATTTCAGCAAGATAATGCTCGCACGCGCACGGTGAGATTTTGTACTGCTTGCCAAACCATACCTTGCCCAGAAAGGTCTGCGAATCACTCCCCAACTAAGATCGTTTGGAGTGTTGGGGCAGCGTCCTCGAACCAATTCAGGATTTTGACGAACTAACTTGCCAATTGGACAGAACTCGGCACTATATCCCTTAGGAGGACATTCACAACTCTGTCACTGCCAGGTCGAATAACTGCCTGCTTACGAGCTACAGGTGCACAAACACGTTACTGACTTGTTCAAATCGTGAAACTCTTTTTCTTAAATAAATCGTTCAATTTTCCTGAAACTGTAATCACTGTGTCTCTACCCACGTACATCAATCTCTCTATTCGGATAATTCCTTCATGTTGCTGCGTCATTTCTTTTTTTCTATCTTAAGAGTGTATGACGATTTTTCATCTACTGGAGGAGGAGGAGGATATTAGTGTTTAACGTCCCGTCGACAACGAGGTCATTAGAGACGGAGCGTAAGCTCGGGTGAGGGAAGGATGGGGAAGGAAATCGGCCGTGCCCTTTCAAAGGAACCATCCCGGCATTTGCCTGAAGCGATTTAGGGAAATCACGGAAAACCTAAATCAGGATGGCCCGAGACGGGATTGAACCGTCGTCCTCCCGAATGCTAGTCCAGTGTGGTAACCACTGCGCCACCTCGCTCGGTTTCATCTAATGGATAACCCATGCTACTGACATGTTAAATAGTCGTCACCTAGTTATTTGACACCCACTTCTGGACAAAGGCCTCCTGCGAAAACAGCAATATTCCTTCCGCGTGTTTCTCCCACCTCCTATTAAGTCTGGTAGGTGTACAGTGTTTTACGTTTTGTTTGTCTACTTTCTTGTGAAGGAGAATAAAAGTTAGAGCGTTGATCCAGTGTTTAAGCTTCTTTTCCTTTCGCAGACATTTTGGGAAAAAATATACTGTGCAAGTTTCCTTTTTTGTTAATCTGCATTCATCTTTAACTGTTTAACTGAAACACAACCATCTCAAGGCTTTTACATACTTCATCTAGCATTACTTCCGGTAAGTCATTATTATCTCTCATCTCTTGAATGAGACAACCATTTAAAAAGAATCCGCCAGGCGGATTAGTGCCGAAGTCCGGTATGCTGGCCAGTATGTGGATGGTTTTTAAGGCGGTTTTCCATCTACCTCGGCGAATGTGGGCTGGTTCCCCTTATTCTGCCACAGTTACGCTATATATTTCCTAAGATGGTATCTGTTCTTTCGGACATAGATACCATCTTAGTAAATGTATAGTTAAGGCTCACCGGCCACTTGGCCATTTTCTTCTTCTGTGCGAATGCACAAACAGTGCCCGAACTCTTACGGGAATCGGCAACGCGCCGCGAGTAATGAGTATAATGGGTGGGGGCACTACGAATGTAGTGCGGGACAATACGTTAAGAATGTGGGTTTCGCGGTAGGCGTGCCAGAGATAAACCCCTGCAGTCGCGCTATCCTCTGTGTCCTCGGTGGCTCAGATGGATAGAGCATCTGCCATGTAAACAGGAGGTCCCGTGTTCGAGTCCCGGTCGGGGCACACATTTTCATCTGTCCCCGTTGACGTATGTCAACGCCTGTAAGCAGCTAAGGGTGTTCATTTCATTGTAATAGTTACACTATGTCCCAATTGCTGCGCAAACACGCGTACACCAAAATTACCCTACCACATTCGGGGTTACACTCGTCTGTGTGAGACGTTCCCGGGGGCGAGGGGGGATGTCCACTGGGGGCAAAACCGCATAATAATCCTGGGTTCGGTGTGGGGCGGCGGTGGGGTGAGTGGACTGCTGTAGCATATTGTAGGGTTGTGAACCACTGAGGGCTACGGCGGGGACGAAGGCTTTCCGTCGTTTCTAGGTCCCCATTTCAATACAATACAGTCATGCTGCTACTGTCGTTTGCTAAAGCTATTGCCTTCTCTTTGAGATATTATTTTCGTTTGTCGTCTTTACACATGCAACCATTTTCTCTGTTTGTGTAAGGGCCTCTGTTAAACAATTGCCCCTCTCACCAATGTGTACAATATCTTAAATACCTTATATTCTGAAATTTTTGCTTAATTTATTCTGGTATATCTTCTCAGTCTTCAGAGTAATTTCAAAAATCACATTTTTGAGTTGTTGTTTGGTGAATTCCCAGGCTTGTATCCACTTTTACTCTGTTACTTAAGAGCGTCCAATCATTTGAAATTTTAAGTGATTTAGGTCCGTCACATATTGTACAGTTTTTAATTTTAATTCCGTTTGGACCTTTCGAATTTGATTTACTATTTGTTTTCATTTAGAAGACTGTGTTAAGGGCAAAATAATTTCGCCTTTTCTCGGGAATGCAGGCCTGTAGCAATTCTCGTATTATTTCCAACGTTCACCATCCAAGGAACCGTTTCGTAGTTTGCGCCCTTAGATGATGGTCTTGCACCTCCTCTTGTAACACCACTAGATTATATTCGGATCCTAAGTATCTGCAGTTTATGTAATATAAATAAAAATTGTTGAAACTGTTGGTTTTGTTACCGTTTATTAAGTCAAGTCTTAGTGCAGCAAAATTCGGTCGTAAAGGTAACAGGACATATCCCAAGCATTGCCTCAGTCCACCACTACCAACGCTTTTTACGCTGGCCAATATACAAAAACCCAGAAGACTGCACCTCGCTGTAGGTTCTCCGATGGCGCTACCAGTATTAACACAGTGGCCCATCAGGATACGAAATTCATCTCATGTGTGCTCCTGTGCCCAGCGTCGTAAGTGTTGGCTATATTCACCTACAAAATCTACAATTGTGGCTATCTATGGCTCCTTCTAGTACCGTGGATGTCTTAACACAAGTCCTATAATCCCATCCCTTCTTCTCGTAAGCTTTCTCCATCCGTTCATTTCCTTCCCATTTCTGTAGACAACCATCTTATTCTCTACATGATTCATTACGCCACAATCGGTTATGTTATAAAAATATTCACATAATCTGTTTCGGCAAGAAGTTGCCATCTTCAGACGTGGTTAATCCACTAAAAATCCTCGTACAGATTCATAAACAGAGTTAGGTACTTCCAATATCATGAAGTTATTTAACATATATAAATTAATGTAGATCATATCGTCACATATCACATATCAGTACCAAGCGTTTCAATGAAGACGGCAACTACTTCCCGAAACTGGTAATGTGAAAATTTTCATTATATAAGCTATCGTAACGTTATAAATTATTACATAAACATTTACAAAAACACATACTTCTAGTTGACAATAAGTCAATTTTTAAAGAAACTCCTCATTTCTTATGTTATCTGTCCACGTAATTTTCAGCAACCTCTTCAACGCTTCGATACTACTATTTCTCTTCAATTCGCTGCAACCTCTTCAACGCTTCGATACTACTATTTTTCTGTAGTCCATCATTCAATTCGCTACAATGCTTCGTTGCAAACGTACATTGTAATAATTTGTTTCTCACGTTAAGGCCATTGTTTGATACTAGTAGACTTCTCTTGGCCAGAGATGCCCTATCTGCCTGTAGTAGCGTACTTTTAATTTGCTCGTTGCTTCGTTCGTCACGTTTCTTTTGCTTCAGAGGATTCCGTCTCTCTTGTGATCCTCATTGTAGATGTTAATTTTATTGACAAACTCATTTCCGCTGCTCCTCATATCATCGTTTTCCTTTGGTTTCCTCGCAGGTCAAGGTCTATGCTCACGGGACTATTCATTCCATTCAACAAGTCATTTAATTCTTCCTAGCTTTCATTGACAATAGCAATGTCATCAGCGAAACTTATCATTGATATCATTTCGCCCTGAATTTTAATCCCGGTCCAAAATCTTTTATTTCGTCATTGATTCTATGAATACATTGAATAGTTGAGGTGAATGAGTGCATCCAAGATTTTCACCCTTACACTTATTTGTCTTCCATTCTTACTTTCCTTACTAACTTCTTGTACCTACTGTATATTTTCCATATTTCTCTATAGCTTATCTATCTGAAAATTTGAAATATATTGCGCCTTCCTACATCGACAAATGCAGACTAGAAACAACAAAACAAGTAACTCAGAGAAGAAGAAAACAGAAATTCTGAGATGTGGTGCTTGTGGAGAATGCTGAAGATTGGAGTAGATCGAATAACAGATGAAGACGTTGTAACGTCCCCTTTTACATACCCGGCTTTTGCGATAATATACTGATCAACCAGAATATCATGACCACCGAACTACTATCGATGTAAACCAGGCAATAACAGTGTCACGTGGCGAGAAATGACTGCTAGCCAGACACACGTACGATGTACGTACGAGGGTTGTCCAAAAAGTAAATTCCGATCGATCGCGAAATGGACACCACAGTGAAAACCCAATGAAGCTTTGCACAGATGCGTTGGGCAGTGTCTCTAGTATGACCGTCGATCGCACCAAGACGCCTTTTTCAGTTGTAAGGGTGTAACCTCCCCCTCACTTATCGACCTTAATGACAGTGAAAAATTAAACCGCGTGTACCTAATGGAAATTTGGGAAAAGCAATCGTCACCGAGGTTAATCTGTCGGTAAAGAGGGTGGAAAGGGTTACATCTAAATGAAAGGAAAAATGCTAATGAAACTGGTGGAAATTAATTTTGAAATAGGGGTAAAGTTAATAAAGAAAGTAAATGTGCGGCCGTTACATTAACAATCAACTAGCGGTAATGAGATATTTGAGATTTGGGGGAAATTACGGTCGCCAGTCCTAAGGACAATTACTATAGTAACTGAAAAAGAAAGATTATTACACATATAATTAGCGCTAGAAGCGTGGCAACTGAAGGTTGACAAGTGTAGTGTGAAAACTGAAAGTTTGTCAGAAGTAATAAATTTCACTACACTCTGACTTAATTTAGCAAAAGAATTAATAAAACCGGAAAATCGAAAGTTAATTTAGTGACTGAAGTTAATAGTGAGCTTTCTTTCTGAAGCACATCGAAATTCAGTAAAATACGGTTAGTCTTGGACTACCTCGACAATCATTTCAAAAGCTACTTGAATCTACGCAATTTAGAAATAAGAGATTTAACTTTGAACTTGAATTAAATGATTCTGAACAATTAACAATAGTAAACTTCTGAAATTTTCCCGGCGTATTTCTTCTTCTAATAATTTCCGGGTATGCAGCCGGATTCCGTCGACGGGATCCGGCTGCATACCCGGAAATTATTAGAAGAACAATAGTAAAATTTAGTACGTACCAAGCTGAGCTGCAGTCACAGGTAAGCTAAAATATGGTAACAAAACTAGCACCCTTAATTTGTACTTGTGTAATCTAAGTATTGTAGCCAGCTATGAATACTTTAACTGAACTTTGAAATTAAAGTAGTGAAATGGAATGATTGTATTTTAATGCTGGCGTCTGAATTTGAACGACACTCGGGTTCATTCCGGAAAAGGAAGGGACCCTGCTTGGCAATGCAATTGGGACAATGAGCAGGTTCATGCTAAGTTGCTGTAATTTTGTGATGCAACAATTTTAAAAGTTTGAAAAGCTGAGTTCTGTCATACAGTTCTAAAACTTTACGTGCTTCCTGTCTTCCTTGTTGGTTGATTGAAGGTTTGAAGCCGTCGATCGAGGAGGTGGCGACAGTCACTCATTGTCGGCCGTCGCTGTTGCAGAAGCTGGATGTTGGCGCGCCTTCTTCTCGACACGGTCACCAGACGAAACGGGCTCTTGATGTGCGCCAGCTAATGCTTCCCGTCCGCGACACCATGTCAGAAACTATCATCGCAAGTCGAGCGCAATTACATGCTGCCAAACCCCGAAAGCGCGGCAACTCGCGGGAGCTTCACACAACCCACCTGCTCCACTCGCTACTCCAGCCAGACTCCCCCTCTGCCCGCGCTCCACGCGACAGAGTTAACACTACCAAAGATCCTACAAACTTTGATTCTTCACACGACCTATCGATGTAATCGTTCGATAGCAGTTTTCCCTAGGCAAGACCCAGCGTAAAAATACAAATAATATTTACGAAACAAACCAATTATACATCGACATAAATGCATAAATATATATATACAAATAGTAAAACAATTACAATATGTAAAGACACAGAAATGTCATATATTCAGGTAACAAAAATAAGGAAAAAAATTATAGTACAATAGATGGAAATGGGAAGATACGCATTTCCGGCGTTACAGGGGCACTGTGAGCGTGTAAAGGTCCCTAGAACAACGATGTGTCCCGCCAAGTAGGAGGGCCCATTGAGAGACTTCACCTTACTGAATGCAGCCCACCTAACACAAGTGCCTCGCACTTCCTTCTTCATGTCAATTCTCAGCCGCACTCTGCAGGGGCAGTGAAGACGCTCCTGCACCCTTTTCGATGGGAAGTGTTCGATCACCCACAACACAGCCCTAATTGGCTCGACCTGAGTATCATGTCTGTTCACACGAAACACTGGATACGCACACACAACACTTGGGCGCAGGCTACGCGCTATAGACCAGCGTAGAGCATGATCGAAAAACACAGGCAGCTGCCTTCTATGATGATGGTATTGGAAATTTGGGTGTAACGCTCCGACAAATGTTTAAGTCGGAGCGGCGACTATGTAGAGAAGTATCTGGAAAGCGTAGCTAACTCTTGCAAAAGAAATGTTTCTGATTTTCCCTGTGGTTTCTATTTGGCGACTTACTGGACAACCCTCGTATTATCAGTGAGCGTGCTATCCGTATATAGAGTGGGGAAGTCGTGCGAGCTATCTGAGTTTGACCGAGGGCAGGTTGTGATGGCCCGGAGGTTCGGAACGTGCATTTCTGAAACTATAAGCTTTGTCGGGGTTTTCGAGGTGAGTTGTGGTCAGTGTCTTTAACACTGGCGAAGCGAAGGTGAAACCATGACCATAGGTCGTGAGGTTGGGGGGTAGGCGGATCAATCTTTATTGTCTATAATACAACATACAGTCACCAGTAATCTTTATTTTACAGTTTCCATTGCCAACTTTAGCCGATATAAACAGATACTCGTCAGCATTTAATTTCTTCTTTCTTCTAGTACTCAACACAAATGGCATAGATGGAACAAGTGTCCCATATGGAACTTTAGCTAAGAGTCCTGTTGTCTCAGCTATAGTCCATGTTTTCCAACATAAAATGTTAGCATCTGGAAATGCTTCAAGGCCACCATAGTCACAATGATTACCCCACACTACAGCAAGTGTGAGCCATGTACTACCTCCAAACAGAGCTTGTACATCACATGTGAAGTTCAGGCGCAGTCCTCGAAACACATTTGGACCTCCAATAAGTTGTTGTTTATTGAACTGTCCAGCCAAGTCAATATCAATTGCCTTCAATGCACGATACACAGGAACGCTGTGCCGCAAGCGACGTCGCCATGCACGTCGCCGAGGCATTGCTGTGGCACGTTAATACAAGTAAACGTAGCAAGCCAACACCCAGCGAGACACCCAGAGGTATGCGTCCGCACTCCTCGACGTTCGCAGAGCGAATGACGCTCCGTGCTGCGGCACAGCTGCAGCCGGCGCGCAGACGCCGGAAGTCCCGATAAGGCGGCGCGCCTTATCAGTGTTGCGCAACGCACCGGAAGTGAGTTTTCAAGCAACACGCTCCTAGTAATACTAGGGAGCGTGTTCCGCGGATTTGAATGCCCTCCACGATTCGTACTGCGCGCCACAGGCTACCCAGCCAATCAGAAGCCGCGAGGCAGCCAGCGCAGCGACTGTTGGACGTCGTAGGCTGGGCAGATTGGCAAAACAGCGCTGGCTGTGAAATGTGCTAAACTAACATCAGACTTTAATGCCAGTCAGAGTAAAAGTGCATCTGAACACACAGTGCACCGAACACTCCTAACGATGGGCTTCCGCGGCTTCCTACCTATGCATGTGCCATTGTTCATGTGGTGTCACCGACAGACACCACCCTTCCTAGGTGGTAGCCTTTAAATCGGCCGCGGTCCATTAGTATACGTCGGACCCGCGTGTCGCCACTATCAGTCATTGCAGACCGAGCGCCGCCACACGGCAGGTCTAGAGAGACTTCCTAGCACTCGCCCCAGTTGTACAACCGACTTTGCTAGCGATGGTTCACTGACAAAATACGCTCTCAATTGCCGAGATGATAGTTAGCATAGCCTTCAGCTAGGTCATTTGCTACGACCTAGCAAGGCACCATTACCAGTTACTATTGATACTGAATCATGTACAGTCAAGAGCGACACTCATCATTAATGGATTAAAGTTAAGTATTCCACCAGCTACGTCCTTTTTTCTAAAGTCTAATTTCCTTGTCCTGTTCCAGACCTCACGCCAGCCGGCGTGAGCTAAAACGCGTGCCTTTCGGCTTCCTCTAATAATACGGTGTTGGCTCTTCTGCCAACCCACAACAGTTAATACCACGACATCTGGTGGATACGACTGAAATGGGTACACGAGCATCGGCACTGGACGTTCGCACAGTGGTAGAACATTGCACGGTATGATGAATCCCGATATCTTGTCCATCATGTCTATGAGAGAGCGCGAATCCGTCGACTTACAAGGGAACACCTCCTTGACACCTTTACTGTGGAACGTAGACAAGCTGGCAGCGTCCCAGTTATGCTCCGGGGAACATTCACGTGGGCATGCAAATCTTCAGTCGAGCTTGTGCAAGGCACCATGACAGCCAAGTAGTATCGTACACTGGTTGCACACCACGGACATTCCCTCATAACGATCATGTTTCCAGACGACAGTGGCATTTTTCATAAACATAGTGCGCCATACCACAAGGCCACGAGTGTGACGGAGTGTTTTGAGAAACACAATGGCGAATTCCAGTTGATGTGCTAGTCCCCCACTCGCCAGACCTGGGATGTGATTTAACGTGGCATCAGAGCTCATCGCCCCCAAGCTCCGGAAATAACGGGAGTTAGATGACGTGTGTGCAAATGTGGTGCCAACTCCTCCCCCGATTCCTGTCAAGGCCCCACTGCTTCCACGTCAAGACGCGTCGCGCCTTTTATCAATGCCAAAGGCGGACATAGCAGCTATTAGGGCAAGTGGTCTCCGCCTTGGTCTGCTGAGTGCTGATCGAAAGTGGGTTGCACTCAGCCCTTGTCGGGCCAGTTGGGGAGCTACTTGACTGAGAAGTAGTGACACTGGTCACGAAAACTGATAGAGGACAGGGGAGCGGTGTGCTGATCACATGACCCTCGTATCAGCATCCGGCGACGCCTAAGCGCTGAGGATGACACGGCGGCTGATCGATACCGTTGGTCTTTCAAGGCCTGTTCCGACAGTGTTTGTTTGTTTGCATCGTTTCCGAAGGAAAATGTAGCACCGATTAGTGAGGGAGAGGCTTGCAACACGTTATCTCTGAGGACAACTACTCCACTTTCAGTTAAATTTAGTTTGGTAATAAAAAATTGTGCAGTCATGCACGTACGTATTGTTCCAACGAAAAGGGATACCATGGGACTCAGGATAGAAAAAAATAAAATTTACTAATACTTTCGCAATAAACTAAAAACGGTCGCCAGCCCAATAGTCTCTTCATTACGTAATTAAAAGCTGTGAGTAAGAAATAATTTGAATATGTGCGCCAAACGAAGGTTACACACACGTTTGCAGTGACAAAAGGCGTTAGAAAATAATAATGAGAAAGAATTTCAGTTATTTCTACACTCGTTATTAAACACAATGAAATGAATTTGGAATAAATAAATCTCACTCTGGCTACCTGGAGGCTGCCTATTGTTATCCTAAATAGCTGTGTAAGCTCAGAGTAGCATTTACTCATTTTTTGCTATCTTGGAATCTGGCAATAAAATACGAAAGGAAACTTCAGTTGGCTTTACAGTTATTTAAATGAAAGAACTACCACTGAATATAAACATCATTGCAACATAGAAATACGAACCAGGCAAACATATAAAACAGTATCTTAAGTATATGTAAAATTAACAAGCATGAATAATTGTTTTCTTTTAAAAAAATCTTTAGGTTGAAGTGCCAGGAATTAATTTGCTTACAGGTAATTGAATTTACTTTTAATCTCCAAGAATAACTTGGCCTCTAAACGATATTTATTTCAATTATGAAGTTACTTAGGCACATTAAAACACTTTTACTTCTGTTTTCATAATTATTAAAACATATAGAAGCGAACTGGCACTGAAATTAATTTTTATATATTTCTTTCTTTTCAAATAAACGACACTCGGATTGTTTCAATCACAGGTAGGGACACGGGATCTACTTGGTAATAATGACTTGGGATAGTTATTAGGTTAAAGTTTCTAAATATTTGTAGTAATTATTATTAAAACTAGTTCACCAATATCATTGGGTAATACCGTTATAGTTCTAAAAAAACGTGAACTAGGTGCAAAAGTCTTACAGTCATTCTTTATTGAAGGGATGAAGCCGTAGGCGCCGTCGATAATGATGCAATAGCTCCACACAAAATTTGCGAGCACAGATTTACTTAGCAGTGACCCTCACCGCCGGCCGGGGTGGCCGAGCGGTTCTAGGCGCTACAGTCTGAAACCGCGCGACCGCTACGGTCGCAGGTTCGAATCCTGCCTCGGGCATGGATGTGTGTGATGTCCTTAGGTTAGTTAGGCTTAAGTAGTTCTAAGTTCTAGGGCACTGATGACCTCAGCAGTTAAGTCCCATAGTGCTCAGAGCCATTTGAACTATTTGACCCTTACCGGACCAGGATCTTGATGTGTATGGAGCTGCCTTTTCATCTGCCCATGCTCGTCAATTTCTATCATGCCGCTAAATAAAGCTTCTCCTCACAATGACTTAGTACGCAACTCCCACGTGTGATCACTTCATAGTGCGCAACCAAGCGCGCAAGCAACGCGCGGGTTCTGACGTCAGTCCACTCGTGACCAGAGACGCGGCTGCACAGTGCTTTCTTACTCTTTGATACACGTCGCTAAAATTTCCCTAACCAGCACTGACCCAGTATAAATTACAGTTATTTACATTATTATTGACTCAGATCAATAAACATTTGTAAGAGAATGAAACGCCTACAGCTTCCCTTGTGATCTTATTATAGGTACCAGTTTCGGCCCTTCAATGCGCAATTTTCAGGCTTTAGTTGATGCAGAAGGGGTTATCATAATCTATATATACGCTGCTTCAGTGGCCTACATAACTGGTTTACGCAGACTGTAACTGTGATGATAGCACTCCAACCGTCATCTGTCAACTGACTGAGTTCAAACATTGTATATACGAATCGTGATAACCCCTTCAACATCAAGTTAAGCCTGAAGATGGCGCACTGAAGCGCCGAAACTTGTAGCTACACAGTAAATAAGATTATAAGGACGTCGGTAGGAGATTCATTTTCTTACAGTAGTAAACAGCCGTGGTCCCCACGAACTCCAGTCAAAAGCATGGACATACAAAAAAAAGACATACAAATACCTTTTAAGGTTTACATGAAAATCGATAATATTTATTTATAATGTGTAAAGGAAAAAAGATAAACACGTACGTCTGTATCAAAGTGTTACGAAGTGTTGAATTGGATTAAGGAGAAAAGAAATTCGTGGCACAGCTTGACTGATCAGATAGATCTATTAGGATACATACTGAGGTGGGAATGAATAGTCAGTTCGATAATGAAGAGGAATGTGAGTAGGGACAGGGGTAAAATTATAGTGAGTGACCAAGTTCTGATTACATTAAGTTCAAGCAAATGTAGATTGTTGTAGTTCCGCAGAGATGGAGGGACTCGAACAGAATAACCTAGCGTACAGAACTTCATCAAGTCAGTCTTCGGATTGAAGCCCACAACAACAACAAAACCATACGTTCATCAACTCCAATGTAAGCAACTGGGTCTTCCAGTGAGTACAATGTACGTCGCTGACCTTATAACCTTTCGATAGAAAAATGCAAGACAGCTTGAGCGAGAGATAAAAAAAAAGACCAGTACCAGCCGACGACGGTAGTGGTCTTTCACGGACCTTAAAATCTGTCTCTCGTGGCAGTCCGAATAAGGACTTCAACGCAGACCTTCATAATATGCGAGACTATATTTGTTATCGTATGCGCAGTAGGGAAGAATTTTCTGTTAATTAGTCGCCATAAGATAGCAGCCTTCCTACTAAGACCCTTCCTAAAAGATTACATTTCCATCCGTAAAACAATGCGGCCGCAATTCGTGTTGCCCTCCTTCCTGCGGGTTATTCTGGTAGCGGCTCTTTAATCTCCAGTGGCAGCAATGGGTACGGAGGAGGCGGATGGGGGCGGTGGACGCCCTCCTCATCCGCGTAATGAAAGTGGGAGCGGGGACGATCCGCGAGCACGCTCACCGCTGCCGCCTGAAATATTTATCCGTCTCGTTAGCACGTAAGGTCGGGGCCGCCGCGCCGCGCCGCGCCGCGCCGCACAGCGCCGCGCAGACGGGCAACCCAGCGGACCGCCGTGTCGCGCGGGCGGCCTAATGAGAGGGGGCGTGGCCGCGTGTTCGGCTCGTTAGTCGCCGGGCTGCTAATTGCCGCGGCGGCAGCGTGGAGCCGCCAGCACCAGACCGCTGCCGGCGAACAACTGGACACGAGCGCCCACGCGATCCTCAGACCGCAAGAACGGCCAATTTCCTGAGGAAGCGTAATTGGTTTCGTCAGACCTGCGCCGCCTTTGTGCCGGCGCCGACTCCTCTGTCTGCAACAGCTAGACAGCTAGCTCGCAGCGTGGATCAACACTGAAGTATCATAAACATTCAAAGCTACGGCTTTGTAATGACGTGTATTTTACGTACTAGGCTAATACAGACGCCTTATAAACTAGGTCGACAAAAACCAAGGGCAGGCCACTGTGTCACCGAAGTGCAACAGTTTCGTACCACACTATACAGGGTGGTCCATTGATAGGACCGGGCCAAATATCTCACGAAATAAGCGTCAAACGAAAAATCTACAAAGAACGAAACTCGACTAGCTTGAAGGGGGAAACCAGATGGCGCTACGGTTGGCCCACTAGATGGCGCTGCCATAGGTCAAACGGATATCAACTGCGTTTTTTTAAAATAGGGACCCCAATTTCTATCACATGTTCATGTAGTACATAAAGAAATATGATTGTTTTAGTGGGAAGACTTTTTTCCTTTGTGATAGATGCCGCTGTAATAGTCACAAACATATAAGTACGTGGTATCACGTGATATTCCGCCAGTGCGGACGGTATTTGCTTCGTGATACATTAGCCGTGTTAAAATGGACCGTTTACCAATTGCGGAAAAGGTCGATATCGTGTTGACATATGGCTATCGTAGTCAAAATGCTGCTCGGTATCCTGGACCACATCATCCATGTGTCCGGACCGTTCGCCGCATAGTTAAGTTATTTAAGGAAACAGGAAGTGATCAACCACATGTGAAACGTCAACCACGACCTGCAACAAATGATGATGCCCAGGTAGGTGTTTTAGCTGCTGTCGCGGCTAATCCGCACACCAGTAGCAGACAAACTTAGCGAGAATCGGGAATTTCAAAAACGTCGGTGTTGAGAATGCTACATCAACATCGATTGCACCCGTGCAATATTTCTATGCACCGGGAATTATATGGCGATGACTTTGAACGTCGTGTACAGTTCTGCCACTGGCCACAAGAGAAATTACGGGACGATGACAGGTTTTTTGCACGCATTCTATTTAGCGACGAAGCATCATTCACCAACAGCGGTAACGTAAACCGGCATAATATGCACTATTGGGCAACGGAAACTCCACGATGGCTGCGACAAGTGGAACATCAGCGACCTTGGCTGGTTAATGTATGGTGCGGTATTATGGGAGGAAGAATAATTGGCCCCCATTTTATCGATGGCAATCTAAATGGTGCAATGTATGCTGATTTCCTACGTAATGTTCTACCGATGTTATTAAAAGATGTTTCTCTGTATGACAGAATGGCGATGTACTTCCCACATGATGGATGTCCAGCATATAGCTCGCGTGCGGTTGAAGCGGTATTGAATATTTCATGACAGGTGGATTGGTCGTCGAAGCACCATACCATTGCCCGCACTTTTACCGGATCTGACGTCCCCAGATTTCTTTCTGTGGGGAAAGTTGAACGATATTTGCTATCGTGATCCACCGATATCTCCTGACAACATGCGTCAGCGCATTGTCATTGCTGTGCGAACATTACGGAAGGCGAACTACTCGCTGTTGAGAGGAATGTCGTTACACGTATTGCCAAATGCATTGAGGTTGACGGACATCATTTTGAGCATTTGTTGCATTAATGCGATATTTACAGGTAATCACGCAATAACAACATCCTTTCTCAGAAATGATAAGTTCACAAAGGTACATGCATCACATTGGAACAACCGATATGAAATGTTCAAACGTACCTACGTTCTGTATTTTAATTGAAAAAACCTACCTGTTACCAACTGTTCATCAAAAATTGTGAGCCATATGTTTGTGACTATTACATTGCCATCTGTCACAAAGCGAAAAAAGTGGTCCAACTAAAACATTCATATTTCTTTACGTACTACAGGAATATCTAATAAAAATGGGGGTTCCTATTTTAAAAAACTCAGTTGATAATCTTTTGACTTATGACAGCGCCATCTAGCGGACGAACCACAGCTCCATCTGGTTTGCTTCTTCGAGCTAGACATGTTTCGTTCTTTGTAGTTTTCTCGTTTGACCCTTATTTCGTGAGATATTTGGCCAGGTCACGATCAATGGACCACCCTGTAAATTACAGGAATGCGTAAACAGATTTAGACTTTTGCACTTATATACCATACAGGGAACCTAATAGAGGTGATAAGTATTGCACTATATGAAAAAGAGGTAAACTAGTTACAAACTACGGAGTGCAAACATTTTGTTCAAGATGTAAACGTCATTACCGATATTCGGATTTAGGTCATGACGTGTTCGATACGCCTGCCGTCGTTGGTATTGATGTGGCGCAGACGAATAGCGAAATTCTGCATGACGCGCTGAAATGTCAGAACATCGGTGCCGACGATGACCTTCTGAATGGCTGTGTTCATCTCAGCAGTGGTTTTGGAGTTATTGCTGTACACAAGAAGGAGTGCATGTATACGGCGGCCAATCGAGACCCATACCAGTAGCCTCTGCTATCCCAGAGCCAGAATGCGATGTCCAAAGTGCTCCTCCAGGACATCACTATCCTGCTTCGATGGCGTCGAGCTCGGTCTTGCACGAATCACAATCTTGTCGAAATCAGGGTTATTTTGGATAATGGGGATGAGATCATCTTCCAAAACCTTCATGTACCGTTCAGTAGTCACCGTGTCATCGAGGAATATCGCACCGATTATTCCGTGACTGGTCACTGCACGCCACAAAGTCACCCGTTGAGGATGAAGAGAATTCTCGGTCGCGAAATGCGGATTCTCAGTCCCCCAAATGCACCAATTTTGCTTATTGACGAACGCATACCAACAAACGCCATATATCGATCATGAACATTGCAGTTTGAACACCCTAACGCAAACCGTTCAGAAGTAATGACGATTTTATTTCATATAATTCAGTAACTGTCACCCTATATGTGAAAGCAGCTGTTGAAGGACTTGTAGGGGGCTTTCTGGTCTCGAGGTTCCAAGAAATGGTGTTTTTCGCAACTTCTGTCTCTTTGTAGTGTTAAAATATGTGATCAAAAGGATTATTCTTTGTACCTGGAAATAAAGATTCAACGGAAACGGGCATACGACTATTATAGCCGCTTTCGCCACTTGGTCTGTTTGCGACTCCGATCGATATCCCTTTCTCTGCAAAGCTACTGTAACATTCCAGGTCGAATAAATGATCGATAAGCCGGCCGGTGCGGCGCAGCGGTTCTAGGAGCTTCAGTCGGGAACCGCGTTACCGCTACGGTCGCAGATTCGAATCCTGCCTCGGGCATAGATGTGTGTGATGTCCTTAGGTTCGTTAGGTTTAAGTAGTTCTATGTTCTAGGGAACCGATGACCTCAGAAGTTAAGTCCCATAGTGCTCAGAGCCATTTGAACCATTTGAGCTAAATGATCGATATATATAGATGTTGTACTTGCCTACCAGACGTCTCAACTGCATGCTTTCGGCAAAATGAGATGAAAAACGTGTTTATGTTGACGCTTTATCAAAGGAGTTCAATGAATGACATTCCACAGCACCATTGCGCGTTTCGATTTGGTGTGAATGTAGGGATGAACGGGACACTGGGCGCTTTTGATCACAAACCACCACTGAGGATTGAATCTATTGAAGCTATTGCTGATGTGTACAAACATTTGGCTACGGTAATTTGATACAGTGCAGCCTTGGAACCTGTACACAGAACAGTAATGAAGCACTGAATTCATTAATTAACAAAAATGAAGCACTGAATTTATTACTTTAAACCTATGCTCCAAAACCCCTGTTTTAGAGTGTAAATGTCGTCCCAATTGCCAAATTGCTAACAACCGGGTGTGCATCATTTTTGATGAAGGATTTAAGGGCGTCAAGTATAACATCAAAGTCGTTGGAGTCGTTACCGGCACTTGACTTGCTCATTCGGTACGATTATTTTTGATTCCTAACCTAACCTAACCTAACCCAGTCTTCTGACGGGTTTGATACTGCTCGCCACGAACTCCTGTCCTCTCCCAGTCTCTTCATCACAGAGTAGCAATAGCGACCTCCGTCCTCAATTATTTGCTGGATGTATTCCAGTCCCTGCCTTCAGCTACAATGTTTACCCTCTGCAGCTCCGTATAGTACCATGAAAGTTATTTCCTGATGTCGTAACAAATGTCCTACCAACCTGTTCCTTCTTCTTGTCAACGTTTCCCATATACTCCTTCTCTCACCCATTCCTAAGTGACTTGAATTTATGTATCCCAGATTTTCGCTGAACATTATAAGGAACGAGAGATGACTCAAGCTTTCAGACCGGCTCTGGTTCCCAAACTGCGGCTACAGAGACCCGCGCTTTAGTAAATGAGACCTTCGAAGAAAAGAAATGTTTACTAAGAGGCTCAAGAGCAGCAGAGTTACAGAAACTTGAACAAACAAAAATCGAACTCAGAACTTTAAATGCGTGTTTCTTGAAACAAAGTATTTTAAACTAATTCACGGGATTGAAAAAACTACAAGTAAAATTGGATGCCGGTAGGGATTTAACGAAATAGACACTTTTAATTTTGGCGTGAACCTAAAAAAATATGTTTTTCATAATGTTTCTTATTTACACTCCTGGAAATTGAAATAAGAACACCGTGAATTCATTGTCCCAGGAAGGGGAAACTTTATTGACACATTCCTGGGGTCAGATACATCACATGATCACACTGACAGAACCACAGGCACATAGACACAGGCAACAGAGCATGCACAATGTCGGCACTAGTACAGTGTATATCCACCTTTCGCAGCAATGCAGGCTGCTATTCTCCCATGGAGACGATCGTAGAGATGCTGGATGTAGTCCTGTGGAACGGCTTGCCATGCCATTTCCACCTGGCGCCTCAGTTGGACCAGCGTTCGTGCTGGACGTGCAGACCGCGTGAGACGACACTTCATCCAGTCCCAAACATGCTCAATGGGGGACAGATCCGGAGATCTTGCTGGCCAGGGTAGTTGACTTACACCTTCTAGAGCACGTTGGGTGGCACGGGATACATGCGGACGTGCATTGTCCTGTTGGAACAGCAAGTTCCCTTGCCGGTCTAGGAATGGTAGAACGATGGGTTCGATGACGGTTTGGATGTACCGTGCACTATTCAGTGTCCCCTCGACGATCACCAGTGGTGTACGGCCAGTGTAGGAGATCGCTCCCCACACCATGATGCCGGGTGTTGGCCCTGTGTGCCTCGGTCGTATGCAGTCCTGATTGTGGCGCTCACCTGCACGGCGCCAAACACGCATACGACCATCACTGGCACCAAGGCAGAAGCGACTCTCATCGCTGAAGACGACACGTCTCCATTTGTCCCTCCATTCACGCCTGTCGCGACACCACTGGAGGCGGGCTGCACGATGTTGGGGCGTGAGCGAAAGACGGCCTAACGGTGTGCGGGACCGTAGCCCAGCTTCATGGAGACGGTTGCGAATGGTCCTCGCCGATACCCCAGGAGCAACAGTGTCCCTAATTTGCTGGGAAGTGGCGGTGCGGTCCCCTACGGCACTGCGTAGGATCCTACGGTCTTGGCGTGCATCCGTGCGTCGCTGCGGTCCGGTCCCAGGTCGACGGGCACGTGCACCTTCCGCCGACCACTGGCGACAACATCGATGTACTGTGGAGACCTCACGCCCCACGTGTTGAGCAATTCGGCGGTACGTCCACCCGGCCTCCCGCATGCCCACTATACGCCCTCGCTCAAAGTCCGTCAACTGCATATACGGTTCACGTCCACGCTGTCGCGGCATGCTACCAGTGTTAAAGACTGCGATGGAGCTCCGTATGCCACGGCAAACTGGCTGACACTGACGGCGGCGGTGCACAAATGCTGCGCAGCTAGCGCCATTCGACGGCCAACACCGCGGTTCCTGGTGTGTCCGCTGTGCCGTGCGTGTGATCATTGCTTGTACAGCCCTCTCGCAGTGTCCGGAGCAAGTATGGTGGGGCTGACACACCGGTGTCAATGTGTTCTTTTTTCCATTTCCAGGAGTGTATTTACATTTAGGGGCAGCAAAGTCGATCGAATTTTAGTACCTTCTTTTTCCAAGTGGCCGCCATTTTCAAATACACTTCGGAAAATTTGATTTTCGAAGTTTACGTGATAGAGAATTTAATTCTGATTAGGTGCACGCGTTTAATTTTTATTACAGACCTATATTTTCAGCCTCAAACGTGCAGACCGTTAAGTTGCGCAGTCCACTCTGCAATATTTTGGCCGCAATTTTGGGCGGTGTAGGCTCATTAATTTATAGACCACAAATTATTTATATAATTTTTATAATATTGTGGCCGCAATTTTTTGCTGTAGTTTAAGGGCCACAATTATGTATATAGTGTTTAAGATATTTACTTTAGTTTGTCTATAAACATTTGTATGAAAAAATAAGTTTTGCTGAATAAATGTTGGACATGAGAAAAAAATAGGTTTCGCAGGCCGTAAAACCTCCTTCAGTGAATGTTAACATGCATATTATGTCAAACAGCTAGGCCATAATGGTCCTTCCAGGTCACCCCGGACGCTTAGGTACTTACGGCGCAGGGTGGAATGTTTATTGCTGTCAGAACTAATTTACCTTGTAGTTTAATTGAAGTAGACAGTTACTGTGAATTAGTATGGGTAGAGGTTAAGTTGGCAAGAGAAATAAATTAATAACAGGTTCCATTTGAGGTCCCCGACTCACATAATACAGTTGCTGAACACCTCAAAGAAAACTTGAATGTTATTTCAAACAGGTACTCCACTCACACAATTATAGTTGCTTGTGATTGCAACATATCATCCATAAGTTGGCGAAAATAAATGTTTCAAGTGGGTGGTAGGCATAAAACATCATCCTAAATCGTACTCAACGCCTTCTCAAAAAATTATTTCGAACAACTAGTGAGTCTCATGAAAAACACAGGGATTGATGACTATAAGGCTGTTGTAGTTAGGTTGAATACCGTAACATCGAAACCCGCCAAAAATGAACGCAAAATATATCTATTTAGAAAAGGAGGTTCAAATGGTTCAAATGGCTCTGAGCACTATGGGACTTAACATCTGAGGTCATCAGTCGCCTAGAACGTAGAACTACTTAAACCTAACTAACCTAAGGAGGTAAAAATTCACTAGATACCGTCTGAAGAGACAGTCTCTACTCCTTCCAGTCTATGTAAGCGTAGACGAGGTATGGTTTAGGTTCAAACAAATAGTGTCGGCGTCAGTTGGGAGACATATACTAAATAAATTAATAAGAGTTGGTACGAATGTCCCATAGTTAACAAAACAAGTCAGCATACTACTACAGAAGCAACCAAAAAAAACATGCCAAATTTAAAAGGACCCAAATTTCCCAATAATGGAGAAGTTTTACAGAAGCTCGAATTTTAGTGCGAACTTAATGCGAGAGGCTTTCAATAGTTTCTACAACGAAACTACCCAGAGAGATTCTGGTAGTAGGTAAAGCATACCAGTGGAAAGACCAAACAATACCTTCACTGCACGATAACAATGGTAATGTTACTGACGACAGCGCCAGTAAAGCAAAGTTACCAAATACGGATTTCCGAATTTCTTTCAAAAAGGAAAACGAGGTAAATATTCCAGTTTTCGAATCAAGAACAACTGCCAACGTGAGTAACTTACAATAGAAGCAGTCTAAACATTTAAGAAACGCAGAGCTTCCGGTCCAGCATATACACACATTAAAAAAAAGGTTTTGCATCACCCCGTTTCCCAGAGCTCCTGTGTATAGACATTGAGTGTGGATATTGTATGACACACAAGGTCCCTTTGACAGTTCAGTGATGTTACTAAATCCACCGAAAGACGTAAACAACCATGCATGAGCAACGCCTATTAGACGGAGGGGGTCCGACGGCGTATCAATTCCAGTCATTCCATGAGGAAGGAGGTACACGGCTCGTGTTGTCTGTAGTTCAACGATGCTTAGGCGGTCAATATCGCGGTTCGATCGCATCCGCATTGTTACTTTGTGCCAGGAATGGCTCTCATCTAGGGAAGTGTGCAGGCGTCTCTGAGTGTACCAAATCGATGTTGTTCGAACATGGAGGAGATACAGAGAGACAGGAACTGTCGATGACGTGCCTCGCTCAGGCCGCCCGAGGGCTACTACTGTAGTGGATGACCGCTAATTACGGATTGTGGCTCGGAGGAACGCTAACAGCAACGCCACCATGTTGAACAATGCTTTTCGTGCAGCCACAGGACGCCGTGTTACGACTCAAACTGTGCGCAATAGGCTACATGATTTGCAACTTCACTCCCGACGTCCATGGCGAGGTCCATCTTTGCAACCACAACATCATGCAGCGCGGTACAGATGGGCCCAACAACATGACGTATGGACCGCTCAGGATTGGCATCACGTTCTCTTCACCGATGAGTATCGCATATGCCTTCAGCCAGAGAATCGTCGGAGGCGAGTTTGGAGGCAACCCGGTCAGACTAAACACCTTAGACACAACGCTCAGCGAGTGCCGAAAGGTGGAGGTTCCCTGCTGTTTTGGGGTGGCATTATGTGGAGCCTATGTACGCCGCTGGTGGTCGTGGAAGGCGCCGTAACGGCTGTGCGATACGTGAATGCCATCCTCCGACCGATAGTGCCACCATATCAGCAGCATATTGGCGAGGCATACGTCTTCATGGACGACAATTCGCGCCCCCATCGTGCACATCTTGTGAATGACTTCCTTCAGGATAACGACATCGCTCGACTAGAGTGGCCAGCGTGTTCTCCAGACATGAATCCTATCGCACTTGCCTGGGATAGATTGAAAAGGGCTGTTTATGGACGACGTGACCCACCAACCACTCTGAGAGTTTTACGCCGAATCACCGTTAAGGAGTTGGATAATCTGGACCAACAGTTCCTTGGTGAACTTGTGGATAGTATACCAAGACAAATACAGGCATGCATCAATACAAGAGGACGTGCTACTCGGTATTACAGGTACCGGTGGGTACAGAAATCTGGACCACCACCTCTGAAGGTCTCGCTGTATGGTGGTACAACATGGAATGTGTGGTTTTGATGAGCAATAAAAAGGGCGGAAATGATGTTTATGTTGATCTCTATTCCAATTTTCTGTACAGGTTCGGGAACTCTCGGAACCGAGGCGATGCAAAACTTTTTTGATGTGCGTATACCAGTCAGGTTCCTTCAAGAGTATGTTAGTGCAACAGTTCCACAATTTGCTCTCATATACAACCTCTCGCTCATAAAAATTTCTGTCCACAGAGGCTGGAAAGGTGCACAAGTCCCACGAATACCCAAGAAAGGTTATATGAATAATCCGCTGAATTACAAAAATGGTTCAAATTGCTCTGAGCACTATGGGACTTAACTTCTAAGGTCATCAGTCCCCTAGAACTTAGAACTACTTAAACCTAACTAACCTAAGGACATCACACACATCCATGCCCGAGGCAGGATTCGAACCTGCGACAGTAGCGCTGAATTACAGACCCATGTATCTAACGTCAATTTTCAGTAGGATTTTGTAACGTATAATGTGCTCGATTATTATGAATCACCTCGAAGAAAATCGGTTATTGACAAATAGCCAACATGGATTCAGAAAACATATTTTTGGATTTCCAGAAGGCTGTTCACACCTTTCCACACAAGCGACTTCCGGTCAGACTGCGTGCCTATGGAATATCTTCTCAGCTGTGTGACTGGATTTGTGATTTCCCGTGATAAATACCACAGTTCGTAATAACTGAGGGAAAGTCATCGAGAAAAAGAGAAGGGCTGTCTGGCCTTCTTCAAGCAAGTGTTATAGGGCTCTGTTGTGCCTGATCTACAGAAACGATTTAGGAGACAATCTAGGCAGTCCACCTAGGATGTTTGCAGACGATACTGTCATTTGCCGTCATGTAATGACATCAGTTGATCAAAGCGAATTGCAAAATGATTTAGACAAGATATCTCTATGGTGCAAAAAGAGGCAATTGACTGTAAATAATGAAAAGTGTGAAGTCATCCACACGAGTACTAAAATGAATCCTCTGAATTTCAGTTACAGGATAAATCAAACAAATCTAAAGATTATCAACTCAAACTCTTAGGGATTAAAATTACGAATAACTTAAATTGGAACGATCACATAAATAATGTTGTGGGGAAAGCAAATCAAAGATTACGATTTATTGGCAGAATATTCAGAAAATGTAACAAGATTACCAAAGAGACAGCTCACAATACGCTTGTCCACCCTCTCCTGGTGTATTACTGAGCGGTGTGGGATCAGCGTCAGATAGTATTGGAAGAGTACAGCGAAGAGTTCACATTAGGGCAGCTCGTTTTGTATCATCGCGAAACAGGGGAGAGAGTGTCACGGATATGATGCGTGAGCCGGCCGGGTGGCCGAGCGGTTCTAGGCGCTACAGTCTGGCACCGCGCGACCTCTGCGTCGCAGGTTCGAATCCTACCTCGGGCATGGATGTGTGTGATGTCCTTACGTTAGTTAGGCTCAAGTAGTTCTAAGTTCTAGGGAACTGATGACCTCAGAAGTTAAGTCCAATAGTGCTCAGAGCCATTTGAACCATTTTTTGATGCGTGAATTGATGTGGCAGTCATTAAAACAAAGGCGTTTTTGGCTGCGGCAGGATCTTCTCATAAAATTCCAATCACCTACTTTCTCCTCAGAGTGTGTCAATGGTTTGTTGACGCCGTCGTTCTTAGGGAATAGTGATGATCATTGTAAAATAAGAGAAATCAGAGCTCGCACGAAAATATTTGTGTTCTTTTTCCCGCGCGCAGTTCGTGAGTGGAACGGTGGAGAAGTAACTTGGAGATGGTTCGATGAGCCCCCTGTCAGGCACAGAACTATAAATTTTAGAGTAATCTTGTAGATGTAGACGCAGACGTACCCTGTAGTGGCACATTCTGTTGCAGGACAATGCAGTGTCTGAGATTGTAGAAGATATTCCGGGGATTCCCAAAACGGATTTTTTCAGTGATTCCTGATGTCTTGCACACGTGTCTCTTTTAAAACGTTCATTGTCTTCGTCTTTCACAGTGCCTTGACCTCGCGCCAAATCTCAGGCGCAACAGCGTCCGGAGTCAAAGCTCTGCTACCGTTGCAGGTGCGAGAGACATATTACGTGACATACTACAGCACTGATCAGCAAGAAAATGTTTATCGATCCACAGGAATCAGTTATCCGCACCGTATCCCGTGTAAAACTGTCTTAATAAATGTTTCTTTACACTGTTAAAAACATTTTATTTGTAAACTCCATGATTGCAGTTTCAACATTTCGCCGTTTTCACGTAGAAAACTGCGACCAACTTCGTGGTTTAGCATATTTCAAAAGTTGGTATCATACAAAGCGAGACATACGGTCGTTCGTGGTTTTCTATTCTCAAATTTTGGCATGTGCTCTATCGTGTAATCGATCGCACAGTCCATCATGAAAACTACAACCGCTGTTTTGTGAATAACATTAACAGTCGAACGTGAGAATGATGTATTTTGAAAGGTTTTGTATGACTGTAGAGCACACTCAAAAATATATTTATTTGTTTATCAAATGGCTCTGAGAACTAGGGGACTTAACATCTGAGGTCATCAGTCTCCTAGACCTTATAACTACTTAAACCTAAGGACATCACACACATCCATGCCAGAGGCAGGATTCGAACCTGCGACTGAAGCGCCTAGAACCGCTCGGCCACACCGGCAGGCATTTGTTTATCGTGGCAGAACATAGTAACATAAGGATTCACAAGTTCTATAACCACATTTACATAGATACTCCGCAAGCCACAGTACGGTGCCTGGCGGAGGGTACCCTGTACCGCTACTAGTCGTTTCGTTTCCTTTCCTGTTACTCGCAGATAGAATGAGGGAAAAGCAGTTATCTATATGCCTCCGTATGAGCCCTAATTACTTGCATTTTATATTTGCGGTCAGTATACGAAGCGTACGAGTCTATTGGCTGCAGTTGGGTCGTTCTTCAGTCAGCTTCAAATGTCGGTTGTCTTAATTTTCTAAATAGCGTTCCTCGAAAAGAACGTCACCTTCTCTCCAGGGATCCCCATTTGAATTCCTGCAGCATCTTAACATTTGCATATTGTTGGAACCTACGGTAACAAACCTAGAAGTCATCCTCTGAACTGCTTTGATGTCTTTCTTCAATCCGACCTGGTACGGATCCCAAAGTGTCGAGCAGTAATCAAGAACAGGTCGCACCAGCGTCTTTTATGCAGTCCCCTTTAAAGGTGAACTTCTCTTTCCTAAAATTCTCCCAATAAACCGAAGTCGACCATTCGCCTTCCCTACCACAGTTCTCACATGCTCGTTCCATTTTCATATCGCCCAGGTATTCAAACTACGTGACTGTGTTAGCAGGACACTACTAATACTGTATCCGAACTTTACGTATTTGTTTTTCTTATTATTTTGCGTTTAATTGCATTTACCAACATTTAGAGCCAGTTGCCAATCATCACACGAACTAGAAACTTTGCCTAAGTCATCCTGTATCATCTTCGACACCTTTCCGTACACCACAGCGTCATCAGGAAACAACCACAAATTACTGCCTACACTGTCCGTCAGATCATTTATGCATATAGAAAATAAAGCGGTCCTATCACACTTCCTTGTGGCATATCTGACAATACCCTTGCCTCTAATGGCCACTTGCTGTCCAGGAAAACATACTGGGTTCTATTACCTAAGAAGTCTTAGAGCCACTCACTTATCTGGGAACTTATCCGTATGCTCTTACGTTCGTTAACAGTCTGCAGTGCCTACCGTTTCAAATGCTTAACCGAGAACAAAATACATATTGGACAGTTATCAGACAACTGCCTATCTTAACATCTCCAGTAGCAACTTTTGCTAAGTCCTCTATGGCGCACATTGGACGACCCTACCAAAAGAGATCTGAATCTGGCTCAGTCCCACCATTACAGGACTGAGACTCCGCTCTGAGACACCATCTCTGGAGATCAGTTCGTTGTGTTCAAGAGAGAATCCTTTTTGCAGGTATTATGAATCATTCGAGGTTCTAGGTTCTTCAGTCCTGGATGTACTTCCTGGTGGCAGAGCAGGGGATAATCTTCTTATACTGTTGCTTTGGCATTCTCTTTTTGACTGTTACTTCCCGTCATCTGCAGGGAAGTGCGACTCCAGCGAGACAACATAGCTTCTCCATAGGAATGAGCTGTAGACAACCTTCAATGATACACACGTCTCGGTGACAGTCGCATCCACTATTTGGTATGTTGCAATCTGGACCATACAGGGCATCCACAGCAAAGTACCAAAAAATTTGTGTAAAAATCTAAACAGTTTCTGGTACTATTTCAAAAGTTGTTCCTGTAATTTTCTCACACATTTATTTTTGGAAGACACTTTCAGCTTGGTGTTTCACAGTGCAGTCCAATATCAGCCCTGCATATTTTGGAGTTGCGCTGTCTTCCGGGCTTTCACGTACCCAGGAAAAGGTAATCTCTGTTACTCACTCGAGTAACATACGTTTACATTTGTTTCTCAGTGGGTTCGTTTTGAGGTGGTTCCTTCCAAAGGAAGTATAAAGGATGTGCAGATAACATAATCAGGTTTCAAACCGGTTACTGACCTCGCTTTGACACATGAGACACATTTAAAACAATATCCACTCAAATGCTAACGATAAATGGTTTGTAAGGACCTAACTTCCCTTACAAAGGTTTACTGAATACGAAACGTACACTGCCTACTGTCAACATACCACCTCCAACTGATTTCTATCTCCATCCCGTTCTATGGCCTTCCTCCAGCGTGAAACAGGGGAGTGTATGCCCTGTCGGGATATCAATCCCCGGGCTAGTGATGAAGAAAGTGCTTCACTGTGTGAATCACCTCCTCATCGTCCTCAAAATGTCTTCCACGAATGGCAGCCTTTAATGGCCTAAACAACATGCAAGTGCAACATGTCAGGTGCGACAGCCGTGGACGGTCTTCCCGACCGCTGCAAATCGTGGAATTCACCCAAGCCGCCTTCTGATGACCTCACCCTCAGTGCCCAGGGACTAACTGTACTTCTGTCGACAGCAGATGTTCAGTAGACTTTGCACAAGCGTTTGCAAATATTTCCCACATTTCCTTTCCCTGCAGTGAGAAATTCAACGACGGCACGTTGTTTGAAACTTACATCACCTACATACGCCATTCTGAAACTGTACTGCAGCTACGCTATCTTTCGGAAGTGACGGAAACTTGGCGCGCTCACTCAGGACACTTCAGATATAACACACGTAACGTTTCGGATTCGTAGAAGTATTTTCGGCTAAAAAAAAAAATGCGGTGCGTTACTTTCTGGGCAACCCTCGTAGTTTATTTACTGAATATCCTAACACTGTCTCACAATTCAAGCATCGTACGGACTTCGAAATGGTAGGTACTGAGATAACCGATAGCGCAGTAGAAAAGTAATTATAATCGGTTAGGAGCGTAAAGGCATCAGGACTAAATGAGATACCTGCAAGAGTCTACAAAGATTATGCGAAAAATCTTTCTTCATCTATCGCAGCAGTTGAAGGGTGCCTAGCGACTGGAAAAAAGCGCAGGCCATTCCCGTTTTCAAGAAGGGTCGTAGGACAGATACACATAATTACAGATTTATGTCGGTGACGTCAGTGTTTTTCAGAATAATGGAACAGTTTTATGCTAATGTTTTATGACATTTTTGAAGAAGGAATACCTCCTATATAAAAATAACAGAGTTTTGTGAAAGTCTGCTCGCTCTGTTGCGAAACGCACAGCGCAGTAGACATCGGCGCTGACGTTGATGCCGTGTTCCTCGATTTCAGGAAGGCATCTGACACCCTGCCGCACTGCCATTTTGTGAAAAAAAAAAACAAAAAAAAACGACATTACCGAGTATGGAACCACATTTAGTACTAGATTCAAGGCTTCCTTGCAGATAGAATTCAACACTTCGCACTTGTTGATGATGTTGTTATGGTCTTCAGTCCTGAGAGTGGTTTGATGCAGCTCTCCATGCTACCCTATCCTGTGCAAGTTTCTTCATCTCCCACTACCTACTGCAACCTACATCCTTCTGAATCTGCTTAGTGTATTCATCTCTTGGTCTCCCTCTACGATTTTTACCCTCCAAGCTACCCTCCAATGTTAAATTTGTGATCCCTTGATGCCTCAGAACATGTCCTACCAACCGGTCCCTTCTTCTCGTAAAGTTCTGCCACAAACTCCTCTTCTCCCCAATCTTATTCAATACCTCCTCATTAGTTACGTAATCTACCCATCTAATCTTCAGAATTCTTCTGTAGCACCACATTTCGAAAGTTTCTATTCTCTTCCTGGCCAAACTATTTATCGTCCATGTTTCACTTCCATACATGGCTACACTCCATACGAATACTTTCAGAAACAACTTCCTGACACTTAAATCTATACTCGATGTTAACAAATTTCTCTTCTTAAGAAACGCTTTCCTTGCCATTGCCAGTCTACATTTTATATCTTCTTTACTTCGACCATCATCAGTTATTTAGCTCCCCAAATAGCAAAACTCCTTTATTACTTTAAGCGTCTCATATCCTAATCTAATGCCCTCAGCATCACCGAGACTTAATTCGACTACATTACATTATCCTCGTTTAGCTTCTGTTGCTGTTCATCTTATATCCTCCTTTCAAGACACTGTCCATTCCGTTCAACTGCTATTCCAAGTCCTTTGCTGTCTCTGTCAGAATTACAATGTCATCGGCGAACCTCAAAGTATTTACTTCTTCTCCATGGATTTTAATACCTACACCGAATTTTTCTTGTGCTTGTTCAATATACAGATTGAATAACATTGGGGAGAGGCTACAACGCTGTCTCACTCCCTTCCCAACCACTGCTTCCCTTTCATGTCTTCCGCAACTCGTGGTCGTGCGGTAGCGTTCTCGCTTCCCACGCCCGGGTTCCCGGGTTCGATTCCCAGCGGGGTCAGGGATTTTCTCTGCCTCGTGATGACTGGGTGTTGTGTGATGTCCTTAGGTTAGTTAGGTTTAAGTAGTTCTAAGTTCTAGGGGACTGATGACCATAGATGTTAAGTCCCATAGTGCTCAGAGCCATCTGAACCATTTGAACCTTTCATTTCCTCGACTCTTATAACTGACATCTGCTTTCTGTACAAACTGTAAATAGCCTTTCGCTCCCTGTATTTTACCCCTGCCACCTTTAGAATTTGAAAGAGAGTATTCCAGTCAACATTGTCAAAAGCTTTTTCTAAGTCCACAAATGCTGGTAACGTAGGTTTGCCTTACCTTAATCTTTCTTCTAAGATACGTCGTAAGGTCAGTATTGCCAGTGTTCCAACTTTTCTACGGAATCCAAACTGATCGTCCCGAAGGTCGGCTTCTACCAGTTTTTCCATTCGTCTGTAATGAATTCGCGTTAGTATTTTGCAGCTGTGACTTATTAAACTGATAGTTCGGTAATTTTCACATCTGTCAACACCTGCTTTCTTTGGGATTGGAATTATTATATTCTTCTTGAAGTCTGAAGGTATTTCGCCTGTCTCATACATCTTGCTCACCAAATGGTAGAGTTTTGTCAGGACTGGCTCTCCCAAGGCCGTCAGTAGTTCTAATGTGATGTTGTCTACTCCCGTGGACTTGTTTCAACTCAGGTCTTTCAGTGCTCTGTCAAACTCTTCACGCAGTATCGTATCTCCCATTTCATCTTCATCTACATCCTCTTCCATTTCCATAATATTGTCCTCAAGTACATCGCCCTTGTATAGACCCTCTATATACTCCTTCCACCTTTCTGCTTTCCCTTCTTTGCTTAGAACTGGGTTTCCATCTTAGCTCTTGATATTCATACAAGTGGTTCTCATTTCTCCAAAGGTCTCTTTAATTTTCCTGTAGGCAGTATCTATCTTACCCCTAGTGAGATAAGCCTCTACATCCTTACATTTGTCCTCTAGCCATCCCTGCTTAGCCATTTTGCACTTCCTGTCGATCTCATTTTTGAGACGTCTGTATTCCTTTTTACCTGTTTCATTTACTGCATTTTTATATTGTCTCCTTTCATCAATTAACTTCAATATTTCTTCTGTTACCCAAGGAGTTCTGCTAGCCCTCGTCTTTTTACCTACTTGATTCTCTGCTGCCTTCACTACTTCATCCCTCAGAGCTACCTATTCTTCTGCTACTGTACTTCTTTCCCCCAATCCTGTCAATTGTTTCCTTATGCTCTCCCTGAAACTCTGTACAACCTCTGGTTCTTTCAGTTTATCCAGGTCCCATCTCCTTAAATTCCCACCTTTTTGCAGTTTCTTCAGTTTTAATCTACAGTTCATAACCAATAGATTGCGGTCAGAGTCCACATCTGCCCCTGGAAATGTCTTACAATTTAAAACCAGGTTCCTAAATCTCTGTCTTACCGTTAAATAATCTAACTGATACCTTCTAGTATCTCCAGGATTCTTCAATGTATACAACTTCTTTCATGATTCTTGAACCAAGTGTTAGCTATGATTAAGTTATGCTCTGTGTAAAACTCTACCAGGCGGCTTCCTCTTTCATTTCTTACCCCCAATCCATATTCATCTACTATGTTTCCTTCTCTCCCTTTTCCTGCTCTCGAATTCTAGTCACTCATGACTATTAAATTTGCGTCTCCCTTCACTACCTGAATAATTTCTTTTATCTCATCATACATTTCATCAATGTCTTCATCATCTGCAGAGCTAGTTGGCATATAAACTTGTACTACTGTAGTAGGCGTGGGCTTCGTGTCTACCTTGCCACAATAATGCGTTCACTATGCTGTTTGTAGTAGTTTACCCGCACTCCTAATTTTTTAATCATTATTAAACCTACTCCCGCATTACCCCTATTTGATTTTGTGTTTATAACCCTGTAGTCACCTGACCAGAAGTCTTGTTCCTCCTGCCACCGAACTTCACTAATTCCCACTATATCTAACTTTAGCCTATCCATTTCCCTTTTTAAATTTTCTAACCTACCTGCTCGATTAAGGGATCTGACATTCCACACTCTGATCCGTAGAATGCCAGTTTTCTTTCTCCTGATAACGACGTCCTCTTGAGTAGTCCCCGCCCGGAGATCCGCATGGGGGACTATTTTACCTCCGGAATATTTTAACCAAGAGGACGCCATCATCATTTAACCGTACAGTAAAGCTGCATGCCCTCGGGAAAAATTACGGCTGTAGTTACCCCTTGCTTTCAGGCGTTCGCAGTACCAGCACAGCGAGGCTGTTTTGGTTACTGTTACAGAGCCAGATCAGTCAGTCATCCAGACTGTTGCCCCTGCAACTACTGAAAAGGCTGCTGCCCCTCTTCAGGAACCACACGTTTGTCTGGCCTCTCAACAGATACCCCTCCGTTGTGGTTTGCACCTACGGTACGGCCATCTGTATCGCTGAGACACGGAAGCCTCCCCACCAACGGCAAGGTCAATGGTTCAAGGGGGGGGGGGGAGGGGACAAAATCAACAGATGTTAAAGTAATTTCAGGAATACGCCAAATAAAAGTGGTAGGACCTTTGCTGTTTACAATGAATATAAATGATCGTGTGCACTGCGTCGGGAGCTCGCAGTTCGCAGATGATGCTGTTGTCTGTAAGAAAGTAGCAACGGCAGATTATAAAAAACAGAAAAGATTTGCAAAAGGACTTTGAGGGGATTGATGAATGGTGCAGTGTCTGACTTTTGACCCTGAATGTAAATAAATGTAACATATTGAGCACAAACAGGAAAAGAAACCCCCTACTGCACAACTACACTACCGATTGTAACAACCATGAAATATCTGGTAATATCAATCCGGAGCGACCTTGAGTGAAATGACCAGATGAAACAAGCAGTAAGGAAAGCAGATGCGAGACTGAAATCCATAGGAAGAATCGAGAGTCGTTGTGCACAAGGAGAGCTTTAATGTTGAAATTCCGAGAGAGTTCTTTCCGGGAAAACACGGAAAACGTATTAGTTCGTCCTAAACACGTCCCGCGAAATGACCACAAAGAGAAAACTTCAGAAATTGAGAGACAACACAGAGTATTACTGACAGTCATTCTTCTCAAGCGCCTTTCTCAAGGGCAACATGGAAGGGCTACCAGAAGTACCCTCCACCAGACAGCGACAGGTGGCCTGTGGGGTACTGATGATGTATACCGGCTCCTAGCCCATGTCTCGGGCTAATTGGAATAAGTTTTTCCATATCGCGTGCCGCCTCCGCCAACTCATTTAAGGACAGTTCTATTTCCGATATTGGCTGTTATAAAATCACTGTCATTTACATCACACTCTGTGCGGACGAAAAAATTTTGCGTCTGTCGTTGTAGACTCTAATGTCAACAACATTCCATATTCGTTAGTGATTTGAAATAACATTAGTCCAATAGTCGTATAGTTATGTTTACATACGTATACCACTATTGCATACGTAAACATAACGACACTGCGATAGTAACGTTATTGTAGCGAGGACGGAACGTCGTTCTCGCTAGAACCGACTACGACAGCTGTTACGTATTTAAACAACACACACACACACAAACACACACACACACACACACACACACACACACGTATATATATATATATATATATATATATATATATATACACACACCCCCGTATATAGTGACGCTATAAAGCTAAGACGACATGAGCTTGAAGATGGCACCCCGCCAAATAAGCTGGTCGTGGGATATAAATGACAGTGATGATACAACATCCAAAACCGTGTTAACTTATTGCTCCTTTATATACTACTATAACGCCGTCAACTAACCGTAAGCTCACGCTTTAAGCTGTATCGAACGACTACAGAGACCAGAAAAAACAGGTAGATCAAATGGTTCTAAGCACTATGGGACTTTACATCTGAGGTCATCAGTCCACTAGACTTAGAACCACCTAAACCTAACTAACCTAAGGACACCACACACATCCATGCCCAAGGCATTCGAAGCTGCGACCGTAGCAGCGGTGTGGTTCCGGACTGAAGCGCCTAGAACCGCTCGGCCACAGCGGCCGGCGATCGAATATCACCATAGCTACCGAGTGAATGTAAATGGATTTTTGTTTTAAATCTTCGAACACTGAACATTAGCTAACTACGAGAAAAGTTAGTGATTTCACCAATTATGTTATTTTAAACCGATGTTCATAAAACAGTTTATTTTGATTAAATGGTGTATTAGTTGTTCAGCTACCGCTGGAGTTGCCTTCACTGGCGTGTATAAATTAATACCGTGAATGGTTATGAACTTACAATTTCATTTACACGTTTCTTACCTTATGCCAAGAGGTCAGGAAATGAATAAAAAATTTTAAGACTATATTATTTTTGGGCTACGTTCTACACTTTTGCTATCGAAAATAACTAACCATCTACTCACATCCACATGACAACAGATATGAATATAATCTCCCGCTTTGCATGAAATATGTAGATATCATAACTGATAATATTACTGAATAAACATTTAATGTGTTATGGATACCTTTATTTTACATAACGTGTAAACTATGAATTGTCTGATTCATCTGTGCTGATTCATATGCGCAGTAATTAGGCCATTGAAATTTTAATGAAATCAACTGAGACTGACGGGGTTTCCCGGATGACGTCCGCCTGCTTAGCTGGTTGGTGGTACCGTGTTCGCCTCCCATGCAAGCGGGCCCGGGTTCGTAATTTTCTCGGCTCAGGGACTGGGGGTTGTGTTGTCCTCGTCATCATTACATCCTCATCACTGGCGCGCAAGGCGCCCAATGTGTCTTCGACTGAAATAAGACTTGCACATGGCGGGCAAACTTCCCCGGATGTGGGCTTCCAGCCAACGATGCCATACGCTAATTTCCATTTTTCTCCGGGATGACGAATTGGCAGCAAAGCAGATCTTTTGATGCTTCATTTTTAACAGTTCTCTTCCTGAGTTTTACATAGCATATCGTAAGAATCAACAATGTGTGAAAAAGATATTTGCTGTAGGGTCAGAGAGATAGAAAGGACGGTCAACCTCTCATTCCCATTCGTTAGGGATCCTTGAGCAACTAGAACATGTCATAAAAAATAAAAGAAGAGACATGCTCCTTGCACCGATTCAAAGTGAAATTAGACTCAACCAGGTGGAATATGTCAAACGGCTAACAGAGTATTATATCAGATGATTATCTAACAAAACAAAATAGTTCTGGAATTTAGCAAAAACATAGGCATGATGTCAAAAATGTGATGAATACCGTAAAGAAATTGGTCTCCCAGATGACAAAATCATGGACAAGAATGAATTTAACAAATAGTGAAGCACTACCAGGCTTTCAAGCTGGGAAACAACTCACAATATGAAGGTGAGATCGATGAGAAGACCGAAAGAAGACACTTGTTGATGAGCTCAAGACATACTGACAGGATATCAAAGAGCTCACAGACATGAGAACTACAAATAAAAAATTATATTGTTACCTCGTAGTCCACAGTGGCCCAATCTGAATCCAAGAAGAACAAAGTTAAAATGTCTGAAGCTGGTAAATAGATAGCAAATTTTGACTGGAAGTCAGACGAGATTGTTTCCCTGCGTGTGTATTTTCACTTAAGTTATTGCTGAAAATTAAACATAATTTCAAGCTAAGCAGTACGTTAATTAACAAGATAACAGAAAAAGACGTTGCTTCCGGTGGAAAACAGAATCTATACAATTATGTGTTTTCAGAATCGATAAAACGATCAGATAAACAGACTGATAAATAAATTTGAAAATAACACTCCAGTTCCTTTGTGTCTTTATGGGTGAGGGAAGTAAACCGTAAATAATTCTGGACGTTTATGACACCAACATACTGTAAGATTTTACACGAGCTGCAACCTTAGCAGGCAGATATACAGAATGAGTCAGGAGGAAAGGTACATGCTTTGAGGAGGGATAGTATTAGTCATTATGAACAAAAAACTTCATATGGGCGTATGCCCTTTGCTGTTGGTTTCCGAGATAGAACACATTTAATATCACTTTTGTACGTTTTTCTTGAATAGCTCAAAAACCGCACCTTCCAGCGAAAACTTCTCCCAGCACAAAATTAAACTATATTAAACTTCCTACAAAAAAAGGTCCTATTCATTTTTTTCCCTAGAACTAATGGTTTTTGCAAAGAGAGCGCGAAAATGTTGAAAAACTCGCTCGACGCGCATGCGCTGTGGCTTACGTAGTTTTTGTAGGCAAATTTGAAGTAGTTTCTCGACTTAGTAGACCATAAGTGTCCCGTATCCAACTATAGCTACAGCTACAGCGCATGCGCATGCGCATGCGCATCGAGCGAGTGTTTCAACATTCTCGAGCTCCCCTCGCACAAACCATTAGTTCTACAGAAAAAAATGAAAAGAACGTTTCTTGTAGCAAATTTAATAATATAGTTTAATTTTGTACTGGCAAAAGTTTTCGCTGGAGGTTGCGGTTTTCGAGTTATCCAAGAAAAACGTACAAAAGGGATATTAAATGTGTTCTATCTCGGAAACCATTCGGAATAGGGCAACGTCCATATGAAGTTTTTTGTTCAGAATCACTCTTACCATCACCCCTCAAAGGATGTACCATTCCTCCTGACTCACCCTGTATTTCATGATGAGCTGCAAGGAGAATCCAATTCTCCAGTCCGTAGAATTTGGAGGATACTGTTCTGAGCCAAATGATCCGAGCGACACGTGGAGCTACAGAGGTAGTGACAAAATCCTTTCATCTAACCAGTTCCATCTGCTTCGACGCCATTTGGACTGCATAACCTCGTATTTTTGAGAATCATAGTTGCTTGTCGGAAAGACGTTTACTATAGAGGATCACGGTCTACGTGCACGTCACACACTGTTGACGGCTGCAGCTGGTAGAACGTACGTAACGAGCCGTGGTTAATTAGGTGGACCGTGCGGTATGAGGGGCAATTGAGGCACGCGTGCCTCCGTGGCCGAAGAGCACGGACGCCGTCAAGATGGCAGCGCACAGTCACGGGGAACACAGCCCTGCACTCGCTGCAAGTGAACGACCTCGGATGTTCAACAGGTGCTCCTCCGTCGGCCGTATTCCTCGACCAGCACAACCAGGACGTCCTTGGCTCAGCTGCTTGCCACTATCCTCGCCCACTGCTCACCGCGTTTAGCCGCACAACGAGTTCTTTCTGTGGTGTCACCGCCAGGCACCACGCTTGCTAGGTGGAGCTTTTAAATCGGCCGCGGTCCGGTAGTATACGTCGGACCCGCGTGTCGCCACTGTCAGTAATTGCAGACCGAGCGCCGCCACACGGCAGGTCTAGAGAGACGTACTTAGCGAGCAATGGTTCACTGAAAAATACGCTCTCATTTGCCGAGACGATAGTTAGTATAGCCTTCAGCTACGTCAATTGCTACGACCTAGCAAGGCGCCATTTATCCTTTGCTATGTATCTAATGAAGCAGGAACCATCAGACCGATGTATTCCAATTATGGAATAAAGTTAAGTATTACTTCAACTCCGTACTTTATTTGCTGCATTAAATTACATTGACCTGTTCCAGACCTCACGCCATCGTGCGTGAGCTTAGCGTGCATTTCGGCCTCCTGTAAATACTAGGTGTTGGCACTTCTGCCAACACATCACTTTCCACTCTTTATGCTGGGTACGTAGCAATTACTATTACATACATAGAAGCACACTGCCGAAAAAAAGTGCAACGTCCTCACGATCGAGGTTATTTTATTGGAATATAAGATAAGAGGTAGTTCATCATTGTAGGAGTGTCTTCAGCCCAAATGAAACGCGTATGCCACAGCAAAAGAACCCAAATAGTGTCATCAGTACACAGTGCGCCCACTCTGGCGACAACGCAGGTATGTATTCTCATACGCAAAGTAAAAGCAGCCAAATAACATCCTGCGACAGATCATCCCAAGCACCTTGTGGCCTTTGTTGAAATTGGATTCTTGCAAGCCCTAGGGAACGAGTACGATAGGACAATTGTTGTACACCACAAAGAGCACGTTGCGTCGCATCAGCCGTGTGTGGATGTACATTTTCCCGCTGAAAAACCACTCACCTCCGTGTCGATGAAATTGCAGTAGCATGATGATACACTACTGGCCATTAAAATTGCTTCACCATGAAGATGTGCTACAGACGCGAAATTTAACCGACAGGAAGAAGATGCTGTGATAGGCAAATGATTAGCTTTGCAGAGCATTCACACAAGCTTGGCACCGGTGGCGGCACCTACAACGTGCTGACATGAGCAAAGTTTCCAACCGATTTGTCATACACAAACAGCAGTTGACTGGCGTTGCCTGGTGAAACGTCGTTGTGATGCCTCGTGTAAGGAGGAGAAATGCGTACCATCACGTTTCCGACTTTGATAAAGGCGGATTGTAGCCTATAGCGATTGCGGTCTATCGTATCGCGACATTGCTGCTCGCGTTGGTCGAGGTCCAATGACTGTTAGCTGAATATGGAATCGGTGGGTTCAGGAGGGTAATACGGAAGGCAGTGTTGGATCCCAACGGCCTCGTATCACTAGCAGTCGAGATGACAGGCATCTTATCCACATGGCTGTGACGGACCGTTCAGCCACGTCTCGATCCCTGAGTTTGCAAGACAACAACCATCTGCACGAACAGTTCGACGACGTTTGCAGTAGCATGGACTATCAGCTCGGAGACCATGGCTGCGATTACCCTTGACGCTGCATCGCAGGCAGGAGCGCCTGCGATGGTGTACTCAACGACAAACCTGGGTGCACGAATGGCAAAACGTCATTTTCTCCGATAAATCCAGGTTCTATTTACAGCATCATGATGGTCACATCCGTGTTGGCGACATCGCGGTGAACGCACATTGTAAGCGTGTATTCGACATCGTTATACTGGCGTATCACCCGGCGTGATGGTATGGGGTGCCATTGGTTACACGTTTCGCTCACCTCTTGTTCGCATTGACGACATTTTGAACAGTGGACGTTACATTTCAGATGTGTTACGACCCGTGGCTCTACCCTTCATTCGATCCCTGCGAAACCCTACATTTCAGCAGGATAATGCACGACCGCATGTTGCAGGTCCTGTACGGGCCTTTCTGGATACAGAAAATGTTCGTCTGCTGCCCTGGCCAGCACATTCTCCAGATCTCTCACCAACCGAAAACGTCTGGTCAATGGTGCCGGAGCAACTGGCTCGTCACAATACGCCAGTCATTAGTCTTGATGAACTGTGGTATCGTGTTGAAGGTGCACGGGCAGCTGTACCTGTACACGCCATCCAAGCTCGTTTGATTCAATGCCCAGGCGTATCAAGGTCGTTATTACGGCCAGTGGTGTTAGTTCTGGGTACTGGTTTCTCAGGATCTATGCACCCAAATTGCGTGAAAATGTAATCACATGTCAGTTCTAGTCTAATATATTTGTCCATTGAATACCCGTTTATCATCTGCATTTCTTCTTGGTGTAGCATTTTTAATGGACAGTAGTGTAACAGCCTTTGCAATGTAGCGGGCACCTTTTGCTTTACCCTGCCAAAACGCAAAAAGATGTGACCGTGATATATGACTGATGGCCTCACCCATGATGGAGCGTGGATGGGACGAGTGTGTTTTGGATGAATGGACTCGGGAACTGGCAGCTCACCTGCTCTACGTCTCTCATTCGCACACTGACAGGACCTACTGTCATCACTGAAGACAACACAGTGTTTTTCCACTCTACAGCCAATTCGTTCACGGCGCCAGGGTAGCCGTGCTTAGTGTGTCGTGCTGTCAGTGGTAGCCTGGACAGAGGCAAAAGTAATCTTAACCATACTGATTGAAGAAGGTTCCCAAAGATCCCTGATGTCAGCAGGTGCAATATATGTGCTCTGCCGGCCACCGCTGCACGAACAATACGTCGATCTTGGCGTGCATCTGCACTACGCAGACATCCAGAATGTTGTGTACAGGTGTGAGAATGTTCCGCAGAAAACAGTTAAAAGCACCAAAACATTACCGATACACTGTGGCCAGTATGTGCAGCAACCCGTAGATTCCTCCATACAGCTTCCTGCAGGCCAATACTGCGACCCCGTTCAAATGGCTGAAGTTGTTCTGTAGAAAAACGTACTCGACGGTGGGACATGGTTCTGCTGTAGAATGGATGTTGCAAATACTGTTCACCTTTAAACACAGCGCAGTTCCTGCCTGCAGAGTCAAAACAGAAGGTGCTCAGAGAGGAGTCCGAACGCTGATGATTGTGACAAATAAACCACTGTAATAACAAGACCTCAGTGAGGATACGCCTTGGTGCCACTGAACACAGTCCGTGAAGTTGCTGAATTTTTCTCCCGCCAGCATATTTTAGGTACGTATCATACTGGCAGATAACTGCGGCATCTTCGCACAATCATCTTCACAGTTCAGGCAACAAAGTTGCTTAGAAGATTAATACACAAAATAAGAACGAAGAGCATAAAGGGTCTTTTTAGGCTTGACGTTGTACTTGACAGAAGCAGCAAAGCTTAAGAGAAACTGATACACATTCATTGGACTGTTTTCGACAACACCAAACGGTGTAAAAGGTTGTAAATTATCAGAATAATAGGTTTATGTCATGAAGAAAGATGGAAAATTCGCAGTACCTACATGAACCAAGGGGTAACGATAAGAATAGCAGACCGAAAGAGAAGTGGCGCATTTAGAAAGGGTGCCCTGCTGTTCGACCTGTAAAGGGAAGAAGCATTGATGGAAATAAAAAGTAATGGTTCCGGAGTGCGATTAAATTCAGAGGTTATTAGTGATAATATTCAGTAATAACATTGCTATCTTCAAATTTGGAAATTTGTGGTAAGAGCCTATGGGACCAAACTGCTGAGGTCATCGGTCCCTGAGCTTACACACTACTTAATCTAACTTAAACCAACTTACGCTAAGGACAACTCACACACACACACACACACCCATGCCCGAGAGAGGATTCGAACCTCCGACGGGGGGAGCCGCGCGGACCGTGACAAGGTGCCACAGAATTGGAGCGCATGAGGCAATACTTATCCTACGACGCATTTTAGAAGATTGGTTGAAGAAAGACAATCCCGCTTTCATACTAGTTGTAGATTTAGAGGCTGGACCACACACTTTGAAATTCTGAAGGCAGCACAAATAAAATACAGAGAGCCAAAGATTATTCACAAATTGTACAGAAATCGGACTCCTGTTATAGGGTTAGGAGTGCACGAAAGAGAAACGGTAATTGGGAAGGAACTGAGACAAGCTTGTAGCCTAACCCCGATATTATTTAATCTTCACATTGAGTAAGCTATGAAGGAAATCACGTAGAAAAGGTATTAAAGTTCACGGAAAAGACGTCAAACTTCTACGGTTAGTGGTGACTTCATAGTGTCGTCAAAGACGGCAGATGACTAAGACAGCAGTTGAACGTAATGTACAGTGTCTTGAAAAGAGGTTATAAGAGGAACAACAACAAAAGTGAAGAAGGGTAATGTTATGTTATGTTATGTTAACCGGGTACCTAGAAACGACGGAGAGGCTCCGTCCCCGCCGCAGTCGCAGTGGTCTACAACCCCACGACGACTACCGCAGTCAACTTCACCCCTCCGCCACCCCACACAGGTCCCAGGTGGACCCCCCAGGGAACCTATTTTTGCGTGGTAGAGCAATGGTGGTGTACGCGTACATGGAGAACTTGTTTGCGCAGCAATCGCCGACATAGTGTAGCTGAGGCGGAATAAGGGGAACCAGCCCGCATTTGCCGAGGCAGACGGAAACCCGCCTAAAAACCATCCACAGACTGGCCGGCTCACCGGACCTCGACACAAATCTGCTGGGCGGATTCGTGCCGAGGACCGGTGCTCCTTCCCGCTCGGCCAGGCGGGCGGGCAAAGAAGGGTAAATGGAACGTAGCCGATCAGGCCTCGCTGCGGGAATTAGATTAAAAATGAGAAAAACAGTATTGGATGAGTTTCGTTATTTGGTCAGGAAATTAACTGATGATGCGCAAAGTATAGATAATGTAAAACGCAGACTGGCAGCTGCAGGAAAAGCTTTTCGGAAAAAAAGTGCTGAGAAATTTGTTGCAAACGAATATAAATTGAAGATTCACGAGGTCTTTTCTGAGGTTATTTGTCTAGATGGTAGCACTCTATGGAAATAAGACATGGCCAATAAATAGCACAGACAAGAAAGGAATAAAAGGTTCGGAAATGTGGTGCTGTAGAGAAATGTTGTAGATTAGATGGGTAGAGCGAATAAGTTAACGAGGAGGTACTAAATTGAACTCGAGAAAAGAAAAGATTATGGCACAATTCGCCTAAAAGAAGAGGCAGTTGATACGACACCCGCTGAGGCTACAATAGAACGAATGGGGAGACTTGTGGGGTGTAAAATTTATGGGGGTAGATCAAGGTTCGAATACAGGAAACAGGTTTAAATATTGTAGGTTGCAGTAGTTTTGCGGAGATGAATGAACTTGCACAGGATAGACTAGCTTGAAGAGCTGCAGCAGAGCACTCTTCAGTCCGACGTCTACAACAACAAAAACTTGTAGGTCTAACAGGCGTGCCTCTTTTTCCACGCACTATTCACGAATTGAACAAATGCAGGTAAAATTATATTAAGCTGACGTACGGAGCATGATTGACGACCATGTCTGCATGCATTAAACTCCTCGGCAATATACAGGGTGTTACAAAAAGGTACGGCCAAACTCTCAGGAAACATTACTCACACACAAGTAAAGAAAATATTTTATGTGTACATGGGTCCGGAAACGCTTAATTTCCATGTTGGAGCTCATTTTAGTTTCGTCAATATGTACTGTACTTCCTCGATTCAGCGCCAGTTGGCCCAATTGAGGGAAGGTAATGTTGACTTCGGTGCTTGTGTTGACATGCGACTCATTGCTCTATAGTACTAGTATCAAGCACATCAGTACGTAGCATCAACAGGTTAGTGTTGATCACGAACGTGGTTTTGCAGTCAGTGCAATGTTTACAAATGCGGAGTTGGCAGATGCCCATTTGATGTATGGATTAGCACGAGGCAACAGCCGTGGCGCGATACGTTTGTATCGAGACAGATTTCCAGAACGAAGGTGTCCCAACAGGAAGACGTTCGAAGCAATTGATCGGCGTCTTAGAGAGCACGGAACATTCCAGCCTATGACTCGCGACTGGGGAAGACCTAGAACGACGAGGACACCTGCAATGGACGAGGCAATTCTTCGTAGAGTTGACGATAACCCTAATGTCAGCGTCAGAGAAGTTGCTGCTGTACAAGGTAACGCTGACCACGTCACTGTATGGAGAGTGCTACGGGAGAACCAGTTGTTTCCGTACCGTGTACAGCGTGTGCAGGCTCTATCAGCAGCTGATTGGCCTCCATGGGTACACTTCTGCGAATGGTTCATCCAACAATGTGTCAATCCTCATTTCAGTGCAAATGTTCTCTTTACGGATGAGGCTTCATTCCAACGTGATCAAATTGTAAATTTTCACAATCAACATGTGTGGGCTGATGAGAATCCGCGCGCAATTGTGCAATCACGTCATCAACACAGATTTTCTGTGAACGTTTGGGCAGGCATTGTTGGTGATGTCTTGATTGGGCCCCATGTTGTTCCACCTACGCTCAATGTAGCACGTTATCATGATTTCATACGGGATACTCTACCTGTGCTGCTAGAACATGTGCCTTGTCTACGCAAGGCATGTGTCTTCTCTACGCAACCCCGGTACCAAATGTAGAGACTCTTCGTGCTCGTATTGTGGACGGCTGTGATACAATACGCCATTCTCCAGGGCTGCATCAGCGCATCAGGGATTCCATGCGACGGAGGGTGGATGCATGTATCCTCGCTAACGGAGGACATTTTGAACATTTCCTGTAACAAAGTGTTTGAAGTCACGTTGGTACGTTCTGTTGCTGTGTGTTTCCATTCCATGATTAATGTGATATGAAGAGAAGTAATAAGATGAGCTCTAACATGGAAATTAAACGTTTCCGGACACATGTCCACATAACATATGTTCTTTCTTAGTGTGTGAGGAATGTTTCCTGAAAGTTTGGCCGTACGTTTTTGTAACACCCTGTAGATCGTCACTTAATAGTAATAGTGCAGTGTACGCTATCGGAGCAGTGAAATGCTGAGCACACTTGCATAATCTGCCGGAGAGCCGCGTAACTTAGTGCCGGCTTCTGGCGGGCAATCGGACCGCGAGTCATTAGACGGCTGCGAGCGTCGCCCGCTCACGTCGCAATATCGCGCACGCCGCTACCTGCCCTAAGCGGCTTATCGCCGGGGCCTCAGTGTTAAGCGGGCTCTCGCACGCCATGTTGGCGTTATGCCTGCCCGGGAAGCGAAGCGGCTCGCGGAATGCGATGCCGGGAGAGGAGATGATCCCTGCCACGAATTTGGCAGCGTATCGCGCCAGACATCTGAACTAAGGCGCTACTAACTCTTCACGGTCTTAAACCCCCAGGTCCGGTGTATAGCTCGCTCAGGATACGGGGGACGATGCGTAGTGACGAGTTTTCGTCCAAAGCGCTGGACGAGTTCATTCATTTGTTCGGAACAGGAGATCGAGAAATGTTTTCCAGCTTTCAGCTGATCAGCGATGATAGAATGGAGACTCGCACCTTGCAATCTTTATCAAACGATTTTATAGAAACTATTCGGTAAAATAAACTCATTTTGCATTAATTATAATTTTATACAATGAAGTGCCACAGAAACTGCTATACGCTTGCGTACTGAAATACAGAGATATGTGAACAGGCGCTGCGGTTGGCAACATCTACACTACTGGCCATTAAAATTGCTACACCAAATGGAAATGCAGATGATAAACGAGTATTCATTAGACAAATATATTATACTAGAACTGACACGTGAATACATTTTCACACAATTTGGGTGCATAGATCCTGAGAAATCACTACCCAGAACAACCACATCTGGCCTTAATAACGACCTTGATACGCCTGGGCATTGAGTCAAACAGAGCTTGGATGGCGAGTACAGGTACAGCTGCCCAAGCAGCTTCAGCCCGATACCACAGTTCATCAAGAGTAGTGACTGGCGTATTGTGACGAGCCAGTTGCTCGGCCACCATTGACCAGACGTTATCAGTTGGTGAGAGATCTGGAGAATGTGCTGGCCAGGGCAGCATTCGAACGTTTCCTATATCCTGAAAGGCCCGTACAGGACCTGCAACATGCGGTCGTGCATTATCCTGCCGAAATATAGGGTTTCGCAGGGATCGAATGAAGGGTAGAGCCATCTGAAATGTAACGTCCACTGTTCAAATTGCCGTCAATGCGAACAAGAGGTGACCGAGACTTGTAACCAATGGCACCCCATACTATCACGCCGGGTGATACGCCAGTATGGCGATGACGAATACAGGCTTCCCATGTGCGTTCACCGCGATATCGCCAAACATGGATGGGACCTCATAAACAGAACCTGGATTCATCCGAAAAATGATATTTTGCCATTCGTGCGCACCCAGGTTCGTCGTTGAGTACACCATCGCAGGCGCTCCTGTCTGTGATGCAGCGTCAAGGGTAACCACAGCCATGGTCTGCGAGCTGATAGTCGATGCTGCTACAAACGTCGTCTAACTGTTCGTGCAGATGTTTGTTGTCTTGCAAACGTCCCCATCTGTTGACTCAGGGATCGAGACGTGGCTGCACGATCCGTTACAGCCATGCGGATAAGATGCCTGTCATCTTGACTGCTAGTGATACGACGCCGCTGGGATCCAGCACGGCGTTCCGTATTAACCTCCTGAACCCACCGATTTCATGTTCTGCAAACAGTCATTGGATCTCGACCAACGCGAGCAGCAATGTCGCGATACGATAGACCGCAATCGCGACAGGCTACAATCCAACGTTTATCAAAGTCGGAAACGTGATGGTACGCATTTCTCCTCCTTACACGTGGCATCAAAACGAAGTTTCACCAGGCAACGCGGGTCAACTGCTGTTTGTGTAAGAGAAATCCGTTGGAAACTTTCCTCATGTCAGCACGTTGCAGGTGTCGCCACCGGCTCCAACCTTGTGTGAATGCTCTGAAAAGCTAATCATTTGCATATAACAGCATCTTGTTCCTATCGGTTAAATTTCGCGTCTGTTGCACGTCATCTTCGTGGTGTAGCAATTTTAATTGCCAGTAGCGTATGTAAGACAACAAATGTCTGGCGCACTTGTAGATCGGTTTCTGCTGCTACAATGGCAGGTTATCAAGATTTTAGTGACTTTGAACTTGGTGTTGGCGCACGGGGGTTGGGACACAGCATCTCCGAGGTAGCGATGAAGTGGTGATTTTCGCGTACGACCATTTCATGAGTATACCGTGAATGTCATGAATCCCGTAAAACATCAAAACTCCGACATCGCTGCGGACGAAAAAAGATCCTGCAAGAACGGGTCCAACGACGACTGAGGAGAATTATTCAACGTGATAGAAATGCACGCCATCCGCAAACAGCTGCAGATTTCAGTGCTGTGCCACCAAGTGTCAGCGTGCGCGCCATTCAACGAAACACCATCGATATAGCCTTTCGGAGCCGAAGGACCACTTCTGTACGCTTGATGACTGCATGACACAAAGCTTTACACCTCGCCTGGGGCCCATCAACTCCGAAATTGGACGGTTGATGACTGGAAACATATTGCCTGGTTGGAAGAGGCTCATGTGAAATTGTATCGAGCGGATATGGGTACGGAGACAACCTCATGAATCCATGGGCACTGCATGGGACTGTCCAAGCTGATGGAGACTCTGTAATGGTGTGGGGTGTGAGTAGTTGGAGTGGTATGGGACCCCTGATACATCTAGATACGACTCTTGACAGGTGACACGTGCGTAAGCATGATGTCTGATCACCTGCATCTACTCATGTCGATTGTGCATTCCGACGGACTTGGGCAATGCCAGCAGGACAATGCAACACCTCACACGTCCAAAATTGCTACAGCGTGGCTCCAGGAACACTCTTCCGAGTTTAAACAGTTGCACCGGCCACCAAAGTACCCAGGCATGAACATTATTGAGCATATCTGGTATGAGTTGCAACGTGCTGTTCAGAAGAGTTCTCCACTCCCTCGCACTCTTACGGACTTATCGGCAGCCATGCAGGACTCATGGCATCAATTCACTCCAGCACTACTTCAGATATTAGTCGCGTCCATCCCACATCGTGTTTGCGGCACTTCTGCGTGCTTACGGGGCTCTACACGATATTAGACAGGTGTACCAATTTCTTTGGCTCTTGAGTGTACGTCAGGTTCATGATGATGTGCCCATCATTTCCTTAATGGTCATAGTTATTATGATATTTACGTGAGAGTAACACACTGTGCGAGATTTAGAAAAGTGTGCAATGAGAAATACAGGTAGCTATGATATTGTGTTTGGTGCATATAGATAATATGTTGTTGCATATGAAATTTAACTAACATATTAAATTTTGCTTTAGACATGGGTAGAGGTATCAACCTGTCCCCAATCTCGAGAAAATTGATGTGATGTAGCACACTCATTTGCGATCGCGCCGCACCTGTGATAAAGGCAGAGTGAAATATCCACAACATTCCTCATATTTCATAACGGTTTCGGATATCGAAGTGAGGTTTTGGCAAATGATAGTTCGCAAAGTATTTTACCGTATCGTTATTATGTTAAAACTTCATAATGCACCGTCTTATTCCAGTAGCTGCAGACGTTTTCAGTGAAAAAACGTAATTTTTAGGAGCATCGATAGCTGGCGAAACGAGAGGCGCCATAAATTTTGGAACAACATATGTGAAGAAACTAATTGATTTTTGTACCGAGGGTGTGGTTTTTTATAAGCTATTGACTTTACTTTTCTTCAGTTTCTCACTTAATAAACTGAATAAACGAATGTTCCAGAACTCTCTCGCACTTGTGTCTGTACAACATTTTAGTGAGGTGAGACATTGTAAACTCCACTGTGTTTTGGAAAAAGAAGCAAATTATACATGGCAACCAGAGAAATATGTAGGTTTTACTCAAAATTCGCTGCTCATGACGCTTCTCTGAAAATTATAAATAGTTAACAAGCCAGGTGAAAACAAGTCGCTCAATTTTTGGCGGAGTTCTTTTTAGATACTAACGAAAGCAGAGGTGACAGCAATTCTTCTGGAATGGTCACCATGCAAATTTTTGCGTGGAGAGGCTCCACTTAATATCTACAAAAAATTTGAGCGGAGGCTTCAGTGTAGAACAGCACTTTGCAAAGGAGATATCATGCCTGTAAATGAATTAAACACGGCCCTGCCACTGACAACCTACACCTAGAGGGAATCAATAGATGAGGTATTTAGTCGTGATGACAATCTACCCTAGCTTAATTAGGAGATCAAAAATGGCTCTGAGCACTATGCGACTCAACTTCTGAGGTCATTAGTCGCCTAGAACGTAGAACTAATTAAACCTAACTAACCTAAAGACATCACACACATCCATGCCCGAGGCAGGATTCGAACCTGCGACCGTCCAGACTGTAGCGCCTTTAACCGCTCGGCCACTCCGGCCGGCTAATTAGGAGATCGATAATGTTGAATGATACAAGCAGATATCATAAAATTATTTATTTTAAAGCAGTAGGAAAAAGTAAAAATATATAAAGTCAACACAGAATGTTAAATCCTACTCTTCTTGTGGTTTTGACATTGGGAGAATGTCTGTGACTTTCCTTAAAAACGCGCCCCGGTTTATTGGAAGCACACACTAGCAACGGAGGCCACGACGTTGGAATCATGGATTTACTTCAAACTTTCTAAACCTTTGGTGGGCCTCTAAAACAAAGTAATGTGCAAGTAGCTAGGTGCACTAGTCTGGCAAATCAGAGAAAATCTCAAGAGAAGTTTTATGCGTCTATTTTGCAACTGATGTATCTGTCCTTAGGTGGCGGACGTTAGAGTTCATGGTGGTCACGTGGTTAGCGTTCGAGCTTCGTAAGACGAACGTGTATGAGACGACGGTTCGACTCACGTTTAAATCTTCATTTTTGTGGTACAAGTGTAAATTCTGTGTAGTTTGCACCTATACTGTTCGTTCTTGCTACTTTAGCAACCTCTCACCGCTATGCAGGTTAACTGCCTAAAGGGGCCTGTCTCTGTATCTGCAGCCCGAAGCGTCCAGGTGCAAAGTAGTTACAGATACCTTACCAGACTGAATGTATAAGCGATTTCTCGAATCACGACAGGCATACGTTTTCAGGAAAAAGCTATGCGTTCCTTCATTTACTTGTCGATTGTTATAAAAATGGTTTTTCTAACAATTAAATTTAATTAAAACAGTAAGCAGTGAAATAACATGAAATTTGCTAAAACGTTATGCAAATACACATTTTTTAATTGCATTATCTCTCAAACGTCATACAAATTAAATAACGTGACCAGTGATGGAGGAAATGTAGATAAAGAATTAACTTTGAGCAGGAGTCGAATCGTCGCCACATAAACATTCGTCTTCCGTATCTCGAACATTTTGTTCGTTGTTGTTCGTTGTATTTGGTCGTAGCGGAGGTCACATGACATCCGTTTACTGTTGATCCCTTCACTCAGTTCTTTTTTGTTGCAGAGACCAGCCAGACCTCCGACCGAACACGCCGAGTTACCGTGCCGGCGTTAATTAAAACATTAAACTACCTGACTGCCACGAACTCCAACGTTCGGCTTCTACTCACAAAAAAAAATGGCTCTGAGCACTATGGGACTTAACTTCTAAGGTCATCAGTCCTCTAGAACTTAGAACTACTTAAACTTAACTAACCTAAGGACGTCACACACATCCATGCCCGAGGCAGGATTCGAACCTGCGACCGTAGCGGTCGCGCGGCCCCAGACTGTAGCGCCTAGAACCGCTCGGCCACTTCGGCCGGCTGCTTCTACTCACAGATGCTTCAGTTACACAATAGACGCGTATAACTTCTCTAGCGATTTTCACGAAACTGCCACAGTGTGCACCTTAGTACTTGTACATTACTTTGCTTCAATGGCCTACTGAAGGTGTAGAAAGTTTGAAGTAAATCTGTGATCCCAACGTCGTGACCTCCCCTTGTAAGTTGGCTGAGGATGATTAGCTCCAAGAAACAGAAGGCCACCACCACCCAGACCGGCATAGACAGTAAAGAGCTCAGAGAACACGAAAATGCAAGTCAACACATGTACTGTGACTGTTTCCCCTCTGCTGATCTTCCGAGCACTGGTGCGTATAACACAGATTACACTGCTTGGCAGGAGTGGTATTGCAATGCCGATCTGGCCAGTTTCATTGGTCACCGTGCAGAGGATGAACGTTGGGTCCCTGTAAATTCCGTCCACACAACGGGCGTAATACATCATCTGCAAAACTCTTGGATCCAAACCTATTTCAGTACAACACAGACCACGAGTAGAGATTTATCTTTGTTCATAAGCCGGGAACAGAATCTAAGCTCAAGTATTCGGTCGTGAAGAATCACTTCAGCTGGTCCCATACTCCGCAGAGAAACAAAGAATCCTCACTCTGGTGAAATCGACACTCTGCAAATTCTAACACAGAGACTCTTCACTGAAAGTCTCTAAGTTGCTCCCCAGACGATGTGTCCTCCCTTTCGACACCTGCCGGTTTCCAGCAAGGCTCGCAGCGTCTGCGTGGGCTCCCTTAAGCGAATCCCTGTACCCAATCTAAAAGCAGTACGTCCATCACATGAGTCGTGAAGCTGAACACTCCGTACCGAACACTGTTCTAAAACACTCTAGAACTCCTCCTATGACTAACGACTCCACGAATCAAATTATCTTCTTCGCTTTTTGGCAGGATGTGTGGCTCGCCGTCTCTCGTGAGAACATTTGCGAAGTGTCAACTTGCGTCAGCCCTTCGTGACCCCCAAATATTGCTACGTACTAAAAGGAAGACCCTCCGCATGTAAGGAGCTATCGCTCTCCGCTCCTGGCTTCCGACACCTGACTGTTTTCACTGATTTTTTTTGTGGCAGGAGTGCGTCTCGCATCAGCTCACTGCCTAACCACGAGGGAGACCACCAGCAGGCCTGTAAACCCGATGCCTGTTCTCTTCAAAGCAGTAAAACATTCTTCCCAGTCGAGCACGACACGGCTTCTTTCCTAACCTCCCTTCTGCTGATCACCGCTTTCGCAGGAAAGCGTAATGGTCAACATTCTCTGCTGTCAGAGTCCAACTCAGATTATAGTAATTGCCACGCATTCAGCACGACAGAAAAGGTTAGTATGTGGCACTACCCAGTGTCAGTCAAAATCGATCAGTTATCAAAATAACCTATCGTAAATCGCAACCTCACATTGAATAAAATATGCAAACGAACTGCATGTATCGCATGTATGAAGGGAAAATATTGCCACCTTATAAGGTCAGGTAACATCCTGGATTAAAAGTTGTTTCCAGAAAAGAATCACAATGTGTGACACCTTCATCTGTATCTACATCCATATCGATACCGCGCGAGCGACTTTGCGGCGTCTGGCGGAGGGTACATCGTGTACCAATGCCTTTTCCCGTTCCAGTCGCGTATGGTTCGCGAAAAACTATTGCTTGTGCTCGAATCTCTTTAATTTTATCTTCATCGTCGTTTTCCAAGAAATACATAGGAGGAAACAATATATTGGCTCACTCTCCTACGAACATGCACTCTCGGGGCTTTAACAGTAGATCATACCGTGATGGAGAACGCCTCTCTTGCAGTGTCTGCCACTGGAGTTGACTGAGCATCTCCGTAACGCTTTCCTGCTCACTAAATATTAATAAACACTGAGGAGAATTTCCTTTCTATTCGTTAATCACACATTAGTACAGTAACTCTCCATAGAATGGTGTGGAAGCCGGCCGCTGTGGCCGAGCGGTTCTAGGCGCTTTAGTCCGGAACAGTGTTACTGCTACGGTAGCAGGTTCAATTCCTGACTCACGCATGGATGTGTGTGATGTCTTAGTTAGGTTTAAGTAGTACTAAGCCTAGGGACTGATGACCTGAGATGTTAAGTCCCATAGTGCTTATAGCCATATGAATAATTTTTTTTATGGCGTGAAGAGTGAGCTGTATAAAACATTGACTATTAGAAGGTACAGGGTGGTAAGACATATGTTAAGGAACAAGGGAACGGCTTCCATGGTACTAGAGGCAGTCGTAGAGGCTAAAAACTGTAGTGATAGATCTAGAAGTTTCTGTTCGAAGACCGTACAGTTCAGAATGGGTATACCAATCAGGCTGAATCGCCGTCAGTATTGAGGTAGTCATCCCAACGACGCACCAGGATGAAGATACCCATTTGGTAAAACGCCGTGTTCTGGTGTAAGAAGAAGTCTATAACTGCCTGCTTCACATTCTCGTCCGACAGAATTCGTCGACCTATCCACACCGTTTTTTAAGGACCGAATAAGCACATGGAGAGAGATCAGGAATATAGTGGGTTTACTTGACTGTCTCCCTCCTGAGTTGGTGTAATTCTGCGTTATGACATTTGTTATATATGGGGATGAGCGTTGTTATGAATCAACAGCATCCATTGTCGCACCATTCCGCATCAGTGGTTTTCGACCTACTTGTTGCAACCACACAAATTCTTCATTTCCCGATGGACGTCCACCAGGGTTTGTCATTCGGCAGAAAAGAACAGAGTAACACCACGCCGATTCTATTTTGACTTATTTGGTAAGAAGATCGCCATGGTTTACGCTTCCACATTAACCGAATCCCCGTTGGAAAGGCACGAATCCCTTCCCTACATATCGGCGCCTGTATACCCGCAACGGAGTTGCGCTACGTTGCTTATACACTGCAGCAAAGCCATCGAACGAAAAGTTTTGATCACCCATTATATATATGGAAAATAATAGAGAACATCTGGTCTAAATGCAACTTGCAGATGAAGAGGTTGGCACTAGACAGCTTCTTTCCTCATAACGACAAATTTCCACATCCAAATGCCATATTATGTGAAATGCACTCTACTGGCCATTAAAATTGCTACACCAAGAAGAAATGCATATGATAAACGGATATGCATTGGAAATTTATCATACTGGAACTGACATGTGATTAAATTTTCACGCATTTTGAGTGCATAGATCCTGAGAAATAAGTACCAAGAACAACCATCTCTGGCCGTAATAACGGCCTTGATACGCCTGGGCATTGAGTCAAACAGAGCTTGGATGGCGTGTACAGGTACAGTTGCCCATGCAGCTTCAACACGATACCACAGTTCATCAAGAGTAGCGACTGGCGTATTGTGACGAGCCAGTTGCTCGGCCACCATTGACCAGACGTTTTCAATTGGTGAGAGATCTGGAGAATGTGCTGGCCACGGCAACAATCGAACATTTTCTGCATCCAGATAGGCCCGTACAGGACCTGTAAGATGCGGTCGTGCATTATCCTGCTGAAATGTAGGGTTTCGTAGGAATCGAATGAATGGTAGAGCCACGGGTCGTGACACATCTGAAATGTAACGTCCACTGTTCAAAGCGCCGTCAATGCGAACAAGAGGTGACCGAGGCGTGTAATCAATGGCACCCATACCATCACGCCGGGTCATACACCAGTATGGCGATGACGAATACACGCTTCCAATGTGCATTCACCGCGATGTCGCCAAACACGGATGCTACCATCATGATGCTGTAAACAGAACCTGGATTCATCCGACAAAATGACATTTTGCCATTCGTGCACCTAGGTTCGTCGTTGAGTACACCATCGCAGGCGCTCCTGTCTGTGATGCAGCGTCAAGAGTAACCGCAGCCATGGTCTCCGAGTGATAGTCCATGCTGCTGCAAACGTCGTCGAACTGTTCGTGCAGATGGTTGTTGTCTTGCAAACGTCCCCATCTGTTGACTCAGGGATCGAGACGTGGTTGCACGATCCGTTACAGCCATGCGGATAAGATGCCTGTCATCTCGACTGCTAGTGATACGAGGCCGTTGGGATCCAGCACGGCGATCCGTATTACCCTCCTGAATCCACCGATTCCATATTCTGCAAACAGTCATTGGATCACGACCAACGTCAGCAGCAATGTCGCGATACGATAAACCGCAATCGCGATAGGCTACGATCCGACCTTTATGAAAGTCGGAAACGTGATGGTACGCATTTCTCCTCCTTACACGAGGCATCACAACAATGTTTCACCAGGCAACGCCGGTCAACTGCTGTTTGTGTATGAGAAATAGGTTGGAAACCTTCCTCATGTCAGCACGTTGTAGGTGTCGCCACCGGCGCCAACCTTGTGTGAATGCTCTGAAAAGCTAATCATTTGCATATCACAGCATCTTCTTCCTGTGGGTTAAATTTAGCGTCTCTGGCACGACATCTTCGTGGTGTAGCAATTTTAATGGCCAGTAGTGTAGTACAACTTTCTTAGATGGTTTCTAAAATCATTACTCATTATGAAGCCAGTTCACACAGACGAAGGAGGATATTTAAGTGCAACCTTCGGATAGAGTTGGGAAGGGTGCTACAATCTCGCAACTATTCAGGTTTGGCGTAATTCATTTAGGGAAACAGACAGAGTGCCCCATAAACGGGGAGCGCTTGGGTAAGGTACGGGAAGCGTTTCCAAGGAGTTCGACAAAGTGAATTGGTACTGTGGCTAGAGAGATTGAAATGCCACGATCAGCAGTAATCAAAGCATGGCTAAGAGGTTACGTCTTTATGCCTACGAGGTACAGCCGTTCCATACTCAAAAGCCGATGGACAAACCTCATTGCAAACAGTTCGCAGTGAATATGCTGGGCAGGATTCACTCAAACAATGACTTTTTCCAAAAGATTTGTCTCTTTGATGATTCAACGTTTTTTGTGTGTTCGGCAGATTATATCGTTATAACATTCGTATAAGGGGATCGGAGTGTCGTCGTGTTACACGTGACTTGCAAAGAACCACTCCCAAGATTAACGTGTGATGAGGATTTCCTCATAACTGCATCATTTGGCAAGTCTTTTCAGTGAATTTAGCGCCGAAAGTGTTTCTTTATTTGACGTAGTTGCTCGTAATCAGGTAGGGTTATATACACGTTTTGTTACTTATATCCATAGTGAGTAGATACTACAGGATGAAGAAATATTTTAAAACATGACATAATGCATATCAACAAAAAATATATCTTAATATTTCTACAAATAATGATTTCAAAATGATTTAGACAATACATTTGTATGGTACGAAAAAAGATAATGAACATTAAACAAAAAAAAGTGTGACTTTCTTCACGTGAGTAGTAAAGAAATTACGTTGCAGTTCGATTATACGACTAATCACACAAGTTTAAAGGCTGTTATCTAAACTAGATACCTTGTGATTACAATCAAGAAGACTTTAAATTCTAGCCATCCCTTACAAAATGTCTTGGGGAAGGCAAATCAGAAAACGTAGAAAATGGAACAAATCTGCCTAAGACGCTTGTCCGACCTCTTCTAGAGCTTTGCTGCGCGGTATATAGGTCTTACGAGGTAAGATTGACTAAGGCCACTGAAAAATTTCATAGAATGGTAGCCCATTTTATATTATAGAGAGACAGTGGAGGATGACGTATGTGATGAGGGAGTAGGGATGACCGTTATTAAAAAAGGCCTGTTTTCGTTGCAGTGAGTTTTTTTCAAGAAATTTCAATTACGAAATTCTCCTCCGAATGCCAAAATATTAGGGTGAAACGACCATAGTAAGAATATAAGGTATTGTATTGCAGAACGGTCGAGAAACTGTCCGAAACGAATCCTGTACACCCTCCTCCAACAACTAAACTTCTTTGATTCCGTAGAGGTAGATGTAAGTACATGAAAAAATTCTTTTGTGGTGTTTCTCGATAATTGCGAAGGGGCTGGAATTACCAAATCGCAAATGAGACAAACTGCTTATTTCAAATTAAACAGAGCGTCACGCAGGATAATGGCATATTTCAAGAAATCTGACGCGGCTGTGCATCTGAGCATAAAAAAATACCTAGAAAATTCCACTGGTCACTGGTCACCTGTCACCGTAGCCTGGAACCTTCGTGAAAGCTGGCTGGAAATATTCGCCCCTCACGTACAGTAGTAAATTCCTTTGAACTGCTGTACTCTTGTGTAGGAGAGCCATTCTCGGTCGTCTGGTGCCAGCAGCAGCTGTAGCCAGTGAAAAGGTTGCGCTGCCCGCTCCGCATTTCGTCCTTGCCTCCGCGCGGAGCGGTAGCGTTGAAAAATAGATGTTGCGTAAGGCCATGGGGAGTCTTCCAGCCGAGGTAAAGGACTTGCCCGATCGATGTTCCACGCCGGCACGTGCAGAGGTTCCTGGCCTCCGCTACGACTCAGCCACAAACTCGACTTACCCGGGCACAACTGGTGCGATCGACTGGCTATAGCTGAGTACCCGAGACAGCGGCCATATTAGGTACTGCACATACCGCACTGGGGAAAGGAATAATTTGGCGTGGCCTGTGATATAGACTACCAGCCATTAAAATTGCTACGCCACGAAGATGACGTGCTACAGACGCGAAATTTAACCGACAGGAAGAAGATGCTGTGATATACAAATGATTAGCTTTTCAGAGAATTCACACAAGGTTGGCGCCGGTGGCGACACCTACAACGTGCTGAGATGATGAAAGTTTCCAGCCGATTTCTCGTACACAAACAGCAGTTGACCGGCGTTGCCTGGTGTACGTTGTTGTGATGCCTCGTGTAAGGAGGAGAAATGCGTACCATCACGTTTCCGACTTTGATAAAGGTCAGATTGTAGCCTACCGCGATTGCGGATTATCATATCGCGACACTGCTGCTCGCGTTGGTCGAGATCCAATGACTGTTAGGAGAATATGGAATCGGTGGGTTCAGGAGGGTTATACGGAACGCCGTGCTGGATCCCAACAGTCTCATATCACTAGCAGTCGAGATGACAGGCATCTTATCCGCATGGTTGTAACGGATCGTGCAGCCACGTCTCGATCCCTGAGTCAACAGATGGGGACGTTATCAAGACAACAACCATCTGAACGAATGGTTCGACTACGTTTGCAGCAGCAAGGACTATCAGCTCTGAGACCATGGGTGCGGTTACCCTTGACGGTGCATCACAGACAGGAGCGCCTGCGATGGTGTACTCAACGAAAAACCTGGGTGCATGAATGGCAAAACGTCTTTTTTTCGGATGAATCCGGGTTCTGTTTACAGCATCATGATGGTCGCATCCGTGTTTGGCGACATCGCGGTGAATGCACATTGGAAACGTGTATTCGTCATCGCCTTACTGGCGTATCACCCGACGTGATGGTATGGTATGGTATGGTATGGTATGGTATGGCATGGGGTGCCACCTCTTGTTCGCATTAACTGCACTTGGAACAGTGGACGTTACATTTCAGATGTGTTACGACCCGTGGCTCTACCCTTCATTCGATCCCTGCGAAACCCTACATATCAGCAGGATAATGCACGACCGCATGTTGTAGGTCCTGTACGGGCATTTCTGGATACAGAAAATGTTCGACTGTTGCCCTGGCCAGCACATTCTCCAGATCTCTCACCAATTGAAAACGTCTGGTCAATGGTGGCCGAGCAACTGGCTCGTCACAAAACGCAAGTCACTACTCTTGATGAACTGTGGTATCGTGTTGAAACTGCATGTGCAGCTGTACCTGTACACGCCATCCAAGCTCTGTTTGATTCAATGCCCATGCGAATGAAGGTCGTTATTACGGCCAGAGGTGGTTGTTCTTGGTACTGATTTCTCAGGATCTATGCACCCAAATTGCGTGAAAATGTAATCACATGTCAGATCTAGTATATTTGTCCAATGAATAACCGTTTATCATCTGCATTGTAGTGTAGATACAGACAAATCATTGACCATCTGTATGCCCTTGCTACCGAGGGGAATGAAGATCGAACCCTTAGATACAGTTGCTGCCGTAGCACTCCTCATATAAACACTACCTCTTGTTTGTTTTACGTTCTTCATAGGTGCACCACATATACGAAAAGCTTTCAATAAGCAGTGCAACACATTATCTCTTCAGAAAGCAGGGTGGCCTTATTCGGCACTTCAATACACCAAATTATTCAGCACTCTATTGGCTACAAAACCTTATTAACATTATTTCCCTTTAATGTGACGGCCATACAACACTTTACTGGGAGGCTTGCATGGTACCACTCCCCGATCGATGTTAGAGCCAGTGTCTTGCTGCCTCAATAACCTCCCCATCAGCCACGCACTGCTTCCCGAGGAGGGCATTGGGCCTAACACATGGAAGCCCTTTATAGTCTTCTGTTAGGCGACGAAGAAACCAAAGGGCCACAACTTTGAAGACCTCAATTGGCGGACAGATGTGTCAGCACTACGAGGCAGCGACGTGTGTGTGTGTGTGTGTGTGTGTGTGTGTGTGTGTGTGTGTGTGATCGATCGATCGATCACCTCCGTTCCCAGTGTCCAACTGCTTGAGTCAGAGCTGTGTAAGGTCGGCCGGCGAGCGCAAGATCAGACAGGTCTGTGCGACCTTGTTCAAACGATGACAGTCTTCTCGCCCAACGACTCACCATGCTTTTGTCCACTGCCAGGTCTCTCTAGACATTCTGCAAGCGCCTATGAATATCTGCGATACTGTGGCTTTCCCCCAAAGGAAACGCAAAGACAGCGTTGGGCTTGGAATGCACCTCCGTTACAGACGCCATTTTGAAGTTTATGTATAGCACCGCCACTTATCGGTATTTCATGGAACTACAGAGGCCGAAATGGAAATGTTCGGTTATGACCTACCGCAAATTCCACATTTTTTAACCGCAATGGCCCGAGAAAAAAGTGTTGCATTAAATTTTGAATGTCCCTCTTACTCGAAACAGTGAAATCCTTTTTTTAAGTTGTAATGTCTGATGAAGAAAATGACATGCATCTGATGATAAACTTCTAAACTACACTATATATTAACATCTAATTTTCAACACGTGGCAATGTAACTCATGTTTCCATTAACTGTTTTCTATTTTACAGGTACCACAAATCTGATGAAAATGTGGACGTCACAAGAGAAAGCTCAGTGTGAAGCTAGTTCACACAAACGAAGTAGAACATTTAAGTGAATCTTCTGACAGTACTGAGATAGAGTACCACAACGTCGCAATTATACGGGCTTGGCGTAATTTATTTAGGAAAACAAGTCTCTGTAAACAGTGGGAGCGCGTAGGACGATGTACAGGAGACGCTGCAAGTAGTTCGACATAATCAGTTGATACAAAGAATAGATAGATTGAAATGCCACTATCAAAAATTCACAAAGCCTTGCGTAAGAGGTTACGTCTTTATGCCTGCAAGGTGCAGCCGTTTCAAACTCAAAAGGCAGTGGACAAACCTCAACGCAATTAGTTCACAGTGGACATGTTGGGCAAGATTGAAGCAAACAATGACTTTTTGCAAAAGATTTCTTTCTCTGATGATTCAGCTTTTTTGTATTGGGCAAATTAAACCGTTATAATATTCGTATATGGGGATCAGAGTTTCGTCGTTTTAGACGTGACATGGAAAGAATCAGTCCCAAGATCAATGTGTGGTGCAGATTTCTTCGTAATTGCATCATTTCTCAAGTCGTTTTCAGTGAGTTTATCGTCGAAAGTGATACTTATCTCGATATGTACTATGTGTTAGCTGTGCCGCAAGTGGGACATCCGCAAACCTGAACCCATACCACCACAATGGTGTCTAAGTGCTTCCGGATGAAAAGTGTCGTGATGGGAATTTTACAGAAGTGGCCTGATTCATTGCCCACTACAATCGTCTGATCTCACACCATTGTACATCTACCTGTACGATTTTGGAAAGGATCAGGTATGCCAAACAAGGTTACACACACACACACACACACACACACACACACACACACACACACACACACACGAGTGGCAGTTCATACTTAAATGCATCGTAGAACCCTCAAACAGGTCGCAGAAAAAACGAATACTTACGCTAATTGGGGTGGCAATAATTAAAACAAGGCCATTTTTCGTCTCGGCGAGGTCTTTTCACGAACTTTAGATTCCAACGCTCTTCTCCAAATACGAAAATATTTTGTTGGAAGCTATCTACATAGTGGGGAACGGATCGTAATAAAATAAGAGATATCTTTGAGTGTCATTTTGTCCGATTTTGCGATTGCAGTCTAACAGCAAAAAGGCGCAAGAGAGGCAGAAAACCACACACGCGAACCTTACCAAATATATTCATGTAAGCAAATACACAAATACACTTCATGATGAGAATAACTTCTCGAAACGCGTTGTGCTAAGCATCAAATCAAAGGTAACTGATGCAGTTTTTGTGCTGGCATAAGCTGTCTCCAGCACACCGGTCGCCAAAGATGAAGTGAAGATCGATTAGTAGGCTCTGGATCAAGCGCGTCTATCACGAGGGAGTCTCTAGATGCCCCGACAAGCAACTATCCGCCAACGCCCTCTCGACAGCATGTATTTAGGCTGCCGGTGTTGACCGGAAGGCCTCAGTCACTGACTCACTCAGGCTACGATAGGGCATAGCGACCAGATCGAGACTAGCAGCAAGACTGTAATAGCGAGATTACCAATATTGCATCTATTGTTTGCTGTTACTTCCTCGGAAGGATGTTGTAGCTCTGCGGATTCAGATGTACGGGTAAATAGCTACATTTTTTCGGCGTCTGACTTTACTTACGATCTTTTATCGCGTATCAGGCACTGGGAGATCATATATTTGTGGTAAAACAAGTCAGAAGTGACACCAATTACAGGATAAGAAATGAGCTAGAAAGAAACAGTTTCAAAGACTCGGAAATAACCGAAAGAATAAAATACTAAATTTAAAAACCTGAAAAGGTCGTATTACAGCCCCCTACATCGTTCTAGGTATCACAAGCAGAACAAAAAAGCACACGAAATCAGGAACAACATAGACAGGAATCAGAGAGAGCGAAAAAGATAGGGACAATATTAGGTACTGGAAGAACAGGGAAGAATGAAGAAAGAAGACTTGACGTTGTTACGAGATTCCAGTTGGTGAGTTAGAACAAAGTCTATATACCATATTTTACGGAACATAAAACGCACTTTTTTCTTCGGAAAATTGCCTCCAAAATTCAAATGCCTGTTATACTCGAAATTAATGTAAAAATGTCCAGTGTTCCATTTAAAAATCGCGCCAGTCTTAAAAGTGCCATATATTCGATGACACGGGAAACCTATCTCTGTGTGGCAGCAGTAGTGCACTGATGTGACAAACATGAGCTGCAGGGATTCACAAACTTGCTAACTCTCTCTCTCTGTCTCTCTTTCTCTCCCCCCCCCCTTCCCCTCCCTGCCGTCACATACACAGAACACTGTCCAGCCTGTGCTGCATCACTGCTGTCTACGGTGCCAGTGAACTTGAATTGAAAGTGATTTGTGTTACCGGTAACAGTACAATATTTTTGTTTGTAGCTTGTTTCGTAATGAAAAAAAACTAAAAGGTGTTCATATGCTGCGAGCTATAAATTGAAAGTAATAGCATGTGGAGGAGTACATAGAAACAGAGTAGCTGAGCGGCATTTGGGCCCTCCGCCAACAGGCAAAAAGAAAAAATAAACCGCTAACATGCAAACAAAAGAAAAAAAGATTCGTGAAAGGCGGGCTAGTAAGGAACAACTAAAAAACACGAGGAAGATTCAATGTGCAAATTGACGACTGAATGCAAAACGTCCAAAACTAGAAGATGAAGTATTGAAAAGTATTCAAGGACTACGTCAAAATGGCATTGAAATTAATAAAAAAATGATTGACGTACACTCTCGTAAGCTAGCGGTACAGTGAAACTTCGCAGACTTCAAGGTTCAAAATGGTTCAAATGGCTATGAGCACTACGGGACTTAACAGCTGAGGTCATCAGTCCCCTAGTACTTAGAACTACTTAAACCTAACTAACCTAAGGACATCACATACATCCATGCCCGAGGCAGGATTCGAACCTACGACCGTAGCGGTCGCGCGGTTCCAGACTAAAGCGCCTAGAACCGCTCGGCCACACCGGCCGGCCAGACTTCAAGGGTGGAGTTGCTTGGTGTTACAGGGTTATGATGCGTCATGGAATTAGCATGCAAACCAACACCAAAATATCTCAGAAAATGGTACGTGAGTATGAAGGGAAAATATTATCTTTCTGTCACTTTATTATTCAACATCGAAAGAAAATCAGTGTGGAAAAAAGCCAAATAACGAATAACAGGTGATGTGCTGAGTAACAGAACTGTTTACATGAAAGGTGCTAAAACTGTAACTATAAAAAGAAGTGGACATGAAGAAATGCACTACACTGTTGTCCTTTCGTGTCGGGCTGACGCTAGTAGACTTAATCCGCTGATCACTTTCAAGAGCAAAACAATGCCAGATCCTTCTGAAACGCCGCCAAGTGTTGTTTACGTACATGACAAGGGTTGGCTGGACGAGGCTGGTATGAAACTATGGATTAACAGAGTGTGGAGAGCAGGAAAGGTGCTTTATTTAAGAAGAATTCTTTTTAGTGGTCATGTGAAAAATTCTTTGAAAGAGAAATTGAGACTGGAAAATACAGAGCTTGCTATTATTCCGGGATGACTTACTTCGCAATTTCAACCTCATCATGTCTCGATAAAAAAAAAAAAAAAAAAAAAAAAAGAATTGTATATGATTGAGGATTGGAAAAGTGGGTGATGGATGAATCCCAATATGAATTCACGCCGAAAGGAACTTTAAAACGACCTACAATCAAACAAGTGCGTCACTGGATAGAACCGTCGCAGTGTACAGTGAGAGAAGACATTACTGTTAAATCTTTGGAGAAGTGCGGCGTAAGAAACGATCTCAGTGGCAGTGAAGGGCATTTTATATATGAAGAGGAAAACGATGATGATGATAACGACGACGACGGAGAAGAAGAAAGTTCAGAGGACGATTTTCAGAGAGTTTAAAGGTCAGTTCGGTTTTATAAACTCAGAATTTAGCAACCTAATAACAAAAATGGTAAAAATGTTATTTAAAAAATGCTTAAAAAATCAGGTGCGTCTTGTTGTCTGTAGCGCCGTACAGTACATATAGTACGTTGAATGAAAATGTAAATATTAATTTGTTCAAAATCGTACATCTCCAGAAGTTCTCCAGCGATTGCTTTGAAATTTTGACACAGCGTTGCTTTCTTATACGTTCTTGTTTTCATGTTCCCATTGAAGCGCCACATAATTATGATATATAAATATATATGTAATAATTGTAGGAGATTTCTACACAAAAATATAAATGTACATTTGTTCAGAATCTTGTTTGGAATATACAAACAGATACGTAATATATAAAGGGGAAACGCTAATTTCAAAAATCTTGGGAAATAAGCTATATATTTTTAATATATGTATGATATATTATGCAATATTTGACAGTGAAACATTGATAGAAAGCAGTATTTATGGCTTATCAGCTTATGACTGGAATAGTGCTACAGAATCTGAATTTTCAATAACAATAAACGATGCTCAAGGTCAGAGAGGGTGGGGAAGAGGAAAGGGGGGACGAGGTGATGGCTAGAGAGAGTGGGAAGGCGAAAGAAACGGACAGAGGCACAGGGAGGGGGAAGGAGAAGGTATGTCCAAGTCCCATACGTATTTGAAACTTGTGTTTTCTCTTTTCCGTTTAACCAGGCTGAGCCGTAGCAATGCGTGGACGGGAACAACTAGTAAATAACTAATGACAAAGTGGCCTAGACATAGGAAACGAGTCTAAGGGAGTTTTGCGTGAGCAGGAAATCTTCGAATAGGCTGGAAGCTAAAGAAGAACTTGAAAGACAATAATATCAGAACGGACTCTTGTTCATATCCAGTAACAATGTGCAGGCAGACGACGTTTGACATTTTCCTCTTTGACGGTAGCAAAATTCACAGACCGTGAGCTCAAGCACACACTTTTCCGAGAATGGGAATTCCTTTACAATTTTGCCTGTCTGTAGCAGTAGAAATGTTTCAGCCCCTCTTTCCGACCAGTCGAAAGCTTATTAGCTGCTGAATCCGCGCAATAAGGATTCCTGCCAGTGCTGTGTGTGCCTTCGGGAGGAATGTGTTCTCAGGCCGTGGGGAAAAGGTTTTCAAAAGACTTCATTTTCCGGAGCTTTGTTGCGAATTCTTTGTGCAGCGGCTCGCGCTAGTGCAAGTGTACACAAAGCTCCTCCCTCCCCTCTTTTTCCCCTCTCCTTCTTTTTTTTTTTTACCACCATGTGAGCTCTAGCTCTTTGCTCGCGGTCCCATTTACTCCGTCTCACAGCCTCTGAAGTGACTCCGGCGTCGCGGAAGCCACGCCGGTATGTGGGGCACAGCGGTGTGTCGCATCGCTGCACGTACAGCACGTTACCGTTGAGAATCTTGCAGGGACTTCACGTTATAGAGAATCCAGGTAATAACGTTGTGAACGAAAGACCGTTAGTCACCGATCGGCCTAATCTGACTCAGGACTCTGTTGTATTTCTTCGATATCGTCGCATAGCGTACCTTGCCATGTGGGTTAGTAAACTTTACTGGCGGCACAAAAACAGTTGCTTCCCCGAAATCCAAGCGATCCAGAACGGTGTACAGTCCTCGCGAGTTCACTTCCTACTCTTGTCGAACACGCTTTAATAGCAGCCTGGCTGTGACGTCACCGGAGGCAGTGCGTAAGCCGACGTTTGATTGACGCCGACGGAGTGATAGTTCGGTGCATCGTGTGTCGACCACTGCTTCTCAGGCCGTATTTATACACGTATGGGCGCAGCAGACGACCAAACGGAACATCTGCCCTCATCTGCTCTAAGCCGAGATAGCAGCATCTAAATGTCCGCTTTTTCGGATACGAATTATTTAATAGTTCCGTCTTGAATCAGTTTACAATCTTTTTGTATGACTGGAGTTAAGCTGGCTTTAATTACAGAAAAAGTTTCAGCTCGACTGCGTTTAACCTTTGCCGGCTAGAACTTTTAGAACGGAACCGACAGTAGACCTTTGACCTTCATCTTTAAGAGACCTTGTATTGATTGTTATTGACGTTAAGGTCTTGAAGCTTTTTATATCTTCACTATTTATTGGATATAATCAAGTGCTGTAATCAGAACTTACTATCATTAATATCAATGATACTTAGTCTATTACAAATAAGGATGATTTTGTTCCAGATTTTGTTTTTAGTAAATTACTTGGAAACTATTAGAGGTAGCTTAATGGGGTCACATAGTTAAGGTTTTTATGGAAAACTGACGCTTCATACCAATTTACATCTTCCTAACTCTTCCTTCAGTTTTTCGTAGAAACACCGGCTTTGACCAAATTATTGCTCCGATCATGTTGAGACTTCTAACAGTTGATTTTGACATACATTTATACATTCTGCATAGTTTTTGCCTTTCTAGCTTTATTATTTATCGCCACTTGCTTTTTATTTAAAACGATGTTTTTAAGGAAATTCATTCATCGGATCACTCTGAGATACAACAATTTAAACATCAATATACTGAAGCATATGTTGACAAAGTTTGGAAGCGATACTTTAATTTTTGATTTCATCCTTAAATTATGGCGCAATATTTTGTATGCTACGGACAGGCGCATTACGATAACGTGGCGCTAGTGACAGTGAACTGGGGTAAGTCCCGGCACACTCTGTCTCTTGCAAATGATACAGCGCTTGTTTCGCCACAGCCCGAGCCTATATCTGCTGCTGGGTACGCCTTACAATCCAGTATCTGTTTTCGGAATCTCTGTCTGACCATGATGTGATCTAACTGAAATCTTACCGTATCACCCGGATCACCCGACCTTTTCCAAGTATACGACTTCCTCTTGTGATTCTTGAACAGAGTATTCGCTGTTAGTAGCTGTAATTTATTACAGAACTCAATTAGTCTTTCTCATCCCTCATTCCTTGTCCCAGGACCATATTCTCCTGTAACCCGCTCTTCTATTCCTTCCCCTACAACTGCATTCCAGTCCTCCTTGATTATTAGATTTTCATCTCCTTTTGCGTACTGTATTACCCATTAGATATCCTCATATAGTTTCTCTATGTTTTCATCTTCAGCTTGCGACCTCGGCATATATACTTGAACTATCATCGTCGGTGTTGATTTTCTGTCTATTCTGATAATAACAACCGTATCAGTGAACTGTTTATTGTAACACACACTCTCCCTATCTTCTATCGATAACGAATCCTACTCCCATTACACCATTTTTTGCATTTTCTGCTGCTGCTGATATTACCTTATACTCATTTGACCAGAAATCCTTGTCTTCTTTCCGTTTCACTTTACGTATCGCTATTATATCTAGACTGAACGTTTGCGTTTCCCTTTTCATGTTTTCTATCTTCCCTACCACATTCAAGGTTCTGACATTGCATGCCCTAAATCATAGAACTTTACGCTTTCGTTGGTTTTTCAGTTTTTTACTCATGGTCAGCTTCACCCTGGCAGTCCCTCCCGGAGATCTGAATGCAGTGGTTTCCGTTGCCTTCTATATCCTCACGCCATTGATCATTGCTGATACTTCCGTCTTTAGGGGCAGTTTCTCTCCCCAAACACAAGAAAGTGCCCCGAATCTCTGTCCGCTCCTCCGCCCTCTTTGACAAGGCCGTTGGCAGAATGAGAGTGATTTCTTTTGCTCGAAGTCTTCGGCCGCTAATGCTGATTACTAAACAACATTTATGCGATGGTGGGTTTCGAGTCCGGAACCTAGGAGGTTTTGATTACTGATCAAAGACTCTACCCCTCCACCACGGGTTACCATTGATATATGTCAACAAAAGCAACGGCTGTAGAACAAATTCCTGAGGCACCCCTCGCTATTCATGGCCCCATTCAATTTCAAATCTCTTCCTGTTTGTAGATACTGTATGATAACCTTCTACTCCCTATTTTCAAGATATGAAATAAACAGTTATTGAGCTTTTCCCCTAATCCCATAAAGTCCCAACTTACTCAAGAGTCTTGTATAATGCACACCATCGAATGCTTTGTTGAAGTCAAGGAAAACACCTACTGCCTTCAACCTGTCGTGTATCACTTGTAGCGCCCACCATAAAAGACAATAATTTGCTTTTAGTGTGGATAGTCCCTTCCCTAATCCAAAATAAGTCAGACAGCAAAATACGTGTACTGAAGTGTGTCACTGGTCACCTACGCACTGTCTTCTCAAAAACTTTTGAAAACTTCGGTGGCAAGGAAATTGGCCGGTTACTGACTACTGAGTGGCAGAAGTAGTCGACCTCAAACAACAATTGCTGACCATAAAAATGGACGTAGGGGACAGGCCTGGAAGAATCACATTTTTAGCATATATATATTATTATTATTATTATTATTATTATTATTATTATTATTCCTCAATAAAGAAATTTCATTGCACGGGTCTGGTAACGTTTTCGCCTCCAGGTCGCAGAAGCTGGGACTTTAAAACATAGCGAGTATGTAGATTACGAGGAGATGGGGTCGGATAGAAACAGTAAATGCCCTTCCGCTGCAACTTGGCAGAGGACTCCCTAATTAACAAAGTAATGAGAAGTCTGCGGAGCGAGCGAAACTCGAATGAACGCCTGCCGCTGTTGGTGCTTGTGCAGCACCGACAATTTGCATGTGAACACTGGTGCAGCTTGTTTTGAACTTTTATTGAAGGACAGAAACCGTGAGACTAAAATTAGGAACTTGGGAAAGTGTTATGGGCTTTGTTCTGCTTGTTCAAAGTTGTGGTGGTGGTGTGTACGTGTTATTGTAAAACGTATGAAAATGTAAGAGCAAAAATAATAGTATTATTTAAAAGAAATAAATAATCTCTGATAACTGTTGTTTATGCGCTGCTGAGCTAGACTATAATTAATTATTTTGTCATACCTTCTCCCTACGAATAAATACTGAAATGCTGTTTCATTAATTCAGTAAGTGACATTCAAATGTATACACCAAAGAATAATTATAACACACCTCAACCTCTTCCCATAACAACACTGGTGTCGTAAGTGTATTTTTTTAAAGTCACTGATAAATTATTCTGAGAAAAATTAATATTATGCACCAGCCAAAAAACAAAAAATTTCATTTACGTAAAGTTTAAGATTGTTCTAGTGTTATTTCCACTGTTAAAATAGAAAAATAATAAATTCCTGTGAGTTCTTGTACTCGGAGTTCAAATATTGTAATACAGATCGAAAGAATTAATGTTCGATTATTTCTGCACTTTGAAATTGCTACTCCATACGCTCACGTAAAGGCGACAGACAAAACACAGCCTGGACTTGCTATTCTTAGCAACGTAATTTTTCGTATAAAATTCATAACATCAACCTTTCCCTTTATGCTGGATTAAATTGTAAGTGGGCTGATTCTGTGTTGGCAGCGCTGTGTAGCGCTTTGCATTAGATCTCTGACTGCGCTTTCTTTGTAAGAGACTCTGTGACTGGTTGGACTCGTTGGAAGTTAATCGCTAGTAGTGTTGGCCAGTTGGAAATTAGTCGCCAGCAGTGATGGAAGTACTGTTGGGCAGTTGGAGGTGAACAGCCAGCAGTGATGGATGTTAGACGTGAGAAGTTAGCATTGATGGAGGGTAGAGATCTGAAGTGTTAGCGTGGGCTAACGATCTGAAGTATCCGACTTGGAGATTGAAAATTATTCATGATTATATATCTTTGTTCTGGGCATCAATGACAATTTATATTCGTGTTTGAACTGGATGTCACATTATTACGGCGAAAAAAAAAATACATTATTTGGTTTGCAACAAAATCTTTCCTTTTCTAACTACATGCCTATTAGTAGTTAGTGGCTTTAGTAGTCAGAATCTTTTATTTAGCTGGCAGTATTGCAGTAGTTCGTGTAATGAAGATTTCTGTGAGGTAAGTGCTAAATGAAATGTATAGGTTATTGTTAAGATTTCTTTTTAGTCAGGACCATTCTTTTGAATTAATTATTAGAAGTCAGGTTGTAATTTTTTTTCTTTTGAGCAGTCAGATTGTGTTGCGCTAGAATATAGTGGGTCAGTGTTGACACGATAAAAAAAGTAAAGAGAAGGTAGGCTCAGTTTTACTCAGCTGTTTCAAATAACGTAGAAGTTTCATCTTCTCAGTCATTTAGCAATTTAAGCACAGTCAAACTCATTTAAATAAAGAAGTTTCAAAATGTCAGAATCCTACACCATTCTGACTGTTACAATATCAATATTATCCACCAGTTAATAATAATTCAGCATTGCCGTACCAGGCGCTAATGGCCTCTTTCCTATTTGCTGTGGACACGAAGCTTAAAACATTCATAGTAGGTTATCTAATTACAATTGAAAGTCCGTACACTAGAATTCCATTTAATAAATTGTACGTTATATTTTAGATTATTTGCACCTCACACAGCTCGACTATTTTTTACAATATTTAAAAGAACAGACCTTAGTTTAATCTTTGATCTCAGCCGCTTCATACATCATAGAGAACAGAAGAAAAAAAAATTCACAGAGAATACAATGACAATACATTCTTTTAGTGGTATTATCTTTCGTTATATGATTATTCATTGTAGAAAACTGTTTATAAAAATAAGAAAGCTTATTGTTGGAAATTATTTACATTTCACAATACAATTATAAGTCTTTTCTTCATCAGTTTTCGTTAGAGGCTTAAAAGTCACTTCATAAATCTCGAGCTCTGTCGCATACACTTGTGACACAAAATATTGGCGCTACATTACAAAAGACGTTTTGAAGAACAACTGTATATTATTAACAGTACGTAAATTCATAATTACATTAAGAAATACAGCAACCAGCCACTTTCCTACATAGTTTTATTTTATGCTAAGTTGGGTTTAGGGCTTTCACCAATCTACACACCTAATACATGTATATGTGCAGTCTGCAAAATGTTGAAAACGTCGCTGAGGAGAAAGTCACTGACTGGATGCAAGCTGGCTTTATTATGCCAGTAGTAAGTGTTTCGGACATTGCTTCCATCAGATATCTTGGAGCATCATGTTCACGTAGATCCAAAAGTAACACGTTGTGTTAGTTACGACCCTAAGCTGACTTAGTCTGCTTATACCGTTACTAATACAACATGCAACTTTTGTAGCCATGTGCAACATGATGTTCCAGGGTATTTGGTGAAGGCAATATGCGAAACGCGTAATATCGGAATAACAGTCAGTTTGTATCCAATCAATGACTTTCTCGTCAGCGACATATTTGGTATTTTGCGAACTGCACATACCATTCTAAACTGTCGCATACTACCGTTGCGACTTCATTATATACCTTCGTCGATGTAACGATCTTTTCGACCGTTTCGATCGCTACAATTATCCCCTGCCCATGCAAAAAAAAAGTCACAATCACTTACTCACAAACACAGACACACAGACACACACAAATACACACACACACACACACACACACACACACACACAACTCGCTTAGCGACCTCGTCTCCAGAGTTCTATGTTTATGATGCATTAATGGTGAGGCCCACTTACTTTTATTCACTAAATTGTTGCTCCTTTTTTCGCATGTATATGAATACCGCAAATGCTTTTAACTTCATTGGTTCGCTGATGCGGCGCCGCAATCACCATTTTGCCGACATTTTTTTATACCGGAAATTACGTTAGCTATAATTGCTGCAATAAACATAGTCACATCTCGGACGAACAGCAAACTATAAAACTCATGACTCGGAGGTCAGTCAATACGTTTAAATAAATAAACACAACGAAACCGATCAGTAAACTTTAATTCTTCAATAACCATGCGTTATGACGACAGGTTTTGTTCCTACCTAAGCAGAATTGCTACCAGGAACGGAACAACGTCGAAATTTCTGGAGTCATGTACATTATCTTTGCAGACTTTCCCCGTGGGGCTCTGCGTTATAGCTTTATACAGTGAAGAGCAAAATAAACTGGTTCACCTGCCTAATATCGTGCAGGGCCAGGCGAGCACGCAGCAGTGCCGCAACACGACGTGGCATCGACTCGACTAAGTAGTGCTGGAGGGAACAGACACCACGAATGCTGCAGGACTGTCCATAGATCCGTAAGAGTACGAGGGGGTGGATATTTCTTATGACCAGCACAGCATCCAAGACATGCTGAATAATTTTCATGTCTGGGCAGTTTGGTAGCCAGCGAAAGTGTTTAAACTGGGAATAGTGTTCCTGGAACCTCTCTGTAGCCATTATGGACGTGTGGGGCGTCGCATTGTCCTGACGGAATGCACAATGGACATGAATGGATGGGAGTGATCAGACCTGTCACAGTCGTATGTAGAGACGTATCAGGCGTCCCATAACACACCTACTGCTCACGTCCCACACCGTTACGGTGCCTCCACCAGCTGGAACAGTCCCCTTATGACTTGCAGGCTCCACAGATTCATGAGGTTTTCTCGATACCCATACACGTCCATTCGCTCAACACAATTTGAAACAAGACTCGTCCGACCAGGAAACATGTTTCCAGTGACCAACAGTTCAATGTCGGTATTGACGGGCCCAGGCGAGCCGCAAAGATTTCATCAAGGCTACAAGAATGGGCGTTCGGCTCAGAAAACCCATATCGTTGATGTTTCATTGAATGGTTCGCACGCTGACACTTGTTGATGGCCTAGCAAAGAATTCGGCAGCAATTTGCGGAAGGGTTGCACTTCCTCACGTTGAACGATTCTGTTCAGTCTTCGTTGGTTCCGTTCTTGAATGATCTTTCTCCGGTCGCAGCGCTATCGGAGATTTGATGTTTTACCGGATTCTTGATATTCACGGTTCACTCGGGAAATGGTCGTACGGGAAAATCCCCACATCGTTACCTCGGAGATGCTGCGTCCCATCGCCCGTGAGCGTGTAACCTCCCCCTCACTTACCGACCTTAATGACAGTGAAAAATGAAACCGCGTGTACCTAATGGGAGTTTTGGAAAAGCAATCGTCACCGAAGTTAACCTGTCGGTAAAGAGGGAGGAAAGGGTTACATCTAAATTAAAGGAAATGTGCTAATGAAACTGGTGGAAATTAATTTTGAAAAGGGGTAAAGTTAATAAAGAAAGTAAATGTGCAGCCGTTACGTTAACAATTAACTAGCGGTAATTAGGTATTTGAGATTTGGGGGAAATCACGGTCGCCAGTCCTAAGGACAATTACTATAGTAACTGAAAAAGAAAGGTTATTACACATATAATTAGCACTAGAAGCGTGGCAACTGAAGGTTGCTACACCTGTAGTGTGAAAACTGAAAGTTTGTCAGAAGTAATAAATTTCGCTACACTTTGACTTAATTTAGCAAAAGAATTAATAAAACCGGAAAATCGAAAGTTAATTTAGTGACTGAAGTTAATAGTGAGCTTTCTTTCTGAAGCACATCGAAATTCAGTAAAATACGGTTAGTCTTGGACTACCTCAACAATCATTTCAAAAGCTACTTGAATCTACGCAATTTAGAAATAAGAGATTTAACTTTGAACTTGAATTAAATGATTATGAATAATTAACAATAGTAAAATTTAGTACGTACCAAGCTGAGCTGCAGTCACGGGTAAGCTAAAATACGATAACAAAACCCGCACTCTTAATTTGTGCTTGGGTAATCTGAATATTGAAGCCAGCTATGAATACCTTTGAAATTAAAGCAGTGAAATGATGTTACTTTAATGCTGGCGTCTGAATTTCAACGACACTCGGGTTCATTCCGGAAAAGGAAGGGACCCTGCTTGGTAATGCAATTGGGACAATGAGCAACAAAGGTTCATGCTAAGTTGCTGTAATTTTGCGAGGCAAATGGAACAAGATTAAAAGCTGAGGTCTGCCATACAGTTCTAAAACTTTACGTGCTTCCAGTCTTCCTTGTTGGTTGATTGAAGGTTTGAAGCCGTCGATCGAGGAGGTGGCGACAGTCACTCATTGTCGGCCGTCGCTGTTGCAGAAGCTGGATGTTGGTGCGCCTTCTTCTCGACACGGTCACCAGACGAAACGGGCTCTTGATGTGCGCCAGCTAATGCTTCCCGTCCGCGACACCATGTCAGAAACTATCATCGCAAGTCGAGCGCAATTACATGCTGCCAAACCCCGAAAGCGCGGGAACTCGCGGGAGCGTCACACAACACACCTGCTCCACTCGCTACTCCCGCCACACTCCCTCTGCTCAGCCCGCGCTCCACGCGGCAGAGTTCACACTACCAAAGATCCTACACACTTTGATTCTTCACACGACCTATCGACGTAATCGTTCGATAGCAGTTTTCCCTAGGCAAGACCCAGCGTAAAAATACAAATAATATTTACGAAACAAACCAATTATACATCGACATAAATGTATAAATATATATATATATACAAACAGTAAAACAATTACAATATACAAAGAGACAGAAATGTCTATCTTGAGGTAACAAAGCAAGGAAAAAAAAATAGTACAATAGATGGAAATAGGAGGCTATGCATTTCCGGCGTTACAAGCCAACTATAACACCACGTTCAAAATCACTTAAATCTTGCTAACCTCCCTGTAGCAGCAGTAGCCTACCTAACAACTTCGTCAGACACTTGTTGTCTTATATAGGCGTTGCCGACCGCAGCGCCGTATTCTGCCTCTGTGTTTGAATGCGCATGCCTATACCAGTTCCTTTGGCGCTACAGTGTATGTATACACTTTGTATACAGTGAGTGTGTGAAGATAAAATACAGAGGTCTCTAAATGAAACGTAATTGAATATATGAAGTTTATTAACAGGCTATGTTGAGTTTATTTACTTATACACTACTGGTCATTAAAATTGCTGCACGCCGTGCGTGATCCCAACGACCTCGTATCACTAGCAGTCGAGATGACAGGCATCTTATCCGCATGGATGTAACGGATCGAGCAGCCACGTCTCGATCCTTAAGTCAACAGTTGGGGACAATTGCAAAACAACAACCATCTGCACGAACATTTCGACGACGTTTGCAGTAGCATGGACTATCAGCTCGGAGACCATGACTGCGGTTACCCTTGACGCTGCATCACAGACAGGAGCGCCTGTGATGATGTACTCAACGACGAACCTGGATGCACGAATGGCATAACGTCATTTTTTCGGATGAATCCAGGTTCTGTTTACAGCATCATGATGGTCGCAACTGTGTTTGGCGACATCGTGGTGAACGCACCTTGGAAGCGTGTATTCTTCATCGCCATACTGGCGTATCACCCGGCGAGATGGTATGGGGTGCCATTGGTTACACGTTTCGGTCACCTCTTGTTCACATTGACGGCACTTTGAACAGTGGACGTTACATTTCAGATGTGTTGAGACCCGTGGCTCTACCCTTTATTCGATCCCTGCGAAACCCTACATTTCAGTAGGGTAATGCACGACCGCATGTTGTAGTTCCTGTACGGGCCTTTCTGGATACAGAAAATGTTCGACTGCTGCCCTGGCCAGCACATTCTCCAGATCTCTCTCCAATTGAAAGCGTCTGGTCAATGGTGGCCGAGCAACTGGCTCGTCACAATACGCCAGTCACTATTCTTGGTGAACTGTGGTATCGTGTTGAAGCTGCATGGGCAGCTGTACCTGTACACGCCATCCAAGCTCTGTTTGACTCAATGCCTAGGCGTATTAAGGCCGTTATTACGGCCAGAGGTGATTGTTCTGGGTATTGATTTCTAAGGATCTATGCACCCAAATTGCGTAAAAATGTAATCATATGTCAGTTCTAGTATACTTTATTTATCCAATGAATACCCGTTTATCATCTGCATTGCTTCTTGGTGTAGCAACTTCAATGGCCAGTAGTGTAGTTTATACCTGCTGTCATGGAAGTAGCTCATTAAACATAAACTATATTTATAGTTTGCCAGTTTACTGTGTGATTATTCAGTGATTAATAGCACCGTTCGCGGATTGGCGGTTATTTATTCAGGCAAATGAAGCTTGTAAGATAATGTCTGAACCGGGTTGACATTACGAGGATGGTAGTGCTAGAAACATAAGAGTTACGTGAAGCGTCATCATCACGCATATAGAACCGTATCGTTTAATCTGATGAGTGTTAATGTGTAATGTATTTTGTGTCATAGCGTTTATGGAAAGTGATTAATATTTTTATGACGACTGTTCTCATGACAACATTTTTATATGCCAATGTTTTAATTTATTTATATTAATCCCATGATCAATCTGTGTTGAAGACGGAGCCCGAATAGTGGTACTTTGAATACTGCGTCGACGGAGGTAGTTCACTAACATCAAAATAATGCTTAGAAGCCAACCAAATCAAATTGGCGTAGCGATTATGATTCACCCAAAGCGAGATTAGCTCTCTATAGATACGCAAAACACGTTGGTAGCGTTTGGTGCACACAAATGCAGTTGATATGCAACCGAGGGCGAATCGCGTGTTTCTGAATAATGTGAGAAAACTCTTAAGTCCGAATCTCGTACTCAAAATAAAGCGTGTGATCTAAAATTGTCGTGAGCTAGCGAGGGCAGTACGCACATACGGTGTGAAGTCCAAAAGCAACAGCAAAGTCACACTAAGCAAAAAATTTATGAAGATGAAAGGATGGCGTCGTATATTTCAGTGAAGTATTTCTTGATTAATCATGTCATACGCCATCAAACATCGGAAAGCGGGGGGGAGGGGGTGGCTTGGGAGAAGGGTGTAGGTGCTGGCAGCTCCAGCCCAGTGTCCCAGTAGCCATCTTGCTGATCTTCCGAGACATGATGTCAAATGCTGACGACCAAGAACATCGTAACAACTAACATCATAATAACTACCATCTCTTGGCGATGCTGGCACGTATCGTGGTAAGAAAATATAAGAGGCAGACAAATGAAAACAGATGGAAAAACTTCGGCGGGATGTCACCCCCGGGCATTTTGTTGGCAGGCACACTGTAGAAATTGCGCTGGGATGCCCTTACACTTGCTCCACAGAGTCACGCTGCCTCACCATGCGATTTCCACTTTTTTGGAGCCTTGAAGAAATACACTCGTGTCCGTTGACTTGCTTCTGACGAATAGGAGCACGGTTGGCTACAATGATACTTCCGTAGGCAACCGCAAATATTTTCCACTGAAGGCACTGACCATCTTGTCTCATCGTAGGATAAATGAATTATGTTATGGCGATTACTTTTGAAATAATAAACAGTTTACTTACTCTTTTCCACCTCTCTCATTTTATGTGACTACCCTTTATAATATACACAGTATAATCGAGACAGAGACGAATAAGTAATTATTCTAGCAACGATACAGTCCGCAAATGGGACATTCATTGACATAAGCGACTCTGACATTCTTTTATGTCACGAGCATTTGTGCAATATTGATGGTGGCAGTGCAACTAAAGTAGAGCGGCTTGCCCACTTTTAAAGCAGGGTAGGTGGTTATCTGTGGCTTATCTGACGACAAGGTACAATGAAGGAGCAGGCACACGTATTTCGGAGCACACAGTTCAGCATGTTGAACATGTGACACCGCTGCAATCGACCCCCAGGTCTTCCTACGTTGCCCCAAAGACATCGTCAGTTTCAGCTGGAGTGGCTGCTGTACCAGCTAGATTCAACAGTGGATCAACGGAAACGTATCGCATGGTAGGACGGATCACATATGATGTTACACCTCGTCGATGGGCGAGTTCATATACGCAGTCATCCAGGCAAACGGGGACTCGAAGCTACACAGTATTGTCGTGGGCGCAGGATACGGTTGGATGGGGGCACGTTCACCTGGGGTTCCATGGCGCCTGCGGTGATAAACGAAGGCACCATGACAGTTGTGGACAACGTGAGCTTTGCCGCGGACCACATGCATCCCATCATGCTTGGTACCTTCTCTGAAGTTCGCATTTTCTAGCAGGATACCTGTCGGAGTCACAGGGGCAAAATCGTGCTACACTGGTTGTGGAGTTCGATAGAGATCTCAGGTTGATGTCCTGGCCACCAAATTCGCCACCTTCGCGAGCACAAATCAAAGGCTTCTAATTTACGGCAAGTGCGTGCGTAGACGTTGGAGCCACATATCTTCGAAAACCTACCACCAATTGTGTAATCCATGCCACGCACAATCGCTGCTGTACTGCGTGGCAAAGGTGGACTATTGTGCTGTTAATCAGAAGTCCAAACGTTTTTGTCAATCATTATACTCTGATAATGGCTTGAGGAAATGAACATACAATCAGCTTCATGTAATAATTGCAATAAGCTCAAGGCGGAGAAACCAATACTACTTGATTATAACAGCTGCTGCGGAAGATGGTTACGCAAACAAACATGCTATGAGTATAAAACATTTGCTAAGCTACAGAGGGTTACCAGATATGATAAACTGTAGTCATGGTATACAAAACCAACTTGTATGAACTAAAAATCTCATTAAAATTAAGTGTCGGAAGATATCGTCTGTTTTTTTTAAGCTATTGGTGCTGTCTACGGCTTTGAAATGGTAAATAAAGGATCATAAATTTAAAAACTAGTATAGTTTATGGTTGAGCTTGGGCATCCATGCATAAGACTGCGATAGTGAACGTCCCTAAGAAATTGTTTATTGCGTTGTTTTCGAACCTATACTGCCAGAATATTACAGCCGATGTGTAATGCGAGATAAACAGTTTTTGATGTTGCTGAACAACAGTCGGATAATAATTATTAAATGGACACACGGCCATTTGACTGCATTACTGTTTATTTAATTACGACCCAGTTTTCGGCCTTTTATGCCATTTTCAAGTGGTTGACTTTATGTCATTAACAAATGTTGCAGGACATCAAGCTCAAAATTAGTCATAAATTAAGAAAAATATTGGTTCCTCATTAAATGCCAGATGTAAAATAAACTTCTCGTAAAAAAATCAGTAAATAATAGTGTAAGTACGTCATATTCTGTAATAACAGGTTTACTTTGTTATTTAAGGCATGAACATGTCCTTCAGTCGTAATGATATTGAATGGCATCAAGCTCAAAATTTGTCATAAATTCACTATGTGTTAATAACATAAACTAAATCACTTAGAAACGGTATAAAAAGCCGAAACTTTTGTCGTAATTAAATAAAAAACAATACAGTTGAATGGTGGTGTGTTCATTTAAAAAGTAATGCGAGATCTTCGCGGCTGTCCGATCTGACCTGCGCTACTGCAACAGATCGAAGTATCTGTGTCACAATGGAATCTTTCTCCGATCCGTCCACTAGATATAGCGTGCTTCATACTTCTGTTCTGCTCTGGAGACCTCTGTAGAAAGCAAAGCTATGCGGGCGCCGACTGCCCAGCACGTCGATACCTCCCCGCGTCCGTGTCACACGGTGTGGACACAGTAAATTACAACTGTCATCAGTTCGCGGACTGCGATTCCTAGTGGACAGCCGTGCGACGAGTAACTCTTGGCAAATACAGCTGCGTGTGCCACCTGCATTTGGCGCTACATTCACACGGTTGTCGCTAGATACCATCGGCATGGAAAACTGTTCGTTGTTTTCATCGTGTTATTTCTTCCCTTTTAGGCTTCCTTCTTTTTCTAACTCCTTACTCTTTTGTTTATTCTTTCTTTAATTTCTTTCATACTTTTACATGACTTCCCTTCCCTCTGCTATCTTTCTTTTTTCTCTCTTAATTTCTCTCCTATCTTCCTATGTTTCCGTTGCCCTTATTTCCCTTCTTCTGTCCTAGCTTTCCACCCTTCTTTCTTTCGTCATCCTCCTTTCCTTCCTTCCCACCATTTTTCATTCTCCCCTACGTTTCTTTTTTCTGTGTGTCCCTGTTTCCTTTATTCCATTTTACCCTCCTCTACTATATTCCAATGTAGCCTTATATCCTTACGATTTTCTTTCCTTCTTCCCTTCCTTCCTTCTTTCCCTCTGTTTTATTCTTTCTTTCTCTTCCTTTTTCTTTATTCTTTTCATTCCTTCCTTTATTTTTTCCTTCTTTCATTCATTTCCTTTTGTTCTTTTCAGTTTTATTTTTTCTTCCTCCCTTCTTCCTTTCGTTTCTTTTTGTTTCCTCCCTTTTCCCTCCTCCTCCTTTTCCTTCCCTCCTTCGTTCCTTTGCTTTCCTTCAACACCTTTCCTTCTTTGCTTCTTCTTCCCATCTTCCACACGTACTTTTTTTATCGCATGCCACCCAGGATTGATGCGTTTCTTTTTTGTTATTTTATATGTTTTGTATGCCTCACTTTAGCTATATTATTTATAGTCTACTTTTACGTTGGGTATGTGATAATATGCCTTCTCTATTTCCTTTTATTATCTCCACATTAGAAGGACACTAGCTGTAATCTTTCTGCCAAAATGATTTCCCAGGTCAAGAAAGCAAAACTAAGGAATGAAGGAAGGAATGAAAGGGTATGAAGGAGGAAATCTTTAACACATTCTGTGAATGGCCTGTTGGCACACTTGTATCAACATGATGTCGCCTTCCTCCAACTCTATATTCTACACATCATTGAATGAAGGAACTTCTACAGACTTATTATTCTTAACTAGAAAATTGTGCTCACATTTGCTGCCCTACCAACTAAAGTCCTAGCTGTCATTTCCTCGCCGAGGATCGAGGGTGTCTTCAGTATTTCCACAGCCCCACTGAATTACAGTTCCTGCCCGTAGCCCAAAGTTTTCAGAATTATCAGCCACCTTCTGCCCAGCCTCCCCTAGATAGAGAGACTGCTCTCTTCATTTCCCACTCCGATTCCCACCCTTTTGAGAGCAGATGGTCGTGGCGATGACATTCATCAGTAGAAGCAACAACATCGCAACATTCACAACTAGGTCACAATTGTCTTAAAAGCCATTTAGTTAACATTATATATCTTTTGTCGTGTTTTCTTGAATAATAATTTTCTTCCCCAGGATTCATTATCGTTGCACCCAGCATTAGACTCCCATAAGTGAACACGTTTCATGAGTGACTCCATTGTTTATGGGCTTTTCTTACATATCATCTCACAGTAATATAATAAATTAATGTAGGCAGTCGCACTTACCTCCAACCTTCGTTCATCTCGTAGACATAGTGACATTTTCCAGAGTGTTGCATAGCGTTGGTTACATGTTTAGTTCTCTTACGTCATTACTTATCGGATACTGTAGATCGTTCATTTATACTGTACTTTCTGAAAATTTTATAATCACGTCTGGTAATAGTTCTCTCCCGGACTATAGAACAATGGTGGAGGTGCCACAGCTTTCGAATGTAAATTTTCTCTCTTTCGAACTTCTATCTTACAAGGATGTTATTATTATTATTATTATTATTTTCTAGTAACATTTTTGTTTGTTTCAGTGTTACATTACACTCGAAATACATTTTGTGTGTGAGTCCTTAAGTGGCTGAGCATCTACTAAAATTTTTAAGCTTTGATTTTTCCCTAACGGCATTATTTTAGATTTTTCCACTGAAGTTCTGAGCTTGTAACTGGCAGATGGTTTGTATGATTAGTATAAAGCTGGTTGTGGTTTATCCTGTGTTTCCTGGAAATTACTTATTTAAATAAGAATTCATATTTCATGAACCAAATCTCTAGGTTTTTTAAAAATATTTATTGTACTTTGGCCAAAAAATTCATACAGTGAGTGTTCATCCTAAGAGCCGCCAGATATCATTTCCCTGCAATCACCAAAAATATTTGCAGTTTTGCTTGCTTTTGTGCTGGACAGTGGGAATCAGCCCAAACAAAGACTGTCTATGAGATGTTTAATGCAGTGATAACTATCAACAGGAAACGTCTTCTTCGCTCTAATAACAAAATTTTGTGTTCGTCGAAGTTTTACGTGCCCGATACTACTTCATTATACGTCCAACACTTTTTGACAGTAACAGAAAAAACATTAAGAATTATGAATATTCCCACTGGGCTCAGTATGGCACATTGTACACAGTCCCACATTGATTGAACTCCGTGTTTTACTGAAACCATCAACAAATGTCTTCGAATTGAAGTCGCACCACCTGACTAATTTACACTCAATCATTCCATTGAGCAAATAAAAACACACTTTAGAGTGGTACCTGACGAGAGAGAGAGAGAGACCGCGTAATTTTCCTTACATCCCCACTGATTTGATAGTTTCTGCTGTTTTGTTAAAAACTACATTTCAGTTATGATATTACTGTTCATTTGCTTCATAACGTCGGTCACACAGTTAGGGGGTCATTCTTTTATCATTCCACGTATCAAATATATGACAATAGTATCAGAAGTGTTTTGGTACACATTGAATTTGAAATTCTTTCGTAGCGAAATCTGTATTTTTACATCACGTTATACTGAAGATAAAGCAACCTGCTGCTTTCATCCATTCACGCTGCGTGGACTAAACGAAATTATCACTGAATCTGAACAGATCTTACCTAGTAGCCAATATTATAGCTTCAAGATGAGAGCAGGTCCTATCTCGTCATCTATCAGATCATCAGTTTGCTTTGCCGTTCTTCTGTGTATTAGCCTTGCTAACAACTCGAACGCATGGGATGTTCTGACTCTACCGCAGTTTTCGCATTTATCTCCTTTTCATATCATCGGGATTATCTGGACAGCATGCTTCCAAAAGTCTCTCAGTCCATTCTCCTATAATACACACATCAACATGAATAGTTCAGAAATTATCCATGCCCACTGCCTGGTTGATAGCAAGTCTTTCAAAGACATGTGTAACTGATACCAATGCTAGATCCTTTGTCTTCCAAACCCACTTCCATTTCTTCTGTAACATTAGCTGACAGCAGTACCTAACCCTCGTGGAGTCCTACCATGTACTCTTTCCCCTCCCTCTCCTCTGCGTTTAACAATGGAATTCCACTTGTATTCTTATTAATGTCGATACCTTTGCTCTTAATTTCACGGAAGGCCGTTTCCATTTTTCTCTGTGCTAAATCTGTCCTACTGAAGATCGCGTGTTTTCCAGTCGTCCGCAGCTCGTGGTATAGTTGCTAGCGTTGCTATCTCTGGATCACGGGGTCCCGGGTTCGATTCCCGGTAGGGTTGGGTGTTTTCTCTTCCTTTCGAACGGATGTTTGTAGTTTCATCATCATTCCATCATTATTTAGCCACGCGGGGTAGCCGCGCGGCCTAGGGTGTATTGTTATGGTCCTCACGGCTCCTCCCGTCTGAGATTCGAGTCATCCCTCGGGCATGGGTGTGTGTGTTGTCCTTAGCGTGAGATAGTTTAAGTTAGATTACGTAGTGCCTAAGCTTAGGGACCGATGACCTCAGCCGTTTGGTCCCATAAGACCTTACCACAAATTTCCAAAATTTTCCAGTCAATTCACATTTTTTCAGTGGCCATTTCAATTTAGTTTCCCTACATTTCCTGTTGATTTCATGCTTTATTCTATGCTAGAATGTTTCGTATTTCCTACTTCCAACACTTTATTGTATAGCTCTTCTGCCACTACCATCCTCATAGGCCCACCCAAATTGGTCTGTTCTGCATATGTGATTGCCCTTTTTCAGCAGTAACACTTCTTTTTCAATTGAAGTGCCTGATGTATTCATTACTGTAGTAACTGCAGCACCAGATAACTTCAAACTCACATCAGTCCTTAGTATCCCACTTGTTTACATATTGATTCTTCCTGGCGATTCTCTCGAACTTCAACCTGCTCTTCATCACTAAATTCCGATAAGAGTCTACATACAAATCGTGGAATCTCTTCCACCTTTCATTCGAAACTGCACAGATCTTTTTTTTCTTCTGCAAAGCAGTTGGAGAAAATTCTAGGTTATCTATTAGACTGGAGTGATCTCGATAAGGAGTAGTCAGAATCACTTTATTCGCTACTGCAGTATAAAAAGTACTTTCTATCGACCTTAAAAACATGCTCATAGGCATTACTAACACGCACCGCACCATACTTTATTTTGATGATCTTTTTTTTATTTTTATTTTTTTTTTCAAGAAATTTCGTTTGAGAGCTCACACACGATGTAACTGGCGATGAATGTTTGCGTGCGACACATTTGTGACCTTGGCTACTTCGGTTTTGATCATATCACTTTTGGTTAAGAACCGTTATCATGGTAACAGGTCGCCAAGCATAGAGACTATCCTGTTTGATCTATAGTCTAATTAATAATTGCACTACCTGTTATTTATCTTCAACTATTATACTGATATCTGAAAAACACAGTTGAAATTCTAGTTCTCAACAAAGTAAAATACTCTCATAGTTATCAAAATCATTTTCTGTGTCAGGAACCCGACTTCGGAACGACGATCCTCAAACATGACATAAATTAAATTCCTTTTAAACCTCACAAGTATGGCAATACTCCACCTTCTACAACAATAGCTACCACTTTCATATTCTTTTTACAGCACACTCTTGGACTGCTTAAAGTCTTTTTCTTTCTTAATAGCTATTGTCGCTGTCAGTTCAGTCTCCTGCTATTTCATTGCCTCATCCATTCCGATGACACAAAACACGATTTCAAACTTACTAAATTAATCGTTATTATTCTTGTCTCAGATTCCACTCCTCCTCTTCTTTGCCCCCCCTTATCTCTGTCCATCACCTCCTTCACCCTCTCCCTGTCCATTTTCTTCTCTCCATTTTGTCTGTACATCTCATCTTCTTCTCTGTCTCTGTCAATCACCTCCTCCTTCCTCTTTATCTCCTATTTCTTCATCTGTATGTCCGTTTCGTCGTCCTCTTCTCCTCTGTCCACTCAGCCCGCATCTCGTGGTCGTGCGGTAGCGTTCTCGCTTCCCACCCCGGGTTCCCGGGTTCGATCCCCGGCGGGGTCAGGGACTCTCTCTGCCTCGTGATGGCTGGGTGTTGTGTGCTGTCCTTTGGTTAGTTAGGTTTAAGTAGTTCTAAGTTCTAGGGGACTGATGACCTCAGATGTTACGTCCCATAGTGCTCAGAGCCTCAGAGTCTGTCCACTCGTCTTCCCAACTCTCTCTGGTCCTGAGCCTTGTTTATTGTTATCGCTAACCAAACCTTGGCTGGGAACTGAAATCACTTTAAATTAATGGATAAATCGGCTGGAATCATTGGTATATGGAGCATGAGAGAGGGATCTCTCCAGCTGTAGCACTTGCGAAGATAGTAGCTTCAATGACAATATTTCGCATGGTTTTAATTTTCGCATGGGTAAGATTACAAACTTAGCCATAAATACGACTACCCTGTTTTTGGTTAAAAACGACTGCGAGGAGGGAAACGACATAGCACATTTTTGTGCTTACAATGTATAAGGAAACGAATATACTCTGGTGAAGCGATTTGCTTGATGGTTTAAACGCCCTGCTGTCGTAATTAAAACTGAAGGAAAAACGGAAACAACCACATATTTTCACAGCACAGGATAGCATTTTATTTCTCGTTTTTAACGAAAAGCTTGTAAACTGTTGTTTAAAAATAGATTATAACCTGTGCCCATTCTAATGTTTATTTGGGCTCAGGACAAAAATTTGAAGTAAATCGCTCAAGACGTTTCGAGATTATCGCTAACAACTGTTCTGCTTTATATATTACATGTATTATTAAGTACGTAGCCTATGTACGTCTGAATGCTTATTGAAATATTGTGTAAAAATTGGAAGATAATCGGCGAAGAACATTGGGGCATTTGCTAACAACGTTTCCCTTTACATATTCACTAATGTTTGTAGAAAGTGAAAAAATGAGAAACAATGTTCTGCGACGCGCCACTGTAAGAGGACGAGTAGAACAGCGTGTGGCGAAACGAACGATGTATCATTTGAGAGATACAGAGGAGAGCGAATATGCTGGGACTTACCCAGTTCACTGCTACTAGCGCCACGTCATCATAAGGCGCCCCTGCGTAGTACACAAAGTATTGTGTCATAATCTAAGGACGAAATTGAAAACTAAAGTAGCTTTTCCAAACTTTGTCAACTTTTCCTTCAGTATATTAACGTTAAAACCGTTACATCTGAGAATTATCAGACGTTTCACTAAAAACACTGTTTTAAAAAAGAAACAAGTGGCGTTAAATAACAAAACTAGAAAGGCAAAAGATGTTCAGAAAGTGCAAATGTATGTCACAATCAACTGTTACAAATCTCAACTTGATCGGGCAACCTTTTGGTCAAAATCGGCGTTTTTGCGAAAAATTGAAGGCGCTAAATATTAAGACTCAGAAATATGAAAATTCGTGAGAGACTTCAGTTTGATATAAAAACATTAACCATGTGACCCGATTAAGTTATCTCTAACAGTTTTCAAGTAATTTAGTAAAATCTAAATTTGGAACAAAAACATCTTTATTTGTAATAAATTAAGTATCATTTACTCGATGACAATTATTGAACTATATGAAAAAAAACATAAATTTGTTACAAACTACGGCGTGCAAACACTTTATTCAACATGTAAACTTCATTAAAGATATTCGGATTTAGTCATGACATGTTTCATATGCCAGCCATCATTGGCGATGATGTGGCCCATACGAATAGCGAAATTATGACCTGCTGAAGTGTCAGAATATCGATGCTGTCAATGACCTCCTGAATGGCTGTTTACAGCTCAGAAATGGTTTAGGGGTTATTTATGTACACCTTGTCTCTCTCCTGCAGGAGAGCTTCTGTGAAGTTTGAAAAGTAGGAGACGAAGTACTGTCGGAAGTAAAGCCGTGAGGAAGGGACGTGAGTCGTGCTTGGGTAGCTCAGATGCTAGAGCTCTTGCCCGCGAAAGGCAAAGGTCCCGAGGTCGAGTCTCGGTCCGGCACACAGTTTTAGTCTGCCATGAAGTTTCATATCAGCGCACACTCCGCTGCAGAGTGAAAATCTCATTCTGGATATGAAAATCTTGTTCGTGGTGTTTGAAGGCACTGTGGGCTGCATAAAACCCAGCAGTAGGGACAGATGAAAGGGAGAGATGAATCACCCTTGTGTAGCCTATGCCCGTCCAAGTGTTTGTTAGACCATTGTGTAAAAATTAGAAATAAAACGGTCAAGAACATTTCGAGATTTGGTAACAACGTCCAACACCAACTTGTGTCGACATAGTAGCATAGACTGTTTATTACTAACATTCACTGTCATTGCGTTGGTAGTTGTAATTTTTCCCATATAAATTTCTTAGCTGTACATAACTGAGCCAAAACTACACACAGAAATTGAAAGTATTTTGTAACATTATTTGGCACGTGTTGCTCTTGATCGAATGAAGCAAGAGCCTTCATAAATAAATACCTGGGCTCTCTAGCACGCCTTACCGTACCTCTCTACATAGAAATGGCAGTGTCCCAATTGACTGATTTGATTGATTGATTAATTGACTGACTAACTGACTCATCATCCCCAGCCCAAACTGCTAAGGACAGAAACTTTAAATTTGAAGGTGGTTTGCATCTTCTCGTTTAAGAAGATATTTTTCAAAATTCGAACCCTAAGCGGGTGGAATAGAGGGTGAAGGTTCCTTTTCTTTTCATTTTTTTTAATGGAGCTGTTAAGCCAATTTTGAAGCTAAACCTACGAAAATTGGTATTTAGTGGCTCAGTCAGAAACAAATTGGTTCAAATGGCTCTGAGCACTATGGGACTTAACATCTGAGGTCATCAGTCCCATAGAACTTAGAACTACTTAAACCTAAGTAACCTAAGGACATCACACGCAGCCATGCCCGAGGCAAGATTCCAACCTGCGACTGTAGCAGTCGCGCGGTTCCAGACTGAAGCGCCTAGAACCGCTCGGTCTCCGCGGCCGGCCAGAAACAAAAAAAAAGTGTTTTATCAATTTTGGAAATTCAGCCACTGAGGGGGTAAAATAGTGGGTGAAAGTTATTAAAAATACATAGTTACTGAAGAACTACTAAAGGATTCGTAAGACTACATCTGCGACAGTTGGTATTTGAATTCTCGCTTGGAAGTAAAATAAGAATACGTGTCAGTGAAGTCAACCCGTGAAGCGAGAACAACAGGGGATGAAGATTTAAGAAAATATTTCGTTACATTACAATTACTTTAAAGCTACATTTATGAAAATTGGTACTTCGTTAATCGATTCTGCATAGAGAAACATCTGTTAGGGGATGGAAGTTGCTATGTAAATATCTCCACACGAATGCAAAAGGTAACGACTGACGAAAACTTTGGACACCAGCTACCAGAATCACTTTTTTTCATCAGAGGTACATTTGGAAAAGAACATGCTTGTATGGCCTTAATTAGCTTGAAAAGCTTAGAAGGTGTTGCAGTTTGTGAACAACATAAAAAATCGATTATAAAAACAAAAACAAAAAAATCTCTGCAGGCCATACAGTGTATGCGAGCGAAGCAGCAGCGCTAAGCTAGTTATTTACATAGGAGGTATCCGCAACACTGCTCGCACGGCGCCTGCCGCCCTGCCCGAAGTTTCGGCAAAGCAGGTACAGGGCTGGTCGGAGTGCCGCCGCTGGCTACAGCCAACCCCGGCGGAGTTGACCCAGGCTGACAGGCGGCGGATAGCGGGCGCCTGCTGGCGGCGACGCCGACACGGCACGGCCGTGCATTATGCAGCCGGCAGCGGGCAACCGGCAGCCGCCGCCCGCCGGGGTCACGGCCCTGTTTACGATCGAAAACGGTTACCGGCCGCGGCTCCTCTCAGCCAGATTGTCTGCCATTTTATTATTCATTGGCGCAGTAACGGCGCCGGGTTCGCCCCCCCCCCCCCCTCCTGCCAGCACTGTCTTCCCCGCCCGGCCCAGACTCTATTCGAAGCTCCTGTACCACCGGTTACGACCTCTGCCGCAGGCCATAGGCTTCGCCTGATTTACCGCCCATATACTACGGCCTGTATCGCTACGTAGTGGCCTGGTGTTCCCCACTGAATTACTGGGTGGATACTGTAGCACTAACACGGGAGGGTCTGTCCGGATCGTGGACTGCTGGCAGCTCTTGAATAAAGCAGTGTGACTAGGGGCCGCGCAGGTCTTCCGCCCACCTCTTGATGACCCACGGAAGGAGGAACATAACCATTTGAACTCCACCGCAACCGAAAGAAGAAAGCTCTTTGCAGTTGAGTTCTTTGACAGGTGACTAACATAAGCCGCAACACCCCTCTTATTTCGTAAACGGTTCCACATGTCGAAGAGAGGTTTTCGGGAAACAACAGTACGCAAAGAGACACGTACTTTAGAATGTGTTAGAGAGTTTTAACTTTCGTATCGATCCAGATACTGAAGCAGGTACGATTTTTCAAAATAGAACGATATACATTTTAACAACATACGAAAGCGGTTGAAAAGACAAGTATGGTGATACAATACTCACTAATTTTGATGTTTTAGCTGTTCGCAAAAGAATTAGAGATATATTCTAAAATTCAAAGGCAAGTCGGCTGGAATCGACTATTGTGTTGGAAACACGCTCAAGCCAGGCTAACTCTTTGTATCAAGCCTTTCGACGGTCTACCTTCCTGGAATGCAGAACTAGCAGTAACTCATCTGGTCATTTCCGCTTCAACATTCCTTGCCTGCGAACATGTACACCACTGAGAAGTTATACACTGAAGAGCCAGAGAATCTGCTAAACCTGCCTTATATTGTCTTCGGCACCCGCGAACACGCAGAAGTGCAACAACACGACGTGGCATGGACTCGACTAACGTCTGAAGTAGTGCTAGAGGGAATTGACACCATGAATCCTGCAGAGCTGTCCATAAATCAGTAAGAGTACGAGGGGGTGGAGATCTCTTCTGAACACCACGTTGAAAGGCATCCCAGATATGCTTAACAGCGTTCATGTCTGGAGACTTTGGTGGCCAGCGGAAGTGCTTAAACCCAGATGAGAGTTCCTGGAGCCATCCTGTAGTAATTCTGGACATGTTGTGTGTCTCATTGTCCTGTTAGAACTGCCCAAGTCCGTCGGAATGCACAATGGACATGAATGCAGGTGATCAGGCAGGATCCGTACGTGGGTGTCATCTGTCAGAGTTCTATCTAGACGTATCAGATGTCCCATGTCACACCAACTGCATACGCCCCACACCGTTACACAGCCTCCACCAACTTGAACAGTCCCCTACTGACATGCACCTTCGCCGACCGCGGTGCCAGTGCGGTTCTAGGCGCTTCAGTCCGGAACCGCGAGACTGCTACGGTCGGAGGTTCGAATCCTGCCTCGGGCATGGATGTCTGTGATGTCCTTAGGTTAGTTATGTTTAAGTAGTTCTACGTTCTAGGGGACTGATGTTAAGTCCCATAGTGCTCAGAGCCATGCACTTTCAATGAATTCATGAGGTTGTCTTCATACAAGTCCATCCGCTCTATTCTATTTGAAACGAGACACGTCCGACCAGGCAACATGTTTCCAGTCATCAACAGTCCAATGTCAGTGTTGACGGACCCATGCGAGACTTAACGCTTTGTGTCGTACAGTCATCAAGGGTACACGAGTAGGCCTTCAGCTCCGAAAGTCCATATCGATGATGTTTCGTTGAATGGTTCGCACGCTGACCCTTGTTGATGGCCTAGGAGTGCAATCTGCAGTATTGTGCGAAAGGGTCGCACTTCTGTCACGTTGGTCCCATTCTTGCAAGATCTTTTCCCTGCCTCAGCGATGTCGGAGATTTGATGTTTTACCGGATTCCTGAGATTCACGGTACACAGGTGAAATGGTCGTACGGGAAAATCCCTACTTCATCGCTACCTCGAAGATGCTGTGTCCCATCGCCGGTGCGCCCACTACGACACCACGTTTAACTGAAACGTCACCCACATTTCAGGAGGGATATTTTGCGCTAAAGGAGTATAATTTTTATAAGTAGACCAGGAATCAAGCTAAAGAAAGTTATTTCGACCAGAAACTGGCCAAAATCAGTGCTCTTACCGTAGTTGTAGTTCTCATACGCCCTTGTCGCGCGGTATTAGCCGAGCGGTCTCAGGCGCTGCAGTCATGGACTGTGCGGCTGGTCTCGGCGGAGGTTCGAGTCCTCCCTCGGATATGGGTGTGTGTGTGTTTGTCCTTAGGATAATTTAGGTTAAGTAGAGTGTAAGCTTAGGGACTGATGACCTTATCAGTTAAGTCCCATAAGATTTCACACACATTTGAACATTTTTTTCATACACCCATTTTCCCACTCTTGCTTGCTATGACGTAAATGTTCCCTACTGCCCTCGCAAGATCAAGCACTCGAGGAAGAATCGTAGGGAGCAGACCACCTCCAACTTCTCGCATCACAATAAGTAACCTTCCAGCTAATTTACCATCCAGATAACAGTCGGCATAAGCCTGCCAGGTCAGCCGAGAGCGCTAATGCGCTGCTTCCTGGACTCGGGTGGGCGCGTCAGCCCCGGATCGTATCCGCCCGGAGGCTTAACGACGGGGGCCGGTGTGCCAGCCAGACTGGATATGGTTTTTAGGCGGTATTCCACATCCCACGAGGTGAATACCGGACTGGTCCCCACATCCAGCCTCAATTACACGGCTCGCACACATCTGAACACATTTGCACTATTTCATGGATTACACTAGACACAGACGGTTAGGGTACACTCATTCCGTCCCAGGGAGTCCAGGCTGGCGGCAGGAAGGGCATCCGGCCACCCCTTAAATTAACCTTGCCAAATCCGATTAACCATTCCCATCATGGTGGGGAAAAGGCACAAGCGAAAGAAAGAAAGAATTAACAGTCGGCATAACTGTATACGAATGCGTTAAGTCACTGATGTTAGTTGATGTTGATACAACTCCTTTGGTACCTCTAATTTCCAGGATTCCTTTCATATACACTACTGGCCATTAAAATTGCTACACCAAGAAGAAATGCAGATGATAAACGGGTATTCATTGGACAAATATATTACACTATAACTGACATGTGATTACATTTTCAAGCAATTTGGGTGCATAGATCCTGAGAAATCGGTACCCACAATAACCTCTGGCCGTAATAATGGCCTTGATACGCCTGGGCATTGCGTCAAACAGAGCTTGGATGGCGTGTACAGGTACATCTGCCCATGCAGCTTCAACACGATACCACAGTTCATCAAGAGTCGTGACTAGCGTATTGAGACGAGTCAGTTGCCCGGCCACCATTGACCAGACGTTTTCAATTGGTGAGAGATCTGGAGACTGTGTTGGACAGGGCAGCAGTCGAACGTTTTCTGTATCCTTACAGGACCTGCAACATGCGGTCGTGCATTATCCTGCTGAAATGTAGGGTTTCGCAGGGATCGAATGAAGGGTAGAGTCACGGGTCGTAACACATCTGAAATGTAACGTTCACTGTTCAAAGTGCCGTCAATGCGAACAAGAGGTGACCGAGACGTGTAACCAATGGCACCCCATACCATCACGCCGGGTGATACGCCAGTATGGCGATGACGAATACACGCTTCCAATGTGCGTTCACCGTGATGTCGCCAAACACGGATGCGACCATCATGATGCTGTAAACAGAACAGGATTCATCTGAAGAAAGACGTATTGCCATTCGTGCACCTAGGCTTGTCTTTGACTACACCATCGCATGCGCTCCAGTCTGTGATGCAGCGTCAAGGGTAACCGCGGCCATTGTTTCCGAGCTGTTAGTCCATGCTGCTGCAAAAGTCGTCGAACTGTTCGTGCAGATGGTTGTCTTGCAAACGTCCCCATCTGTTGACTCAGGGGTCGAGACGTGGCTGCACGATCCGTTACAACCATACGGATAAGATGTCTGTCATCTCGACTACTAGTGATACGAGGCCGTTGGGATCCACCATGGCGTTCCGTATTACAGTTCTGAACCCACCGATTCCATATTCTGCTAACAGTCATTGGATCTCGACCAACGCGAGTAGCTATGTCGCGATACGATAAACCGCAATCGCGATAGGCTACAATCCGACCGTTATCAAAGTCGGAAACGTGATGGTACCCATTTCTCCTCCTTACACGAATCATCACAACAACGTTTCACTAGGCAACGCCGTGCAACTGCTGTTTGTGTAAGAGAAATTGTTTGGAAACTTTCCTCATGTCAGCACGTTGTAGGTGTCGCCACCGGCGCCAACCTTGTGTGAATGCTCTGAAAAGCTAATCATTTGCATATCACAGCATCTTCTTCCTGTCGGTTAAATTTCGCGTCTGTAGCACATCATCTTCATGCCGTAGCAATTTTAATGGCCAGTAGTGTAGATTTCCTCTTCAAATCGCGATTTGTTGGTGCTGAAAACATAAAACTAAACAATGGGATAAGTTTGTTTATCTCATCTACAAATCTTCACGCCGACTCTGCAGTTAGCTGTGAATCGTCAATCCGACGTTTTCCAATTCTGTAGCACTGTTTGAAGTTGTGCAGCCATCCACTGCTTCCCTTGAAATCACTGAAATCTATGTCCGACGCAATGTGATGTGCATGACGTAGTAGGTCACTATCATGCACATCCTGTAAATTGTATCGAGCATTCTTGAAACGTGAGGACACTGGTCTTTGCAACAAATGCGCCTTGCCTCCCTCAAATTACATAGTTTTTCTTATGCAGTACACCCTCATATTGCTGTGCACTTATTCGACATAATTGTTTTTTTTTACAATGTGTCGGATGTTCTTGCATGTACGTACTTATTTTTGTAGTAGCTTCTACGACTGTCCTTTAATACGTTTCGTTTCAGACAGTATTTGTGGCTTCCTGTCTGAGAAGTATGATGAACTACATGGCTCAATACCTGTTTCAATATCACTTTCACTTCTTAAGCACGTATCGTCATCATTGTACTCCTCATGTACACTGTCCACACATTGGATCATACAGACACCAAACTTCTCTTACAGAGACGCTAATATTTCATCTGCCACTTCCTTCTCACTCTGGGAAATTCCTTAGTGTCTTCTCTGTCGACTTTTCAACTTTGGCAACTGTTGTAGTAGACATAATGCAAAGTTTGCTTTGTTTATTGTTGCAATTGCTCTGCTTTGTATCAACATCACTAGCACTGTAGAAGTGCTGTGGATTACTCGTCTGCAAAGCAGTTCGACAACCCTCCGTAGCCTCGTGTTGTGCTCGCCATAGCATACCCCCCAATCCCGCCCCCTGCTGCCATCAGCAGCCAATATTGTGGATGTATGGCAGACAATACGTGAGGCACAGATTGCTGTAAACAACAGTGGCCTTTTGCGACCTCGCATTCAAGCGGTTCCTCGTGCGTAGCGCTGTTGGTTGAGGCGAATCACGAGCTAGGGTAAATAGGGCAACGCAGGCATTGTGAACAAGAGGTTTATTTGTGTTTTAAACATATCTTTTAACCGATTCCCACATTATAGTAATTCGGGGCCGCTCTTTCGAATGGGGATTTAAAATTCTGTTTTGAAAACCGTCTTGTTTGTAGAGCGTAAAAAAATGGACGGTTTGCATTGATCGAAGCGTTTCGTAAAATACGTGAGCTACACATTGCAAAGTGCCCTCCGCCACACACCGTTGCGTGGCTTGCGGAGTATAAATGTAGATGTAGATGTAGATGAAACCAAATTGCACCTGACGACATAGGCGAGACACTGCAAAACGATGTAGTTTTGATCGTCACGAAGGTATGAACAGCTGCACGCCTATTTTTCAATAGCACCCAATATTTTTATTTGTAAATCCACTTTCATTTCCCGTAGAACTGCTCAAAACCGGATCGCTGTTTACTGTTTACGTAAACATGACGTTATTAAAAAAGTAGCACAAAATTGCTTTGACCCTCCTGCGCTGGCAGTCTGTGTAGGAAAACGCAATTCGTTCGTTTGCTGGAGGTGATAGTAAACAAACTGTTATTCAATTAACTGTCTTCAGTTGAAAGTTTGTACAAGTACGGTGTACATCTGTGGAGAATGTAAGTCAGCAGAACATTAATTGCAATATGATGTTCCAACTAACAAACCATTCTTTCAGAAACGCAAATACAACTGTTACGGACTCAACTTTCTGTAGGTCTCACTTTACTTGTTGGTATTTTTGTTAATTTGATGCATAATTGATTGTCGCAGGCTTTCATCGAGAAAATTTGAATCTGATTAGGTCGCCTGCGAGCTCATCTTTGAGTCTAAAATCTTCTGATCACACGTGCTGAGAAGCTACCGTCGTTGGCTGGAGGCGTTAAAAGGATCTACGCGAAAGTTTCTGGAATTCAACGCGGAAGTTTTGTGTAAAGGTTACAGCGTCTGTGTTAAGTCATGAGGTAGAAAATTAATCGTAGCCTTTCCATAACAAGAATAAAGTGAAGTAACAAAATTGAATACCGCAGCATTTGCGCCGTTAGTTTTCCAAGACTGCTATAGAGCGAACTGCTGAGACACTGGACCAGTATTTAGAACGGTAGCAGTTCAGAGCCTTGTTCAGCCATACAGATCTAAGCTTTCCTTCCAGAGGGACATGGTTGATTTTCTTCCTCTATCGGAGGCTGCATTCTGTCTATAATGATTTCGTCAAAGACGATAAGCTAATCCATAATTTTTCTTCTTTATTTCATTTACCTACTATGTAATGCAAGCCACACATAGTTGTCTTAAGCTACCTGTTGTCGTGGTCTTCTGTAAGAAGACTGTTTTGATGCAAATCTTCCCGTTAGTTTCTCCTGTGTGAGATACTACTTCTCTGCATAGATATTGGAGCCTAAATACTTTTGAACTTCCTTAATGTAGTGTAGCCTATAACTGTTACCTGTGACACTTTCTTCCATAACCAAATTGAAACTCCCTTGATGCTTCAGGATGAGTGCAATCAATTGATTCCTTTTTCTAATCCAGTTGTAATATACGTATCTCTTTACACCAACTGCATTCATTACTTGCTCATTAATCCGGTCTACCCAATTTAATTTCACATTCTTCTATAACACCACATTTCAGAAGCTTCTTTCCTCTTACGGTTTCACTTTTGTGCAAGGCGAGGGACCATGTAATACTTTCGGAAAAGACTTCTTAATAAATTACCCCTTCAGTCCAAAAAGTTCGAGACTTAATTAATATAAATCAGAGAAAATTTAAGACGGTGATTTTAATACTTCATGTTTTCTGCGTAGATTAGATGAGTACAACGCACAGAACTTTCATACAACCACGTAAAACTGTTACAAAAATCTTTCTTCGGCATGTTCATCTCCCGTCTCACATTGACTTGAATGTTGGTTATGTCGTTAAAACCCTGATCTTCATGTGACTTTCCGCAGTCAAGGTGTTGGGAGAAAACTTTGGACAAATTTTCGCTTGATTTTATATTAGTTGTTAAAAATTTCTTAATCAGAAACGCTTTCTTTTTTGCTATTTACAGTCCGCATTTTATATCCTTTAGCGATCGTCAGTTATTTGGCTGTCCAGATGTCAAACCTGACCTACAGCTTTTAGTATCTCTGGCCCTACTCTAATTCTCTCAGCACTACGCGGTTCTCTTCATTACCGTTCTTTTACATTATGGACGAAACGTACACAAGACTGGTGTAATATTCTACAATATCAAGTATCTGTTACACGAACCGGTTTTCGGCTGTTACACCATCGTCAGGTACAAAGAAAAATATGTGATGCAGTGAAATTTTGTTGGATCAAAGATTTTTAAACTACTGCATCTTCAGAGTATCTCCATTAGAGAAATGAAAATGTTAATGTCAGAATACAAGAGGTATAATTTCAGTGTAAATGTGATGTAAAATTGTTTAACTAAAATAAAACATGCGATACATTACTTAAGAAATATAGACGAATTACAACAGTTGCACATAGAAGAAAATAATTGAATAATAAACTTTGGTGACATATTCCAAAGATGTGGCTGTACAAAATAGTCTTGTCTTTAATAGGTCGTAAACTACAAACAGATAAGGTATAATAGTGATATAAGTTAGTGAGTGAAGCAGCTGTGCTTATACAAAGTACAATTTTTTTATCATAACGAGAGAAGTAACTGATATAACGGAAAACAGGGCTTGTGAATAAGACGGGAATTTACAACATGGCGTGGACTGATTGTGATTAGCATTTGCAGTTAGAAATGGCGAGTAAGGGGACTGTGTCTCTTCGTTCAGTACCAAGATTGGGTTGATGTACATATGTTAATTAATTTTCAAAATTTCAGGATGGTTCACCTTCCTGCCTTCATGGATGTGATGAAATACTTCGTGTTTCACCTCGTAACTATAGCCTCCTTTAAGCAAGTTGTCTGTAAAACTAGAGTCTCATTTTCTAAGTTTCGAACTTCTGTGGTGTTCCTACAAGCGGGTACATATTGCGCTGCCAGACTGACCTGTATAGCATTGGCCACTATTACAAGTAATTTTATATATTCCATTCTTTTCCAAAACTGGAGTGCTATCTTTACCATTGGGAAAAAGGGTCCCATAGTGTTGTGGACATAAAATATTTTTACGTTCCTGGATTTCTTGTTGGCTTCATCCAGTAAAACATATCCTAAGTATGGAATTGTGCACCATTTATTGCATCTTTGAGGTGGTGGGTGAGGGACAGGTTAAAGAATGGAGTACACCTGTTATTTCTGAGTTTTGTGAATTGTGGAGGTAGGAGGATAGCCAATGTTTGATGCTACTTGTTTGATAGTATTTAGTCTATTTGGAAGTTGTTTTCTCTCACGGCGTTCAGGTTTACGCGATGTGTCTCTGAATTAAAGGCAACATGTTTATGGGTCACTGGGTGCTGAGAATTGGCTGGCATTTCCATATCTGTGGTGGTAGGTTTCCTATAAGTCTTGAATGTGTGAATACGGTCACCGATGTCTATGGTTAGACCTAAGTAATTTATACAGTTACCCCCAAATTCCATTGTTAATTTTATACTTTTGTGTTTAGAATTTAGTTGCTTGAGGAATCTGTGAAGTTGTCTGGCAGTACCTCTCCATAAGCACATCATCAACATACTGAAACTAGTTTCTAACCTTAGGTCCGCAGCTCCTGGTCTCGCGGTCGCGTTCTTGCTTCCCGAGCACGAGGTCCCGGGTTCGATTCCCGGCGGGGTCAGTGATTTTCACCTGCTTCGAAATGACTGGGTGTTTGTGTTGTCCTCATCATATCCTCATCTTTCATGAAAGTGAGGAGTCTGGACTGAGCAAAGGTTGGGAATTTGTACAGGCGCTGCGCTGATAAGGGCGCAGTTTAGCGCCCCACACATCAAACATCGTCATGCAATCTTGGAATGGAGTGGACTATTTTCCAAAATCTGTGTTTCAAAATTGTCGATGAAGATATCAGCGAGGACTGGACTGAGGAGGCATCCCATAGCTAGACCATCCAACTATTTGTATATTCTGCCACTTACTTTTGTTGGTGGTCTTCTTATAACCCCATCTCAGGACGCTATTTATTCTGCTGAGTTGATAGTCTTAGTCATTTGCCGCCTCTGCCAGAATTACAATCCCACAAGAAAATCTCATATTTCTTCTGCCTACTCCGTCTGAAGTAGATCGCTTCGCGTCATTACCTTATCGAGTATATTCGTAATTTTTCAGCATTACGTATTCCGATATATTAATTTTTCCCCTTTTCACTAGAATATTTAGAGATTTAAACACTTTGCCATCAGAAATAAAAAGTTACTGGATAAGGTAGGTCAGGGAAAGGAGAGTAAGGGCTGCTGTGTCAAGTTATGTCCGGCGACGCCCGCTGGCATCTCAGCGGTGGCTGTGAAATCAGTAAATCAGACCGGCGAGGTGAGTATTCACTGTAGACGGGCAGAGCCCGAGTGTACCCAGTGAGATAACACTTTAGCGGCGAAGGGCTGCCACTGATGTGGCGTGCGGTCGACTGACGTCACGCCCGGGACTCAGGTCCTCAGAGACGCGGTGGCAGGGTCGGAGTAGGGAGAGCAGAGGCGGAAACAAGGGGAGGTCACTGCCGGCGGACCGGGGGCTGGTGAGGGAGGCGGCGGCGTGAGGGGGCACAGCCGCATCCGCTGACCCTTCCTCCCTCTCTCCCACTATTCCTTCTCCCTCTTATACCTTTCTCTTACCCTCAGTAGGCATATGAGGCAGGCGAAATACTCTCAGAGTTCAAGACGAATGTAATAATTCAAATATCTGTTGTATTCTCCAACAGTTAATTGAACGTAACTTCTTCTACAATACAATAGCTGGCTGTACAATAGATGTACACGTCCGTCGATCTAGCCGAAGATCTGGTTCCTCTCCGTCGGCTGGTACTTCGATCGGCGGTGCAGTACAGCGGCTTCGGTGATATCTTCTCGGAGACTCTGCTATAGCGGTTGCCATTAGCAGCGGAATGGTCTACCTTCGACCGGCCGGGCCTATATAGTGAGCTGGAGCCAATAGAAACCCGGCGTAGGAAACTGTGGCCGGATATGTCGCGGCGACGTCTGCAAGGAAAGGTTCCTATTAATCGACTGGAATCTTCGGCGTGTTAACCTGATGTGTTCGCCTGTTTGGCTGTTAGTTTGTTTCCCTCATAGCGTGGCTGTTATGCGGTGCTGCCTGCCATTTAGGGGAACCCGATGGCAGACAGTACAATATCAAAGACGGCAGGTACTGACAGGTGCAAATGTTACCAAACTATCAGCTTAACAACTCTCGCTAATAATTCGAATTATTTACTGAAGAACAGAAGTAGGGGCCGACCTTGAAGAAGATCAGTTTTGGTAATGAAGACATTTGATATTTAAGCGGTGGTCATTCAGCATCTTACCTGCGTCTTAGGTTATCCGTGAGAAGAGGGACAGGGGTTTTAAACTGGGTCCTCTTTGGTAGTTGTTTCTTGGGCGTCCACTTACATTATACCTACTTGATGATGCCCAATCCTTTCTGTTTTGCTGAGATAAGTAATTAGTAATCTCATACGTTTCAACGTCTGAACGCCCTATTGCATGTACAGCTTAAGTGTTCCGTTGTAAAGAACCTTGCTCTAGTGGAAATGAAAACGTTGAATAAGTATCCATTTACATAAACTAAAAATACAGAAAGACGTCATTGGATAAGAGGGCTTTTGGGATTGACAAGACGTCAAATTTAAGAAGCTAATTGTCTATTGCGTCACTGACATGTTCACTTTGCTCGAGGTTACTGATGCGTCTTAAGTGTTACGGTGTATTGAAAGAAGAAGATGTTTCTGTTGCAGAAGGGAGGATGAATTCCTCTAGTCTTTCACGTGCATCAGCGTCTATTTATCCATATATTATTTACTGGAAAAAGTGTTCTGTACTGTTTTCCATACGTCACAAACTTGATATCTAAGTGATTTTGGCTGCGTAGACCCCTGCCTATGGTCAATCGATATACATCCTCCTATCAGAAATAGAGACACACCATACAGCCGTATTTGCAAATAATTAGTTTTTCGAGTGTGAGGTTCCCACAGCACTTATTACCAAATATGGTAACTAATGTCATTATGCAGTTTAGTATCTACAATTCAAGTTCCACTGTCCACAGGTTCTACCTATTATTCCAGTCCATACTCATAATTCAAACCATTAGGATCTAAGGAAGTCTACCTCTCCGTATTACTGGTTTCTATTTCCATTGCGTATTTGTTTAAATGTAACTTACTCCTTATCTGAGAAGATAGTTACTGTTTTACTTTTCCCATAAACCAGTCTACTTACGAAACTGCGATCCGTTAAAGACGATTTACAATTGAGGAAGGCGGGTGTTTATAAAATTCCGTGTGAGTGTGGCTCCGCATATGTAGGTCAGACGACACGAACGGTCCAGTAATGCTGTGTAGAACACGAAAGACGCACCCGTCTCCGGCAACCTTTAAAATCAGCAGTGGCAGAACATCGCATTTCCATGGGACATTCAATGATATACAATAATACCAAAATTTTAGCACCGGTTGCCAGCTTCTGGGACTCTGTAATTAAAGAATCCGTGGAAATACGTCTTGCTGATAATTTAATGAATCGTGATAACAGCTTTCACCTGGATAATAACTGGAATCCAATTAATAAAATAATAAACAGCCGACCAGTTGCAATTGATAAAGAAATTATTTACCTAGGTTTCGACAAAAATAAATTTGTCTTCTTCAGAAGGTAACAATTTTACATTAGTAAGAACTAATGTACCATCGCCGTTTTTACAATTGTCGACATAGATCCATGTGTCAGAAATAAAATATAGCCCTAGCCTTTTATTTTTGACACATGGATGTATGCCGACAATTGTAAAAACGGCATTGGTACATTAGTTCTTACTAATGTAAAATTGTTACCTTCTGAAGAAGACAAATTTATATTTGTCGAAAACTAGGTAAAGAATTTCTTTATCCATTGCAACTGGTCGGCAGTTTATTTTATTACGTGAAACCGTTGCTGTTGTGCAGCTATGTTTAAAATATTGGAATCCAATTATTAAAATTATGCGGTCACAACGGAATCGACGTGCTCAGTCGATACACAGCGATTAGCTTGTTCTTACTTCACCATTGAGAGCAGCACACACAAGTAGGCTGCCTCGCGCATGTCACCTCCTCACGCATGCGCCGTAAACCACCAGTACGATTCGCATGCGCGGAAATCGCTATAAATACCTTGATTGCATCAGGTCTCTTCAGTTCTTCGTCTACTCACCTGAGGATGGCCGGACGTCTCTGGGCCGAAATGTGGTGGGGGAAGAAGAAATACGCTGGGAAAATTTCAGAAGTCATATAGACACACTCTTTATGGAATATCATTCGCCGCTAAGTACAAATGTAATTTTTAAATTTCTGTATTTGTTCCAGTTTTATAATAATGGTTTTTAAATGCTTACTACTATCTATGTATTATACTCTAATGAGCCAAAACAGTATAACCAGTTGAAACTTCCTGGCAGATTAAAACTGTGTGCCCAACCGAGACTCGAACTCGGGACCTTCGCACTTGCCCGCGAAAGGCAAAGGTCCCGAGTTCGAGTCTCGGTCGGGCACACAGTTTTAATCTGCCAGGAAGTTTCATATCAGCGCACACTCCGCTGCAGAGTGAAAATCTCATTCTGGATTATAACTAGTTCCTTAACAGCTTGTTGGTCCAGCTTTGGAACGCAATGCGACAACGATTCTCCATGCCATAGATTCGACACGTTAGTAGGTTTCCGGAGGCGGGTGCCAACTGCTCTTTATGCATGGGATTTGCGATTTCCGCAAATTGCGAGCTCGTCGTCTGTGGAAGCGGACCTGCTGCCCGATAGCGTCCCACACGTGATCCACACGGTTCAGATCATGCGAATCTGGTGATAAAGACATCAACGCGAGTTCATTATCGTGTTCCTCATTCCACTGTGGCATGGTTCTGGCCCTGTGGCAGTTATCCCACATCAAGACGCCATCGCCGCAGACGAAGACATCAAACGTGAAGAGATGCAGGTGGTCACCAGTAGGTTTCACGTGGTTTACAGCCACCGTAGTTACTTCGATTACTACCACAGCTCCCATATAAGCCACGGTACATGTATCCAGGTACATGCAGCCCGCAAATTATAATTCCTCATCGATATGCGTCCGTGCCATGGTGCAGCGTATTCTAACACGACCCTAGATCTTGTGTAAAAAGAATCCTGATTAATCAGATTATACGACACGTTTCCATTGATTCACAGTCTAATACCGATGACTCTGCAGCCTCTGAAAACTGTAATCTACGATGTCGTTGACACAGCGTGGGACCACATAGGTGTCGTCTACTGCTCAGACAGATGTTCAAGACTGTATACTGAGTGGTGTGCTCCGAAGCACTCGTGACTGCACCATTAATACTCGTATATACTGTCGTCATACATCAACATAGTGTCGATGCTAGTCACTTAACGTTAATTCTAACTCAGCTAGTTTGCTAAAACATTGTAAGCGCAAAAAATAATAGTATGTGTGGCAACATATACTGTCGTCATACAAGCCACACATCGCCGTCTATCCTGCTTTGTAGAAGGAGCTGTGCTCCGAAGCACTCGTGACTGCACCATTAATACTCGTATACACTGTCGTCATACAAGCCACACATCGCCGTCTATCCTGCTTTGTAGAAGGAGCAAGCTTTCGACTTCCACGTTCTTTGTTGTGGCACTCCTAAAGAAATGTGCGAATACTCTTTACCAATAGCAAAGCAGTCTATAAAACATCTGTAGCGATCATTATTACACTTAGGCATATCTTCTGTGTAAGGGACAGCTACAGAAGACTCAGGTTTGAAGGAAAAAACATTGGCGATATATGCCTGAAGCGCAAATGTTCGGCTGCAACGTTTGCTTGAACTACCTACTCAAATTCAAAAAATGGCTCTGAGCACTATGGGACTTAACATCTAAGGTCATCAGTCCCCTAGAACTTAGAACTACTTAAACCTAACTAACCTAAGGACATCAACACATCCGTGCCCGAGGCAGGATTCGAACCTCCGACTGTAGCGGTCGCGCGGTTCCAGACTGTAGCGCCTAGAACCGCTCGGCCACCCTGGCCGACTGAACTACCCACTCAGCCAGCACCATTACAAAAAGAAGAAAAGGATTAAAACTTTCTGCAATTCCTTGACAAAATGTTCTACATTGCGCAGTGGTTCCCAAACTTTTTGAGACTATTACCGCTAAAAGAGATCAGATACCATCCAATACCTTAAATGAAGTTTAGGAGCTAATTAAATATTAGACTGTAAAAATTTTTTAAACTGAAAGATCACTTATAACACTTCGTTAATTTTTAAATAACTGAGACTCAAGTGTTTTCTACATTTTCCACTAAACCACGAAACAATGAGTCAATGGAGTGCTTGGTTGTCGTTTCTGACAATCCCTTTTTGTATTTGTTTCGACGTCTGCAATTGCAAATAGTAAGTTATGCTTCATGTTCATTCAGTTCCTGATTTTTGTTTTCATTGCTACCGTAGTCGACGCTCTACTTACACACCTTTAAGTTGTGACTATAATAATGGCTACTAATCACGGCCCTTTCGTTAAAAGGCGGCCGCTGTGGTCGAACGGTTCTAGGCGCTTCAGTCCGGAACCACGCGGCTGCTACAGTCGCAGGTTCGAATCCTGCCTCGGGCATGGATGTGTGTGACGTCCTTAGGTTAGTTAGGTTTAAGTAGTTCTAAGTCTAGGGGACTGGTGACCTCAGACGTTAAGTCCCATAGTGTTTAGAGCCATTTGAACCATTTAGTTAAAATAGAGCCAGTTCCACTTAATGGAAATCGTTTAATAGAGAGTTACCTTCTATAGGTCCAGGAAACTGTCTTTCCGCTAAAATTTCACTATCTCAACATTTTCTTCGTTCACAGAAACTGCATATATTTTTCAGTTTTCTAAATCAGAAAAGGTTACAGTTGAATTTAGTATGGCTGACGAATGATAACTACTGCCACCGTAAAAAAAAGGAACAAAAGAATGAAAATGGCATAGACTACTCTTGGTAAAGTAACTCTACAAAGTGAAGTTTTCAAGGTGTATGAAATTAAGTATTTTACAAACCCTTTTCATGACCAGTGAGATGTTGTCTTTTAACATGAAGACCATTCAGGATATGCTGCTGGTTCAGCGACAAATGGAGAGAGGAATTTTGAAAATTATATAAGTGATATAAATGCAAATAAATGGGTTAGGAAACATAAGAATGGAAGTCGAAAGTAAGTAACCAAGAAAGAGTAGAGGCGTGCCGGACAGTATCCAGGGAAATGGATGGTAGGTGACCAAAGGAACTTGTTCTCTGTATTCTAACAAACACAAGACTTGAAAGCAAATTCAAAATAGGCAGAAGTTGTTAGAAGATAATGCAAGGGCCATACTAATTCGTATCGCCGAAGATGCACGGAAATATCTAGAGGCAGCTTTTATCCATCTGTGAAAGTAGAACGGCCGACGGTGATGATCTTAGAGGCAACGTCATTAGTGATTATTCACAAGGAAATAATGAAAAGCGGTCACCAAATCTCAATCGAACCAATTTCATATTTAATTCCTCACAAAGCTCCATCTTTACCTCTGAACTGTCACCTGTTTGGGACCACTGAAACAGTGGAATACAGCTTCCCGGCCAGACACTAGCACCAGGCTGATTAGTGTATAAGCATTAACGTGGATGGAGGAATATTGCAAATCATCTAACCGGAAGTAAAATGTTGAGTTGTACTGTGTCTCTTTTGTGCGTTACTCGGTGTTTTATCGTTCGTTTAATTCAGGCATAATGCCTCTATCGTCAGGCATGAATGTGATGCTACTATCGAAAAGCAAGCTCGATAGTTCTAAAGGAACGTAGTTCAGGACAATCGTGCTTTCGTGTAAAACACATCCCGGAACACAACGACGGTTTTCATGAAGTAAACCGTTCTCCTGCCAGTGAAACGAAGGTCAGTGAGCTCCGTGCTATATCGTACACTAATAGAGAATCCAACATTGCTCAGCTTATACATTTTCCCCTACCGAAGCGTTTTGCCTAGCGCGCGTTTCGCAGACAAACGTTCCATTCATCCGCTGTAATTCAGTCTATATCCCTCGCCAGAACAGGCAATATCCTCTTTCATTTCTTCCTCTCGCGAGGTAATTTCCGTCACTGCTCCCTTCCTCAGATGCAGAGATTACTGGGCTCCGAATGGCTGCACAGTTTCGAGCCATGGGTGGTCGCTTCCTACTCGCAAGGGTACAGACCAGTCCTTACATTTCGCTCTCTGAAAAATTCTGTTGTTGCTGATCACTGAAGTTGATATTTAGCATTACGATGTTCCCAGTAGCGTTTCCCAGTGAAAATGTGATCTCGACCTTTGGTTCTTCACTTATTTTAGGCAATGAGACTTGCTACCATCTTCTTGTGACAGCTGCAGAATGATGGGCTGGTGTGCTGGCGATTTCCTTGGCCCATTCTTTCTATGCTGTCCATCATTCTCCAGCGTCATTGATTAAATAACTCAGTAATGTTACCCCTTTGCAGCACTTTCCGGTGACAGAAAACAAGTATTAGGTCTGATGGTTACTTGTGGCTTTCACTCTAATCACACGTCTCAGTGAGAAGTAACTGCCTTCGTAAGTCCATTTATTGGATGTAGAAGTTAGATGTCACAGTCAAATTTGAAAATTTAATCACACATTTATTCGGGTATCCATTATATTACTAGATCTACATCTTTGCTTCGCCGTTTTCTTCGAAGTTCGAGGCTTTATTGCGAAAAACTTACACTTCAAAGTATTGGCCATCGCTGCCACTGCTTCTCCCGCCTTTCGGGCAGCATATGAATATATCGGCGGAAGAACTGGGCGTCTTTAGTGGAGATCGATGAGTCGCCCCAATTTTGCACATATTCATATGACCTGAAGTGGTGGTCAGCCGGTCTTGCGTCATTTGTCGAGAAAGTAAAATCTGAAGAATGTGGAGTAGGACTTCCATCACAATGTTTCCAAGTACGTTTTGACAGGTTTTGCGACATGGGGTCGAGCATTGTCATGCTGCAAAATCAAATTTTCACGTCTGTCGCTGTATTCTGGCCGGCTCAGACGCTTCAGTGCTTTCGATAACGATCTCCAGCGACTATTTCCATCAGTTTCAGTAGTTTCGAAAACCTTCTCTCTTCTACAGCGCCGGCCGCGGTGGTCTCGCGGTTCTAGGCGCCCAGTCCGGAACCGCGCGACTGCTACGGTCGCAGGTTCGAATCCTGCCTCGGGCATGGATGTGTGTGATGTCCTTAGGTTAGTTAGGTTTCAGTATTTCTAAGTCTAGGGAACTGTTGACCTCAGATGTTAAGTCCCATAGTGCTTCGAGCCACTTGAACCATTTGAATTTTTTTCAGTTACGTCCAGTGGCCTTTCCTCTGTTGGGCGTTGTCAGAAGCTTTTCTGTCCCATGGTCACTTGTATAGATATCTGACATTTCGTCATTTATTCGACGATTTAAAGGAGGAACTGCAGTGTGTTCTTCCTCTATGAAACAGATTTGGAAAAATACTTAGTATTTCAGTCTTTTCAGTGTCATCTCCTATTTCCATGCGCTTAAGATCACAGAGTGCATAACTTCGAATTGTCTACTAAAAACAACAATATTAACACCTTGAACACTATTTTAGAGTAAACTGAAATCTCTTACTAACTTTAAAGGCATTTATACCTGTCTGAATATTAACAAGCGTTTAGTGAGCAAACTGGGATCACTGAATTAAAAAATGAGGGGTACTCTTCGCAACACTGTTGCTCATAATTATCTTTCTGATAATGTGAATGTAAGATAGACGCACACAAACGTTTCCATTTGTAACTGATTAGGAACAGGACTTATGCTGAAAAGATCAAACACGTGAGGAACCGATAATGTCGATTTTATTATTATCTCCGCTTAGGAAATTTATTCAGTACGAGCACTGGAGACGTCGGCGAGATGCTGAACAGCGCCAGATGTGCACCTGGTGGCCATTATTGGAAATAATTTTTCTCCAGTGTAAATCGGTTCTGCGTTAACGTATTAGAATATAATATACCAAGTTTTGCTGCCATTCGATAATTACGGCCTACAGTGAACGTCTGTGAATATCTGCACGTTAATTATAACCACTTGGTATTTAACATGTATGCTCATAATATAATTGCCACACAGCTGAAATTGCGGTAGTGATTTTTACATAATCATTTTACAGTCAAAGGCAACCATGATAATCTTTAAAGCGTTTTAAGTAATTCTCAGGTCCAGCTACGATTTGCATGCTTATTCTGTCACACACATTATTTTCTTTATAATTTTACATAACTTCTTGAAGATTATCTATACCTGATGGTACTCTTTTTTTTATCTTCGTTACACTGATTTTATGTAGGCTACTTGGCAACTAGTTGACCTGTTTTCACAACTTCTGTAGCAGTCATTGTGAACGAATGATGCAGACGTCAAGAGTCCACCAAGTATCACATTCGAAACTGGCTGGACGACTCCAGTAGTATGGAGACAATGACGTCATTCTGCTAGTGACGACCTTTGTCGTCTCGGAGACGGACCACTGTGCTGCCCCTGACATTTAGCAGCGAGCCGAAATGCCAGGCGCTGGCGCAGCGGGCGTCGATCCGCGTCCCCCTAGTTGAGGAGCCCCAGAGGACACCGAAGAGGCCACCTGTCGGTCGGTGCTTTGGAGAGCCGTGGCGACCTTGCACTGTGCTAAGAGCAAATCTATCCAGTACTGCGTCTGTATACGCTGCGAGGACACATTAGTCAGGAAATCAAACTACTTTAGAATATAATGCAAAAAGTCCATGGCTCGGAAATATCAAAACATTGAAAGCATAACGGAAATACAGAGTTTAATGATATATTGTAGCCGGCCGTTCGTGGCCCAGCGGTTCTAGGCGCTTCAGTCTGGAACCGCGAGACCGCTGCGGTCGCAGGTTCGAATCCTGCCTCGGGCATGGATGTGTGTGATGTCCTTAGGTTAGTTAGGTTTAAGTAGTTCTAAGTTCTAGGGGACTGATGACCTGAGATGTTAAGTCCCATAGTGCTCAGAACCATTTGAACCATTTGAAATATTGTATACATCCACCGACTGCGCAGCAGGCGCAACAAATAATCTAAGTCCGCCCTGTGGATTAATGTGCTGGAATAGTATCATTAGGGAGAAATAAATGGAAGAAAATAAATTGACCAACATCCTATGCGCTGTTTAAAGAATCGGTCTTGCACTCTACTGTAGACTGTGCGAATGATCGGCAGATCGAAAGTGTCAAAGGCCGGCCGGAGTGGCCAAGCGGTTAAAGGCGCTACAGTCTGGAACCGCACGACCACTAAGGTCGCAGGTTCGAATCCTGCCTCGGGCATGGATGTGTGTGATGTCCTTAGGTTAGTTAGGTTTAAGTAGTTCTAAGTTCTAGGGGACTTATGACCACAGCAGTTGAGTCCCATAGTGCTCAGAGCCATTTGAACCATTTTTGAAAGTGTCAAAGATATGCAGAGACAACTGCAGTGACCTAGACTGCAAGAGAGGCGTTCTACATCACGACGTGATTTACTTTAGCGTTCGCTCCTGCAAGATTCAACCAATATATTGCTTCCTTCTGTGTATACCTCGCGAAAAGAAAATGGCTCTGAGCACTATGGGACTCAACATCTTAGGTCATAAGTCCCCTAGAACTTAGAACTACTTAAACCTAACTAACCTAAGGACATCACACACACCCATGCCCGAGGCAGGATTCGAACCTGCGACCGTAGCAGTCCCGCGGTTCCGGACTGCAGCGCCAGAACCTCGCGAAAAGACCATGAAGATAAAATCAGAGAGATTCGAGCCCACAGGGAAGCTTACCAACAATCGTTCTTCCCACGAACAGGAAAGGGAAAGGTGACACTGGTAAATAAACTACCCTCCGCCACACACCTTGAGGTGGCTGTCGGATGGTAGATGTGGCTGTTACGTCATACAGCCAAGGTTCTAGCAAGATCACGCTGCTTAACAGACGCGACGAGGTACGCGTAATAAAAGACGAAAAGAGAACACTATGAAATACGAATAGAAAAAGAGTATGTAGGGCCGTTATAAAGTGAACAATGTTTTTCTTTCCATTCACACGCTATTTGCACCTCCAGATGAGATATGACTGTCGGGCACTGCTAAGGTCTCACGCAGTTTAGCGAAAACGCGATTTAATACCTCTTCTTACTGCTACTCTGCGGTTAGAAAATCGTTTGCTGTATTTTCGAAAAATGTCAGTAGCGTTTCCATTAAAAAATCCGTACCCCAAAAACCGCATCAAGATACACATCATTTGTAAATACGATATGCTTAAGCTATGCAATAAATTAAAAAACAAATCAAAATCATTGTCTCGAAAAAATTAAATTCTGTAGACTCAAGTACAACTCCAAAACTTGAACTTCAAGACAGGAATGACAGTCGGACTGGAGTACGAAGACACGAAATGAAAACTTAGCTCTGCGATCAACTGTATCCTTTTAAACGATAAAAATTGGATACAACTTATATGGAATGGTTCATTCGAATCCTACCACCTCCTAAAATATTTAGATTCCTCCTGGAATACGCCGCGTAACTGCCACCACCTGCTAGTGATACTCCTTCTGCTGTCAGGTTCGACGCTAGCGCAGACTTTTTTCTTTTGTCGTGGGAAAGCCTCTGGTTCAACTGAGAGCGCGTGATGGAAGAATATCGCTGGACCGCGAGGTTTATCTGGAAGCTGTCAATGTCAGAATCTACCAGGTGCCTGTCTTCGGCTGAGTGCTGCTCCTGCCTGCCCCGCAGAAATATTTTTCAAAGGTTTCTTCCTGTCGGCGAACATTTTTTCCGACCCGTCCTTACAAGTCTCCCTTCAGCTTGTATGAAAAAAACTAGGCGCATGAAACAATCACTAACGTAGCATCTTGAACAACATGTGGCAGTTTATTTAGCTAGTAGGCGTATGTATCGTAGGACGTGCTCTGCAGACAAGAAAGAAATGACTTTTCATACTCTGAGGAAAAAAGTAAACTAACGAACAGTAGAGAAAATTCGGACGACTTAGAAAAAAAAGTAGACAAAGGCTTACAACGCCCTTCTCCCTCTACATATAACACTTGCGAACCTTAAGATGCTCCTAATTCGCTAAGTAATTTACTCTCTGAAATACTTTGTAAGTGAAAAGTGAAGCAACAAGAAGGTGATCCATCTGAAGAATATACACTGGTGGAAAAAATATCGCAACACAGAAAAGGAGTTTTCGAGATAAATGAAAGTTGGCAGGAGAATTTCTACATCTGAAAGATGATACGTATTCAAATTTTACGCCAGCCGCATAAGAGTGATGCTACTAGCGACACTGTGGGATACTTTAAACACACGCTGTAAAGTCGTCAGCGTTAGTTACTTTTGAAATTGTACGTGGTGAGTTTGTATCACTCAAGAATGCTTTTAAGGCGGCAAAGACACCAATATCAGCACCTCACTGCGTTTGAAGCAGGTCGTGTAATATGGATACTAGAAGCTAGATATTCATTCTGCAATATTGCAGAATACTTGGCAGGAATGTAGTCACAGTATATGGCTGGTGGCAGCGGTGGTCAGGAGAATGTACGGTCGCAAGAAGCCCGGGCTCCAGACGGCCACGTAACACATACCGAGAGGGAAGAGCATCGTGTTTGGCGAGTGGTTCTGGCGCATCGTACTGCATTTGCAGCAGCAGTTCGTGCAGAAGTTGGCACCACTGTGACACAACGAACTGTTACAAATCGGTTACTTCAAGGACAGCTCAGATCCTGTTGCGTGCATTCCGATGACCCCAAACTACAAGTCATTTGCGATTACAGTGGTGACAAGAGACAAGAAGCTCAGCATCAGATTGATGGTTACGAAGTAGATGAAGTTAAGGCACTCTTCTACTTAGGCAGCAAAATAACCCATGACGAACAGAACAAGGAGGACGTAAAAACCAGACAAGCATTAGCAGGTAGGGTGATCCTGGCCAAGAGAAGTCTACTAATATCAAACATAGGCCTTAATTTGAGGAAGAAATGTCTGAGAATTATCATATGGTAGTGAAACATCGACTGTCGGAAAACCGGAACACAAGAGAATCGAAGTGTTTGTGATGTGATGCTATAGACGAATGTTGAGGTAAGGAATTAGGTGGTTCTCTGCAGAATCGTCGAGGAAAGGAATATATGGAAAACACAGTCGAGAAGAAGGTACAGGATAATAAGGTATTTTTTAAGACATCAGGGAATAACTTCCATGGTGCTTGGGGGATGTACAGAGGGTAAAACCTGTAGAGGAGGACAGAGATTGGGATACATCCACGAAATATTGAGGATGTAGGTTACAACTTGTACTTGGAGGAGGAGGAGAAGGAGGAGGAAACTGCCGTTCAACATCGCGTCGACAACGAGGTCGTTAGAGACGGAGCAGAAGCAGAAATCAAGGTAAACGTGAACCTGGATGGCCAGAAGCGGGTTCGAGCCATCGTCCTCCCGAATGCAAATCCAGCGTGCTATCCACTGAAACACCTCGCTTAGTTGCTTTTATTTGGGTTATCCGGCTTCTAACTGTTTTGCGTGGCCAACAACGAATTCCTCTCCTGTGCCATCCTCTTCATCTCAGAGTAGCACTTGCAACATACGTCCTCAATTATTTGCTGGATGTTTTCAAATCTCTGTCTTCCTCTACAGTTGTTCCCTCTACAGCTCCCTCTAGTACCATGGAAATCATTCCCAGACGTTTTAACAGACGTTCTGTCGCCTTCTTCCTTCTCCTTGCCTGTGTTTTTCGGATATTCCTTTCCTTTCCGATTCTGCGCAGAACTTCCTCATTCCTTAACTTATCAGTTCACCTAACTTTCAACATTCGTCTGTAGCACGACATCTCAAATGCTTCGATTCCCTTCCGTTCCATGTTTCACTACCATGTATTGTTGTACTCCAGACGCACATTCTCAGAAATTTCTTCCTCAAATTAAGGCCTATGTTTGATACTAGTAGACCTGTCTTGGTCAGGAATGCCCTTTTTGTCAGTGCTGTTCTCCTTTTGATGTCCCCTTTGCTCCGTTCGTCAATGGTTATTTTACTGCCTAGGTAGCAGAATTTCTTAGTTTCATTTACTTCGTGATCATCAGTCCTAATGGTAAGTATCCCGCTGTTCTCATTTCTGCTACTTCTCATTACATTCGTCTTTCTTCGATTTACTCTCAGTCCATATTCTTTACCCATTACATTGTTCACTCCATTCAGCAGATAATGTATTTCTTCTTCACTTCCACAATGTCATGAGCGAGTCGTATCATTGATATCCTCTCACCTTGAATTTTATTTCCACTCCTGAAACTTTCTTTTATTTCCACCATTGCTTCTTTGATGTATAGATTGAACAGTAGTGGTGAAAGACTACATCTCTGTCTTATACCCATTTTAATTCGAACACTTGGTTCTTGGTCGTCCACTCTTATTATTCCTCTTGGCTGTGGTACATTTTGTGTATTAACCGTCTATCCCTGTACTTTACCCCAATTTTTCCCAGAATTTCCAACATCTTGCACCATTTCACATCATCGATAGCTTTTTCCAGGTCGACAAATCCTACCTTTTCTGAAGCGAAACTGATCGTCAACTAACACATCCTCAATTTTCTTTTCCATTCGTCTATATATTACTCTTGTCAACAACTTGGATATATGAGCTGTTAAGCTGATTGTGCGATAATTCTCTTGCAGTCTTCGTAATTGTGTGAATGATTTTTCCGAAAGTCAATTGGTATGTCGCCAGACTCATACATTCAATATACCAATGTGAGTAATCTTTTTTTGCCACTTCTTCCAAAGATTTTACAAATTCTGATGGAATGTTATCTATCCCTTCTGTCTTATTTGAACTTAAGTCCTCCAAAGCTCTTTTAAATTCTGATTCTAATACTGGATCCCCTGTCGCTTCTAAACTGACTCCTGTTTCTTCTTCTAGCACATCAGACAAATCTTCTCTCTCATCAAAGCTTTCAGTGTACTTTATCCATCTATCCGCTCTCTCCTCTGCATTTAACAGCGGAATTCACATTGCACTGTTAATGTTACACCCTTTACTTTTAATTTCACCAGATACTATTTTAGCTTTCCTGTATGTTAAATCAGTCCTTCCGAGAAGCATTTCTTTTACGATTTCTTCACATTTTTCAAGCAACCATTTCGTCTTAGCTTCTCTTCCCTTCCCATTTACCTCATTCTTCAGCGACTTGTAATTCTATATTCCTGAATTTCCCTCAGCATTTTGTACTTCCTCCTTTCATCGATCAACTGAAGCGTTTCTTCTGGTATCCATGGTTTCATCGCAGGCACCTTCTTTGTACCTATGCTTTTCTTTCCAACTTCTGTGAGTGCCATTTTTAGAGATATCCATTCCCCTTCAGCTGTACTGCCTAGTAGCTATTCACTATTGCTGTATCGATAGCCTTAGAGAACTTCAAGTGTATGTGGTCATTCCTTAGTACTTCCATATCCTCCTTCTTTGTGTATTGATTGTTCCTAATTAATCTCTTCAGCCTAATCTTCATCGTTACTCCATTGTGATATGAATCTATATCTGCTCCTGGGTATGGCTTACAATCCAGTATGTGATTTGGGAATGCCTGTCTGATCATTATGTTATCTAATTGAAATCTTCCCGTATCACCTCTTCCTCTTGTGGTTCTTGAAAAGAGTTTCGCTACTACTAGGTGAAATTTATTACAGAACTCCATTAGTCTTTCTCCTCTCTCATTCCTTGTCCCAAGCCCATACTCTCCTGTAACCTTTTCTTTTACTCCTTCCCCTCAACTGAATTCCAGTTTCCCATGAGTATTAGATTTTCATTTCAATTTACATGCTGTATTACCCTTTCATTGTTCTCATATGCTTTCTCTATCTCTTCGTCTGCAGCTTGCAATGTCAGTATGTATACCTGAACTATCATTGTCAGTGTCAGTTTGCTCTCGATTCTGATAAGAACAACCCTATCAGTGAACTGTTCACAGAAACACACTTCTTGCCCTACCTTTCTATGCATAACTAATCCTATTCCCTTTATACCATTTTCTGCTGCTGTTAGTATTACTCTTGAGCCATGGACCGGCTCGCGTTGTTGCTGTTTGTAGGTTTCCGCCCTCTGTTGAGGACCAGACGGTGTCGTTTAGTTGGCATGGTTGCGGTTGTTTGTCTTCTTCTCGTGTTGACTGGCGCCACTCGGTTTCGCAAGCGTTGCCTGTCCGCTAGTGGCAGCGGCGGTTAACGATATGCAGTAACTGTTGCCCTATCTTTGGGGCGACATCGTCGTTTTTGCGGGTCGTGTGAGTGGGCCAGTTTGGTTGGGGACTCAGGAGGAGCCAGGTCGGCGCAGTGCCAGAACACGCCAGGACCGCTGGCGGCACGCATCGACTGCCGGATGGAAGGGCTGTGGTCACGAGGGTGCACGACCTCGTCGTAAACCGGGTGCAGCAAGCTTTAAGATGTCTGCATTTCAATCCAAGTAGAGAAACCTCCACAATTGTGATATCTCGCGATTCTCCAGTGACCTGGATTCGTGTTGCTGCTCGTAGTGTCGCCGAGGCGAAGAGCAGCGAGTGGAGTGCTTGGGGAAGGCAGATCTGATTAGTAATAAGAAGTCGAGTAAACCTGTTTACTGCGTTCAACTTGTTACAATTTGTAAGGTTCAACCAGCGTTAATTTTTCTTGCCTGGTGACCGCTGACGCCCCAGTTACCTGGGGGTTAGTGTATGTAACGGCAGTGTACGTTTCCTCGCCTTGCCGCTGCTGTCCGGTAAGGCGTGTAGTTTTGACAGCTTTCTTGATTGTAAGCCAGCTAGTGATTCTTCTACTCAAGTGGTAGTGATTCTTTTCTCGTTCCAGAGGGCTCTAAACACAATATTCTGGGGACGTAGTGCAGACCACCGGTTCCGGATCTGGCGTATTGTTCCATCGTTGCATTTGGTTTATCGGACGTCAGGTAGCTTCAGCAAGATTATCATTAGTCATTCGTTAGACTGCCACTAGTCCGAGTTAACCATCTTGTGAAGTGAATGCAACTCTTGGCTGCCCATTTCATCGCTCGCGAAAGTGTTTGTTGCCATACCTTCTCAGAGGTCGATTCCTGTAGCACCATCTATGGGCCCTTGGTTATTAATGCTTGTAAGACATGTATGTACTATAAAGAGGTCTGATGGCCAGTAATTCAGTGTAACGCTCCGTCAGCCCACCTCTTCTGCGGGTATCATCTGCCTCAGTACCCTTTAAGGAACTTATGTACTGGTGTCTCTGTTTTTTTATTGTATTATTTATACCTTGTAATGCCTACATTAAAGGTTATATATGTCTAGTTAATAGTTCTGGTCGCCTTCTGGAATAAATCTAGCAGTGTAGTTCAGTGGATGTTAAGGGCTGTGTTACAAAGTTTACCATCATCTTATTTGACCGTTTGGTTATCAATTGCTTGTCTTTTAATTAACCTTTGCTGTTTTACAGCAGGTTTCTAAATTTTTTATATTATTGCCGTTCCTGTCGCGTAAAGCCTTCTGCCCAGATCACAGTGGCTTGCTTTTAAAACATTATATGCTGTATCCGTATTTAATGGTGATTTGCTAAATTGTAACTCACTGTGAACACAATTACTTACACAGTTGTTTATTCCTTCATTTATAACGTGTGGTATTTTTTATTTATAGTAGAGTCTGGAATCATTGGTTTAAAATAAATCGTGTGTAACTGTAAAAGGCAACCAATAGTAATTTATTACGACCACATCCACAATCGTAACCGAATCCTGCCTTCCCTTGACTACCAGGTTTCAACTCTATGCTCACCTAACCAGACATCCTTGTCTTCTTTCCATTTCACTTCACTGACCTCTACTATATCTAGATTTAGTCTTTGCGTTTCCCTCTTCAGATTCTCTGACTTCCCTAGGTTCAAGTTTTTGACATTCCACGCCCGACTCGTAGAACGTTATCGTTTCGCTCATGGTTACCTCCCACTTGGCAGTCCCATCCTGGAGATCTGAATGGGGGACAATTCCAGAATCTTCTGCCAACGGAGAGATCATCGTGACACTTTTTCAACTGCAGGCCACATGACCTGCGGATACACGTTTCGTGTCTTTGATGCAGTGGTTTCCATTGCTTTCTACATCCTCACACCGTTGATCATTTCCGGTTCTTCCGCCTTTGGGGGCAGTTTCCCACCTCAAGGACCAAAAGAGTGCCCTGAACCTCTGTCCGCTCATCCGGCCTCTTTGATTAGGCCCAGAATGAGGGTGACTCCTTTCGCCGCAAGTGTTCGACCGCCAATGCTTATTATTAATCAAAATTTAAGCGGTGGAGGGTTGCGAACGTGGGACCGAGGACGTGTCGATTACTAATGCCCTTTCTCTATCTCTTTTTGCTCGTTATTGTTTGTTGTATCTGTTCGGGGCGGACGTCCCAGGACATCTGTTCAATTCCATCGTTGAACCATGTACTCAGATTTTTATTACAGTAGGCAGCTAACCTACTGACCGAACACTCTGAGCTACCGTGCCGGTAAGCCCCAGATCACAGGTGCTACTGTGAGATAAAGAGGTTGGCACAAGAGAGGAAATGGCGGAGGGCACCATCAAACCAGTTAGAAGACTAACACAGTGAACCACAACAAGGAGACAATGATTTCACTCCAATGATTACTGGCGCAGTGGCTATATGTACTCTTGCAGCCACAGCTGAGCATCATGCTAATATGACCCCATCACTTCCGCATCCACACTTGTCAGAAAGTGACAGGCCTACCACGTATACGGGCGCCGTATTCCATATCTGGCACTGCTTGTAACTCCGCAGAATTTGTCTTGTTGGATGGTTTCATTCCATAAACGGTATCGATAAAATGACAGGCCGACAGCCTGTACTTGTTGCTCCTTTAAACCACAACGTCCAGCCGGCCGCTGTACTGCGTACACGGCAGCGAGAAGTGGCAGACAAACAGCTCGTTCCGGATGCCCGAAGCGTGGCCCTACCCTTGTTTCTCAGCTACAGGAATTCAGTATACAGGCCGGCTGCTGGCCAACCCACTCCAGAAGCTGTGTGTTCGCTTCCTCTTCCCAGGCAGACTCATTACTGAGAGTCCACACTAGCCGGAGCTGCTTCACATCCTTCTTGGCCACAGATAATATGAGGCACACACCGTTGGATGTAATGTCGTTTTCAGTCTTTAAACTGTACTTTAGGCTCTTACGTAGACGAATTGTTACCATGTCTGCTGCTGTCAGACAAAACATTGCCTCTTCCTTCACGTATTAAATAATGTTCATCATAATATTCGTCTATCTATATGTTGAATGCTAACTAGCATGTTTGTATTTGCAGCTACTAGATGGCACTTTTGGTGTAAAGTTCACCTGCCCGCAATTGGTAACGCGGGCGCCTCAGTCTGAGGCTACTGCCGATCGACATGTGAGAGCAGCCCATAGTGGCTTGCCTTCTGTGTTTTCTATTTTAAAATTTTGTGACTAAAGCTTTATCGCTTGATATTTATTTTATACGTGACATGTAAGTACTGTTTCTTCTCTTTTTTGTACTGCTAACCAGTACTTACACTTTAAAAAATTTTTTTTTAATTTTTCGTAAGACTTTCTACTTATGTTATAGGCCAGTTTGAATGTTTTACTTCTGAAGGAGGCACTCTTAGTAGTTGCCGAAACCTAGGTCAAAAAAAGATGATTTTGGCGACCGAGGGCTGTTACTGCTTTAATTTTCTCTATAATATCTTGGTAAAAACATTCAACAGCCAAGTTCGCATAAATATTTCTTTATCTAAAACAACCGATGTCGACAGACTTTTCTGTCATCTTCGGGCCTTAAAAAGTCTTTTTGGGGTGAAACGCATTCATTTTACTTTGGACATCACGCCAAGTTGTCATATTCAACGTAAAATGAAGACGCTTCATAACAAAAAGATATTTTAAGACCTGAAGATGACGAAGTCTTTCGAAACCGGTTGTTCTAAATAAAGAAATATTTATACGATCTTCACAGTTGAGTGCTTTTAGGCAGTAAAACAGATCGCTCCTTCGGTCTTCTCAAAATGAGAAAAAATCAGTCTCTCTTATATCAATCAGTTGCCAGAGACATCCCTGGCGCGGCTCATCTGTGTTTGGAAGAAAATAACATAGAATAGAGGACAAGAAAAAATAAAGAAGTACGAGGGCTGTGTAAATCGTTGAAATGCTGGAGAAGATAAGGGTGGGTTGGGCTTCTCTTACGGCAGGAATGACTGAAAATATTCTGTCTAGAATAGCAGGATAATAGATAGAACAAGAGGAAGACCCAGAATCAGCTGGCGAAATAGCTACCGCTCAGCTAGGATTACCATCAAGACCAATGCACACAGTGGTCTCGATACGAAGACATGGAAGAGGCTCGCAGAGCAGGCGTCTGTCGATAAGGCTCTTGCTACATGAAAAGTGAAAAGAAGTGCTTATATTCATCCGACACTTTCTTCAAACCATTTACGTCAGTAATCATCACTTAAACAGAAAACTTCATAACAATGTGGACAGTAGACCTACTATAACGTTTCCGTAGCCTGCTGGAGAGACCACCTGCTTCCGTCACAGGTCACGCGCTGGAGCCTCCACCCTTGTTAGCAGCGGGGTCGGCGACCGCCAGCTCGGCCAATAAGCGCCCAACACGGCCCGCGAACAAATCACTTGCTGGGTGCCGTCTCCAGTTTCTGGTATCCCTACGCAGCGCGACTTCCTGGAATCGCCGGCTGACTCGAGAAAACAGGCGGCGCCCGTCCAGCCGCCGACCACTCTGGCGGCGAAATTGCGCCGCGGCGTTTTCCGCTGGTCTCTCTTCAGCTGCTCTTAATAAACTCCGGACGAGCGAGAATTGGCCGGATGTTTTCGATATTTTCTTTCGTCGCCGATCTCCTGGGACACCATCGGGAAACTCCTTGCTCCCACGCTGGCTGTTTTCACACGTCTGCAGCTACTCCACAAGCTGCGGAAAGATATGAACACTAGGGAGGCAAAAGTAATCTCTTCTTTCATAAAATAAAATAAAATAAAATATCCGGTGGATGGGAACATCGAGAACAGAGCCAGTCTCCTGCCCGTGCACTACAACGTAAAATCGTTCCATACTTGATGTTCGACGGTTGGTCCTGTCTACAAATACAGAATGAGGCAGAAAGGACGGTCGCTTTAAGAACAGATAGTACAGGATGAGGCAGAAAGGACGGTCGCTTTAAGAAGAGATAGTATTCCACAATTTCGGACTAAATCAAGATATCGAAGCAATTCAGAGATCTGCTGCTAGATTTTTTAGCGATAGTTCGATGAATACGCGAATATACGTAAATGCTCCATGAACTCAAAAGGAAATACACACATCAAAAAAACTTTTGCATCACCTCGGTTTCGAGAGTTCTGGAACCTGTAGAGAAAATTCGAATAGAGATAAGCATAAACATCATTTCTGCCATTTTTATTGCTCATGAAAACCACACATCACTTGTACCACCACACAGAGGGACCTTCAGAGGTGATGGTCCAGATTGTTGTACATAACGGTATCTCTAATAACCAGTAACATGTCCCCTTACATTGAGGCATGGCTGTAATCGTCTTGGCATACTATCCACAAGTTCATCAAGGTACTGTTGGTCCAGATTGTCTCACTCGTCAACCGCGATTCGGCGTAGATCCCTCCGGGTGGTTAGGGGGTTACGTTGTCCATAAACAGCCCTTTACAATCCATCCCAGGCATGTTGGATAGGGTTCTTGTCTGGAAAACATGCTGGCCACTCTAGTCGATCGATGTCGTTATACTGAAGGACGTCATACACAAGATGTGCACGATGGAGGCGCGAATTGTCGTCCATGAAGACGAATGCCTCGCCAATGTGATTGCACTATCGGTCGGAGGATGGAATTTACGTCTCATACAGCCGTTATGGCTCCTTCCATCTACATCTACATCTACATGGATACTCTGAAAATCACATTTAAGTGCCTGGCAGAGGGTTCATCGAACCACCTTCACAATTCTCTATTATTCCAGTCTCGTATAGCGCGCGGAAAGAACGAACCTATATCTTTCCGTACGAGCTTTGATTTCCCTTATTTTATCGTGGTGGTCATTTCTCCCTATATAGGTCGGTGTCAGCAAAATATTTTCGCATTCGGAGGAGAAAGTTGCTAATTGGAATTTCGTGAGAAGATTCCGTTGCAACGAAAAACGCCTTTCCTTTAATGATGTCCAGCCCAAATTCTGTATTATTTCTGTGACACTGTCGTCCCTATTTCGCGATAATACAAAACATGCTGCCTTTCTTTGAACTTTTTCGATGTACTCCGTCAGTCCTACCTGGTAAGAATCCCACACCGCGCAGCAGTATCCTAAAAGAGGCAGTCTCCTTAGTAGGTCTGTTACATTTTCTAAGTGCCCTGCCAAAAAAACGCAGTCTTTGGTTAGCCTTCCCAACAATATATTTTCTATGTGTTCCTTCCAGTTTATGTAGTTCTTAATGGTAATTCCTGGGTATTTAGTTGAATTTACGGCCTTTAGATTTGACTTATCGTGCAACAAGTTTAACGGATACCTTTTACCACTCTTGTGGATGACATCACATTATTTGTTATTTAGTGCCAATTGCAAATTTTCACACCATACGTATATCTTTTCTAAATCGTTTTGAGATTTGTTTTGATCTTCTCATGACTTAATAATCGATAACCGACAGGGTCATCTGCAAACAATCTATGACGCCTGCTCAGATTGTCTCCCAAATTGTTTGTATATATAAGAGACAGCAAAGGGCCTGTAACACTACGTTTCGGAACGCCAGAAATCACTTCTGTTTTACTCGACGACTTAACGTCAATTACTAGGAATTGTGACCTCTCTAAAAAAAATCACGAATACAGTCATAACTGAGACGATATTCCAAAGGCAAGCAATTTCACTACAAGCCACTTGTGTGGTACAGTCCCAAAAGCGTTCTGGAAATGCAGAAATATGGAATCAATTTGAAATTCCTTGTTGACAGCACTCAATACTTCATGCGAGTATAGAGCTAGTTGTGTTTCGCAAGAACGATGTTTTCTAAATCCGTGTTGGCTGTGTGTCAATAGACCGTTTTCTTCGAGGTAATTCGTAATATTCGAACACAATATATGTTCCTAAAATCCTGTTGCATATCGACGGTAATGATATGGGCCTGTAATTTAGAGAATTACTCCTGCTACCTTTCTTCAGTATTGATGTGACCTGCGAAACTTTTCCATCTTTGGGTACCATCTTTCATCGAGCGACCGAAAATGTTGAAAGAGTTCGGCAAGCCGTACGCCGCAGTCCTGGTCGATCAGCTAGGAGATATTCTGCTGAAGTGAACCTCAGTAATCGTTCAGTAAGGCGTATTTTGCATATTGATCTACGATTTGATTTCTACAAAATGGCCGTTGTGTAACAATTGAACCCTAGAGATTACGTACAGCAGTTAAATTTTGCTCAAGAGCAAAACGACAATATTGTTTTGTTTGAGAGTAATGAAGTTCTTTTTCATTTGAACGGCATGGGAAATCAGAAGAAGAGTCGTTATAGGGCCAGTGAAAATCCAATACTAGTACATGAGAGACCTTTATGTAATCCCAAAGTGACTGTTAGTGAGACATATGACCACTGAACTCTTCCTACGTAAGCTAAGAAGAAAACCTGTTGTTACCCGGCGAGTCTGGTTTCAGCAGGATGGCGCCACAAGTCACACAGCAAGAATGTCCGTGGAAGCTGTTCCGACTGTTTTTTGCAGTTGCGTCGTTTCCCACTTTGGTGACGTTAGTTAGTCTCCTCGTTCCCCAGACGTGTACATGTGTGCATACGAGCATAAACCATGTACATCTGAATTGAAGGAAGCAATTCGCGCGCAAGTCGTTCAAATTGATAGAGCAATGATGGAGAGAGTGAAAGGCAACTTCCGAGAGCGAGCTGAGAAGAGCATCGCTGAAATCGGCCGTCGCCTAGGAGAAGATGTTTTCAAGCATTAATTATGTAAACGGCAACATCATTTGAGTATTGTTCTATATATATATATATATATATATATATATATATATATATATATATAAGTAGGACGACTGATTCTTGCGCTATATATATATATATATATATATATATATATAGCGCAGGAATCAGTCGTCCTTTTTTTTTTTTTTTTTTTTTTTTTTTTTTTTTTTTTTTTTTTTTTTTGCAGATTTTATTTGGAAGATCCAGATTTCGGCTAGTGCTTAGCCATTATCAATGCACTATTTTCTAGTCTCAATGCATGTCAGTTCCTTCTTGTTCGGGCGTCAGTCACAGTTCTTCGAGTACAATAGTATTCAAAGAACTGTGACTGACGCCCGAACAAGAAGGAACTGACATGCATTGAGACTAGAAAATAGTGCATTGATAATGGCTAGGCACTAGCCGAAATCTGGATCTTCCAAATAAAATCTGCAAAAAAAAAAATAGGGCAACTGATTCCTGCGCTCTATAAATTATCAATCATATCACAGTCGCTGAGTACAGCCACGTTCCTAATGGAGGGTAACCTGATGGAGTAATACATTTTATTGAAAAGACACATCGAAAAGACAGAAATGCATGATGCTATCTTTTTAGCACAGTCAACAAGTCTCTGTAAACAGTGGTCGGAACGCAGCCAATCAGTCGCTCAATTCCTTGTCGATAGTTATCCGTTCCTTGCTCACAGAGTCATTAGAGTACCACTGTGTGCGCGTCTTCATCATTGCAAAATGCCTTTCCTCCGCATGTTATTTCATCTTGCCGAAGAGATACAAACCGCATGAAACAAGGTCTTAAGTTCATTGAGGATCAGCACCACCCAGGTACGGCCTTCTTGGCTCTGAGCACAATAGGACTTAACATCTGAGGTCATCAGTCCCCTAGACTCACAAGTACTTAAACCTAACTAACCTAAGGACATCACACATATCCATGCCCGAGGCAAGATTCAAACCTGTGACCGTAGCAGTGGCGTGGTTCCGGACTAAATCGCCTAGAACCGCTCGGCCACAGCGTACGGCCCGGCCTTGATCAAATTGTTGGCTCCCTTTTACAACAGCTGAGCGCCAGATTGCATTTGGTCCATATACCGCCATAATTTCACTGTGAATCCTTATTTAATTTAGACTTTTGCCCACAAGTATAATAGTTTTGCGTTTGCTGCAACTTTCAAGTACATTGCCAGTTGGCGCACCATTTTACACGCACATTTAATGCCACTGTTATTCGTACTGCAGCAAAAAATATGTCTGTGGGAAACCAGGAACATGTACTCACTCTTATGACAATTCGCCAGTCCTGTTTTGCAAGGGTCCTAGCGTTAGATGACGTGTTTAAATTACTTTCTAAAGTTCCCACGTAATAATGGCTTGTCTGAGCTCACAGAGATCACTCTTATAAATAAGAATACCTTGTTACATGAATGTATAGAGGTGCAGAGTACAAGAGAATTCCAATTAAACTAATGAATGCGTCATGACTTGCTCTAGAGATGATTATAGCCCACACTATACCGCCTTTGGGTGTTAGTTTCTGAGTCCAGTCCATTATTAAGGGATAAAGGAAAACCAGGTAATCAAAATGGGAAGAAGTCTTAGTGATGTTATTGAAGGAACCATTCCACCATCAGCCTGGTGTAGATATGGGAAATACCACGAATATAACAAATTTATAGCCAGGTGCGAATTTGAACCATGCTCCTTTCAATACAAGTTCAATGTCTTAATGACTACGCAACATCTCCAGTTTCATCTTTGAATAATGGATTTATGTTTGTGAATTTACACACACGGTAGAGTATGTAATCAAATTACTGTATTGCATTTATAGATGACCGACTCTCCTCAGTAACCAACGTCTCTAACGGATGTCATTTGGCACTGAACTCGGAATGAGGCTGTTTGTATTCTGGAGATGTAAAAAATTTCATCGGCAGTCTTCGGCCAGCATGATGTGGTGATGTACATTTAATGGTCATACTCCGCGTTAAATTGAAAAGACTAAGACATGCTTAGTGGTGATCTGTTAGACAGGCAAACTCGTCATTCTCAGTGGTACTATTCGATAAGAATAAGATATGCGCCGGCATAGAGTTTTAATCTCTTCTTCTCTAATCGTCATCAGATCACGAAACAACGGAACATGCATGGTTGCACGGTCATCCCAGACACCGATATGAGGTAGTTATATTCATCAGATAAGCGGCAGTTCAAACAGGGCGTACTAGAAACGCTTTTACCAGGTTCGTGACTTTTTTTTTTTTTTTGAGGTCTTGTGACTGGTCTGATCCGCCACGAATTCCTCTCCTGTGCCGACCTCTTCATCTCAGAGCAGCACTTGCAATCTACTTCATCTGCTATTTGTTGGATGTATTCCTATCTACGTCTTCTTCTACAGCTTTTGCCCTCTACAGCTCCTTCTAGTACCATGGAGGTCATTCCCTGATGTCTTTAACAGATGTCCTATCATCCTGTCCCTTCTCATTGTCAGTGTTTTCCTCATATTTCTTTCCTCTCCGATTCTGTGCAGAAGTTCCTCATTCCTTACCCTACCAATCCACTTGTTTTTCAACATCCACAAGAAAAAAACAATTAAGACTAGAGACATTCCTAATTCTGTAGTTCATGGGTCTGTATAATGCATCCTAATAAGTCGCAAGCTTTTCCTGTGTGCAAAGATATTTCTGTGCGTTTCCGTATATGTTTGCCGGTACAGTAATACAGTCACATTAAGTATTAAGCTGCAGAGGCTGGACGATAAATCGTGTATACAACCGCATTGCATACACCATTACCATTATGTTGAAATCGATACGTGAAGCAATCCTTTCCATTAATTTCGCTTGGGTGAAATCGCACTGTGGGATCACTGGGATCGCTTATCCAAAGAAGCCGCTGTAACAAGACACACTACCATTACAAGTATAGATTTCCACTATATCCAGACACCATGATACATGGTTCGCAAAGGCAATAGGAGCAAACAAGCCACAAAGGCAAGAAGTGCGCAACAGTTCACCCGTTCCATACAAATTCAATGACTAAACATCCAGCCCCTCTAACAGTCAGACTGATTTAACCACGAACGTTTCCGTGCACAACTTCACAGACTGCACATCGTAGAGACACCTTTCCGCTCTCCTGGAGAACCTTTTTTTTGTGCCCCGGACTACATGGAAGTACTATAACTCTTTTACAAGAGCTCTTGGAGCTTCTTCTTCCGTTGCCAACTTGCGGACGGCTTTGTTAGCAACACAGCATCACAGACTTTTCCACGCTACGTACAGATTTAGTGCCGCGTACATATCCGCTTCTAAAACCATTATATCACTAACAATGGACTCGACATATTCTGTCCACAGCGTTTGTCTCTGCAAACCAACAAGAATTGTGATTTTCTGCCGGCCGGTGTGGCCGTGCGGTTAAAGGCGCTTCAGTCTGGAACAGCGTGGCCGCTACGGTCGCAGGTTCGAATCCTGCCTCGGGCATGGATGTGTGTGATGTCCTTAGGTTAGGTAGGTTTAATTAGTTCTAAGTTCTAGGGGACTGATGACCACAGATGTTAAGTCCCATAGTGCTCAGAGCCATTTGAACCATTTTAACCATTTTTGTGATTTTCTATTAATACCCTCATATCTTACGTAAATATGAACTGGCCGCATGGTGTAAACTAAAGGCCAACTACGTACGGGCTACGGAAAGTAAGACGTATCATCCCACGCCCAGACCAACGCGCATCATTGTCAAAGGTGAGTACATGTACCAGGTTTCCTGTAGAGACAGTTGTTCTGCATTAGGGATAACAGACATTCGCGCAAGGCCACTTATAGGAAACATGGAAAATGGATAGGACTTACATACGCAAAATAAACGAACACAACGGCTCATCTCTTCTCCAGAGGCTGATTATTATTATGTGCACCACTGAATTGGCACTACAATCGCGCAAGACGCCTCATAAATGCAAGTCCCGCGAAACACCTCCGTCTGGTCCCTTTCAGAACAACTGTTTCAGCTAGGAAGCTAAACGAGGCCTGAATGCCTCACTGCAACGCACAATAGCTGCAGGTAACAGTAGATAATGACCAGGTAAAAGCACTTAGACGTTGGTAAGTAGATAAGCTCTATGAAAAAAAAAAAATGTTACACTCTTAAAAAGGCACTTTCACTTTGGAGCGCTGTTGGTGCAGAACTGTACCAAGTGACGCCGTTGCAATTTCAGTGTGGACTGTCCAGAGTACCTACAAAAAATGGTGTACTCTGCCAGCCGCGGCAGTGTAAGAACACTGGTCGTAAGAAGTTCCTAACCGACAGAAGCCAGAGACGAAAGTCTCGCCTTGTCAACTACAGCCGGTTTCAAAATAGACAGGAATTGTTACCGTCAGCTGACGCAGGCCCATCTAAAGCACTTTACAAGGGGGCTGACATGCAATTTAGATTAGGGTACCTCGAAAAAAACCATCGCTCAGGACAATACACGGAACTGCACTTCTTCAGCTGTGCAAACAACGCAAAAACTAGACCAGTTGTTTCCAAACTGGTGGTAATTATCCCCTTAGCGCTAAAAATTAAACTTTGTGAGGAGTAAATACAAAATGGGTTCGAATAGGATTTGGTAACCACTCTACATTTTTTTAAAATAATCAATTCTGCAGTAGGCTCTAATATATAGTGGACCAAAATCAGCAATAATTTTACATTTACTGATGTATAAAAAGCGAACGGTCTTGCCACAGTGATAACACCGGTTCCAGTCCGATCACCTAAGTTAAGCACTGACTGGCTTAGCTACCACAGGGTCACCGTCTGGATCTGCCGATGGCTATTGGCAAGTGGATTGCTCTCAGCCCTCGTGAGGCCAGTTGAGGAACTACTTGATGTGATGTTTAAAGCTTGGAACTACTTGGTTGAGGAGTAGCGGCACCAGTCACTAAAACGGACAGCGGCTAGGAGAGCAGTGTGCTGACCACATGCCCCTACGTATCTGCATCCAGTGACGTCTACGGGCTGAGGATGACACGGCGGCCGGTGGGTACCATTGAGCCTTCAGGCCTGTTCAGACGGTGTTTGTTTGTATTTTTTATGGATAAAAAGCTACCTCTAGATACTGAAGTACACTGTGATCTTCAGCGATACCAATCATTGTTGGCCCCTCCCACCAGAGGTTCGAGTCCTCCCTTGGGCATGGGTATGTGTGTGTTCTTGTTAGCATAAGTTAATCTAAGTAGTGTGTAAGTCTAGGGATCGATGACCTAAGCAGTTTGGTCCCTTAGGAATTCACACACATTTGGACATTTGAATCACTGTTGTCCCTGCATTATCTTCTAAAGCCTTGCTCTGGCTTCTCTTCTCAGTCTTGTCGTATTTCTTAGAATCCAGAAAAGAACTACCTTTGACCAGCTACCATTCATCTTTATGGCTGCTGTCGAGCACACATTGTTTTAATCACTATCATAGTTACGTTTTCCATTCAAGCCGGCCTGCTAATCGACTTATATACACTTCTTTCTCTAGCATAGTTTGCAAAATCGTCTCTCCATTGGTCACTGAACCACCCTCAAATTAGGAATGGTCTTCGTATTAAAAGATCAAGTCTCACTGTCATGGGTAAAACTGGTCATACAAATTGTATGGAAAAGTTTAGTGTCATACACATTGAAGACGGCACTTTGAAAACTTATTTAGTTTACGAAAAGCAAAAGATGTCTTTTTGCTTTTCTGTTCATTTCTCTTGCTGTTCATACGATGATAACTAGGAGCCACGCGGCGTTGCCGCACGGTCTCAGGCGCCTCTTCACGGTTCACGGTTGTCACGGTTGTCCTTAGCGTGAGTTAGTGTAAGTTAGATTATATATTGTGTAAGCCTAGGGACCGATGAACTCAGCAGTTTGGCCCCATAGGAGTTTACCACAAATCCAAAATAACAATTAGTACTCGTCATAAGTGATAAATTATTATGGAAACTGATTTGGGAAACTGACAAATGTGTACACAGCGTCTGAGAGCAGTTTCTGTGATTGAAGGAATATGTTCAGATAGTGAAAGTCGAGCAGAAGCACAGTTTCTTGCACCTCGAGAAACGGACTCACTGTAAATAGATTCTGTTGAAACATTACTGGCTGGCATTATTTTAGAGAAAAGTCTGTGGTTAGTAGCTATTATTATTGGAAGAACTCTTAATATATATTCCATTCGCCGCAAGTTACAGGTGTGAAAGTAGACCCTCAGGTATGTTAGCGATGAAAATATGAATGAAGAACTGAATAAACTTGAAGCCTGGCGTAAGAAGTGCGATAGCGGACATCAAATGAAATACAGGGAAGGTTTGTTAGAAATGAACAATGGCAAACACCCCATCGACTCATTATCTCTTTGTTTAGTGAAAAATGTAGGAAACGCGTGTAGGTCGGTTGTTTGAACGTTAACCATTATAGATAATTTGTCAGCTTAGAAATAGCAGTGTTAGTTTTTTACAGTCCAATGTTTAATTAGGTATTGGATGACATATGATCTAGTTCAGGGAACCACTGAACCAGACAGCAGGTGACTGGTAATCCGTAGTATGTTTCAGTCACCAAATAATGTAATGCGTCGAGTATACTCAGATGCCACGGAAGAATTGAATCCGCAGTGTAGCGTGTGGAACGGGTAATCAAGGTTGGAGGGGGAGGGATGTGGCATTTTTAAAGTTTTTTTGGGGGGGTTGGTTTGTCCTATGATTTGGATACCTTCATTCAGTTTGTCGTGAACATGAGCCACGCTGTTTCTGTCATCATTCTCAATGACCAAGTATTGTCTTTTCCACTATAGCTGAACTCGGCTAGAAGCGGTTTCCACAGTATTAACAGGATGTCTCCTGGGTTGATTAGTTATTTATCTGGTGTACTTAGTAACTCTGGCCGTGTGCTGGACTCCTCTACCAGCAATGGAGGGAGAATCTTTGATCACGTTAGCCACTCATACTGGCGAAACGTCAAAAAACAAGTACACAACCGTAGACTGAAACTCCCGAGGCGGGCGTCATCATGTATAAGTACTTTCACTTTGAGAAAGAAAAATACATCATCCCTACTGTTACATGACGTGGCAACCGGCTCAAGTTCCTGGTTGTGTAATGTAGCGGAGATGGAGTTTTCTGCAACCCGTCACACACCGAACCGCATTAGCATCTATATTCAAATTTTTAAATTGCGCTGTCACTTTAGCATCAGTGCGATGGGGAAGATGCGCTCCGAGACGCATTGTCTACCTGTCGGCAGCATCCACCCCCTCTTTCATCCCCCCCCCCCCATACCACTACGCCCCGCGGCCGGCTCGGTCGGCGCGCCGACGGCTCGACAAGCAGAAATATCGAGTTTTCTAGTCGCTATTTGCGCCCTTTTTTTCCCGAACAGCGGGCTGAGTGGCAGCGGCGGCGGCGACGGTGGCTGGGCTCTAGTGTTCTTATTGTCTTAGCGGGAGATTAAAACGTGGGCCGCGCATTGAGGCGGCGTCGGTGGTGGGGTGATTACTGCCTGCAGCCGTACGTGTATGCACTGTTCTCGTCTCGGCGTTGCATACCTACGTGTGCCTGCGGGATCTCCACTCCCAGCTGCACACCGTATCCCAGATTAAACGTGCACCGCTTCTGGCGCTTATTCATCCTCCAACGGTTCCCGAACAACGCTCTAGTTGAAACTGGCTGCCAGATTAACACTGTGCTGGACTCGTACTCGAACCTCGGACCCTGGCCTTTCGCAGGGAAATGCTCCACCGACTGAGCTATCCCAAACTCTACTCACTAGTCGCCCTCAAAGCTCTGCTTTCTCCAGTGTCTCTTTGGTTGTACGGCTTACCAGTTCTGCTCTTTATCAGGACAGGCTTACTATAAAAGCCTGATTAAAATTATGAGGCCGATCAAAAAGTTCCCTTTCAAGGCCGTACAATTCAGAATCGGTATGCCAATCAATCAGGTAAAATCACCGTGAGCACTGAGGCAATCTCCCACAGGCTGAAGATAGCCGTATGGTAAAACACAGTGTCTGTTGTGTGAAGAGCTGCGTAACTGCCTGCTGTACATCCTCGTCCGATCCTTCCAAGCCTGGTAATAGCATGAATACCATTCTGCAGTGATGAAGACACCAGGTTTTTGAAATAAAGAAGCAATGGATAACAGCAACAAGCAACAGTGTGAAGATCGTCTTTCCAGCAGATGGCTGGCTCTTGAACTTCTTGAAACGAAAGGACGGCGGACGACACCACTACCCCAAGCACAGTCTTCCATCTCCGATGGATGTCTACCGGTGTTTGTCATTCGGCACGCAAGAAAATAATAACAGAGTGTTGGTCCTGTTTGGGCGCATTTTTTTTGAAAATGTCACCGTAGTTCATGATTCCGTACTTACAGCACGCACGTCGGAAAGATACGAATGCTACGCTAATCCCGTGCTTACGCGTCGACGTGTTGGTGCTTATACACTCCTGGAAATGGAAAAAAGAACACATTGACACCGGTGTGTCAGACCCACCATACTTGCTCCGGACACTGCGAGAGGGCTGTACAAGCAATGATCACACGCACGGCACAGCGGACACACCAGGAACCGCGGTGTTGGCCGTCGAATGGCGCTAGCTGCGCAGCATTTGTGCACCAACGCCGTCAGTGTCAGCCAGTTTTCGGTGGCATACGGAGCTCCATCGCAGTCTTTAACACTGGTAGCATGCCGCGACAGCGTGGACGTGAACCGTATGTGCAGTTGACGGACTTTGAGCGAGGGCGTATAGTGGGCATGCGGGAGGCCGGGTGGACGTACCGCCGAATTGCTCAACACGTGGGGCGTGAGGTCTCCACAGTACATCGATGTTGTCGCCAGTGGTCGGCGGAAGGTGCACGTGCCCGTCGACCTATGACCGGACCGCAGCGACGCACGGATGCACGCCAAGACCGTAGGATCCTACACAGTGCCGTAGGGGACCGCACCTCCACTTCCCAGCAAATTAGGGACACTGTTGCTCCTGGGGTATCGGCGAGGACCATTCGCAACCGTCTCCATGAAGCTGGGCTACGGTCCCGCACACCGTTAGGCCGTCTTCCGCTCACGCCCCAACATCGTGCAGCCCGCCTCCAGTGGTGTCGCGACAGGCGTGAATGGAGGGACGAATGGAGACGTGTCGTCTTCAGCGATGAGAGTCGCTTCTGCCTTGGTGCCAATGATGGTCGTATGCGTGTTTGGCGCCGTGCAGGTGAGCGCCACAATCAGGACTGCATACGACCGAGGCACACAGGGCCAACACTCGGCATCATGGTGTGGGGAGCGATCTCCTACACTGGCCGTACACCACTGGTGATCGTCGAGGGGACACTGAATAGTGCACGGTACATCCAAACCGTCATCGAACCCATCGTTCTACCATTCCTAGACCGGCAAGGGAACTTGCTGTTCCAACAGGCCAATGCACGTCCGCATGTATCCCGTGCCACCCAACGTGCTCTAGAAGGTGTAAGTCAACTACCCTGGCCAGCAAGATCTCCGGATCTGTCCCCCATTGAGCATGTTTGGGACTGGATGAAACGTCGTCTCACGCGGTCTGCACGTCCAGCACGAACGCTGGTCCAACTGAGGCGCCAGGTGGAAATGGCATGGCAAGCCGTTCCACAGGACTACATCCAGCATCTCTACGATCGTCTCCATGGGAGAATAGCAGCCTGCATTGCTGCGAAAGGTGGATATACACTGTACTAGTGCCGACATTGTGCATGCTGTGTTGCCTGTGTCTATGTGCCTGTGGTTCTGTCAGTGTGATCATGTGATGTATCTGACCCCAGGAATGTGTCAATAAAGTTTCCCCTTCCTGGGACAATGAATTCACGGTGTTCTTATTTCAATTTCCAGGAGTGTATATCCGCGTCGCGCTAAGTTGCATGTACGCTGCAGCAACGACACCAAACGGAAACATTTTGAGCGCCTTTTGTACTTGCCAGTTGACGCCTGTCACTTGCCACTACAGTGTTGCCGCATTCGGTGCTGGCTACCGTTCGGTTATTGGAGACACACAAACATGGCTCTCACTATGTAAGTGATGTTACTTAACATGTAAATGGGAGCCATATTGGAAGCGACCGCCGTGAGGCATGACGAGAATGCGACATGCTCTGTCGATATACCTATATGGATATGGTGTCTGTTCTTTCGGATATGTCCCGAACTCTTACGGGACTTGGTAAGAATGTCGTCCACGAGTAATGAGTGTGCCGGGTAGAGACAGTACGAATGTTGTGTGTGAACATATAAGGTGAGACTGTGGGTCTCGTGGGAGGCGTGCGCTAGACAGTCCCTGCAGTCGCACTTCCCTCTGTACCCTCGGTGGTTCAGATGGAACTGCCACGGTAACTCACCGTGTTCGGTCAGAGGGTTAGCTGCCCTCTGTAATAAAAAAAAACTGAGTTAATGGTTCAACGACGAATTGAGACGGGTGTCTTGCGACGTCCGCCCCAAGCACATACAACGAACGAAAACGAACAAAATGAGATTAAAAAAAAAAAGATGGATAGAGCGTCTGCCATGTAAGCAGGAGATCCCGGGTTCGGGTCCCAGTCGAGGCACACATTTTCACCTGTCCCCATTGATATACAGCAACGCCCGTCAACAGCTGAAGGTATTAATTTTGTTCTCTCCATGCTGATATAAGAAACAAACTCAAGACGTAATTATTTCGCTTTTGAGCACTACAAGAAAACTGTAATTTTTCTCTTTCATTCTTTACCTGAAACTATCCTCTCACTGGTTACACGAGCTGCCATGTTACCAACAGATGAGAGCTCCTGGTTACAGGCTGGAGACGGCACATGCTGATGCAGGAAGAAAAAAAGACAAATACAACAGTCAGTACAATGATGAAAGGCCGGCCGTTGTGGCCGAGCGGTTCTAGGCGCTTCAGTCCGGAACCATGCGGCTGATACGGTCGCAGGTTCGAATCCTGCTTCCGGCATGGATGTGTGTAATGACCTTAGGTTAGTTAGGTTTACGTAGTTCTATGTCTAGGGGACTGATGACCTAATATGTTAAGTCCCATAGTGCTTAGAGCCATTTGAACAATGATGAAAATAACACGGAAAAATTTACTAATAAAAAACATTAAAACCAGCTTAAGCAATAAAATCATTTTGATAAGATTTAGAAACAAAAAATTCGTAACATGTGGCAAGGTTCGAACTCACGCCCTTCTACATATGAGCAAGGTATTTTAACAAGTGTGCAATACCACCATCCTGTATTAGTGTGTTATTTTTATGATTTTCCACAATCAGTCGCGAAGATGATTTACTGCCTTCAAAAAGTTCGGCTTCACGTAGGAAGCTTACCTAATGTAGGACGGTCTCTGTGGTGATAACACTTTTATATGTGACGCCGAATCACGTCTCGTGCCAAAGGATCCAGCAGTGTTTGGCTAAAGCGGTGTATGTATGTTGCGTATTTCCTTAGCACAGTTTTGTGTGTGTGTGTGTGTGTGTGTGTGTGTGTGTGTCTGTGTGTCTGTGTGAAACAAAGAAGTAATTTTAATCAGACTGTAAAACGCAAATTATCACCTCAGGAAACAGTCATGCCGAATCAGATACAAGCATTTGGCGATGGCTAGCGACCCAGCGCCCCAGTGACCGGTGGGGGAGAGAGGGGGGGGGCGGGAAGCCTGGGCGTTTTCCATCCTCGGTTACGTGGGGTGAAACTGGGAGAGTGCGGACAGCGCAGCTGTTGGCACTGACTACGGTACTCTCGTGAAGTGGCAGCGGCTTAGCTGCTACAGAATTCCACCAAAACAGAATTGTCTGTATCAGAGTGTTCTTCGCCAAGGTGTCACTGGAACAACCTCTTACCACTAAGTGTTCTCCCGGACCCGCTTTTCTTTTCCCATGGTTTATGCATTGTATCTCCTTCAGAGTGGGGTGGTGTGGCGTTACGAACTCGGTGTCTTGCACTACTTGTTTATGTAGAAGTTTCGGTGACTTACTACATTCCTCTTGTAACCAACCGTGTATTTTCTGTTATAGGTTGCTAGCGACAGACGATATAAAGAGTATGTTGCATGAGGACTATAAATGGAAACGTTTATTAAGATTTTATTATTTCCGTACACAATTTTCTTATGTTGCTGTTGTGGCGTGGCGCAAGCTTTCTTTAATTACTGGAAGAATTTTCCAAAATACTTTATCTATACAGTATGGATTTCTCATAGTTTTACTAACATTGAGGAAATAAGTGGTAGTATTCGTCAATATTAAATTGTTTAAGTTTTCAAGATGTTCTTAAAATTCCGTTGCTTTCTAACTACGTTTTGTTAACCAGAAGTGTAGTGCGGTTATAATTAAGCTTCGACAGTTGAGAGTGTCTGCATGAAAAAAACGAATGATAGTAGGAGAATGAACATTGTGGAAACATTTGTGAGGGCATGCGGAAGAGAAATAACGAATAAACCATTGCGGGAGTGACATTTTAATTTCCAAATGAGTGCGTAACATTCGTTAATTGCATACCATGTTTACGGTCCAAGTCACAAACGTTGCTCAATGTGGCGACTATATGCAGTTACTACAGCCTATAACTGAACTATAGGTTGCCCTACTAACGCCCAAAACACCACAGCTTCGATGTTGGCTACCTTCTCCCTTGCTATGCTCATCATCAACCTTCAATTTGTGGAAGCGTTCCGTTGATAAACGCTGCCTTTCGGTAATCCCACAGACAAAAATCGTACAGGTTCAGATCTAGTGAGTCCGCAGCTCGTGGTCGTGCGGTAGCGTTCTCGCTTCCCACGCCCGGGTTCCCGGGTTCGATTCCTGGCGGGGTCAGGGATTTTCTCTGCCTCGTGATGACTGGGTGTTGTGTGCTGTCCTTAGGTTAGTTAGGTTGAAGTAGGCTCAAATGGCTCTGAGCACTATGGGACTCAACTGCTGAGGTCATTAGTCCCCTAGAACTTAGAACTAGTTAAACCTAACTAACCTAAGGTCATCACAAACATCCATGCCCGAGGCAGGATTCGAACCTGCGACCGTAGCGGTCTTGCGGTTCCAGACTGCAGCGCCTTTAGCCGCACGGCCACTTCGGCCGGCGGTTGAAGTAGTTCTAAGTTCTAGGGGACTGATGACCATAGATGTTAAGTCCCATAGTGCTCAGAGCCATCAGATCTAGTGATATCAGTGGCTAGAGCTGTGTATGTATGTTGCGTATTTCCTTAGCATAGTTTTGCGCGCGCGCGCGCGCGTGTGTGTGTGTGTGTGTGTGTGTGTGTGTGTGTGTGTGTCTGTGTGAAACAAAGAAGTAATTTTAATCAGACTGTAAAACGCAGATTATCACCTCAGGAAACAGTCATGCCGAATCAGATACAAGCATTTGGCGATGGCCAGCGACCCAGCGACCCAGTGACCGGAGGGGCTTCGAAACAGTTGACCGAAGCATCTTTCTCCAGCAGAGCAGCAATTACATTTTGGGGAAGCAGATCATAGTAACTTGCGCCGTTCACATATCATTGGTCCTCAAAGAAAAATGGACCAATCGTGAACTGTGGCATGAAGCCATACCACGCAGTGGCAAGTTCACTGTGCAGGAGAACTTCATGAACTTCCGACTGCAGTGACGGTCCCCAAATGCGACAATTGTATGTTCACAGCCCCAGTGAGCCTAAAGTTTGCTTCATCACTCCTCAAAATGTTCCAAGGTGGCATGTCATTAACTTCAAGCCTCAAAAGAAACGTAAAAGCAAACACTATTCAGATGTCTGCACCACGAGTCAAAAGTGGGAGGGACGGGTTAGGGGGACATGTGTAACAGCATTCAGCAAATGTTAACATAGCACTAGAAGGACCAGTGGATGAGGAAAAAGTTAAGGACAAACAAAGAATGGAATGCGTGAGACATGCTACGCAGGATGTCGAGCATAAAAGATATTGTCATAAGATAGGAAATGATGGAAAATGGCATCAAACCAGAGGGCCTCCCGTCGGGTAGATCGTTCGCCGAGTGCAAGTCTTTCGATTTGTCGCCACTTCGGAGACTTGCGCATCGATGGGGATGAAATAATGATGATAAGGGCAACACAACACCCAGTCCCTGAGCAGAGAAAATCTCCGACCCATCTGGGAATCGAACCCGCGCCCTTAGGATTGACCTTCAGTCGCGCTGACCACTCAGCTACAGGGGCGGACAAAATTACAGTTAGAAATGTGTATGTCTCCAGTCATTTTAACTCTAGGCGCGCAAACTGCGCAGGCTTCATTCATAGAGTCCTTGCATATGACAGGGTTTAGACACTGCCAGCAAACTTTACACAGAGTTTCAAATCTTTTCGAAACTTTTTCTCTTTAACACCCACCAGAAAGCAATGAGACTAAAAAAATTGTCACTTATAAATTATAGAGTGCAGCAATCAGTCGTCCTTTTTTTAGATTTTATTACGCAAATCCAGATTTCGGCTAGTAGCTAGCCGTTCTCAACGCACTATTTTCAGTTCTCAGTGCATGTAAGTCCCTGTTGTTCGGGCGTCAGTCACAGTTCTTTGAATACTCAAAGACGACTCAAGGACGACCAATTGCTGCACTCTATAATTAATAAGTCACATAACAGTCGCTGAGTGCACTCACTTTCCGAATGGAAGGTAACCTGATGAAATTATCACTTGCTGAATTTTTTTATATATGTAGTAAAACTTCAGCATCAGCCATGATTTTTTAACATACACTGCCGGAAAAGAAATTTGTAAAACCTTTTAGGGGTTTCCAATTCACTCACGATTATTGTTGCAACAGTGCATATGGAGTACATGAAGTGATTGCTTTTACAGATCAATAACACAAGCAGTTATCGACCCACGCTGAAACACCCGTAATAGCACGTGGTGCAGCTTCCACGGATGGCAATACAGGTACAGACTCTGGCATCCAGTCAACCCTAAGGACGGTGAGTACTGTCCTGGGAAACGTTATGCCACGCCTACTTGGCCTGTTCACGTAGTTCTGTGAGAGTTGTTTGCCGACGAGTCATTCTCGTCCCATCATATCTCACACCTGCTCTACTAGAGACAAGTCCGGAGATCGTGCTGGCGAGGGAATTTCTTACACGTTTGCAGAGCACGTTGAGTTCCACAGGCAGTGTGTGGGTGAGCATTATCCTGTTGGAACTACACAACACCATTCCGTTGCAAGAGCGGCAAAAGAGCGCAGCTAACAACATTCTGCACGTAACGGGCGTCCCCTCCAGAAACACCAAAGGTGAACAAGAGTTGTAGCTTACTGAAGTGTGTCTTGAACGAATACACTCTACGTTACAACGCTCATTGGACCAACGTCGTAGGCGCAAACCACCATCATTTGCGTGCAGAATCTGCCTTCCTCACTGAACACCACGGCGCGCCATTCCATCTTCCAAGTGATTCTCTGACAGTAGCAGCGTAATCCCATTGCTCGTAACCGGTTCGCAACAGATCACGTTGGCACATCTGGGCTCACGACCTCTCTCATCAGTGCTGTGGTAGCTGAATCCACCTGCTACTGCTGTCTTAACAATACGACGATTCTGGCAGGCGTGTGTGCTGCGTGGACGTCCAGAAACTCGTGTGTGGGCGTGAAAATGTTCAGGCGACCACTGATGCCAGCATCGTTGTACAGCTGATGCAGAACGTTCATCTCATGTGGCAGTTCTCGCAAACGACCATCCCGCGACCCTGAAGGCCAAAATTTCACCCCTATCAATCTCGCTCATTTGGCGGTAGGAAGTAAGGGTGTGTCTCGGTGGAATCGTTGCCCGCTTGCATCATACGTCTCCATCACACTGAGCCTTTTGGCTCTGAGCATTATTTTTTAAAGGCTAGACACTGATGAAGCGGACGTCGTTAAAACCATCATCAGTACATCTACCATCCCCCTGGTGGCTTATGCCACCATCGGATCAAAATCGACATCGTCTTTTCAGGCGTAATAATGTTTTTTCGGCAGAGTATTATTTCTTTACTACAAACCCTACCCGGAAGGCATTCTGAAGTCAGTATCAACATATATCAGTGAATGTACCCGCAAAATCATTTCATTTTACGACACATACTTCAGACTATATCATGTCACAAAAATGTGTAAAATAAGTTTCTCAGAAAAATGCAGCGTAGCAAGAGTACAGCCTTTCAGTGTTTGATAATAAGACCACTTAACGACCTCCAACAAATTTGGGACGTTTACCGCCTTTTGTAAGGCGAAGTACTTTATAATCAAATTGCGGGAAATACAGACAACACAGGAACACACCACGAATACAACACTTACAAACTGAACGACACATATACGATGCAATCAGAACACCAGAATTATAGGACGAACTAAACGTACTGACAGGAAAAAATCTCAGATGAATGCCATAAAGAGTACAGGCGCGAGAGAGCGTACAGACGACAAACCTAGATGCAGCACCTACATAGATGCCGTAGTGTGGAGGATGAAAACCGAGACAGAAAGAAGACCGAAAGAAATGCACTAGTCTAAACTTAATGTACAGATATCACAATACACGACAAACAACTAAAGCTCAACATGAATAGATGTAAACAGTGTTGGCGCACCGTCACAATTGCCACAGGCAAACACGGCACTTTACACCTGTTAATAGCGTAATTACTTTAGTAATAGCTTTAGTAATTCGCATAGTAATTATTGTTTAGCATAGTTGTTCTTAGTTTAAAGGTAAGCAAAGGATTGGAGAGTGAGGATTAATGACCTAACGACAAATTTTAAGGCTTTCATCCTTAGTTCCCCGGGTTGAGGCACTACAAACTTCTTCCTTTCCTATCTTCTTTCCTCTTCTTCATTCTCAACTATATTATTGTATTGTCTTGTAGTTTCATGTAAATTTTTGTTAAACGGTTTGGGAAAGCTGCCATAAAGAAAAGAAAAGAAAGGCAAATACCAAAATAAGATAGCCAAATGAAAGAAAACAAAATAAAAGAGACAAAAACGAAACACGATCAACTATCACACGTCTCCACGTGGCGGGACGCGGGCAACGGTACGATCGAATGCGGGAACTGGTGTGGAGGTTCAGCCACATCAGCGCCCATATACCGATCGCAGCGGCCAAGTGGTCAATAAAGACCCACCTTAAGCAATCAGGTGGTTGGTCGTAAAATCAGGGCGGCAAGTGGAAAAAAAATCAAATTGAGAAATGCTTCGTCACAGAATTACTGGACGTCATATGTCTCCTGTTTTATAGTGGAATGGAAAGATTTCCTTGAGCAATGATGGTTGTTTGTGATTGTGAGTTGTCTCACATCTCACTACGATTTCGCAATTCAGTTTCAGTCGTCTGTGAATGACTGATATTGGTCGTATAATAGGTTAATGAATACAGCAGCGTGCAACCATGATTTTTCAATAATCCTTACTAGCTGTAAAACATCGCTTCCTCAAAATAATAAATCGGTAACCTAGGAACAATTTTTAACTATTTTTGTAACAGTTTGCATCAATATTAAAGTGTGTATTGTTAGTGTTTTGTGTTCATAATTCTCTCTACCTAGGGACATTTTAGTGAACTACTCTCTTCATTCATCTGCAGTGCCAACGATGAATAGCAGTCTTGCTTGTTCTGCTTGTGAGGTCACAGTCTCCTTAGATATAGCGAGTGCAATATTATCGCTGAAGCCAACAGTTCTTTACAGCGGGCTTGGAAAACAAAGGGGCTAAATCCGCCAGTTTGGTGTGAGCCACTGGTCAGTTAGGGTGAAAAGATAGTATTGCGTTTACAGAATTAATGTGTGGTACACACAACGTTAGTAAAAAAATGTCTTTACGATGGAGAGTGATTTATATTAATAAACTGTGTTCGAATTTAATTCAGGTTGGATTTTCCTATTACCAGTGAAAGAAACCAATTCGCAGTAGGAGTAAATTTACGTATTGGAGTCAGTGTAGATAGCGAAACTGTTGTTGTTGTGGTCTTCAGTCCAGAGATTGGTTTGATGCAGCTCTCCATACTACTCTATCCTGTGCAAGCTTCTTCAGTTCCCACTACCTACTGCAACCTACATCCTTCTGAATCTCCTTAGTGTATTCATCTCTTGGTCTCCCTCTACGATTTTTAACCTCCACACTGTCCTCCAGTACTAAACTGGTGATCCCTTGATGCCTCAGAACATGTCCTACCAACCGATCCCTTCTTCTAGTCAAGTTGTGCCACAAATTTCTCTTCTTCCCAATTCCATTCAATACCTCATCATTAGTTATGTGATCCACCCATCTAATCCTCAGCATTCTTCTGTAGCACCACATTTCGAAAGCTTCTATTCTCTTCTTGTTCAAACTATTTACCGTCCATGTTTCACTTCCATACATGGCTACACTCCGTACAAATACTTTGAGGAAAGACTTCCTGACACTTAAATCTATACTCGATGTTAACAAATTTCTCTTCTTCAGAAACGCTTTCCTTGCCATTGCCAGTCTACATTTTATATCCTCTCTACTTCGACCATCATCAGTATTTTGGTCCCCAAATGGCAAAACTCATTTCCTACTTTAAGTGTCTCATTTTCTAATCTAATTCCCTCAGCATCACCTGATTTAATTCGACTACATTCCCTTATCCTCGTTCTCCTTTTATTGACGTTCATCTTATATCCTCCTTTCAAGACACTGTCCATTCCGTTCAACCGCTCTTCCAGGTCCTTTGCTGTCTCTGATAGAATTACAATGTCATCGGCGAACCTCAAAGTTTTTATTTCTTCTCCATGGATTTTAATTCCTACTCCGAATTTATCTTTTATTTCCTTTACTGCTTGCTCAATATACAGATTGAACAACATCAGGGATAGGCTATAACCCTGTCTCGCTCCCTTCCTAACCACTGCTTCCCTTTCATGCCCCTCGACTCTTATAACTGCCAGCTGGTTTCTGTACAAATTGTAAATAGCCTTTCGCTCCCTGTATATGACCCTTGCCACCTTCAGAATTTGAAAGAAAGCGAAACTAGAAAAGGATAAAATTGACTATAGTTATCGACGCTTACAGCTTACATGTTGCAGGCTACGCTTTTAACTATGAACGATGTGCATTTGCGAAAGTCAACGATCACTGCAGGTAACTATCCCCTGGTTCTCCGTGGAAGAGGGAGGTGTAACGACCCCGCAGAGTGGCAAATACATAGAGTGTTTGAACAGACAAACGTCAAATATTTCATAAATAAACATTCAAGATCAATTTGCACTGCGGTCGGTGCTCAGCAAACAGTGCGTTTGCTCCTGCAGCATCGCACTTGTAAAACAAATCAAGGGATGGATCGCTTTGGCGCACTGCAGGGCGGAATAAATAAAGGAACTCGTTGGAAACCGCCCAGACGTGAAAGCGAGGCGAATATTTGCGTTACCCTGCGGCGCGTGGCGAGAGAGAAATTTGATTAGTCTTACGCCCTACTTCATTTTGCATTCCACAGAGTGGTAAAATACACCGATATTAAATAAACGTGCATTTCAGAGCAGGATTTTCTCTGATGTCTGCACTTTGATTACGCTGAAAAACACATTTTAAGTAAATTATTGTAATAAAATCCAACCCACTGTAGACATCATGGTCGCCTCGTCGTACTGTTTTCGCCGAGTGTCAGGTTATTTATCCCAACTGAGCACATCCATCAAATTCTCGTTCAATGATTTCTATAGATCAAGGAATATTGACATAACGAAAGTAACTTACGAATGAGAACTATGCCATGCATGATGTGGAAATCACGCTTGAATACAAATTCCAGGTAAAGAAAGTTCGAATACGGAACTTGCTTGAAACAAACAAAATGACGACGTCAATTTCGTAAATAACTCTGGCCAGAAGTAATGTCAAATGGTTCAAATGGCTCTGAGCATTATGGGACTTAACTTCTGAGGTCACCAGTCCCCTAGAACGTAGAACTAATTAAAACTAACTAACCTAAGGACATCACACACATCCATACCCGAGGCAGGATTCGAACCTGCGACCGTAGCGGTCGCGCGGCTCCGGACTGTAGCGCCTAGAACCGCTCCGCCACCATGGCCGCGGCCGGCGAAGCAATGTCCTTACGTATTTTTCAATATTGATGTCTATGAGCTTCATACGAGAAGCAGGTTGGTTTTATTCAGGATTTCAAAACACCTTATTATTCCCCATTCTTTTGGCTATGAAATCCTATTTTTTAACGTAATCTTCGTTCAGTGTGACCGTCTTACGTCACCTCACTGGGAGGACCTGTATGCACGCAGGGTACCACTCTAATGATCGACTTCGGAGCCAACGTCTTGGTGAATCATTAACCTCCCCATTATCCACGTACTGCATCCTCCATTGAGCCAAACAAATAGAAGTCGAAAGGTGCGAGATTCGGGCTGTAAAGTGGATGGGGACGAACAGTCCAATGAAATTCTGAGTTCCTCTCGAGTGCGCAGACTTGTGTGAGGCCTTACGCCCATTTGAGCAGCGAGATTTTTGACTGTGATCTATCCATGACTTCGAGTGAGAGTGTCCACACGTTCCAACATTGCAGGAGTCACAGCTGATACGGCCGGCCGGCCGGCGGGTGGGCGGGAGATTGGACAGGCTCACGCAACATTGTTACGATGATGACAGGCGTCTGGCCCAAAAACTCACCGTGCTTTTGTTGGCTGCTAAGTCTTCGTAGACAGTTTGGAAACGTCTATGAGTATCTGTGATTCTCTGGTTTTCCGCCAAAAAAATTCAGTGACAGCTCTCTGCTAGTGATGCACCTCTGTTACAGACGCCATTTTGAGGCTATGTACAGCGCCACCACCTGTCGGAACTTCATGAAACTATAGTGGCTGAAGTAGGAATATTCCACAATTTCCTGCAACCAATGGAGGAAAGGTGGAAGGGTTACAGCTGGAGTTCAAAGAGAGGGGACCAGATGCAGATTGCGATCGTCATCCCTGATCTGAGCTGTCTTGTGTGAAATGGATTTCCGTGTTTGGAACAAGGAGACTAGTTTGTATGCTTAGGGGAGTTCCGAACGTGTGTAGCATAGCTGACAAGCTGTTATTGGCTCCTGATCCGCAATGAGGCGATCCCAGCATCCAAGAGTAAGTTGTTCACAGGGCTAGTTCGACATGCTCCTGTCTCAAGTTAAACCCTACAATGATGTGTCAGATCCAGTACCCGCAATGCTGAGGGCGATGACAAAGCCTATTCCAAACTCCGATAATCAAGATGGGACTGTATCTCGGATTTGTATAGCTGCAGGAAGGTAGTGCAATCTGCACCCCAACTGATGTTACTTGGGAAACCGAGTGTACCGAGGTGCACCCAGCACTTTCGCTTAAGCTGGCGAAGATGGGGAATCCATATTAACCAAGTATAGAAGACCAGTCGTAAAAAGCGTTCAGTATCCACCACAATGAGCAGCTGGTAGCCGAGGTGAAGTTGTGGTTGTGGATGAACATACAGAAGTGATGACGCGAGTCTGGTGACTGAAGCCCGAAAGCCATGGCTGGGGGCCCACGCCTACGCTATTTGTACGGCGTCCTGTAAGTCATACAAGGGGTGATACTGAAGACCCCACACCTACTTCTAGACCATTGATTGCTATTAGAAACAGAGGAGCACTAAGTACAGAACCCTGCAGGACACTATTCTCTTGGGTAGCACCAACTCGAATCCAGACAATACAGTGTGACAAGAAGTTCTGGATGAAGATTGGGAGCACACCCTGGATACCCCATTCATTTAACATAGCAAGGATGTGGTGATGCCATGTGGTATCGCAGGTCTTTTGCGTGTCGAAGGTTTTCACATCGGGCCCAGCTGTTTGACTAGCAGACTCCAGATAAACCAGATTATCAGTAGTTTACGAGTAGTTCGTAGGATGCAATTACTACTCTGCCTCTAACTTTCGACGATTTCCTCCATCGTTTTCGTAAGGAGCAACTGACTCTCAAAAGTGGTGCTGTGGTGGCCTTTCGTAGCCCAGAGACGGCCTCTAACTGGTCGGTAGTTACGTCATGCTGTCGCAGATGCTGTCAACGTCTGCGCTGGTGGCGCCACTGCTCCCGCCGTAGCGTAAACATTGCGATGAACATCTGTGGCTGTTCTGTGCATCAAGAGCTCACTCATTTACTGCTTAGATTATATCCGCCGTCATGGTTGACAGTTTTCCCACAAATTTCTGGAATCTCTTTCATTATGGACTCCCAGTACGTGGGATCCTGTGACAAAACTTTTGTTTCGTCGTATTTGATGTTTGTTTGTGAGGCTCTGCTCAGCAACTGCAGACTTATCCAGTTCTCGATTTTTAATATGCCGTTGACGTTCGGTACAGCATTCGCAAATGGTGAGGATGGTTTGACCCTTTGTAATTGCTTCCGCACGCAGCAGCTGCTCTTTCTTCTTAGGAGGTCGGAAAATAGATCTTAAACCTCGTCTTCCGAGGACTCTGCCTGTTTTGCTTTATTTAACGCCGCAGAATGGTAGGAATGCAATCTGTCGCTCGTCAAGTGAGTGTTCAACATGTTCACGTTTCCTTTCCTTGGATAACGCTGACCTGATATCACGTGACCTGTAGCCGTTCTTCCGGGGCACACACCGGTACTTCAGATGATTGATTTCGGAATCCAAGTAGTCTTCGTCAGCAACAGTTTTTGCTAAGTAGGCTACCAGCGCATTTAAAGCTGCTCTCTTCTGTACTGAATGGTGAAAACTCTGGGCGCTAAGACATAAATCTTATGCGTCGGCTTGCGATAGACTGAGTAATGTTTGCATAAGGTGAGGTTCAACTGCCGTAAAGTATTTAATGAAATGCATTTTAATTACGCCAAGTGTTCGTAAAATTTCACTGGCTAATTTAGATATTGTTCAGCTTCAAAGGAATGTGGGATGCTTTTAACTTATCTGTTGTATTCTTCGTCCTGGATGATGGGTAATAACGGAAACCAGAATGTGACCAATGGGACAAATTAACAACTGATGGTTAAAATGCATTTTATAATATGTAAGATGCACTGAGTGGCCGAGACGTGCATCCGACTTTCGTTGTACCAGAACATCTGAAAACGGCAGGCTTCCCTCTTTCTCTGTCTCGACGGTGAACCTGATGTTTGGATGAATGTTGTTCATATGTTCCTGGAAGTACTCAGCAGCTTCTACGCCGTGTGGCCAAACCATAAACGTGTCGTCAGAATAACGATAAAATGAAAATGGACCAAGAGGAGCCGAATTTAATGCAAGTTTCTCAAAATGTTCCACAAAAAATGTTGGTCATTTTTTAAGACAAAGGAGAACCCATAGTCATTCCATCTATTATTTCATAAAATTTACCGCCGTCAAGAAGTAGGTGGTCGTCATAACATATAGTTTCAGGAGGACAATACTCTGTTAACAGCTTCAGTGTGTGCTGCACAAGAATTGTAAGGGATGAGACCACATCCAGGCTGACTAAAATATCGTTTGGGCCAACTCTAATCTGTTTAATTTTCTCAATGGCCGTCTGAGAGTTTTCGATTCGGTGTTCACAGCGCCCAGCTATCGGCGTCATCAACTTAGTTAAATATTTGGCCACCCTATAGGTAGAAGAATCAATGGCGCTAACAACCGGCCTCAGTGGAATCCCTTCCTTGTGGACTTCAGGTAATCCGTAGGGCCTAGGAGGACTAGGAGATCTTGCTCTAAGACTTTTGATGTCAGCCTCTCGTAGACCAGAATTCTTCAGGAGTTGCCTCGTTTTCCCACTGTGTGACACAGTTGGGTCCCGTTTTAGGCGTCTGTGCGTGCTATCTTCTAACGACGATGCCACTTTGCTGTGACATTCAGCGGTATTAAGAACAATCGTGGCATTTTCCGTGTCAGCAGAAATTATCACAACATATGCGTTTTTTCGTAATGCACGGAGGCGGCTTGGCTGAGGCTAAGATGCGACGTGTTAAGTCATACGTAGTCGGCGTCGTCTTGTGAGAGATGCCGCACCGCCTGTTGCCACCCCAATAATGAACTCCACGATAGGAACAGTGCGTGGCGTAGCAGCGAATTTCAATCCTTCATTAAGGGCCGAGATGGCTCCTTCGTACAGATTCTTCTCCGACGGGTTGATGACAGTGTTTGCCATTCCATAAGATGAAACCGATCATTGCGTGATTTCTTTCTTTACAATGAAATGAACACCTTTAGCTGTTTACAGGCGTTGACATACGTCAACGGGGACAGATGAAAATACGTGCCCCGACCGGGACTCGAACCCGGGATCTCCTGCCTTACGCTCTATCCATCTGAACCATCGAGGACACAGGGGACAGCGTGACTGCAGGGTTTTATCTCTGGCACTCCTCCCACGAAACCCACATTCTCAACGTATTGTCCCGCACTACATTCGTAGTGCCCCCGACCATTATACTCATTACTCGCGGCCCGTTGCCGATTCCCGTAAGAGTTCGGGCAAAGTTTGTGCATTCGCACAGAAGAAGACGATGGTCAAGTGGCCGGTGAGCCTGAACTATATATATACTAAGATGGTATCTGTTCTTTCGGACATGTCCGAAAGAACAGATCTCATCTTAGTATATATTTCTTTCTTTGTTTCGCCGTTCTTTGGGACCACAGCAGCAATTTTGACAGTCAGTTGCCTCTGACGATGAGGATGGTGGAAATCGTCGAAAGCTCGAGGTTTTATTCTGAACTGACGCGGCAAGAGTCTGAGAATGTTTTATATATCAATCAAGGAGTCAGACAATACTGTCCACTTTCCCCACTCTGTTTAGTGTTTACATCGAATATATCATTCGTAAATGACTTATTTTATAAAATGGCTCATTAAGAAGTGATATTTTTAATTTTATGACTACACTGTATCCTTATCATCAAATGATAGTAGGAAGATCTGAAGAAGAGATTCAAATGTGAGTATACAAATTGAGTCAAATTGCCGCTAAATATGGGATGAGAATATCGCCAGATAAAACAAAAGTGATGGCATTTCAACGATTAGAACCCATAATGGCCAAATTGTTGTAGATGGACAAACAATTGGACAAAGAGTTTAAATATTTAGGGTGCAATTTTAAATTTACCAAGTCAGATGATGTAGAAATAAAATTCGGCAGATTCAGGCATTTCTGAAGAACTTGGCAACACACTCGTACATTAAAACATACCGTACGAAATGAAATTTTAATTAGACTGTACAAAAGAATAGCGTTACCTTTACTGTTGTATTGTAGCGAATGTTGGACCCCAGCGCCTGATCAATTGCGACGAATCGGGTCATCAGAGATGAAGTTTTTCCGCTTTGTAGCGGGATAATCATTGTTGGATCACAAAAGAAATACCGATATTAGACAAGAATTAAATGTTGAATCTATTACAAGTATGACTGAAAAATACTGACTGAACTGTGAAGACAATGGCCAACGTATGTCTAACGATCGAGTAACTAAAGCAGCTATACAAAATAACCCAACCGGCAAGAGGAACGTTGTATCCCCTTAAAGAGATGGAGTGAACAATTCTGAGGCTCAACAGGCCAAAGACAAAACCCTTGATGATAATGTAGGAAGGAACATGAAAATGTACAATCAGTCATTTACTGTGAGACTCTCTCCTACATTTGTGCTTTATTTTTCAATTGCAGTCCAACATCGAGTAACTGTCACATCAGAGTGCCCTAGAAATCTGGATATTGTTTGCTTCTACTAGCTAGCCAAACAGGCGCCCACAATGAGACCCGTTTCAGACTGTTAGGCGTGAATAACGCTAAAGTATGCGGCATATCTGTATCCATCACAGTGGTCAACTAACATGCGACATTTTTCACACCCCTTATAAACCAACCAGGTCTGGTAAGTAGAAAGTCTGAAGGCCGTGCTTTGTTTTATACGAAACCGCTACTCTCATTATTTACTTACCTGCCCATGATGTGTACGAAGTTACACTCACATCTGTCCGTATCTTCTGGGTGCTTCACCTATTTTTGTTCAGCAGTGTAGATGTAGGTGCAGAACAGAGTAAGGCAGTTGAGTGGAATATGGACTCAAAAATAAACGATGTGGGAGACAATCTGAGCAGCCGTCTTAGGTTGTTTGCAGACGGCGCTGTTGTTCATCGACAAGTAAAGTCATCAGAAGATCAAAACAAATTGCAAAACGATTTAGAAAAGATATCTGTATGGTGCGAAAATTGGCAATTGTCACTAAACAACGAAAAGAGTGAGGTCATCCACGTGAGTGCTAAAAGGAAACTTCGGTTGCACGATAAATGAGCCAAATCTAAGGCCGTAAATTCAACTAAGTACCTAGAAATTACAAATTACATACAACTTAAATTGGAAGGAACACATAGAAAATAATGTGGGGATGGTAAACCAAAGATTACGTTCTACTGGAAGAACACTTAGAGAATGTTACAGATCTACTGAAGAGACTTTCTATACGACGCTTGTCTTTCCTCTTTTGCAGTACTCTTGCGTGGTCCAGGATCCTTACCCGACGAGGTTAACGAAGTACAATGAGAAAGTTCAAAGAAGAACATCATGTTTTGTATTATCACGAAATAAGAGAGTGTGTCACTGACATGATACAGAATTTGGTGTGGACATCGTTGAAACAAAAGCATTTCTCGTTGCGGCGGAACCTTCTCACGGAATGTTACTCTAAAGCTTTCTCCTCTGAATGCAAAAATATTTTGTTGGCGGCGACCTACGTATGGAGGAACGATCATAATAATGAAATAAGGGAAATCAGATGTCGTACAGAAAGATATAGTTGTTCGTTCTTTCCGCGCGCAATATGAGATTGGAGTAATAGACAACTGTGAAGGTGGTTCGATGAACCCTCTGCCAGGCACTTAAATGTGATTTGCAGAGTATCCATGATGATGTAGATGTAGATATAAAACGTACCTCAGGGGACAGGCAGAAAGGGAAAAAATTTCGAAGCCATTTTGTCGTGGTGTTTGAATTTGAAGTCATTGTAGTGTGTAATCTAAATGAAGGCTGTTTTCACCGTTTATGTTTCAGAAACATACACCAATTTTTGCACGACTGTCTTAGACTAGAGCCTTGTCCGCTGTTTCTCTGAAAAATAAAAGTCTAAGCTTAGCGAGAACTTCGAAATCAGATGAAACGATACAAACAGTACGCCCTGCAGATGACAGAACGCCGATAATTCGCCTGAACAGAATACGACAGATTTCTTGTGGCTACTGCTTACGTAAGAATAGTTGGACCGAGATGTGTAGCGACAGGATTATCGAAACGCGGCACAGAAAAATGAAGAGCAGACTTACTGGTGAAGATCTTCGGTCACACAGTTTTCAAATGAATGTTTGTCAACGAAGGAATCGATAACAAGTGGAGTGTTCATTTTATGTTGCAAAAGTGAACAATGTTTAAAAATATATTTGAGTGATAAATTAACGTGCCGTGTTCGTCGATCGACAATCATTTGTGACATTGTCGTTGCAATATGACCGCAGCGGCTATGCCACGCGATGACTTACATCAACGGAGGAAAAAAATCGTTTTTTACAATATTGATGTAGACCATAAAGGCACAATTTACGACAAGCATCCGGCAACAATATTAAAAGGTAACTGATAAATGAAGTTTTCGCACATTTTTCAGGCTCCCCATTTGTAGCATACATCCGCATTTCATGATTTAACGTCCTTAATGAAGCAGGTTACACATAATAGAAATTGCAAGTGATCTTTAACATGTATCTTACTTCGCTGGGCCCTTCTGCGCTTAGCAGACAGAAAATTCATGTACTTTTTGTATATAACTTGCACTATGATGAAGAAAGTGAGCAGATGACAGTACAAAATCGATAATTCAGGTATCTTGTTTTATCTCTTACACCATATTTCATTAAACAAAACACTAATGCGTTTTGCCTCCCACTACGCAGCAATGAAGAAAAAATAGTTTTTTCAGTATACAGAACATATTTATGGTGTCGGATTACGACTGACGTCGGTACCGACCTTGAAATACTGAGTTCTTTTTTAGTGTGTTCCTCTGCTCTTAGGATTGGCGAAAGACACATTTTGATGATTTTTTCGAACATTGCCTATAAGAACGCGGAGGATCAGAGGTTTCCCGAAATTATTGAAATGCATCCAACAGCTACACACGCGATTATGCTCACCTTGTTAGCTACAGTGTAAATATAGATTAGTAAATCCCCATATATTACTTCTGAGGAACTGCGAAGTCTGCTCACTGAGAATGCAATCAAGAAAAATGTTTGTCTACCGTATGTTTTGGAGGTCATATTGCCGACAACAATCACTCAGAGAGATAAGAGAAAAAATTCTGAATTATTGTCCATATGCTAATGATGCAACTACTAACCGAACGAATTTTGCCTTTTAGAAAGGATCGTAACCTCCTAAGTGGGAAGCATCGCACGTGTGTAACAGCTTGCCATTTTCTCAACTGACACACTGCGAAATGTGTTCGGAGGGCAAGAGACAGACTTCATATTTCTAGACTTCCGAACAACATTTTACACGATCCGCCAACGTAGACTTTTAACGAAGATACGAACATAAAGAATAGTTTTCCAGGCTTCCGAAGTCTGTGTGGCCGAGCGGTTCTAGGCGCTTCAGTCTGGAACCGCGCGGGCGCTCCGGTCGCAGATTCGAATCCTGCCTCGGGCATGGATGTGTGTGATGTGCTTAGGTTAGTTAGGTTTAAGTAGTTCTACGTTCTAGGGGTCTGATGACCTCAGATGTTAAGTCCAATAGTGTTCAGAGCCATTTTAACCATTTTGAACTTCTTAAGTAATAGAACCCAGTTTGTTGTCCCCGACGGCGAGTGTTCATCAGAGACAGGGGTATCGTCAGGAGTGGCCCAGGGAACTGCTATTATTTTCTATATACATAAATGATCTGCCAGGCAGAGTTGGGAGCAATCTGTGATGATGCTGTGCTGTACGGAAAGATGTCGAAGATGAATGACTGTTGGATGATACACGACGACTTAGAAAACATTTCTAGTTGGTGTGATGAGTGGCAGACAGCTCTAAATAAAGGATAACGCAAGTTGATGTTTATAAGCACGAAAAACATACCCTAACGTTCGGATACAGCATTTGTAGTGTCCTACTTGACACAGTCACGTCGTTCAAATATGTGGGCGTGATGTTGAAAAGGAATATGAAATTAAACGAGCATCTGAGGACTGTGGTAAGGAAGGCGATTGGTCGACTTTGGTTTATTGGGAGAATTTTAGGTAAGTGTGGTTAATCTGTAAAGGAGACTGTGTACAGGAAGCTAGTAAGACTTATTTTGAGAACTGCTAGAGTGTTTAGGATCCACACCAGGTCGGATTAAAGGAAGACATCGAAGCAATTCAGAGGCGGTCTGCTAGATTTGTTACCGGCAGGTACAAACGGCACGCAAATACTACAGAGATGCATCGGAAACTCAAATGTGAATCTTTAGAGGGAAGAGGATGTTCTTTCCGAGGAACAACGTTGAGAAAATATAGAGAACTGGCATCCGAAGCTGACTGCACAACGATACTACTGCCACTAACGTACATTTCACGTAAGGACCACGAATGTAAGATACGAGAAATTAAGTTTCATACCGAGACATGTAAGAGAGTCGTTTTTCCCTTGCTCTGTCTGCGAATAGAACAGGAAAGGAAATAACTAGTAGAGACTTGCTGTGTATGTATGCAGATGTACGTGAAGATGCAGAGATCTAGAGCACAGTTAGTCATCGGTGAGAAGATTTTCCAAGCCGTCAACCAGAGCCCGCGCAAAACCAGGCAGAGATAGTGTCGCTCTATCCCCTTTCTTAAAGAGGCAACTACAACATTTTTACAATGACTTCCACGTGTGACACGTAAAGTTGCCTGTAGTAAACAAGCCATGACAGGCGACTGCCCCATAAGACCAGGTCTTCCACTGACCAGTCTAGATTCCCTGGGCCAAAAATCACCTTCCAAGCCCATAATGATAGCAGAGTTACGCACATTATCAGTTTATTATGAGTCATTCCCAAAAGCACAGGGCCCATAGAAGAGGTAGTTCCTCCTGTCGGTTCATAATGGACCAACAATGGCTAGAGCTGGCAGGGGGAAATTATCTGCTCCACATCTCTCAAACGTGATGTCATTTGCTCTGGAGGAAGAAACAGTTCAAAGCAGTTGAGTGCTATCTCTACCAACTTCGTGTCGTGGGATTATATGGACACCCTTATGTATGGCTATCCTTCAATATGTAAGCACACTCTGCCTTTGTGCAGAATATCCACATGAAACGTCCCTGCATTCCAAATGTAATTTAAAAAAATGAGACGCAGATACTAGCATCTTGCGGCATCATGTAAAGCAACTCAAGGTTTGCGTAGATTTTTTTGGTTCATTTTAAGTGCTAAATAACTACCAGAAATGAGAATACTTCAAGCAAGAGCCCAGCGCGTGATGTGGTATGCAGAAGCGAAACCACTCACTGCTGTCCAAAGAAATTTCCGACGTGAATTTCAAATCAGCCCCTAGACGTAAAGTCGAATAAGGTTTCGTACGACGCAGCTAGACCCTGGAGTGTAAACAGGCAGTAAGCTTCTGGCAGAGAACGCACATGTGATGCCGTGGAAGAGGAGATCACAGTGATCTTTCAAGGAAGCCCACCAATGCCACTTTGCGGACCATCACGAGAGCTAAACATACCTCAATACTCCGCAAGGTGCTGCATAAACGAATTGCCTTGCACGCTTATAAAGTTCAAATTGTGCGAACACTGAAGCGAAAAGACTTGCAGCTTCTCCACAAATTCGCAATCTGGATGTTGGACCTGATCAGCCAAAACCCCAGCTGACTACGAAATGTCAATTTCTCTAACAAAGCAACCTTCGCACGTGTGGGAAGGTGAATCGGCACAACATTCGCATCTGAGCTTCAAGAACATGTCACAGGCAGCGATAAGTGAGTGTGTGGTGTGCGTTAATGAAAGCTATCATAGTTGGATCATGTTATTTTCATCCAGCGAACACTAACAGAAACCATTTATCTAGTTATGCATGAGCGATTTTCTGTCCCTCTGTTTCTTCCCTTCCAGTCAAATGTGATCTATCAAAAGGATATTGCATCACTGCTCTGGAGTTAACGTGTTGTTGACTTCCTAGACCGAACATTTAAACAACCATGGGCAGGACGTGATAGACGAACCAAGTGGCCACCTAACATACTCCTCTGGTTTTCTCGCGTAATATTATGTGAAAGACATTATGTAAGACCTGCATGTACGTGACCTTAGCGATCTCGTTTTACGAGTAACGATATAAGCCAAGTAAAAAACTGAGTTATTTTAGGTGTTGTCCAAAAGACCAGTATCTTTGTCTCGTAGATTTTCTTCTGAGAAGGAACTGCATTTGGAAATCATGAAGGCTTCGTGCGGGCACCCTGTATGACTCGCCTAATGGAGCATGATAACATACGCAATCGGGTCCTACGATGCCAAACCTGAAGGTATTCCCTACGGCCTACCACCGTAGTTTCTACTTTTCCAAGTGTATCTAGAGTCAGCTGTAGCTCTGCCCGAGAACCAGGACCAGATAGGACACCGCATACCAAGATTATGAGATCAAAAGAAATTGCAAAACGATTTAGAAAAGATACCTGCATGGTGTGAAAATTGCCAGTTGACTCTAAATAATGAAAAGTGTGAGGTCATCCACATGAGTGCTGAATGGAATACATTAAATTTCGGTTACGCGACAAATCAGTCAAATCTAATGGCTGCAAATTCAACTAAATACCCAGGTATTACAATTACGAACAACTTAAATAAGAAAGAACAAACAGAAAACAATGTGGGGAAGGCAAACTAAAGACTGCGTCTTACTGGAAGAGCACATAGAGAATGTAACATACTAAAGAGACTGCCTACACCACGCTTGTCTGTTCTCTTTTGGAGTACTGCTGCGGGCTCTGGGATCCTTAACAGACAGTAAATCGAGAAATTTCAAAGAAGAACAGCCCGTTTTGTATTACCGCGAAATAAGAAAGAGAGAGAGAGAGAGAGACAGAGAGTGTGTGTGTGCGTGTGTGTCACTGACATGATACAGAATTTGGGGTAGGCATAATTGAAACAAAGGCGTTTCTCGTTGCGGCGGAATCTTCTCACGAAATTTCACTCTCCATCTTTCTCCTCTGAATGCGAAAATATTTTGTTGGCGCCAACCTGACTATGGACAAACGATAATAATAATGAAATAAGGGGAATCATATCTCGCACGAAAAGATCAAGGTTTTCGTTGTTTTTTTTTTTTTTCGCTCTCCGTTCGAGACTGGAATAACACTTAAGTGTGATTTACAGAGTATCCATGTACATGTAGGCTAAAGATAACGAGCAAAGAGACATTTAAGCAGTGAGTCTCCCCAGCATCTATATGTGAATGGAATGAGAGTGGAATGGGAATTACTCTCTGCCATGCATATTATATTAGTTCGTAGAGAACGGCTGTAGACATAGATTCCGATTGCTGCATCTACATCTACATCTGCATCCATACTCCGCAAGCCACCTGACGGTGGCGGAGGGTACCTTGAGTACCTCTATCGGTTCTCCCTTCTATTCCAGTCTCGTACTGTTCGTGGAAAGAAGGATTGTCGGTATGCTTCTACGTGGGCTCTAATCTCTCTGATTTTATCCTCATGGTCTCTTCGCGAGATATACGTCGGATGGAGCAATATACTGCTTGACTCTTCGGTGAAGGTATGTTCTCGAAACTTTGACAAAAGCCCGTACCGAGCTACTGAGCGTCTCTCCTGCAGAGTCTTCCACTGGAGTTTATCTATAATCTCCGTAACGCTTTCGCGATTACTAAATGATCCTGTAACGAAGCGCGCTGCTCTCCGTTGGATCTTCTCTATCTCTTCTATCAATCCTATCTGGTACGGATCCCACACTGCTGAGCAGTATTCAAGCAGTGGGCGAACAAGCGTACTGTAACCTATTTCCTATGTTTTCGGATTGCATTTCGTTAGGATTCTTCCAATGAATCTAAGTCTGGCATCTGCTTTACCAACGATCAACTTTATATGATCACTCCATTTTAAATCACTCCTAATGCGTACTCCCAGATAATTTATGGGATTAACTGCTTCCAGTTGCTGACCTGCTATTTTGTAGCTAAATAATAAGGGATCTGTCTTTCTATGTATTCGCAGGACATTACACTTGTCTACATTGAGATTCAATTGGCATTCCCTGCACCATGCGTCAATTCGCTGCAGATCCTCCTGCATTTCAGTACAATTTTCCATTGTTACAACCTCTCGATACACCACAGCATCATCTGCAAAAAAGCCTCAGTGAACTTCTGATGTCATCCACAAGGTCGTTTCTGTATGTTGTGAATAGCAACGGTCCTATGACACTCCCCTGCGGCACACGTGAAATCACTCTTAATTCGGAAGACTTCTCTCCATTGAGAATGACATGCTGCGTTCTGTTATCTAGGAACTCTTCAATCCAATCACACAATTGGTCTGATAGTCCATATGCTCTTACTTTGTTCATTAAACATCTGTGGGGAACTGTATCGAACGCCTTGCGGAAGTCAAGAAACACGGCTTCTACCTGTGAACCCGTGTCTATGGCCCTCTGAGTCTCGTGGACGAATAGTGCGAGCTGGGTTTCACACGATCGTCTTTTTCGAAACCCATGCTGATTCCTACAGAGTAGATTTCTAGTCTCCAGAAAAGTCATTATACTCGAACATAATACGTGTTTCAAAATTCTACAACTGATAGACGTTAGAGATATAGGTCTATAGTTCTGCACATCTGTTCGACGTCCCTTCTTGATAACGGGGATGACCCGTGGCCTTTTCCAATCCTCTGGAACGCTACGCTCTTCTAGAGACCTACGGTACACCGCTGCAAGAAGGGGGGCAAGTTCCTTCGCATACTCTGTGTAAAATCTAACTGGTATCCCATCAGGTCCAGCGGCCTTTCCTCTTTTGAACGATTTTAATTGTTTCTCTATCCCTCTGTCGTCTATTTCGATATCTACCATTTTGTCATCTGTGCGACAATCTAGAGAAGGATCTACAGTGCAGTCTTCCTCTGTGAAACAGCTTTGGAAAAAGACATTTAGTATTTCGGCCTTTAGTCTGTCATCCTCTGTTTCAGTACCATTTTGGTCACAGAGTGTCTGGACATTTTGTTTTGATCCACCTACCGCTTTGACATAAGACCAAAATTTCTTAGGATTTTCTGCCAAGTCAGTACATATAACTTTACTTTCGAATTCATTGAACGCCTCTCGCATAGCCCTCCTCATACTACATTTCGCTTCGCGTAATTTTTGTTTGTCTGCAAGGCTTTAGTTATGTTTATGTTTGCTGTGAAGTTCCCTTTGCTTCCGCAGCAGTTTTCCAACTCGGTTGTTGTACCACGGTGGCTCTTTTCCATCTCTTACAATCTTGCTTGGCACATACTCATCTATCGCATATTGTACGATGGTTTTGAACTTTGTCCACTGATCCTCGACACTATCTGTACTTGTGACAAAACTTTTGTGTTGAGCCGTCAGGTACTCTGTAATCTGCTTTTTATCACTTTTGCTATACAGAAAAATCTTCCTACCTTTTTTAATATTTCTATTTACGGCTGAAATCATCGATGCAGTAACCGCTTTATGATCGCTGATTCCCTGTTCTGCGTTAACTGTTTCAAATAGTTCGGGTCTGTTTGTCACCAGAAGGTCTAATATGTTATCGCCACGAGTCGGTTCTCTGTTTAACTGCTCAAGGTAGTTTTCAGATAAAGCACTTTAAAAAATTTCACTGGATTCTTTGTCCCTGCCACCCGTTATGGACGTTTGAGTCTCGCAGTCTATATCCGGCAAATTAAAATCTCCACCCAAAACTGTAACATGGTGGGGAAATCTACTCGAAATATTTTCCAAATTATCCTTCAGGTGCTCAGCCACAACAGCTGCTGAGCCAGGAGGCCTATAGAGACATCCAATTACCATGTCTGAGCCTGCTTTAACCGTGACCTTCACCCAAATTATTTCTCATTTCGGATCTCCGTCAATTTCCTTCGATAATATTGCACTTCTTATCGCTATAAACATGCCTACCCCTTCACTGTCCAGCCTGTCTCTGTGGTATACATTCCAATCTGAGTTTCGGATTTCATTACTGTTTACGTCTGGTTTCAGCCAACTTTCTGTCCCTAGTACTACATGGGCGTTGTGACCGTTTATTAATGAGAGCAGTTCTGGGACCTTTCTATAGACGTTCCTGCAGTTTACTATTAGCACATTAATATTGTTATTCCCTGTTGCATTTTGCCAACTCCTACCTTGCCGCGTCTCAGGAGGCATCTTGTCGGGCCTAGGGAGGGAATTCTCTAACCTAAAAAACCTCCATGTGCACTCCACACGTACTCCGCTACCCTTGTAGCCGCTTCCGGCGTGTAGTGCACGCCTGACCTATTCAGGGGAACCCTACATTTCTCCACCCGATAGCGGAGGTCGAGAAATTTGCACCCCAGATCTCCGCAGAATCGTCTGAGCCTCTGGTTTAAGCCTTCCACACGGCTCCAAACCAGAGGACCGCGATCGTTTCTGGGAACGATACTACAAATAGTTAGCTCTGATTCTGCCCCGCGAACGAGGCTTTCCGCCTTCACCAATTCCGCCAACCGCCTGTACGAACTGAGGATGACCTCTGAACCCAGACGGCAGGAGTCATAGGTGCCGACATGAGCAACAATTTGCAGTCGGGTGCACCCAGTGCTCTCTATCGCCGCCGGCAGGGCCTCCACATCTCGGATGAGACCCCCCGGCAAGCAGACAGAGTGAACACTGGCCTTCTTCCCCGACCATTCCGCTATTTCCCTAAGGGGCTCCATCACCCGCCTAACGTTGGAGCTCCCAATAACTAATAAACCCCTCCCCATGTGTGTCTGCTCAGACCTTGCTGAAGGAGCGGCCACTTGTCCACTCACAGGCAGAGCGGGCGATGCCACACGGCCAGCCTCCACATTTACCCTCCGCCTCGTGCGCCGCAAACGCCGCTGAACTCGCCACTCCCCTTGGGGAGAGGGTGGCCCAACCGCGCCCGGTACCCGCGAAGATGTCTCGACAGCAGGGACAGTGGGTGAAGCATGTAACACCTGGGGTGTACCATGCGACGCACCAGACTCCCCACTGCCGCTACACTCCGAGGCAGCAGCCTGAAGACGGCTGACCGCGGCAATCAACACGTTCAGCTGTTCGCGAACAGTGGCTGGCTCCTCCTGCGTCCGTACACAGCAGTCACACATCCTATCCATCCTAAGAAGTCAATTTACTGTAGAGAGTTAATCAACTTTTAACTAGACTGCTAATTCACTGAAGGCGGCTGATAGTTGACTAAACTGTGGTTGCTAGACACTTCTTGTAGAAAACAATGAAAATAGCACTACCTGTCTCTGGACTGTATTGAAAACAAACACTAGCACTACTGGCACTATGGCTGACTAAAGGGACTCTCTCTGACTGTATTCAAAACAAACACGAAATCTATGGAACACTATTACTAGCACTCGACAATTAAAGCTTCCTAAAAGCAAAAACATACGGAAGAAGAAGTGACAAGTAAGAAAAATACAGTTAATACTTAAATTAAGGTAGCTCGCTGAACAGCAGACGTGAAGCAGACGGCAGTTACGACGACACTGATGCTAGATATGAGCAAGGATTCTCACTCCACATGAGTGATGATTGGTTTAGAGCGATTCATCAACCAAGAGAGTGATAACTACCACTTTCTACGAGACACAGAGACAGACGTCTGGCTCCAAGCATAATCTCTAGCATACGTAGTAGTTGTTGAGGGTACATCTAACAGTGCGGTACACTTCGAATAGTGCATTACAGACTGGTAACGTCTTTCTACTTGTTCTTCCTACATAGTGTAATGTGTCCATCCAAAACGAGTCCCGAAGAAAGCTAAAAGAAACCTTTCACCAGTCAGCGACGCCTCAGATGAGACTCCCAGCATGCCATTGTAACTGCGAAAGGAGACCCACACTACAACGCCCTTCTTTCGCTCTACCAGTTGCACATAACGTGACGATTCCACAAGGCGTTTGATACAGTTCCCCACAGTCGTTTAATGAACAAAGTAAGAGCATATGGACTATCAGACCAATTGTGTGATTAGATTGAAGAGTTTTTAGATAACAGAACGAAGCATGTCTTTCTCAATGGAGAGAAGTCTTCCGAAGCAAGAGTGATTTCACGTGTGCCGCAGTGGAGTATCGGAGGACCGTTGGTATTTACAATGTATATAAATGACCTTGTGGAGAACATCGGAAGTTCACTAGTTTTTTTTTTGCGGATGATGCTGTAGTGTATCGAGAGGTTGTAACAATGGAAAATTGTACTGAAATGCAGGAGGATCTGTAGCGAATTGACGCATGGTGCAGGGAATGGCAATTGAATCTCAATGTAGACAAGTGTAATGTGCTGCGAATACATAGAAAGAAAGATCCTTTACCATTTAGCTACAAAATAGCAGGTCAGCAACTGAAAGCAGTTAATTCCACAAATTATCAGTGAGTAGGCATTAAGAGTGATTTAAAATGGAATGACCATATAAAATTAATCGTCGGTAAAGCAGACGTCAGACTGAGATTCATTGGAAGAATCCTAAGGAAATTCAGTTCGAAAACAAAGGAAGTAGGTTACAGTACACTTGTTCGGCCACTGCTTCAATATTGCTCACTGGTGTGGAATCCGTACCAGATAGGGTTGATAGAAGAGATAGAGAAAATCCAACGGAGAGCAGCGCGCTTCGTTACAGGATCATTTAGTAATCGCCAAAGCATTACGGAGATGATAGGTAAACTCCAGTGGAAGACTCTGCAAGAGAGGCGCTCGGTATCTCGGTACGGGCATTTGTTGAAGTTTCGAGAACATACCTTCACCGAGGAGTCAAGCAGTATATTGCTCCCTCCTACGTATATCTCGCGAAGAGACCATGAGGATGAAATCAGAGAGATTAGAGCCCACATAGAAGCATACCGACAATCTTTCTTTCCACGGACAATACGATACTGGAATAGAAGGGAGAACCGATAGAGGTACTCAGGGTACCCTGCGCCACACACCGTCAGGTGGCTTGCGGAGTATGGATGCAGATGTAGATATATCCTCACATATTCCACCGCATAGGAAGAACTTCAGTAACATAATATTTCTCTGTTTCACTGTGAAACTGTTAGTACTGCATCCACAGAAAGAATACTGTATTGAACTACAGTAACGTTCCGTGATCGGTGCAGAATTTCCAAAACAGAAAGAAACTCCCCGGCACTACAGGCCTATCCACGGTTCGACTGATGTAAAGCGACTGATCACAAGGGCTGTTCGCCAAAGCGTGACTTTTCCGAAACACGAGTTAAACTTTGCGCGACTAACTAAAAGCATCAAGCTGATAATCAATTTAGTCCACTAAGCTTGTTTACAAAGGCGAACGCACGAGGGATTTAAACTTCGCCACTGGCCTCTTACTTGTTACTGGCCCCGTACAGCACTAACCATTTCAGCGGACGTTGCCGGTTTCCGATCGTACACCGCACTAATGGTAAAGTTATCATCCACTTAGAGACTAGACTTTGTGACAATACACCTGTCAACGCATCTAAGGCGAATGCACTGGTTATTAACAGCAGCAATCTCTCCACTGCTGCTTTAGGATCAATAAGCATGTCGCACAGTTTTATCGCACTGTCTGGTACTAGGTTGCTGTCCGTAAAAAAACATTTTACTCAATACGTTTCTGGTTGTCAGCACTGCCGGAGCTTTACGTGACTACTACCCCATCAGAACGAAACGTGTTGCGTGTTGAGCAACAGCAGTTTCAGTTCCTTACTTCGTAAGAAAGACGTAGTACCAAGGATAGCACGAGGCAACCAGCTCTTTCAATAAAGTGAAACATGCGTTAATATCAAAAAAATGTGCACCATGAGACCAAAAACGTTTTCTGAAAAGCTATTTTTGGCGCAAATCTCTGTGAGGATGCGATTTGAGGATACTGGGAATGACAGGAAATGATTACACGACGCTAATATTGCTGCATAGGAGAGTGACTGAGTAAGGAGTAAAGATATCGTGTAAGCTCCACACTATCCATCAGCACTTCTTTCTTTTCTATCGTCGTCGTCGTCGTCGTCGTCATTATCGTCAAGACAACACAAATAGAGCACCGCACAATGCAGCACTCGTTACAATCATCTACATGAAATATACGCACCAAAGACACGCAGGTGGCGTCAATTAGCAACTGCTTACTACTGGCCATGAACTATAATGATTTGGGGACACAAGGGTACGAATACACTCTTGAGAGTAGTCACCCCTGACAGCGCTGGTAGTACAATGGCTCTAATACCCGGACCGTCATCGAATCTAGCTGAGCTGAGGTAAAAGAAACAGATACGGTCATTCCCTGCTGTTTCAGTTGTGTGCCAGAGAATATCAAGCGTAGAGTCAGGCTTTCGGCAAACTACGACCACATGTTTTGATTGTGTGACAGATCTGAAAAAGGTGCTGCCCATGGCAACAGTCAAACACACTCTGGAGGTACCACGCGAGGTGGCGCAGTGGTGCACTGGACTCGCATTCGGGAGGACGACGGTTCAGTCCTGCGTCCGGCTTTTGCTGATTTAGGTCTTCCGTGATTTTCCTAAATCGCTCCAGACAAATGTCGGGATGGTTCCTTTTGAAGGGCACGGTCTTCCTTCCCCATCCTTCCGTAACCCGAGGAGACCGATGACCTCGCTGTCTGCTCTCCTCCCCCAAAACAACCAACATCTTTATGGAGACAGGTCAGGGGAGGAGGTGCAAGATGCTGCCTTTTCTTATCTTTAAAAGATAACGTCACGGAGACCTCGAAGTTAGTGCATAACCACTATCCTTAGCACGTCAGAATTGTAACGTATGCTAGTCAAACTATCGGCCATGAGAACCAGTGGCCATAGTGTGGTGTATGCTTTCACGCTTATTACAATTGCTGTACAGGAGAACTTCACAAAAGCTATCGGCAACTCTTCAAGCAACTCGGGCATGAGTGCAGCCTAAACTGCCCCTGCACGCCTCAGCGGCACCTACTCGCCCTGTAGCAGTAACGGACGGTCACCAGGCGGCAATACCAACGCTACCAGAGACCGTCACTTCCAAGGGATCTATTCGCGTCCGCTAGGCACGTGACCAGAAAGTAGTGCCGCGTGTATTCCACCGTCAGCCGCTATTGGGGTCGGTGCCAAAGCTGCACAGGTCAGTTCTTCCGGCTTCGAGAGCTGCTTCTAGCTTCCAGGCGGGTGCTTCTCACCCCATCGTCTTGGGTCGCTCTCGAAATCCATCGTAGGGGCCGATGCCGCTGTATTCAACATTATTCGTTGTTCCCTTTTGTGCAGTCACACTGTATCCAGGATAGACTTTTCTTTTCCTGTGCTGGTGTTACCCAAGACAGCTTTATCGTACTTAGAATATATTCTATACAGGTGTATTAATCAATGTAGATCCTGTCAGACTCTGGAATCAACATACTGTCAAGTCTTCATACTTGTGAGACACTGTATTTGTGATTTTGTTATTGTCGTCGAAGCAGACGTTTATTTGCTTGGTCAATAAATTTTTGTAAACTTAGATCACTGTGTTCCCTGTGTCGGTTAGACAGACATCACAATACTCGCTGAGTACCTGGCACTGGCCGAGTACCTGTATATTCCAGTCTTCTATTACTCCATCTCCTCCTCCCCCCTCCCCGTAGGTGCATCCCTTCCTCCCCCATCTCTCTGTCCACCTGTTCCTGCCACTTCCATCTTCTAATCCCAACTCACTACATACATCTTCCACCCGCCCTCTCTCTGTCTACATCCTCCCTCCCCCTTTTCTCTCTTTCAACTCTTCCTCCTGGCCCTCTCTTCTTTCTAGATACAAAGCAAAATGTTTACAAAATTTCGCTGTAATCGATCCAGGAGATTAGCAGGAGCTTTTTACCCGTGGCTTTGCCCGTGTACACATGTGTCATACACAGGGTGGAGAAAAATTGTGTCACGAAGTTTTAACCCTGGATAACTGATGCCAGTAGGAACTAATGTTGTGTCGGTCGACAACACATGATTTTTGAACTACCTAAACCTGGCGCTTTGCGTTCCGATTGGCCGCGGGATTGCCCTGTTGCCGGATGCTCTGAGCAACCCATGACCGCGAATGCTTTGCCTGCCGGAGATCGCGATGTACCCAAGGCGGCCCGCACGCTCGATGGCAGCGCGCCAACCTTCCACTCTGGGGTGGGGGGGGGGGGAGGGGGGGGGAGGCGAATACGCCGGGGTTCCGACATCTCCGTTGTAGTTTCATGGTAAGACGTACCGGGAACAAACCTGTCAATAGCTGTTAGTTCGCTTATGTGTGAACCGACAACCATAGCGCTGCCCGTCAACCGGTGCGTCGTCGGCCTACACAACATTTGTAAGTTGGTCCCTACTGGCATTAGCTATCCAGGGTTAAAATTTCGTGAAAAAATTTTTCTCCACCGTGTATATTTATCATAGTTCACTGATATTTGCACAGATATCACTTGTACCTCTAGCGAATTTCTCCCTGCAGTTTCACTTCCACGCAGCTCAATGTTTGTGACATATCTCTCGTACTGAGCCCCACGAGGAAGACAGGCAACGACGCATGTGTCACAGCACGTGACACGGCATGCCTTACGAGTGCCAGTAGCCGTCTCCGGCAGGGAGTGAGTATATATTTGAGACGAGTTTAGTAACTCTCGACTGCGCGTTGAAATACATGCAAGCTCTCGATAGCACACTACAAAGTTAAGTGGGTACCTTTGCAGCTACATACTGATTTCCCGTGGGTCATTACACGGAGCCGAGCGTTGGCGAAGTGTGGTGGACAATGCGACTAGTGTGACGCCACAAGGTCGTTTCTCGTAGGCTCTGTCCTGAATTAAGTGTTGCGCAATGAAGAATTTTGCAGGTTATACAATGGTATATGTAGATAATGTCTGTGAAATGTGTTGTGGGCAGAGTTAGTTGTAAACAAGTAATAAATTAAAACGTCATGCATGATGCTGCAGTGTTTCACGCATCTCGGTGTTTAAGACGTCACATCTCCTGAACGATGTGTCGTACAGTGATATTTTTGGCAGATTTATTCATGATAAGTGGTGTTACAGAGTTGGTCTGAAAGAACTAATAAAGTAAAACGTCTTGCCTGATGCGACATTTCTATTGCATGAGCAAAGGAAATACGGTAAGCGATAATTTTTTCTCCTTTAGCCATTGTGTTAACGAGAAAACTCACCTATGTATTTCTTAGCCCCTTAGTGGCTTTTTCCAGACAGTAAGCGATACGTGTATCAAGTTTGGTTGAAATCTGTCATCGAAGCTTTAGGGCACTACACACGCACTTACCGACTGACAGAGTGACTGACAAATTGGACGTGTGTAGGGGCTCTGGACAACCGGACCGACCAACTTTTCTTGTCGGGAAGTCGGTTCGGTATGACCACTAGAAAGCCGAACCACTCCCCCCACATCAATTTACGCAAAAAATTGTGCCTGTGTAGCTCTGTCGTGCCAACCGTCCGACTAAAGTTCGTCTTTTGAGACTGCAAGCGGGATATAAACGGTGTTCAAACAAGGCTAATACGGCAGAGTGCAAAGTGGACGAAACTTTTATGGCAGAGTTCCTGGACAAAATTTAAAAACTGCAAAAATTAATGGGACACGTCGTAAGAGGAGTACAGAAATAGACAGGCAACAAACGAAGCATTTGTTCCACTTTTCAACGACTTCAAAAAGATTTCATGTGGCACGCACGTACAGTCATACACAATTCATAAAAAAAGTGCGTGGCGTTCTGTATTTCATTTTTCAGGTTGTATTCCACTTTTATTCATGAAATATGTGTCACTGTATCTGCGTGACACATGAAACCCTTATGGAGTAATTGAAGAAGTGCTTCGTTTCTTGACCCTCTATTGCTACATTCTTCACACTACGTGCCCATAAACGTCTACAGCCTTCACATTTTGTCCGGAAACTCTGCGATCATCCACTTGGAACACTGTCGTGTTATCTGTGTAAAAACCAACGGCGTACAATGAAGAGCCAAATAAACTGGTACACGCACCTAATATCGTGTAGGGCTCCCGCGAGCACGCAGAAGTGCCGCAACACGACGTGGGGTGCACTCGACTAATGTCTGAAGTAGTGGCAGAGGCAACAGACACCGTGAATCCTGCAGGGCTGTCCATAGATCCGTAAGAGTGCGAGGGGGTGGCGACCTTTTCTGAACAGCACGTTGCACGCATCCCAGGTATGCTCAACAATGTTCATGTCTGGGGAGTTCGTGGCCAACGGAAGTGTTTAAACTCAGAAGAGTGTTCCTGGAGCCACTCTGTAGCAATTCTGAACGTGTGGGTTGTAGCATTGTCCTTCTGGAATTGCCCAAGTCCGTCGAAATGCACAATGGACATGAATGGATGCAGGTGATAAGACACGTTGCTTACATACGTTTAACCTGTCGTATCTAGACATATCAAAGGTCCCATATCACCCCAACTGCACACATCCCACACCATTACAAAGATTCCACCAGGTTGAACAGTCACCTGTAGGATCCATGGATTCGTGAGGTTGTCTCCATACCCGTACACGTCCACCTGCTCCATACAATTTGAAACAAGACTCGTCCGACCAGGCAACCTGTTTCCAGTCATCAACAGTCCAATGTCGGTATTGAATAGTTCGCTCGCCGACACTTGTTGATGGCCCAGCATTGAAATCTGCAGCAGTTTGTGGAAGGGTTGCACTTCTCTCACTTGAACAATTCTCTTCAGTCGTCATTGGTCCCGTTCTTGCAGAATCTTTTTCCAGCTGCAGCGATGTCGAAGATTTGATGTTTTACGGGATTCCTGATGTTCACTGTACACTTGTGAAATGGTCGTAAGGTAAAACCCCACTTCATCGCTACCTCGGAGGTGCTGTGTCCCATCGCTCGTGAGCCGACTATAACACCAAGTTCAAACTCATTTAAATCTTGTTAACTTGCTATTGTAGCCGCCGTAAGCGATCTAACAACTGCGACGGATAATTTTTGTCTTATATAGGCGCCGCCGACAACAGAGCCGTATTTTGCCTATTTACATATCTCTGTATTTGAATACACATGCCTATACCAGTTTCTGTGGCGCCCCAATGTATTTAAACAGCGTTTAATCCCGCTAGAAGTGCCAAAAGACGAACTTCGGCCATCTAGTTATACACAACGTTTTTATTACATTTCTAATAGTTGCTAAATGCTTCAAATCATATGTATATGTTGCTCTAGTTTATTAGATGATGTACGCCAGCACCAACTGTATTCTTTCTTCTTCTAAATTGAAATTACTAAACTTATAGGGTACATCTTTTATGCCACATGCATAAATAAATTAATAAAGCACAGGAACATCATTTGTTTTATTTTGCCTTACCATGCCGTATTTTCTCGGGGAACTATAAATCATATTGCACGTTAGGAATCATTTCAGATCATGATAGTGAGAAGTCAACTGCAATGAACTGAAGGTCATCGTAATTTCTGCCAGTGGCAAGATATTGCAGTTAATAGTCTCTCCCCTCAGTAACAGCTTCTCACTTGAGTTTATTGTTTCTCGTCACAAATGCTTTGTCGATTTTCAGGCTCTTCCAGAACCTTGTTTGTCGTTCATTCTTAAATAATTCCGAAGATCATCATCGTCCAGCTCATGAACAACAGTGTGTGGTTGAGTTTCTTCCTTTGCGTTAGCCGATTCTCAATCCACAGCTTTCTCTCGCCCTATAACCTCTAATGCGTCCGCAGCTCGTGGTCTTGCGGTAGCGTTCTCGCTTCCCGCACACGGGGTCCCGGGTTCGATTCTCGGCGGGGTTAGGGATTTTCTCTGCCTCGTGATGACTGGGTGTTGTGTATCTTTCATCGTCATTGACTCGCAAGTCACCAAAGTGAAGTCTGCTTTCCGCAGTGCTGCGGCGAGGACGTCTTGTTTACGTCCCGTCCGTGCGGTCGCGAGTGCCCGTAGTTGTTTACTACTGCGTTGTCGCTAGTTTAGAGTCCATCGCTACCGACGCAACATGGCACATTCATACAGACAAACCACCATCAAGATCAGTTTTCAACCCGATCATGCACGACCGCGAGCTTTTGAACTGGAACGTTTTCTCCGTGACGACGTTAAAATTGAACCGCGAGACATAATTGGTATCCATCTCTCTATCACGAGCAGTGTTGTCTACGTCAAGTTAGTAAGTGACGAGGTGTGCAACAGAATCGTGCGCGCACATGCGAACGATCTTAAATTCAAACATTCTGATGCCCATATTGGGGCGGTCTCTATCGATCACGCGGGGCTTGGCCTCCGTACGATACGCGTCTTCGAACTCCCTTTCGAAGTTCCACCGGACGTAGTCACCGCGGCTTTCCAGCCCTACGACAGAGTGATCAGCAATATGGCCGAAAAATCGACCACCTTTACAACGTACCCCGTTCTTAATGGGGTACGACAGATCAAAATTGAACTGACCAAACATGTACCTTCATATCTTGTCATTGGCTGATGTAGGGCGATCATTATGTATGACGGCCAGCCACGCACTTGCTCTGGTTGTGGCCAAGAAGGGCATGTCCGATCGGATTGTCTCCGATGACGGCTTACTCAAATCCCGACAGGTGAATCTATGACTCCTTCTACAGTGACGACCATTCCTCTCAATTACGCCGAAGTTGCACGAGCAGCAACCCTTTCCGATGCTGACCGCACTAGTCCGATAGCCGTCCCCGATAGCGAGACCATGATGGATTCTGCAGTACGGGATCCGGCCTCTACAACAGCGCCCCCACCTGAAGATACTCACCGACCGACCTTGCAAGAAGGCGTGGATGCCAGGATGGACATTGACCCACGGGTTGTGCCGACAGCGGCTTTTCTACCAGACACCGGAGTAGCTGAAGAAATCCACCCACATTCAGATACTGAAACACACGTCCGTAAACAGCGTTCCCCGCGAAAACACAAGAGACGGCGGCGTGCTCCATCGGACGAGTGTTTGCAGCGATCGTTTGACATGGACTGTGGACACTCCGACGACGGTACCGGAGGTACAGAGGCCGCTGTACCATCAAACACAACAGATCGCCGTGGTGACGGCATCAGCCCCTCCGACCCCACAGAACAGCAGGATCACAAGCAGACAGCCGCTGCCGATTCCCAGCCAGTAGAGCCGATGGAGTCAGCGCCGAGTGCCGCAGCAGCCACTGACAGCCACCAACAGCCGATGGTATTTCATGGCGACTGGGCGGACGACAGTGAGGAGAATTCCTTATCCACCGTGTCGGACGACACGCGGGGAAATTTACCCCACCAGTGTTGATCCTTTTCCGCCATCAGATACAGTGACAGAGGAATGGCCAACACGGGTGCTATGGATAGACCTCAAACTTATCGCGTTGCAACTATAAACATCAACACTATACGGACGCGCGCTAAGTTATCCTTGCTTCAGGATATGTTGAACTCTGCTTCCATAGATATAGCCCTATAGGAAGTGTATGTCGACGACTTCCCAGGCACGTACGGTTACGATGCTTGCGTCTCTCCAGCTTCCCCTACAGGCAGCGGTGTCGCTGTACTTCTTCGGGAAGGGATAGTGGCGGACGATATCCTGTTTCTGCCTGGGGCAAGAGGAATGGCACTCACGGTACTGGGTGTCCGCCTTATCAATATCTACGCACCTTCCGGGACGGACTAACGTCGCGAATGTTCACGATTCTTTGCGGAAGACGTAGCCCCGCTCTTCCAAGGCCGCCACGACCATCTGGTATTTGGAGGTCACTACAATTGCGTACTGGCGCCCAGAGACCAACTCCCATGGCATAATCCGTGCCCGGAACTCGAGACGCTAACTCGAGACCTACAAATGGTGGACACTTGGGAACATCTTCACGGCCACCGGCCGGGATTCACACACTTCACAAGTCACTCTTCCAGTCGTATCGACCGGATTTATGTCTCACGCTCTCTCGCCGCTGGAACACAGGATGCGGAACTGTGGCCTGCAGCCTTCTCGGACCACTCAGCTTACATTTGTGCCGTCACCTTGCAGCGGCAACAAGTTTGGAGAAGCCGCAGCCCGTGGAAATTAAACATCGCTCACCTGTCGTACCCGGATTGCCGCCAAGCCGTTGAGGATACGTGGCATTCGTGTGAAAATCGCCTCCGTGCATATCCCACAACGATCCGCTGGTGGTTGGACTGCGTCAAACCGGCACTGAGGCGAACGTTGATAACCTACGGTCGCGACCACGCTACTTGGCGTAGACATACACTCGACTTTTACTTCAGGGTACTGCGCGACTGCGATGCCATGGCGCCGTCTCCGGAACGGCAAACGGCAGTCCACCGTGCTAAGGCTCAGATCATCGCTCATATGCGACGCCACCTAGAGGGGGTAGTCATCCGCTCGAGGACGCAGGATCGGATACCGAGCGAACGCCCGTCAATGTTCCACGTCCTTCGTGAACGTAAACGACGCCAATGAGCGCTGGTACGCTTCATCGACACGGAGGACGGTCGTCGCCTCACCACGCAACAAGACATAAACACAGCGTTCTACAATCATTATTCCCAGCTCTATTCCGCTCAGACCCCTGATCCGACAGCACTGGAGGACGTCTCAGACGATTTACGGCACCGTCACCCCGGCAATGGAAGCGGCCTTGACGGAAGAAATTACAGAAGAAGAAGTGATCGACGCCATTCGCAAAGGAGCTGTCAACAAGTCTCCGGGTCCTGATGGCCTACCCTTGGAGTTTTACCGGACTTTTCAATATTTATTAGCCTCCCGATGGATGGACATCTGTCGCGAACTACTATCCCCGGAAGTGCCGCTCCCTGCGGCCCTTGTGGAAGGGATGATTATTCCTATTCACAAACCGTCCGGTGGCTCACGACTGCAGGACTACCGCCCGTTGACGCTATTGAACTGCAACTTTAAGATCTTTTCTCGACTGTTGGCGGCGCGGATACGCCAGACCTTACGAAATGTTATCTCACCCGATCAAACGTCATTAGGAGGCGACAATAATATTCTAACAGCACTCAGTGAATATCGTGACTTGATCTCACTGGCGAGGGCATGTCGTCTGAAGGGTGCAATGGCGGCAATCGATTTTAGTCAGGCTTTCGACCGAATGGACCACGACTATTTGGAAGCGGTCCTCCACCATATGCGGTACCCACAGCCATTCGTCACTGTCGTCATGCGACTACTCCGTGGGACGACGTCCAAGGTGATCGTCAACGGCCGACGTACGCAGCCCCTCACCATTTCTCGATCGATACGCCAAGGCTGCCCTCTGTCCACTTTACTTTACGCTGTGGCCATGGAACCACTTCTCTGCGGCCTGCGTCAACGGCTAACGGGTATGACGTTACGAGGCCACGCTTTCCGATGTAAAGCGTACGCTGACGACCTGGTGATTGTCATCCGCAACGGTGACGACACCGCTAGCGCACTGAATTGGATAGCGAAATACAGCATGGCCACTGGTAGTCGTATCAACGTCGCAAAATCAGGGGCGATGAACATCGGGGTCGGATTGTCTGAGTGTCACCCCCTTACAGCTCAGAGATAGTTTGAAATGTCTCGGCATTGATTTTACAGACGATATACGACGGACCGCTGCTCACAACTTTCGACGGCTTTTACGAAATGTTCGGACTGGAATTGCCACCAACCGCCTACGGGCCCTGGACATCGTTCAACGGACCCAGTATGTTAACACACATTTAGCGTCACGCATTCCGCACATCGCCCAAATATTACCTATACCGGTGATGTTAGCTCGCCGTATACTTGCGGCTTTTGGGTCCTTCGTGACTTCACAAATGCTTTTCAAGATCAAATATGAAACTCTCATCCTTCCCCCGGATCGGGGAGGGCTTGACCTTTATCACGTTCATGACAGGGCGGTTGCCCTATTTGTGAGCACATTAGTCAAACTATGGCACCGCCGTCCGGACAGTCTGACGAGTTTGTTAATAGAAGAACTAGCACCGCCCTCCCTGTTGCCACCTGTGTCGATACACCACGTCCCCTCCTCGCTCTTCTACATCGTTGTCTTTTACCTCGAACTCAGTTACGTTCGACTTGCCTTACCAGTGACTCAACTGGCGACGGCAAAGACGATTTATCGGGCCCTGCAACGTGGACGACCCGATAACGTCGTGGAGAGGAAGCACCCGACCGTCAACTGGCGAGTAGTGTGAAGGACAATTCACGACGTAACACTGGACACTGACGTCACAGCGATGTGGTATATCACTGTCAACGGTACGCAGGTGACCAGATCAAGGCTACATGCGATCCACATGGTAGACTCACCCACGTGCACGAGCTGTGGCGTTCAAGACAACGATGAACACCGTCTTAGCTGTGGCGAGTCTACGCCAGTGTGGCACTTAGTGAGGCAAATTTCAGCATACTTCCTTCGAGTAACGCCGACTCATATCGACCCCAAGACTATCTTATTCCCGGATGAGACGTATTACCCACGCACAAAAACTAATGCAATGACGTGGCTTCGTGGACATGCGGTGCATTATTTGTTTCAAGACGGCACTAAGGACACTTTAGACTTTTGGAACTATTTGCAGGGACGACATTGCAAGAGCCTCCGTAACCCAAAGTATCGACAATATTTTTCCAATTATTTGTGGAGTGCGTTCCACGACCCTCCACGTAGCTGGAACATCACGGGTACGAGAAGCTAAAAATTACAAGACGATGATAGAACACTACACGGTACAACGTGGGATCTACCTTGGTCATTACGAGAAGTCATACCTGGACGATACAGCAGACAGAGAGTTTCGTCGTGAACCCTCACACTCTGTAGCAGTATTTACCCCATTTCTTCTTTTTGTCCCCAGTGCGAAAAAGTCTTCGCAGTTTTTGTTTCCCATCCGGTACAAGATGTAGCACTGGTTAATGGTGGTATGGATTCCACCCTTCAGTTTTGTTTCATGGTTTCCTTAGCCCCATACTTTTCTCTCTTTCTTTCTGTCTTTTTCTGCAACTATTAGCATGTTTTTAGTTATGTGCGTCCCCAACTCGACGCAACGAGTGCACTTACTACTTTTCAGTTCCTTACCGTTAAAAAAAATAAATAAAAAAATATTAAAAATTAAAAATAAATGAATAAATAAAATAAAAAAAATTTACAATAATACACCAACTGCATCCTTTGTACCACATCCCTAGGATGGGAGGGAGAAGACATCGCGGCCAGGCCTCGGATTACTTCAGGGTAATCCCAGGGTAAAGCCCTGCCCACCTTGCCTCCGCCACCACACTACCTGATCTCTTCTCTTTAAAAAAAAAAAAATCGGTAGAACAAAAACACTAGGGGAAAAAGAAAAGAAAAAAAAGTGATTTAAAAAAAAGTAGCGTCAACTAAAGAGGACTTGGAATACGGCAGCCGAACTTCCCCGCATGGGGCCTCCCGGCCAGTAATGCCATACGATCATTTCATTTCACCTCTAATGCAGCCGAGGTAAACCCCATTTTTTGTATGTGTCTTAAAACAAACGGCACCTCGTCGAGCATAACCTTTATGAACGTATTACGAGGGTCACACCAAAAGAAATACACACTATTTTTTTTAAATCCATCTTTTATTCTACATGTTTAAAGATTTACAGTGTGTAGATACATCCTTTAGGAACAATATTTTCATTTCTCCACGTAATTTCCATCCCTCTCAACTGCCTTACCCCACTTGGAACCAGCGCCTGTACACAAGCACGGTAAAATTCTGGACCAACCTGTTGGAGCCACTGTTTGGCAACGTGCACAAGGGAGTCATCATCTTCAAACCTTGTTCCACGAAGAGAGTCTTTCAGTTTTCCAAAGAGATGATAGTCACATGGAGCCAGGTCAGGAGTATAAGGTGGGTGTTTCAGTATTGTCCATCCGAGTTTTGCGATCGCTTCCATAGTTTTTTGACTGACATGTGGCCGTGCACTGTCGTGCAACAGCAAAACAACCTGCTTTTGCCTATGTGGTCGAACACGACTCAGTATAGCTTGAAGTTTCTTCAGTGTCGTCACATATGCATCAGAATTTATGGTGGTTCCACTTGGCATGATGTCCACAAGCAAGAGTCCTTCGGAATCGAAAAACACTGTAGCCATAACTTTTCCAGCAGAAGGTGTGGTTTTGAATTATTTTTTCTTGGTGAATTTTTCATGATGCCACTCCATTGATTGACTCTTCGTCTCTGTTGAAAAATGATGGAGCCATGTTTCATCACCTGTCACAATTCTTTCAATACATTCATATCCACCATTCTCGTACTGTTCCACAAGTTCGCTGCATACCGTTTTTCTTGTTTCTTTGTGAGCCACTGTCAACATCCTGGGAACCCATCTGGCACAAACCTTTTTAAACGCCAACACTTTCAGTATTCTGCAAACACTTCCTTCCCCTATCCCAACGTAGCGTGACAATTCGTTCACTGTGATGCGTCTATCAACAGTCACCAATTCGTTACTGCACATTGTCTGGAGTGTGTGCAGTACGAGGCCTGCCGATGAGAGGACAATCCTCAATATTGCCGTGCCCGCTTTCATCACGTAACCTGCTTGCCCACCGACTAACTGTACTGCGATCGACAGCAGCATCTCCATACATCTTTTTCAACCTCTTGTGGATGTTTCCCACTGCCTCGTTTTCACAGCACAGGCATTCTATGACAGGCGTTGCTTCTGACGAATGTCAAGTGTAGCAGCCATCTTGAAGACATGCTGTGACGGCGCCACTCAGGGGAACAGGTTGAACTAAGTTTGAAAACAAGCGGGAAGGATGTATCTACACACTGTAAAACTTTCACATATGGAGAATGAAAACTGTATTTTTACAAAAATAGTGTGCATTTCTTTTTGAGTGACCCTCGTATAAATCGCAACCAGGTATAGCAACATGGCGGCGCTGTAACCGCTGATTAAAGTCGACCCGGGCGAGTGTAGAGTGCACACGAAGTTGGTCGGTCGGTCGGTCTGTGGGGTCGTACGTGTGAAGAGCCGTTCAGTTTGACTCGATGCCTAACCGGCTTAGTGGCACTGTTGATGCGCGTAATGGCAGCGCCAAGTGCTTTATTTCACACACTGTACTCCACCAAATCTTCTAAAAATTTAATAATGTATTCTTCCTACAATATTTGCATTTCCCTTATTTGCTATATTTTCCATCATCGCAATTTTAATGACTAGTAGTGTGCCACATTTTATAGCTGAAGGCCATTTACTTTCGACAGGGAATTTCTGTATCACGTGTTCCCCGTGCAGCACGAAAAACAAATTGAGTCACTTTTGCAAGAAAAGGCAGAGAAATATGTGTGAGGCTTTCAGCATTACTGTGGGAAGCGTAAAATAAAGAAAGAATAGAAAAAGAAATATGAGAATCTAACGAGACATGAAAAAACGACTCAGAGTGAAATGATGAGATGCGAGGAGTGATCGATGTCGAATGAAAGGTAGGAGTAACAACGGAAAGGACGTGACATAGATAGACTTCACCGCGCCGTCGATTTCACCGCGTCGATTACATCGAGAAGATAGATGGACATGAAGAAGGGACGGAAAGTACGAAGACTGGGCAGATTTATTGGCGACGTGATCAGACTACACGTGCGCTGGATGCGCGCAGGCGCCACATTTCATGACTTAGCTGAAAAAGTCAGTCAGTCAGGTGTCTAGGTGTTGCATAAACTCATCAATTTTAACGGCCGTTACTTCACTCCTGTCAAGCACAGCTTATTTTTCAGAACACTCCTCGCGCAGAAAAACCAGTGGTCTGGCTAAAATACTTCAAAAACGGATTAAAAACTGTCTTGAAAACAATAAAATATTTTTTTGCAATACATAGCGGTTTCGGCCAGAATTTGACCGCCTTCAGACCATTTATACCACGATAGCGGGCCGTGGCGATGAATGAAGTAAGTGTTGTGAATATACGAACGCCGGCCGGTGTGGGCGCGCGGTTCTAGGGGCCTCAGTCTGGGACCGCGCTACTGCTACTGTCGCAGGTTCGAATCCTGCCTCGAGCACGGATGCGTGTTATGTCCTTAGGTTACTTAGGTTTAAGTAGTTCTAAGTTCTATGGGACTGATAACCTCAGATGTTAACTCCCATAGTGCTCAGAGCCATTTGAACCATTTGATTATACGAACTTCGGCTACTCACAACATTGAGCTGTACGCAAGTATCGCCTGTCATCTCTCGGATGCTGCACGGATGCCAATGCTGGAAATGATGTCACGTCACCGATCACTACCTGGTAACGACATGTAGTAAAGCTCCCACCTAAAAGTTCACCTGCCAATACGTAGTTAATGTCAAGGTTCTCAATGCTAAACTTCCGGACTTCATCGTCAGTAATGTAATTCTCTAAGCAGATTCAGAAGGATGTAGGTTGCAGTAAGTACCGGCAGATGAAGAAGCTTGCACAGGATAGAGTAGCATGGAGAGCTGCATCAAACCAGTCTCAGGACTGAAGACAACAACAACAGCAACAACAACAACAATGTAATTCTACGTCATTAATAGAATGTAGGTAACACAGTACCTTAAAACCATAAAATCACCACTGCGGAACATCATACACAATACTAATACACAGTACGATGATTGTTTTCGGCGGTTCAGTGTGAAACCAGTGTACGTACGGTGATGCGAAAAAAGTCGCGGAATACCTCCTTCAAATGGTTCAAATGGCTCTAAGCACTATGGGACTTAACAACTGAGGTCATCAGTCCCCTAGACTCAGAACTAATTAAATCTAACCAACCTAAGGACATCATCACAGACATGCATGCCCGAGGCAGCATTCGAACCTGCGACCGTAGCGGTCACGCGGTTCCAGACTGTAGCGCCTAGAACCGCTCGGCCACCCCGGCCGGCCTGATGATCACAGAAGTTAAGTCCCATAGTGCTCAGAGCCATTTGAACCATTAAAAAAAATCCTGTGTGTATAGTGCCAACAGTAAAATTTGGAGGCGGTGGTGCTATTGTTTGGTCATGTTTTTCACGAAAGGGGCTTGGACACCTTGTTGTTTTGTGTGGCACTATCACAGTACAGGCCTACATTGATGTTTTGAACACCTTCTTGCTTCCCCCTGTTGAAGAGCAAATCGGGAATGGCGTTTGCATCTTTCAACTAGATAGAGCACCTGTTCATAATGCACGGCCTGTGGCGGAATGGTTACACGACATTAACATCCCTCTAATAGCCTGGCCTGCACAAAGTCCTGGCCGAATCCTACAGAACACCTTTGGGAAGTTTTGGAACGCCTACTTCATGACAGACCTCACCGACCGACATCGATACCTCTCCTCAGTGCAGCACTCCGTGAAGAATGGGCTGCCATTCCCAAAGAAACCTTGCAGCACCTGACCGAAAGTATGCATGCGAGAGTGGAGGCTGTCATCAAGGTTAAGGGTGGGCCAACGCCATACTGAATTCCAGCATTACCAATGGAGGCGCCACGAACTTGTAAGTCATTTTCAGCCAGGTGTCTGGATACTTTTGATCTCATAGAGTACTTTTGATTGACTTGGTGACAGACTCAGTTGGGATCCTTAATCGCCGAGTGTTACGTGTTTAAACTAACACACTTCTCTAGTGCAGATACGAATTAATGGCCACAATTCGACCGCTGGAGCGATACGATCCTGCATTAATTTACACGTGATGGACAGAAACAGTCTAGAACGATTGTAAAGATGTTCCAGGGGAGGGTGTGCTATCAAACAACTGTTCAGCAAAAACATTTCCGAGTTGTTTAGCGTCGATGTTAGCCAATCAGCTTGTCGAGCACGCAAATTCGAGCAGCCATCTGCTGACCGGTAGTGACATACGAGAAATTTCTGCTAGACCAGTACTCGAACCCGGATTTCTCTCTATCGTTAGCGGTCGCCTTAACCTCTTCGGCTATCCATACAGCTGTGGATCTTCAAGAATGTCTTTTCTCTCAGACAAGCAAGTATTTGAAGCCGAGTCGGACACATGACGATAACGACGTTCGTGTCCATTCTTGGTCTTCACAGTCTCCATGTTGCGGGAATTCAAGTAATAATGCGAGCATTACGTGTAGAATTTAGTGGACTACGATATAAGGATGTAGACAGACACGGATAGCAGAAGTCGTTGTGGTGACAGCTCGCTATAAGCGGGAAATCCGGCTTCCAGGTCTGGGCTGGCACAAATTTTTATGTGGCACTATAGGGCGGATAATACAGATGTTGTCAAGGAACTCGCAGTCAGCGACTTAATTTACGAAGTGCACTGTAGACCAAATAATAAACACGCATCTCGAAAGAATTATCCGAATGGTATGGATATCTGTGTATGTGATGTCCATTTACGGACAGGAGAAATTATAACAATTTCAGAGAAAAATTAGAGAAATCATTCAAAAGAAAGAGCGTCACAAGATGAGCAAGTCAATGAGGCATTGGTCCACCTCTGACCATTGTGCAAGCAGTTATTCGGCTTGGCACTGATTGACAGAGTTGGTGAATCTCCTCCTGAGGGATATCGTACCAAACCCTGTTCAATTGGCGCTTTAGATTGTCATAATCCCAAATTGGCTAGAGGGTCCTGACCGTACTGCTCCAAACATTCTCAATTGGAAAGTGATCCTTCGACGTTTTGCTGTTCTGTAAGGTTGCTGCGGATGGCAACCTAAGGGGTCTTGCTACGTTCAGGAAAGGCGCCACAGTCAGTCACTCCAGGTTGTTAGACCGTATGGCAGACCGAGAGTCAGGTTGGTATCCCACCACTGTCCACGGCGTCTGAAGGCACATCTTCGGCATTGGAGTTTCAATGACTGCAGCAGAATTGTCTTCAGTGATGAGACCCACTTCTAAGTGAGCCCCGACGACCAAATGCGTCTGGAGACGCCCCAGACATCATTGGGATACCAGCCTGACTGTTGCCCGCCATACGGCCCGTAACCAGGAGTGATGGTCTGGGGTGCCATCTCATTTCATAGCACGACCCTTTGTTTGTCATCCGCATGACCCTTACAGCTCAGCGGAACGTCAACGATATTCGACGCTCCCTTTTGTTGCCCTTCACGGCAAGCCATCCTGGGCTTACATTTCAGAGAGATAACGCCCGCTCGCGCAAGGCGAGAATTTCTACCGCTTGTGGTCTGGCTTGCCAAACCCTACCTTGGGCAGAAAGGTGGCCGGATCTCTTTCCAGCTGAGAACGTTTGGGGCATTACAGAAAGGGGCCTCCAACCACCTCACGATGCTGGTGATCTAAAACGCGAACTGGACAGATTTTGAAACGGTATCCCTCAGGAGGACATCTCAAAACCATCAATCAATGCCTACCCGAATAACTGCTTGCATATGGGCAAGAGGCGGACAAAAGCACTAATGACTTGCTCAGTTGTGAAGCTCTTTCTCTTGAATAAATGATACCATTTTTCTGAAATTGTAATCATTTGTTTGTCTCTATATGTACATCACATCTACGGCCGGCCGTTGTGGCCGAGCGGTTCTAGGCGCTTCAGTCCGTAACCGTGCTGCTGCTACGATCGCAGGTTCGAATCTTGCCTCGGGCATGGATGTCTGTGATGTCCTTAAGTTAGTTAGGTGTAAGTAGTTGTAAGTCTAGGGGACTGATGACCTCAGATGGTAAGTCCCATAGTGCTTAGAGCCATTTGAACCATTTTCATATCTACGGATTTCGATCCCGTTCTAATAATTCCTTCGTGATGCGTCTTTTTCTTTTTCTTAGAGTGTATTTCGTACTCCGTGGATCGTCAACATCGTCTGTTTTCTTCAGTTACGCATGTAAGAAGACATTGAACATTCATGAACACTGTAAAAACAACTGTAGTGGTTTGTCTTTCGAATAATGTATCATTTGTTCATTTGTTCTTAGTCACTGATGTCTACCGACTATTAGAAACTTTTCATGGACTGCACAATTACACTGTACTGAAGCTGGTACATAACTTTTGCTTTCAGTTTCGTTTGTACGTCTTGCGATTTTCTGTAGAGTTTTAAAAGTGGAAGGCACCCAAGCAGAAGGGATTTGTCCGGGTGGGAGAGGTTAGTGGAGGGTCCACCAGCGCAGCCGACGGCCTGGAGGGCCGCCACCCCAGTCGGCGCGGCGCACTCACCCCTGTCGCCGCCCCCGCCGCCCCCCCCCCACACCGACCGCCGCCTCCCCGTGGCAGGCGGCGACATTCCGATCCGCCGCGGGCCTCCAGCCGTCCGACTTCGCCGGTGCGCCGCTGCTCTGACAGCAATCGATAACTTCTCAAGACAATACGTCCGCAATATGTAGACGGGGCTGGGAGGGAAGGCGCCTGATATATGAGGTCGCCGAGGGGCAAAAGTCGCATACGTGACGGCGGGCGGCTGCCCCTCGCTTTGCGGCCGGTAATGGAGCCGAGTACCGCTGGAACGGGCGCTCAATAAGCACGCGGATGACGGATATGCCGGGGCCCTGTCCGACTTAATGCTGGCGGCAGTCGCCTCCCAACTTGGAGTCCCGCCAGAGGGGTACCTACTGTGCTCCGAGCCTTACCTGGTCTCTCCACCTGAGTGTTGACCTAGTACTGTCCACGGTGTTTCTGAAGTCGAATTTGTCCCATACTCAGGAAATGACTTTGGTGGGGTGGCCGATGCATGAATCGTGCACGCCATTTATGGCAAGGCCCCAATGGAGGTGCTTCGACATTAACTACCTCTGGCCTGTTGTGAAGTGTCAGACGTGGCCCTGTATCGTGGGAGAGACTGATTTGTACAGTGCAACATTGGCTTTCTGCCGTTATTGATGAAGGGAAGGGATAAGGTTGAACCCAGTGACTGATCATAGCCTACTGGCCTACTGGCCATTAAAATTGCTACACCACGACGATGACGTGCTACAGACGCGAAGGACGTAGATGCTGTGACATGCAAATGATTACCTTTTCAGAGCAGTCACAGAAGGTTGGCGCCGGTGGTGACACATACAACGTGCTGCCATGAGGAAACTTTCCAACCGATTTCTCATACCCAAACAGCAGTTGACTGGCGGTGCCTTGTGAAATGTTGTTGTGATGCCTCGTGTAAGGAGGAGAAATGCGTACCATCACGTTTCCGATTTTGATAAAGGACGGATTGTAGCATATCGCGAATGCTGTTTATCGTATCGCGACATTCCTGCTCGTGTTGGTCGAGATCTAATGACTGTTAGCAGAATATGGAATCGGTGGGTTCAGGAGAGTAATACGGGATGCCGTGCTGGATTCCAACGGCCTCGTATCACTAGCAGTCGAGATGACAGGCATCTCATCCGCATCGCTGTAACGGATCGTGCAGCCACGTCTCGATCCCTGAGTCAACAGATGGGGACGTTTGCAAGACAACAACCATCTGCACGAACAGTTCGACGACGTTTGCAGCAGCATGGACTATCAGCTCGGAGACCATGGCTGCCGTTACCCTTGACGCTGCATCACAGACAGGAGCGCCTGCGATGGTGTACTCAACGACGAACCTGGGTGCACGAATGGCAAAACGTCATTTTTTCTGATGAATCCAGGTTCTGTTTACAGCATCATGATGGTCCCACCCGTGTTTGGCGACATCACGGTGAACGCACATTGGAAGCGCGTATTCGTCATCGCCATACTGGCGTATCACCCGGCGTGATGGTATGGGATGCCTTTGGTTACACGTCTCGGCCACCTCTTGTTCGCATTGACGGCACTTTGAACAGTGGACGTTACATTTCAGATGTGTTACGACTCGTGGCTCTACCCTTCATTCGATCCCTTCGAAACACTACATTTCTGCAGGATAATACACGACCGTATGTTGCAGGTCCTTCATGGGTCTTTCTGGGTACAGAAAATGTTCGGCTGATGCCCTGGCCAGCACATTCTGCAGATCTCTCACCAATTGAAAATGTATGGAGAATGGTGGCCGAGCAACTGGCTCGTCACAATACGCCAGTCAATATCTTGATGAACTGTGGTATCGTGTTGAAGCTGCATGGGCAGCTGTACCTGTACATGACATCCAAGCTCTGTTTGAGTCAATGCCCAGGCGTATCAAGGCCGTTATTACGTCCATAGCTGGTTGTTCTGGGTACGGATTTCTCAGGATCTATGCACCGAAATTGCGTGAAAATGTCACATGTCAGTTCTAGTACAATATATTTGTTCAATGAATACCCGTTTCCATCTGCATTTTTTCTTGGTGTAGTAATTTTAATGGCCAGTAGTGTAACAACAATGCCAATAGGGCTGCCGAGTTTAATGTCCCCATCAAATTCAAAATGGTTCAAATGGCTCTGAGCACTATGGGACGTAACATCTGAGGTCATAAGCCCCCAGACTTAGAACTACTTAAACGTAACTAACCTAAGGACATCACACACATCCATGTCCGAGGTAAGATTCGAATCTGCGACCGTAGCCGCAGCGAGGTTCCGGACTGAAGCGCCTAGGACCGCTCGGCCATAACGGCTGGCGTCCCATCAGACGGGCGGCTCACAATCAATGCGACTGCTTACCAAAACCCTGAATAATTCCTTTTGCAATGTGTACCGCAGCGAGACGTGTAGGAAGACAGTCACTGAGTTTCTGAAAGGTACCAACAGGGATGTAGAGCCATGTCGCTTCCTATTGCTAGGTTTGTAGGTTCAGGGTCCATAGTACCAAAAGCCGGACGGAGATAGTCCCATAGATCTGCGATTAGGTTTAAATCCGGAGAAAACGTCACTATTAAGGATCTCGCTCCGTCTGCCGCCACCAGCAGCTATAGTGGCGGTCAAAAGAGCCTGTCGTCTGAGGAAAAGTCCGAAACCGGTTGTTAACTAATGAAAAGTCTGAAAACGCGATCGAGACTGTTTGATATCCCTTGAGATACCCGCAGGACAGGACAGACAGTTTAATTTGTGGAAAGGGTCAAAATGAGTGGCTGTCAGTTGTACTCGAACATATTCATTTGACAAACATTACACGAGTAAAGAAAACATAAGGACAGAGCAAGCCAAACATTAATTTTACAACTTAATTCCCAGCTAAATGCGCCCTTCAATCTCACGCCTGAAGGGCAAAACAACTTTAATTTAAAACCGGCTGAAGGCCAACAACTTAAGTCAAAACAGGAATTTCAATTTAAAAGGCAGAAGGCCTTATCTTAAAGCATTTATCTAAATTAGGCTGAATGTTCAAACAATCTCATACCCTAAGGGCAAAACAACCTTAATGTAAAAATCGGCTAGAAGTCATACACAAATAAACAATAAGGACAAATAAGAAAAGGCACCACATCAAACGGCGCTCAGAAGTTTCCAAGGGTCAGCTTAGGTGAGACAGGCAGTCGGTCCAACAAATTCACAATCCAACAGCAACCCAACCGACAGACAGTCAATGGACCAAGCGACAGGATAACTTCCACTCCATCTGACCAGCAGACAACAGGGAGTTCAATAGAACAACGCAGAAGGTATCGGCGCCCACAACGAATTACACATTCAGCTGTTAAACTACACGCCGTGCTGGACAGCCACAACACGACGAGGAACATACACTGCCTGACTTTACGTCAACGACCAGGGCAGGTAACTAGAACGTTAACGGCCACAAGGCAGAAGATTCGGCTGGTGCAATTCAATTCAAAATAATCAAGTCAAGTCAGACTCCACAGGAAGGGGGCTAGAATTTCGCCAACTTGAAAATACACGTTGTTGCTCGCGGGAATGTCCCAAAGCCCACAACGAAATTCAAACGACACAATGTGAACAGTTGCGCCTGGTTGGTAAATTATGTAAAGACTCAACTTTCGGTCCGGGATTGATGAGCCACGGACCTCGTAGCAATGGGAGCAGCCCCTCACACTCCAACCACTCGTGGACGCCGCCAGCGGGCCCGGCCAGACACGCCCCACGGAGACTTCCTCGATGCTCCACACCAACCAACCAACTCCGCAGGCCCGGAAACGGTGAAAGGACCAAATACACGTCGGGCGATGAAACAACCAGCCGAACGATCAACCAACGGTCGTCCCGCTCCAATCTCCCTCCGTCCGACAGTTCATGTGTGTCGCCAGCGGTCGGCGAGCACTGGTTGTTGGCGCCTCACCGGCGCTCCGTCCCCGACTTCACTGCTGCTGCGTCCCGACTGCACTGCTAGTCCAGTCCCGGACTGACTGCCAGCCACACGACGACCCGGAAAAGCTATCGGTCGCTCCGGAGGTGGTACGACAGTGAACTTACCGACATGCGTTGCTGCTGCCGCTCACGGGCAACTGAGGCAGGAAGCTAGTGACGCCAGTGAATGGAATAAGAAAACGAGGCGGCAGTACGATAATAGAAGATGACAAACAATAAATGCCATGAACACGAGCTGTGCAGGGCTCACGGTTTTTATCTGATTTTGAACGTTTATACCGATCACTGTGCTCCAGAATGATTTCTAAATTTTGAAATGTGCGGAGTTTGATGGCCAGGGGCCTAGGGTAAACTCATTCTGGTGTCTTCGATCCACGCACGTAGGCTGCGAGCTATGTGACACGTTCCATTGCGTTGCCCTGCTGCTAGATGAAATCGTACCGAGGAAAAGCGAACTGCATGTAGGGAATGGACATGGTCCCCGAGAATAAATGCATACCTTTGTTGATCCATTGTGTCTTCTGGAATCACAAACCGTGATTCATCTGAAAAGGCCACCTGTCGCTACTCAGTGGGCGTCCCGTTTCGGTAGTGGCTTGCAAATTCCAGCCTTCGTCGCCGACGAATAGCTGTCAGCGTGGATGCAGACCGAGTTGCCGGAGATGACTATCAAGTGTGCGTGAGGTGTGCTTGCTTGTGTGAATGAATTTATAATGTTTTCTTTTCTGAAGAAAGCCTTGGTCGAAAACTAAATTGTGACAGACTTTTAGTTGTGCCTGGCCGCAACTCAGCGTGGCACTTCTACGATGAGTAGCAATCTATCCCTTTCCTTATATTAGGATTCATAACAAATGTTTTGTCCACCCATTGAATGTGAAATACTACTAGCACAAAGAGACAGAAAAGTGTTTTAAAGCGTTTTTTTATATGCAGTGGCCAATAAAGAGTAGAACCACAACTTAAAGACAGTAATTTTACTATTAAGTTTTAAAGAAGCCTATAGGACCACTTACCTGAATATCATATGACACGGTTCACGTGAGTCTTGGTTCAGGAACGAGTTATCGTCTTCATTTTACTGTGTTGATTCGCTTACCTAAAGGAAAAAATACAAATTTCTATTAGTCGTTGCTTGAACTCATTCATATTAATAAATAAAACAATCGGCATGTTAGGTTACGATGTGGCAGCAACAATGTTAGGCGCGCGATTTATTATATGCATATTTTTTCTACGACGTGTATCGTGTTTTGAATTTAAACTCACTTTTTAAAATTCAAAAATTTAGTTTCCGTTCTCCATCTCGCATCAAACAAACCTAAACGTCTTCTTACCGAGGTAGAAATCCAGTGTAGAACTTTGATATTAGCGAAGGATCGGTTTTGGGAGGTACCTGCGGAGAGCTTCACCTTTCGTAAAGTGCAAATGAATATACGAAGTGATCATCCTCTGTTTGCGTTATTTAACCGAGCGAGGTGGCGCAGTGGTTAGCACACTGGACTCGCATTCGGGAGGACGACGGTTCCCTGTGAAAGGGCTCCTCCGACTTCCTTCCCCATCCTTCCCTAATCCGATGGGACGGATGGCCTCGCTGTTTGGTCCCCTCCCTTGAATCAGCCAACCCCAACAGTGTTCAACTGAACAATGGCGCATTCTCCTGTCTCTTACCCCACCGGGTCGAAAATGACCTGATGCTAACATCTTTAATAATTTTTGAATGTTTTTGCTATTGGAATACCTTCTGTTGACACCTAAAACTGAGACTCTTGCCTAATGATCTCTGCCAGGATTTTAACTTTATTATTACAATTCTTACTTTGTCTCTGACTTTTTATGTTACTCTAGACCTGTCCAACCGTACGGAAAGAAGGGAGGTCCGCTGCTGAAAACCACGCGGTAATTTTGCTTTAGGACACATTTTGTACCCATCCGCCAGCCTTCGGGCTTTCCAGGAGCCGTTTCTGCGCCGGCCCACCGATGACTCGGCGTTTCTCGGCAACAACGCCCCCACGCCGGGGCACTGGCAGAGTCCGCCCGTTTCGAATACTCGTGAATTAAGATCGACCATCCCAATCAAAAAATAAATTTCTCTGAGGAGCTAGTCGGATCACGTTGAAGTTTTCACCTCCATTAATCTAATAAAGATCTCTGCTCAAATTAATATGCTATTACATGCTAACGTTTCCTGTAATTATTTTAATTTACACATTCGTGGACAAGGAGTACAATGAGCGTGGACAGTGGACACCAACACCACTGCCACGTCGCAACTTTGTAACTGTATTTTATAGTTGTTGACATGCTGTCTTGCTTGACGAATGTCCATGCTTGTTTGTGTACGCACTGCCACCTGTTCCCTTGCTATTGTGACTAATTGTTTTCTTAACCATTCTTGGCACCTATTTTTCATTTATATGAAGATGGTATCTGTTCTTCCGGTAAGATTGTCTGCCGCGAGTAATGAGTGTAATGGGCAGCGGCACTACGAATGTAGCGTGTGTACATTAAGTTGGGAATGTGGGTCCCACGAGGAGCGTGCAAGGGATAAGTCCCTGCAGTCGTACTATCCTCTGTGCCGTCGGTGGCTCAGATGGATTGCCGGCGCGCTAGCTCAGCGTGTTCGGTCAGAGAGCTAGCTGCTATTTGTAATAAAAAAACTGAGTGAAAGAATCAACAACGAACTTCAAGAACGAATAAAATGGAAAAAAAAGATGGAAAGAGCGTCTGCCATGTAAGCAGGAGATCCCGGGTTCGAGTCCTGGTCGGGGCACAAATTTTCAACTGTCCCCGTTGATGCATATCAACGCCCGTCGGCAGCTTAGGATCTTTATTTAATTATCATTTCATATTTTTCATTTTTTCTGCGTAATTCTGTAGTGTTTCTTTTCTCTTTTTCTTTACACTTTAATATCAGTTCACTACTTAAGATTTTGTCATTGCTTCTAAGGATTACGATTACACAATCGGTTATCACACTCGACAGAGGCCAGATACTTTGTTTACATGTTTACCTCTCTCGTGCAGCACCCTGTCTGGAGAGTCTACTGTACGCAGCATTCTATGTCTGCTCGCCTTACTTTCGCCAGGTGCTGGGCAGAATGTTTGTGATCGTTGTTTCCGGGTTTGGTCTTCAATATCACGCACGACGACCAGACTATTTACATCATTGTTTTAGCACAACTCTGTGAGGACGCAGTGTAATGATGTTGGCAGTGTGAGTTGCGTACTTTATTCGTTAAGGTCATACAGTTTTAGACTAATCTTGTTTTGTTGAAGTGTACGAAACCGGAAGATGTTCTAAGAACGAAACCGGTCATAAATAAATATGTAATAGTACAGCTGACGTTGTTGTCATTAACCATTAATATTACTTTTACATTATTTTTTTTTAAACTGTAAGAATATTGGACAATTAGTGTGTGTGTGTTTTGCAGCGTTAACTCACAGCTGTTGTAACGTGTTGTGCGCCGCGCTATGGCGATTGGGGCAAAGAGTGTTCGCTCTTCGGGATTTGTGGAGCTCAGTTCTTCCTCGCAGAAACTGCTGTGTACAGCTCGCCCGGCTGGGGGATGTAATTTGGCTGCTGGAGCAGAAGCAATGTGCAGTCCAAAGTCCAGAGGCAGCCAGTGCCGGCGTTGCTACTATCCGTGCCACAGCATCTCGCTGCCCTGCCTCGCCAACTGAGGCACTAAATTTGCATTACCCTGGCCGTGCTGCTACATTAACAAGGCCTCCACTGTCTTTAAACCCTCCAGAATGGTGTTTCATTCCATAAAATGGAGTATGCTCTGCCGACAGAAGCCGCCTGATATTTCGCCGAGGTCGTTGTCTTCCACCAGTGTCTACTTACTCGGCAATGCACGCGCCCCATACATTCTGTACGAACAGTACACTTCTTACTACACTCGCTGATCTTCGACGTAACGGCTCAAGCTCACAGACCAGATCTCGTCCACCCCTCTTTCTTAGGAATTTGCAGTGCCATTTTATAAACGAGCTATTTTCGGTTTGTCTTTTCGTCATTTATTTGCAGCAAATATAGCAGTGATCTGTATTTCAACTCATCCCAGAAATTATCCTGCAACAACCTGAATTTATTATTTGTCATTGATTAAAATGCTTCATATTTCGCTCCTGCTCGGAAGAATAGGGAAAAGAATATTGCATTCGGACCTCCACAAGACCATTTCTCGCAGTTGGCTTTTTAAGGCTCATGCTATATATTGAAATTCGATCTTCCAATGTATGTTATTTGAGCTAAAGGTCCTGTAACATATCCATTCTCAGGCAACGTTTTAAAAAGCAATTGGTTATCACGTTCGGAGAAAGTAGTGGTTAAACTGAAGGTCCTGTAACATTTCCATTCTGAGGAAACGTTTAAAAAGCAATCGGTTATCACGTTCGGAGAAAGTAGTGGTTTAGCAAACCGTATTTACGTTCACAGAAATGTGTTACATTCTAAAATACAGATTGTCTCGGGACTATTGATCAGTATTCAGGGATAAAACGAGCGCGATAATTCTAAGCAAAATGGTCTATTATATGCGTATGCTGAAAGCTGCAAGCATTTGTCTAGTAGAAGATATGTGTTTCGCAGTAGCGAAGGTGAGTAAGTAGTCATACCTGAAACGTATGTACAGCTAGAGCCCATGCTCACAACACTTCTTGCTTTGAATGGTCATTACTTCATAGCCTGGACTTACATGTACAGGGTGTTTCAAAAATGACCGGTATATTTGAAACGGCAATAAAAACTAAACGAGCAGCGATAGAAATACACCGTTTGTTGCAATATGCTTGGGACAACAGTACATTTTCAGGCAGACAAACTTTCGACATTACAGTAGTTACAATTTTCAACAACAGATGGCGCTGCGATCTGGGAAACTCTATAGTACGATATTTTCCACATATCCACCATGCGTAGCAATAATATGGCGTAGTCTCTGAATGAAATTACCCGAAACCTTTGACAACGTGTCTGGCGGAACGGCTTCACATGCAGATGAGATGTACTGCTTCAGCTGTTCAATTGTTTCTGGATTCTGGCGGTACACCCGGTCTTTCAAGTGTCCCCACAGAAAGAAGTCACAGGGGCTCATGTCTGGCGAATAGGGAGGCCAATCCACGCCGCCTCCTGTATGTTTCGGACAGCCCAAAGCAATCACACGTTCATCGAAATATTCATTCAGGAAATTAAAGACGTCGGCCGTGCGATGTGGCCGGGCACCATCTTGCATAAACCACGAGGTGTTCGAAGTGTCGTCTAAGGCAGTTTGTACCGCCACAAATTCACGAAGAATGTTCAGATAGCGTGATGCAGTAATCGTTTCGGATCTGAAAAATGGGCCAATGATTCCTTTGGAAGAAATGGCGGCCCAGACCAGTACTTTTTGAGGATGCAGGGACGATGGGACTGCAACATGGGGCTTTTCGGTTCCCCATATGCGCCAGTTCTGTTTATTGACGAAGCCGTCCAGGTAAAAATAAGCTTCGTCAGTAAACCAAATGCTGCCCACATGCATATCGCCGTCATCAATCCTGTGCACTATATCGTTAGCGAATGTCTCTCGTGCAGCACTGGTAGCGGCGCTGAGGGGTTGCCGCGTTTGAATTTTGTATGGATAGAGGTGTAAACTCTGGCGCATGAGACGATACGTGGACGTTGGCGTCATTTGGACCGCAGCTGCAACACGGCGAACGGAAACCCGAGGCCGCTGTCGGATCACCTGCTGCACTAGCTGCGCGTTGCCCTCTGTGGTTGCCGTACGCGGTCGCCCTACCTTTCCAGCACGTTCATCCGTCACGTTCCCAGTCTGTTGAAATTTTGCAAACAGATCCTTTATTGTATCGCTTTTCGGTCCTTTGGTTACATTAAACCTCCGTTGAAAACTTCGCCTTGTTGCAACAACACTGTGTTCTGGGCGATGGAATTCCAACACCAGAAAAATCCTCTGTTCTAAGGAATAAACCATGTTGTCTACAGCACACTTGCACGTTGTGAACAGCACACGCTTACAGCAGAAAGACGACGTACAGAATGGCGCACCCACAGACTGCGTTGTCTTCTATATCTTTCACATCACTTGCAGCGCCATCTGTTGTTGAAAATTGTAACTACTGTAATTTCGAAAGTTTGTCCGCCTGAAAATGTACTGTTGTCCCAAGCATATTGCAACAAACGGTGTATTTCTATCGCTGCTCGTTTAGTTTTTATTGCCGTTTCAAATATACCGGTCATTTTTGAAACACCCTGTATGAACGATGTCCGCATAGATGGGCAATGAATCCACCACCCTCAGTGCAGATGCATAGTTACGTTCGGCCTCCTGTGGAAAACTCCAAGTAGCGAGCATTGAGGACACCGATGGTGACTGCGTGTAGGTGTCGTTGGGTGGGAGTGCGGGTCGGTCTGAATCGGCGACAACAGCGTGCCAAGTGGCTGGAAACGATGTATGCATCGTAAGAATAATATTTGCTTTTAATTGTTTTTCCACGTCATTTACAGAGTAGTTATTATATTCAGGCGTCCGAAATGGTAGAAAAATATCAAGAGACAGAACTAGTTTTAAAATAAATGTAAGTAATGGATAAATTCTGGAACGAAATTGTATAAGCTTTGCCAAAAGGAACTTTCGACATTGCTTGTAACTGCAATTCACGCGGCTGAAAGTACGAGAATACGCATAAGACGCATGTATCACGGTCGATGTCTTTTCTTATTAAGATGCAATTTCCGTGACACACATGGCGTCAGATGATTTCTACATTCTTACACTTAATTCGAATTTCCAATACACTAATAATTATAAGTAACCAAATTTGTTGCTCTTTATAAAATGTCTGTGTTAGACAAATGATGGTGTTGGGACAGCAACCAGCCACAAATTTACTTTCAGTTCCTTTATTCAAAGGGTACCGTTACCGGCTTCGAATCGTTGTGATTAATCTTCAGACGGTTTACACGCTTTCCTTGTAACACGTGGTGCGTTTTTTACAGATTAATTTTCCTAAAATATAAATAATACATAATTCTAAGCACGCCACACACAGATGGTTGCGTTACAGATTTTCGTTGGATGTTACTTGCGTAAAATGTCGATTTGGAGTGTTTGTTTTCATAACATTCGTCCAACAGATGTGGATACATTCCCACTGCATTCTTATTGTTACACACGTAAATTTGTCTCACTGAACACTTTAGATTTGTCACTGAAAAGATTTCTACCACGCACCACATGTTTTGATACATACAAAGAGCTTACAAACATATGGGTATCAAAGATGCTATGATATATCTAACATTTGAAGCAGTCCTATGTTTGGAAAGGATCATCTATGCAGTTATGAACCTGAAATGCCTTTTGCACTAGTACATAGAGTTTGATTTTTTGAGTGGATACGGTTACATTAATTATAAAGTTGTTCCTTTTTTTTAGTACTGTATAGGTAAAATAGTACATTATTTAATTACATTTAGCATCATGAGAATTATAGTAACATATAAATTTGCTCCTTGATCTGCAGATAGGCGTAGGAATATTATTTGCTTTGGAGGTTGGAAAATGATTTTTGGAAATTTTTCAGGACACCACATGTTATAAGGGAAGCGTGTAAACCGTCTGAAGATGAATCACAACGATTCGACACCGGTAGCGGTACCCTTTGAATAAAGGAACTGAAAGTAAATTTGTGGCTAGTTGCTGTCCCAACACCATCAACATTTGTCTTCAAATAACAGCCATGGTATCAAACCATGTCATCATATGACAAAATTGCATGTCTGTTTTAGATATTCTGACATTTGTGGCTCATGTGTTTTCTATATCCGATGTACCAAAAATCGCAGTATTACTTTTGATCTTTTCGTATCAAGCTTGTGTGTGTTTTTTCTTCAGCTATAGCTGTAATGGCTTACTTAGTACGTTAAATAATGTAGATACTCCACTGAATAGAACTTTCCTCTTTTTCATATTCATAAACTGGTTTGGCTTGAAGTGTAGCAAACTACACTACAAGTTACAGTGTGTATTTGAAGTGTTTCTCCACCAAAGTCCATGTCCTCTGTTATTTACAGCCACTTCTACCTGGAAATAAATGATAGTCTTCACCCAACATCAGTAAGTTACAAGAGAAACATAACTACCCAGTCCTATAGTGTCACGTTTCATACCTCTAAAAGATCTTAAGAGATTTAAGAATGCTAAATGTGATTTTATTACTGCCGCTAATTATTGCGCTGCGTACAATCCAGAAAAAAACTACGTTTCAAATAAATGAAAACTAGAGTATTCGCACTAATCGTGTATCGTACTGAAACGTTTCCACTTATGGCTGGGATCAAATACTTGAGATACCTGCTTCGTAACGATTTGTTGCTGTTGCTGTATAAGAGAAATAAGTTGACGTCCTCTTATAACAAAGACTGACCAAGTGGGTAGTAATGACCACATTAATTCGTGCCACATGCCATTTTGAGTTTCAAAGTTGTTTACTTCTGCACTGAAGTAATTCCAGTAATACGACAAGCCAAGGTGCTACTATACAAAGTCGGCACAGTGTATTCCTTGAGGAGTCGATTAGATTGTTTCATTTCAGAATAGTACAGAGGCCACCTCGAAACTTTGAGCAAAACTGGGCGTCTAACAGTGGGTCCGAATGGGCTTTACATACATTTCGCAACAATGACGTGACTGTTGAAAACAGAAAATAAAGAAATACAATGAATTTTGACAGACAGTGGAACAGTAAACAAAAGTGTATGAATCGTAAGTCTAAATGACATTATATACGACGTGAATTTCGTTACAAATCAGTCTCATTTACAATGATAATAGTCAGATATGTAAACATCACAATACATATTATATTTTAGTGGATTATTCGGGGAACTATCGATTATAATTTCTTCCTAGCTTTAATAAAAATGTCCATGATCACACTAGTCGCATGACTGAAAGTGGAGTACAGATTCTCTTCGCCGCGGCGCTAGGAGGGGGCGTGCGTCGAAAGCTCCGGTCGCCTTTTACTCCCTGTTAAGATCCCCAGTATTCATTTAGCAGCAGGCTGAGTGGACTTTGGGCCGTCGTGGAGGGATCGGGTCGAGAAATAGTCTCGCCCCTATCCGGAATCAATATCGTATTGTGACCACACTGCAGGACGATTGCTTTCTTGTCAGCCTCTCTGCAGAGACAACAGACAGCTCTGACTTCAGTGTTGGCTCGACAGTGGAGCGTTGCAGCAACCATTGCCATCAGGGAAATTTTAGACCATGTTCTGTTCCTCTTCCACTGCACGAGCCATATTTCAGCAGGACGATGCCTGGACAATTATGGCGAGTAATGTGCTAGTCTTCTTTGAAATTACACCAGCAGAAGTTCCATCAAACGAAACATCATTTTGTTGCATCTAATTTCGATTTTCCATCGTTATCTGGCAGCTTTTATAGCTTAACCCTTTGTTGCCTGACGGTACTTAAAAGTACCAGTAAGTTTTGACTCTCATTATTTTCTCGTGGTGGTGTTTCGTGATCTGAGGTGCTGTCGGTACGTAACAGTAACTCTGCTCTACTGTTTCATAGATGTTATTGTGCAATACATAGACCTCTCTGGCGGTCAGAGCTTGAAATTGTTTTTCGCGCGCTGCTGTGAAAACAGAAGATTGTATGTGCTTGTTTCCATGGTGTTGCCTGAATTTGTGCGCAGTTTATTGAAACTTCCGTTGAGTTTTCCATTGCACGTACTTATCTTCTTTGTTTTTTTATAATAGTTTGAAGCATTACGTTACATGTGAATGAGATAAAGTGGAAAATATATGGCGGACTTATTAGTACCGTCAGGTTGTGTGAACACTTTATTGTAGCAACAATGCGTTACCTCTCACTAGTTGTTCTGTCCACTTTTTCTCACATAGAAGTCGGTAAATACATTTGCCTGTGGAACAATTAGAACAAACAGGAAAGGTTTGCCAGGCAATTTACCTAAAGAAAAATGTCTAAATCAAATCACAGAGAGTCATCTTTAGACCTAACAGTATTTCAATGGAGGGAAAATAAAGTAGTGTATTTTGCGTCAAACTTCCATGGCACTGAACAGAGCGTAGTGACAAGAAAACAGAAAGATGGAACTAGTATGACTATACCATGTCCAGTTATTGTATGTGATTACAATAGAAACATGGGTGATGTGGATCATGCAGACAGATTACGTTCAACTTATGGTCTTGACAAGTGATCAAAGAAATGGTGGCACCGTCTCTTCTGGAGAGCAATAGAAATTCCTTTTGTCAATGCTTACGTCATTTTCAGTGATCCACATGGGGCACTGCCACTGCTGGAATTCAGGCGTGCTGTGGCACTAGGGCTAATGAATGAACAGCAAGTGCCAAATCTCAAAAAGAGAAACTCTGGTAAAGATGAAATAACTCTCCCAAAGAGAAGGAAGGATAACTTTCCTGTTCCGAACGATGTACGTCTTGGCAACAGAGGAAACCATTTTGTAGTGTTCAGTTGTAAAAGAGGAAGATGCAAAATGTGTGCGAAAAATAAAATTCAGTCGTGACCACATTCACAATGTAGTACATGTAAAGTGTATTTGTGCTGCAATGAGAAAAAGAACTGTTTCCTACAATTTCATGAGGTATCACTAAATATGTGAGATGTATATACTGTCAAAAATGTGTAGCTAAGTTACTATGTATTATGAAGTTGCTCTAGATTAAATCTATGTGAAATTTAAAAAAAATTCAGAAATATCATATTTCTGTTAATTAATTTTCTAATGTTAAAATATTTAATATTTATGTGGAATAAAGTACAACTTATAAAAATTGGAGCATTTTTCTGCGCATGTTGTGATTCTGTCCATGGAGTCTGACGGTACTTGTGAGTACCAGGAGAGAAAAAAGTTGTGAAAAATAAAATTAAATTTTACAAAAAATCCTACCGTCATTTGAGGCCACAATAGCATAAATTCTGCAAAGAAAATGTTAAAAAGTACATTTTTTCTTATGTCAGGAAACAAAGGGTTAAAGTGGTATAATTAACGTGTCTATAATTACAATGTATTACATGTATCCATAATACTACCAAAAGATGTGGGACTGGTATATTGGACGACATCATTTTGCGTAAAAACACAAGATGCCTGAGATGTACTTGGTCAGAAACTTGGTCGTCACCGTCTTTTAGCAACCGCTGTTCGAGCCGGCCGGTGTGGCCGTGCGGTTCTAAGCGCTTCAGTTTGGAACAGCCTGACCGCTACGGTCGCAGGTTCGAATCCTGCCTCGGGCATGGATGTGTGTCATGTCCTTAGGTTAATTAGGTTTAAGTAGATCTAAGTTCTAGGGGACTGATGACCTTAGAAGTTAAGTCCCATAGTGCTCAGAGCCATTTGAACCCTCGCTGTTCGTTCTTTGTGAACTAGCATACAAACCGCAATAGGCGGAAGACTCTTCGTTAGTATTTCCTGGAAGACCAGGCTACAAATTTAGCAGCTGTAATTCATGCACATGATGGCTGAACACAATAATGAACTCTCAGGACAGAGGTCATTTATGATTTCCTAAAACTACGAATTTATGTATTGAAATGCACGCCACCCATTATATACAGCTCATTCCTGTCGACGTTTCTTCATGATTTCCCAAGATTTACAAATGTGAAAGGACTTCCACCATTTCTATCTCCACCCAGATATGAAGAAATGGCGTATGATCACTATGAAGATACTGTAACACAGATGTAACTGTAGCGGTCTATGATAGCCAGAGACATTTTCTTTAATGTTCTACTTGGTTACTAGTATCGATCAGTTATTGTCATCCCCAGGAAAGTCTTGGTCAAGAATAGCAGACGTAGTAACATAATACACTCCTGGAAATTGAAATAAGAACACCGTGAATTCATTGTCCCAGGAAGGGGAAACTTTATTGACACATTCCTGGGGTCAGATGCATCACATGATCACACTGACAGAACCACAGGCACATAGACACAGGCAACAGAGCATGCACAATGTCGGCACTAGTACAGTGTATATCCACCTTTCGCAGCAATGCAGGCTGCTATTCTCCCATGGAGACGATCGTAGAGATGCTGGATGTAGTCCTGTGGAACGGCTTGCCATGCCATTTCCACCTGGCGCCTCAGTTGGACCAGCGTTCGTGCTGGACGTGCAGACCGCGTGAGACGACGCTTCATCCAGTCCCAAACATGCTCAATGGGGGACAGATCCGGAGATCTTGCTGGCCAGGGTAGTTGACTTACACCTTCTAGAGCACGTTGGGTGGCACGGGATACATGCGGACGTGCATTGTCCTGTTGGAACAGCAAGTTCCCTTGCCGGTCTAGGAATGGTAGAACGATGGGTTCGATGACGGTTTGGATGTACCGTGCACTATTCAGTGTCCCCTCGACAATCACCAGTGGTGTACGGCCAGTGTAGGAGATCGCTCCCCACACCATGATGCCGGGTGTTGGCCCTGTGTGCCTCGGTCGTATGCAGTCCTGATTGTGGCGCTCACCTGCACGGCGCCAAACACGCATACGACCATCATTGGCACCAAGGCAGAAGCGACTCTCATCGCTGAAGACGACACGTCTCCATTCGTCCCTCCATTCACGCCTGTCGCGACACCACTGGAGGCGGGCTGCACGATGTTGGGGCGTGAGCGGAAGACGGCCTAACGGTGTGCGGGACCGTAGCCCAGCTTCATGGAGACGGTTGCGAATGGTCCTCGCCGATACCCCAGGAGCAACAGTGTCCCTAATTTGCTGGGAAGTGGCGGTGCGGTCCCCTACGGCACTGCGTAGGATCCTACGGTCTTGGCGTGCATCCGTGCGTCGCTGCGGTCCGGTCCCAGGTCGACGGGCACGTGCACCTTCCGCCGACCACTGGCGACAACATCGATGTACTGTGGAGACCTCACGCCCCACGTGTTGAGCAATTCGGCGGTACGTCCACCCGGCCTCCCGCATGCCCACTATACGCCCTCGCTCAAAGTCCGTCAACTGCACATACGGTTCACGTCCACGCTGTCGCGGCATGCTACCAGTGTTAAAGACTGCGATGGAGCTCCGTATGCCACGGCAAACTGGCTGACACTGACGGCGGCGGTGCACAAATGCTGCGCAGCTAGCGCCATTCGACGGCCAACACCGCGGTTCCTGGTGTGTCCGCTGTGCCGTGCGTGTGATCATTGCTTGTACAGCCCTCTCGCTGTGTCCGGAGCAAGTATGGTGGGTCTGACACACCGGTGTCAATGTGTTCTGTTTTCCATTTCCAGGAGTGTATGTTATACAACACGTACGGCTGGAAGAATATGAAAGTTTACTATTCAACGTCTCGTCGACGACAAGGTCATTAGAGACGGTCTAGGAAACAATGGGGTGGACCATCCACTTTCAAATAAATCATTCGCAAATTCGCGGTAAGCAATTTAGGGAAATCACAGAAAAAATGTCTGGAAGAAGATTTGAAACGCAGTTCTCCCCAAGATAAGTCCCTTCTTTTAACCAATCCCTTCTTTTAACTAGTTCCTTGTTTTAACCACTGCACCACCTCATGCGGTATGTATGGAGGGCTAGCAACAGCGCACCCAGAACTTAGCTTTCTGTACTGTATCAGATTATTTATTAACATGCAAGTCGTCGAAATGGCGTCCAATTGAAAGACTTGCACCAGGCCGTGCTGCCATATGAAACTTTTCTTTTTTGTCCTTTGTTACCAAGTCTCAGATTCTGTTCCCGTGTTGTCTCAAGGAACACTGGGCCGTGTTGCGGCTCGATTTTATTCTGGCGGCGATCATAGATACTTGACATCTTTGCCACACGTATGTTTTCGCCGGTAGTCGTGTGGACGTCAGGGTTCTAGAGGGTGATAACAAGTGTGTACTTAGCGAAGGCGGTGCCTGCACGGATAGAGTCAGCTGCTTCCAGTTTAGGACACCGGTGGATGGAAACACGGTTAAACAGCAACGCACGGCTAACAGCCACTTCCGTGGCCTGGGACGAACTCGCTTGGATGATTAAATGCAAATGCTCGGCCCAAGTAGCTGTTGAGTGATTACACGTTGGATTTGCGCTTTCGTACTAGAAACTGATCAGCATCTGTCTATGGGAAAGTCTTGTGACTGTGTTAAGAAACTCTCCATTTTTTCTGATGGTTTAATGCCCTACTGTCGCTGCGAGAAAGAAAACATAATGGTGCATATTCACAGCAGAAGACAGCAGAGCGTTTTCTTTCTTGCAGTAGCACCAAACTTACAACTCTGGTTTAAAAAAATGTGGCCTATGCCTGCCTGAATGTTTATTGCAGAAATGTGTAAAAATATGAAATAAATAGGTCAAGAACGTTTCCTCTTCATATACTACAGATATATAGCACATGTCCGAAATTTCAGTAGAGTATGAAGTAAAAATTTGAAATAAATCGGTCAAGTACCTTTCCAGATTTTTGGAACAACGTTTTCCCTTCATATATGTATTTGATGCATTCATGTAGTTGCGTATTAAGAGATGACGGTCCAGTAGGCGTATAGAAAGGAATGCAACGTTGTGTCAAAATTTCAAAGTATCAGGTGAAGAACTATCCGAGATTTAAGATTTTGAAGAAATGAACGTTTACATTTTGGATCATATAGTGTATACCAATTTTGTTGTAAATAGAACTAAATTTTGTGCACTAATAGTTGTCAAGACTGACATGTGTCACTAATACGTGTAGCGCTGACCCCAAAAGCAAATAAACAAACTGAAAAACTGAAAATAAACCGTCGAGTCAATAAAAGGAAAATGAAAGCGGGTAAGAACGTTTACTGTCCTCGTCTTTTCCCTAGATTTTTTTCCCGTTTAACACGGGATCCGCTTGTTCAGCATTTGGCAAATATTTGTTTTACCCTTTAACATTGTGGCCAGATGGCCTTCGTGACACTACCAATGTCTGGGTAACCTAAGGGAGGGAAGTCGGCTGCGTCACCAGTCCGCGAAACGTTTAAACTTTATTGTGTGCGTCATCGTAGTATTTTAACTGCTTGAGTGCTAGTGTGTTTTCGTAGGTGGAAATCGGGGACCAGCACAGCATTTATCTTAAGCAGCATGGGAAACCGCCCAGAACTATAGGATGGCTCACTCCCCTGTCTCGCTAGCGCTATACACGCAAGTATTAAATTATTTTATCATAAATTTATGAAAAGTCATGAAGATTTCAGACAAGACAGCTGAACCGACATCTTTGCAGTGAGCAGTAGATTTCGGGCAGGAATGCGATGGTACATTCTTTGGCAAACTCTGTAAGCTAATAGACACATTAAAGCCCAATTAAAACTTTTTGGGATAAAAATTACTTTCTTTTTCAAATCACAGTTTCTCGTCAAACAGACTCCCCAAAAACTTAAACGACCGCAACGCAAAAGTGGAAAAAAATACTAAAAAGCCAATGAGTGGATATTCTTGGGACATAAAACTCGATGTCATGTCAATTCGATGAAATAACGTATCATAGTGTTGTTTAGTGCAAATAATGTTCAAATACAATCTTCAGAAAATATAATTTTGAAGGAACTTTCGTGTCCAGTTCTACCCGACTTTCCCTATGGGTAACGTCTGTAGACTTTTACCTCTTCGTGTCGTATCGTGTCGTGTCGTTAATTACAATAGAAACAGAATTATAACGAGAGCAGTAGCAATGGTGAATGAGATAGGAAGAATGAAACAAAACTGACAACGCGAAGTGTGGTGCCACTGAACCCCGATGATTCAGACATAATAAACGAGAAAACTGATCATTTTTATTTTCAAGCACATATATACCTCTTAATACGTTACGCTATGAAAAAGTGCTGTCAATGTTAGGAAAAAAAAATGCGAAGCATCCAGCGCATTCAGAATGGAAAAATTTATCTTTAACTATGTTCGTCCGAGCAACCCTTTTTACCATATCTTTGAGAGATATAAAGCATAGAGACCAACTACGGGCTACCTGATTAGTAATTGATCGTGCAATATTCAATAGTTCCAACTTAATAATGAACAAGTGATTTATAAACAGTGCACGTGTTCCAAAGTGACTGTTTATAACGGCACACACTAGTAGCGTAAGGGAGTCAACTGACATCCGTCCTATCACGCTGTCCGTTGCTACATCGACATACTCAGATTTACAGGGAAGTGCCTATTGCTAGTCACTCAGATATAAAAGTCATTATTGTTAAAATAGTTCGGGCCAGTTGGCTGCTAGCGGGTAAAATATTGTAGTGCCTTCGAACGGTCTATAGTACCTACGTTGCGGCCTCAGTATCATAGTACCATTATGGTGTAACGAATTTCTGGAATAAATACAGCTACGCATATATCGACAGGTATGAAATCTGCTCTCATTACTACCGCACTTCTTTCTGCAAACTAAATTATTGCTTCTGCTTTCGCCTGAAAACACCACACAGCTAAAATCAAAGATGTTCCAACTCACACGGGGGCTTACCAGCAATCGTTCTTCCTGTGTGCCATACACAACTGGGGAGAAGCAACAACGATACACACAGTACTTCCCGTCACCGACTGTAAGTCGGAGTCTGTCGATGTGGATCTAAACGTCTCGCGTCAGAGGGCGCAATTTTTCAGGGAATGAACTGAAATCCCTTCTTACGAAAGCTTGTCATCCCAACCTGCTCTAACAATATCAAGCACTGTGGCAAGTGTCAACTGTACGAAGGATTGTTGAAATAATATTCTGTAGATATTCAAAAAACGAAATTAATTCGCAATGTGGCGTTCCTGTGGTAATTATGATGCACCGATACTTGCTATCATGCATGTACAAGAAATCATCCGATTCTATTCCACGGCAATCCTTTTTTTTTTTTTTTCTTTATTGAGTTTCGATTCCCCCTAAAGGGGGCGGGCTGGCAGCAGCTTATTACGCCGCTCTTCAGCCTACAGAATTTGTTTTAAAAAGAGGAAGATAATAAAAATAATAACAGTTGGCGATAAAATCGGCGACTTAAAGGCAAAATGGCAGAAAATACTGGAGCTTAAAACATAAAAACACAGGGTGGATAATGCAAATAAAATACACAGGAAGCAGAAAAAATAAGAGACAGACAATTAAAAAACACGGCGACAGTCTGGTTTCTGTTCGCAAGAGATATAAAATGCACACCCAGCGACAGCATGATTTCTGTTCGCAACACTGTGGAAAGACGCACAACACTGAACACTCACTTAAACACTGCAATAAAAAAATGGCACAAATATGACATACCACACCCGAGAGCAGGTGGGGGGAAACTGGTCAGATGACGGGAAAAAGGGGGGGGGGAAGGAGAGGAAAAGTGAAGGGGGAGGGGGGAAAGGGGCCAATTGAAGATGAGGATACATAAGAGGTGGGGGGGGGGGTGCTGAGCAGATGTGCCTGGGAGTGGGGAAGGCAGAGGAGGGGAGTCTAAAAGGACGTGGGGGGGTAGGTGGGGAGAAAACACAGGATGGAAGGGGGGGAGGAAGAGGGAGCCCAGGGAAAGGACGGAGGAAAGGAGGGGGGGTGAGGATCAGAGTTGATAGGAAGGATAAATGGAGGGAGAGAGGGCATCATCCGGGAGGGGGAGTTGATGGAAGCCGCCTTGGGCAAAGAGATGTAGGGTGTAGAGATGGAGAGTGGGGACGGCCATCCGAGCTAGATTTTGTTTACTGAGTTCACTGCTACATTTGAGACGTTGAGATCAGAAACGGGACTTGTCATCATTTTTGGGGTACACGAGTTATTACTACAGTTGGTATTTTAACACGATTCCGCATTTAAAATGCGACTTGTTCAGTGATTTTTTCCCTGTCAAAACCAGTGTTGAAATTACTTTTCATGCAGAAAGAGACAAGCTCCTATATTGCACGAAAGAATGTGAGGCGTGAGGGCAGCACTGTAGTGGTTTGCAGTAATCAGCTGTGAGGTTTCCAAATGGCTTCGATGACGGAATCATCAGACGAGTCCGAAGACGATTTACATGATTTTAGAAGGAAGAAAAGACGCCCCGAATTGTGGAAGAAGGTCAAAGGTTTGAAGCATGCCAACTTGAAAGGAAACATTGTCCCTAGGAGGGAAACGGGTTCAGATTGCAGCTAAATAGTCGTACAATGTTCACTGTTTGAATTCCCTGTACATAATGTAAAATTCTGTAGCAGAGGCAAATTGTGTAGAAACATTGTACTAAAATGTGAATATAGCTTCCTTTCATGGACGCAAAGTTTAAATTTATGTTTTAGTTGTAATACAGGAAATCGGGAAAAATATATTATTCGCCGAGTATATAGGTTAATAATACGCTAATACCTGTTTACAGATGCCGGCGTAAATCTTTTGAGAAGTTCTCATTTGCTGAGCAGGAACTATTGTTGACAGAATTCAACAATATGCCCAACAAAGATGGGCAGGATGGGTACGTACTTGAGAGCTCACATTCTTTCCTTCTCTCCAAAAGCAAGGAGACCACGCCCAAATTCCATTACCAATCGTGGAAAGACAGCAAATTATTATAATAAGGTAACTGGCATGACAATTGTAGTATTATTTTGTTAACCATTTCCTTCCCGAATTATGTATATTTTTGACCCACGTTCTGTAAAATCTTTGAGGCAAATAGTTAAGGCATATATTTAATAGGGTTACAGTATTACGATTATGTAGATTTTTGTTTTATGATACTAATTCAATTGTATCTGCAAGTTAAAGTTGACATCAAGGAAACAATGGTACGCAAGAAAGCTTAATTATTGCACTCCATGGCATATCAAAACGCCGAGTGGAGAGACTGTGCCGCTGAAGTCAATATTTCAGTACAATAACTTGTTTAAATCAAAAAGGGGATATGTCAGACATTTTCTATTACCATTTTCTATTAGTTGCCTTCATCTTATGATTACAGATTGTTGGTATAAGCCGGCCCCAGTGGCCGTGCGGTTCTAGGCGCTACAGTCTGGAGCCGTGAGACCGCTAGGTCGCAGGTTTGAATCCTGCCTCGGGCATGGATGTGTACGATGTCCCTAGGTTAGTTAGGTTTAAGTAGTTCTAAGTTCTAGGGGACTGATGACCTCAGAAGTTGAGTCCCATAGTGCTCAGAGCCATTTGAACCATTTTTTGTTGATATAACATTGCATTCTTCCACATGAGTCTGTGGGACTAACTACAAGGGTTGGGAATAACGCTATTCAGAATTATACAGTTTTTTCAATATATCTCAGAACATCAATTGAGTGACATATCCCCTTTTTGATCTCAACGCCTCATTTATTACGTCTTTTCTTCGTTTTCCATGAAATGATCGATCTCATCACAGCAAACTTATGTTCGACTTGGGAAACGACGCATGGGGAAACTGGAGAGTAGCTGTTCTGAAAACGATTGGCAACGGCGCTGAACGTTATGCGACAGTGACCCGACGATTATTGGATAAGTGGGTAAGACCGGAGGCCTGGACTATTTTCAGCTCACTGACCACTAAGTGGAATCGGCTGTTCGCAGGGCCAACGGATCGCATAATAAAGCAGCCAGGATCGGGGAGCGGCAGCTTTTAAGCGCTGCCGTCTGCCGTTGACACTGGTGAAGCGGGGGATGCTTCGCGGTAAATTCTTAGTACGCCGTTCTGTTCCATTACAGTTCATGGTATCACCGTTGGAGTTAGGACCACACAGAAGTCCTGCGCTAGGCTCATAACAACGAATATCTACCACAGTCCATCTCTACATGTCTTTATAAAGGGTATGGTTAGTTGAAATGTATCGTAGATAAAGTTCAAAGTGAGAGGACTAAGAGAAGAAGAAATTTCAGAGATTAACAATCCTTGGACGACGAGGTCTCTTGAGGTGGTCGCGTTCTAAGATTATTTGGGGCACGAGATCAGTCGTGACCTATCGAAAGGATCCGTCCCTGCATTCGTCTTATTCAATTTAGAGAAACTAAAATTAATATAAACGTGGATGGACGGACGGACTCATAATTGAATTCGCGTTTAAGTGGACGGCAGTTTATACCCCACATGTACATCAACGTTTAGGCTTTCCTCTGGTCTTCCAATTTCAAATGGCTCTAAGCATTATGGGACTTAACTTCTGAGGTCATCAGTCCCCTAGACTGAGAACTACTTAAACGTGACTAACCTAAGGACATCACACTCATCCATGCCCGAGGCAGGATTCGAACCTGTGACCGTAGCAGCAGCGCGGTTCTGGACTGATGCGCCTAGAACTGCTCGGTCACAGCGGCCGTCTCCTCTGTTATCCTCGATCACTAACGCCAGATGCCGGGATGATACCTTTAAGGTGTGCGGCCATTTTAATGCGCCATTCTGAGCACCTGATGCGTCTCTAATGCCTTTGTGGTCGATGGGACATTAAATCATAATCTGCCATCAGAGCTGCAACCGTGCCTTACATTAATCGCTATCTTGTCGCTAAGCACAAAGGCTAAGTACTGGAATAATGCGCAGGTGATTTCTGTATATAATGGCGCTACAAGAACAGACCCACAAAATCACAGACAAGTATCTTTAACGTTGGATTTGCTGCAGAATTCTTGAACACATTCTGCGTTCGAATGCAATAAATTTTCCTTGAAATAGAGAAGCTTCCCTCCATAATCAGATCCAGTCTAGAAAGCGTCGCTCCTGTGAAACTCATCTTGTCCATTTCTTCAGATGACGTCATGCGAAACATGGATGAAAGGCAACTGGCGGACTCCATACCCTTAATTTTGGAAATCATTTGACACGGTGCCCTACTGTAGGTTCTTTATCAAGGTCTGAGCAATGGATTAGGTTCCTGAACATGTGAGTGGGATGAAAAATTCTTAAGTGATACAAAGTAGTTTTTCTCAACGGCGAGTGTTCATCGGAAACGGCTGTGCCGTCAGGAGTGCGCTAGGCGACTGTGATAGGACTACTGCTGTTCTCTATACGCAGGGTGGTCAGAAATACTCTGAAAATCTAGTAAGGGTGTGTTGTGCTGAGAAATGACTGTTAATAAAAAAAAATCGATACTTCGCGCAGTTTCTGATGTTGAAGATCTACTTCAGTAGCATTTACTCTAATTGTTAAAATTAAAGAATTAAAATTGTGAAAATTTACATCAAAAAATTATATATTTAGGAAAACACATTAATTTTAAAGCGATTGTAGAAAAATACATTCACACAATATGAGAGAAGATGTAAAAATCTCATATTTATATATTCAACAGTTTCTGCGAAAATGGAGCATTTACACTGAAGTGCCAAAGAAACTGATATAGGTATGTGTATTCAATTACAGAGATATGTCAACAAGCAGAATACGGCGCTGCTGTCGGCAACGCTTAGACAACACAACAAGTGTCTGGCGCAGTTGTTAGACCGGTTATTGCAACTGCAATGGCAGGTTATCAAGATTTAAGGGAGTCTGAACTGGTCTTATAGTCGGAGCACGGGCGATGGGACACAGCATCTCCGAGGTAGCGATGAATTGGGGATTTTCCCATACGACCATTTCACTAGTGTACGACGAGTCTTACGAATCTGGCAAAACTTCTAATCTTCGATATTCCTGCGGCAGGAAAAAGATTCGGAAGAACGGGACCAACGACGACTGAAGAGAATCGTCCAACGTGGCGTAAGTGTAGCCCTTCCGCTAACTGCTTCAGATTTCAATGCTGGGCTGTCAACAAGGGTCAGCGTGCGAACCATTCAACGGAACATCATCGATATGGGCTTTCGGAGCCGAAGTCCGACTCGTGTACCCTTAATGACAGCACAACACAAAGCTTTATGCCTCGCCTGGGACCGTCAACACCGATGTTGGACTGTTGGGGACTGGAAACAAGTTGCCTGGTCGAACGAGTCTCGTTTCAAATTATGTCGAACGGATGGAGGTTTACGGGTATGGAGACAACCTCACGAATCCGTGGACCCTGCAAGTCAGCAGGGCACTGTTCAAGTTGGTGGAGGCTCTGCAGTAGTGTGGGGCGTGTGCAGTTGGAGAGATATGGAACCGCTGATACGTTTAGATACAGGTGATCCGTACGTACGCATCCTGTCTGATCACCTGCATCAATTCCATTCCATTGTGCATTCCGACGGACTTGGGCAATTCCAGCAGGACAATGTGACACCCCAAACGTCCCGAATTGCTACAGAGTGGCTCCAGTAACACTCTTCTGAGTTTAAACACTTTGGCTGGCCACCAAAGTCCCCAGACATGAACATTATTGAGCAAATTTGGGATGCCTTGCAGCGTGCTGTTGCCAAAACATCTCCACCGGCTCTTAGTCTTACGGATTAATGGACTGCCCTGCTGGATTCACGGTGTCAGTTGGCTCCACCACTGCTTCAGACATTATTCTACATCTACATCCATACTCCGCAAGCCACCTGACGGTGTGTGGCGGAGGGTACCTTGAGTACCTCTATCGGTTCTCCCTTCTATTCCAGTCTCGTATTGTTCGTGGAAAGAAGGATTGACGCTATGCCTCTGTGTGGGCTCTAATCTCTCTGATTTTATCCTCATGGTCTCTTCGCGAGATATACGTAGGAGGGAGCAACATACTGCTTGACTCTTCGGTGAAGGTATGTTCTCGAAACTTTAACAAAAGCCCGTACCGAGCTACTGAGCGTCTCTCCTGCAGAGTCTTCCACTGGAGTTTATCTATCATCCCCGTAATGCTTTCGCGATTACTAAATGACCCTGTAACGAAGCGCGCTGCTCTCCGTTGGATCTTCTCTATCTCTTCTATCAACCCTATCTGGCACGGATCCCACACTGCTGAGCAGTATTCAAGCAGTGGGCGAACAAGCGTACTGTAACCTACTTCCTTTGTTTTCGGATTGCATTTCCTTAGGATTCTTCCAATGAATCTCAGTCTGGCATCTGCTTTACCGACGATCAACTTTATATGAACATTCCATTTTAAATCACTCCTAATGCGTACTCCCAGATAATTTATGGTATTAACTGCTTCCAGTTGCTGACCTGCCATTTTGTAGCTAAATGATAAAGGATCTATCTTTCTGTGTATTCGCAGCACATTACACTTGTCTACATTGAGATTCAATTGCCATTCCCTGCACCATGCGTCAATTCGCTGCAGATCCTCCTGCATTTCAGTACAATTTTCCATTGTTACAACCTCTTGATACACCACAGCATCATCTGCAAAAAGCCTCAGGCAGGTATTCCAGTTTCTTTGGCTCTCCAGTGTATATAGCCAATTTAACTTGGTCAGGATAGGATGGTACCACTCTCCACAAGTGATCTGACGAACAGAGAGATCAATAATCTGCGGCTGTCTGCTGATGACGCTACAGTATACGAGAGAGTGTCGTCGTTTGGTGACTGCACGAGGATAAAGGATCGCTTAGACAAAATTACTAGTTTGTGTGGTGAACGGTAGCTCGCTCTAAATGTAGAAAAATTCAAATTGCGCAGGTGGGTACGAAGAATAAACCCTTAATGTTTGAATATACCATTATCTGCGTACTGCTTGACATGGTCACATCGTTTAACTATTTGGGCGTGACGTCGCAAGGCGGTATGAAAAGGAACGAACACGTAAGGACAGTAGTAGGGAAGAAAAATTGTCTGCCTCGGTTTATTTGGAGTATTTTAGGAAGTATTGTTCATCTCTAAAGGAGATCTTGCGTAGAACAGTAGTGGGACCCATTCCTGTGTATTTCATGAGTGTCTGGGATCCCCACAAGGTCGGATTAAAGGTAGACATCGAAGCAACTCAGACGCGTGGTACTAAATTTGTTAGCGACAGGTAGCGTTCTCGCTTCCCACGCCCGGGCTCCCGGGTTCGATTCCCGGCGGGGTCAGGGATTTTCTCTGCCTCGTGATGACTAGGTGGTTGTGTGCTGTCCTTAGGTTAGTTAGGTTTAAGTAGTTCTAAGTTCTAGGGGACTGATGACCATAGATGTTAAGTCCCATAGTGCTCAGAGCCATTTGAACCATTTTTTTTTTTTTTTTTTTTTTGTTAGCGATATTTTCAATCAACAAGCAGCTATTGTGGAGCTGCTTTGTGATCAGAAATGGGAATCCCTGGAACGAAAACACCATTCTTTGCGCGAAAAACTATTGAGAAAGTTTAGAGAATCAGTATTTGAGGCTGATGCAGTTTTATTCTACTACCGTCAATGTACATTTCGCGTAATGATCACGAGGGTAGATAAGAGGAATTCGCGTTCGTATAACGAGTGTCCTTTCCTCGCTCGATATGCGAATGGAAAAAGACGAGAAGCAACTAGTAGTGGCACATTGTATGCTCCTTACAGTGGATTCAGCATATGTGTGTATGTGGTCAAAACGCAAGGGAAGGGTTCTCCTATTTGAGGATGTGCCATCTACGATACCGAAAAGTTGCACCTGGAAAAGGCCCACGGCGTTTTTGTAGACACAGTATCTGCTACCGGCTGGGCTGGGAACATTTATACTCACTCCAGTCTCCCACTATGCCACCGGCTGTGGAAATGCAGCTTTGTTCCGCACCACGTAGCAGCGCAGTTCTCCGCTGACGGCAGAGCGCCCTGTCTCACGTTGCTGAGCGTGCCCCATTGCAGCTGCCAGCTGCAGAACTACGTCAGCTGGCCCGCACACCCCTTAGCTGGATGCAAAGACACTACTGAAGCTGGTGGCGGAACAGGAGCCTTAAACAGTGGAGGCGTGCAGTTGTCAGTTAGCAACGAGATATCTAGGGTTTGCCTGGAAGAACGTTGTAACTTTGCACACCGTAGAGAGGAGGAAGGCAGACCAAGTACAGACGTGATGAACAAAATTATAGTCACTAGTTTAGCGCCCGCTGCTTAACTCGCATAGACTGTATGGGCAGCAGAGATTTTTTTATTTTATTGACTCGAATTTTTATGTTGTTCACAAATTGCAACATCTTCTAAGCTTTTCACTCTAATTAAGGCCATATATATATATATATTTTTTTTTTTGGTCATCAGTCTACTGAGTGGTTTGATGCGGCCCGCCACGAATTCCTTTCCTGTGCTAACCTCTTCATCTCAGAGTAGCACTTGCACCCTACGTCCTCAATTATTTTCTTGACGCATTCCAATCTCTGTCTTCCTCTACAGTTTTTGTCCTCTACAGCTCCCTCTAGTACCATGGAAGTCATTCCCTCATGTCTTAGTACATGTCCTACAATCCTGTCCCTTCTCCTTATCAGTGTTTTCCACATGTTCCTTTCCTCTCCGATTCTGCGTAGAACCTCCTCATTCCTTACCTTATCAGTTCACCTAATTTTCAACATTCGTCTAAAGCACGACATGTCAAATGCTTCGATTCTCTTCTGTTCCGGTTTTCCCACAGTCCATGTTTCACTACCATACAATGCTGTACTCCAGACGTACATCCTCAGAAATTTCTTCCTCAAATTAAGGCCGGTATTTGATATTAGTAGACTTCTCTTGGCCAGAAATGCCTTTTTTGCCGTAGCGAGTCTGCTTTTGATGTCCTCCTTGCTCCGTCCGTCATTGGTTATTTTACTGCCTAGGTAGCAGAATTCCTTAACTTCATTGACTTCGTGACCATCAATCCTGATGTTAAGTTTCTCGCTGTTCTCATTTCTACTACTTCTCATTACCTTCGTCTTTCTCCGATTTACTCTCAAACCATACTGTGTACTCATTAGATTGTTCATTCCGTTCAGCAGATCATTTAATTCTTATTCACTTTCACTCAGGATAGCAATGTCATCAGCGAATCGTATCATTGATATCCTTTCACCTTGTATTTTAATTCCACTCCTGAACCTTTCTTTTATTTCCATCATTGCTTCCTCTATGTACAGATTGAAGAGTAGGGGCGAAAGGCTACAGCCTTGTCTTACACCCTTCTTAATACGAGCACTTCGTTCTTGATCGTCCACTCTTATTATTCCCTCTTGGTTGTTGTACATATTGTATATGACCCGTCTCTCCCTATAGCTTACTCCTGCTTTTTTTCAGAATCTCGAACAGCTTGCACCATTTTATATTGTAGAATGCTTTTTCCAGGTCGACAAATCCTATGAAAGTGTCTTGATTTTTCTTTAGCCTTGCTTCCGTAATTAGCCGTAACGTCAGAATTGCCTCTCTCGTCTCTTTACTTTTCCTAAAGCCAAACTGATCGTCACCTAGCGCATTCTCAATTTTCTTTTCCATTCTTCATATAAGCATTGTCTTTTCCGAATATATGTATGTATGTATGTTTGTATGTATTTTTTGAACTGGGGACCTAGAAACGACGGAGAGGCTTCGGCCCCACCGTAGCCCTCAGTGGTTCACAACCCCAGAACAGGATACAGCAGTCCACTCACCCCACCGCCGCCCCACACCGAACCTAGGGTTACTATGCGGACCCCCCCCCCCCCCCCCCTGGGAACGTCTCTTTTCAGGCAGTATAACCCCAATGTTCGCGTGGTAGAGCTGGCATTCGCCGAGGCAGATGGAAAACCGCCGTAAAAACCATCCACAGGGTGGTCGGCACACCGGACGTCGACACTAATCCGCCGGGCGGATTAATGCCGGGGGCCGGCGCGCCTCCCCGCTCGGGAAGCAGTTCGTTAGACTGCACGGTTAGCCGGGCGGGCTTCCGAATGTACTTCTGACTAAAATCTTTTCTGGTAACTAGATCCAAAGTTTTTCTTCCTCATGCCTTTTTCGTTCTTTTGGAGATATATCCGTAGCAACTTTCAGCGCCTAACAAATATTTCTGCATATCTAACCGAGAAGTGAAATACCAATCCTCATAAATTTAGCTTTTAATATATTTAATGTAACGTAATACTTCCCTAAGAATTTTCATCTCCTATCTCACTCGCATAGAGGCTGAATTTCCAGTAACAAGGAAACAAGATTTTTTTTTTAAATTTCTACCCGAGAAGTCAAATATTAGTTGTCAGAAATGCAGCCTTAAAAATTCTTTAGTAGTTCTTTCATAATTACTTATTTTCAAAAAAACTCACCCACCATTTTACCTCCTTAGAGGTTGAATTTTCTGACTAAAAAACTAGTTTTAATAGTTCTAGCTAGAAAATTTCCTAACTGGCGACATACTTTCAAAAAGCCTTTCATCCCCTTTTTTTCCCCCTTGGGAATGGAATTTCGGACAATTCCTTCTTAAATGATGCCCACGGTATAAGATCGACATTCTCTCCAAACTTCAAGTTTCCAACTTTAGCAGTTTGGGTTGGGCGATGATGAGTCACTAAATCAGTCTGACCCTACTTCACCCCCTTAGGGGTTAAATTTCCAAAACACTGGAACAAGTACTTTTTTTATTTCTAACTGAGAATTCATATCAAAATTTTCAAAGATTTAGCTTTAAAAATGTTTTCATAATAAAATATTTTCGGTAATGATCCCATCCCCTATTTCATCCCCACGGGGATTCAATTTCCAAAATCATTGAAACACGCATTTTTTTAATTTGTAACCGGTAAGCCGGGAAGTCACATACCAATTTTCATAGATTGAGCTTTAAAACTACTTTAGTAGTTATTTAATAACAATATATTTTCAAAACAAGCTTTCACTATTTCACCCCCATGGGGTTAAATTTCCGAAAATGCTGCAACATATATTTCTTTATTATTGACCGAGAAACCAAATACTAATTTTCGTTGGTCTAGCTTCCAAATTGGCGTAATAGCGACATTGTTTTTAAAAAAAAAGTTTCATCCCAAATTTCACCCCATTAGGGTGGTCATTTCGAAAAATCTCTTCTTAAAATGTGAGGTCTACACGTTCGCCAAATTTTAAGTTTTTATCCTTAGTGATTTGGGCTGGGCGATGGTGAGTCAGTCAATCAGTACACTGCTTTTTATATGCAGAAACTGCAGATAGGTAGTTCCAGTTTTCCTTGAAAAGAATCGGAACGTACTACCAACATATATTAGCATAGCACGTAGGATTTTGTCCGAAAGTCTGGGCTCACAGATTGCAGCTTGTGAAACCAATCTCATTAGTAAGAAGCTTTCAATTAGTAGTGCTACTAAGAGTAAAGGGCGTCTTCTGCGCTACCCTGAATGATGCATTGTTAGAAATTCCAAGAGTATGCCAATTAAATTTGAAAATTAGGAAAAGGGGAGCCTTTTTTTGTTAAAGAAATGCTGTTAAGTGGGAGTACGAAAATACTTGCAACTGAGGCCACTACTAAACAATTAATACAAGATTGCATATAAAAGCTGTGGCAAAATGAATGGGACATAGGCGCAGGCGGGAGAACGTACGAATTTGTCCGTAACATCAATGGGAGAGTAAAAATGAGATTTTTTAGCCGATCGAGTGGACTGATACATTACCTGACCGGTCATGGCCTATATGCTGTGTACCTATACAAAATCAGAAGAAAGGCATTAAAGATGTTGGATCCAAAAGCAGCAGTAAGGAACGAGGCAAGCTGGCACATCTTGCAGCCATAGGATCCAGGAAAACGAAGAAGACTTCACGGGGGATTCAACCGCATGTTAGCATGCTGCCGTCCCAGTTGGACGCATACGCTGCAGATGGAGAGAACACAGCTGGAGTCGGGACCCACTGAACGAAATGGCTTCTCAAGAAGTTACATTGTGTTTGTGTTAGTGATAACGAAATTGTGGATTCTAAGACGTAACAGTCAATAATGGATGGTTTGTTTCAGTGGAAACTTTGCTGACGTGCTACCCTGCGCCCGAGGAATCCAGCAGACAATGGCTTCAATTTAAATGCACTAAAGTATTTGAATAAAAACAGAACATATTCTACAGTGCTAACATTAGTAGTAGTAGTAGTAGTAGTAGTAGTAGTGTAAGTAGGCTGTTTAGATTTTTATATTGGAAATGCCACGTAGCGCTCTGTATGAAATTCACTGGCTGTGCTGTGTGCAGCATGTGGCTAGTTTGCATTGTTGTCTGCCATTGTAGAGCGGCAGCTGGATGTGAACAGCGCGTGGCGTTGCGCAGTTAGAGGTGAGCCGCCAGCAGTGGTGGATGTGAGGAGAGAGATGGCGGAGTTTTGAAATTACATATATTATGACTTGTGATGATATTAAGGTAAATACATTGTTTGTTCTCTATTAATATCTTTCATTTGCTAACTATCTCTATCAGTAGTTAGTGCCTTCAGTAGTCATGTCAAGAGTCAACACTGTCTTTCTGTTGGAAGGACAACACTACTTCTTCAAGACTGCATGGAAATCCACTACTTCCGTGTGCATTCTCTTATACTGCTCAGACTTTGATACAAGAAACGGCAGTTTTACTGTGATGAATGATCAGGACTGTCTTTATGGACTGTGAGAAAATTTTAGCTTTTGACCAACATTGTATAAATAAGTGTGTGCATTTGATATCTTTGTTAGTGTAATTATGAAAAATTTTTACAAATCATTATTGGCCACTGGCCAAAAAAATTTGTAAAATTTTTTTGTGGGGAGCATGGGGGCTATGTAAGTAGGCTGTTTAGATTTTTATATTGGTAATGCCACGTAGCGCTCTGTATGAAAATCACTGGCTGTGCTGTGTGCAGCATGTGACTAGTTTGCATTGTTGTCTGCCATTGTAGAGCGGCAGCTGGATGTGAACAGCGCGTGGCGTTGCGCAGTTAGAGGTGAGCCGCCAGCAGTCGTGGATGTGAGGGGAGAGATGGCGGAGTTTTGAAATTACATATATATTATGACTTGTGATGATATTAAGGTAAATACATTGTTTGTTCTCTATTAATATCTTTCATTTGCTAACTATCTCTATCTGTAGTTAGTGCCTTTAGTAGTTTGAATCTTTTATTTAGCTGGCAGTAGTGGCGCTCGCTGTGTTGCAGTAGTTCGAGTAATGAAGATTTTTGTGAGGTAAGTGATTTCTGAAAGGTATAGTTTAATGTTACTCAGGGCCATTCCTTTGCAGGGATCTTTGATAGTCAGATTGCATTGCGCTAAAAACATTGTGTGTCAGGTTAAGCACAGTCGTGTATAAATTGTTCTAAGGGGACGTTTCAGTAGTAGTGTTTAGGTAATTGGTTAGGGGCTTTATTATAGTCTTGCAGTAATAGAAGTAGTTGCAGTATCAGCATTTTGATACTAATCGATGTTTTTAGTTAAGTGGCATGAATTAACGACGAATACGAGGGGAACTCAATGTGTTGATACTGAACGGTGGTGTGTTTCGAATGTTTTGGTCGGCCGCCCAGAATAAACGCGTGATTTCAACACTGGGCGTCGCGGTTATCACCTCCTTCACAGAGGTGTCAAACGAAGGGGGTTACGTGTACGTGAGGTACGCTGTGACGACATTCCCATCGTGTGGCACGTCAGCGATAGCTTTCGGCAGAATTTTGGCGAAATTTGGTACCCTTGTGACTTCATTAACCAACCTTACCGTTCATTTGAACTTCTCTGGTCTTTTATTCGCATTCATCGGCACTTAGTTGTTTGGAGCGTCTCCCAGTCCAAGGGTGCGTTGCAGGGTTCCACCCTTTTGCACGATTGGATGGTAGACACCATTGAGCTATATTTCAAACTTCCGCGTCGCAATGGGAGACAAGTACGATGTTTCGAAAAAGTTAGCCTTTAATTTTGTTGCCAATTGTAGTTTGGCCATTTATGGCCAGGCAGCAACCCTTTTCAGGGCGAAAAATGTGCAGTGGGAACTTCACCCGTCCTGGCCACTTTACCCCATCGTCCCCTCCGTACACAGGCAAGGCTAAGAAATTTTAGTCGGGACAGTGTTGCCTCAGAAGAGACTTAGTTCTAATCCGGTTCCGAGCAAGGATTTCGGAAAGTTCGTACCCTGCAAGGAAAATACCGGAACTGAAAATTCCTCTCCAAAATGTTTCCAATCTTCTCTTTGCCTAAATCGAGTCAACTCGGACTTGACTGAAATGATTTGAACGTAATGCGGACAGCGAGTTGAAATAACCTGAAAGGAGAGAGAGAGAGAAAGAGAGAGAGAGAAAGAGAGAGAGAGAGAGAGAGTCTGTCTATTGGAACGCAAAAGGAATTATCTGATATTCGAGTCCCTCTGCACTCTACATAATTATAACATTTCGCTAATAATTCATTATATTATTCATTACACACACGTGTATCTAAATCGATGCGTCTGAGAATAGGAAGAAGGAAATAGAGATTATAATTTTTGTGATTTCCCGTAGCTGTAGAAAGGCTTGAAACACAGGGAGAGAATATGAAAATTATATTATCTTTCCCTGTCCAGAAGTCAGCGAGACACCGCTGGCTTATGTTTTGCACTAGAACCAACGCAGACTAGCGAAATGGCTTGCTTCGAGATTCTGCAATCGCCTTAGCAGAGTTCTACAAGTAACAACCACCAGACGGCTAGGAGTCGCCTCCAGAATCGGAGCGTGGGAGAAGATCCAGCTGCAGCTGCCAGACTCTGGAGCTCGCCTCTGTCTGGCGGAACACTTTGCAAAGTGCAAGAGTGACGGAAGTGTTTGGCCTTTCTTCTCTCAACCACTTTACTAGACGCTCTAGAATCTTACCACTGTGTTACGTAGTACACTGGCCACCAAAATGTACGTATTAGCGGAGAACGAGGTCAAATTTTATGTACGAGTTGTCACAAGGTTTATAAAACAAGGTCAAGACTGTAGTAGTGTTCTATATGCTTTAACGGTCGCTGTTTACATATTTTAAAATGTCCAGGCTGTGGGTTCGTGGTCGATGTATTCGTATACTACACAATTTAATGACATTTTTCGCCATCTGCCAAACACGTGTATAAACATCGAAAGCTGTAGGGCCTCTGAGCTACAGCCCCGTTATGAGCTTTTCAGACTTCAACACCATTCGTCACGTGATACTGAATGCATGATTATCTCTGAAAAGTGACATCTTTCTCAATTAAACGTAACACATCGTCATAAGCAGTCTTCTGGTGCAAAACCGAAATCAATATTTTCGGAACAAGGAGTTACCGTACTCGCTTTTGTAGTGAGGCTATAGAGATTTATAAACACCGTGATAATTTTAACAAAGAAAGGGAGCGGAAGTTAAATAAAATACGACTGCCGACTTTGTACTAATAGAATATTCCTGCCTCTCTATTTCTTTTAACGAAAAAAATGTCATATGTTACAGATGACAATGTTTTTGGCATCACGTGACAGACAGTACTGTCCCGTATAAAGCCCATGTTGTGACTCTAAATATCTCCCGTAGATGTAGATGAAACGTCAATAAACTACTTTTACGTCATCGACGAAAGCCTCTCAGCCCGTACTTTTTAAAACAAAATAATGATGTTTCGGTAGCATGCCGCTACCATCAGGCTCATCACTTACAAGTGTATATATGTATGTATATATAAACCACTTGCTGGGAACAAGCTGCCGAAACGCATTGTGCTAACTAAATGTTAATAAAAGGTGACCGAAGTAGTAAAAATTCTTTCATAAGTTTACAACACACTAGCAGTCCTCAAAACATTCCAAACAATATGGATACATTTAAGAAAGATGAAGAATTAGCGCAGAACATTATATAAAACTTGAAAAACATTTCCAAGAGCTAAAAGTCAGCCAGTAGGTCTGTCTCCAGGTATCACACATGCTTGTTAATGATTAGAATGGTTTCTAGAGGGCATCGACCACTATTAGAAGTCCATCCCATTTCTGGAGAAAGAGTTGTCCAGATGTGTAAGAGTTCTTAGTGGCTTCTTACAGGTTGCTATACGTCTCCTAGAGTCGTGCCGGACAAGCTCTCTTGGCTTTAGATCAGGGAATCACACTAGCCTTTCCACGCAGCGGTTATCTTCGTGTTCGAGATTATCATTCAATGGGCAACACAGTAGTTCCACGCAGATGACCGTTATAGTCCTTGTAGATTAAGTCTGGACCAAATGCACGTCAGCACATCACCTGTGTAGGTTTGGACGGTAACACCCCTTACACAATACGTTTCATGACCGAAGAGGTTTTTGTTTATGTCATTTCTGTGATTACATCGACATTGTTTTACTTCCAAACGATAGAGCAATTTGCAACGTTTCTGCAAGCAGAAGTGGCATTGAAGTATGTACAAAGTCATTCTTCATTCACTCATGCTCCAACGTCGACACTGCGAACTCCACAATGAAGTTGTTCGCAGTCCCCTCTTTGTCTCTGGTGCTTCGACCTAGCTGTTTTCATTTATGTTAAACTCATATGCTAATATTTTCCAAGTGACATTTCAAGGACGCACGAATCGATTTAAATTTGCAGTCGTTCTTTCCATAAGTCAACAAATCCAAATCACCCTAACTCACAGATACAATAGTCCGCCCCCGGTAGCTGAGTGGTGAGCGCGACAGAATGTCAATCCTAAGGGCTCAGGTTCGATTCCCGACTGCGTCGGAGATTTTCTCCGCTCAGGGCTGGGTGTTGTGTTGTCCCAATCGTCATCATTTCATCCCCATCGACGCGCAAGTCGCCGAAATGGCGCCAAATCGAAAGACTTGCGCCCGGCGAACGGTCCACCCGACGGAAGGCCCTAGTCACACGACAACAACTGATACAATAAAACTCAATCAGATATGTATTCGGGCATGCTAATACACGCACAATAGTATTTTTTCACGAGCTCTATCATAAATCACAGAGATTATTGATTTAGATTGTTTCTTGCGCCCTTTAATGTGAGTCTGAAATCGATGCCATTTCATTTTAACTTCAACAAATATTGAGTGGGGGAAAATAATTCTTTCCCGGAAAATATTTCGTGCGCCTTAAGATACACAATTCAAATTACATGGTACGCCCCAGGTACGGATTATGTAAGGTGGGCTGAGTACATTAAGGTGCATGAAATATTTTCCGTACAAATGTTATTATACCCGCCCGGTGTAAGTCTTGCCACCTGAATCCCAGTCCGCAGCTCGTGGTCGTGCGGTAGCGTTCTCGCTTCCCACGCCCGGGTTCCCGGGTTCGATTCCCGGCGGGGTCAGGGATTTTCTCTGCCTCGTGAAGACTGCGTGTTGTGTGATGTCCTTAGGTTAGTTAAGTTTAAGTAGTTCTAAGTTCTAGGGGACTGATGACCATAGATGTTAAGTCCCATAGTGTTCAGAGCCATTTGAACCATTTTGAACCTGAATCCCAGCAGTCTTTTGTCACCATGGAAGCTTCGTTTTCTGTCTTCTTTTTTTTATATCAGTACCTTATATAGTCTCCCGTGCCGCAACTATGATTTCCTCTGGTAGACCCGACACCCGCTATTGTTCGATATATATCTTCCCGCCTTGTCCTCCCTTACAATTTTCCCCTCTACGGCTGCCTTTGTTACCGTAGAAGTAATTGCCTGCTGTCTTAACACATGCGCTATAATGTGGTCGCACTTAGCACGCCACACAATACTGTCCTCCCCCATTCTTATCAGTCTTCCAAATTGTCAGCTTATTTCTGTAACACCACGGTTCAAACGCGTTGAGTTTCTTCATTTGCTTTATTAGTGCAAATTAACTGTTCTGAGTATATTGTCGCAACAATAGTTTACTTGTGCCACTTTTATACAGTGTGCCCCAGAAGGTATGATCAGTATTCAGGGATAGGAACGATCATTTGAATAATCATGGGTACTAAAATGCACACCAAGGGCTACGAGCACTACTTCATCCTGGATAATGTGAACCAAATCTGTTTTAGTGCAATCTCTTTACTTTCCATAGTTTGAGAGGTGGTATAGTACGGACCAAAACAAGAAAAAAAACCTGTCCAGTGAACATGGCCTCTAAGTCCAAACCTTAAGAGCTATGGGCACTTGCTCGTCTTCGCTACTGTCAAGCACATCTCTTCTATTGAAGAAGTGCTCGTAGCTCTTAAGCCCTTTAGGGCCCAAATTTACTAGACTCTTTTGCTTCGAATGAACGTCCCTGTCATATCCCTAAATATTGACCACTCCTCCTGGAACACCCTGTATTTGTAAACTATCGTAGTCATCAACAGCCATTTGACAGCCACCTCTAGGCGAAAACTTTATTTAGATATTTACGTACAGTGGTTGGCAACCATGTTGCTTCTGCATCCGTTGTGAAGTTGTCTACCCAGCTTACATTGGGTCATCGTCTCGGTTTTCTTGTGGTCTCTTGAACTTCCCCGGTTCGTCCAGAATCCTCTCGCCTGGCTACGTGCTATGCCCACTTCAGTTTCATTTCCATTACAGCCATAACTACGTCTCTCACTCCAGTCTGTTCCCTGACCTATATCCTCAATTCCTAGTTTTTACTAGAAATACCCATTGTGAAACTCTACATCACTCACCGAGCAACATTCAGTTAATGAATAGTTATTGCATTAAATGGTGCCACTCCTCCTTATTCGCATATACAACATATAACCATTGGTAAAAGGAACATAAAAGAAGTCTTAGGAGCGGATTTGCTATCTGACATTAACCCACCGAACCATCAAGCCACTGGCAATATTGTTTGTTCTGTTTCAATTTTTTTCCAATAAATTAAGTTTCATGTATTTTAAATGATATCATTTACTGAAAAGTTTGATACTTAAAAAATGGTTCAAATGGCTCTGAGCACTATGGGACTTAACATCTGAGGTCATCAGTCCCCTAGAACTTAAAACTACTTAAACCTAACTAACCTAAGGGCATCACACACATCTATGCCCGAGGCAGGATTCGAATCTGCGACCGTAGCGGTCGCGCGGTTCCAGACTGTAGCGCCTAGAAGCTCTCGGCCACCACGGCCAACGTAAAGTTTGATGCACATTTTAGTATTTAAGTGGGTGTTGAAGTCAATAACCAGTAACCCACCTACCTCTGATTGTTTAACAAATCGAACTCCCACTTATAAAAAGCACACATCTTAATGTTCAAGACATATTTCCTGAACTATGTGTGCTCCAACTATATACAATTACACGTACGTGAACTGGTGTTTCTAGACTGTGTTGATAACAGAGTTAGTAACAAAGAAGTAATAAATTAAAAAGTAGTACCTGTGCACTGAAGTGTTACTGCACGGATAGCGAAAATGTAAGCGATAAACTTTTTCCCTTTCGTTATTTTGCGGGCGCTGTCAGCGAGAAAATGTTTCGAAAACTCTTTAAACCATCTCTAATGTCTGCTGGGCGTCGCAAAGTGCTCTCATTCTCAAATACTGGTTGAATGTAATGTGGGAAATTTCTGAGCCTTGAGTTACACTACCTCAACACATAGTTTCTAACTTCAAATGCTTAACTGTGTTAATACTTTAATGTGAGATTATACCTCTTAATGGCTACATTATGACAGCATAATAAATTATTAAATTCTATCAGTTATATGAAATACTGATAGAATTTAAAAATTTATTATGCTGTCATAATCAAGCCATTAAAAGGTATAATCTTATCTATCAGTTATATGAAATACGCATAACTTAATCATAGCTAACTCTTGGTTCAAGAATCATGAAAGGTGGATGTATACATGGGAGAATCCTGGAGATACTAGAAGGTATCAGATAGATTATATAATGGTAAGACAGAGATTTAGGAACCAGATTTTAATTGTAAGACATTTCCAGGGGCAGATGTGGACTCTGACCACGAACTGTAGATTAAAACTAAAGAAACTGCAAAAAGATGGGAATTTAAGGACATGGTACCTGGATAAACTGACTACACCAGAGGTTGTACAGAGTTTTAAGGAGAGCATAAGGGAACAACTGCCAGGAATGGGGGAAAGAAGTACTGTAGAAGAAGAATGGGTAGCTCTGAGAGATGAAATAGTGAAGGCAGCAGAGGATCAAGTAGGTAAAAAGACGAGGCCTAGTAGAAATCCTTGGGTAACAGAAGAAATATTGAATTTAATTGATGAAAGGAGAAATTATAAAAATGCTGTAAATGAAGCAGGCAAAAAGGAGTAGAAACGTCTGTAAGGATGTAGAGGCTTATTTCACTATAGATACTGCCTACAGGAAAATTAAAGAGACCTTTGGAGAAAAGAGAACCACTTGTATGAATATCAAGAGCTCAGATGGAAACCCAGTTCTAAGCAAAGAAGGGAAAGCAGAAAGGTGGAAGGAGTATATAGAGGGTCTATACAAGGGCGATGTACTTGACGACAATATTATGGAAATGGAAGAGGATGTAGATGAAGATGAAATGGGAGATACGATACTGCGTGAAAAGTTTGACAGAACACTAAAAGACCTGAGTCGAAACAAGGCCCCTGGAGTAGACAACATTCCATTAGAACTACTGACGGCCTTGGGAGAGCCAGTCATGACAAAACTCTACCATCTGATGAGAACGATGTATGAGACAGGCGAAATACCCTCAGACTTCAAGAAGAATATAATAATTCCAATCACAAAGAATGCAGGTGTTGACAGACGTGAAAATTACCGAACTCTCAGTTTAATAAGTGACAGCTGCAAAATACTAACACGAATTCTTTACAGACGAATAGAAAAACTGGTAGAAGCCGACCTCGGGGAAGATCAGTTTGGATTCCGTAGAAATATTGGAACACGTGAGGCAATACTGACCCTACGACTTATCTTAGAAGCTAGATTAAGGAAAGGCAAACCTACGTTTCTAGCATTTGTAGACTTAGAGAAAGCTTTTGACAATATTGACTGGAATACTCTCTTTCAAATTCTAAAGGTTGCAGGGGTAAAATACAGAGAGCGAAAGCTATTTACAATTTGTACAGGGCAGTTATAAGAGTCGAGTGGCATAAAAGGGAAACAGTGGTTGGGAAGGGAGTGAGACAGGGTTGTAGACTCTCCCCGCTGTTATTCAATCTGTATATTGAGCAAACAGTAAAGGGAACAAAGAAAATTCCGGAGTAGGTATTAAAATCCATGGAGAAGAAATAAAAACTTTAAAGTTCGCCGATGACATTGTAATTCTATCAGAGACAGCAAAGGACTTGGAAGAGCAGTTGAACGGAATGGACAGTGTCTTGAAAGGAGGATATAAGAGGAACATCAACAAAAGCAAAACGAGGATAATGGAATGTAGTCGAATTAAGTCTTGTGATGCTGAGGGAATTAGATTAGGAAATGAGACACTTAAAGTAGTAAAGGAGTTTTGCTATTTGGGGATCAAAATAACTGATGATGGTCGAAGTAGAGAAGATATAAAATGTAGACTGGCAATGGAAAGGAAAACGTTTCTGAAGAAGAGAAATTTGTTAACATGGAGTAAAATCTATACACTTAAATCTAAAGTGTCAGAAAGTCGTTTCTGAAAGTATTTGTATGGAGTGTAGCAATGTATGGATGTGAAACATGGACGATAAATAGTTTGGAGAAGAAGAGAATAGAAGCTTTCGAAATGTGGTGCTACAGAAGAATGCTGAAGATTAGAAGGGTAGATCACATAACTACTGATGAAGTATTGAATAGAATTGGGAAGAAGAGGAGTTTGTGGCACAACTTGACAAAAAGAAGGTACCGGTTAGTAGGACATGTTCTGAGGCATCAAAGGATCACAAATTTAACATTGGAGGGCAGCGTGGAGGGTAAAAATCGTAGAGGGAAACCAAGAGATGAATACACTAAGCAGATTTAGAAGGATGTAGGTTGCAGTAAGTAGTGGGAGATGAAGAAGCTTGCACAGGATAGGATAGCATGGAGAGCTGCATCAAACCAGTCTCAGGACTGAAGGCCAGAACAACAACAACATATGAAATATTTAAAATCATAACTTTGTCTCTGGACGCCTTTAGAGACGCAACCTGCAAGTGGAATTAAGTGATTTTATTAATAGAGGTAGTAAGCTCATGTAAATACTGGGAGTAGTGTTAACGAAATACCTTTACGGTGAATACTGAGAGGAACTTTGTATGTATTGTTACACTAGCAAGTCGTAGTATGGCAGACTGGCGTTCTTTTCCTATAACCAGTTCCGTGTAAGCTGTTAATTTTTCATCTGGAACCTTAAAGAGCCGATTGAAACTGGACTCTCTCCCAATAGCTATCCCACACGCTAACAATTTATTTAGTGTTACGGCGTAAAGTTAAGCTCCGGCACGCCAGTCGGGGACGACAGAGAAGGGAGGGCTGTGAGAGGACGTCAGCCAATGACACGCTGACCGACCCCTGTCCAGGGCGACAAAGCGACAGCGGCGGCCCCTGTGTGAAGAGGATATAAGCGTCGCGACCGACTGGCGACGCCCCAGTTCAATAGCAGCGTCAAATCAAGTTGCTTCGCTTGTATTCTCTATGTAGCACAGACTTGGAATTGTTATTTCTGAAGAAGATTGATTATGTTGTGTGTCACCCTTAGTTTGCAACACATCTGTGTAGTTGCAAAAACTAAGGATTGTAATTTCCTTTTTGTAACAAAATTCATTATTATGCTTTGTTTGAATGTTTGTCAAGTGAACCGAGTACACAGCATTCCTAGACACCACATTTATTCTTCGCAAAGGCGCATTACTCTCAGTAATGTCTCGTAGAGCGTTTTCCTGTCATTTCCGCCGGCCGGAGTGGACGAGCGGTTCTAGGCGCTACAGTCTGGAACCGCGCGACAGCTACGGTCGCAGGTTCGTATCCTGCCTCGGGCATGGATGTGTGTGATGTCTTTAGGTTAGTTAGGTTTAAGTAGTTCTAAGTTCTAGGGGACTGATGACCATAGCAGTTAAGTCCCATAATGCTCAGAGCCATTTGAACCATTTTTGAACCTGTCATTTCCGGAATTCTGATAATTGTAGCCATACTATTTTACCCTTACTATCGACACACATACTTGGCATGCACATCCTTCTGCTTTCCGCAATGACTGCTGCCATTGTGACGATTATTAGGACCTCTTTGGGCAATTAAAACCCCCAGTAATTAGTTTGAACTTAAAAGACACTGTTGATTATTTCACTCGATGTTCATAAAAGATCAGAAAATACTTCGAAGGAGTCTTCTTTCCTTTAACAACTGATACCTACGATAACTCAAGTTGTTCCGGAAAATAAGTAAAAGATTTAACAATTCTAGAGAACTTGGGCGTCCTCTTATGATTATGAGAAAGCGTTAACGTCAACACCAATCACGAATTAGGTCGTAAGTCTGCTCCGACTGGTCGACTTCTTCCTACAAAGCAATACGAGGAAAGACCTATGATCGTGGGACATGTGATCAACATGTCGCGAGTTTCTTCATCCATTATTAGCAGTAGATTTAATCCTAATGGTGCCGCTGCTTCTTTATTCAAGCAGCTCTTCATTTCACCTCGCAAGTGCTGAGTGGAGCCCGTACCGGAAAAAAATCTAGGGAGCTACCGAGGATCGAACTCGTGCTTCTGCAGCGAAGGCAGCGACGATAACCGTTCTTTTTTCCCCTCCCGTTCAGCCCTTTCTTGCGTTCGGCAATATTCGGCCTTCATGGCCTGAGTTCAGTGCAGTTAGACTTCTTCAATGGAACCACAACACGAAATAAAAATCATCATTTCTTAACAAAGAACGAAACTTTTTACTTGGAATGTAAAATGTCGGCTTCTGCGACGAAATCCCCAGGCTAAGTTGATAAACTTTCTTGAAATAGTTAATCTGAATGTCCAGGTAAGGAGGCAGGCGCTGAATTAATGCAAGATGAAACGAAGTTAAGCTTGTGAACTGCATAATGTTGCGTCTTCTGTATGTGTAAAGCAGTTCTCTTGACAAGAGACAATGTGTTCCTGAGTCGTGAGCATTATGTATCTGTTACAATCAATTAAAGTAAAATAAAAAGGAAATTCATTTGCAAGCAGAGTCATAAAAAGTTGAATGACAGTATCTTCTTGTATGTATTCGAAATCCTATTTTCAGTGAATATCTGTAGGAGGGTCGTTTTTCGTCAGGGATCGCCTGAAAGATTAATACCAGTTCCACTACCGTCATGTGCATTGAAGGACTCTTGTCACTTGATCTAGTTGTCTATTTACAATAGTGCAAACTTTAAGAAGTTTTGAAAGCGACTCTTGTATCTGGGACGGCTTCGCCTCTTATGACGCTCTCCAGTAATATAGAACACGAAGTTTTCTAGAGTGGCAAATTTGTGAACTACGGTGAAGTGCACAAGATGTCCCATTAGTCAAGTGTAGCTACTGTGTTTCGCAATTAGGTAAAGATTCCCTGCCGGATAGAGGGCGCCATTCACTGTTGTGGCATTTTCAACGGTTCTATTCGTGATGGATAGCTTTTTCCTGACCCAACTCCGTATTTCGTATCCGCAAAGAACTGTGTGTTTCAGATGTGTATTGAACAGACTCAAGCAACAAGTCTGCGATGGAGGCTGCGCTAATATCGTTTCGAGAAACATATTTCCCAAAGAATAAAAGACCGTTTCGTAGAAATCTGAATGGAGAAATTGTCCCGCCTTCAGCATTCACTCACCGCGTCAGTGGGCGAACTAGTTACAGTCATCAGAACAGGGGCGAGATCGTAAAAGTCTACATCTGTTTTCTCAGAAACTACGTAGTGTCGTTCTAAAAGCTTCCCCACCCCCAGCCCCCCCGCCCCTCACCACCACTACGAGTAGAAGCGCCGGAGGAGGTTGTCGCCTATGCGCACGACCTGCTTTGCTTTCACGTTATGCGATGCATGTAGTATCTTGCCTTGCCACGCTCCACTGCACTTACAGCCGCCAGGGTCGAGAGGCCACTGAAAGATCTCCAGGTAGCCTGAAAGACGGGGTTGCGTCTTCCTATGAAAAGCCGAGTAGGCACTGTTACGGTGTAGCCCCTGTGACTAACCACCCTTGCCGCATAGCACAGGTATCAGGTGTACTCCCGTCTTAGGTTTCGTTTTGGAGAAACATTGTACGAGAGAGTAAACCTGAACACTTTAGCAGAGTGTTAGTTTTACCAAGCGAGACATCACAGGCCACTGAATCGTGTATGGAATGTCAAGGGCTCGTCGTCTGACCATGCTGATTTAGATTCCCCTCTGTTTTTTATAACCTCCATTTTCTCTGAGAAACATTTTACGAACGAACTCATTCACACAGTAAACTTATTTTTTTTCTGTAGTCTTGATTAGCTTCGAGGCCAAAGCGCCATTATCAAATGCTCATGCTCATTGAAATCTGTCATAAATTGTGAATGCATTGTCCGGCTTATAGAGAAGTTGCTTCCGGAACTATACGAAAAATGTGCCATATCTGAAGCATTCGATAATCAGGTTCCAGCTCCGCAGCTATCCATGGTTAAATAACTAATACAGTAATGTGCAGTTTTGGAAGAGCCGTTTGTCATTGGTTCACTAAATCCCTTCGGAATTTTTCTGCGGCATAGGAATGGGGGAAAGAAATACAGTAGAAGAAGAATGGGTAGCTCTGAGGGATGAAGTAGTGAAGGCAGCAGAGGATCAAGTAGGTAAAAAGACGAGGGCTAATAGAAATCCATGGGTAACAGAAGAAATATTGAATTTAATTGATGAAAGGAGAAAATATAAAAATGCAGTAAATGAAACAGGCAAAAAGGAATACAAACGTCTCAAAAATAATATCGACAGGAAGTGCAAAATGGCTAAGCAGGGATGGCTAGAGGACAAATGTAAGGATGTAGAGGCTTGTCTCACTAGGGATAAGATAGATACAGCCTACAGGAAAATTAAAGAGACCTTTGGAGAGAAGAGAACCACTTGTATGAATATCAAGAGCTCAGATGGCAACCCAGTTCAAAGCAAAGAAGGGAAGGCAGAAAGCTGGAAGGAGTATATAGAGGGTTTATACAAGGGCGATGTACTTGAGGACAATATTATGGAAATGGAAGAGGATGTAGATGAAGACGAAATGGGAGATAAGATACTGCGTGAAGAGTTTGACAGAGCACTGAAAGACCTGAGTCGAAACAAGGCCCCGGGAGTAGACAACATTCCATTTGAACTACTGATGGCCTCGGGAGAGCCAGTCATGACAAAACTCTACCATCTGATGAGAACGATGTATGAGACAGGCGAAATACCCTCAGACTTCAAGAAGAATATAATAATTCCAATCCCAAAGAAAGCAGGTGTTGACAGATGTGAAAATTACCGAACTATCAGTTTAATAAGTCACAGCTGCAAAATACTAACGCGAATTCTTTACAGACGAATGGAAAAACTGGTAGAAGCCGACCTCGGGGAAGATCAGTTTGGATTCCGTAGAAATGTTGGAACACGTGAGGCAATACTGACCTTACGACTTATCTTAGAAGAAAGATTAAGAAAAGGCAAACCTACGTTTCTAGCATTTGTAGACTTAGAGAAAGCTTTTGACAATGTTAACTGGAATACTCTCTTTCAAATTCTGACGGTGGCAGGGGTAAAATACAGGGAGCGAAAGGCTATTTACAGTTTGTACAGAAACCAGATGGCAGTTATAAGAGTCGATGAGCATGAAAGGGAAGCAGTGGTTGGGAAGGGAGTGAGACAGGGTTGTAGCCTCTCCCCGATGTTATTCAATCTGTATATTGAGCAAGCAGTAAAGGAAACAAAAGAAAAATTCGGAGTAGGTATTAAAATTCATGGAGAAGAAGTAAAAACTTTGAGGTTCGCCGATGACATTGTAATTCTGTCAGAGACAGCAAAGGACTTGGAAGAGCAGTTGAACGGAATGGACAGTGTCTTGAAAGGAGGATATAAGATGAACATCAACAAAAGCAAAACGAGGATAATGGAATGTAGTCAAATTAAGTCGGGTGATGCTGAGGGAATTAGATTAGGAAATGAGACACTTAAAGTAGTAAAGGAGTTTTGCTATTTAGGGAGTAAAATAACCGATGATGGTCGAAGTAGAGAGGATATAAAATGTAGACTGGCAATGGCAAGGAAAGCGTTTCTCAAGAAGAGGAATTTGTTAACATCGAGTATAGATTTAAGTGTCAGGAAGTCGTTTCTGAAAGTATTTGTATGGAGTGTAGCCATGTATGGAAGTGAAACATGGACGATAACTAGTTTGGACAAGAAGAGAATAGAAGCTTTCGAAATGTGGTGCTACAGAAGAATGCTGAAGATAAGGTGGGTAGATCACGTAACTAATGAGGAGGTATTGAATAGGATTGGGGAGAAGAGAAGTTTGTGGCACAACTTGACTAGAAGAAGGGATCGTTTGGTAGGACATGTTTTGAGGCATCAAGGGATCACAAATTTAGCATTGGAGGGCAGTGTGGAGGGTAAAAATCGTAGAGGGAGACCAAGAGATGAATACACTAAACAGATTCAGAAGGATGTAGGTTGCAGTAGATATTGGGAGATGAAGAAGCTTGCACAGGATAGAGTAGCATGGAGAGCTGCATCAAACCAGTCTCAGGACTGAAGACCACAACAACAACATGTCAACAATTAATTTAATTTTTGTTTTCTGCTCCACTACTCTACTATTTAACGTCCCGTCTACGACGAGATCATTAGAGACAGACCGATGGACGGACTTAGCAAGGACGGGGAAGATAATGTGCACTTTTCACAGTTGTTTTCCTCGGTGAATTACATATGAGGAAAATAATTGTAACCAAGGAGATACACTTTTCGACGGTTAATCGGGAAATTGAATCCAGTGTGTTCCTCGACGAACTCGCCGCAGTATGTTTGCGCAAAGTGTTGTGATGCACAGTGCTACTTACCTCAGAATAGTATCAGTGTCGACAAGTCTACTGCAGGATGTATGTAGCCACTCATATACTCGTTCAAAGTGAAGTCAGGCCAGTGTAAATGGACTTTTGGAAAACTTTCAAGTTCCAAGTTCAAATTTAGACACTATAATTCTGCGTTTCTCTACAGCCAGAATTGGAAAAAGTATAATCTGCCAAGCTTACATGTAATAAATATTCAGTACTGTTAGATGGCTTCGAGTGACCCAGTTAAATGACACGAGATTTTCTTCGATCTCTTCGTTATCTACTTATCTACATGTACATTTTACAATTAACCATTAGAATTTGTATGTGTAATTATATTTTGGAAGTGGGTTTGCCTGCCTGATTACAGTTACAAGTTACAAAATGATGATGTTATCGTAGTTTCTACTCCTTGGCTCTGAGCACTATGCGACTTAACTGCTGAGGTCATCAGTCGTCTAGAACTTAGAACTAATTAAACCTAACTAACCTAAGGACATCACACACATCCATGCCCGAGGCAGGATTCGAACCTGCGACCGTAGCGGTCACGCGGTTCCAAACTGAAGCGCTAGAACCGCAAGGCCACACCGGCCGGCTGGGATTAAAGCCACATTATTTAGGACACAAATAAAGTGACTAATTAAAACGCACTCGTCAATTTCAAATGACGTTATGATAATTTAGAGCAGACTTCTAGATTTCCTACCGTTTGTCCGTACATTTAGTCCGCCTTAAAGGCTATAGTAGCTACGTAACACCAACTTAAGAACCTGGCGTAGCTCCAAATCACATATCGCGTGAGCTGCTCACGTCATAGTTCCTCTACAAAGCCCCTGTCCAGTTCCATTGGTTATCCATGACTTATCTACTAAGTGCTTCTCCTTTAATAACTACCAAGTTGACACACCGCAAAGGTTTGATTTTTCTGCACAGGATGACGAGTGGGAGGGGATACGGGATAAACGGAAGATATGATTCGTCAGGGGCCAGGGGCCACTGCAATTCAAGACAATGACTGCGTTTACTGCGGATTTGTTCTGCAAGGGGCCCCTCCACGCATGATGTGGATTTTCCACATGCCAGTCGTATATTTATTTTATTTATTCTACCCGATCTAACTAATTCCATCAAGTCCTACCTTAAATCGGACCAGGTTTCAGACATACAATGCATTTTTACGTCGTAGGTTCCCAGAAAATAACAACCTTAATATGATAAAAAGTGTTAAAATTAATTGAGTGTCTGAGGTGATGATGTGAGTTAATACTAACTATAAACTAATAATTCAACGGCATTGCTGCAGTGGTAGCTCCAGTTCCCGTCATATCACGAAAGTTAAGCGCTGTTGAGTGGGCTGTCACTTGGATGGGTGACCATCCGATCTGCCTAGCGCTGTTGGCAAGCGGCGTGCACTCAGTTCTTGTGAGGCAAACTGAGGGGCTACTTGATTGAGAAGTTGCGGCTCTTGTCTCGTAAACTGGCATACGGCCGGGAGAGCTGTGTGCTGATCACATTCCCCTTCATTTCCGCATCCAGTGACGCCTCTGGGCCAGTCGGTACCGTTAGTTTTTATAAACTAATAAAGTTAATACTAACAGTACTTGTATTATTGCAGCTGGTCCCAATAATAGCACCAGCAGCAATAATAATAATAATAATAACCGTGGCAGATACAAAAAGAATTTATAGGAGTCCAAGTTAGATGTTTTCTGATATGGCGGATTCTGGAAAAAGGCAGTTTAATTCGACTGAACCAGCTAAGAAAACCGGGATAATGCTTTTCGTGCAGCCCCAAGACGTCGTGTTACGACTCAAACTATGCGCAATAAGCTGCATGATGAGCAACTTCACTCCCGACGTCCATGGCGAGGTGAAGATTTGCAACCAGAACACCATGCAGCGCGTTACAGATGGATCCAGCAACAAACCGAATGGACTGCTCAGGATTGGCAACATGTGGGGCCGAAGTACGCCGCTGGTGGTCAAATTAAAACAGACGCAAAATCCCGAAGATTGGCGATTTTTTACAGAAGCTCGAAATTTAGCGCGGACTTCAATGCGAGATGCTTATAACAGTTTCCACAGCGAAACTTTGTTTCGAAACCTGACAGCAAATACAAAGAGCTTGTCGTCGTATGTTAAGTATGTTAGCTGCAAGATACAATCAAGCCTTCTCTGCGCGATAGCAATGGAGATACTATCGAAGACAGTGCTGCCAAAGCAGAGTTACTAAACACAGCCTTCCGAAATGCCTTCACAAAAGAAGACGAAGCAAATATTCCAGAATTCGAATAGAGAACAGCTGCCAACATGAGTAACGTAGAAGTAAATATCCTCGGAGTAGCGAAGCAACTCAAATCACTTAAGAAAAGCAAGTCTTCTGGTCCAGAACGTATACCAATTAGGTTCCTTTCAGAGTATGCTGATGCATTAGCTCCATACTTGACAATCATATACAACCGTTCGCTCTACGAAAGATCCGTACCCAAAGACTGGAAAGATGCACACGTCACACCAATATTCAAGAAAGGTAGTCGGAGTAATCCACTTAATTACAAGCCCATATCATTAACGTCGCTATGCAGCAGGATTTTAGAACATATATTGTGTTCGAACATTATGAATTACCTCTAAGAATACGGTCTATTGACACACAGTCAACTTGGGTTTAGAAAACATCTTTCTTGTGAAACACAACTAGCTCTTTATTCGATGAAGTTTTGAGTGCTATTTACAAGGGATTTCAGATCGATTCCGTATTTTTAGATTTCCAGAAGGCTTTTGTCACTGTACCACACAAGCGGCTTGTAGTGAAATTGCGTGCTCATGGATTATCGTCTCAGTTATGTGACTGGATTTGTGACTTCCTGTCAGAGAGATCACAGTTCGTAGTAATTATCGGAAAGTCATCGAGTAAAACAGAAGATTTCTGGCGTTCCCCAAGGTAGCGTTATAAGCCCTTTGCTGTTCCTTATCTGCATAAACGATTTGGGTGACGATCTGAGCACCCGTCTTAGGTTGTTTGCAGATGACGCTGTCGTTCATCGATGAAAAAGTCACTAGAAGATCAAAACAAACTGCCAAACGACTAAGAAAAAATATCTGAATGGTGCGAAAATTGGCAGTTGACCCTAAATAACGAAAATTGTCAGGTCATCCACATGAGTACTAAAAGGAATCCTTTAAACCTCGGTTACACGGTAAATCAGTCAAATCTAAAGGCCGTAAATTCAACTAAATACCTAGGAATTACAATTACGAACAACTTAAATTGGAAGGAACACACAGAAAATGTTGTGGGGAAGCCTAACGAAAGACTGCGTTTTATTGGTAGAACACTTAGAAAATGTGACATATCTCTTTTAGAATACTGCTGCGCTGTGTGGGATCCTTACCAGATAGGACTGACGGAGTAGATCGAAAAAGTTCAAAGAAAGGCAGCACGTTTTGTATTATCCTGAAATAGGGGAGAGAGTGTCACAGAAATGATACAGGATTTGGGATTTTTGGATTGGATTGTTTTGGGGGAAGAGACCAAACAGCGAGGTCATCGGTCTCATCGGATTAGGGAAGGAAGTCGGCCGTGCCCTTTCAAAGGAACCATCCCGGCATTTGCCTGGAGCGATTTAGGGAAATCACGGAAAACCTAAATCAGGATGGGCGGACGCAGGACAGGATTTGGGCTGGACATCATTAAAGGAAAGGCGTTTTTCGTTGCGACGGTATCTTCTCACGAAATTCCAATCAGCAACTTTCTCCTCCGAATGTGAAATTATTTTGCTCACACCGACCTATATAGGGAGAAACGACCACCACGATAAAATAAGGGAAATCAGAGCTCGTACGGAAAGATATAGGTTCGTTCTGTCCGCGCGCGCTATAGGAGACTGGAATAATAGAGAATTGTGAAGGTGGTTCGATGAACCCTCTGCCAGGCACTTAAATGTGATTTTCAGAGTATCCATGTAGATGTAGATGAAGATGGAAGGCGCCATAACGGCTGTATGAGACGTAAATTCCATCCTCCGACCGATAGTGCAATCATATTGGCGAGGCATTCGTCTTCATGGACGACAATTCCCGCCTCCATCGTGCACATTTTGTGTATAACTTCCTTCAGGATAACGACACGATCGACTAGAGTGGCCAGCATGTTTTCCAGACAAGAACCCTATCCAACATGCCTGGGATGGATTGAAAAGGGCTGTTTATAGACAACGTGACCCACCAACCACTCGGAGGGATCTACGCCGAATCGCAGTTGACGAGTGAGACAATCTGGACCACCAGTACCTTGATGAACTTGTGGGTAGTATGCCACGACGATTACAGACATGCCTCAATGTAAGGGGACGTGTTACTGGGTATTAGAGATACCGTTATGTACAACAATCTGGACCACCACCTCTGAAGGTCTCTCTGTTTGGTGGTACAACAAGCAATGTGTGGTTTTCATGAGCAATAAAAATGGCAGAAATGATGTTTATGTTGATCACTATTCGAATTTTCTCTACAGATTCCGGAACTATCGGAACCGAGGTGATGCAAACTTTTTTTGATGTGTGTATTTCCATTTGAGTTCATGGAGCATTTCCGTATATTTGCATATTCATCGAACTATCGCTAATAAATTTAGCAGCAGATCCCCGAACTGCTTCGATATCTTGATTTAGTCCAGAATTGTGGGGATCCCAACGTTTCTAGCCGCACTCAAGAGTGGATTTTGATAGTGTCCTGTACGTGACCTGCTTTATATATGGATCACAGTTTCTTAGAATTCTCCCAATGAACCGAAATCGACCATTTGTCTTCCCAACGAGCGTACATGCTCGTTCCGCTTAATGTCAGTTCGCAACGCTACGCCTAGATATTGAATCTGGGTGACTGGTCAAAGACCACACACCCCTGTATTCGAACACTACAGGACTTTTTTTCCAATTCATCTGCATTAACTCACATTTTTTTTTACTTTAAAGCAGGGTGTCATTCATCACACAGAAGTGCTACCCAAGTCATCCAAAAACGATAACTGCTCGTAGACTACAGCGTCATCAGCATATTTATATAGAGAACAAGAGAGGGCTTATCAAACTATGCTGGCTTGTGCCACTGCAGTGTTTCAAAAGTTTTACACATTTTCTGTTCGCGCACAAAATTCGTGAGACTATTGCGTTCATAGCTATCAAAAAAACTTTAAGTTAAATGAAAAACTAATTTAACAAGAAAATGCCTACTTCGGTTCCAGTTTCGCAAACACAAGACTCTTTACATTGATTTTAATTAATGAATGCCAACAAACAATATATATTACACAATTTGCTTCGTAATTAATTTTCATTTTTTATAAATCGTAGCTAATGAGATTTGCTGTGCTATGCACTGCATTAATTTACACGTACACGGGATTTACTGGAAATTAGTGTAGTAGACAGCGAATTATTTACTACAATTAGCTCTCGGCTCGTTTAATCACAGTACTCTGAATTCTGTGGTAATACTTTAAATGTTTAATTTAGCCAACGCAGTTGATATAAAAGGAAATATTACCATCGTTCAGTGCTCTGTGAGAGCGGTGATTGCAATACAAATAGCTCATTATTGTATTTAACTTGTGGCATGTAACATTTCCGTAAATCCGGTCAGATAATGTTATTGTGTAATTTCTGTGGTTTGCCTCTCAACTTGTTATCGGTGTCAGCTCCCGCCGTTGAAACGTGGATCTTGCAGTGATGCTACAGTGTCGTTTAATCAATATAAAATAAATATTCCAGTGTAGTACAGGCAAAATATATAGTGAGGCAAATAAAATAGATGTCAAGATGAGGTTTTGGCGGAGAAGTGGCAAAGTTTGAGGTACGGAAATAAGTTTTAAAATTTTTAATTGCCCAATTTGGTCACAAACACATTTTCTTAATTTTTTTATGGAACTATATATTTTTTTCTGCGTGCTGGAAACGGCGTTCGAAGAGGACTCCAATGACATAATTGGTGTGGAATTTGATAAAATACACTCTAAGACAAAAAAAAGACGCATCATGAAGGAATTATCCGAATGGGACGGAAATCGGTGGATATGATTACATGAACAGACAAACAAATGAATACACTTTCAGAAAAACTGGATGATTTACTGGATAGAAAGATCTCTACAAACTGACTGAATGGTGCGTTGGTCCGCTGGTCCACCTCTGGCCTACATGTAAGCAGTTATTCGGCTTGGCACTAATTGATGGAATTGTTGGATGTCTTCCTGAGGGATATCGCATCCTAGCTGGTTGGAGGGCCCTGCCAATAATATACCAATTGTTCTCAATTGGGGAGAGATCCGGAAACCTTTCTGACCAAGGTAGAGTCTACAAGAAGCAGAAACTGATGCCCTGTGCGGGTGGCCGTTATCTTGCTGAATTGTAAGCCCAGGATGACTTGCCATGAAGAGCGATAAAACTGTGTGTAGAATATCGTCGAAGTACCGCTGTGCTGTAAGGATGTCGGGGATGATAACCAAAGGGTTTCTGCTGTGAAAAGTTATGTCACCCCAGACCATCACTCCTGGTTGTCGGGTTTTATGGCGGGTGAAATTCATGTTGCTGTCGCACCGCTTGCCAAGGCGTCTCTAGACACGTTTTTGCTGGTCATCGTGGCTCAGGTCGAAGCGGAACATCACTTTAGACAGCAGTACTGCAATCATTGAGATTCCATGACGAATACGTGTCAGGAGACGCCATGGACAGCGACCAGCTCGAGATCTTAACGAACTAACGCGCCAGTTGGACAGTCGGACAGAACGTGGCATGAATTCTCCCAGGGGGACAGCCAACAACCCTGTCAATCAATGCCAAGCCGAATAACTGATTGAGTAGTGACCAGAAGTGGCCCAAGGGCTTATTGACCTGCTATGTTGGTGAAGCTCTTTCGCTTGAATAAATCATCCAGTTCTTCGCTTGTACAAGTACATCATATCCACCGGTTTCTGATCCATTTGTATGATTCCTTGGTGGGGCGCCCCCCATTCTTTTTTTTTTCGTAGCGTACATTCTGACTAAAGGCGTTTACTGGCAGACTCTTTGTGCCCTACTCCTATTTACAGAAGTCCGTATTACAGAAACTGCAAAATAGTACTTCATTTTACATATTAACGTAAAAGGTAGATAAAATTAAAGCAGTACAGTGAATTTGTTTGACCGAAAACAGTAAAATTAGAATATGGCAAAATAATAAGTCCTTTGTATTTTATGGGTGGCACGTTTTATGTGCTCAGCGATTCCCGAAGTTCGGCAAGAATATTTCAGGTAATTAAATTTCTGTAATTGCCTGACATTGTCAGAAGACGAGAGATCTCTCTATCAGCGTAAAAAAGCTTCCAAAATAAAAGTTTTATTGGCTAGATTGCTGTGGATACATATCCTTGTTGCTAGTATCTGCAAAGTTATATTGTCTTCTTGAGAGGTGTATGTGTTACACATATGTTATAAGGTTTATAACTATCATACATAATTTCGGAAAATAAAATGAACTTCATTCACCTTTACACAAATAGTCACCATAAATCTTTTTTGTGATTCCTTTTAACCAAGTTTCTAATTTCGCACTTTACCTCCATTTGTCAGTGGCCAGATGGCAAACTGCCATACGCAGTGGCTCTATACTCTCATGCTGATAAATTGAGGATGAGACTGATACGTGGTGAAATAACACTCTGGTGAGCGGTTTGCGGGTTTAAATCACCTCGGGGTATGACCATGTGGTGCATTTGGCCTGCGGTCGTCGCACGGTGGCGCTGGCAGCAGTCCACATACGCAGAGGTGTGTTGGTCCATGTCGGAGTACGGTGCAGCGAGTAAGTGTGCAGACGTTTTCAGACGTGCTAAAGGTGACTGTGTGTTGGAAATGGCTCAAAGAACACATACTGATGGCGTTATGAGGGGTAGAATACTAGTGCGTCTGGAGCCCGGTCAAACACAGTAGGTAGTAGCACGGGCCCTCCATGTGCCACAAAGTGTGATCTGAAGATTATGGCAACGATTACAGCAGACAGGAAACGTATCCAGGCGCTACAGTACGGGACGTCCACAGTGCACAACACCACAAGGAGACCGATATCTCACCATCAGTGCCCGCAGACGGCCACTGAGTACTGCAGGTAGCCTTGCTCTGGACCTTACTGCAACGACTGGAACAGTTGTCTCCAGACACACAGTCTACAGACGACTGAACAGACATGGTTTATTCACCCGGAGACCTGCAAGGTGCATTCTACTGACCCCTGGTCACAGGAGAGCCCTTAAAGCCTGGTGTCAAGAACACAGTACATGGTCATTGGAACAGTGGTCCCAGGTTATGTTCACGGACGAGTCCACGTATAATCTTAACAGTGATTCTCGCCGGGTTTTCATCTGGCGTGAACCAGGTATCAGATACCAACATCTTAATGTCCTTGAAAGGGACCTGTATGGAGGTCGTGGTTTGATGGTGTGGGGTAGGATTATGTTTGGTGCATGTACCCCTGCATGTCTTTGACAGAGGATCTGTAACAGGTCAGGCGTATCGGGACGTCATTCTGCAGCAGTATGTATTCCTTTTTAGGGGTGCAGTGGGTCCCACCTTCCTCCTGACGGGTGAAAACACACGGCCCAACCGAGCTGCCATCGTGGAGAAGTACATTGAAACATAAGATATCAGGCAAATGGAGTGGCCTGCCTGTTCTCCAGACCTAAATCCCATCGAGTACGTCAGGGATGTTCTCGGTCGACATATCGCTGCTCGTCTTCAAACCCCTACGACACTTCAGGAGCTGCAACAAGCACTGGTGTAAGAATGTGAGGCTATACCCCAGCAGCTGCTCGGCCACCTGATCCAGAGTATGCCAACCCGTTGTGCGGCCTGTGTACGTGTGCATGGTGATTATATCCCATATTGATGTCGGGGTACATGTGCAGGAAACAGTGGTGTTTTGCAGCACATGTGTTTCGGGACGGTTTTCTCAACTTATCACCAATACCGTGGACTTACAGATCTGTGTCGTGTGCGTTCCCTATGTGCCTAGGCTATTAGCGCCAGTTTTGTGTAGTGCCACGCTGTGTGGCATCATATACTGATGTCGGGGTGCATGCGCAGGAAACATTGGTGTTTTGCAGCACATGTGTTTCGGGACGGTTTTCTCAACGGCCTAAGCTATTAGCGCCAGCTTTGTGTAGTGCCACGCTGTGTGGCACCATATATTGATGTCGGGGTGCATGCGCAGGAAACAGTGGTGTTTTGCAGCACATGTGTTTCGGGACGGTTTTCTCAACTTATCACCAATTCCGTGGACTTACAGATCTGTGTCGTGTGCGTTCCCTATGTGCCTAGGCTATTAGCGCCAGTTTTGTGTAGTGCCACGTTGTGTGGCACCATATTCTGCAGTTATCCTTAATTTATGAGCATGAGTGTAATTCAGGTACCCGATGGTATGCAAAAATAAATTAATGTTCTTTTTTCGAAATTACCTATGGTCGGTATAAACATTGTTAAGTATTTATAACACTTACAGCTCTGAAGATGGCAATGTAACGTTGTTGAAACTAGTAATCAGGACACGTATCAGCTGTGACCTGGAAATAAAACTATTTTTGAAGCTTTTTTTTTACAATGAAATCTCTAATTGGAATAATTAATAAAGTAACAGGTGCATTTGGTAAAAGTTCACATTTTTAGAAACAGAAACTTCAGGGCTACTGAATATAAAACTGGATTATGAAATCCGAAAGCTTTGAAATACGCTAATATGGTATAAACAACCAATTTTTAGCGGGGTCGAATCTTGGCGAGGACGTGATTTAAAATTAGAATAAATTATGAATATTTCTTTAAATGAAATGGCTCCATGTGAACCTGTAAATTACTCTGTCAATAATATATTTTAGTGAAATATTTCATAAATAAGAATTTTGAAATTTCGTGTTCACATAGTATCTCATTACTAATGAAAGGGGCACATAAAGAAAAAAAAAGTGAACATCAGCGTCAGGCGTCTTATGCGCACAAGTAGGGTGATCGCACATTTCGTACAGTGTGCGTCGCTGATGTCTCGTGCACCTCTCACCGACTGTTCTCCAGCGAACCAGGTGATGCAGTGGTTAGCGGACTCAACTAGTATTCGGGTGTGCGACGTTTCAAATTCTCGCCCGACCACCCAGATTTATGTTTTCCGTGATTTCCCTAAAACGCTCCAGGCAAAAGACGGTACTGCTTCTTTGAAAAGGGCACGGCCGTTTCCTTCCTCATCTTTCTGTACTCCGATCTTGTACTCAATCTCTAAGGACGTCGTTGTCGACGGGAAAAACTCTAAATCGCTCGGGATTAGCCGAGCAGTCTAGGGCGCTGCAGTCCTGGACTGTGCGGCTGGTCTCGGCGGTGGTTCGAGTCCTCTCTCGGGCGTGGGTGTGTGTGTTAGTCCTTAGGATAATTTAGGTTCAGTAGTGTGTAAGCTTAGGGACTGATGACCTTAGCAGTTAAGTCCCATAAGATTTCACACACATTTCAACATTTTTTGAAAACTCTAAATGCCTTCCTTATTTAGTCTTTCCCCTTCCTTCCTTTCGACTGTTCTAGCAGTCTGTCCTACATAAAATATATCACACTCGAATTGAACGCGGTACACATCAAGCTCTCTGAGCTCTACATCCTGTTTAGCATTACTTCCTGTGTTTGTTAACCATAGCAAAACACACTGGGTGCCATGTTTATGAAACTGTCTACCGATCTTTGTGGAGACCGGGCCTACATAGTGCAGATAAGCTATTCTTCATTGTCACAACTCAGGGGTTCTTAATTTTGACTACAATGCCAGTTCTGTTTGTCCATCTGATGGAAAGAACACGGCAAGTGCCACAACCCGATTTCCCAGGAACTTCGCCCAGTGGAAGAGGAGTCAACAGAAGTGAAAACGTGTTTCCCCTTATTCTTGGATACTCGACCGTTTCTGAAAGAAGGTCGAAGTTTTCGTGTTTTTTTCCAGGTGCTCTCCTCATGAGTGCCCTCTCCTTGAGAAAGCTGTTCGTATGTGTAATTCTTCAGCAAGCGTCTTCATGTCTGAAAGTGCTCGAGCTTTTTTGACCAGAGATCTTAGTACCAGAATCTTTCTTTGTGACGGATGGCAGTGAATCGAGGCATGTGTAGGTTTCCTACAAGCACTGTGGGCCAGGTATCTGGGCGGTCTTAATTAATTCGTCGAGGAAAGGTATCTGGCCCCCTGTTTTCAAGGTCCATCGCGAATTTTGTATGAGGTTGGAAGGAATTTAAATATTCCAAGAACTCTTAAAGTTATCCGGTGACCACACTACAAACAAATTGTCCACGTATCGAGAAGAAAAAGAAATGCATTGGTATGATCTCGATGGATTCGTGTGGTTTTGGTTCAGTGTTTACCGTGTAAAGTTCACCACAAATCTGGCTGGAGAACAGGAAGCCCGTCCGCATTCCAGCACAAATCGAAAGACCTAAATATGATGTCTTGGACAGCCCTCGTAATATTGTGCGTAAAATGGAATCAACAATCCTCAGAGGACTACAGAAGACGCACTATTAACCTATCACACCGAGGAAGTTTCAGACATCAAACACCTTACAGGAATTTTAGGATATGTAATAGCTTCTCCAATGCTATATTTTTCTCTGAGTTAAAGTTCAAATGGCTCTGAGCACTATGGGACTTAACATCTGAGGTCATAAATCCCTCTGAGTTAAAGCTATGTTTGTTGGAACGTTCACTGTCATGTGCAATGCAAATGTCTTGTTGACATCGACAGAAACAAGTACAGGAACACCAGTACGCCAGTGAAAAAAATAGTAGTCTGGCAAAGAAATAACAGAAAATTAAAACATTTTTAATACACTATATCAATATAGTTTATATACTAGTTATCTAGTACCACGAGGTAAGTAAGAAAAACTCACCCAATTAGTGAAATATTGTCGACACACAATTCGGTTAGAGATAGTGTCTTGTTGCTCTTAAATAAAGAGGGAACAGCATGTAGTTACCTTTCAAATTGTATCCTACCGAGCACGTAATTTGTTACCTAACAGTCGCCCTTGTTGTTCGCGAGCTTGTTACGCAGTGTTCGTTGGAAAAGCAAACAGGAGACAGAGGAAAAGCCTTTGTTTCTTGAACCGTACTTTGAAGGGGAGACTTGGGCAAGGTAAACATCTTGACAGCCCTCAGGGACACGTCAAATCACGAACGAAATTACGGGCGTCCCGAGCTACAATTCGTTTAACGATAAAATCTAATAAAATTAAAAATGTCCCACCTGAAGCAACCTTCAGCACATAACCACAATTCGCCTAAGCATTCTCTTCCCGGAGACGAGCTTCAAGTAACTGCCATGAACCAAAGAAACGTTTTACCAAATACTTATGCGTGTAAGAGACATATATACATATAAGACGCAGGTGATATAGCAGGTCATGAAGATACATTCGTGAGAAGTAAGATAGAGAAATTAACGAGGAAACTGTAATAGAAAAGCCAAATGTAGAACAGACTCTGAAGTGGTTGTAGAATCAGAAGCTTGTTTTCATGTTCTAAATTTGACAATGAACGATCGGAGTTTCTGACGACTTTGATTAATGTGGATTACCTCCTCCCTCAGTCAGCGTCTTCTCTTTTGGTTTCTAAAGACATTCGCTTGTACAAAGTGATTGTCAGTTTTCTAAAGAACATATGGAAAAATTTGTAGGACTCGTTTTCATTTATCTGTATCACTTATTATTAAATTTAAATAGTAGTGTGACTTGATTACATAAATATGTCTACCTTGCTTATCTTTCTATTTGTTAAACAATTGTTGTGGAAAAAGTTGACGGCTTGACTTTTAAATTCTGTAAATATTCATTTTTGTATTTTTCTGTAGAATTATGTATTCTATGAAAAGATGTGTTCTTGATGGCTAAATAGAGTACGAAATCCGGAGACCAAATAAAAACAAACAAGTGATTGTTAACGTTATCGCCACTTCGTGAGATCTATCTGGGATGGTGGTTCAAATGGCTCCAGGCACTATGGGACTTACATCTGAGGTCGTCAGTCCACTAGACTTAGAACGACTTAAACCTAACTAACCTAAGGACATCACACACATCCATGCCCGAGGCATGATTCGAACCTGCGACCGTAGCAGCAGCGCGGTTCCGACTGAAGCGCCTAGAACCGCTCGGTCACAACCGCAGGCATCAAGGAGAACGTTACTATATTGCGCTTATGTTGATTACACGGTTTTTTTCCGGAATCACGTTCTTCACAGATCTTTCTTACCTACCGCTTTCGTTTGAGCGTCGATATCCGAATCTTCTGACAGTGTCTCATTCCTGCAGAAACGTAGTTTTATTTTCTTCAGAATGTTGTAACGGGAATGACGCAGTACACAGACGAAATACACTGTATTTTATTTCTCGTAAGTTTCTCGTTCGTCGTCGTTGATATAGTGAAACAGTAATTAGCTCGCCTTGTGGTTTAAAAGAAAGATTGTCGTTTGACGGTCAGTCGACGGAGAGGGCATTAGAGACGGAGAGAAACTCGAACTGAACTAGGATCATGAAAGAAATAGTGGCACTTAATGAGTACAAGAACTGTACATAATTATGACAGAACGTATTAATATCTCAGGATGATCTCCATGACGTTATGTTTCCTAATTGTTAATGCTTTCTGTGCAAAATAGCATTCATGAGAGTCGTGTAGAAGTAAGACATTGTGTGTTGCATATAATTAATAGCACAGCCTTAATTTAAAATGAATCACCTTTCACCAATTCATTCATTCATTCATCTTACATTAAAGTACCGTCGCCTTTTGAATGTAATTGGGAAATAATTGTAATAAAGATGACTGAATGGAATTTATATTCACAATTCATGATCGTGTGTATCATCCGTGTAAACAGAAATTTGATTGGTACCAATCAGATAAAAGGAACATAATGGAAGACAATAAAAAGCTGATCGCATCAGTGTCCTATCAAAAGCCATTTTAGTTATTAATTTGTATCAGCGATGAAGAGTAACAAAATTATCTTTACCTCATTACAGAGGAAAACTCTTCGGCGTTTATGAACACAGCATAATCTCATTTGCTAAACAATCTGTTGACAATACTATACTTCATGAAGCACTGAGCGAGGGGTTTGGAAAATTTTGATTAAAATGCAATTACTTGTTGCCAACCGAGAATGTTTTGGACACGCTGGTGCCGGAGAAAAATGCGACGCCCTCGGAGACTGTTACCGATGGGACATCGGTGCAATACGTGCATAGTGTGGGCGTATAATGCTAGCGATTCATTTGTCACGGTTGTCGACGATCAGATGGCCCCTGGAGACCTGTCTGTGAGCCCTGTGTTTTGACTCTGCAGGCAGTAACTGTCCTGAGCCTGAAGGTGAACTGTACAGCCATACCCCACCGACGAGTACGCACTCCTGTTGAACAGTTTGACCCATTTGACGGGGGTCACATTGTGGGCCTTCGAGAACCTGGATGGAGGTATCGACGGACTGCGGCCAGTGTTGGGAACAATTTATCGTTGGTATCACCGTCGCTGCTTTCATCGGAGACGTGTGGAGCATTCCCACAGCCTTAGACCAAGTTCTGGATGTCTACGTAGTACAGACGTACGACAACATCGTCGCATTAGGCGAGCAGCGGCTCCCGATCTAGAATCATCCAGGGACGAAATCTGGGCAAATGTTGCACCTACTGTATCACCAGTGATCAAGGGGATCTACCTGCCTGCAGCAGGACTGGTATCACGTGTGCCTCTGCGCAGGCTACCTCTGGCAATACCACAGCACCAAGCGTGGCTACGCTGGTGTCGTGAAAGAATCGACAAGTAGTGTTGTAGCACTCTGTTGTCGACAGTGAAAGAAGGAGCTGTCTGCATGCGTGTATGGCATTGGCACTGTGAGCTGCAAATTTTGGAGTGCATCCGCCCATGATAAACATTTCCCACCCGAGGCTTCATAGCGTGGGGGAAGGGAAGGACATCAGTTACTAGTGGCGGTCACATTTGGTGTACCTGCAAGGTAAAGTAACCAGTTCCCGCTACATAGGACAGACTGCTATTACCGCGCTACTGTTATTTCTTCGATAGGAAGGAGGAGGTTCAAATGGTTCAAATGGCTGTAAGCACTATGGGACATAACATCTGAGGTCATCAGTCCCCTAGACTTAGAACTACTGGCACTTAGGGCTACGCAGTTGAGGGGGTACATGCACTGATCATGAGAAAAGTACATATTTTTGAAGGAAACTCGTATTTCTCAAGATAAAAGCACATATATCCACGGCTGTCTCAGAAACCTTTTTATCAAAAATGATGTATTGCATATGTATGCACGGAATTTCGAAAACTTTTTTTTGCAAAAATGATGGAATTAATAACAAAATTTTCTCAAAAGATCATATTTGTTTATTTGCACAGATAAGGATTTAAGCTCGAATCACAGATTAGATAAAAACAGCTACCTCAAGTTGATTTGCAGCATTGGGATAGACTGTTCGAACATGCTCAATGAAATTGTGGAATGGATTTTCCCCAAAACGTTGACGCCAGAGAAATTCCGCCAGGTAGTTATTCACCATAGCACGGTGAGTTCCGGAACGCCTTTTATTTTTTTTTCTTTAGCTTTTTGCCAGACTGGCACCACGTGATTTGTGGTTGAGTTTGTAAAGGTATAGACAAAATAAAGTGAATGATTAACAGTCAGATGATTGTAGCCCAAGTTACCTATGGTGTTGTAAGCTTGCCACAAATCAGAAACTACTGTGGTTCCAGGCAAAACATACTGTTGCAAAATTGGCATCAAATGGGTAGCATCACGTCGTGGCACAGCAACCACAAAGCTTCGCTTTGTCTCAACGTCATAACCACCAAAGACCCATTGCTCCCGCACCGTATGACCTCGATGGTACTTTCTCCTGACGAAGCAGCTCGCGTCTATTTCAACAGTATTTCAACAGTATGGCTCAATTAAGAAATATTCATGGCAGATATCCCTACAAAATTGGCACCAATCGACCACAGTGTGCTCACTGCCAGTTTTGAGCTTCCTCATTAAAAACTTTTGCTTGTTGAGTTCGAAAGCCCACATGTAAGACAGTCGCAAAATTTTAGAAATATCTAAATGACTGCCAGCAAAATATGACATTTTCCTGATTGAACATTTCTTTCTACAGTCCCTGCCAACGGAGCAGGGCCAAATTTCGCCGTCTTTCCCTGTAGTTTTTTCCAGCTTCATCTCGTTGTATCCAACACAATTCCCATTTTCGTACACCATCGTTCTTCAAAAGACCTTGTTGCCTAGCCGATTGTATAGAGCTTTGGGTGTTCTCCGTAACATGGTACAAATCTTCCATTACAAAGTCACTCAAATCTGGAAAATTTCTCGCCATTTTGGCACATACAGTAATATACGATACTTCAAAACAGATAGTCTCAACAGAAAAATAAAATTTTTTGGGCGCACTGATCAAGATACATTACTGTGAGCAACAGGGAAATATACCATATGCAACAATATGCAAAGCCAACAATAGCTATCATAGTTACAATGTATAAAACTGTAAGCATTACCTATGGGTAAAGAACTCTGTGAAGAAATATACACTCCTGGAAATTGAAATAAGAACACCGTGAATTCATTGTCAAAGGAAGGGGAAACTTTATTGACACATTCCTGGGGTCAGATACATCACATGATCACACTGACAGAACCACAGGCACATAGACACAGGCAACAGAGCATGCACAATGTCGGCACTAGTACAGTGTATATCCACCTTTCGCAGCAATGCAGGCTGCTATTCTCCCATGGAGACGATCGTAGAGATGCTGGATGTAGTCCTGTGGAACGGCTTGCCATGCCATTTCCACCTGGCGCCTCAGTTGGACCTGCGTTCGTGCTGGACGTGCAGACCGCGTGAGACGACGCTTCATCCAGTCCCAAACATGCTCAATGGGGGACAGATCCGGAGATCTTGCTGGCCAGGGTAGTTGACTTACACCTTCTAGAGCACGTTGGGTGGCACGGGATACATGCGGACGTGCATTGTCCTGTTGGAACAGCAAGTTCCCTTGCCGGTCTAGGAATGGTAGAACGATGGGTTCGATGACGGTTTGTGTGATCCCCTCGACGATCACCAGTGGTGTACGGCCAGTGTAGGAGATCGCTCCCCACACCATGATGCCGGGTGTTGGCCCTGTGTGCCTTGGTCGTATGCAGTCCTGATTGTGGCGCTCACCTGCACGGCGCCAAACACGCATACGACCATCATTGGCACCAAGGCAGAAGCGACTCTCATCGCTGAAAACGACACGTCTCCATTCGTCCCTCCATTCACGCCTGTCGCGACACCACTGGAGGCGGGCTGCACGATGTTGGGGCGTGAGCGGAAGACGGCCTAACGGTGTGCGGGACCGTAGCCCAGCTTCATGGAGACGGTTGCGAATGGTCCTCGCCGATACCCCAGGAGCAACAGTGTCCCTAATTTGCTGGGAAGTGGCGGTGCGGTCCCCTACGGCACTGCGTAGGATCCACGGTCTTGGCGTGCATCCGTGCGTCGCTAAGGTCCGGTCCCAGGTCGACGGGCACGTGCACCTTCCGCCGACCACTGGCGACAACATCGATGTACTGTGGAGACCTCACGCCCCACGTTTTGAGCAATTCGGCGGTACGTCCACCCGGCCTCCCGCATGCCCACTATATGCCCTCGCTCAAAGTCCGTCAACTGCACATACGGTTCACGTCCACGCTGTCGCGACATGCTACCAGTGTTAAAGACTGCGATGGAGCTCCGTATGCCACGGCAAACTGGCTGACACTGACGGCGGCGGTGCACAAATGCTGCGCAGCTAGCGCCATTCGACGGCCAACACCGCGGTTCCTGGTGTGTCCGCTGTGCCGTGCGTGTGATCATTGCTTGTATAGCCCTCTCGCAGTGTCCGGAGCAAGTATGGTGGGTCTGACACACCGGTGTCAATGTGTTCTTTTTTCCATTTCCAGGAGTGTATTAAAGTGTCAGGAGCATATTGGCATAGCAACATGAATAAGTTGCTGAAAGCAGACAGTTAATTGATCTTTTTTTTTGCATCCATATGAAAATAAGTACTTTTTTGGTATTCCGTGCATATATGCGCTTATATCTTCAGAAATACGCATTTCCTTCAAAAATAGGTACTTTTCTCGTGATCAGCGCATGTACCCCGTAAACTGCATAAGTGCCGAACTACTTAAACCTAACTAAACTAAAGACATCACACACATCCACGCACGAGGCAGGATTCAAACCTGCGACCGTAGCAGCAGCGCGATTCCGGACTGAAGCGCCTAGAACCACTCGGTCACAACGGCCGGTGAAGGAGGAACGAGTGTTTAACATCCCGTCGATAACGAGGAGCACAAACTCAGATTAGAGAAGGATGGGTAAGGAAGTCGGCCATGCCCTTTACCTGAAGCAATTTAGGGAAATCAAGGAAAACCTCAATGAGGATGGCCGGACGCGGGTTTGAACCGTCGTGTTCCCGAATGCGAGTCCAGTGTGCTAACCACTGCGCCAGCTAACTCGGTTCCGACAGGAAGGTGATGTCCTTTTTCCGTAGGGCAGTGCACGTCAAAACAAGGCTGCATCATGCTCTTCGTGGTGTAAAGCGACCGCCATTCCTTTCAGATCTCTCGCCAGCTGAATGTGGGTTGGACATGATGAAGTACTCGTTCACCAGGGCCTGCAAGAACCAGTGGTGGATTCAAACAAAAACAATATTTAAGACAATTTATCGCATGATGCCATTCGGTGGCACCTTTACGATCATTTCCAAGCGTTGCTGCAGGTGGGGTTTGTTGCAATGTATACTCATGCGACCTTTTAGTACTCATCACAGAGACAAGTATAAGCCTAGACCGAAACCGGTCATTTTAATAAAATACCCACCGCGATCTAGACTGTTTTATCACTGATTTTACGCAGATTACAAGATCGCTGTTCCCAAACACTTCAAGAAATTTTGACTGTAACAAGTGTCTGGACTGAATTGCTGTCATATTCTCCTATAATAATGAACCACTTCTCACATCACTTCACAAGAATATGACGTCGTTGAATGTGTTGCATTTTCATTTTTAGGCAGTAGATTTGTTTCCTTTCTCTTAACCTAAAATTGCTGTAAAAATGGAAATTATCGCTAAAGTCTATTACCAATATTAATGTAAAGGTCAATTCAATTCGTGATTCAAAGCACACAGAAATTGGAATATTTTCTAGATAAAATGTGTTTTGCCATCAAACAGAAATAGCAAACGTTGGTACGTACTTTCCCTAAGCTTTTCAGGAAAACAAACAGGACATTAGTTCAATGATTTTCATTTCTCACAGGTTCCCGTTATTCACACTATTTCCAGTTTTCGGTACATATCAGTATTAGTTGTAAGTGAAAGGAAATACACTATATGATCAAAAGTATCCGGACACCCACAAATACATACGTTTTTCATGTTAGGTGCCTTGTGCTGCCACCTACTACCAGGTACTCCATATCAGCGAAATCAGTAGTCATTAGACATCGTGAGAGAGCAGAATGGGGCGCTCAACGGAACTCACGGACTTCGAATGTAGGCAGGTGATTGGGCGTCACATGTGTCATAGGCCCGTACGCGAGATTTCCACACTCCTAAACATCCCTAGCTCCACTGTTTAAGATGTGATAGTGAAGTGAAAACGCGAAGGAACACGTACAGCACAAAAGCGTACAGGTCGACCTCGTCTGTTGACTGACAGAGACCGCCGACAGTTGAAGAGGGCCGTAATGTGTAATAGGCAGACACTATCCAGACCATCACACAGGAATTCAAAACTGCATCAGTATCCATTGCAAGTAATATGACAGTTAGGTGGAAAGTGAGAAAACTTGGATTTCATGGTCGAGCGGCTGCTCGTAAGTCACACATCACGCCGGTAAATGCCAAACGACACCTAGCTTGGTGTAAGGAACGTAAAATTGGACGATAGAACAGTGGAAAAACGTTGTGTGGAGTGACGAATCACGGTACACAATGTGGTAATCCGATGGCAGGGTGTGGGTGTTCCGAATGCCCAGTGATCGTCATCTGCCAGTGTGTGTAGTGCCAACAGTAAAATTCGGAGGTGGTGTTGTTATGGAGTGGGGGTGTTTTTCATGGAGAGGGTTTGCGCCACTTGTCTTGATTGGCACTATCACAGCGCAGGCCTTTATTGATGTTTTAAGCACCTTCTTGCTTCCCAATGTTGAACAGCAATTCGAGGATGGTGACTGTGTCTTTCAACACGATCGATCACCTGTTCATAACGCACGGCCTGTGGCGGAGTGGTTACAAGACAATAACATCCCTGTAATGGACTGGCCTGCACAGAGTCCTGACCTGAATCCCACAGAACACCTTTGGGGTGATCAGTTATTTAAAAACAGTCTTAATCGCAATTATTATTATTGTACCGCCAACCGGTTTCAACCCGACGTAGGGGTCATCTTCTAGACGTTTACACCATTGGTCGACATAACGGATGTTATGTAGACAGGAGTGACACCACCAGGAGTCGACCAATGGTATAAACGTCCAGAAGATGACCCCTACGTCGGGTTGCAACCGGTTGGCGGTATAAAAATAATAACTGCGATTAAGATTGTTTTTGAATAATTAATTAATCATACTAATCTTCATCTCCACAACCATGTTGTCCAAAAATCTTTGGGATGTTTTGGATCGCCGACATCATGGCAGGCCTCACCGACCGACGTCGATACCTCTCCTCAGTGTAGCAGTCCGTGAAGAATGGGCTGCCATACACCAAGAAATCTTCCAGAACCTGATTTAACGTATGCTTGCGATAGTGGAAGCTGTCATCAAGGCTAAGAGTGGGCCACGCCATATTGAATTCCAGTATTACTGATGGAGGGCACCATGCACTTGTAAGTCATTTTAAGCCACGTATCCGGATACTTTTCATCACATAGTGTACATGGTGAAGTGTGAGGCTATAGTTTTAATCATTGCGCTGTGAATTTTAATAGTTATCTATTAGTCAGAGCACAGAAACTGTTAATACTGCTATAGAACCTGGAAACTGTCAAAAGTAGTGCCACTCAAAAAGCAAGTGATGTGACATTGTTTAGTATATTCAGATAGTAAAAAGACTCATAAAGTGATACACTAATTGTGTTTGCAGCTCGTGGTCTAGCGGTAGCGTTCTCGCTTCCCGAGCACGGGGACAGAGATTTTCACCTGCTTCGAGATGACTGGGTGTTGTTGTAGCGTCTTCATCATCATCATCATCATCATTCATCCCCATTACAGTCGGAGGAAGGCAATTGCAAACCACCTCCACTAGGCCCTTGCCTAGTGCAGCGGTGCGGATCTCCTACGTTCCGTCAAGGAGTATGGATGGGGCGTCATCATCGTGATTAAGTGCATGATGTCTTGCTTAGCTGTCACAGTATCATGTCTCTAAACACAATGTTTCAAAGAGGACAATGGTTTGGCACATATCTAGACTCTACAACTGTGACGTACACTGATGAGCCAAAGCATTATGACCACCTGCTTAATAGCTTGTTTGTCCGTATTTGGAATGAAATAAATCACTGATTCTGCATAACAGGAATCCGAAAATTTATTGGTAGGTTTCTGGAGGTATGTGGCATTATATTTCTATGCACAGGTCATGTAATTCGCGTAAATAACGGTCCGCTATATTCGCGTAGGCCTACGCAGTGATGGCGCCCAATAGCGACCCAGACAGGTTCCTTAGGATTTACGTCAGACAAGTTTGGTCGCCGAGGCGTCAACGTGAGATATTATAATGCTCCTCAAATCACTGTAGCATGATTCTGGCCGCGAGGCACTTGAAAATTATATTACTGACAGATGACATCGCCTTCGGGGAAGACATCAAGCACTAGGAATGCAGCTGGTTCGCAGCTGGCAGCGTGTCTTGGATTACTACCACAAGTCCCATCAGGCGTTGGTGAATGTCTCCCGTAGCATAATACTGCTCCCAACAGCCTGCGTCAGAGCGCGCTGCACGTTTCGAGCCACCGATCACCTCGATGACGGCGTTTTTGGAGATGGCCAGCGACCGAGTGTAGCAAAAATGTGATCCATTCGAAGAGCCGACACGTTTCCATCGATCGACAATCTGTAAGGTATCAGGCAAATTCAACACCTTCCATGAAAACCCTGACATGATAAGCAAATCCAGTAGTATGTCACATAGCTCCGAATAAATCGTGACATTAAATTAACCAAAGTAATACGAGTAACGAGTGAGCAAATGGAATACCACAGACTAACACAAGAATGCCTAAATGCATGTCATACCTTCCCACCGTGAGACAGACGCAGTTCCGAGGGGAGAAACGAGAACAGAAGCCGAGAGCAGAACCTTGTTAAGCTGGAAGGCCTTACAATAAAGGACGGACGGACACCCACATCGCCAGCTAACTGCTAGGACCACACCACCCGCAAGTTTTAGCGTGAGACTTTTTCGCATCTCTGTTACGTTAGGACCACCCCCCAGCCCATGTTAAAAGATAGAGCCATCCAGAAGAACAGTATAGATCTTACGATAACACAAAAAGGGCTACACCACCCGCAAGTTTTAGCGTGAGACTTTTTCGCGTCTCTGTTACGTTAGGACCACCCCCCAGCCCATGTTAAAAGATAGAGCCCTCCAGAAGAACAGTATAGATCTTACGATAACACAAAAAGGTCTACACCACCCGCAAGTTTTAGCGTGAGACCTCTTCGCGTCTCTGTTACGTTAGGACCACCCCCCAGCCCATGTTAAAAGATAGAGCCCTCCAGAAGAACAGTATAGATCTTACGATAACGCTAAAAGGACCACACCAGCTGCAAGTTTTAGCGTGAGACTTTTTCGCATTTCTGTTACGTTGCAAACTCTAAAAACATTGCCCCACCACGAAAAGTATAACGTTTCTCATTGGATAGACAGAATTTTTGTAGGCAGAGCTTAAGGTTAACATTGAGACCCTGATTGGTCAGATGAAAACACAGCCAGATACTTTTTTTTAGACCAACTTCGGTAAATTATAGTAAGGAGAAGTTAGGAGAGAGTTGCTGGGGAGTTGCTTCCGAGACAGCGAGGTGAGCGGAGCTGTGCTGCCCGCCGCCCCCTGAAGAACACCGACGAGGTAATGAACGCACACGATGCCGCATTTTTGAGCGCATAAGGCTTCACTCAGAACTGCAGAAGTCTCATCTGTTACATCCCCTTTATGTAATACTAGTGTCGATCGTCAATTAAAGCTCATGGTGTTCACATTTGCCACTTGAAGTAAAAATCTGAAACGCGATGATTTTTCTGTTATATAGTTGTTGAGAAGCCACATCAGCCACTGTAATTTACGACAAGTTAGATAAGTAATTAAAGATAATTGAGGGTCACTGTAGACTATTTTGATAGTTTTCTCTTTTGTGAAACTTAATTTAAACCTAGATTATAGATGTGATATGGCGTAGGTCATCCTTCGATCCATTGTAGAACTTGGAAACCCATTCAGGGAATATTCGTTCACATTTTTGTTGAACACAGTTGGTTTTTACCATCCTGTATGAAAACCTTTCCTTTTATCAATAGTGCAATTTATAAACGATGTTTTGTGAGTAGAATACTATTTCCAGTGGTAAACTTAACTGCTTTTTCGACGTTATTTTACCAGCTAACTAAAAATAGGAAAGCCTTGAACCCCTTCCACTAAATTTAGTTAGTATTAAGATTCTTTTACAGGGAGTGCAGTGGAGCTGACGCTGAAATCATTAAGTATTTGGTTATATCATCGCTAGTCTCACTGAACTCTTCTGAATTCTACATGTCATGTGTGGTCTGGCGTCTCCTTACCAGCAACAGGTCCCAGACTCAAACTAGTCAATTCCCTAAAAAAACACGCTCAGAGCGTCGTTGCGCGAAAGTGGTAGGGAGACACGATATAGAAAAAACAGACACCACGCAGAATGTTTAGAAATGGAATCCCAATCGTCCCGTTCCCACTGCAGTCGTAATTCACGATGTCGTTGGGTCAACATGTGAACACGTAGGCATGGTCTGGTGCGGCGCTCCATGTTCAACAATGTACGAAGAACGGTGTGCTCCGAAACCCTTGTGCGTGCAGCAGCATTGTGCTGTTTCGGCAGAGGTGTCGCAGATCGCCATCCGTCCCACTTTACAGAGCAGACAAGCCTCCGAACCCCACGTTCTATGAAGAGCCGTGGACGTCGAACTGCCTGTGGCAGCGCCACTGTCCTACCTCTTTCCATAGAAGCTCACTACAGTAGCACGTCAACATTCGACCAGATCCGAGATACTCGTTCACAGGCTCCGCGTAATAATAATAATCTGCCCTTTGACAAAGTCGCTAATCTCAATGAATTTCCCCACTTGCAGCCCATATCTTCGCTAGGGTGACCCCCCCCCCCCCCCCGTCCGTGACTGCTACGCTTACATACTCGTACGATTGTTACCGTGTCAAGTGCCCGCAACACCACCAGATGGCATCCACCGTCGCAGTGGGCAGATGTCATAATATGCTGGCTGATTGGGCTATATGCCAAATGCTGAGGATTCGAGATCAACAAGGAGTACAGCACATCTGGAGCGACGACATCAGGTAACATCTATGTAAATGAAATAACCTCGTAGGCCGGGAGAGTGTGACATTACAAGCGGTGAGTCCCCTGTCAAAGGCATTCTAAACAGGCTTTTTCATTGAGCTATAGGCTATGTGGCGCGAGTAGCATTCCGGGTCATTGCAGTATTGTTTAACAGGATCACAAGTTGTTGGAAATAATTTGTTGATATCCAGAAAATAGTGCTAAAAGACAGAGTTTTCCGCGTGTACACTACGGTTAGCGTTTGTCCTTTCTTCTAATTTCTTTACGTGTATTTATTAAGTTAATTTTTGTAAGATGGCTAGTGGCGTATTCCTAAAGCAGCAGGCTGTACAAAGACGGCGAACTCTACTAGTTTCCACCGTTGCATTTACGATGTATTAAGTCTAAATAAAAGTTGATCATTCTGCGATGTTTGGCATGTAATAATGTAACGTCAGACTGCTACTTATTTAGAAGTATGGCCAATAAATGTTTGAAATACGTAAAGGTTGTGAAATATATAATCCTAGGAATGATGGTCTGGTCATAAGCTGCTCACTTAACTCTAGTGGTTGGTCACATGAACAAGTTTTTAAATAGTAGAGCATAGCAGAGTTCGTGATCTTTCGATGTTCGTGTCTTCATGTGTAAGGTTGTTTGGTAAGGTTTGCTCAACCAGTGACTCGATTCTGTGATAGTTCGGACTTATGAATAATACAGTGTAACATTTCGGGACATCGAATTAGCGATCTGTGATTGACCTTTTGCTAAGGTGATTGCGTTTTTGTATATGGTCTGGATTAAAGTTAATGAACTATAGAAATTAACAGTAGAGTGATCTATTGCAATGCATAATGATTTGGTTTACATTCGTTTTTGCCTGCCAATGCTCTGCTTGCTGAAGTCTATCATATGATTTCTTGTTCTTTTACTGTGTTTAACTATCAGCCTTTGTAACGTCACCAATCGAAATAACTCTGAATGAACTGATAGTGAATTTTATTCCTGTTGTTAGGCTACATCATTATCGTGTTCTTTAATGTCTCCTTTATTTTATTAATGCATTTATCAACTTATGTTGAATAAAATTTTTGTGACCGCCTCACTAAACTAATGTAGCTCATGATTTCTCAGGACTTCGGTAAGGGTTTAAAACGACAGTGCTCGACCGAACGCCTATCTGCAGGCGAGCCATATACAAACCAGCGGAAAAATACTCCCATTGGAGCACAAAAAAATACGGATATGCTCCTGTTTATTTAAAAGACTCACTGAAAAGTGGGGTACCTGCTGCCTCAGTCTTCTTTCCTCAGCACCTTCACAAATGTTACCAAAAATTTTGGTATGCCAACATATTCTTGCTTTCTTAACATGCAAGTCACCTCACACTCAAAGACGTTCCCCTAACTGCAAACCCATTAGTATGTCGCTGTAAGTCGCTCATACTCATCCAATCCCAGTTGCTCTTGTTAACTCACACATTCAGCCCAAGTCACTGTCATTCTTTCTTTATTTCTGTCTGTCATTGTCTCCTGTGAACATCCACAGTGCCCTTCTGTCCTACAACTACTCTACTGTCACTGTCTCCCTCTTGCTCTCTCTCTCTTACTGCTAACATCTCATTCCCTCCTACTGCTGCTGTCTTACTGTCACTAACTCTCTCTTCCTCGATGTCATTGTCATATACTCCGTTTCTAATTATCACTGGCTCTCGGCAGCCGCTTCCACTTTCACCTGATTTTCCTCTCTCCCCCCCTCGCCCTCCCCCCCTCTCCCATGACACTGTCTCAATGTTTTTCTAGCACTCTTATGTGACTATCAACTAAATTATATTCCACTCCCGCTGGTTTTTACGCGCAAAAAATTTTTGCGTCTGGTTCAGTAGTACAACATGAGATTCCCAGATGATAACGGAGACACTTTACAGGGTATTCCTCCTTGATACGTCAGTTTATGAGCTATGTTTTCGCCTCACAGCGGATTCTACGTGTGTCTTTTACGAGTACAAGTAGGGTATATTTGAACTTGTGTGTCTCAGGAACGGATAGAGAGACGAAGAAAATTGTTTCAAGGTTGATCGAGATCTGAAAAATGGTTCAAATGGCTCTGAGCACTATGGGACCTAACTTCTAACTTCTGAGGTCATCAGTCCCCTAGAACTTAGAACTACTTAAACTTAACTAACCTAAAGACATCACACACATCCATGCCCGAGGCAGGATTCGAACCTGCGACCTTAGCGGTCGCGCGGTTCCAGACTGTAGCGCCTAGAACCGCTCGGCCACTTCGGCTGGCCGATCGAGATCTCTATATTAGGAACATGTCATAAAAATTTCAGCCTTCTGCTGTTCATAGCCGTCTTGGTATCTGCGGCTCGGTTTTAGTACCCAAAATCCATGTTTTTTGAGGTCTTTATCGATAACAGATAAAGACTTTTAAAAACGGGGAGATTACCCTTATACATAAATGCCTAGAGAATATACCGTTAAATTTTGAGCAATTTACTGCAGTTATTTATTATTTATATTTCTCCTCATTCCGGATTTTACGTTTAGAAGTAAGGTAACTTTAAACCTCTGCATTTTGGAAACGGATAAAGGTATCAAGAAAATTTTTAACGTTGTTTGAGATCCGGATCTTAGGAAATACCGTACAAATTCTAAACATTTACTGTGCATAGCTGTCTTGAAATACTCTGATAGGTTTTGGGTGACGGTGAAAATAAAGCAAAAAAAAAAACCTTTTTGTGGGGGTTTTCGAAGAAACCACCCATGACCTAATGGTACCTCCACAAGTCCCGTCTATCTCACAGTAAACCACTTCAAATGCCAGAAGAACCAACCGATTTACTACATTTTTCTATGCAGTAGGAAGTGTGTAATATTCATAATTTGCCCCTGTACCGTAGGATAGTGACCGTAAGACGATCGTTCAGTTGAACATTGAAAATATTCCCCAGCCTAAGGGCTATTTAAAACATTTGACACTAACATTTTATGAAAAGTAGAACCCGAGGCATGAGCAACGGAAAAGTCCGCTTTCATGTGTGTCGTTTTGGAACATACTCGGTGCGCATGCTGTCGCATGCATACCGATTTCAGGTCGTGTATTCGCCCTCTGCTGGTTTGGTAGCAACCAACTGACTCCAAATGGCGATCAATTTATCACAATTTTACTAAACAGCGTAAATGAAGTTGCAAGAGGGCACAGTGGTGACCACGTCTTTGATTCCCTTTGTCGGTAAAAAGAAGAAAAAAACAAAGGCAAACAAAATAAACGGAATATATTAGATGGTTCGCAATTTCAATCACTTTTGAGCTAATGTAAGGATTTCGAAGAGTATGCCTGCCGATTAGTGGAATTCAGTTCGATGAATCGGTTACGTCGCGATGACGAATGCGCTGTTGAATGTGCTGTGTGTACTATCGAAAGGTCAACGAGCGCAACAAGCACAGAATGTGACATTTGCTAATTCGGCTGGATTCCGCTGTAGTGCTTGTGGATTTTCAAAATATGGAAAGGAGGAAGAACGCAAAGGATAAACGGTGAGGTATACAGTTCACTACGTAAATAGTTGTCAGACACTGGTATTCAAGTACGCCACTGATTAACGTTGTTTATTGCTTTAAGGTTGTTTGGGAGCTTTTGTGTTGAAGTTGAATACTGCGTGTGGTACTCTGTGTTGTCACACTGTTCACCTATTTCTTCAGTATTTAATTTTGGCCGAGTGCTGTTAAGCTTTCTGGTTACTCATGTTGGTTGTTATTGGTGCAGTGTTTTTAAAAATATACCTGATAAAGCGCCTTCATTCTCGCTAAATGTCTTTAATTTTCCTATCTCTGTTGTTTTGGCCAATAGTGATTTTTATTGCGTCGTCTATTTTAAAACTTTTATTACAACTGCTTTTTAATGTGTCTTTTTAGACCACTAAAGAGCATGATCACCTCTGTATTATAGCTGATATCTGTTTCACAACGGAACATGTTTGGAATGCCAGACGCGGAGGTTTCTCTGTAAGAGCTGTTGGAAAATGTTGCACCAGCATAGGAATTGTTACCTGATTTGATGTTTACACGTCCGCAGCTCGCTTCCCAAGCCCGGGTTCCCGGGTTCGATTCCCGGCGGGGTCAGGGATTTTCTCTGCCTCGTGATGACTGGGTGTTGTGTGACGTCCTTAGGTTAGTTAGGTTTAAGTAGTTCTAAGTTCTAGGGGACTGATGACCTCAGCAGTTAAGTCCCATAGTGCTCAGAGCCATTTGAACGATTTTGATGTTTAAACTGTACCCGTTTTAAGAAAATGCTACTGTTCTCTTTTGGTGACTGTTGCTACCCAGATTGCTAAGCTGGCCGTTTTATTGGAGTTACTTGATGAAATGAAAGTGTGAAGAACTGTACCTCTTTATTTCTGAGTATGTGTGCTTGGTACGTTACATTACCGAACTGCCTACAGCTGCTTGAGGTAATTTTAAGACAGCTTAATACGTCGTCCTCTGATTTAATGATTTTGCAGATTTATTTTACGTATTTGTGTGGGCCGATATCCTTCATGGCTTCACAGTCGTTAGGTACCCTAATGGAGCTAAGTCGTGTGCGCCTCCATCTGTGAGTCGTGCACACTTTGATCTCTGTGTTCTCGATTTTGACTGTTTGTGTGTCGTTTTCTCTGAAGCGGACATTGGTGATCAGCCCAGCATTTGCCTAAACTGCAATGGACAGCCGCCTAAAAGCCACACTCAAGTTGGCCGTTGTACCAGAACAACAGTCGAAATTCTGCTGCGCAGATTCTATACCATCTGGTCCACCTGCCAGTCCCATACGTCATAGCGCTACACATTAAGCTATAAATGTTGGTCTTCGTAACAGTTATGGTATTTGTACTTAAAATATAACAGCCCAGCTACCAAAAATAATTGAAATTTAGATTTTTTTTTTTATGAGTGACGATTAATAATCGACCCGAACTTCAGATTTGAGCAATCGAAGGGGTGTGCCTCAATGCACTGGTGAAGTCTTTGATTAAAAGAAGCTTAAAACTAACAAAACCTTAGAACACTCATTTTCTTAGTTTTCTTGTGGCTCTCGAACAGTTCAGTTCCTTACTGTAGGAGGTATAGACGATTTATCCTTGTGAAGTCTGGACTTCAGAAACCGAAGAGGACATACTTCCAGCATAAGTACGTTTCCTTAAAATATTGGGTAACCTAACTATTTTTCACCTTCCAGGCCTTTTCCCGTTCCACTATAGGGTCGGAGAAGTTAGTGACAGTGGCTGGATACCACCACTCATCCCCCCACCCACCCATTACAGAACCTGTGTACCCCATATGTCTGCTCCTAGAGTACATCTCATGTTCATGTAAGAACATTGTTTAATAAATGTTTGCGTAGCGCGTATCTGAGGTGGGGTGTGAGTACCAGCCAAGTATTTAGCTAACTAGACGTGAGAAACCGCCTAAAAACCACATCGTGTCGGTAATCAGCGAGACGGATACATCCAGAGCAGACTCGTCTCCCCGAATCCCGGAAGCTGCGCGTTAAAGTGCTCTGTTATCCGGCCGGATCAGTCTAGCCTACGTATTGGACCTCAACATATTCTGTTCACTTGTTGGATCACATTCCGTTTTACTTGTAATTCTAAACTGCTACGGAGATTCATCGTTTTAGAGAGTTTTTCTTGATTTCCAGATTACATGGTTAAGTTCAATTGGTGAGTCAAAACATTATGACCACTGCCCACAGCGAGATTAAAGGCTGCTTGCGTTGCGGGGGCGTGGCACTATGAAGGAAGTTCACAAGGGTGCCTCAAACCTTTTGTGTCAAATTTAAACAGACGATAATGTGTCCACAACCGGTCATATTGAGATAGGGAACCAATGATTGGAAATTTATATTTATTGTGTTATGGACAAACATAGCGTACACCACAGAACTACAACAAAAGTCATAGCAATTATTCAAAATGACGCTCGCCAGTCTCAGTGCATGCATGGTAACAACGCGTGAAGTTCTGCCACACTCTCTCAAAAATCCGTGGTGTCTGTTGTACCAGGAGTCAGGCAGCTTGGACCCTAGCAAGCAGGTCTTCAGCCCTTTTGGTGGGGCTTTCACACACCAGCGTCTTGACGTAACCCCAGAGGAAAAAATCCAGAGGTGTAAGATGCGGTGATCGTGCTGGCCATGGGACTGCTCCTCCCCTTGCAATCCAAAGAGGACGGGTCCTGCTGTTCAGGTGCCCGCGGATATTAACATCGAAGTGTGCTGGTGTACTGTCGCGCTGAAACCACATCCTTTTGCGGACATGCGGTACAGTCTCCAAGAACTGTGGCAGCAAATCTCGCAGGAATACTAGGTAACGTGGGCCAGTAAAAAGGCGAGGCAGCGAGTAAGGCCCGCTTACGTGATCTAAACCAAAGCCTGCCCATACGTTGACAGAGAATCGTCACTGAAGGTCCCGATGTCGGTGTATTGTGCCCACTTCGGACATGGCTGTTGCGGTTGTTGAAAGCACCATCACAGAGCGAATGAGGTCTCACCGCGAACAGTACAAACTGTACTAATTTCGGCACTACAGTACTACGGTGGATAATCCGTGGACACAAGTGAACGCAGGGCTCACATGTTGTTTACGATAGAAGTGTGATATCTGTTCCACCAGTACTCTCCACGCAGTACACTTCGAAGTATGCTTTCCACGTGCAAATTGACGGGTGCTTACGGATGGGAGGTCGGCCACACGCTCCAACACCATCTCCTCAGGATCTGATGTTCGGGTGTGTCTTTGGTGGAAACCTTGGGTGGCTTTCTGTGGCGTGGACTATCCCGTCTCTCGCAAGCCGGTAAACGCAGAGATAAACTTGTTCGAAATAGGATGACGACTATTGGACAGCGTTCTCTGTACACTGACTTGCTTTAGGCGCATTATATCCTACATTAAATGCGTATTTGCTAACTCTCGTGAATAGTAAAGTTCCGTCTTTGACTACGCTCCATGTACTGCACACAGTAACACATCTCACCACGGGCGCATCACAGGTTGTCTGTTACAATGGACAATTGATATCAGGGATAATGGTGTGCGTGCAGCACGGGATAATGCGCCGGTGCGATGCGTGTAGTTGTTACATGACACACCTGCTATGAGCTATGTCGTGTAGGGTATGTCTAGGCACGGATGGACGTTGTTTATCGCCCGATGCTTATTCCAATGTATTACAGACTAGTGATGGGGAGCTCGTAAATGAGTCGTTCAAATGAACGCTTCACTCCAGTGAAGTGTGAACTAATCACTCAATTTCAATGAACTGGCACTTCAAACTCTTCACAGATAGCACACTCCACACTTTTTTCTAGTTCACTCACTCTCTTCCCCTTTCCCTCTCCCACTACATCGGCGCTACGTCACTCATTCTCCCTTCACTTCAGTCCTCCCTCTACTGCCTGTCGACGAATCGCGCGGTGTTTGTGGAAAACGATAGGTTCACGATGGGTTGGGCAGGTGAGGGCGAGGGGAAGTCAGCTGCTTCCTGCAGGGCTGACATCATTACCCGTGACTATTCGTGCAGTTATACTTCGCGTCTACGGGTAGCCTACCGTTGGCAGCGCTTACAGACAAATGAATATTAGAGATACAAACGAAGAGGCTGGCTGTGTGAGCACGCACAGCAAACTTGGAAATAAAATGCTTACCTTGTGAGTCTTGAACTGAAGCATGGGTGGAATCCACGTTTGAAAGATAATCGTTCATATAGGAATGTTTCTCGTGCACATTACTGAAATAATTACACTAATTGTCAATTTGAGGATTGTCCTAATTAAATTATATATATATATATATATATATATATATATATATATATATATATATAGGGTGAGTCACCTAACATTACCGCTGGATATATTTCGTAAACCACATCAAATACTGACGAATCGATTCCACAGACCGAACGTGAGGAGAGGGGCTAGTGTAATTGGTTAATACAAACCATACAAAAATGCACGGAAGTATGTTTTTTAACACAAACCTACGTTTTTTAGATGGAACCACGTTAGTTTTGTTAGCACATCTGAACATATAAACAAATACGTAATCAGCGCCGTTTGTTGCATTGAAAAGTGTTAATTACATCCGGAGATATTGTAACCTAAAGTTGACGCTTGAGTACCACTCCTCCACTGTTCGATCGTGTGTATCGGAGAGCACCGAATTACGTAGGGATCCAAAGGGAACGGTGATAGACCTTAGGTACAGAAGAGACTGGAACAGCACATTACGTCCACATGCTAACACCTTTTTATTGGTCTTTTTCACTGACGCACATGTAAATTACCATGAGGGGTGAGCTACATGTACACACGTGGTTTCCGTTTTCAATTACGGAGTGGAATAGAGTGTGTCCCGACATGTCACGCCAATAGATGTTCAATGTGGTGGCCATCATTTGCTGCACACAACTGCAATCTCTGGCGTATTGTGGCAACCTGCGACGACATTACACCAGATGTACTGCGGCGTGTACGACATTCATTACGCCAGAGATTGCAAGTGTGTGCAGCAAATGATGGCCACCTCATTGAACATCTATTGGCCTGACATGTCGGGACACACTCTATTCCACTCCGTAATTGAAAACGGACACCACGTGTGTACGTGTACCTCAGCCCTCATGGTAATGTACATGTGCGTCAGTGAAAAAGACCAATAAAAAGGTGTTAGCATGTGGACGTAATGTGCTGTTCCAGTCTCTTCTGTACCTAAGGTCCATCACCGTTCCCTTTGGATCCCTACGTAATTCGGTGCTCTCCGATACACACCATCGAACAGCGGAGGAGTAGTACTCAAGCGTCAACTTTAGGTTACAATATCTCCGGATGTAATTAACATTTTACAATGCAACAAACGGCGCTGATTACGTATTTGTTTATATGTTCAGATGTGCTAACAAAACTAACGTGGTTCCATTTAAAAAAACGTAGGTTTGTGTTAAAAAACATACTTCCGTGCATTTTTGTAATACACAGTCGTATTTTTGCAAGTTCGAAGAGCGTTGGGTATACTGACAGCCATTCAGACCACCAGTGAAGTGGATTGCCTTGTCTCTGTAGAAGGGGCTCTTGTAAATATTTGTCCACTTCCACTATCGCAGCAGCTCTCGGGTGTGGATTACTCTGCAGCCTGCAAAACACTACATCAAATTCAGTTTTCAGTCCATGAATACAACAAGTAGATTCAGTGGTTGGAACTGAGATTGTTGCAGTAGCAGTGGATGTGTTCGTCACAAATTTCTCACAGTGCCTGATCAGGTTTAATTTCACCTTCTCAGGAGAATTTTTATCAGAAAAACCATGTAATTTGAACCGGGGATCCAATGAAGTTGCTTCTGTGAAAATGGAACTTTAAACAGGACACAGGCTTGTGTTACACTTGCAATGTCCTCTGCAAGCAGATTTGGATGATCCAAATAATTCAGAGTGATAACTGTCATTAGGGAATTCTTAACCTCGATCATTCTTCATAGCATATCATAGGTTGCATTCCATCTTGTAACAGTGTCCTGTTTTAGTGTAAGAACTGGCTCTTTTAACTGTTCCTGCATCTTTTTCAGTTTCGTGCAGGCCTGCGAACTTCTTTTAAAAACTTCAACATTTTTTTTTACTTTATTCAGAATGGGTTGAATGTGCGGAAGTCCATTCTGAACAATTAAATTGAGTGTGTGTGCAAAGCAGGGGATGTGTTTCCAGGCTGTGAGTCTTATAGCTGCCACAATATTAGCAACATTGTCGCTAACAACACACACGACTTTTTCTTGAATGTCCCAATCCCTTGTGACACGTAGCAGTTCTTCGGAGAGTTTCTATGATGCGTGCCTTTCGTCGTATTTAAAGCACTCTAGGAGGGAAGACGCCAGCTCCAGGTCTTTAACGTAGTGTGCTGTCACCGACAAATAACTCTCATTTGTGGTTGAGGTCCACCCATCCATTGTCAGCACAACCGCTTCCGCGGGATTAATTTTGACTCTCACAATTTCTTTCATCATGGCGTACTGTTGTTGTAGTAGTGTATTGGAAATAGTCTTCCGAGCTGGCATTCTGTAAGCACCATTCAGTTTGCCTACAAAACTTTGGAAATGTTTGCTTTCCACTATGTTGAAGGGCAAATAATCCTTTACAACAGTCTCCAGAAGTGCGAAATCTATCTCCTGATTTCTTTTGTTCGAAAGAGGTTTCGGAAAATACATAGGTAATGTTGCGTGATATTGATGTCTGCTGACTGATAATGAAGTGATACTGTTATTTTCTGGCACCGACTGCTGTTCGCCTCTGGCAATTGCTGATGTTGGTTCCGGATTGTCCGCACTCGATCATGACGCGCTAGATTAAATGTATTTCCTCCTTTATATGAAATACACTTAGAACAACAGTTGCACTTTGCTTTCCCATCATCTAAATCGGCGAAGAAACCCCAAATTTCACAACTTTTACGCGATCGCGAGTTTCTAGCCATTGTATAAGAGTGAACAGACACAAAAACTGCTTTCCGAATAAAATAAAGAGGGATTTTACCTGAAATCGTACCAATGACTACAGGTGACAGTTTACGTTTTGAATTTGGAGGGTTATTATTCTCAACAAAAATAAAATCTACAGGAAAACTTCTGAATAATTCCTACGTAGGTATATAGACTTTGTGACAGTGGTAAACAGGCTCATTCTATTTTGGATTAAATTTTAAAACGAACATAAAATTGGACTACATTTTGTTGGTAGCCCTAGTTTCCAGTCCATGAATACAACAAATATGGTTTCATTTGGCACATAAAGACTTTTTTGGGAGCTTCATGAGAAAATGTCGAGCAAGATTAAATGTAATACCTTCCTTATATGTGACAGGCTTCTCTGTTTATCTTTCCTTTGTCCCCTTCGACCATGCTCTATTTAAGTTAACTCAAGACGCTGTAATACCGTAAAACGTTGCGTGCACTTTACTGCATAGTTCGGCCATCTGTTGGTAAAATTATGAAGTGTTACGAAGCTTTATTCTACGAGCGAGGCGAAGCGAGCGTAGCCGCGGCTGAGCGGCAAACTGGGCAACTTCGCCAGGCTTCAATTGAACGCTTCATGGCAAAGAGTGAAATGAATGAAGTAGTTCACGTGAATGAACGCGTTCGACTCATCTCTACAACAGACACCTGGCATTACTGAGTGCGACAGAACAGAAGTGCATGCGCCGTTGGAATATATGCGCTGAGTCTGACGGTCGTAGTTTTTAACAAGTGCCTTCAGATGCATTGTAAAATAGATCGCAAATAGTGAAAATATATAATTCACATGCGGCGAATAATTAATGCCGAGAGTAGTATAAACTGCCTGCGCGAATTGGACGTTCCGTGCTACGGACGCAACTCTCTGGATTAAGTAACCAAAGATGTATATTTAAGGACTTTTGTGAAGCGATTACAGAGATCTAACGTGTTTTATGTTGGAGAGATTTTGCTATTGTTGTGCGACGCTATTAAGCTCCATTGTGAATGTTTAATTATTCGATGGCACAATAAACAAATTCAAGTAAATAATATGCATTCAAAGTGTGTATTTATCAATTTATAAAACAACTGACAAACATTCTTCAGATATGTGACGTAGATCAATTGGAGGTGCAGTGTGGAATGATAGTGCGAGCCTGAATCTTTTCACGGTCACTATTCTTCGAGGGAATATCTCAGAAGCAATAAACGTTTTGTTGATAGAGTTAGACACATCAATCCATACGCATCATACAACATAGCACCTAGTTGTGCCGAACGATCTTCGCAGGGAAATAAAAATTTTAGAGATTTCAGGTGGAGCAGTTCCGATGAGGAGTATCAGCGAGATCGACGCTGCGGGGCACATGTCTAGCTCTCCTGTGGTATTTAAAACCAAAGACTCATATTCTTTAGCTTTTAAAAGACACAAGCTAAAACCTAAATAAAACCACTGGAAATACCCAAAAGAAATAAGAAGCAGAGAATTTTCTTAAACAAAATTTCTTAAATAAATAAATTAATTAATTAAAATATAATAAAATTGTTGTTATGTGGTGTACACCGTGTATGTTTATAATACAATAAATATGCATTGCCGACCATGGGTTACCTAAAGATTGGCTCTGAGCACTATAGGACTTAAACTTCTGAGGTCATCAGTCCCCTAGAACTTAGAACTGCTTAAACCTAACTAACCTAAGGGCATCACACACATCCATGCCCGAGGCAGGATTCGAACCTGCGACCGTAGCGGGCGCGCAGCTCCAGACTGTAGCGCCTAGAACCGCTCGGCCACTATGGCCGGCTGGGTTACCTACCTCCCTATAATTGGTTGTGTAAGCGTTATCACGTTTGATCCAAAAGGTTTGAGACTTAATGTATAAGCGGGATAGAGACGAATGGGGATCATTCAAGCGACGATAAGGGATGAAAATGGGGAAATCCACTGACACGCGTAACTCTGTCAAATCGTTAGGGCCCAGCGGCTGGGAACGCACATCTTACAAACGGCGATGCTGTTCGCATGCTACTGTCGTGGACGCCTATGGAAAGTTGTGGATGAAGAGTGAAATTACGCGAAGACATAAGGCTTTGGACGGCCACGCCTCGTCACTGAATATTGAGGTTGGAGGCTTGGCCGCTCTGGACAGCAGTATACGCGGCGGTCTATGGTAGATTTGACGACAGGGTACAACGCTGGTGCAGGCACAAGTGTTTCGAACACCACGTTTAGCGCACATCGTTGAAACTGGAAATTTGTGGTAGGGTCTTATGGGACCAAAGTGCTGAGGTCATCGGTCTCTAAGCTCACGCTCTACTTAATCTAACTTAAACTAGCTTAAACTAACCACCGCTAAGGACAACACACGCCCATGCCCGAGGGAGGACTCGAACCTCCGACAAGGGGAGGGGGGAGGAAGGGGGTGAGGAGGGGGAGGGGAGCCGCGCGGACCGTGACAAGGCGCCTGAGACCGTGCAGCTAATCAGCGCAGCGCACATCGTTGAACAAGGGGCTGGGCCCCCACCTGTTCCTTTGTTCACTCAACGACATCGTAAATTACGAATATAGCGGGCACGCTTTGGGGATATTCACCTGCGCTTCCACGGGACCGATGGTACAAATCGAATGTACCAGAACAGTTCTGGGATATGTGAACATTATTGCGGATGCTTTATTTCTTTGGCGATGGGGACGGCATTATCCAGCAGCATAACGGTCCGTGACACCAGGCCAGAATCGTGTTACAGCGATTTGAGGAACATGATAGTGAACGTATTTTTATGTTTTTAAATGAACACATCGCCATTGCCGGCCGTGGTGGGCGAGCGGCTCTAGGCGCTTCAGTCCGGAACCGCGCGACTGCTACGGTCGCAGGTTCAAATCCTGCCTCGGACATGGATGTGTCTGATGTCCTTAGGTTAGTTAGGTTTAAGTAGGTCTAAGTTCTAGGGAACTGATCACCACAGATGTTAAGTTCCATAGTGCTCAGCGCCATTTGAACAATTTTTTAACACCGCCATTTAACAGTATTGTTATTTACGTAATCATGCTCTTTGTTTAGGCCTTTTATGCCGTTTTCAAGTTGATTGAATGTATGTCATTAACATAAATTGCATGACGTAAACTCAACCAACTTGAAAATTGCATAAAAGGTGGAAACCTAAGTCGTAATTAAATAAACAATACAGTCAATACATGAAAGAACCCTGGAGATACTAAAAGGTATCAGATAGATTATCTAATCGTAAGACAGAGATTTAGGAACCAGGTTTTAAATTGTAAGACATTTCCAGGGGCAGATGTGGACTCTGACCACAATCTATTGGTTATGAACTGTACATTAAAACTGAAGAAACTGCAAAAAGGTGGGAGTTTAACGAGATGGGACCTGGATAAACTGAAAGAACCAGAGGTTGTACAGAGTTTCAGGTAGAGCATAAGGGAACAATTGACAGGAATGGGGGAAAGAAATACAGTAGAAGAAGAATGGGTAGCTTTGAGGGATGAAATAGTGAAGGCAGCAGAGAATCAAACAGGTAAAAAGACGAGGGTAGTAGAAACCCTTGAGTAACAGAAGAAATATTGAATTTAATTGATGAAAGGAGAAAATATAAAAATACAGTAAATGAAGCAGGCAAAAAGGAATATAAACGTCTCAAAAATGACATCGACAGGAAGTGCATAATGGCTGAGCAGGGATGGCTAGAGGACAAATGTAAGTATGTAGATGCCTATCTCACTAGGGGTAAGATAGATACTGCCTACAAGAAAATTAAAGAGACCTTTGGAGAAAGGAGAACCACTTGCATGAATATCAAGAGCTTTGATGGAAACCCAGTTCTAAGCAAAGAAGGAAATGCAGAAAGGTGGAAGGAGTATATAGAGGGTATGTACAAGGGCGATATACTTGAGGACAATATTATGGAAATGGAAGAGGATGTAGATGAAGATGAAATGGGAGATACGATACTGCGTGAATAGTTTGACAGAGTACTGAAAGACCTGAGTCGAAACAAGGCCCCCGGAGCAGACAACATTCGATTAGAACTACTGACGGCCTTGGGAGAGCCAGTCCTGACAAAACTCTACCATCTGGTGAGCAAGATGTATGACAGAGGCGAAATACCCTCAGACTTCAAGAAGAATATAACAATTCCAATCCGAAAGAAAGCAGGTGTTGACAGATGTGAAAATTACCGAACTATCAGTTTAATAAGTCACAGCTGCAAAATACTAACGCGAATTCTTTACAGACGAATGGAAAAACTGATAGAAGCCGACCTCGGGGAAGAAAAGTTTGGATTCCGTAGAAAGGTTGGAACACGTGAGGCAATACTGACCCTACGACTTATCTTAGAAGAAAGATTAAGGAAAGGCAAACCTACGTTTCTAGCATTTGTAGGCTTAGAGAAAGCTTTTGACATTGTTGATTGCAATACTCTCTTTCAAATTCTGAAGGTGGCAGGGGTAAAATACAGGAAGCGTAAGGCTATTTACAATTTGTACAGAAAGCAGATGGCAGTTATAAGAGTGGAGGGACATGAAAGGGAAGCAGTGGTTGGTAAGGGAGTGAGACAGGGTTGTAGCCTATCTCCGATGTTATTCAATCTGTATATTGAGCAAGCAATAAAGGAAACAAAAGAAAAAAGGTCGGAGTAGGTATTAAAATCCATGGAGAAGAAATAAAAACTTTGAGGTTCGCCGATGACATTGTAATTCTGTCAGAGACAGCAAAGGACTTGGAAGAGCAGTTGAACGGAATGGACAGTGTCTTGAAAGGAGGGTATAAGATGAACATCAACAAAAGCAAAACGAGGATAATGGAATGTAGTCGAATTAAGTCGGGTGATGCTGAGGGAATTAGATTAGGAAATTAGACACTTAAAGTAGTAAACGAGTTTTGCTATTTGGGGAGCAAAATAACTGATGATGGTCGAAGTAGAGAGGATATAAAATGTAGACTGGTAATGGGAAGGAAAGCGTTTCTGAAGAAGAGAAATTTGTTAACATCGAGTACAGGTCGTTTCTGAAAGTATTTGTATGGAGTGTAGCCATGTATGGAAGTGAAACGTGGACGATAAATAGTTTAGACAAGAAGAGAATAGAAGCTTTCGAAATGTAGTGCTACAGAAGAATTCTGAAGATTAGATGGGTAGATCACATAACTAATGAGGAGGTAATGAATAGAATTGGGAGAAGTGGAGCTTGTGGCACAACTTGACTAGAAGAAGGGATCGGTTGGTAGGACATGTTCTGAGACATCGAGGGATCACCAATTTAGTATTGGAGGACAGCGTGGAGGGTAAAAATCGTAGAGGGAGACGAAGAGATGAATACACTAAGCAGATTCAGAAGGATGTAGGATGCAGTAGGTGCTGGGAGATGAAGCTTGCACAGGATAGAGTAGCATGGAGAGCTGTATCAAACCAGTCTCAGGACTGAAGACCACAACAACAACAACAGTCAAATGTCGGCGTGTTCATGAAAAAATTATAGTTTAACTGTTGCTCAACAACATTAAAAACTGTTTACGTACTTTGGTTTCCTGGGCACCAGATTAGCAGTCGGGCGTCAGCTCAAAGGCCACAAACCACAGGTCTCGAGCTTACGAGAACTGCGTGACCTATGGGTAGAAATTTACTGCCACATACCACAGGAAACGTACCGAGGACTTATCGATATCGACTTATCGAATAAACTAAATCCAGCGACATATTGAATAACAGAATGACAACGAGTTACCGAAAACCAGCAACCCATCGAATATCAACGATCTATCGAATACCAACGACTTATCAAATGTAAACAACGCATAAGCCCTGCTGCATTACGTTTCAAAGGTGAACTAACACGCTATTAAGCTATCAGTCCTAATTTTTTACTCATCACAGTATGTTGCCTGTTGAAAATCATTATAAATTTCCGTTAGTTTATCTCCAAATCAGAGAAAATATCTCTTAGATTGTAGTTTTAAGAAGGCAGGTAATGAGTGCATCGTGTGATTGTCAAAATAATCCATTATTACAGCTGTTGCGTATGACATAAACTGCCAGCTGTAAACTTACTGTACAACTTCAGTCCGTAAGAACCAGAATGTGAGGCCTCTTCAGAAGCAAAATAAAATGTCTATTTTTTAGTCACAAATTTTCTTCCCGTCAACGTGAGGTAAGTTTCTTCCACAAACTACAGGGGGGTAAACGTGGATGGTTATGTTATGTACTGATAAGGATCATCATTACATGACTTTTCCTCTGCGACAAGGTTTGTTCTGTCTCCACATTTTGTGTTAATATCTTCCAACGACAGGTTTTTTCCACACTTAATTCTTTCAACAAGCAGTTCGTCCATGGTCTGAGTCACCTCCGTCTTTACTTTCTCTTGCCTTCCACGTATCCTTTTGGAACAGTTTTCCCATCCCTCTGCGCTTCCTCAGGATTGGCCTAGTCCAGTTACTTTTGCTACATTCGGTCACATTCAACATTTGCTATTCTCCTCGTCCTCTTCTCGCCACATTTTCACTATCCTGTCTACGCTTAATTTTATTTATCTCACGTCTTCGTTTCCAAATATTCCAGCTTTTTCCAGTCTTCCCCCTTCCTGTTCCAAATTTCGAAGTCGTACGATTGTTTGTTGCTAAGCGACGAAAATAAATCAAATTCCACATTTTCAGGTTCTTTATGTATTTAATTTCTTTGATATTTTAAAAACACCTGTAAAAAGAAAATATTCCGACGATAGTGCCTGTTAGTGAAAATGAGGAACATCTTGAACTTACTCGTTAGAAGACACGAATAATCGCTACAGTACTTTAACGCAGTCGTGAAAGTAATATGCCTGGTGTCTATTTGATTTTTTCACAGCACTCTTAGAATATTCGATTTGGATTAGCGTACTTAGTATTCCCAGGTTGGAGCTTTTAGTATTAACGTTTTGATGAAGTATTTATGACTGCTAAACTTGTTATCCAGAAGGTTTTTTTTCACAATCCTCCTGATAAAATCTATTATACAACAGAATAAGTATTCAATACCTGTTAACAGTGTGAGATTTTATAATATAATGGCAAATTTATTTGTTCAAATAACAAACAGGAGCTGTCGTTTCTCTTGTGCCGTTGTCCTGCATCGGCGCGGGTTCGGCGTGGTTATTAACGTATTTGCCACGTTAGTGTAAAGGCTAGCCGGATATCCTTTCCGTCGACATCTCGTTATCACCCTGGGAAAGGATATGTGCACCCCTATTGTCTGCGTGTGGTTGTAGAATTTTGGAACACGTATTATGTTCGAGTATAATCACTTTTCTGGAAACTAGAAATCTACTCTGTAGGAATCAGCATGCGTTTCGAAAAAGACGATCGTGTGAAACCCAACTCGCGCTATTCGTCCACGAGACTCAGAGGGCCATAGACACGGGATCCCAGGTAGATGCCGTGTTTCTTGACTTCCGCAAGGCGTTTGATACAGTTCCCCACAGACGTTTAATGAACAAAGTAAGAGCATATGGACTATCAGACCAATTGTTTGATTAGATTGAAGAGTTTCTAGATAACAGAACGCAGTGTGTCATTCTCAATGGAGAGAAGTCTTCCGAAGTATGAGTGATTTCAGGTGTGCCGCAGGGGAGTGTCGTAGGACCGTTGCTATTCACAATATACATAAATGACCTTGTGGATGACATCATAAGTTCACTGAGGCTTTTTGCGGATGATGCCGTGGTATATCGAAAGGTTGTAACAATGGAAAATTGTACTGAAATGCACGAGGATCTGCAGCGAATTGACGCATGGTGCAGGGAATGGCAATTGAATCTCAATGTAGACAAGTGTAAAGTGCTGCGAATACATAGAAAGCAAGATCCCATATCATTTAGCTACAATATAGCAGGTCAGCAACTGGAAGCAGTTAATTCCATAAATTATCTGGGAGTACGCATTAGGAGTGATTTAAAATAGAATGTTCATATAAAGTTGATCGTCGGTAAAGCTGATGCCAGACAGAGATTCATTGGAAGAATCCTAAGGAAATGCAATCCGAAAACAAAGGAAGTAGGTTACAGTACGCTTGTTCGCCCACTGCTTGAATACTGCTCAGCAGAGTGCGATCCGTACCAGATAGGGTTGATACAAGACATAGAGAAGATCCAACTGAGCAGCGCGCTTCGTTACAGGATCATTTAGTAATCGCGAAAGCGTTACGGAGATGATAGATTAACTCTGCAGGAGAGACGCTCAGTAGCTCGGTACGGGCTTTTGTTGAAGTTTCGAGAACATACCTTCACCGAGGAGTCCAGCAGTATATTGCTCCCTCCTACGTATATCTCGCGAAGAGACCATGAGGATAAAATCAGAGAGATTAGAGCCCACACAGACGCATACCGACAATCCTTCTTTCCACGAACAATTTAGACTGGAATAGAAGGGATGGTTCAGATGGCTCTGAGCCCTATGGGACTTCACATCTGAGGTAATCAGTCCCCTAGAACTTATAACTACCGCACTTAAACCTAACTAACCTAAGGACATCACACACATCCATGCCCGAGGCAGGATTCGAACTTGGGACCGTAGCGGTCGCGCGGTTCCAGACTGAAGCGCCTAGAACCGCTCGGCCACACCGGCCGGCGGAATAGAAGGGAGAACCGATAGAAGTACTCAAGGTTCCCTCCGCCACACACCGTCAGTTGGCTTGCGGAGTATGGATGTAGATGTTGTGGTAGTGATGTGAAAGGGAGAGGACGTTTTAGAAATGTCTGCAAATTGCAGAACTGAGGCAAAACTTGGGTACCAGTTCGGTGTTCAACAAGTGGTGTGTGGTAAACTGTCTTAAAACCACATCCAGACTGTTCGGCGTATCAACCTGGTCATTAACACGTCGGGCAGATTCGACCTGGGTCCGGCGCAACTCCCCGTTCCGAAAGCAGGGCTTTAATATGCACGACTATCGGGGCGGTTATCAAGCAGTAATTCCCTTATAAAAAGAAGCACCTAACCGGCACGTTTCACATAGGGAACAAAACACACGACCCAGACTGAAAAGGATACGGGTAACTAACTTAAGCTGTTGACTTATTGAGAGTTCGCAAAAAAAAAAAAAATAAATAAATAAATAAAAAAGAAAAAAAGAAAAGTTGAAGTAATTTTGTAATTACATGACATACCTTATGACTGAGATAGCGAGGAACAGTTGTAGCTTATTCTGGTAGTTACCTAAAAAAAGAAAAAATAGTTTGATAAGTAAAGATTAATGTAGTATCAGAAACGAAACTTCCTGGCAGATTAAAACTGTGTGCCGGGCCGAGACTCGAACTCGGGACCTTGGCCTTTCGCGGGCAAGTGCTCTACCAACTGAGCTACCCAAGCACGACTCACGCCCCATCCTCACAGCTTTACTTCTGCCAGTACCTCGCTGCAGAGTGAAAATATCATTCTAGTATCAGAAACGTTTGCAAACAACGACTTAAAATTATTAGTGAAGTGCGTAACGCAGCCTGTTTTCAAGACAATATGTATTCCATTCGACTAAACTTTGAAGACCTTAACAGATTTACAATGTCACTAGCAAACAAAAATGTTTTCATTTCTTCATCCTGAAAATTAATTATGCATCCAAATGTGTACTTAGGTCCAGAGTGTTTCACAGTTCACGTTACACACTTCTAGACATTGTAGAGGGGACTTAGAGGATATCGAGTTTTACTTGGGAACCCACGTCCGGAAAGTTATCCAACAACATTAGAGTGTGTCAGAGTTATAGGCCCCTGCGCCTGCAAATGTATGTATATACAGGGCGATTCCATAATGATTTTGCAAACCTTCTAGGATGATGGAGAATGGTAAATGCATCAATTTGAGGTAAGGGTCCCAATACTAGAAACGAACGAGTTGAAAGTTATAAGCGGAAACCCGTCTGCTACCTCTGACATTGGAATACATGTACTGGTACTGTTGTTGCTAAGGCAATAGGGTAGGAAACTTTCAGATAGGGTATAGTGTGGATACCAAGCAAGAAAAAAATTCTGGTAACCATGCGCTATGAAATGCGCTATGAAATGCATACCCGAGGAGCTATGAGCACTTGTTTTATCTTCAATATCTCCTCTATTGAATAAATACTCCTAGCTCTTAAGGTATACATTTTAGCCAGTGTTTGCAACACTTTTTTGTTGTTTTGGTTCGTACTGCCACCCCTAAAAGTTGGCTACCCTACAATCTTCGCAACATTAGTAACAGTACATGTATTCTTCTGTCAGAGGTATCAGAACGGTTTTAGCTTGTAACTGTGACTGCTCCCCCTTTGGTTTTCCGGCTTGGCGTGTGGTCGAGGTCTCTCTCCGGTCGGTGTTCAACGAGGCAACATGTTTTGAAGGCAGGCCCTCGTCTCTATCCGGTGTGCCCGGGCCTCGCCGTCCTTGCCGTTTTGCCGCGCGCCGGGTGTACGGTGCTGATTAGTCGGCGCGTTTGCGTGCGAAACGGTGGTGGGTCCGTCATCTCAGACTGGACATCTTCTCATCGCGTAACTGGAACCATTAAGTTACGTATGATTCATGTGCTGCTGTTAACCTGTGAAGACTTGTGAAACTTATGGTGGCACGTTGTATCTGCCGGAGATTAGGATGGTTCTGAATAAGAGAATGTTATACTGAACTTACGAAGTCTAAGGAGTGGAGTCTAAATATTTCGGAGAAAGCAAAAGGGAATAGAGTTTTATTGCTTGTTTTTAAAGGTTCATTGCAGCGTTAATTTGATGTAGTATGTTAATTAGTGTGCTCTTCGGCCAGTTTTGGTTTTAGACTTTCTTTTAATATGAAGGGCAGAGCTTTAAGTCAGTGTAATTTTAATTGTCCCTCTATTCGGTATATTGTAAGTAGGCTGTTTAGGTTTTTATATTGGTAACGCCACGTAGCGCTCTGTATGAAAATCACTGGCTGTGCTGCGTGCAGTCTGTGGCTGGTTTGCATAGTTGTTGGCCATTGTAGTGTTGGGCAGTTGGCTGTTAAACAGCGCGTAGCGTTGCGCAGTTGGAGGTGAGCCGCCAGCAGTGGTGGATGTGGGGAGAGAAATGGCGGAGTTTTGAAATTTGTAAGACTGGATGTCATGAACTGCTTCATATATTATGACTTTTGAACACTATTAAGGTAAATACATTGTTTGTTCTCTATCAAAATCTTTCATTTGCTAACTATGCCTATCAGTAGTTAGTGCCTTCAGCACTTTGAATCTTTTATTTAGCTGGCAGTAGTGGCGCTCGCTGTATTGCAGTAGTTCGAGTAACGAAGATTTTTGGTGAGGTGAGTGATTTGTGAAAGGTATAGGTTAATGTTAGTCAGGGCCATTATTTTGTAGGGATTATTGAAAGTCAGATTGCGTTGCGCTAAAAATATTGTGTGTCACTTTAGTGAATGTTTGAGTACGTTCAGTTTTGCTCAGCTGTTTAAAAAGCAAATAATGTATGAGGTTTATCAGCACAGTAATTCATAAATTTTTCTAAGGGGACGTTTCAATATGTCTCAGTTTGGTTTTTAGTTATGTTACAGATAGTAACGTAGTTAGTAAGCCTTGCATGGTCTTGAAAAAGGTGAATCACGAGTTGAATTTGTCTGCCGCGTGAATTATTTGCTGTTGCCGAAATGGTTTGGTATGTGGGGCAGATGGGGTTTGTCGCCCTGGCGGGCAGGCAGCAAAGATCGCGAGCTTCCTATCTCCATTGAGTAGCTGTGGTTAAACTGAAATTTTGGTTTCTCTAGCACGTAACTATAGCAGTCACACAGCTCACCCTGTAGCGTCGTTGGATGAGGTTTGTGGAGGGGGGAATAGAAGCCTGTAGTTTAAACACCCACACTGATCATTATTTACACTGACTATGCATTTCGGAGCCGGAATTCTAGGATAAATACCAGTTTACAAGCAAACCATTCGGTAAAGCTGGATTCACTCTTAAATGCTAATTACGTGGAAAATATTCAGTGATAACTTTATTATTGATAACAGACATAATTAGGAATTGGAAAATACCAGTCAAAGCAAGTATCATGCTGTAGATATACAGGGTACGGCCAAACTTTCAGGAAACATTCCTCACACACGAAGAAAGAAAATATGTTACGTGGACCTGTGTCCGGAAACGCTTACTTTCCATGTTAGAGCTCACTTTCTTACTTCTCTTCAAATCACATTAATCATGGAATGAAAACACACAGCAACAGAACGTACCAGCGTGACTTCAAACACTTTGTTACAGGAAATGTTCAAAATGTCCTCCGTTAGCGAGGATACATGCATCCACCCTCCGTTGCATGGAATCCCTGATGCGCTGATGCAGCCCTGGAGAATGGCGTATTGTATCACAGCCGTCCACAATAAGAGCATGAAGATCTCTACATTTGGTACCGGGTTTGCGTAGACAAAAGCTTTCAAATGCCCCCATAAATGAAAGACAAGAGGGTAGAGGTCAGGAGAGCGTGTAGGCCATGGAATTGGTCCGCCTCTACCAACCCATCGGTCACCGAATCTGTTGTTGAGAAGCGTACGAACACTTCGACTGAAATGTGCAGGAGCTCCGTCATGCGTGAACCACATGTTGTGTCGTACTTGTAAAGCCACATGTTCTAGCAGCACAGGTAGAGTATCCCGTATGAAATCATGATAAGGTGCTCCATTGAGCTTAGGTGGAAGAACATGGTGCCCAATGAAGACATCACCAACAATGCCTGCCCAAACATTCACAGAAAATCTGTGTTGATGTCGTTATTGCACAATTGCGTGCGGATTCTCGTCAGCCCACACATGTTGATTGTGAAAATTTACAATTTGATCACGTTGGAATGAAGCCTCACCCGTAAAGAGAACATTTGCACTGAAATGAGGATTGACACATTGTTGGATGAACCATTCGCAGAAGTGTACCCGTGGAGGCCAATCAGCTGCTGATAGTACCTGCACACGCTGTACACGGTACGGAAACAACTGGTTCTCCCGTAGCACTCTCCATACAGTGACGTGGTCAACGTTACCTTGTACAGCAGCAACTTCTCTGACACTGACATTAGGGTCATCGTCAACTGCACGAAGAATTGCCTCGTCCATTGCAGGTGTCCTCGTCGTTCTAGGTCTTCCCCAGTCGCGAGTCATAGGCTGGAATGTTCCGTGCTCCCTAAGACGCCGATTAGTTGCTTCGAACATCTACCTGTCGGGACACCTTCGTTCTGGAAATCTGTCTCGATACAAACGTACCGCGCCACGGCTATTGTCCCGTGCTAATCTATACATCAAATGGGCATCTGCCAACTCCGCATTTGTAAACATCGCACTGACTGCAAAACCACGTTCGTGATGAACACTAACCTGTTGATGCTACGTACTGATGTGCTTGATGCTAGTACTGTAGAGCAATGAGTCGCATGTCAACACAAGCACCGAAGTCAACATTACCTTCCTTCAATTGGGCCAACTGGTGGTGAATCGGGGAAGTACAGTACATACTGACGAAACTAAAATGAGCTCTAACATGGAAATTAAGCGTTTCCGCACACATGTCCACATAACATCTTTTCTTTATTTGTGTGTGAGGAATGTTTCCTGAAAATTTGGCCGTACCTTTTTGTAACACCCTGTATTATCTATGAATTTTTAACTTATTTACTTACTCACTGGTCATACCGGACTCGAGAGTCCGTTACCGCAACAACGTATTTTCGCCATCTGTCCCTGTCTTGGGCTATTTCCTTCCATTCCCCTTCAATACCTAGGCTCCTCAAATCAGCCTTCACATTGTCCTCCCATCTACGCCTCGGTCTCTCCACAGGACGTTTTCCCTCTAAGTGCCCTACCAGTACTCTGCGCGCTGCCCTGCCCTCATCCATTCGAGCTACGTGACCCGCCCATCGCAGCCTACGTGATTTGATAATACTGATTATGTCAGGGCTTGAATAGAGTTCGTGAACCTCTTCGTTATGCAGTTTTCGCCACTCTCTGCTAATGTCATCCCTTTTTGCTCCGAAAATTTTCCTTAAAATTTTGTGTTCAAATACTCGAAAAGGCTTTTCATTTTGCACAGTGAGAGACCAAGTCTCACACCCACACAGCATAACTGGTAGAATGACAGTTTCATATATTCTCATCTGCAAATTCCTAGACAATATCCGTGATGAAAGTAATCTATTCAGTGAGAAGTAGCACGCATTTCCCGCCCGTAGTCTCTTCTTCAGTTCGGATTCACTCATTTCTCGAAGTGATGTCCACGCCTAGATATTGAAATGCGTTCACTTTTTCAAACTGCATGTCTCCAACTCTTAACATTTCCTGATCTACTGCTGTTGGCATTCTAGTAGTAACCAGGTATTTAGTTTTGTCTTCACTTATCCTTAGACCTACATCTTCACTAGCCTTGATTAACGCATTCGCATTTGCTGTTACAGATTCTTTCCTATCACTAATGATGTTTAGATCATCTGCATACCCTAATATCTTAATATTTCCATTTAACTCCACACCCTCTGAATTATCTGCTGCCATTCGTACAACATATTCTATGACTAAAATAAAAAGTAGCGGAGACAGGGCATCTCACTGCTTAAGTCCGTTCTTTATTACAAATTCTTCTGACTCCAATTTCCCCACACGTACTCTACCTTTTGTGTTTTTCAAACTCGCTTCTATAAGTCTAACATACTTCTTTGGTATTCCAAGTTCCAAAAGAATTCTGTACAATTTTGACTGCAATACTGAATCATATGCTTTTGTAAAATCTATGAAAAGATTATGTACTGGTTTATTGTATTCCCATTTCTTTTACAAAGTTTGACACATGGTGAACATTTGGTCTATAGTTGATCTGTTCCTCCGAAAGCCGGCTTGGTAATCCCCCACAATTTCATCTGCATATAGTGTAAGCCTGCTTAGCAGAATATTCGAGAAAATTTTGGAACATACTGGTAATATCGATATCCTTCTATAATTACTACAATCCATTTTGTCACCTTTCTTAAACATTGGGATCAGAATCGACTCCTGCCACTCTTCAGGTATCATCTCTGAGTTCCATACTTTAGTTATAACTTTGTGAACCACTTCCACCAATTTCTGTCCCCCATTTTTAACTAATTATGCAGTTATGTAATCTGATTCTGGTGCTTTATGGTTTTTCAATTTGTTGATTGCATCTCTTACTTCCTTTAACGTTGGCTCAGGTATCTGAGGTTCTGCTGTATGTATTTCGTACGCCTGCTCATTTCCTGCTTCCTGGTGCACATTTAATAGATGCTCATAATACGCCCTCCATTTACTTAATATAGCACTGGGGTCTGGCAGTATTTCCCCAGCATCCCCCGAAGTGCATTTGTCCTAGCCTTGAAGCCCTTCCTATACCCATTTATGTCTAGGTAAAGTTCCCTAATGTTTTTTGTTTTATTGTTTGTTTCCATTTTTGTAATTTGATTGTTCAAATAATCCCTCTTCTTTGCCCGTAGCCTACGACCAAGTTGCCTTCTCAAGTTCATGAACTCCTCTCGTTTTCTATCTCCCATTCTATACCAATCTAATCGCGCTTTTCTCCTTTCCTCTACTAATTTCTTGCATTCCTCATCAAACCACTGTTTCCTCCTATTCTTCTTAATTGTACCTATTATGACCTTCGCTGCCGCTTTGATATTATTCCTCACAGTGATCCACTGTTTATTTACATCCTCTTCTTGATCTTCGTGTGTCCTGAGAGCATCAAACCTATTTGAAATTCCTATGATGTACCTTCTTCTGAAGTTTTCATCATTTAGCTTGTCAGTGTCGAAGCTAACAAGTTCTGCATTGTGACACCTTGACGTTGCTGTAGATAGCCGTTGGTGAATTTTGGCAACCACAAGAAAATGATCAGAATCTCAGTCTGTTCCTCTGGAAGTCCTAATATTTTCTATACTAGTGTGCCATCTTCGATCTACAAGAACATGATCAATTTGGTTTCGGGTGTGCCCATCCGAAGAGACCCAAGTTGCTTTATGAATGTCCTTCCTTTTTAAATATTTTGAACTTACGGAACAGAATATTGGGCCTGTACAAAGAAAGATCTGAATAGAATAGCTTTCAACGAGGGAACTTGGGCAAGACGAGTGGGAAGGATATAAGAAGTGAAACACAAAGGAACAAGGTTCAGATCAATCCCCTAAGCAAAATAATGGAGAGAACCAGGCCGAATTTGGTTGCCACGTTGAAAAAATTGAAAAAGGAAGGCTACCAAGTCTCTTCACGAAAGCTAATTGGAAGACAGGGAACAAGATGGATAGACGAGGATGATGTCTATATCGGCATCTGTATACATACTCTGCACGTCACTATACGGTGCATGGCGGAGGATACCCTACACCAGTACTATTCAGTTCCACTTGCAAATAGAGTGAGGGAGAAACGACGGACTATATACCTCCGTACGAGACGTAATGTATCGTCTCATATCTTCGTGGCTCTTGTGCAAAATGTACATTGGCGGCAGTAGCATCTTTCGGCACTCAGTTTCAAGTACCGCTTCTCTAAATTTTCTCAATAATATTGCTGAAAAGAGCATCGCTTTCCCTGCAGGGGTTCCCTTTATAGTTCCCGAACTATCTCCGTAATAGATGCGTGTTGTTGAAACCGAACGGTAACACGCCTCTGAATTGTTTCGATGTCTCTCGTTAGTTCGACTTCGTGAGGATCACACACACTCGGCCAATACTCAAGAACGGGGCACACTAGTGTCCTGTATTCAGTATTCTTTACAGATGAACCACACTTTCTCAGAATTCATACTAGAATCCTTATATGCTCGCTTTGAAGCGTTACGCCTAGATATTTAATCTGCTTGACTGTATGAAGCAGGACGCTGCTAACGCTGTATTCGAAGCATCTAGAGCAAGATGCCATTCATCACACCAACTAGAAACTTGGCCCGTCATCTTCTATCCTCCTACAGTCGCTCAACTACGTCGTTTTCCCGTACACCAAGCACAATCAGCAAACAGCCGCAAATTGCTGCTCACCCTGTTCGTCTGCTACCCGTGTAGAAAGTAACAACTGTTCTATCATACTTCTATCCTGACGATTACTTAAGAAATCTCTCACACATCTGGGAATCTATTCCGTATGCTCGTACCTACAGGGTGTTTCAAAAATGACCGGTATATTTGAAACGGCAATAAAAACTAAACGAGCAGCGATAGAAATACACCGTTTGTTGCAATATGCTTGGGACAACAGTACATTTTCAGGCGGACACACTTTCGAAATTACAGTAGTTACAATTTTCAACAACAGATGGCGCTGCAAGTGATGTGAAAGATATAGAAGACAACGCAGTCTGTGGGTGCGCCATTCTGTACGTCGTCTTTCTGCTGTAAGCGTGTGCTGTTCACCACGTGCAAGTGTGCTGTAGACAACATGGTTTATTCCTTGGAACAGAGGATTTTTCTGGTGTTGGAATTCCACCGCCTAGAACACAGTGTTGTTGCAACAAGACGAAGTTTTCAACGGAGGTTTAATGTAACCAAAGGACCGAAAAGCGATACAATAAAGGATCTGTTTGAAAAATTTCAACGGACTGGGAACGTGACGGATGAACGTGCTGGAAAGGTAGGGCGACCGCGTACGGCAACCACAGAGGGCAACGCGCAGCTAGTGCAGCTGGTGATCCAACAGCGGCCTCGGGTTTCCGTTCGCCGTGTTGCAGCTGCGGTCCAAATGACGCCAACGTCCACGTATCGTCTCATGCGCCAGAGTTTACACCTCTATCCATACAAAATTCAAATGCGGCAACCCCTCAGCGCCGCTACCATTGCTGCACGAGAGACATTCGCTAACGATATAGTGCACATGATTGATGACGGCGATATGCATGTGGGCAGCATTTGGTTTACTGACGAAGCTTATTTTTACCTGGACGGCTTCTCAATAAACAGAACTGGCGCATATGGGGAACCGAAAAGCCCCATGTTGCAGTCCCATCGTCCCTGCATCCTCAAAAAGTACTGGTCTGGGCCGCCATTTCTTCCAAAGGAATCATTGGCCCATTTTTCAGATCCGAAACGATTACTGCATCACGCTATCTGGACATTCTTCGTGAGTTTGTGGCGGTACAAACTGCCTTAGATGACACTGCGAACACCTCGTGGTTTATGCAAGATGGTGCCCGGCCACATCGCACGGCCGACGTCTTTAATTTCCTGAATGACTATTTCGATGATCATGTGATTGCTTTGGGCTATCCGAAACATACAGGAGGCGGCGTGGATTGGCCTCCCTATTCGCCAGACATGAACCCCTGTGACTTCTTTCTGTGGGGACACTTGAAAGAGCAGGTGTACCGCCAGAATCCAGAAACAATTGAACAGCTGAAGCAGTACATCTCATCTGCATGTGAAGCCATTCCGCCAGACACGTTGTCAAAGGTTTCGGGTAATTTCATTCAGAGACTACGCCATATTATTGCTACGCATGGTGGATATGTGGAAAATATCGTACTATAGAGTTTCCCAGACCGCAGCGCCATCTGTTGTTGAAAATTGTAACTACTGTAATTTCGAAAGTTTGTCTGCCTGAAAATATACTGTTGTCCCAAGCGTATTGCAACAAACGGTGTACTTGAAAAAAGAGACAGCATTGGTCGTATATTTTTCTATTGCAAAATCGATTTTCTGTCACTGAGTGACCATCTTCAGTGCTATATTGTATAACAAATTGGGATGCACTGTTGTCACTAAGCTTACGGCAATCACATAGACTCAATGTGATTGCCGTAAGCTTAGTGACAACAGTGCATCCCAATTTGTTATACAATATAGCACTGAAGATGGTCACTCAGTGACAGAAAATCGATTTTGCAATAGAAAAATATACGACCAATGCTGTCTCTTTTTTCAAGTATACCTGTTACCTGGTCGTAGTGCACAAGACAACATGGAGTCGCCAATCAACAAACGGTGTATTTCTATCGCTGCTCGTTTAGTTTTTATTGCCGTTTCAAATATACCGGTCATTTTTGAAACACCCTGTACGTTAACAGTAGGGCACCACGTCTAATACATTTCGCAAATCTAGGAATATGGGATCTGCCTGTTCCTCAAGGGCTACAGACGGAGGAAATGCGAAACGATAGACCGTGGAAGAAGAGAGAGGATTGGCAGAAGCTTTTTGGACGACCTGCGAAAGCTTAAACGTTTCAGGAAGATGACGACTCAATGAGAACTAGAATAGTAGTTAATGAAAAACAATTGAATCAGGTAAAATATCCCACTGACTGGAGTAGAATCGCAGCCACGCTTCAAATTCTGCCGAGAGGTGTCTGAAGACGCCGCACTCAGTGGTGGGATACCAGCTTTACTGCTGGCCGCCATAAGGACTGACACCCAGCGTCAGTACATTCCATAGAAGGACCCCTTAGGTTGTTATCCGGGGCACTCTTACAGCAAGGCGGTACAGCGACAGTATTCTACGCACCGTTTTGTTGTCCTTCATGGCAAGCCATGTAGACTTACATTTCGGCAAGATAATGCCCGTCCGCACAAGGTGAGTGCTTTTGCAATTTACCTTCGTGCTTACCATACCCTAACTCTGCCAGCAAGGTCGCCGGACCTCCCCCCAATAGAGGACGTTTGGTGCTTTACGGGCAGGACCCTCCAATCAGCACGTGATTTTTGACGATCTAACGCGCCAATTGGACGGAATCTTGTACGATATTCCTCAGAAGGACATCAACAACTCTATCAATCAATGCCAATCCGAATAACTGCTTGCATCAAGGCCAGAGGTGGACTAGTGGACCAATGCGTTATTGATCTGCTCAATTTGCGGAACTCTTCCTCTTGAATAAATAAATCATCCAATTTCGAGATTGTTATCATTTGTTTGTCTGTACATGTGCATCTCGTCTACCCATTTCAGTTGCATTCGGATAATCCCTTCGAGTTTCCTCGGTGTTTTTTTCTTTTTTAGTATTTATATTTTACGAAATTAGGATTATCTTTAAAGTTCTAATATGAAAACTGTGAATCTGTTTCACGAAGTTTCGATGAAGTAAGTACCAGTTAATCTGAACAGAATCTTTGACGGCGATGTGAATCATTTAAACCTCTTTGCCTCAATCCTTGTGCTTCTACTTGTTGGCATTTGGCGGAAAGAATGCTTGTATGACGGATTGATGGATACATGGTTGTACAAAGCAGTAATATTTAGTGGAGCACAGAAGAGTCTTGCAGAACCTTTAATGAGATATGTCTAGTGAACCAGATGTCTCCGAATTTATGAATGCGTAAGATTCAATGAATGAACTGTTTCATTTGACATTTAAGAAACTATCAACTCAACATTGACACTTCTTTCAGAATAATGGCGAAAGCCATTTATGCCTGTTGTCACCCTTTGGTTACATTCAAGGAATCATAAATAGAATCGAGGTACCGTTGTAAATTTCTCTTCTCTTCTCTTGGAAGCATAGCGTCACACTCTGGAAGGAATAATGCAATATCGCCGGGATGTTTACTGGCGATTACAGGCATCGCTCGCGATTATCAGAGAACGCTAACGGTATTTTCGCGTGAATGAACAGCAATTACCGTCAAACAGGCCGAAATGCACTGTCACCTGTCATGCTGACGTGTCACAGCGAGACCGCCCGAGTGTTATGCGATGGGGTGAGCCTGCAATGTCGGATATTCTCTTTCTGTTAAAAAAAAAGTTCGGAGCTACAAAATGTTGCTATCGTCATTCTGCGTAATGAACCTAAATACGTATATAATTACGTTGACATAACGCAATTCGAACTATCAATTACATAAACGATTACGCTAACATAACACACATCCGAACGACGAATAACGTACCAAATTACAAACCAATATCTTTATCATATATTTTGCACGATTTTGTGGTGTGTGTGTGTGTGTGTGTGTGTGTGTGTGTGTGTGTAAAAAGAGACTTTTAAAGCTAGCCATTTTTCTGCTACGTTCGTCAGTATATTGAGTAGTAAGTGACTGAAATGGATGATGTTAGTGCATCTGCCCCCAATTACAAAGTATGTTCTATGTCATTCGTTTCCTGCAAGCAGAAAGACATAGTGCAGCCGTGATTCATCGTCGATTATATCAGGTGTGGAAGTATGGAACTGGAATTTGGTTGCAATAATTACACGTCTGTTGTTTGAAACTGATAAACAATATTTTATTCAAAATAATCTCCATTGCTGTATATACATTTCTCCCACCTCTCCGGCAGGCTATGAATGGCACGCCAAAACAATAGTTATTCTTTTGAAGCGAACCAGTCAGCGAGCCATTTTCGTACGAACTGAAGCGTTTTTTCGGCGCGAGCGTGTCCCAGTGATGTAAATATGACAACAGGACGGAACCAAGTCTGTAGAATAAGCCGCATGCCTTAGTATTCCCCAACTGAACGCCTCGATCGTTTCCCTGACCCGTTTTGGTATGTGTGATGAGGTGTTATCATGGAGCAATAAGATGTTACCTTTTTCCATATTCCGGTCTTTTTCACGTAATTTAAGCCGATCATTTGCTGTTGGTAGCGATCAGTGCTAACTGTTTCACCAGGTTTTACCAGCTCACAGTAGATGACACCCTTCTGATCCCACCAAACACAGAGCGTTGTCTTCTTTCCAAAGCGATGTGGTCTTGCAGTGGATGTCGATGGTTGCCTGGATTCACCCATGATTTACGACGTTTACAATCTCAAAAAATATTCGCTTTTCATCACCTGTCACTTTTCGATGGAGAAATGACTTTCTTTTGTATCTGGCGACCACCATTTTACAAGTGGTCTTTCGATTTGCTTGTTGCCTTTCACTCAGTTCATGCGAAAACCATTTTCCCACTAGCTGCACCTTTCCCATAGCTTTCAACCGATGAGAAACGGCTTTCTGCGTCACATTCAATTGTACCTCGAGTTCGTTGAGTTTGAGTATCATCTTCATCTAATAAGGCCTGCAGTTCGTTGTCTTCGAACTTTTTCGATGGTTTTCCGCGCTCGTCGTTTCTCACGTCAAAGTCACCACTTTTGCTTTCCCAAGAGCATGTTCGCGGAAAGCTTCGACAAGCATTCGATGCAGTTCTGCAGCAGTTTCCTTCAAATGACAACAGAAAAGCAATGCTGTCCGCAAATAAGTCCGTAGTCACAAAATTCGACTTGTTTACAGGTTTGAAACAGATACTGATGTATGAAATTTAGGTTATTGGGTGTTGACATTTGTAGTCAGACATTACAGGAAGTAGATGGCGCTGCACAGGCCCTACGCTGACGGCTAGCACTGCATGCTTGTACACCTGGTATGTATGGGCATGATGTTATGAGTAATGTGACAGGGTGATGCAGAAATTTCGAGGCTGGTGCATGATGAAAGTGGTCGAGAAAGTCATACAGATGCAACTGATGAACTTGTTCAACATAACGAAACTGTGTGTGCAAGACATTGTTTCACAATTTCCTAAAATTCTGAAGATATGGCTCAGATTTCAAGGACAACTCTGTTTAACTTTGTAACGGTGAGATTAGGCTCCCAAAAGTTTTGTGTACGTTGCGTACCAAAATGTCCCCACTGAGGTTCACAAAACTGAAAGAAAGGGTTCAGCCCTGACATTCCTTCAGCGCTACCACGAAAAGGCATAGGAATTTCTGAACAGAGTCGTCACTGGGGAAGAGACACGCATGCAGCACGTGAACTCTCAAACTAAAATATTGTTCAACCAGTGGACACTCACTCATTCTGTCAGCATTTAAGTACAGATTGAATTTACGTTTTTATATCTGTTTCTTTACTTTTTTTAATATTTACGTTTTTTTAATAGCCACTCGCTAATTTACGTATAGCCTTCGCATGTTTCACAGTATTTAAATTTTAACTGAAGTTTTTTCCATTCACACAATCATTATACTCGTACAGTTTCACAATACCTATCATTTCCACAGGCCGGCGGCCATCTCCAGAGCATAATAAATACTCATTTCGAACACACACTATAAACCACATGACCATGGCATTTTACTGTATGCACTTTATTCTTGACACTTGCAAATAATGCGATAAGTATAACCATCCGAAAAAGGGCACTAAGTGCACAAGACCAGCAAAGAAATTAAATTTCTTTTATGCTACTGGTTCCTTATAACTTCATTAAATAATAAGTGAAACTATACAGGGTGGTCCATTGATAGTGACCGGGCAAAATATCTCGCGAAATAAGCATCAAACGAAAAAACTACAAAGAACGAAACTCGTTTAGCTTGAAGGAGGAAACGAGATGGCGCTATGGTTGGCCCGCTAGATGGGGCTGCCATAGGACAAACGAATATCAATTGCGTTTTTTTAAAAATAGGAACTCCCATTTTTTATTACATATTCGTGTAGTACGCAAAGAAATATGAATCTTTTAGTTGGACCACTTTTTTCGCTTTGTGATAGTTCGCGCTGTAATAGTCACAAACGTATAAGTACATGGTATTACGTAACATTCCGCCAGTGCGGACGGTATTTGCTGCGTGATACATTACCAGTGGTAAAATGGACCGTCTACCAATTGCGGAAAAGGTCGATCTCGTGTTGATGTATGGCTATTGTGATCAAAATGCCCAACAGGCATGTGCTATGTATGCTGCTCTGTATCCTGGGCGACATCATGCAAGTGTCCGGACCGTTCGCCGGATAGTAACGTTATTTAAGGAAACAGGAAGTGTTCAGCCACAGGTGAAACGTCAGTCACGACCTGCAACAAATGATGATGCCCAAGTAGGTGTTTTAGCTGCTGTCGCGGCTAATCCGCACATCAGTAGCAGACAAATTGCTCGAGAATCGTGAATCTCAAAAACATCGATGTTGAGAATGCTACATCAACATCGATTGCACCCTAACGTGTTTCTATGCACCAGGAATTGCATGGCGACGACTTTGAACGTCGTGTACAGTTGTGCCACTGGGCACAAGAGAAATTACGGGACGATGACAGATTTTTTTGCACGCATTCTATTTAGCGACGAAGCGTCATTCACCAACAGCGGTAACGTAAACCGGCATAAACTGCACTATTGGGCAACGGAAAATCCACGATGGCTGCGACAAGTGGAACATCAACGACCTTGGCGGGTTAATGTATGGTGCAGCATAATGGGATGAAGGATAATTGGCCCCCATTTTATCCGTGGCAATCTAAATGGTGCAATGTATGCTGATTTCCTACGTAATGTTCTACCGATGTTACTGCAAGATGTTTCACTGCATGACAGAATGGCGATGTACTTGCAACATGATGGATGTCCGGCACATAGCTCGCGTGCGGTTGAAGCGGTATCGAATAGCATATTTCATGACAGGTGGATTGGTCGTCGAAGCACCATACCATGGCCCACAAATTCACCGGGTCTGACATCCCCGGATTTCTTTCTGTCGGGAAAGTTGAAGGATATTTGCTATCTTGATCCACCGACAACGCCCCTGACAACATGTGTCAGCTCATTGTCAGTGCATGTGCGAACATTACGGAAGGCGAAATATTCGCTGTTGAGAGGAATGTCGTTACACGCACTGCCCAAAGGCACTGAGGTTGACGGACATCATTTTGAGCATTTATTGCATTAATGTGGTATTTACAGTAACAGCATGCGTTCTCAGAAATGATAAGTTCACAAAGGTACATGTATTACATTGGAACAACCGAAACAAATTTTCAAACGTACCTACGTTCTGTATTTTAATTTAAAAAACCTACCTGTTACCAACTGTTCGTCTAAAATTGTGAGCCGTATGTTTGTGATTATTAAAGCGCCATCTATCACAAAGCGAAAAGAGTGCTCCAACTAAAACAATCGTATTTCTTTACGTACTACACGAATATGTAATAAAAATGGGGGTTCCTATTTTAAAAAACGCAGTTGATATCCGTTTCACATATGGCAGCGGTATCTAGTGGGCCAACCATAGCGCCATCTGGTTTCCTCCTTCAAGCTAGACAAGTTTCGTTCTTTGTAGTTTTTTCGTTTGACGCTTATTTCGTGAGATATTTGGCCCGGTCACGATCAATGGACCACCCTGTATATTCAAATACTTCTCATATGTGAGAGCAACACATCGTTCTTTGAGGAAAAAATGAGTTCTCTGATACGCATTTATGAAAGACCACAGAGGCAGCAATGACGCACGATTTATGAAAATAATAGAGTAGCTTGTGTATTCCTGGATTTCTTAAATGCGGACGGCTTTAACAACTGATACGATTATGCGGACTGGCTGGAATTGTACGTTATATGGGAGAATAAGAGAAACGGAAGGAGCATCGTGTGTGCTCCAAAGAAAAGAAAAAGCTCAAAAAGACACCTCAATGTACATGAATAGCTTAATCAGGTATCATATTATTTGGTTATCATTTATATTGACATTCGGACAAAAATGCATATCATTATGTAATTACAGCATATTCAGCAGACAATTATTAAAATATTATGTAATTTCGTACTCAATTTTGAAAATACAGAAGATTCTACACATATGTCTTCCTGTTAAAACTGCTATGAAGTCTATGTACGTGAGCTGTAAGAGCGGTCTTGACACTAGAGGGGAGGGCGTGAAGTAAAGCTAAGCCAAGTCAGGCATCGCAGTATTTTTGGAGTAAGCGATTTTTGTAGTTTTGTGCTACACGAAGTACAGTGACTGTCAAAAAAAAAAAAAAATGAAGGATACACTAGGGGAGGGGGCACCAAAGAAGGGTGTGTAACTGATTGCAAAATGGAGTCAAATTTACAAAGGATTCGTAAACTTATATCCACTAGCAGAGCTGCTATTGATAGTGCGGTGGCGCTATTTGTTTCTCATTTGTCTGGCGCATTTTTCTACGGTTGTCGCCAAGTGATGAGTGTCTAACGCGAAGGAAGGGTGGAAATGTTGGGTGGCAAAAATATTGTGAGAATTTCGACAAAGGTATTATCATCGGTCTGCAATCATTAGTGTGCATCACGCGAAGGCAACAGTAGTTCGCAAAATAAGTGAATTCAGTCAAAACGCGAGAAATACTATCCGATGTCCCCGCCTATCTTCTGCGCCGCTCCACATCACAACTGGATTATCCACATTGCCACGAACGTAGCTTTGGTTGATTGCAGCGAATGCCTGTGAATGTGACCTCAAGAACAACACGTTTAGAATGTGAGTACTGCAAGCCCTGTAAAGTGCACAGATAATAACAATTATCGAAGTTCTTCCAGACTCGTGTGACGTCACTCGATAGTGAAGTACACCCACCACATCCATTCCACTATGTACTTACGTGAACATTTCAGGGGCGTTCCAGCATTGTTGCAGTGCACTACTACGAGGGAAGGAGCGGATGTGGTTTGAATAGCGCAAGCTGAGTGGGTGTTACATAGGCTAAACATCATTACGTATATGTACAGGGCTATTACAAATGATTGAAGCGATTTCATAAATTCACTGTAGTTCCATTCATTGACATATGGTCACGACACACTACAGATACGTAGAAAAACTCATAAAGTTTTGTTCGGCTGAAGCCGCACTTCAGGTTTCCGCCGCCAGAGCGCTCGAGAGCGCGATGGTATGCGCAGTTTAAAGCTTCTGGATGCCTGTGTAAGGGGAAATCAACGGGTCGGCCTGCAGTGAGCGAAGAAACGGTTGAACGCGTGCGGGCAAGGTTCACGCTTAGCCCGCGGAAGTCGACGAATAAAGCAAGCAGGGAGCTAAACGTACCACGGCCGACGGTTTGGAAAATCTTACGGAAAAGGCTAAAGCAGAAGCCTTACCGTTTACAATTGCTACAAGCCCTGACACCCGATGACAAAGTCAAACGCTTTGAATTTTCGGCGCGGTTGCAACAGCTCATGGAAGAGGATGCGTTCAGTGCGAAACTTGTTTTCAGTGATGAAGCAACATTTTTTTCTTAATTGTGAAGTGAACAGACACAATGTGCGAATCTGGGCGGTAGAGAATCCTCACGCATTCGTGCAGTAAATTCGCAATTCACCAAAAGTTAACGTGTTTTGTGCAGTCTCACGGTTTAAAGTTTACGGCCCCTTTTTCTTCTGCGGAAAAAACGACAGGACACGTGTATCTGGACATGCTGGAAAATTGGCTCATGCCACAATCGGAGACAGACAGCGCCGACTTCATCTTTCAACAGGATGGTGCTCCACCGCACTTCCATCATGATGTTCGGCATTTCTTAAACAGGAGATTGGAAAACCGATGGATCGGTCGTGGTGGAGATCATGATCAGCAATTCATGTCATGGCCTCCACGCTCTCCCGACTTAACCCCATGCGATTTCTTTCTGTGGGGTTATGTGAAAGATTCAGTGTTTAAACCACCTCTACCAAGAAACGTGCCAGAACTGCGAGCTCGCATAACGATGCTTTCGAACTCATTGATGGGGACATGCTGCGCCGAGTGTGGCTTGATGTCTGCCGAATCACTAAAGGGTCACATATCGAACATTTGTGAATGCCTAAAAAAACTTTTTGAGATTTTGTATGTGTGTGCAAAGCATTGTGAAAATATCTCAAATAATAAAGTTATTGTAGAGCTGTGAAATCGCTTCAATCATTTGTAATAACCCTGTATATATATCCTCACCCCAACTAAAGGTACCTCTGCTTGAAAACTTTGCAGTGCACGCCCAGTTATCAGCATGACCACCTCCAGCCTATATATATGCAGTGATTCGGTTGGGTGTCAAAACCATTGTACCCTTCTCTGAGGCAAACCGGCCCGGAACTGTTGGATCTGGTGCTTGATACCCTGATTCGAAGAATGCGACAGTGGTTTCCCGGGTGGTGCAGAAGAAGCGGCGGCAACAGTCCATTGTTTCTTGTCACGGCACCGCTCCGTACGCAGCCGTTTGTATTATGGCGTTAACGGCAGTTAACACTAACTGCCCGGTCCAGCTGCTGATAATCTTCGAGAAATCGTGTAGGATGACAGGGATGTTGTAGGGGGTCCTATACTTGTTCTCGCGTGGATGGCACAAATATGAGGTCTGTTCAAAGCATTCCGAAACATTTGAAATTTCGCGCGAATGGTTTGTTAGAGCGAAATGTGGTTGGCATCCCTGCACACGTCTGTATTTAATGTGTAACTGCCGGAAGTTTCATTGTTGTACGTCTATTAGTTATTGATCAGTGCTTTATTGCTGTATTAAGTAGAACGCTGTGTCGCGCAGTTTGCGAATTTCGAGATGGCAGAATTAGAGCATCAACGCGTCTGCATTAAATTTTGCATGAAACTCAAGAAAATCTTTACATAGACACCAAATGATGCAGGCAGACTACTGTGATGAGTGCTTAAGCCGTAGTCGGTTTAAAAATGGCCAGACGGAAGTTAAAGATGATTAACGTTCAGGACGCCCTTCGACGTCTACCGACGGCACTCATGTCAGGAACGTCAACGAAACTGTGTGTGCCAATTGAAGACTGACTGTCCGAGAGAATGCAAATAATGTAACATTTCAGTTGAAGCATGTCATGAAATCCCGACATAGCATCTTGGAATGCATCGTGTTGCAACCAGCTTCGTTCCACGGCTCATGGGTCATACGTTGCTATTGCACAAAAAGCTTGTGATGCCTCATCCTCCGACCTCTCCAGAACTGGCCCTTGCGAACATTTTGTTTCTATTTGCGAAGTTGAGAGCCCCGTTGAATGGACGAAGCTTTGCAACAATGGGCGACATAAAAGTAAATTCGCAGACTGCGTTTCGCGCGATCACAGTAAGCGGTTACCAGCCCAACTGGTCAGCCGTGCGGTCTGACACACAGACTTTCCGGGCGGGAAGGAGCGCTGGTCCCCGGCACAAATCCGCCCAGTGTCGAGGTCCGGTGTGCCGGACAGCCTGTGGATGGTTTTTAAGGCGATTTTCCATCTGCCTCGTCGAATGCTGGGCTGGTTCCCCTTATTCCGCCTCAGTTACACCATGTCGGCGATTGCTGCGTAAACAAGTTCTCCACGTACGCTTACACCATGATTCCTCTACCACGCAAACATTGCGGTTGCACTCGTCTGGTGTGATGAGATGTTCCCTGTGATAAGACGTCCGTGGTGGTGGGGGGGGGGGGGAGAGGGGGGTATCCACTGGGGGGCCAAACCGCAGAGTAACACTGGGCACTGGGTTCGGTGTGGGGCGGCGGTGGGGTTGTGCCGTCGTTTCGAACCTCTAATGAGGGAGGGGAGGGGGAGCTGGACAGCCGCGTGAACCGTGGCAAGACGCCTGAATCCACGCGGCTACTCCGCGCGGCCCCGGTAGGGGAAACGGCATTGGGAGTGATGTATCAATTGTGGAGGAGATTATTTCGAAATAGACCATGCAGAATAAATAAAAGGTAAGCTTAGAAAAAGCTTGTGAACAAAGTTCCGGAATTCTTTGAACAGATTTCGTATGAAGGGATTACGATGTGCTTGGTGCACGATATGCCGATCCCGCATTACGATGGTCATACGTTTTCGACCGGAACTTTGACGCCGAGTGTACCTGTCCTACGTGGAGTTCGACATCGGCCCGCTGCCACCTCCGAATGTCCCACAAATCTGCATGTTGCACGATTCGACATGCGGGTCAAATGGAGACACACAATAAGGCCCTTTTCAGACTCTTTCAGGTGCTGGTAAAGTTATCCCACACAAATACGCAACACTAAGTGTCCTTCATAGTGATCACTCACCAGCTGACGCTGTTCACACCCCTTACATACGTTACGTACGTAACTATGTTGTGCAGGTATACGAAGCTACATTAAATCCGATCATGTCTTCCGGGTGCTTCCCTTTCCTTGTCAGGCACTGTACAGGTACTAGCTCCGAGTATGGAGTGACAGAGCGTATGTCGGTGTTTAATTTTTGTTATTTTTTTCTTTCAGTCATGTTATCTGCGTTATGAAATATGTAACCTTATATTGAGTGAAATGGGAAGTGCTACTGATGTGCGGTATTCACAGAATGGATTGGGAGTCAGGGACTCGTACTGTTTTCAAATCAGAAGATTGTAATAATACTTTGAAAGGGAATTTTTTGTGCAAACATACACTTTTTAAATGTAACAACGGCTATTAAAATTAACAAATTACAAATAGCGTAAATTACAACGTCATTGGTGTTTGTAGCAGGATTCTAGTGCGAATCATTTACGAGATATCGTATTTTGAAAAGTTCAAAAAATGGTTCAAATGGCTCTGAACACTATGGGACTCAACATCTTAGGTCATAAGTCCCCTAGAACTTAGAACTACTTAAACCTAACTAACCTAAGGACATCACACACACCCATGCCCGAGGCAGGATTCGAACCTGCGACCGTAGCAGTCCCGCGGTTCCGGACTGTAGCGCCAGAACCGCTAGACCACCGCGGCCGGCTTGAAAAGTTCCCACACTGACAGTTGTACGATACCTGTGGTGGCACACACTAAAGAATAACCCAAGTTCGTACACTAGTCACTGCGAGCTAACATCCTAAAGATGTTCGGGCTCACACACGGTGCATGTTCGTCGAAATGACTTGGCTCGGCTGGCCGCGTTGGTCTAGTGGTTCTGGCGCTGCAGTCCGGAACCGCGGGACTGCTACGGTCGCAGGTTCGAATCCTGCCTCGGGCATGGACGTGTGTGATGTCCTTAGGTTAGTTAGGTTTAAGTAGTTCTAAGTTCTATGGGACTTATGACCTAAGATGTTGAGTCCCATAGTGCTCAGAGCCATTTTTTTTTTTTGACTTGGCTCAAACTCGTCCAGGGGTTGAACCGCACGTGTCGCACTACACACCCTAAATTAGACACTTGTCACCCTTTGGTTAAATCGTCTGGCTGATGGCAAGTTTGCGAAACACGAAGTTAACATAACATACAATAACAGTAATAATCATATCGGGAACTAAATTAACGACCCATAAATGATCAAATAAGGCAGAAGGGATAGATAACATTCCATCAGAATTTCTAAAATCGTTGGGGGAAGTGGCAACAAAACGACTATTCACGTTGGTGAGTAGAATATATGAGTCTGGCGATATACCATCTGACTTTCGGAAAAGCATCATCCACACAATTCCGAAGACGGCAAGAGCTGACAAGTGCGAGAATTATCGCACAATCAGCTTAACAGCTCATGCATCGAAGCTGCTTACAAGAATAATATACAGAAGAATGAAAAAGAAAATTGAGAATGCGCTAGGTGACGATCAGTTTGGCTTTAGGAAAAGTAAAGGGACGAGAGGGGAAATTCTGACGTTACGGCTAATAATGGAGCAAGGCTAAAGAAAAATGAAGACACTTTCATAGGATTTGTCGACCTGGAAAAAGCGTTCGACAATATAAAATGGTGCAAGCTGTTCGAGATTCTGAAAAAACTAGGGCTAAGCTATAGGGAGAGACGGGTCATATACAATATGTACAACAACCAAGAGGGAATAATAAGAGTGGACGATCAAGAACGAAGTGCTAGTATTAAGAAGGGTGTAAGACAAGGCTGTAGCCTTTCGCCCCTACTCTTCAATCTGTACATCGAGGAAGCAATGATGGAAATAAAAGAAAGGTTTAGGAGTGGAATTAAAATACAAGGTGAAAGGATATCAATGATACGATTCGCTGATGACATTGCTATCCTGAGTGAAAGTGAAGAAGAATTAAATGATCTGCTGAACGGAATGAACAGTCTAATGAGTACACAGTATGGTTTGAGAGTAAATCGGAGAAAGGCGAAGGTAATGAGAAGTAGTAGAAATGAGAACAGCGAGAAAATTAACATCAGGATTGATGGTCACGAAGTCAATGAAGTTAAGGAATTCTGCTACCTAGGCAGTAAAATAACCAATGACAGACGGAGCAAGGAGGACATCAAAAGCAGATTCGCTATGGCAAAAAAGGCATTTCTGGCCAAGAGAAGTCTACTAATATCAAATACCGGCCTTAATTTGAGGAAGAAATTTCTGAGGATGTACGTCTGGAGTACAGCATTGTAAGGTAGTGAAACATGGACTGTGGGAAAACCAGAAGAGAATCGAAGCATTTGAGATGTGGTGCTATAGACGAATGTTGAAAATTAAGTGGACTGATAAGGTAAGGAATGAGGAGGTTCTACGCAGAATCGGAGAGGAAAGGAATATGTGGAAAACACTGATAAGGAGAAGGGACAGGATGATAGGTCATCTGCTAAGACATGAGGGAATGACTTCCATGGTACTAGAGGGAGCTGTAGAGGGCAAAAACTGTAGAGGAAGACAGAGATTGGAATGCGTCAAGCAAATAATTGAGGATGTAGGTTGCAAGTGCTACTCTGAGATGAAGAGGTTAGCACAGGAAAGGAATTCGTGGCGGCCGCATCAAACCAGTCAGTAGACTGATGACAAAAAAGATGTAGGTCACACAGTTGCGATTTGGTTATAATAATGTTTATTCAGAAAGCAAACTAATAGCGAAAGTTGTCGTATTTAGAATTACTATTACACTAGAGCTCATATCCATTTGACACAGTTCGATCATTGACAATCTCATCACGAATTAATTAGAAGTCGAATATTCCACCTCCACATCAGGTGCGCGGCTGCTCACCGCTCAGAGACTAAATCGCGCGATACCACACAAAGCGAAATTTTTTAAGCCATTTCACTTCGTAGCTGCGTAAAGACCGACTGTCCGCTTTCACATTTCAGTCCGAACTGTTCCCTTTGGTGTCTAGACCAGGGCTGTCAGCGTTCGCCTCTGCCCGTCCCCGGCCGCATTTCTCGTGCGGCGAATATCCTCGCTCAACTGACTAGGGCAGTTCCTTTTACGGAATCCGTCCATCTGGTTGGCTATGGCTTATTCAATATTATTTTACATTTTAACATATTTAAATAATCAGAGCTTGACCACTTACACGTTCTAAATAAAGTATATATCCATTACGTAATAAACATTAAATTCTTTTACATAAAACCAATACAATTTCCTTCTTAACTTTGAATGTTACGGCCAGTAGCCTTGCACAAGTAAAGAGCAAAAGTAACTATCACGCTCTAAGCTTTACAACAAATATTCTATTACCTAATGATTCAATAAGGTGTCATGCTGTCGTCTATCAATGTCTTTTGTGTGGAGGAAATGATGATATGATGCTTAACTGAAAATATTGATAATTTAAATTTACTATTTGTTTTAAACAAATAATGCCCGCATCTCGTGGTCGTGCGGTAGCGTTCTCGCTTCCCACGCCCGTGTTCCCGGGTTCGATTCCCGGTGGGGTCAGGGATTTTCTCTGCTTCGTGATGGCTGGGTGTTGTGTGCTGTCCTTAGGTTAGTTATGTTTAAGTAGTTCTAAGTTCTAGGGGACTGATGACCATAGATGTTGAGTCCCATAGTGCTCAGAGCCATTTGAACCATTTTTTAAACAAATAAAGTTACAGCGTTGATATTTACAACATTTGTCATTTTAATATTGCGCTTCTATATAAAATGTCGTTCGTTAAGATCGATCAAAGCGTTCAGATTTTAGCATTCAGGTGTTTGTTACAAAACTTGTTAATTTTACTTTAACAGTAAATCCTAAACTATTATAGATATGATCAATATTCAAGTTTCATTGGGATCACCATGAAAAGTTATGGAGGATGGCAGCTACTACAGAATTAAATTGTTTTCATAAATGTTTCCCTTTATGGCCGATCTTAGGTCCCCATCTCCTGGTGAATCTGTGCCCTTTGTGTCACTTGGTCCTGGACGAGCGGGTTCGTTTCACAATTGCTGAAGGCTGACTTTTTCGGCCATATATTTAAATGAGAGCGAAATGCTCGTTAACTGACATCACGTGGATTCTGACCAGTACTGAGACAACTGAACACCATAGGTTGTGCTCAAAATGACCACCGGCAGCGGCAGTGCACGCTTCCAATCTGGTATGGAATGACTGCTGCTCGCGTGCTAGCATTTCGGCAGAGACGTCCGAGCAGGCTGCAGTATTACGTCCTTGCGTAACATTGGTTGTCGTTGGCATGTCTTCGTAGACAGCGTCTTTCAGCTTTCCCCATAGGAAACCTGGGGAACGGGCCGACCAAGGTACAGTTCCTCTTGAGCAGTCCAACGTTTTAGAACAATTCGTGAGGACTTGCTGTAGCTCTTCGTGTGCTATGGACTGCACAGCCTTCATAATGGTATCACTAGTTCCTCCTAGTGTGCAGAGGAACGTCTTCTACCATGCGTGGAAGGTGGTCTGTTAGGAGGATGCGATACTTGTGCGCATTCAGTGTTCCGCCTATGAAAAACGGGCCTATGGGCTCATGGTTCACCATCCCACACCACACGTTTACACTCCATGAACGATGACGTTCCACTTGACGAAACTAACGGCGATTGTCAACAGACCAATAGTACATGTGTCGGTGATTTACCGTGACTGGTAAATGTAGCTTTATCACTAAACAAGATATGTGATACATCTGGAGTATCTCTTCTTAATGCCGATGTACAGAAGTTAACACGATTCTAGTAATCGTTTCCATGCAGCTCTTGATGGAGAGTGATGTGATAGGTAAGGAACTTATGACGATGGAGAAGACTTAAAACGCTTGCCTTACTCATGCCACTTCCTCGTGCGATTGCGCAGGACCTAAGGTGCGGATCAACTGCAACAGTAGCAAGAACATCAATTTCTGCATTTTCTGTCGTCACTTGTTTCCTTCTGTTACGTTGTCTACCTGTTAGACAACTACTTTCTCGTAACTGGTTGAAGAGGACGTTGATAAATAATTGCCGAGATGATTCACGTCCTTTAGGATATCATGACGCATACACTGTAAAAGAAAGAACAGCATTCTTCCGCACTTTCAATACAGCCTGAGCATGTAGGCGTTCTCTTTATTGTTTAATGTCATCATCCACTCACGACCTACCGCCTGGACTGTCACACACTATGAAGTCGCAATGCACTGAAGGAACACTCAAGCACGTTGTAAGCAATCATAACATCTTGGGGTTGAAGCTATTTTTTCCGTGTTTACTTTAACAATACGTATGTTTTGGATAGGGTCCGCCTTTAGCAAAACAAAATTTTGTTTTTTAACCCAAACATGTTTCACTGCAGTTGCAGCATCTTCAGTAGCTTTTATTTCTCACCTTTTAAAGATAAAGAATGTTCTTTACTGTTTGTGTACATGTAACTATTAGTTTTTGAATCGTAATTACAGATATTTGAAAAAACCCATAAATTATGAATTCATACCTTTTACCACATGGTGTGGTTTTTCTGATATGTTGTCTTTCTACAGTCATTGTTTTGTTCCACAATTTGTCATCTGCAATCACTTACACCTTAAAGTAGATTAATTGTTTAATCCAAAATTACGATTTGAAATTGTTATTTCTATGCCTGAAATTAATTAATTCTATCTCTCTCTCTCTCTCTCTCTCTCTCTCTCTCTCTCTCTCTCTCTCTCTCTCTCTCTCTGTGTGTGTGTGTGTGTGTGTGTGTGTGTGTGTGTGTGAGTCTATTTACATAATGTTTCAGTTACGGTTTCTTTTTGCTCATCTCCATCACTGTCAAACACTATATAGTGAGGTCCCACTGCCACTGCCACTGCCACTGCCACTGTTTCACTGCTTACCAGCTGTAGAAACAAACATGGCGGACAGTTGAACACTTGAAGGTGTAAAAAACAAGAAAAAGGGAGGGTGGGAGGGAGAGGGGGGAGGGAGAGAGAGAGAGAGAGAGAGAGAGAGAGAGAGAGAGAGAAGAGAGAGGGAGGGTGGGAGGGAGAGGGGGGAGGGAGAGAGAGAGAGAGAGAGAGAGAGAGAGAGAGAGAGAGAGAGAGAGAGAGAGAGAGAGACCCCCACACACAGACACATTGAATTAATTAATTAATTATCTACTTTACGGTGCAAGTGGTTGCATAACAAACTATGGAACAAAATGGTTCAAATGGCTCTGACCACTATGGGACTTAACTTCTGAGGTCATCAGTCCCCTAGAACTTAGAACTACTTAAACCTAACGAACCTAAGGACATCACATACATCCATGCCCGAGGCAGGATTCGAACTTGCGACCGTAGCGGTCGCGCGGTTCCAGACTGTAGCGCCTAGAACCGCTCGTCCACTCCGGCCGGCCAAACTATGGAACAAAACAGTCACTGTAGAAACACAACATATCAGAAAAACCACACCAAGTGGTAAAAGGTATGAATTCATAATTTATGTGTTTTTTCAAATATCTGTAAGTACGATTTAAAAACTAATAGTTACATGTATACAAACAGTAAAGAACATTTTCTATCTTTAATAGATGGGAAATAAAAGACCACCGAAGATGCTGGAACTGCAGTGAAAACTGTTAGGGCTAAAAAACAAAACTGTGTATTGCTAAAGGCGGACGCTATCCAAAAACATACGTATATTCATAACAACATCGTACCTAGCAACTATGCAGGCTGAATAGCAGCAACAAGTGTCGATGTGGAAACTTTTGAGAATACTATATCTCGTAGACTCCTCGCGCTAGAATCCTGTAACAAACACCGCTAACATTCTCATTTACTAGACTTTATTTTGTTAATGTCAGTAGGTATTGTTCCTTTTAAAAATATGTGTGGTTTGCACAAAATGTACACTAAGTATTACTAAAAATCTGGGTATTGGGTAAAAATACGACTCCGTGGTTACCAGTTCATCATGTGAAAACCGCACATCGATTGCACTTTCCATTTCCGAAATACTTGCGGTGAACGTTTTAGGTGATTGATTCTATGTACAACACACTGTTCAACCCTAGTTGCTATTGTATAAGTACTGTGAGCCGCGCACGGCTCGCGTTTATCCCATTTATTGTTTGTCATCTTCTATTACGGTACTGCCGGCTCGTTTTCTTATTCCATTCACTGGCGTCACTAACTTCCTGCATTACTTGCCCGTGAGCGGCAGCAACAGTGCGTATCGATAAGTGCACTGTCATTCTATCTCTGGAGCGACCAATAGTATTTCTGGGTCGTCGTGTGTCTGGCAGTTAAGGCTGTAGAGCAGCGTACTAAGCTGCTGCCAGCCCGCCCCCTTGGGGGGGAATTGAAATTCAATAAAGGAAAAAAAAAATCTGGCAGTCAGTTCGGGACGGACCAGCAGTGCTGTCGGGACGCATCAGCAGTGAAGTCGGGGATGGAGAGCCAATGAGGCGCCGACAGCCAGTGCTCGCCGAACGCTGGCGACACACATGAATCGTCCGACAAAGGGAGATTGGTGCGGGACGACCGTTGGTTGGTCGTTAGGCTAGTCGTCTCATCGGCCAACGTATATTTGGTACTTTATCCGTTTCTGGGCCTGGGAAGTTGGTCGGTTGGTGTGGAGCAGCGAGGAAATCTCCGCGGCGTGTATTTGGCCGGGCCCGCTGGCGGCCTTGATGCGGTGTCGGAGTGTGTGGTGATGTTCCCACTGCTACGAGGTTCGTGGCTCACTGATCCTGGACATGAAAGCTGAGTTTTGACTTAATCTACCAGTAAGTCATGACTGTTCACATTGTGTATTTTGGAGTTTGTTGTCGGCTGTTGGGATATTCCCACGAGCAACAATGTGTGTTTTCGTTGGCAAATTTTAGCCACCCTCCGGTGGATTTTAATTGGTTATTTGAATTGAAGTGCACCAGCGGAATCTTCTGCCTTGTGACTGTTAACGTTCCAGTTACCCGCCCTGGACGTTGATGTAAGTTCAGGAAGTGTATTTTCGTCATCGTGTTGTCGCTGTCCAGCACTGTGTGTAGCTTGACAGCTCAATGTATAACTGGCTGTGGGCGCCAATACCTTCTACGTTGTTCCATTGAACTCCCTGTTGTGTGCAGGTCTGATGAAGCGGAGGTTAGCTTGTCGGTGGGTCCGTTGACTGTCTGTCGGTTGGGTTGTCGTCGGATCGACAATGGTTGGGCCGACTGACTGTCTCACCTAAGCGAGCATTAGTGTTTGAATTCCAGGCCGATCCTCGGAACTTCTGAGCGCCCTTGGGTGTACTGCCTTTTCTTGTTTGTTCTTGTTGTTTGTACCTGTATTGCTTCTGGCCTATTTTTAGGTTAAGGTTGTTTTGCCCTTAAGGTGTCAGATGGTTTGGGCCTTCAGCCTAATTTAAGAACTGTTTTACGTAAAATTAATGTTATTGAGTCTTAAGTGTTGGGCCTTCAGCTGTTTTTGAGATTTAAGTTATTGGCTTTCAGACATTTTTAAATTGAAGTGGTTTGGCTCTTAAGGCATGAGATTGTACGGCGCTTTCAGCCGCTAGTTAAGTTCCAAAACTAAAGCTGTCGTTTTTAAAAATGTTTTTGGCTCTTTAAATGTTTGATCAAATAAAAGGTTTTATGTTCGAATGTAACTGACAACCGCTTATTTTGGCCCCTTTCTTGAAATACCTGTCCTGCGGGTTTAGCAAGACGTCTCATATTGTCCTACGAGATTTTGAAATGAATGAGGAACAGGGAATGGAGACTGCTGAAGGACAGTGAGCAGCGGAGAGTAACGTTATTTGTTGGCATCGTTGGAGGAAAACAATTCAAGAGGCAGGGAAGCTATATTAAAGGACTTTAATAACTAATTACTAGTATTGAAGTAAGTACACTCCTGGAAATTGAAATAAGAACACCGTGAATTCATTGTCCCAGGAAGGGGAAACTTTATTGACACATTCCTGGGGTCAGATACATCACATGATCACACTGACAGAACCACAGGCACATAGACACAGGCAACAGAGCATGCACAATGTCGGCACTAGTACAGTTTATATCCACCTTTCGCAGCAATGCAGGCTGCTATTCTCCCATGGAGACGATCGTAGAGATGCTGGATGTAGTCCTGTGGAACGGCTTGCCATGCCATTTCCACCTGGCGCCTCAGTTGGACCAGCGTTCGTGCTGGACGTGCAGACCGCGTGAGACGACGCTTCATCCAGTCCCAAACATGCTCAATGGGGAACAGATCCGGAGATCTTGCTGGCCAGGGTAGTTGACTTACACCTTCTAGAGCACGTTGGGTGGCACGGGATACATGCGGACGTGCATTGTCCTGTTGGAACAGCAAGTTCCCTTGCCGGTCTAGGAATGGTAGAACGATGGGTTCGATGACGGTTTGGATGTACCGTGCACTATTCAGTGTCCCCTCGACGATCACCAGTGGTGTACGGCCAGTGTAGGAGATCGCTCCCCACACCATGATGCCGGGTGTTGGCCCTGTGTGCCTCGGTCGTATGCAGTCCTGATTGTGGCGCTCACCTGCACGGCGCCAAACACGCATACGACCATCATTGGCACCAAGGCAGAAGCGACTCTCATCGCTGAAGACGACACGTCTCCATTCGTCCCTCCATTCACGCCTGTCGCGACACCACTGGAGGCGGGCTGCACGATGTTGGGGCGTGAGCGGAAGACGGCCTAACGGTGTGCGGGACCGTAGCCCAGCTTCATGGAGACGGTTGCGAATGGTCCTCGCCGATACCCCAGGAGCAACAGTGTCCCTAATTTGCTGGGAAGTGGCGGTGCGGTCCCCTACGGCACTGCGTAGGATCCTACGGTCTTGGCGTGCATCCGTGCGTCGCTGCGGTCCGGTCCCAGGTCGACGGGCACGTGCACCTTCCGCCGACCACTGGCGACAACATCGATGTACTGTGGAGACCTCACGCCCCACGTGTTGAGCAATTCGGCGGTACGTCCACCCGGCCTCCCGCATGCCCACTATACGCCCTCGCTCAAAGTCCGTCAACTGCACATACGGTTCACGTCCACGCTGTCGCGGCATGCTACCAGTGTTAAAGACTGCGATGGAGCTCCGTATGCCACGGCAAACTGGCTGACACTGACGGCGGCGGTGCACAAATGCTGCGTAGCTAGCGCCATTCGACGGCCAACACCGCGGTTCCTGGTGTGTCCGCTGTGCCGTGCGTGTGATCATTGCTTGTACAGCCCTCTCGCAGTGTCCGGAGCAAGTATGGTGGGTCTGACACACCGGTGTCAATGTGTTCTTTTTTCCATTTCCAGGAGTGTATAAGGTAACAACAGACTGTTGGAGGATGATTTGCTACTGGAAGGTGTGGTGTCACCGCCAGACACCACACATGCTAGGTGGTAGCCTTTAAATCGGCCGCGGTCCGTTAGTATACGTCGGACCCGCGTGTCGACACTATCAGTGATTGCAGACCGAGCGCCGCCACACGGCAGGTCTAGAGACACTTCCTAGCACTCGCCCAGTTGTACAGCCGACTTTCCTAGCGATGGATCACTGACAAAATACGCTCTCATTTGCCGAGACGATAGTTAGCATAGCCTTCAGCTACGTCATTTGCTACGACCTAGCAAGGCGCCATTACCAGTTACTATTGATGCTGTAAAACATGTACCGTCAAGAGCGATGTTCAACAATTATGGATTAAAGTTATTCCAGAAGCTATGTACGTTCTTTGCTACTATAAATTCCTTGTCCTGTTCCAGACCTCACGCCAGCCTGCGTGAGCTTAAACGCGTGCCTTTCGGCTCCCTTATAGTGGGTTGGCTGTCTTGCCAATCAACAAAAGAAGGAATGTTAAGGTTTGAACCGTTTGATGGAAACAGCGCTGTAGATTGAGGAATACACAGGATGAGCCGTCCAGCAGTTCTAAGCGCTACAGTCTGTAACCGCGCGACCGCTTCGGTCGCAGGTTCGAATCCTGCCTCGGGCATGGATGTGTGCGATGTCCTTAGGTTAGTTAGGTTTAAGTAGTTCTAAGTTCTAGGGGACTGATGACCTCAGAAGTTAAGTCCAATAGTGCTCAGAGCCATTTGAACCAATAGACAGGATGAAACACAACCCCACCGAAAAATTTTCAGAGGTTGATCAGGGATACCTTCTAAGTATTTTGGTACAGTGTACGGGACCCACAGTCTCCTGCGGCCCCTTAAAGATTATTCATTTCTTTTGGTTTCTTTCCCCAGGTAGCTCTCTATCTGTAATGCACTGACAATAGCACACAACAGTGGAAATGTCGACGCTATGAACTGTGTGACTTGTCGTTCACCTACCTGCTGTTGACAGAGTTAATGACCCCTTCAACTCGTTGCCCTTGCGCTTGCATTCAGTACTGCTCGTTTCTGTCTAAGAGTTTTGTTTACTGGCAGTGTTAGTTCTGCGCTTCATAGTGATACACAGTAGTACTACGGGTAGCATTACAGACTGATTTCGGACATATGTGCACCTCGTGTATGTGTTTACTGAATGCAATGCAAGACCTGCACCTGTACATAACTGTTGCCGCACCGACATCAAGCACGCCAGCTACTGTAGATACGTCGTTGCCTATCTCATACCCATTCCTGTATTTTGTGTTGTTTGTTTTAGTGATTGCGTGCTACAGGCTTTTTCGCTTTTGAAGGTATTTTTTTCAGAAACAAAGGTAATCAGGGTAACGAACAGAATAAATCATAATCACATTATTACTCTCTAACGAGCCGCTAGAAACTGTGTGTCCGTTACAGGCAAACACTGAGCAAGCGCTGAAAGTTGGTTAGCGGAGTTCTAGTTATATATATAAATTATCGCACTGTGAGAGAACAGTAGGTCTAATTCGTTCTGATTGATAATCAACTAACGATAGCCCATTCGCTGAGTGTGCGATATCACGATATGCGTTCAGTAAGTTCTGCAAAACATTTTTACGGCAAATTTCGATTGGAAAAATGTGAAATATGTTGTGAGAGATCGTGGAATGTTCTCTCTTCAGCTCCTATCGTTTCACGCAGTTCCGAAAGGTGCTATGTGTGACCCTCAAAATTTCTTCTGTAACGCAGGAGGATTCCAAGCAGAGAGCTCTCACTGAGTTTCTTTTCGCCGAAAACCTGAGCATCGCAGATATTCATACGTACTTGCAGAATGTCTGCGGAGACCTTGCAGTGAACAGGAAAGCCCGGTAGGTTGTTGGGATAAATTGGAAGTATTGCAGTTCTACATGACCTACCACATCAGTCACTCTGAAGTGACATTTGGCGCCTCTCTAAACTCTTGTTTCAGATTTCCTCTCCCCATCAATTTAAGAGGCATAAGGTCACGAAAACGAAGTATAAATATGTACTGCATAACAGAATTAGGCTACCTGAAGTCTAGCGACATTCTGATTTACGCCAGTATTAAAATAGAAGAGCTTTCCCTTTACATATTAAATTTATTTGAATATTTACTAATGAGGTATCAACTATACTTGAATTCAGTATTATTTCCAAAACCGTGAAAAAATAAAAGACACTTTCAAGAAATTTGAAACGACTGAGGATTGATGTGTGAAATTTCTCATCTTGAAGAAATATTCGTGCTGATTCCAAAACTAATCTTACATTTACCGAGACTGTAATATTTCCGAAGTTATGGAGAATTTTAAATTAATATTTAGTTTTTTTGTGATATTATTTCGACAGGTGCGTTTGGATTAGCTGTATGTGTAAAACAATCGTTTGTCCTCCAGCATCCACTGACTAAATGTATTTTTTCAAAGCAGCTGTTTAATTGTATTTTTATATTACACACCAGCTTCCTTTGTCAATACGTTATTCTTCTTCTTCATGTGCCGTCTCCTCTAAGAAGGTTGGCTGTCATCATGGCAATTTCTGATCTTGATTTGGCTGATCTAAGGAGTTCTGACGTTGAGCAGTTGTACCAATTTTTTTAAATTGTCAATCCAGGATGTCCGTCTTCTACCCCTCGTTCTCTTCCCACAAATTTTCCCTTCTAGTATTATTTGCAATATTTTGTAATTTACTCCCCTAATAACATGGCCTAAATATTGTAGCTTCCTTACTTTAATAGTTTTAATTAATTCTTTTTCCTTTCCCATTCTTCTTAGGACATCTTGATTAGTAATCCTCGACACCCAACTAATTCTAAGTATTCTTCTATATGCCCACATTTCAAAAGCTTCTAAACTGTTCATGTCCTTCTTTTTCAATGTCCACGCTTCCATTCCGTATAGTAATTTTGAGAATACATAGCATCTTAGCAACCTCATTTTTGTGTTTAAACAAATGTCTCTCGAACAGAATGCATTTTTCATCTTATTAAAGATACTTCTGGCCTGTCCTATTCTCGATTTAATTTCTTCTGAGCTTTCAATCTCCTCATTTACAATTGTTCCGAGATATTTAAATTTACGTACTTGATCGACTCTTTCCCTATTGATTGTAAGATTTTCTTGTTGGTGTGTTTTAGATATCACCATGAACTTAGTCTTGCTTACGTTAAGAGTCAAGCCAAATTCTTCACTTTTTTCTGCGACTTTGTCAAGAAGTAATTGTAGATCTTTGAGGTTTCCAGCTAGTAGTGCAGTGTCATCAGCAAACCTAACATTGTTAATGTTTAGCCCATTCACTTTAATGCCAGCTATTTCATCTGATAGAGCTGCCTGGACTATGTCTTCTGAATACATATTAAACAATAAGGGTGAGAGAACGCAACCTTGTCTCACACCCCTCTTTATTTCTATATCATTCGATAACTCATTTTCTACCTTCACGGTTGCGGTTTGATTGTAGTAGAGGTTATATATAATGCGGATGTCTTTCTTATCAAGTGTTTTCTTTTCTAACAATTCTATGAGATGATCATGACGAACTTTGTCAAATGCTTTATTATAATCCAGGAAGCACACATATAGTGGCTGATTAACCTCCATACATCGTTGCACTAATATGTTAAAAGCAAACAATGCTTCTCTTGTACCGAGGGAACTTCTAAAACCGAATTGTGTTTCACTTATACCTTCTTCTACTTTTTTGTATATTCGTTGGTGTATAACTTTTAGAAATATCTTCCAGGTGTGACTCATTAAGCTTATTGTACGGTGATCATTACAAGTTTTGGCATTAGCCTTTTTGGGTAATGTAACAAAGGTAGATGTCAACCAATCCCTAGGAATAATTCCCGAATTATAAATATCATTAAACAATTGTACAAATATATCTATATGGTCTATTCCTATGAGTTTCAGGATGTCATTTGGTATCTTATCCGGTCCAGGGGCTTTTCCTGTCTTTGATTTGTTGATAACATGTAATATTTCTTCTTTCGATATGCTTGGTCCTCGTTCTCCGATCATGTTATCATAAAATTTCATACGTTATATGAACTGTGAAATAGCCAGACTAGTAGGACCTTAACGAAACTTGCTACCTTGATATCCCGTTAGGGCCTTTAGAAGTCATGCATCCTCAGTTCGTGGCAGCAAAATATAGGGTGATGAATTGAACTGGTTCAAAATTTGAAACATGGATTTCTTACAAAATTTCCAAAATACGTTTTCAGAAGGATTGTATGGTATTTATGGAATCAGTAATCAATCAGCAATGTTATGCTGTTACTGTAAATGTATCTTATGTAAAAGAATAAAATGATCCCCACATTAAACAAATGTTGGTTAGGGTCAAAGAGTCAGTTGCTAGGTGTTAGAACAACTTTGCTTTGACAGTCGATAACATTATGAAATCTTATATTTCATGAAACATATTACTTTTAGAGGCATTCTCGCAGGTGAAATTACTTAATTTCTTTTTATATTCACTTAATGCCGATCAGTGTTGTACGCAAGTGTGCAAATGTGTCTTAATCGTTGTCATACAATATGATGACTATTGATCGCTGTACAAAGTATAAGAATTCGAATATATCGGTGCCAAAAATCCAGTATCACAATTTAGATCTCACGTTTACAAGTGTGCAAATGTGTCTTAATCGTTGTCATACAATATGATGACTATTGATCGCTGTACAAAGTATAAGAATTCGAATATATCGGTGCCAAAAATCCAGTATCACAATTTAGATCTCACGTTTACAAGCGCCTTTTACAAGAGTGAAGAGTGGGTTTGAAGAATTCATAAAAGAATGAGAAAATCAAACTTAATTACACATTATTTTCCATAGAAATTAGAATTGGGCAACACGATTCTTTATCCCGATTCGATTCCTACGATTCAATCACACATTGCGAATCGATTCCTACGATTCGTTCACGATTCATTGTAGTCTGCGATGGCACGATTCTTACGGAATGCAAAAAGTTCTACATCTTACTCACAGATGGCGGGACATGTCTGAAATTGTCAATGGGGTTAGAATTGAACTGTGTAATAAGATATGCCAGAAATAGTTTATTTGTGAGTAAACATGCATATGACGTTACAAGTGGGATTCTCGATTTATACGTGTAATGCCTTAATTGATGAGAGGTCACGTTTGCTTTGATTGCGTCTATTGTTTTATTTCAGTATGCCAGGAAAGAGGAATTGATTTGTGCGAAAGGTGGTGCAAAATTACGTGGTATGCCAGTTCGGTTGTGTGGCTTGAACGTATCTAACTACAGACGTCTGTTTTATAGTAACAAAATCTAGCAGTGAGGCAGACGTGGTTTGGCTCATACCATCCTATGTTTTTCTGTGCTAAGATGTCTTTCCAAGTCCACATCACCCTTGTAATTCATAACACAGCTGACAGCCTTCCCACACAGCAAATTTAGCTTAACTTTCATTTCTTCTAAACACAAATCATAGGTATTTTGCTTTTAATGTGTCTCAGAACTTGCTGCTGTCAGTACTATTTACGTGAGAAGACGACATATTTCTAAACAGTAGGATTCAATCCTATACGGCGACATTACTTCACTAAAATTTTATACGAATCTGAACACGATTACATTCGAAAACTCGAACTTGAAATTATTAATTAAAAAGCTTTTGTTTGAGAGCCTATATCTCACTTTTTTTTGTCATCAGTCTACTGACTGGTTTGATGCGGCCCGCCACAAATTCCTTTCCTGTGCTAACCTCTTCATCTCAGAGTAGCACTTGCAACCTACGTCCACAATTATTTGCTTGACGTATTCCAATCTCTGTCTTCCTCTACAGCTTTTGCCCTCTACAGCTCCCTCTAGTACCATGGAAGTCATGTCTTAGCAGATGTCCTATCATCCTGTCCCTTCTCCTTATCAGTGTTTTCCACACATTCCTTTCCTCTCCGATTCTGCGTAGGACCTCCTCATTCCTTACCTTATCAGTCCACCTAATTTTCAACATTCGTCTATAGCACCACATCTCAAATGCTTCGATTCTCTTCTGTTCCGGTTTTCCCACAGTCCATGTTTCACTACCATACAATGCTGTACTCCGGACGTACATCCTCAGAAATTCCTTCCTCAAATTAAGGCCGGTATTTGATATTAGTAGACTTCTCTTGGCCAGAAATGCCTTTTTTGCCATAGCGAGTCTGCTTATGATGCCTCCTTGCTCCGTCCGTCAATGGTTATTTTACTGCCTAGGTAGCAGAATTCCGTAACTTCATTGACTTCGTGACCATCAATCCTGATGTTAAGTTTCTCGCTGTTCTCATTTCTACTACTTCTCATTACCTTCGCCTTTCTCCGATTTACTCTCAAACCATACTGTGTACTCATTAGACTGTTCATTCCGTTCAGCAGATCATTTAATTCTTCTTCACTTTCACTCAGGATAGCAATGTCATCAGCGAATCGTATCATTGATATCCTTTCACCTTGTATTTTAATTCCACTCCTGAACCTTTCTTTTATTTCCATCATTGCTCCCTCGATGTACAGATTGAAGAGTAGGGGCGAAAGGCTACAGCCTTGTCTTCCACCCTTCTTAATACGAGCACTTCGGTCTTGATCGTCAACTCTTATTATTCTCTCTTGGTTGTTGTACATATTGCATATGACCCGTCTCCCCCTATAGCTTACCCCTACTTTTTTCAGAATCTCGAACAGCTTGCACCATTTTATATTGTCGAACGCTTTTTCCAGGTCGACAAATCCTATGAAAGTGTCTTGATTTTTCTTTAGCCTTGCTTCCATTGTTAGCCGTAACGTCAGAATTGCCTCTCTCGTCCCTTTATTTTTCCTAAAGCCAAACTGATCGTCACCTAGCGCATTCTCAATTTTCTTTTCAGAAAAGAATTAGCAAAGTAGCAGTGAAGTAATGTCACTGTATACGATTGTATCCTACACTTTAGAAGTATGTCGTCTTCTCACATAAGTTCTCAGACAAATTAAAAGCAAAATACCCAAGCTTTGTATTTCGACGAAACAAAATTAAGCTAAATTTGCAGTGTGTGAGGGCTGACAGCTGCTTTATTATGAAATATATTTATTATTGTGGCCAAGATAGATACGAAGCCCACACCTATTACAGTAGTGCAAGTTTATATGCCAACTAGCTCTGCAGATGACGAAGAAATTGAAGAAATGTATGATGAAATAAAAGAAATTATTCAGATAGTGAAGGGAGACGAAAATTTAATAGTCATGGGTGACTGGAATTCGAGTGTAGGAAAAGGGAGAGAAGGAAACGTAGTAGGTGAATATGGATTGGGGCTAAGAAATGAAAGAGGAAGCCGCCTGGTAGAATTTTGCACAGAGCACAACTTAATCATAGCTAACACTTGGTTTAAGAATCATGATACAAGGTTGTATACATGGAAGAACCCTGGAGATACTAAAAGGTATCAGATAGATTATATAATGGTAAGACAGAGATTTAGGAACCAGGTTTTAAATTGTAAGACATTTCCAGGGGCAGATGTGGACTCTGACCACAATCTATTGGTTATGACCTGTAGATTAAAACTGAAGAAACTGCAAAAAGGTGGGAATTTAAGGAGATGGGACCTGGATAAACTGAAAGAACCAGAGGTTGTACAGAGTTTCAGGGAGAGCATAAGGGAACAATTGACAGGAATGGGGGAAAGAAATACAGTAGAAGAAGAATGGGTAGCTTTGAGGGATGAAGTAGTGAAGGCAGCAGAGGATCAAGTAGGTAAAAAGACGACGGCTAGTAGAAATCCTTGGGTAACAGAAGAAATATTGAATTTAATTGATGAAAGGAGAAAATATAAAAATGCAGTAAATGAAGCAGGCAAAAAGGAATACAAACGTCTCAAAAATGAGATCGACAGGAAGTGCAAAATGGCTAAGCAGGGATGGCTAGAGGACAAATGTAAGGATGTAGAGGCTTATCTCACTAGGGGTAAGATAGATACTGCCTACAGGAAAATTAAAGAGACCTTTGGAGATAAGAGAACCACTTGTATGAACATCAAGAGCTCAGATGGAAACCCAGTTCTAAGCAAAGAAGGGAAAGCAGAAAGGTGGAAGGAGTATATAGAGGGTCTATACAGGGGCGATGCACTTGAGGACAATATTATGGAAATGGAAGAGGATGTAGATGAAGATGAAATGGGAGATACGATACTGCGTGAAGAGTTTGACAGAGCACTGAAAGACCTGAGTCGAAACAAGGCCCCCGGAGTAGACAACATTCCATTGGAACTACTGACGGCCTTGAGAGAGCCAGTCCTGACAAAACTCTACCATCTGGTGAGCAAGATGTATGAAACAGGCGAAATACCCTCAGACTTCAAGAAGAATATAATAATTCCAATCCCAAAGAAAGCAGGTGTTAACAGATGTGAAAATTATCGAACAATCAGCTTAATAAACCACAGCTGCAAAGTACTAACACGAATTCTTTACAGACGAATAGAAAAACTAGTAGAAGCCGACCTCGGGGAAGATCAGTTTGGATTCCGTAGAAATACTGGAACATGTGAGGCAATACTGACCTTACGACTTATCTTAGAAGAAAGATTAAGGAAAGGCAAACCTATGTTGCTAGCATTTGTAGACTTAGAGAAAGCTTTTGACAATGTTGACTGGAATACTCTCTTTCAAATTCTAAAGGTGGCAGGGGTAAAATACAGGGAGCGAAAGGCTATTTACAATTTGTACAGAAACCAGATGGCAGTTATAAGAGTCGAGGGACATGAAAGGGAAGCAGTGGTTGGGAAGGGAGTAAGACAGGGTTGTAGCCTCTCCCCGATGTTATTCAATCTGTATATTGAGCAAGCAGTAAAGGAAACAAAAGAAAAATTTGGAGTAGGTATTAAAATCCATGGAGAAGAAGTAAAAACTTTGAGGTTCGCCGATGACATTGTAATTCTGTCAGAGACAGCAAAGGACTTGGAAGAGCAGTTGAACGGAATGGATGGTGCCTTGAAGGGAGGATATAAGATGAATATCAACAAAAGCAAAACGAGGATAATGGAATTTGTAGCCTCTCCCCGATGTTATTCAATCTGTATATTGAGCAAGCAGTAAAGGAAACAAAAGAAAAATTTGGAGTAGGTATTAATATCCATGGAGAAGAAGTAAAAACTTTGAGGTTCGCCGATGACATTGTAATTCCGTCAGAGACAAAAAAGGACTTGGAAGAGCAGTTGAACGGAATGGATGGTGTCTTGAAGGGAGGATATAAGATGAATATCAACAAAAGCAAAACGAGGATAATGGAATGTAGTCGAATTAAGTCGGATGATGCTGAGGGAATTATATTAGAAGATGAGACACTTAAAGTAGTAAATTCGTTTTGCTATTTGGGGAGCAAAATAACTGATGATGGTCGAAGTAGAGAGGATATAAAATGTAGACTAGCAATGGCAAGGAAAGCGTTGCTGAAGAAGAGAAATTTGTTAACATCGAGTATAGATTTAAGTGTCAGGAAGTCATTTCTGAAAGTATTTGTATGGAGTGTAGCCATGTATGGAAGTGAAACATGGACGGTAAATAGTTTGGACAAGAAGAGAATAGAAGCTTTTGAAATGTGGTGCTACAGAAGAATGCTGAAGATTAGATGGGTAGATCACGTAACTAATGAGGAAGTATTGAATAGGATTGGGGAGAAGAGAAGTTTGTGGCACAACTTGACCAGAAGAAGGGATCGGTTGGTAGGACATGTTCTGAGGCATCAAGGGATCACCAATTTAGTATTGGAGGGCAGCGTGGAGGGTAAAAATCGTAGGGGGAGACCAAGAGATGAATACACTAAGCAGATTCAGAAGGATGTAGGTTGCAGTAGGTACTGGGAGATGAACAAGCTTGCACAGGGTAGAGTAGCATGGAGAGCTGCATCAAACCAGTCTCAGGACTGAAGACCACAACAACAACAACAAGGTGCTGTGGAATTAAAAGGAGCACAGAAAAACGTAGGATGATACGAATCCGCGCATGTGCACTTGATAGGGATAACTCGCGCATGCGCACAAGGAGGTACTACAGTCAGCTTTCTGCTTATTCGTTTATGGTTTACTGTTGCTATTAACCTCTGTGACAAGATCGCAACTTCAAGTTTTTATATTGAAGATTTTGTCCATTCTTCATATTTTTATAAATACAGCAACTAATCGTGTGTATTGGGAGCTGTGTACTCGCTGTATATCGTTTCTGTCATCACCAGTTCGTGTATTACTCGCGCAAACTAAGCTGACGTCGGCGCGGTAGCTGATGGTAGTGATAGTAAATGGGAAATGCCTTTACGCTCGTTCCCGTCAGCCACCGCCAAGTGTCAGCTTGGTTTTCACGAGTAATATTATGGTCCACGAACTTCGTTTGTTCGTTCCGAGCTTCCTTTGTTCACACGCATCCTCCACTTGACTGCCATCTAGCGGTCGTCGTCATTCGGCACAACTAGGCATGATTCGGAAGTTGCTTTCGAAGCATAGCGTACTAAGAATTGATGAATCGTTGGAACTTGGAATCGTCACGACTCGGAAACACGCAATCGTTCTTACGATTCTTTTGAACGACGATTCGTCCGTATCAAAATTCGATTCTTACGATCCTTTATTTAGAGTCGTTCAAATGAACGACTCATTCACGAATCGCCACAACTCTAACAGAAATAGGGGGAAAATAAAATGCGGTACTACAGCACATGAAAAAAAAGACAGGAAATAAAAATCAAAAAAATTCAGGCAGCATACCAGCTTCTGTGGCCGAGAATCGGTAGCGCACGCGCTCGATCCAAGGGTAAGCCGATTGGAATCCTGGTGATGAAAAAAAAAAAAAATTGTCTGGCAAGGTGGTGGCGTTACGCTTTTATCACCAGACTTTGCACCAGTGTCATGGTTTAAGTACCAAACCCCCCCCCCCCCCTGCAGTGAATCATGAATGAGGGCATCTGACTTTGCTGCTGGTGACCCGTCCGTCAGCTGGGGACGTTTAGCTTGGCGGCTCCCATGGTGCTATTCACGAGGAGTGGGCTGTGTGCCGGCATTGGATTTCACCCTTTTATCATTATAATCGTCACCGAGAACACACACACACACACACACACACACACACACATTATACACATGTCGTGTTACAAATACAGCAATGGAGCATGTTGTAAAAGTTGTTGTTATTGTGGTCTTCAGTCCTGAGACTGGTTTGATGCAGCTCTCCATGCTACTCTATCCTGTGCTAGCTGTGAGAATCCCTACCTGACACTAGTAAGGAAGTAAAAATAAGACATAATGCCACCAAGTTTTAACTTTATTTAGTGACGGATTACATCATGGTCAGGGAGAGATTCCGAAATTAGATATTTGGTCGTAAGGCGTATCCAGGAGCAGATATAGATTCATACCACAATTTAGTAACGATGAAGAAAAGGCTGAAGCTTAAGCGCCTAGTCAGGAAGAATCAATGCGCAAAAAGAAGTGGCATAGGAATATAAACTCATGTTCAGGAAAAAGCGAACACCTTGAGAGACTAGAGATAGGACGTTCAGATTCATAGAACACGTACATTGGTATGTTCTGCGGAAATGGGTAGCATTTGAACCACGCCGGGTGGCGAGTTCAAGGTCAAAATTCATATCGCGGTGAAACACCACAGACCGATAAAATGTGCCTGTGGCTCTCGCTGTCGCTACAAACAGAAGGCAGTGTGAGAGCAGATATGCAGGATACCTCACAGACGTATGCGCGAACCGTACCGTGAAACTAGTGTGTCTGAAAGAGGGCGCATTACTGCCATGAGAGAGTGTGCTACATCCAACCGGGATACTGCTCTTCGTGTGGGGCGAAGTGTTTCGGCAGTGCAACGGGTGTGTGCAGAATGGTTCTCGGAAGCCCGTAGAACACGAGAGTATGGGTCAGGTCGCACCTCCAAGACCATCCAAAAAGATTGACACCTCATCCGAATGGCATTACAGTTCAGAAATATGCGTCGTCCTCGGCTCCGGCGCACCAGTGGAACAGTGTAACATATCACACACTATCAGGGGTGACATGCCGTCACGTTTATTATGGCGTGCGTTACGTGCGTGTCGTCCACTTCTCCACCTATCTTTGACGAATGTGCAGAAACATAATAGTCAGCAGTCGTGCATGGAATGGCATCCGATAATGTTTACAGACGAATCCAGTCTCTGGTTTTTTTTTTTTTTAATTGATGGCCGCATTTTGATTCGCCGTGGATTTGCCCTGGCGCACCAGATCCCCAGACTTGTCTCCCATCGAAAAAGTGTGGGATATGGTGAAACGACGGGCGCAGCGCTGTGACCCTGCAACGCCGGAAATCCATATCCTCCTATTTCCATCTATTGTACTATAAATTTGTTTTCCTTATTTTTGTTACCTGAATATATGACATTTCTGTGTATTTACATATTGTAATTGTTTTACTATTTGTATATATATATTCATGCATTTATGTCGATGTATAATTGGTTTGTTTCGTAAATATTATTTGTATTTTACGCTGGGTCTTGCCTAGGGAAAATGCTATCGAACGATTACATCGATAGGTCGTGTGAAGAATCAAAGTGTGTAGGATCTTTGGTAGTGTTAACTCTGCCTCGTGGAGCGCGGGCAGAGAGAGTCTGGCTGGAGTAGCGAGTGGAGCAGGTGTGTTGTGTGAAGCTCCCGCGAGTTGCCGCGGTTTCGGGGTTTGGCAGAATGTAATTGCGCTCGACTTGCGATGATAGTTTTTGACATGGTGTCGCGGACGGGAAGCATTAGCTGGCGCACATCAAGAGCCCGTTTCGTCTGGTGACCGTGTCGAGAAGAAGGCCCGCCAACATCCAGCTTCTGCAACAGCGACGGCCGACAATGAGTGACTGCCGCCACCTCCTCGATCGACGGCTTCAAACCTTCAATCAACCAACAAGGAAGACTGGAAGCACGTAAAGTTTTAGAACTGTATGGCAGACCTCAGCTTTTCAAACTTTTAAAATTGTTGCATCACAAAATTACAGCAACTTAGCATGAACGTTTGTTGCTCATTGTCCCAATTGCATTACGAAGCAGGGTCACTTCCTTTTCCGGAATCAACCCGAGTGTCGTTGAAATTCAGACACCAGCATTGAAGTAACATCATTTCACTGCTTTAATTTCAAAGTTCAGTTAAGGTATTCATAGCTGGCTACAGTATTTAGATTACACAAGCACAAATTAAGAGTGCGAGTTTTGTTACCGTATTTTAGCTTACCTGTGACTGCAGCTCAGCTTGGTAGGTACTAAATTTTACTACTGTTAATTGTTCAGAATCATTTAATTCAAGTTCAAAGTTAAATCTCTTATTTCTAAATTGCGTAGATTCAAGTAGCTTTTGAAATGATTGTTGAGGTAGTCCAAGACTAACCGTATTTTACTGAATGTCGATGTGCTTCAGAAAGAAAGCTCACTATTAACTTCAGTCACTAAATTAAATTTCGATTTTCCTGTTTTATTAATTCTTTTGCTAAATTAAGTCAGAGTGTAGCGAAATTTATTACTTCTGACAAACTTTCAGTTTTCACACTGCACGTGTCAACCTTCAGTTGCCACGCTTCTAGTGCTAATTATATGTGTAATAACCTTTCTTTTTCTGTTACTGTAGTAATTGTCCTTAGGACTGGCGACCGTAATTTCCCCCAAATCTCAAATATCTAATTTCCGCTAGTTAATTGTTAACGTAACGGCCGCATATTTACTTTCTTTATTAACTTTACCCCCTTTCAAAATTAATTTCCACCAGTTTCATTAGCATTTTTCCTTTCATTTAGATGTAACCCTTTCCTCCCTCTTTACCGACAAATTAACTTCGGTGACGATTGCTTTTCCCAAATTTCCATTAGGTACACGCGGTTTAATTTTTCACTGTCATTAAGGTCGATAAGTGAGGGGGAGGTTACAACCCAATGCCAACCACCACAGATGAACTTTGGAACAAGGTGAATGGAGCATGGATAGCTATTCCACAAGACGCAATTCGCACGTTACACATATGGATGTCATCACGCATAGATCAAGTTATTAGGGCTCATGGCGGTGCCTCTGCCTACTAGGCAACAGGACACGTGGTTAAAAATGGTTCAAATGGTTCTGAACACTATGGGACTTAACTTCTGAGGTCATCAGTCCCCTAGAACTTAGAACTACTTAAACCTAACTAACCTAAGGACATCACACACATCCATGTCCGAGGCAGGAATCGAACCTGCGACCGTAGCGGTCTCGCGGTTCTAGACTGTAGCGCCTAGAACCGCTCGGCCACTACGGCCGACCAGGACACATGCTGAACTGGGGTGACTGAAATGCTAGTCATTTCTACTGAACACAATAATGTACATGTCCTGGGAATATGAACGTCCTATCTCTATTGTTCAAGGCATTGCCGGTCGGTGTGGCCGAGCGGTTCTAGGCGCTTCAGTCTGGAACAGCGCAACCGCTACAGTCGCAGGTTCGAATCCTGCCTCGGGCATAGATGTGTGTGATGTCCTTAGGTTAGTTAGGTTTAAGCAGTTCTAAGTTCTAGGGGACTGATGACCCCAGATGTTAAGTCCCATAGTGCTCAGAGCCATTTGAACCATTCGTTCAAGGCGTTCTGTTTTTTTCTGAACATGAACGTGCTAATAAATGAAGAGAGATGCTTGAAGATCTCTGAGGCTATAGATACTGCGGTAATGAGTACCGTTCATCATAAGAATAAACCTTATGTAAACAATCACAAACGCGTTGACCGGTCAGAAGCCGTGACATACGTACACTGGTGTTGTTACGCTCTTGGAAATAGGTCCTACGTATGTATTAGATATCTTATTACCAAGTTACGTTAAACGAAACTTTAAGATATTCAAATGTATTCACAGCCATCAACGTTTTTCTTAATTACGCTTTAGCTACGTAGTTTTTATTTGAAAAATCGTGTACAGTCACAGCCTCTGCAGCGTTGGGCTCTGATTGCCGCGCTGTTAATGTGCAGTATGAAAATGACTGGGGCTGCTTTCTGTTCCATAGTGAAACACGCGTGTGCAACGCGGTAAAAAGTGCCGAGAAATAGGCTGTTCTTAACGTTTTTCATAAATTTACGGCGATAATCGGCTTTGTAGTTTTCTTGCCTTTTATATACCGCAGGTGGTAAACAGCCTAACACTGAACATGCAGCGCAGTCGATAGCGTAATAGAACGTGAATCTAATGCGATTGTTCGTGAGTAGCTCTAATCTTTTCATTTTTTCCTCGTTCAATTTGAAATACCTATAAGTCGTAATTATGAAACTCATCATCATTTTTTATGAATAATCCACGTCCTCTAGTTTCTAATTACATATTGGACGCGAATTCCCTGTTTCCATTTCAAATACAAATTCTTAATTATCGATTTTTTATGAAAGACTGTTCATAAAAGTTGTTTAAATTAAGAAAACATAACAATTTAATTTTTAAGCAAAGATGAAAAACGAAATCCTCTTTATTTGGACTATTTCCATCGTTTCGTACCACACAAATAGAGAAGTATCTTAGAAACAAGAAAAACAATCATTTTCACAGCATCGAGCACATCATACAAATGCTGCATTTTTACATTTGCTACTGTACCATCACAATATGAACCCAATAGAACTGATCTGGAATCAAGCTGCGGGATTTGGCCCGGGAAGTAACAAGACTGTTAAGCCGACAGACGTACTGGAACTAACGCACGCAGCTTTTTCACACGTCTCTGCCGAACGCTGATGTAAAACGGCTCGTCATAAAGGAATGAGAGAAAATGCTGCGCCTGGTTGGCTTCGTGGATTATGTTGTTGATAGGCTGGCTATCAACGTAGCGAGTGACACTTCCAGAAATGAAACGTATTTCTCGGATTCGGATAAGGAAGGAGCTAAGAGATTACCAGACGAATGACTGTAAGTAATAACTTCAGTGGCTTCAATATTTAACTATACGGTGAAATCCTTCAGTACCCTCCTACGTTACACACCGCTTATGCAGAAAAATTGCCCTATGGTTAAGTCACAAATTTTCATCATTCTTGTTTTAATTACAATAGTACGTAATATCTCTAACTCGATGTGCGCGTAACGCACAACACAAAACGTACCCTTGTTATCGTACTTGACAGTACTCGAGACAGCTCGGCTAGAGTCCCAAATGAAACAGGACTCTAATGAGTTTCCATAAAAAGCGGAAGAATACACAATGCAGTGTTTACATCAGGTTTATTCTTATGGTGAAAGTATTAGAGCTCAGTAGGCAGTTTAGTTGGAGAGGAATAGTCTTCTCTGGACAGGGCAACCAGAAGAGTTGGAAAGAAAAACATAGATACTAGGAAGGGAACTGCGAAGAAATCAGAGGTAACAGATGAAGTACTTGAGTTGATAGACAAGGGAAGATAATACAAAGATGTTCAGACAAATTCAGGAACAGAAGTCACTTAGGAATAAACCAAATAATGACTGCAGAAGGAAGCTGGGGAGAAATAGCTCCATGAAAAATGTGAAGAAATAGAAAAAGAAACGTATGTCGGAATGACTGTTTTAGCTTGTAGAAAGGTCAAAACAACATTCCGTGACATTAAAAAAAGGGCGATGATACTAAGAATGCAGCGGAAATTTCACTGTTAAATGCAGAAGAAAGAGACAGGTTTTTTTTATGTTTCAAATGGCACTAAGCACTATGGACTTTACATCTGAAGTCATCAGTCCCCTAGACCTAGAACTACTTAAACCTAACTAACCTAAGGACATCACACACATCCATACCCGAGGCAGGATTCGAACCTGCGACCGTAGCAGCAGCGCGGTTCCAGACTGAAGCGCCTAGAACCGCTCGGCCATAACGGCCGGCAGCAGATAGGTGGAAAAGTTGGTAGTAGCTACAATGAAAGCCTCTGTGAGGTGGAAGACTTGTTTGATGAAGTGATAGAAGAAGAAACTGTAGTCGATACAGAAGAGATAGGGGTTCCGGTGTTAACAATCAGAACGTAAAAGAGTTTTGGGTGACTAAAATCAAATAAAGCAAAAATGATAGACATTGGCTGCAGGGAATCAGGAACAGAAGAGATGCGATGCTACAGAAGAATGTTGGAAATTAGGTGGACTGTAAAAGTACGGAATGAGGTGGTTTCCCGCAGAATCAATGAGGAAAGGAACGTATTGAAACCACTGACAAGGAGAAGGGAAATAATGCTAGTACATACAGGGTGGTCCATTGATCGTGACCGGGCCAAATATCTCACGAAATAAGCGTCAAACGAAAAAACTAGAAAGAACGAAACTTGTCTAGCTTGAAGGGGGAAACCAAATGGCGCTATGGTTGGCCCGCTAGATAGGTCAAACGGATATCAACTGCGTTTTTTTAAAAATAGGAACCCCCATTTTTTATTACATATTCGTGTAGTACGTAAAGAAATATGAATTTTTTAGCTGTACCACTTTTTTAGCTTTCAAAAAGCGAAAAAAGTAGTCTAAGTAAAACATTCATATTTCTTTACGTACTACACGAATATGTAATGAAAAATGGCGGTTCCTATTAAAAAAAACGCAGTTGATATCCGTTTGACCTATGGCAGCGCCATCTAGCGGGCCAACCTTAGCGCCATTTGGTTTCCCCCTTCAAGCTGGACGAGTTTCGTCCTTTGTAGTTTTTTCGTTTGATGCATATTTCGTGAGATATTTGGCCCGGTCACTATCAATGGACCACCCTGTATATTAAGGCACCAGGTACCATGGTACTTGATTGAGCTGTAGTGAGTGGAAACTGTAGAGGAAGACATCAAATAATTGAGGACATAGGTTGTAAAAGATACTATATGGTAGTCTGAGATGTAGTGTTTGGCGCTACAGAGGAATTCGTGGCGAGTCGCATCAAACCAATCAGAAGACTGTTGACTGAAAACGAGCCACGTCAAACCAGTCAGAAGACTCACTAAGGCGTCTGTTTGCTTAGGGCACGTGCTGCGACCGGTCGCTTTGCAGGCAGGCGACGACCTTGCCCCTGAGTCAACAGCCCGGGCAGCCAATTCGGTGGCGCCCACGTGGCGCTCAGCAGGTGCGGGCGGAGTGACATGGGAGCCACGCGCTTGATGCCCGCGCCACTGCCGCAGCTCCGCCGCCGCCGCCACTGCTGTGGACAGCTAATCAATGCGCAGGTGTTGGACCGCGCGCCTCCCTGGCTCCCAGCCATTATCATCCGGCGTCAGACACCCAGCTGCCGCCATCCCTCCCCTCTCTCATCCCACCCCCTACAATGGGCCAGCATCCCCCACCAATGTCGCCATCCGACTCGCAGCCACAGCCGTCCTAATGGGACATGATACCAACGCAGCAGATTTTTGCGTCAGTCGAAGGCATGGATATCTGACCGCAACCGAGACAGAGTTTGGTGCTTCAGTGTTCTGAAGCGCCATTTTTTTTAATACTAGTGCCTCGTTGCTTTTATTTTTCCTTTAGAATTTATAGTCCAACCAACAGAGAATCCAGAGAGGGATCTGTGGTTCAGCTGATGATTTAAGATGATGAATTACTTGTTGATGATTAAAAGTGAGGAATTAGCTGTAGCGTTTGCAGTATTTGCTTGGCCGCGCGGGTTTAGCCGAGCTGTCTGGGGCGCTGCAGTCATTGTGCGACTGGTCCTGGCGGAGGTTCGAGTCCTCCCTCGGGCATGGGTGTGTGTGTGTGTGTGTTTGTCCTTAGGATAATTTAGGTTAAGTAGTGTGTAGGCTTAGGGACTGATGACCTTAGCAGTTACGTCCCATAAGATTTCACACACATTTGAACATTTGAGTATTTGCTTGGACTGATCTAAGTAAACAGAGAAACTAGCTAAAGACTACATGAATGCTTGGTATCTGCTCATTCGTAAATGTCTCAAAGAACAGACACCTCGAATTCATGTAATTAATTCGCCTCGAAGGGCAATGAATCTACAACACTCAGTGCGGATGCACATTTACGTTCGACCTCCAGCAGGATGTAAAATTAGCGAGCATGGAGGACAAGTGGCGCTAGGTGGGATTGCGAGTCTGCAGGGGAATGTGCAGAGGTAGTCCTCACATTTATCATAAAAATTGTGTCTGGGTGGTTCAACGGTTAACACAAGTGCCTAGTAAGCATTATGTAGGTGTAGATCCAGGGTTCGAGTCCCGGTCTGGCACACACCTCCCCTCGTCGCCGCTGATTCTGGAAGAAATCTCGATGCAACTGATATCATTACTTCCTTGCCTTTTTTTTCTTTCTCTCCAGCCTCCTTCAATTCACATAATAACTAAAGAATGATGCATTGGTGATTGAAGACTAGCTTCTCGACGACTGTAATCTAATATTGGGAATGGGAAATTTGTGGTAAGGTCTTATGGGATCAAACTGCTGAGGTCATCTGTCCCTGCTTACGCACTACTTAATCTAACTTAAAGTGAACAACATACACCCCACACCCATGCCGAGGGAGGACTCGAACGTCCGACGGGAGGGGGGGGGGAGCCACGCGGACCGTGACAAGGCACCTCAGATCGCGCGGCTACCCCGCGTGGCAATCCAATATTACAGACTGCGTAGTTATCCAGTTGCTGATGATTGGGGTAGGAACTTTAAGGTGTTCGCCAGAACTGATTTTACAAACTGTAGGAACACAAAATCGAAAAAGGCAAGGAGGAGAAATCAGCCCTGATACTTCAGAAAGACGAACAGGATGGCCGTGCGGTCTGGGCGCCTTGCCACGGTTCGCGGAAGCGCAGCCTCCTTCCCCGCCCCCGTCGGCAGTTCGAGTCCTCCTTTGGGCATGGGTGTGGGGTGTATGTTGCTTACTTTAAGTTAGATTAAGTAGTGCGTAAGCAGGGACCGATGACCTCAGCAGTTTGATCCCATAATATGTGTGTGGGTGTGTGGGTGGGTGGATGTTTTGCGTCACCCAGGTTCCCAGAACTCCTGAAGACAGACGTTCACGGGTGATATTGTATCACAGACACAAACCTGCCCAAAGATGTAAACAACCATGCATGAGTATTAGATGGAAGGGGTCCGACAGCCAACCAGTTCCAGTCATTCCATCAGGGAGGAGGTACACGGCTCGTGTTGTCTGTCGTTCAACCATGCCTAGACGGTCAATACCGTGGTTCGATCGCGTCCGCATTTTTACTTTGTATCAGGAAGGGCTCTCAACAAGGGAAGTGTCCAGGCGTCTCGGAGTGAACCAAAGGGATGTTGTTCGGACACGGAGGAGATACACAGAGACAGGAACTGTCTATGACATGCCTCGCTCAGGTCGCCCAAGAGCTACTACTGCAGTGGATGACCGCTGTGTACGGATTATGGCTCGGAGGAACCCAGACAGCAACGCCACCACGTTGAATAACGCTTTTCGTGCAGCCACAGGACGTCATGTTACGACTCAAACTGTGCGCAATAGGCTGCAAGATACGAAGCTTCATTCGCGACGTCCATGGCGAGGTCCATCTTTGCAACCACGACAGCATGCAGCGCGGTGCAGATGGGCCCAGCAACATGTAGAATGGACCGCTCAGGATTGGCATCACGTTCTCTTCGTCGATGACTGTCGCATATGCCTTCAACCAGACAATCGTCGGAGACGTGTTTGGAGGCAGTCCGTTCAGGCTGAACGCCTTAGTCACACTGTTCGGCGAGTGCATCAAGCTGGAGGTTCGCCGACGTAAGCCGCTGGTGGTCATGAAAGGCGCCGTAGTGGCTGTGCGATACGTGAATGCCGTCCTCCGACCGATAGTGCAACCATATCGGCACCATACTGGCGAGGCATTCGTCTTTATGGACGACAATTCGCGCCCCCATCGTCTACTTCCTTCAGGAAAACAACATCGCTCGTCTAGAGTGGCCAGCATGTTCTCGAGACACGAACCCTATCGAACATCCCTGGGATGGATTTAAAAGGGCTGTTTATGGACGACATGACCCACCTACCACCCTGAGGGATCTACGCCGAATGGCCGATGAGGAGTGGAACAATCTGGACCAACAGTGCCTTGATGAACTTGTGGATAGTATGCCACGACGAATTCATGCATGCATGTATTAAAGGTACCCGTGTGTACAGAAATCTCGACCACCACCTCTGAAGGTCTCGCTGTATGGTGGTACAACATGTAATGTGTGATTTTCATGAGCAATAAAAAGGGCGGAAATGATGTTTATGTTGATCTCAATTCCAATTTTCTGTACAGGTTCCGGAACTCTCTGAACCGAGATGATTAAATACTTTTTTTGATGTGTGTATAATACTCAAATATGAGAGTATCTGTTAGTAATATAAGAATGGGAAGATCAGGAAACTTTCTTTTAAAAAATAAATGGTATCCCTTCCTAATCTGCTATATATGTATACTACATTCATAAGTAGAATTGAGTCGAGCATACAACAAAGAGCATCTAAATGAAACTTGAAATTAAACTGCAATAAACACTGATAACTTTGCAAAGTTGTCCGACAAGAGTTAGGTTTAGGATGATAACATTACACAATGTGCGTAGTACCAATACAGCTGTAGCTTCATCTGGAATGGTGTAATGATCTGCTGGGGTGCTGGAAGGCAGAGCAGAGCTCAGATAATTAAAATGTTGTGTAATAGATTTTATTTCATTCCGTTAAGAAACAGATTGGCCACAGCAGTGAGTCTTGGGCATAGACACTCCAAAATTTCAATATTAATAAACTGCGTGAAAAAAAGGATTCGCAAACTATGAAACTTGGCCTGAGTCAAGCCAATTATTATTACTGTTTTCACTATGTACACATGAACAAGGATATTAAGTAGAATTTAGTCGAACATACAACAAAGAGCATCTAAATTGAACTTGAAATTAAACTGTAATAAACACTGATAAATTCCCAAAGTTTTCTGACAAGAAAATGCAGTCAGTGGTAACAAACTAGCCATGAGTAGATGCCAGTGACTGTGCAATCGCGCCAGCAAGTGAATAGAAAATACATACAATTATGCTTGTCTGTATGGTCATAGAAAAGCCCACATGAATTTATTTAAATATGGAAAATCCCTTGCTTCGTTCTCTCCCAACTTCCTGATACCACTAAATGTTCTCACCATTATTGTTGGGTGTCGTCTGCGAGTGGTGCATGTGGATGCCAGTGGCACCAGTCTGCCAGTTCAGGTTGCCTCACCAGCGGCAATAGATCTAAGTGCAATTATTGTCTTCGAATCTCCACACAGTGTGTCTTCTTCATCTCTCTATTGCTAAGTCAAGACACGTATGCTGTGACTGCTCCGCTCACAGTCGCTTCTAACAATCGCCCACCAGTGCGATGAAGTTCACCCAGCTCTAACCAAAGTTGTAGTTGTTACCTTACTGTTTTTCTCGGATCAAAAATTATGTAAAAATCACTCCGCAGTCGGCTGGGTTTTCTCCTGCGCCATTCCGATAATTTCGGACTAGCATACCTGTCACTGTCTCGCTTCTTTATTTCACCCGCACATGGCCTTTCCACATACAAAAATTAATGACACGACTCCTCGCCTCCCACTATAGCTGTTTTTAAGAATATCCAATGCGTTCCTTTCTTGTCTGTAGGCGAAAAAAAATATTTCCCATCCTACCTGGTCTTGGCATCTGTCTGTCGCAACACGATATCACTGAGCGATCAAAAACACAAGAAATCAGTCTGAATAGGTTGGCTGCTTTCTGGTGAGGAAGACAGGCACTGATCTGTTCCAAATGCGTCCTCATTCCATTTATATTCTGAGAACTCAGTGCGGAAGGTGTCATGGTCTCAGCTGAAAGTAGTTTGACAGAAGGGCCTCGCTGTGAAACAGTCACTTATTTGCTGTTTTGAGTAGTCAAGGTACAAATGGCTCTAAGCACTATGGGACTTAACATCTGAGGTCATCAGTCCCCTAGACTTAGAACTACTTAAACCTAACCAACCTAAGGACATCACACACATCCATGCTCGAGGCAGGATTCGAACCTGCGACCGTAGCAGCAGCACGGTTCCGGACTGAAGCACCTAGAACCGCTCGGCCATAGCGGCCGGTTAGTAGTCAAGGGTCAGGGTTTTTTTGAGTCCTGCTGTGTCTTGCAAACGTCCCCATCTGTTGATTCAGGGATCGAGACGTGGCTGTACGATCCGTCACAGCCATGCGAATAAGATGCCTGTCATCTCGACTGCTAGTGATACGCGGCCGTTGGAATCCGGCACCGCGTTCCGTATTACCCTCCTGAACCCATCGATTCCATATTCTGCTAACAGTCATTGGATCTCGACCAACGCGAGCAGCAATGTCGCGATACGATAAACCGCAATCGCGATAGGCTACAATCCGACCTTTATCAAAGTCGGAAACGTAATGGTACGCATTTCTCCTCCTTACACGAGGCATCACAACAACGTTTCACCAGGCTAAACATTTGCATATCACAGCTTCTTCTTCCTGTCGGTTAAATTTCGCGTCTGTAGCACGTCATCTTCGTGGTGTAGCAATTTTAATGGCCAGTAGTGCATATCAACGCCTGTCGACTGCTTAGGGTCTTGATTTAATTTTCATTTCACTTGGTTCCATGGTTTCGTGGGCTCTGCGGCACATTCGGACCCTACAATTAGTCCCTACCAGCTGAAATCGGGACTTACCTCCCAAGCCCACGGTTTTTCAATCACCTGTGGTCCAACCGTACGTTTGGAGCACACCACAATATGGTAGTTAAACGTGGTCTCTGGGAAAATCGGAACAGAAGAGAATCTAAGCCTTCGAGATGTGGTGCTACAGACGAATGATGAAAATTAGGTGGACTAATAAGGTAAGGAATGAGGAGATTATGTGCAGAATCAGGGAAAAAAGGAATATGTGGAAACGACTGACAAGGAAAGGGACAGAGTGACAGGATGTCTGTTAAGACATCACGGAACTACTAAGGGGAGCTGGACAGCGCAAAAACTGTAGACAAAGACAACAAATAACTGAAGATCTTGGTTGCAAGTGCTACTCTCAGATGAAGAGGTTGGCATAGGAGAGAAATTCGTGGCGGGCCGCATCAAAGCATTCAGAAGATTGATGACCCAGAGAAAAGAAGGTTCCAGCCGATATAGTCACAAGCCCAGGAGAGGCGCTGCAGGCGATGTCCTACTGTTAGCAAAGACGCTCGCTTCGGTCGTCTGCTGCCATAAGCTAAAATGTCCAGACACTCTGTGACCAAAATGGTACTGAAACAGAGGATGACAGACTAAAGACCGAAATACTAAATGTCATTCTCCAAAGCTGCTTCACAGAGGAAGACTGCACTGTAGTTCCTTCTCTAGATTGTCGCACAGATGACAAAATGGTAGATATCGATACAGATGACAGAGGGATAGAAAAACAATTAAAATCGCTCAAAAGAGAAAAGGTCGCTGGACCTGATGGGATACCAGTTCGATTTTACACAGAGAACGCGAAGGAACTTGCCCCCTTCTTGCAGCGGCGTACCGTAGGTCTCTAGAAGAGCGTAGCGTTCCAAAGGATTGGGAAAGGGCACAGGTCATCCCCGCTTTCAAGAAGGGACGTCGAACAGATGTGCAGAACTATGGACCTATATCTCTAACGTCAATCCGTTGTAGAATTTTGGGCGACGTATTATGTTAGAGTATAATGACTTTTCTGGAGACTAGAAATCTACTCTGTAGGAATCAGCATGGAAACGTGAAACCCTGCACGCGCTATTCGTCTACGAGACTCAGAGGGCCATAGACACGGGTTCCAATGTAGATGCCACGTTTCTTGACTTCCGCAAGGCGTTCGATACAGTTCCCCACAGTCGTTTAATGAACAAAGTAAGAGCATATGGACTATCAGACCAATTGTGTGATTGGATTGAAGAGTTCCTAGATAACAGAACGCAACATATCATTCTCAATGGAGAGAAGTCTTCCGAAGTGAGAGTGATTTCAGGTGTGCCGCAGGGAAGTGTCGTAGGACCGTTGGTATTGACGATATGTATATACATGACCTTGTGGATAACATCGGAAGTTCACTGAGGCTATTTGCGGATGATGCTGTAGTATATAGATAGGTTGTAACAATGGTAAATTGTACTGAAATGCACGAGGATCTGCAACGAATTGACGCATGGTACAGGGAATGACAATTGAATATATAGAAAGAAAGATCCTTTATCACTTAGCTACATTATAGCAGCTCAGCAACTGGATGCACTTAATTCCATAAATTATCTGGGAGTAGGCATGAGGAGTGATTTAAAATGGAATGACCATATAAAATTAATCGTCGGTAAAGAATATGCCAGACTGAGATTCATTGGAAGAATCCTAAGGAAACGCAGTCCGAAAACAAAGGAAGTAGGTTACAGTACACTTGTTCGCCCACTGCTTGAATACTGCCCACCGGTGTGGGATCCGTACTAGACAGCTGGTGGAAGAGATAGAGAAGATCCAACGGAGAGCAGCGCGCTTCGTTACAGAATCAATTAGTAATCGCGAAAGCGTTACGGAGATGACAGATAAACGCCAGTGGAAGACTCTGCAAGAGAGACGCTCAGTAGCTCATTACGGGCTTTTGTTGAAGTTTCGAGGACATACCTTCACCGAGGAGTCAAGCAGTATATTGCTCCCTCCTACGTATATCTCGCGAAGAGACCATGAGGATAAAATCAGAAAGATTAGAGCCCACACAGAGGCATACCGACAATCTGTCTTTCCATGAACAATACGAGACTGGAGTAGAAGGGAGAACCGATAGAGGTACTCAAGGTACCCTCCACCACACACCGTCATGTGGCTTGCGGAGTATGTATGTAGATGTAGAACTGTCCTAATACATACTTTCGTCGTACTTTCCACTTCGATTTATGCCGTTATTTCACGCAGTGTTGCTTGTCTGTTAGCACTGACATCCCTACGCAAACGCCGCTGCTCTCGGTCGGTAAGTGAAGGCCGTCAGCCACTGTGTCGAACGTTGAGAGGGGTAATGCCTGTAATTCGGTAATCTCGGCACACTCTTGATACTGTGGAGTTTGGAATATTGAAATCCCTAATGAAACAGAATTTCCCATGCGTCTGGCTCCAACTGCCAGTGTGTGTTAAATCTCGTCGTACAGCCATAATCACTTCTGACATTTTTTCACGTGTATCACTTGAGTATACATGACACCTCCTAAAACCCACCCCGTCTTTATGTCTTGTGTTCGCGATACTGTCCCCATGTGTATATGCACGTATCTCTATCCTGTGATTTGTTACTTAAGTGTAACACGAGGAGCGTTCAAAAAGTAATGCAACACCTCACTGTATTTACTGCAGCGCCGACACTGGAAGCAGCTGCCAATGGTGCGTGAACAACGCCGTCACCTCAAGACTGCTCCCTCGGCGTGCAGCACGGTCATTAAAGGTACAAAGTGTGCCGAAATGATAGAGGCCGCCGCCGCTGCTAAGAGACAGCCACTCGTTTACTGGCGCTGTGGCGCTGGCGCGGCCGGCGGCTGATAAGCAATTACTTGGTAATTAACCTGGCCGACCAACTTAATCAGTGGCGCCAGAAATGCGGGCCTCTGCCGGTCGTCCGCTGTCTCCCGGGACGGCTCTTTGATCCGCGCTGCCCGGTGGCGGCGGCTTCTGACACGGCCTCTGACTTGCGAGGAAAGGGAACTACTGCGGCGGCGGAAAATGGTATTCAGATTTATTCGCACTCTCGACGAGCGGCGTGTGCCGCATCCTGGCCTCTGCTCGTAGTTTGCTAGTCCTTTCGGTAAACATCATCCTCAAATCCTTTTTTTTTACCTTTCCTTTTTTCCAGAATAGACGGTGAATTAAGTGTTCGGCATGAAAATTCAAGCATCATGAAGACGCCATGCAATGAGCGTCAAAGTGACGTAAAGAATATTACATGCTAGGATGTGCAGTTGATTAGCATTTCTGCGCAGCTGCACCGTGAAGGTAGGAGCGACATGCAATTTGTACATGAACCAAGACGGAATAATAACAGTGGAAGTTCAAGAATCAACGGTTCGGATTAAAAAGGGAGTAAAACAGGGATGCAGTTTTTCGCACCGGCTGTCAAGTCTACACATCGAAGAAGCAACGAAGCAAATAAAAGAAACATTCAAGGGTTGGATTAAAATTCAAGGTGAAACGATTTCAATGTTAAGATTCGGCGATGACAATGTTATTCCCAGTGAAAGAGAAGAAGAATTACATGATCCGATGAATGTAATGAATAGTGTAATGTCTACGGAATACGAGGTGCATTCAAGTTCTAAGGCCTCCGACTTTTTTTCTCCGGACTGGAAAGAGATAGAAACATGCGCATTGTTTTAAAATGAGGCCGCGTTCATTGTCAATACGTCCAAGAGATGGCAGCACCGTACGGCCGATGGAATTTTACCGCCAGCGGCAAGAATGAGAACTAAATACTTAAAATGGCGACGTTTTCCTTACTTGAACAGTGTGCAATCATTCGTTTTCTGAATTTTTGTGGTGTGAAACCAATTGAAATTCATCGACAGTTGAAGGAGACATGTGGTGATGGAGTTATGGACGTGTCGAAAGTGCGTTCGTGGGTGCGACAGTTTAATGAAGGCAGAACATCGTGTGACAACAAACCGAAACAACCTCGGGCTCGCACAAGCCGGTCTGACGACATGATCGAGAAAGTGGAGAGAATTGTTTTGGGGGATCGCCGAATGACTGTTGAACAGATCGCCTCCAGAGTTGGCATTTCTGTGCGTTCTGTGCACACAATCCTGCATGACGACCTGAAAATGCGAAAAGTGTCATCCAGGTGGGTGCCACGAATGCTGACGGACGACCACACGGCTGCCCGTGTGGCATGTTGCCAAGCAATGTTGACGCGCAACGACAGCATGAATGGGACTTTCTTTTCGTCGGTTGTGACAATGGATGAGACATGGATGCCATTTTTCAATCCAGAAACAAAGCGCCAGTCAGCTCAATGGAAGCTCACAGATTCACCGCCACCAAAAAAATTTCGGGTAACTGCCAGTGCTAAAAAAATGATGGTGTCCATGTTCTGGGACAGCGAGGGCGTAATCCTTACCCATTGCGTTCCAAAGGGCACTACGGTAACAGGTGCATCCTACGAAAATGTTTTAAAGAATTAATTCCTTCCTGCACTGCAACAAAAACGTCCGGGAAGGGCTGCACGTGTGCTGTTTCACCAAGACAACGCACCCGCACATCGAGCTAACGTTACACAACAGTTTCTTCGTGATAACAACTTTGAAGTGATTCCTCATGCTCCATACTCACCTGACCTGGCTCCTAGTGACTTTTGGCCTCAGCGATTTTCCAGTGGTCAAAACAGACTCCTAAAGAAGCCTTCGCCGCTGCCATGGAATCATGGCGTCAGCGTTGTGAAAAATGTGTACATCTGCAGGGCGATTACATCGAGAAGTAACGCCAGTTTCATCGATTTCGGGTGAGTAGTTAATTAGAAAAAAAATCGGAGGCCTTAGAACTTGAATGCATCTCGTATGATGTAAGAGGTCCATGACTAAGGAATTCATTGCTAGCGCACCCGAGCAGATGTAATTTCGATGGATTGCTCAAGCGCTGCCTGCGATATGTAAGCTGTAAGAGAATCTCAGAGCAGAGAGCAGTGTTGTATGCAGTAGGAACTGTGTGTAGTAGGAGTAAGTAGTAGCTAACAGTCGTGTGAATGGAGTTGGCTGGGCCGGTCGTGGGGAGCGATCGCGGTGCCTGAGCGATGTAGTATAAGGTAAAAGCCTCGCGCATATATACTATTGTTATATCAAGTCCCATGTAAATGTTTTTAAAAAGTCTCTTAATAATAATCTTTCTTATAAAAATTAACTTTTGACAATCATTCATCTCAATTTAAAGAATTCACTAATATCCCCAATCCATGGTCTTCCCGATTATTGTAAACAAAAATCAGTTGTTTCGTTTTTTTATATGACGAATCTGTCGGCCAGCATTGCACTGGGCTGTGGTAGAAAAATTTCTTATAGGATCAGATATATACGCGTTATCCCGCGACTTCATTGAGGTAAGAATTTTCAGTTTATTCAGACTGATCTTTCAGGGCCATGACGCAGCGCTGCTGACGTCCAAAATTTACCAGTTTAAATTCATAGTCAATTATTGAAAGGTTATAAGTGAGCCACAATTTTATTGAGAAGTTAGTAATTTTATTATTGGTAGGTTACGGAATTCATCTGTTGGGTAGTTACACTGAATGTGAATTATATTATACATAATTTTACTGTTGGGACGTTACAATGGATTGACGGTAAATCGTAGAAAGACGAAATTAATGAGAGGAGCTGAAACTTAATATCAGTATTGGTAGGCCTAATCACGAAGTACATGAAGTTAAGGCATCGCTACAGCCCATGATCGATGGAGCAAGCAGGACATCAAAATCAGACTAGCACTGGCAAAAAGGGCATTTCAGACCACGAGAAGTCTACCAGTATAAAACGTAGACGTTAATTTGAGGAAGAAATTTTTGAGGATGTACGTTTGGAGCACAGCATTGCATGGTAGTGAAACATGGACTGTGAGAAAACCAGAACAGAAGAGAATAGAAGCATTTGAGATGTGGTGCTACAGAAGAGTGTTGAAAATTAGGTTGACTAATGAGGTAAGTAATCAAGAGGTTCTCCTTAGAATCGGCGAGGAAATCAGTAATACTGTAAACAAGGGACAAGATGACAGGACATCCGTTAAGGCACCAGGGAATAACTTCCGTGGTACTGGAGGGAGCTGCAAAGAGTAAAAACTGTAGAGGAAGACAGAGGTTGGTAAAAGGTTGGCACAGGAGAAGAATTTGTGTGTGTGTGTGGGGGGGGGGGGGGGCAGTATCAAGACAATCAGAAAAAAACGTTTGTAAGTTCTATTCTCAGATGAAGTGGTTGGCACAGGAGAGGATTTCGCGGCGTTCGTATCAAACCTGAGGACTGATGAATCAAAAAAATCTTATTTGAATGTTGGTCTTATGAACAAATCGTGTTACAGTTCCTGGGGAAACTGAAAGATAAAGGACAGTGGTGAATCGAGACTGCGATTTGTCGTTGTGAATATAGAATACAAGGACTCAGCGTGGCTATACTCGATGCCATGCGGTACCTTAATGGCCCCACGCGACTAGTGCATGAGAGGAGATGCACTTTGTTCAGTCAACTATGAAGGATCATACAGTGCCGCCAGGAAATTGGCTTCTTCGTAGCAAGTCACGTATACACCATCGCTGTGACGTCCCCTGAGGAAGCAACGCACAGAGTCTCCCAAACGGGCGCCCAGTGACATTGCTGGATACAGGAATCGTACCGCATCGTCTTCTGCAATGGGTCAAGTTTCTGCATACAGCATTATGATGGTCGTATGGAGGCACCAAGAAGAACGAAACATTCCTCATCATCATAAGAACCCAGCACCTGGTGTAATGGTATGGAGAGTCAGTGTGCATGTAACACTATCTCCCCTGATCGCGTAAGTGGTAGTTAGAACGGAAGCTGCTACACTTCTGACGTATTAAAGTTTGCGGCTCGACAGAGGAAACCCTGCTGGATCTGATGGGGCACCATTTCGAAGCTATGAGAAGGAACTTGCCTTTCTTTTAGCAGCATTGTACCTTGAAGAACGAAGGGTTCCTGAGGATCGGTGAAAGGCACCACCATTTTCAGGAAGCGTCGAAGAACAGACGCTCAGAGCAACAGGCCTATACCGCTGACAGGCTGTTGTAGAATTTTGGAAACATATCTTATGCTCGCGTATTATGACATTTCAAAACTCGAAAATCACCTATGCAGGAATTAACATGCGTTCCGCGTACAACGATCATGTGACACCCAGCTTGCTGCCACGAGGCCTAGAAAGCAGTAGATACAATCGCCCAAGTAGATGCTGTTTCTGTCGACTCCTGGAAGGCATTCGATACAGTTCCGCACTGCCACCTAATGAACACAACACGAGCATACGGAATATCGGACTGTGTGATCGGACTGAAGAGTTTCTAGCAAACAGAAAACAACACGTCATTCTGAATGGAGAGAAGTCTTCAGATATGGAAACTTCGGGCATGCTCCAAGGAAGTGATATAAACATTATTTTTCACAATATATATAAATCGCCTGGTAGATACCACCGGAAGTTCCAGGAGGCTGTTCGTACATAACGCAGTTGTACAGGAGAAGTCGTGACGATGCAATGCATAGCGAAATGCAGGAAGAACTGCACACAATCGACAGTTGGTGCAGGCGGAGGGGGGAGGGGGGGTGGCAGTTGACCCTCAACATAGACAAATGTAACGTATTGCGAATACACAGACAGAAAGCCAATTTGTTCTATGTTTAAATAATTACAGAAGAGTCACTTTGCCAGGCTCAGTGGCCGAGCGGTTCTAGGCGCTACAGTCTGGAACCGCGCGACCACTACGGACGCAGGTTCGAATCCTGCCTCGAGCATGGATGTGTGTGATGTCGTTAGGTTAGTTAGATTTAAGTAGTTCTAAGTTCTAGGGGACTGATGACCTCAGAAGTTAAGTCCCATAGTGCTCAGAGCCATTGGAACCATTCGAACAGTCACTTGGTAGTAATGGCTTCCATAAAAAATCTGTGGTACGATTACGGAGAGAGTAAGGCAGATGCCAGACGGATTAATTGGAAGGAAACATAGTCCGTCAACAAAAAAAGTAACTTACAAAACACTCGTTCGACAGGTACTTGAATACTGCTCGTCAGTATGAGATCTGTAGCAGATAGGACGGATAGAGGAAATAAAAAAGATCCAAAGGAGAGAAGCACGTTCCGTTACAGGTTCATTTAGGAGGCGCGAAAGCATCACGGAGGTACTTAGCCGACTCCACTGGCATACATTGCAAGAGAGGCGTTCTGCATCACTGTATAGTCCACTGTTAAAGATTCCAGAGCGTAAGTGCCTAGAAGAGTCTAGCAATAGATAGCCGTCTCCTTTGCGTACCTCTCGAGAAGACAATGAACATAAAGAACATAAAATTAGGGAGCGTTCTCCCCGTGAACCACTCTCGACTGGATCAGGAAAATGGGGAAGTGACACTGGTACAAAATACCCTCGGCCATACACCGTAAGGTAGCTCGAGAAGTTGTAACGCCGGAAATGCATATCCTCCTATTTCCATCTATTGTAGTATAATTTTTGTCCTTGTTTTGTTACCTCAAGGTATGACATTTCTGCCTCTTTATATATTGTTAATTGTTCAGAATCATTTAATTCAAGTTCAAAGTTAAATCTCTTATTTCTAAATTGCATTGATTCAAGTAGCTTTTGAAATGATTGTTGAGGTAGTCCAAGACTAACCGTATTTTACTGAATTTTGATGTGCTTCAGAAAGAAAGCTCACTATTAACTTCAGTCACTAAATTAACTTTCGATTTTCCGGTTTTATTAATTCTTTTGCTAAATTAAGTCAGAGTGTAGCGAAATTTATTACTTCTGACAAACTTTCAGTTTTCACACTATACGTGTCAACCTTCAGTTGCCACGCTTCTAGTGCTAGTTATATGTGTAATAACCTTTCTTTTTCAGTTACTATAGTAATTGTCCTTAGGACTGGCGACCGTAATTTCCCCCAAATCTCAAATATCTAATTACCGCTAGTTAATTGTTAACGTAACGGTCGCACATTTACTTTCTTTATTAACTTTACCCCTTTTCAAAATTAATTTCCACCAGTTTCATTAGCGTTTTTCCTTTCATTTAGATGTAACCCTTTCCTCCCTCTTTACCGACAAATTAACTTCGGTGACGATTGCTTTCCCCAAATTTCCATTAGGTACACGCGGTTTAATTTTTCACTGTCATTAAGGTCGATAAGTGAGGGGGAGGTTACAAAGTATTGACGTAGATGTCGATGTGGCTGCGCTTTATGATCTAAGTGTCCATGACACTATCTTTCAGCAAGATAACACTAAACCACATATTGCGCATCCTTTCCCAACATACCTCCATAGACGATCCAGCAGTATTTCTGCCCACAAACCAACACTACTAGAACAGGAAAATGAGGAAGCGTCATTTACCCTCCTTCACATGCCGTAAGATTACTTGCGTATCATGGATGTAGATGCTTTATGTTCGAGGTGACTGCGAGGCTACCTTTCAGGAAGATGACCCAAAACCATGTATTGCTCGGTCTGACCCGACCTACCTCGATTCAGTCGGTGTTCGACTGCTGCTCTGACAATTACGTTCTGCAGGGGTCTGACCCACCGAAAACGTCAGGTCGTGGGTTTCTAAGAGATTGGCTCACCACCAATCGGCAGCCACTACGGCTGGTGAGCTCTGGCGGACAGATGAATCAACATAGACTGAGACTGATATATACAGTGTACTACATTTCATCATCCTCTGTATCCCTAATCACCTACAAGTTTAATCATAAATCGGATTTGAATGTTGTGATAAAATCGAGTTGCGCTTCTTGTAAATATGAGAATCGTTAACCAGCTCTTGTCTAAACTAAAAGATGCACGATTGTGGTCTATCAAGACTGCGGTTTGTCGTCTCGCTATACTGTTATTCACAGTGACCGGAATGCTACCATTGCCATGTGGCTTTATTATAATGCTTGGGTTCAGGAGGGCTATATTCATCACCATGCGGGACATCAATGTCCCCACGCGACTAGTGATAGAGGGAAGGTACTCTTTTTTTCTCAGTCAGTTGTGCAGGATCACACAGTCATAAAGTTGATGTTCTTACGCACAATGAGGAAAATTTCGTAACTTGATAATCTTGTTGCTCATGGAATTTTTGCCGGCCGGTGTGGCCGAGCGGTTCTAGGCGCTTCAGTCTGGAACCGCGCGATCGCTACGGTCGCAGGTTCGAATCCTGCCTCGCGCATGGATGTATGTGATGTCCTTAGGTTAGTTAGGCTTAAGTAGTTCTAAGTTCTAGGGGACTGATGACCAAGGATGTTAAGTCCTATATTGCTCAGAGCCATTTGATGGAATTTTTATGACCTGTAGTACTGATATACAACACATTACCACAAGCTACTTATTTTATAACAGTATATAAACCGATTGTGACAATTAACAAAACCGACTAAGGTCGTGCACTATTTAGCAACATACTGTACGTACGCTGACTGAAGTAATGAAACTGACAGAACGTATTTCCGTACGCGCTAGCTTGGATTGCTCGTAAATGGAGATTTGGGTCGCTCCTGGAGTCGTGCTGGGACAACCGAAGTGGTTAATGTGACCGTTGCTGACCAGCAGGAAATCCGGGTTCGATTCCCGGTCTAGCATATATTTTCATTTGTTCTGAAATATTTTACAGCTGGCGCGGAACCATATTCCGAATTTGCGAGTCCATTCTGTTGAAAAATGGCTTCTTCTACTGGTCCCAAACATACCCTGTGTGTCGGTTCGAAGAATCTGTGCCAACCGTGCAAAGGGATCTTCGTACCACTTATAGTAGAGATCCTTCCATTGCACCTATTATTTGTCAGTGGCGTATTTACGTTAACAGAGCAGGTGTGTCAGTGATGTGTTTGGAACAGAGTGAAGTCGCACCGTTGAAGAGTACTTTCGAAACAATTGCTTACAGACTTCGGAAAAATAAGTTAAAAATGTCGTCCCACGCTAAGACCTTTCTGCAACAAGAGTTTCGTATTGTCGGAATAGAATACACGTTCCGGGTTTCATGGAGACAGGGTACCGCTGCAGCACGAATAACAGGTGCATCACATTCTATGGCAGAAATGACGAGACAACTGGGAACGCATTCAAAAACTGTAGTTTTTTCATAGCACGATTCTTGCGTGCAAAACGATTCACCGTGAAATTCTAGCGGTATATGCACCAGTGCAATATTACACAAAGCCGTAGTTAAATGGTGCCAACAATTTGACCAGGGCTGCACAGACGTTAGCGATGTTAATCGGAAATATCACACAATTTACATCTCTTCGGCAAGCTGAAAGAACATCTGTGAGAAAAGAGATTTTCCAACAATTAGGACGTTCACACATCAATGACATCGGCCACGAAAGCCTGTAGACTTACGAGTACATACATACTCTAACGTTTTCCCCTATCTACGATATTAATCGAAGTATACATTATAATTCATCTGCGACTGTACTTGGGCGACTTTTCCATTCGTATCGTTAACCATCGTCATTTCCATGTGTTAGGATGACATGACTGACGGAAATTGTGACTTATTAACCCCATACACAACAAGTACTGTACCCTTATTTTTAGTGACACGAGCAACGTTATGTTTATCCATTTCTAATTGCAGTTTACAATTTCCGCAAGAACTGGCAATCCTGAGATGCATAGAGAGACGACTGAGAATATTAAATGTTCGACAAAAATTAACTCGCTCGCCTAGCTCAAGAAGTAGATGACTACTATATTTTATAACTCTTGAGTAAAGTGTGTGAGCGAAATGATTCTTCTCGAGGAATTTAAGAGCTTGAGGAGTATCATTCGCCTTCTTCCTTTAATTCAATAGGGCGGAATCTCTGTTTATTTCTGTTATCTGAGTTTAGTTGGACATCATCAAGCACGTTAGAATTCCGCAGCCCAGGCGTGGGTGGGCTCGCGTTACGACAGCAGGCAAAATTCCGACGTGCCGTCAGCGTATCCAAATGTTAATTCTCGGCGCTATGCCCGCGCGTGCTTGCATCCAATTTTCTGGTCGGTCTCCATTCCAGCCGCCGGTGAAGCTACCGCCTCGATTTCCAGGCTGTCGCACGCGGCTGATTATGCACACAAGGCTACACGCACGCAAATAGCTAGCGAGAACACGTGACAGGTGCTATTATTGGAACTACTGAGGAGACAGCGTATAGTGCATGAAACGCAAACATTTAGATGAATCTTCCCACAAAAGATGCCGCTGTTTGAAAACTCATCATTCCGCTGTTTTCCACTCAACCTCACGTGCGAGTGCTACACTTGTCAGAAGAGATATTTATTTACACTACAACGATCTGTTTTAAAACTGATGAATAGCAACCATCAATAGCGGAATAATACCGTAACAAACCAAATATTCTAATCTTTCAAATGTACACATTTACACATGTTTCCTTTCCTACAGTCAGCCTGAACAGTTGTCAATAATTACAAGAAACATTGTTTATTATTTCTTCACCTACTGAATACACCTTGTCGTTCACTCTGTAATGAAATACAAAATACTATAACATTTATTGCTGTAGTCTTAATATATGTTAGTCATCATTCTTTCTATCGGTTTGGTACAGTACTCCACCGTCTCCTACATTTTTTTTTAAATCTTCCCATCTCTTCGTAACAGCCACATTCAACATCCTATATCTGCTCTGAATATTCTAGAAAATTAGGTCTTAGCCTGTCGTGTGCAAGTACTTAACCGACTGGGTTACCCAAGCATGACTCACGACCTGCCCTCGCAGCTTTACTTCCGCCAGTACCTCATCTCCTACCTTCCAAACTTCACACGAACTGAATACTTGTAGTACTAGCACTCCTGGAAGAAAGGATACTACGGATATATGCCAATTTTAGTATTTCCGTCTTTGTGCGTCACTGACATTTTTTCCTCCTACTGCTCCTTCCAGCGTCGAGTTAATTACTCGCAGCTGCCATCCCACTATGCTGTCTTCGTCTCTCTTTGTATTCTTTCCTCACTTATTCGTTTGAATACTATTTTAATTGGTACTTTATCTCCCAGGTTAATTTTTTACGTTTCTTCGTTAAAAGTATATTTCGGATGCCTCCAGTTTATTCTCCTCCGAATTTACGATCGTCCACGTTTCACTTCGATGCACTGTTGAGCCCCACACAAACTTTGAGGACCTCTTTCACATTTCCGTATCAGCATACGATTCGCATACAAATACGCTTCTTTTGTTAAGTTATCTTTCCTTTCACCAGTCTGCTTATATCTTCATTCCTTTGACCATCAAATGTTCACATTTCCGTATCAACATACGATTCGCGTACGAATACGCTTCTTTTGTTAACAAAAGCTTTCTTTTCTTTTACCTGTCTGCTTATATTTCATTCCTTTGAGCGTCCTGTGTTACTTGTCTCTGTTACTATACTCTATACTTAACGTAGAGGAAAGAAATATCTCTGGAAAAACTATATAAGGATAAATAATAGGACAGAATTAAGGAGAACGAATATGCAATCCATAATACACTTATGACAGGCAAATACAGTCCATTTTCTTTCTCTCTTTTTATCATGATAATCTCATATGAACTGTTATAGAGGCTTTCTATTACTGTTCGTGCTTAGGAAAACAGCATTTTAAAGCTCATGTATATGTTGCACCTCATTAACCTGTACTTCTTATTCTGGGTTTGTCTTCCTCTATAACGATTACCAGCTACTTCCTAATCTTGGATGCCGTAACAAACGTGTCATTAGATTCTCCTACCATATCGTAAATGGTATTTAACTGTTCCATACCATGCATATTCTGTCCAACGCTTCCTTATCTGTGTTCAAACATTATACTTCTCACTTTGGCAGTGTCCTGTGCTAAGAATATGCACACTCAAAAATATCTTTTTTTAGTTTTGGAACACTGATTCAAGTGATTTATAACTTTCTTGGGTTTACAGTCGCGTTATCATCCTTTCTTTACACGATATTTCAAAATCTTCCATAGTTGGTTTCTTCAGGTGTCGATCTCAGATTAAGTTTGTCGTTGGTCGGACTCCAACCAAACTGTGGACTGTACACGCTGCATGCCAGCCTAGCGATATTTTCCCAACGTTTCATAGTATTTCGGGCCATTTGGTTGCTTTTGGAAATCCTTATTTTGACTCTGTTCTATCAAACCGTTTTGTTCCGACCCTTTTGTGCGGTATTACTTCCTAAATAAGAGAAGCGATCTGCATCCTTTCATACGTCTTTCCTTGTCTCAAATTTCAGCTGAACTCTGCTCTTATTACTAGCTGTGTGGATTACTTTGGGTTTGGTAGTTGAACGAATTCTGTTTTCACTAGCTCCATTACAAGATTTCGTCTCTAGTTATTTCAATTTCAGCCGGAATAGTGAACGTGAGAACCGGGATAACATTTCATTGAATGAAACTGCACTGCAGTTAATTTTTTCAACCGATGACCGGTCCTAGATACGAACATACCAAGATAAAAGAAACGAATATCGATCGATAGGGGGAAATGCACGCGGGTAGATTCCGTATCATTTATTCGAAAGGACTGGTCCCTGTTCAGACAGCAGTTCACCGCTGAGATTTCGAATAACGAAGTCCCTCATGTAGTTGGTAAAGACCTGTGGTCAGAAGTGTCGGTAGACCTATGACATTTGTATGATCAAACACTATATTCTAGAACATGTGTTGTCCTCGAAAATTACGAGAATTTTCTCTGGGTGTACCAGTTCCCTGCGAGAATCAAATCGGATCCTGCACTCTGTTTCAGTTCCAGTTCACATGCAATTGCAGAGACTGAGGCCATACTTCTTAACACCACAATTTCATACTACCACATAGTTAATAAAATAGTCGTTATGGCATATTAGACCAGATATTTCTCTGGAAACGGAACTAAGTACTTAAAGAGTAGTTATGTATCTGCTTAGTACATCCGTTTCCTTCTTTTTTCCTGGTCTTATCCATTGTCTTCATAGGGTCAGTATTTTATTCTGGATTTGGCAGAACGTGGCCGAATGCCCTTTCTGTCGTCCCCCCTCCCCTCCCCCATTTCCCCCTACCACCGGACAACAGATTGCATTCCGAAACGTGACAGGTTATTCTGCTTAGCTTACAGTTATTTGTTAAATGCAGTACAAAAGGTAAACACATCGTAACCATGTAGATGTAGATTCTCGTTTACTCCTTGAAGCCTAAATGATAAGCTATACTTTTAACCGTTTTGACACTAATGACTTCAGTTTACGGCGTTTATTCCAAAGATTTGTTCTTGAATCACTCTGTTTCCAAATTACCGAAGTACCTCTGTGGAGCATGTACTCTGTCTTGATGAAAGACGAGTTTACCATTTTTACTGTTCTATCTTTTGTCTACATGGTTCAAAAGAGTCTCTTAGTAGTTAACAGACAATGATTTATTGTTTGCTTGGTAATCGACAGGAAAAATCTCTCTCTATCCCAGGAAATACAGACCACCCTCTGTGGCAAATGTAAAATACTTCGCTCTGTATAGTGCACTAGCAATAAATACCATCCATTGTTTTGAAGGCAGTTCCGTTTGTGACCTGAAGTGCTGTCTCGTGTACAATAAGAAAAACAGTTCGACCACTTTTGCGTGCGATACAAATGGGATTGAGAAAACAATTTTTCACGAACTGCTGGTCATTATTCATCTCACGCAGCAACTATCTTAGGAGGAAACCTCATAATTAAATCTTTATGTTATAGCACCGAACTATTTCTTCTGTAACGGCTTTCGTGCCCACGTTTTCATATTCATTCCGTCGTGGATCCTCAGATTCCGTGCTGTCATCATTGGTTGTTTTTTGGAAATCATCTGTAAGTATGGCAGTCTAAATTCACGTGCCTTAAGGTGAAAATGAAGGAGTACATACCTTCTGCATCTTTGTATGTAACGGAGACGTTTGCTACTGAAATTTAGATTGCGTATGTTCCAAAAACAGCCAAGAAATTCCTTCAACATAAATACAAGAGATGTATATCACACGCACTTTCACTGTTGAAATTCCAAGGGGGTACTTTATATGAAGAGTCCGATGACACATTACTTCTCTCAAATACAGCTCGTGAAGTGACTATGAAGGTGACATTCGGACTCGTATAGATTTTACCGGCCGTCATTCTTCTCACGCATCTTTAGCGAGGAGAAAAGAAAGGTGATTTGCGGGTAAGAAAGTATCAAAGAAGAAACTTTCAATTTTTTTGAATGAAAGCGATAAACAATTCAAAAGAAATATATTTATGATGATGCTGAATTGCAGCCCACACACTGAATGATACACAGACTTCTTGAATACTTTAAACAGTCGTATAAATATATTTTTTCCCAACAGACCATGTTACTATTTATTATGTAACGTTGTACTAACACAACAAATGCGAAATCTGATTGGTAGAGCTACATTTATGTGTGAAACCGAGAGAATATAATGCTGGTCTTCTGTTATTCCTGACGAATGGTGATAAACGGTGTTTCGGAGTACATAAACCGAAAATAGTGCTAAAGACTATTTTATCTTTCTTTATAATCTACAGAGAACAAACTCAAAATACAAGTTGTAGTACCTGTTAAGTACTTTATCTAGGCTAACTGCTTCTCGCTTCTCGCTACACGACCTCTATGGCTTTTGGAAATACGTCACCCACAAGGTACTGAAGATGTACAGAATAGCTATGAACCTCAGGTAAATATTTTATGAGGCATCCATCAACCTCAATGACAGATGTTCGATATTCTTTGTATAATATTCAAATTTATTCATGAAATGCAAATCGTTATACTGAAATTGACCCTAATTCAAGTAAAAGCGAAAACAACTCCTCAAGAATGCTAACAACTAAAGATCTGAGCGTTAGTTTCATAGTACATCTGGTAGAAACCATTGTTTCTTTCATACAATATTGCGCGCACAGATTTGTCCCAGTGCTGAAATTACGAAGTGCCATTTCAATTGACTGTCAAAATTAAAAAACTGTGCTTAAATCCACTAAATACACTGCTCAACAAAAAGAAATGACATTGGTGGATGTCCATTTAATTTAGCACACGTACAACCCATTGGCGGGTATGTAAATAATTACCGAGTTTCAATTTTCTACGACACGTAAAACGATCACCAAAGTGCATTGATGTTGTTCGTGTTTATTGTTGTTATCAGACCTTGTAGGGAAGCAGCCTACTTACGCCTTATAATAAATTCACATCAGTCTTTCCATTGTGTGCCAGCCTAGTCCGCTGTAACTAGCTCTGATGTCATAAATGTTGCGCAATACTTGTAAAATCAAGTAAATAACCTGAAACGGGTCTACCATGTCAGGAGTAATACTAAATTAATATGTGTTGAATATCAGTTCGATAACTTCAATCATTTTAGAAATTTGGACGTTTTTCTGTAAAAATCATTGGCACAAACAGAAAAGAGCTAGAGACTTAAAAGTTTATATTTAGATTCCTTTTTCATAATAATTTAATAGAAACAGTACTTTGGATCTCACAAATTAAGATCTTAGTTGAAATTCAATATTTTCTGGTTTTTGTCTTAAAAATTAATGAAGCAAGATAGATTAAGTAGACTAATAAATAAGGCTAGGATGTTTAAATTTAAGTAGAATGGAGATCCGCTATAATCATAAAGATGTGAGAAATTTCAATTGAATAACTATAAAACTATAGCCATAGCGTATCTCCAAAGGGCAAGTTCAGAGCTCGTCTACTGCGTGTAGTGTAATTAAATTAATTCTCTCGCCCAAAATATTTTACTTAGCCACGTCAGATTTTTATTATGATTACTTACGTGTGTGCTGATTGCGCATTTAAATTGAGAGCTTCATCGGCCCTCAGCAAAGGAAGCGATGATTTATTCAATAACTTAAAGTGGTGCATTACTAGCCCAGCGGCTAGTCAGGAGAGCTGATTTGATCAGGCGTTCCCTTAGCCGTCCGCACCGCGGCTTTATAAGTAAGAACGCTGCGTGAGGAAGCAAGGCCCCAGTTCTCTCCAGACGCAGATTAGCACACCATCTGTGCCGGGAGTCGCGTCGCGTCGGTATCATTGCTATGAACAGCCTCGGGTGCCGTATTAAGTTACTCGGGATACGCGTAACCATGAAATCATTTTCGAGTGAAGTGTTAATTCTGGGATGACTTTAATTATCTATCTTCAGTTTGCGTATGTCGTATTTTCACGTGCCGCCGCGGGACAGACATTCTACCATTATTTAGCGTGGCGTTTGATGAACATTATCATTAAATTATGGCGAGCATTCATTTAAACATTTAATTTCGACAGTTATAGTTGCATCAGCGCATTAGACTCTGAACTGTTCTGTTAGTCAGGTTGTGTGGATTCTTTTTTTTTTCATCTGCGACTTTCAGAATACAGAGAACATTTTTTTTCACGATCGTTTTTGATTATGAATCCCAGACAATCTCCTAATTCCTCAGAGCTATAAGCTGTAGCTATAAGTGTATTTCTCAGGTGAAGTGGGCACTAGGAATTCTAATTACAGGCTTCACGTTTTGCTAATCATTTTCTGGTTGCCAAAATTGTAGTTAGAGAGCCAGTGTTGAGAACGGCAAAACAACAGCATAAATAATAGGAACATTTTAAAACAAAATAATTCCTCCCGCCACCCCACATATGGTTAAACGGCAGGGAAATGCATCTTTTCTACACAACATTCTACGTTTTAAAACAAAAATAAATTCCAACCAGCCGCCCAAAACCTGATGGGATATATAAGGAGCGTGAACAGAGTCACTGTGAATTTCATGGAGATCTGCCACATACTCTTGCATGATAACGTTATCGGCGCCAGTCAGAATTTGAAAGGGGGCCTCAGAATGTGTCTCTGTTTGGCCGTTTGATAGAATCGTGCAGTTTGCAGATTCATGGGTCATTCGGAGGACTGCATCTCAGCGCGACAGCATACATGCTCGTCGTCATTGTTTCTGTCGACCACGTCTGACCACCCCAAAGGAGGATCGTCGTCATTTGCACAAGGCACATTATAATTCCTTCACATCTGTACCTACTTTTTTTTGGTCGTCACTCTTCTGACTGGTTTGATGCGGCCCGCCACGAATTCCTCTCCTATGCTAACCTTTTCATCTCAGACTACCACTTGCAACCTACGTCCTCAATAATTTGTTGGATATATTCGAATCTCTGTCTTCCTCTACAGTTTTTGCCCTCTACACTCCCTCCAATAGCATGGAAGTCATTCCCTCATGTCTTAACAGATGTCCCGTAACTCATGTCCCTTCTCCACATCAGTGCTTTCCCCATGTTGTTTTCCTCTTCTGTTCTGCGCAGAACCTCCTCATTCCTTACTCATCAGTCCACCCAATTTTCAACATTCGTCTGTAGCACAATATCTCAAATGCTTCGATTATCTTCTGTTCCGGTTTTCCCACAGTACATGTTTCACTACCATACAATTCTGTACTCCAGACATACATCCTCAGAAATTTCTTCCTCAAATTAAGGCCGGTATTTGATATTAGTAGACTTCTCTTGGCCAGGAATGCCCTTTTTGCCATAGCTAATCTGCTTTCGATGCCCTTGATCCGTCCGTCATTGGATATTTTACTGCCTGGGTAGCAGAATTCCTTAACTTCATCTGCTTCGTGACCATTAATCCCGATATTCAGTTTCTCGCTGTTCTCAATTCTAATACTTCTTTCTTCGATTTACTCTCAATCCATACTCTGTACTCATTAGACTGTTCATTCCCTTCAGCAGATGATGTAATTCTTCTTCACTTTCACTCAAGATAGCAATGTCATCAGCGACTCGTATCATTGATATCCTTTTACCTTGAATTTTAATTCCACTCCTGAACCTTCGTTTTATTTCCATCATTGCTTCCTCGATGTACAGATTGAAGAGTAGGGGCGAAAGGCTACATCCTTGTCTAACACCCTTTTTAATATGAGCAGTTCGTTCTTGGACGTCCACTTTTATTATTCCCTCTTGGCTGTTGTACATACTGTATTTGACCTTTCTCTCCCCATAGCTTACCACTACTTTTTTCAGAATTTCGAACGTGTTGCACCACTTTACATTGTCGAACGCTTTTACCAGGTCGACAAATCCTGTGAATGTGTCTTGATTTTTCTTTAGCCTTGCTTCCACTATTAATCGCAACATCAGAATTGCTTCTCTCGTGCCTTTACCTTTCCTATTATTCTTGTAAGCAACTTGGATGCATGAGCTGTTAAGGTGATTGTGAGATAATTCCCGCTGTTGTCAGCTCTCACTGTCTTCTGAATTGTGTGGATGATATTTTTCCGAAAGTCAGATGGTATGTCGCCAGAATCATACATTCTACACACCAACGTGAATACTTGTTTTGTTGCCACTTCTCCAATGATTTTAGAAATTCTGATGGCATATTATCTATCCTTTCTTCCTTATTTGATCTTCAGTCCTCCAAAGCTCTTTTAAATTCTGATTCTAAAACTTGATCCCCCATGTCTTCAAAATCGGCCTCTGTTTCTTCTTCTATCACATCAGACAAATCTTCCCCCTCAAAGTGGCTTTCAATGTATTCTTTCCACCAATCCGCTCTCTCCTCTCCATTTAACAGTGGAATTCCCGTTGCACTCTTAATGTTATCACCCTTGCTTTTAATGTCACCGAAGGTTGTTTTGACTTCCCTGTATGCTGAGTCAGTCCCTCCGACAATCATTTCTTTTTCGATGTCTTCACATTTTTCCAACAGCCTTTCGTCTTAGCTTCCCTGCACTTCCTATTTGTTTCATTCCTCAGCGACTTTTATTTCTCTGTTCCTGAGTTTCCTAGAACATTTTTGTACATCCTCCTTTTATCGAACAATTGAAGTATATTTTTTCTGTTACCCATGGTTTGTTCGCGGTTACCTTCTTTGAATCTATGTTTCCCTTCCCAGCTTCTGTGATGGCCCTTTTCAGAGATGTCCATTCCTCCTCAACTGTACTGCTTACTGAGCTATTCCTTATTGGTTCATCTACAAGCTTAGTCAACTTCAAGCGTATCTCGTCATTCTTTAGTATTTCTGTATTTCACTTCATTGCGTATCGATTCTTCCTGACTAATTTCTCAAACTTCGGCCTACTCTTCATCACTACTACAGTGAGATTCAAGTCTGTATCTTCTCCTGGGTACGCCTTGCAATCCAGTATCTGATTTCGGAATCTCCACCTTATCACGATTGTAATCAATAGAAATTTTGGCGTATCACCCGGCCTTTTCCAAGTGTACCTCCTCCTCTTGTGATTCTTGAACAGAGTATTCGCTGTTATTAGCTGAAACGTGTTACATAACTCAATCAGTCTTTCTCCTCTCTCATTCCTTGTCCCAAGCCCATATTCTCCTGTGAGCTGTTGTTCTACTCCTTCCCCTAAAACTGCATTCCAGTCCCGCATGACTATTAGATTTTCATCCACCTTTACGTACTGTATTACCCTTTCAATATCCTCATACACTTCCTCTATCTCTTCATCTTCTGTTTTCAACGTCGGCATGTATACCTCAACTATCATTGTCGGTGTTGGTTTGCTGTCGATTCTGAGATGAACAGCCCTGTCACTGAACTGTTTACAGTAACACACTCTCTGCGTTACCTTCCTATTCATAACGAATCCTACTCCTGTTACACCATTTTCTACTGCTGTTGATATTACGCTATACTCATCTGACCAGAAATCCTTGTCCTCTTTCCACTTCGCTTCACAGACCCCTACTATAGCGAGACTGAGCCTTTACATTTCCCTTCTCAGATTTACTAGTTTCCCTACCACGTTCAAGGTTCTGACATTCCACGCCCCGACTCGTATAAAGTTATCCTTTCGTTGATTACCCAATCTTTTTCTCATGGTAACCTCCCCCTTGGCAGTCCCCTCTCTAAGATCCGAATGGGGTACTATTCCGGAATCTTTTGTCAATGGGGAGATCACCATGACACTTCTTCAGTTACAGGCTACATGTCCTGTGGATACGCGTTACGTATCTTTAATGCAGTGGTTTACATTGCCTTCTGATTCCTCATTCCGTTGATCATTGCTGATTCTTCCGCCTTTAGGGGCAGTTCCCCTCTCCAAGGAGGGAGAGTGCCCCGAAACCTCTGTCCGCTCCTCCGCCTTCTTTGACAAGGCCATTGGCAGAATGGGGGTGAGTTATTATGCCGGAAGTCTTCGGCCGCCAATGCTGAATTAGTAATCAAAATTTAAGCAGCGGCGGGATTCGAACCCGGGACCCAAGACGTTTTGTTTATGAATCAAAGACGCTACCTCTTTTTTCCCTAACTTTCCATTTTGTTTGGTATTGTTCGTTGCGTTTGGTCTGGGCGGACGTCAGAGGACTTCTGTTCAAGTTGATCGTTGATTCCTTTACCCAGTCTTTTATTACAGAGGGCGAGCAGCCCTCTGACAGAAGACGTTGAGCTACCGTGGCGGCATCTCTAGACCGCGGGTAAACCTGCTATCTGAGAGAAAGTAATGGAGTCCTTGCAGAATTCTGTGTAATTCCACATCATTGTGCGGAGACTAACAACAGGTGGGGTAGGGAAATAGCTTCCCATGTGTAGGATGCCGTTAAAACCACAACACAGTCAACATCATTTGGAGTGGGGGCGTGACCAGGAAGCATGGACTGCTGATGAACGGCGTTGCAAAGTGTCTGACGATGCTTCGCAGTTATGCGCTACCAATGCTGACCATGTTCGGCTAGTATGGCAGCCTCCTGGGGAGGGTCCCACTCTTCCAATGTTTCTCAGAAGCGCAGTCGTGTTACTCGTGGCTTCATGGTGTGAGGAGCCACTAGGTATGACTTGACGTCATGGCTAGTAGCGCTTGAAAGACTCCCGACAGTACAACGAAAATCTTGGATATCCCTTGTCATCATTATCGAGGTGCCATTTTTCAATAGGACAGTGCTTGACCAGACGTGCATGTCTCTTGTGAACTGTCTGCTTGATGTGACATATTCTTCTGGACAGCAAGATCCTCCAGATCTCTCGGCAGTAGAACACGCGTGGCACCAAGAAGGGCGTCCCCTTCTTCTCAGTGCAAGTATCTGGTATATCAAGGACCAGTTACAACAGTTTTGGGCCATTTTCCCTCATGTTTTACCTCTGAAGCGAGAATACGGTGGGGACATGTTTCAACAGGACAATGTTCGTCCACACAGCGCACTTGTGTCTATAATCTGTCTGCTTGATGTTTAGTTACTTCCGTGGCCAGCAAGATCCTAGATCTGTCACCGACAGAACATGCGTGGTACCATCTCGGACATCAACTAGGTCCCAATGCCAGTATACAGTATATAAAGTACCGTTCACAACAGCTGTAGGCCATCTTGCCTCAAGAGAGGATACAATGACCTTGAAACACCCTCTCCAACCGAATCACTGCGTGCATACATACCAGAGTGGGTGCAGCATAACAGTGGTAGGTGGGTTCATACTACCCAGTTATTCGTGAATTTAACTCAATATTGTGATCACTTGATGAGATCACATGCGGCCCTGTCAACACGTGAAGATTCATTTCGTTTGCCCCTACACTTTTTTTTTTTTTTTTTTTTTTTTTTTTTGTCAGGCAGTGTATATCGCTGTAGCTGGTGGACTCTCTTAGTAATCCCTGTACACAGCGTTGTGTCGATAGTCGAAGAGAGTTTAATACTCTATTTAGTTATGTTACTGTGCCAAGAACTCCTTAATGTACTACGTCAGTTGGTAAATAATACTGCAACGCTATAGAGGAAACTTTGCAAACTACTGCATTTAAAAACACCGACGATTACCGTTTCTCACAAAACGAAGACAGTATCACACTGATAAAACGCATAAGCATCATAAATGGGAATTTTATGCTTCCAGTCGGCGCAGCACTAATACACTTTTACGTATCATGTATACGTGGAATACGTTCGCTCTCTTTTTTTTTTTTTTTTTTTTTTTTTTTTGCAGGTGGTAAGCACCTAGGGACTAACTAGATTAGTGCCAGACTACATATCTAGAAGTCTGTGCTTCAGTACCAAGTCGATCACATGATTTATACCCCTCACCTTTCTAAGGGGCTCCTACCACAGGACTCTTAATGCAGGAGTCTTCTCGGAAATGTTGGCTTCTTACGTTATTTTACTAAGTCGTCGATAAGGAGTGTGTAAGGACAATTAGTAATGACTAGTCGCTTGAAACTGGTGTAGCCATTCAATAATATATGTGAGCATTGACTGGGCTAGACTGTACAGTTACAATTTTTTTTTCTTTTCCACTCTATCCTACAGGTGACTTTACTAAATCCGTTTTTGTAGCAGGAACCCGATGTCAGTGTAATTTCTCTCACAAGACCAGTTCTAGCTCGAAAACACAGCTAATCAGCTATTCCCTAAAAGTTCGTTTTTGATCACACTGGTTACCTCCATTTGTAGGTTTCCGTACTTCAGTCTGTAAACTCTTATAGAATCACTTTGTTGTCCATCTCTCTGTCTGTCGGTCTGACCGCCTGCCACTCGGTCTGTTGGTCGGTCGGTCCGACTGTCAAAACCCCTTTTTCTCAGGAACGGGTAGACGCATCAAGTTGGAATTTACGTCACTTGTTAAGATATACGGTTCCTTGGCGGTGTACAAAATTGAAGATTCTACGTCAATGGAATCAAAAGTCACGACCATTTACGTCACATACTTTGATAATCGCAAACTCACCCATCAAAACCTATAGAGTACTTCCCGTTGACCGTAAAACATGGAAATAGGCAAAAAGCAAGTTTTCGTAGTACAACCGAAGGGAAAAATCCGAAATATGTTAATTTGTAATTGTATCACACGAAAAAATATTAATTTTGCCATTTGTTATCCGACTTCAAACTTGAAATTAAAGCACACTCGAAAGTACTGGAATCCCTGGGACCCACACCTTCCGACCATCAATATCGATAACAGGCAAAAGTACATACTGCACGGAAGTCGCAGCGCGAGCGTCCAACTCGCACCTATTTCAGAACATGGTTTTGGGTTTCTTTTGACAAAAAACTAAATGTATATCTAACGGTAAAAACAAAATAAGTAAAACAGAGTACCTCCAGCGGTCACAGGTTCCTTTGACTGTCGTAATACATCACATGTATCCTGTCATATTTTGTAAACAAATATGGCGTCTGGAAACTATTAGGTGCTAGGATCATATAGCAGAAGAGAAACATTATCAGAGTACAAAGAATATACATCGTAATAACATTATTACGGAATAAATTTTTAAAAGACTTTTGAGATGTTTGTTTTGAGGTGCCGAATATAGGCGTTGGAATAAATAGGTCAGGTGTCATGTAAATCCGATTTTGACGAGTTAATATAGCTTAAACTTCATACTCGTTAATACAATCAGGTGACATGTTACAAACTTTAAGGGCAATAATTATGTTGGCCACAATAGTAAAATTATACACAAATAACAATTTTGCTTGGAATTAACAGCTAATTATGAAAGGCTGGAGACGGAGGGAGAGGAAGAGAAAGTGAAAGTGAGAGGGAGAGAGAGGGTGGAAGGACTGATTGGATTAGAGCAACCTTTACAAAGCGGGGGGTTCTTGAGATTATATCTGTTACATGTCTCTCCACTAGACAACGCCACAAGTTCCTCCAAAAATTGTAAAACAACACACACACACACACTTCATGCTAACTAATGTAAATCCACCTGATCATGGAGGGATAAAGCTTCGAAGAGCGTCGTGGAGATAAATAAACAGTGACTTGGAACACTAAACTTGTTATTTCCTTTAATGTCAATAACAGTCAGGGCAAAACCAAACCTAAAATGTTCGCGTTTTAACTATAACAGAAGTTTAACATGCAATTTTGTCGTATGATGACATGGTTGGAGACCATGGCTGTTATTTGAAGACAAATGTTGATGGAGTTGAGACAGCAACCAGCCACAAATTTATTTTCAGTTCTTTTAATCAAAGGTACCGTTACCGATTTCGAATCATTACGATACATCTTCAGACGGTTTTCATACTTTCATTACAACATGTAGTGCGTTTTTTTACAGATTAATTGTCCTAAAATATAAATAATATATATTTATAAGCACGTCACACAGATGGTTGCGTTACAGATTTGCACTGGATGTGACTTACGTGAAATGTCGGCTTGGAGTGTTTGTTTTCAGAGATTTTGTCCAACAGATGTGAATACATTCCCGCTACATTCTTATTGTTGCACACGTCAATTTTTCCCTCTGAACACTTTAGATTTGTCAAGGAATAGTTTCCTAACACGCACCACATGTTTCGATACATACAAAGTGCTTACAAACATATGAGTGTCAAAGATGCTATGCTATATCGTAACATTATAAAGATGTCCCATGTTTGGGAAAAGGTCATATATTCACTTATGCAACTGAAACGCCTTTTGCACTAGTAGAGAGACTCATTGATTTTGTGAGTTTTAGAGCGAATACTGTTACGTTAGTTATAAAGTTTTTCCGTTTTTTAGTACTGTATAGTTAAGACCGTACATTATTAATTTACATTTAGCATCATGAGAATTTTAGTGACATATAAATTTGCTACTTGATCTACAGATAGGCGTAGGAATATTATATGCTATGGTGGGTGGAAAATAAGTTTTGGAAATTTTTCAGGAAAGGGGTGTTAGCTAACTCGGTTTGTTCATAAAGAATCTAGTCTGGGGTGTTGTTTTGTGTGTGTATCTTTATATTTCTTCTGATGTATTCATAGTGGCTCCTTTTTCTGTTAGGTGTAAAATTTTTAAGTTGTTCTCAATGTTTCTCACTGAATGGTTTTGCTCAGCAATATGGGCTGCAAATCCAGATTTGTTCAAGTTGCCAAGCCTTAAAACATCAATGTGTTCTTTGTATCAACTTCAAAACTTCTGCCTGTCTATCCACTGTAGAATTTTGGGCATGTATCGCATTGGGTTTGTATATTCCTGATTCACCTTAGGGACTCTTTGAGATATTTACATCATGGATTACTTTTTGTGGTAATTTATTATTTGTGGACTAAGTGATTGTGATATTTTTCTTTTTAAAGAAGTTTGCTATGATACTGGGCCTATGTATGGGAGAGTAGCATATTTAGTTTTGGCTTCTGTGGCACACTGATTTGGCTTGGAGTGCATGTTGTGTGGATTGCTGTAAAATGGATGTGTGGTTTCTGTTTTCATTTTGTTGTGCAGTTTTTCTATTATTATGGATTTATATCCATTATTATGGTAAGATGAGTTATCAATACTGACACCTGTGGTGGTAGGTTTCCTGAAAATACTGAATTGATGTTTATGGGTACTTTCAAATTTCAGGTCAAGAAAGTTAATGCTTTTATTGGTTTCATGTTCAACTTAGAATTTAATATTTTTGTGCATTTCGCTTGGATCTGCTGCTAACATTCTTTCTTATTCCATTTTTAAATGATGGCATTTATTTCTTACGTGCTGCAGTCTCTCTCTGATATTACAAGCATTACCCAATACCTTACCGTTCCCAGTTTCAAGCGTTACTTTCATTTCACATACATCTGTCTCCGATTAACAGTCACCATTCAGGACAACGTACTTCAAGCACTGACATATCCGAGATACCGATCTGTGTGCTCAAATCTTCGTTTACAGTCTGCAGCGTAGCACTGTGTGTAATACTTCCCGGAAATTTAGGAAAACGGAATCTTCCTGATGCCCTTTTTCCAAGGTTCACAGGATACCAGGGGGATCAGGGCTACGCACGAACAATGCTTTCTAAATACGTGTTGCTTTGTGAATATCTGTTGTCTCTCTCTCAAGGGAATATATTCGAATTTAGTACATGCACAAGAATTCTGCATGGAAATAGCACCTTCACTATAGTTGCTCGACCAGTCCAAAGCATAGGCAAGGATATGACAGCCAGTTAAATATACTTAATTTGATGATAGTGGATGAACTAACTAGAGACAGAAATTAAAAACGGTGTAAGAGTAGTGGACATGTGACACGTGACAGAAACAACATCAAAACTTAAAATTTCGTAGCAATATCAGTTATGCAAGGGTCAGGAAAAACGTCACAAAAATAAAGTCTGTTGTAATTATAGAGTATGTTGGGGTGAAGGTAGATGATAAACGGAGATCTAAATAGCGCCAGACTCCCACAGTTTGCAACCTATTCCGACTATGAAAAATTCTTTTAGTAGCTGTATTACTCGTCTAACTCGCAGCACTACATCGCATTATCGATCGGCACACCTATCTTCTGTAATGCTGTAAGTTAAACATGTAATATGTCTCTAATTACATATTGTTACACATAATTTCGACCTCATGAACGAGTACTCTGGAGTATATGCAATGTTCAAGAAGATGGTGACTCAGTGTAAATAGCAGAATCACAGGTCTGAAGATCACTACATAGACAAAATCGTAGTAAGACGATATCTCGTTCTTATATTAAAGACTACAACAGTTGTTGAAAGGATTTTAAAAAGTTATCAGCTTTTGATTGAATTTTATCATTATGAGAGTACGGAAGGGAGCTCTGTTTTAATTGTTAAAAACTATTCAGACGTCAATATGGCACAAAATATCTCTTTATTAAAGGCAACGAGTTTCAACAGATTTTGCTGTCGTTTTCAGATCTTAAACTTTTTGCTGTAAAACGTTCATTTTACCCTGAACATCTTGCAAAATAGTGGATAAAAACGAGCACGTTACAAATGTCTGTCATCTTTAAACTATTTAAAAACATAAAGCACCTTGTGGAACAGGCTAGGTCCATATACATATTGCTCACAGGTGCTTGTTACATCATACAAACGCGGTACACAACAGCGCATGTGTTTACATATGCTGGACATATTCCAAACAGTGCGAATCCACTTCTACACTTTTTGTCTGAAACAAGGAGAGGCAGAACTTGATCATACTGATTTCGATCCTTTCGGAAGCACTTCCGGTGATTATATATAATGACATAAAAATTGTGTGCCATTCTATTACTTCGGCACCGTCCGCGGCTCGTGGTCTTGCGGTTGCGTTCTTGCTTACCGCGCACGGGGTCCCGGGTTCGATTCCCGGCGGGGTCAGGGATTTTCTCTGCCTCGAGATGACTCTCGCAAGTCGCCACCAATGCCATACGCTCATTATCATTACTTTGGCGCCAGCTGATTCAACACCTGTAGTGAAAATCAATTCGAAATTGACACTGAGAAGGCAGTAGCGAATGGTGACAAAGTCTAGAGGGCGTTTGATACTGTTGCACACTGTCCTTTAGTGAACAAAATGTCAGCTTAGGGACAACTTCACCTCTCTGTTACTGGCTTCAGGACTTTCTAGTTAAATGAACTTAGTACGTTGCGTTGTCAACGTAATATGGGGCCCGCCACAAGGGGGCTTCACAGAGCCGATGTGTGAAAAAGATCTGGAAGTTTAGGGAGCCGCTGAGAAGCTTTTTGCGGATGATGTTGTATGTAAGAAAGTCGAAACGTCAGAAAATTGGTAGAATATGCACGAAAACCAGCAAACGATCCACGCTAGGGACATGAGTTAATGGTTGACATTCAACATAAACCAATATAACATAAACGGAAAGACACAGTGTTGCTCCATTGTTCCATTTGCAATTGCCCATTAATTGCTGGAAAGAATAACTTTTTGTTTGTCTGGGACCGTTACCTTGCAGGATTAACAGATAATATCCAAAGCATAGCGGTGCGTGTCACTATGAGCTCGTCTAGTAGTCACGAGGGCATTACAGACACCACGTCAGTGACAGAGGTTGATCGCTTTTTTTCCTAGTTTACAAATAAAATTTATTCTATGTAAAATACTACTAAAAAATTTTTTCGACAGTTTCATTCTCTTGTCAAAGGGATGGATTCCTAATTGGAAATGGAGGAAAAAGTCCTATGAATACGTGTCCAGAAATGAGTCTTTGACGCTGTTGATGGCTCTGGCGAATGACAGACCCTCTGACCAAGTGCCGTGTATTTCTTGTGTGTAGCAGGCTGTGTATTTGACTCGGCGTACTTTAAGCACCAGAATTGTCCGATGTTCACGTCGGAAACAAGCCGAGAAGGTGTTTGTGTACGGCCAAGCAAATGGAAACGGTCGAGAGGGAATACCTTACCAGAAGAGTCAAGTAACATATTACACAAATAGCCCGAGAAGTATAGTAAGAGAAGCCCGCCCCGTTAGCCGCACGGTCTAACTTTCCGGACTGGGAAGGAGCGCCTGGTCCCCGGCACGAATCCGCCCGGCGGACTTGTGTCGAGGTCCGGTGAGCCGGCCAGTCTGCGGATGGTTTTTAGGCGGTACTCCTTATTCTGCCTCAGCTACACCATGTCGGCGATTGCTGCGCAAGCAAGTTCTCCGCGTACGCGTACACCACCATTACTCTACCACGCAAACATAGGGGTTACATTCGTCTGGTGAGAGACGTTCCCTGGTGGAGGGGGGGGGGGGTGAGGGGGGGATCCGCCGGGGGCCGAAGCGCACAATCACCTTGAAAGAGTGGTTCGGTGTGGGGCGGCGGAGGGGTGAAATGGACTGCGGTAGTCGCCCGTGGAGTTGGGGACCAATGCGGCTGCGGCGGGGACGGAGCCTCTCCGTCGTTTCTAGGCCCCCGGTTAACATACAGTACTATACAACACAACAGTAAGAGAACTGAGACCTCATAGGAAATCTTTCTGATGCTGGTTCTTCCATTCATCATTCGCAAATTGAAGAGGAACACGGAAATGGCGGTGGTCCTGAAGTATCCCCTTGCATAGGACCTCCCTCACGCTAAAATTTGCCGGTTCTTGATTGAAACAGTGTTCGTTGTGACGACTGGACATGAGTAAGGACTGATTAACAGGGCGAGAACGCTTCGCACGAAACCTGACCGTGCTTCCTAAAACGAAAAGCCTCTATTTTCTTTACGAATATTAATCAGTGCTTCAGTTTACGGGAAAGGTTGGTTTGTAAGAATAATGGTTTATACCATTTACTTAGTTTGTTGACTTTACAATTAACACACGTCCTAACAATGTGTAGATCAAACCACGCTAATATTAACAGTTAAACTTAGTTCCATTTTCAAGCTGATGGTTACCACTGGTGTACTGTTTCTCCCTATGAAACTATCGTGCTGTAACAGTTCACGGTAGTCTTAATAATTCCTAAAATATGAACATATCTCGTCAACGAATGCTACTTACCAAGAAAGATGTTATGTGAGTCGTGAGCTTCTCCCGGCGTGCGAAATCTTCAGACGACTTACGGGAATGCAACCGGATGACGTATTCAACAACCGTACACGTCACCAGGCTGCATTCCCAAAAGTAGTCTGAACAATGACGTAGCTGATTTGTCCTCTGGTTCTTATTTATTTATTTTTATTTGGTTTCAGGCAGTGCCCGTTTCACCTGATACAATTATTTCACATAATGATACAAACAAAACATTAGGCTAACTTCATTACAAAATATAAAGCATATCTGGAAGAGATAAGCAGGCAACAAAGTACATAGTATGACTCCACTGTTATATCAAAATCCAAGAAATTTTAACATGAAATCCAATTATACACATATATAAAGAAATTTAAGTAAATATCTTGAAATTTTGAAGTTACCTTTACGAATAAGGGTGAAATGGCACGTTCATTTGGCAACGGACCTATTCATGAAACTAAGAGCTACTCTAAGAGATAAAAAAATCCTTGATTTTTAATATGTTGTGCTGTATAAACGTTCTTGGGTGATCGTATTTATCACATTCTTTTGATCTGTGTACAATGTTGTCGTCTATGAGACAGGAATGAAAGCCTGGAGAGCGAATTAATTTTAACAAATTTCTCTGTTTGTTAGTGTTTATGTGACCTGTTCTTAGTCTGTTAATACACCGATGAAAAAAAAATCGCAACACGAAAGAGGAGTTGCGCGACATAAACGAAAGTTGGTAGGCGTGCTTCTACATCTGAAAAATGATATCTATTCCAGTTTCGCGCGAGTCGTGTAAGAGTGGTGCTAGTAGCGTTACTACGAGGAAGCGTATCAGGTTTGCTTTAAATACGCACTGTCATGAGCGTTAGTTACCTATGAGATTGGAAGTAGTGAATTGATGTTAGCCAAGATTGCCTGTTAGGTGACAAAGACACCACTATCAGCACCTCACTCAGTTCGAACGAGGCTTTGTAACAGGGCTACTCAGAACTGGATGTTCCTTTTGCGATATTGCAGAATCATTTGCCAGGAGTGCAGCCACTTTACATGACTGCTGGTAGCCGTGGTCACCAGAATGGACAGTTGCAAGTAGATCGGGCACCGAACGGCCATTTGACGTTGCCGAGACGGAAGATGTAACATCCACGAGATAAATTTTAGATACAGTGCGACGAGAGGAAATTATGACTCTAACAGTTATAAACATTATCTATTCGACATATGAAGAAACAGTGAAAACGATGATAAATATTAATTATTTATATAATATTTTATGATGTAATTGGACATATCGATGTGTATCATACAAAGGCAATGATAATTGTAAATTCCTTTTATGATCTGCGTTTGTCTTCCTTTGTTTTTACGTTTTGTTCGTTGGCTTTTGTAGGTTCAGGACGCAAGACGCTTATCAAACTGAGGTCTGTTAAGAAATTGTAATTATTTGTTAATTATTACTTGAGAATAGAGTTCATTATTATTATAAATATGAGTGAATAATTATTTGTAACTTTAATTCCTCTCTCAGTAAGCATTATCTGTGTTAATTATTTCTTTCCGCTGCAAGGAGCGCAGCCATTGATGATAGCGATTTGTATCGCGTTTTTTTGTCTGTGTTTTCCAAAGAAAAAAATCAAATGTTTGCTGGATGAAGTCTAAATAGTGCACAATACGAAAGTAAAGTTTAATAAGCACTTCAAATGCTTATCCTATTTTCTCTAGCAATACAAAGTCTCTATCAATTGTCTACCGCCATCTTAACATTTATCTCAGCGGCAAATTCAAATTACGCAACTCTGCAGACATAAATGCCAAAGGTAATAAAAATATGTAAAAATAAATGTGCACCGGTGGTCCCGAACTCATTTTAATGAAAATAATTCGAATCAGATTGGTTCTTTAAAAACAGTGCTCGTAGCACGATCCTTATAAGCAACTTTTCTAGCTGATGGATGGAGCCGAAATTAATTACGCACGAGTTGCGAAGAATATTGTTTCAGGTAACATACGTCAGTGTTGTGCGCGGCAGATGTTCTGTGGTTTTAATGATAATTTTGCTGAAGATAACTGTTTCCATCATAATCAATAGTTGTATAGAATCTGTTGTATGAACTATGATTTAGTGACACTTACACTACTTACAGACAACACTTTAACACGACGTTAACTTGGAGTTCTTTAGCAACTTGACCAAATCTTTCGCCGGGAGAAAAATTATTTAGTAATTACTCACTGTAATAAAATAAGATTATCATTTTCATTTACAAATCAGTTACATACCAAACCACTGAATAACACAGCGAACGCCACAAAGACAATCGTGTTCGGCGTATGGCTCTGGCGCATCATACTGCATCTGCAGCAGCAATCTGAGCAGCATTTGGCACCACAGGGACACGACGAACTACTGTTCTTTAAGAGCAGCTCCAAGCTAGACGCCTTATAGTGTGAATTCCATTGACCCCCAAACCACCGCCTGTTACGACTACATTGGTGTCAAGCGAGAGCTCATTCAAGGGCAGGGTGGAGGTCTGTTGTGTTTTCTGATGAAAGCTCGTTCTGCCCCAGTGCTAGTGATGGCCGCGTGTTGTTTAGGAGGAGGCCAGCTGATGGCCTGCAGCCGAACTATCTGCGTGCTAGAGACACAGGACCTAAACCTAGGGTGCAATTTCGTATGGTAACAGGAGCACTCTCGTGGTTGTCCCACGCACTTGACTGCAAATTTGTACATCAGACTGGTGATTCGACCTTTTGGGCTGCCAGTAATGAAGTGTTACAAGCGGATTTTTTTAACAAAATAATGGTTCAAATGGCTCTGAGCACTATGGGACTTAACTTCTGAGGTTATCAGTAACCTAGAACTTAAACCTAACTAACCTAAGGACATCACACACATCCATGCCCGAGGCAGGATTCGACGTTGCCATTTGGGATCCGTGTGCAACGTGTACTAGAGTCCCTCGGTGTGGAGTCTGTACAACCCCAAATCCAAGGTTTTAACCGCCTGCCACCCTGGTTACTGAAGAGGCCCAGAGTGATCTTAGATTTATTGCAGTACAAGAGAGATTGCACTCCTGCCACCGTTTTTAATGCAGCATTTTCTGCCATTTTATCTGAGCACCACGACTATGTAGCTGTTTTTACGGATGGGTCGAAACAAGGGGATTCTGTTGGTTGCTCAGTTGTTTTTCCATATCGTGTCCTCAAGGTCCGACTGCCTCAGACTTTTACTGTCTTTGATGCAGAATTGTGTACGATCTTGCGGGCACTGGAGCACATGAGACATTCTTCCTCTCCTAAATTTCTTGTCTGCTCCGATTCACTCAGTGCCCTTCACTCATTGCAACGTTTGTATCCGGCAGACAAAATTGTCCAGACCATCCAGGATGCCCTCCTCCGACTACAGCGACTGGGGAAGGTTGTAGCTGCATTGCTGGGAATGAAAGGGCAGATCTCGCAGCCAAGGAGGCGTGTCTCGATCCACAAGTATCTCAGTGTACTATCCCCTTGCACGCACTCACCTCGCTGTTAAGCTCACGGGTCATGCGTCGGTGGGAGGATGAGTGGCTGGAAGTGACTGACAATAAACTCCGTATAGTCAAGCCCACAACGCGTGTGTGGTGTACTTCCTTTCAGCCCCATCGACGGGACGAGGTTCTCCTCACTCGGCTTCGAATAGGCCACAGCCCTATGACGCATGGCTTCCTTCTCCGGCGAGAGGACCCTCCAGTGTGTGGTGCTTGTGGCGTCCAGGTCACTGTGCGCCACGTTTCATTGGATTGCGTTTTATTTTCTGACCAGCGGGTCGCGGCTGACTTGCCAGCGGATCTGCCATCTCTTTTAGGCAACACTCGGACGAATGTGGCTAAAGTTTTAAAGTTCTGTGCCCTGTCAAATGTTTTTACAAAGATTTTAGGGAGAGGATTTTAATTTGCTCACTGTGTGACAAGCTCGCCCATATTTTATGTAAGTGGCCAGCCAATAACAATTTCCTGTGACATTTTTGTTGCTATGTTTCCCCTTTCCTTAGGTTTTACTTTCATATGTAGCATTTTCCTTCTTTTCCTGCCTTCTTTGAGTGTGTGCTTTAGTTTTCTTAGGTCTGTCCACATTCGTTCCTTTTAATGTGTGTCAGGGCGCTGATGACCTCGATGTTGAGCGCCCATAAGCCCCAACACACCACCGTCACCACCACCACCGAACCTGCGACCGTAGCGGTCGCGTGGTTCCAGACTGTAGCGCCTAGAATCGCTCGGCCACTCCGGAATTTTTTTTTAACAGGATAACGCTTGCCCACGTATCGCTGTCGTAACCCAACATACTGAACAGTGTGTCACCATGTTGCCTTGGCCTGCTCGATCACCAGATCTTTGCCCGGTCGAGCACAGATGGATCATCATCGGATGACAACTCCAGTCATCCTCAAACAGTATTAACTGGTGTGATTCCGTATATATTCCTGGCGTCTTACATATTTATGTTCTACACGGGTGTGACTGTACGCTCATCTGTCTGCCATCATCAGGTACGATCGCTCAGTACACAATAACGCCGAAATTGAATGATCAGCAGAAACGGCGTCTCCTTTATAGCCCAGGTACATGTCACTGTGCCTGCGCGAGAAGCGGAAAAGCTGCCCCCTGCTAAGCGAAGAACTGCAGCGCCGCCGGCGCTAAGATGATTAATCGCAAATTCAGGTGTAGCGCGTCGGAAACCAGACCGTTGTTGTCTTATATCAGTTAAAATAGGGTTCCCTATCGTGCTTAAAGGACAACCTTTATCTCTATTAATAATGATAATGTCATGATATAATCGTATTTCGATGGATTCCTTGAGCTCACAATCCCAGTAACGAGAAGCCAGAGCAATAATTTGCGTCTCTTTAAACGACACGTTATGCCCTTCACTGAGATATTGTTCTGCGAAGGCAGATTATCCAGCCTGGAGCAAACGTATGTGGCGCTGATGTTCCACACATCATAAACAGTGCGAATAGTCTGGCCAATATAGGCCTTTCCACAATGACAAGGATTTTATAAGCTCCGGGCTTTCCCAATCCCAAATCATCTTTAACAGATCCAAACAGGGCTGTAGTCTTGGCTGAAGGCAAAAGAACACTTTTAATATAATATTTCCTGAGATATCCAGATATTTTTGAAGAAATAGTTCCAGCAAAGGGCAGAAAAGCAACTGATTTACAAGTGTCTGGCGCTGGTTCACTTGACGCTCCAAACTGAAAAGCAAGATTAATTTGATGAACAGTGTATCAGTTGAGCTTGAAGACAGTCTTAAGATGATCCAGTTTCTGTGTCAAATTTTCGGAATGAGAAATGGCATAAGCTCTGTTGCCCAAAGTACGTAGAACTCCCATGCGCTGTTGTGATGGATGACAATTCGTAGAATGATACTAAAATGTAGACTTTCACGGCCGGGAATATTATGTCCATTATAATTATCCGGGCTGTTATGCCGTGGTCGGTTGATGAATTCTGTGTCGATTCCCAATGTTTCGTCTCCGACTGGTCAGTAGCGAGCCAGTCGGTGTGTTGGACCTTCCATTGAGCTACGGACCCGCTTGAAGATTTATCCCGCAGTCGGAGACGAAACGTTGGGAATCGACACAGAATTCATCAACCGACCACGGCATAACAGCCCGGATAATTAAAATGGACATGAATTCGTAGAATGAAGATAGCGGTCCGCATTTGTGGGTTTATGGTATGTGCCATGTCCCAAGGTACCATATTCTTTTTCGTGTACTAGAACATCCAAATAGGGTAAGTTTCCATCTTTTTCAATTTCGACCGAAAATTTGATGCGTGGATGAAGACAGTTCAAATGGTTCAAATGGCTCTGAGCACTATGGGACTTAACATCTGTGGTCATCAGTCCCCTAGAACTTAGAACTACTTAAACCTAACTAACCTAAGGACATCACACACATCCATGCCCGAGGCAGGATTCGAACCTGCGACCGTAGCGGTCACGCGGTTCCAGACTGAAGCGCCTAGGACCGCACGGCCACACCGACCGGCTGAAGACAGTTAAAATGGTCTAAAACCGATTAAGAGCTCTCATTCTATACGGCCAAACAATGAAAATATCATCCACGAATCTCCAAAAACATGTAGGTTGAGGAGAAGGAGTTCGATATATTCAAAATCTTCCATAAAATGATTGGCGACAGTAGGGAAAAGGAGACTCCCCATAGCCACAACGTCACTTTGTTCAAAAAAGAAGTTATTAAATAAAAAATTTGTCAATGTCAATATATGGCGACACAGCTCAGAAGATTTTTGATGCAAAAGTTGACCAATCAACAACAAAGACTCCTCCAAATGTACCTGGTCGGAAAGAGAATCCACGTTTAAACTAACTAAAAGATTAGATGTTCCAAGGCACAGAGATTTCAACCGTTGAATAAAAATCAGTTGAGTTGGTAAATGATGTTCACATTTCCCAACGTAATGGCTGAGGACGGAAGCAAGCTATTTAGCTAAATTATAAGTACGAGCGCCCAAATTACTAACCATAGGACGAAGAAGAGTTCCAGTTTTATGTACCTTCGGTAAACCATACAACCTGGTTGGTACTGCCAGCCCTGGATGAAGTTTTTTGATCATGTTCTTTGGCACGGAGCTCTTCTAATAAGTGAATGGTCTTCCGCTTTATCCGGTCTGTAGGAACGCTCCGAAGTTTACGGTAAGCAGAATCATCCAACAAACAGGCCATTTTAGCCAAATAAACTTAACGAGACAAAAGAACAGAGGAACTATCTGTATCAGCAGGGAGAACTAAAAGATCCTTATCTTCCCTCTATGACCGAATGGCCTTCCTTTCACTGAAAGAAATATTTCTCACAAGGGAATGGTCAGACTTGTCACGTCGAAACCTGTGTTGCTTTTTTTACCACTGTGAGTTAACATTGCAAGAAGTCTGTATGCAGAATTTTAGCTGCTAACATGACCTGGAAGACTGTAAACAATTTTATGAAGTAAGACATTATTGTCGCATGGTTTCCGCGCTTATAACTGCCTCTTGTACAACCCTGACCTCGCTCGCTACGTTATGCCAACGCCATCTACAGTCTATTCACCGAGAGCTGGGACGAAACATAAACAGTGTCACGTGAGCGACTACGCTCGTTTCCAGAGAAAGCATTCGGTGTTCACGTGATACGTAGGGGTATGGAAAATACTTGGCGCACGCTTTGCAGCTGGCGGCGTTCGGCTGGCTGCCGAGCTGTCACAGCGGACTGTGATAAACCTAGGCAACAATGTACGAAATACATTTAACAACAATGTTAAAATAATGTTAAACTGAGTTCAGTAAGTCCCCACAACCACATCCTCCAGCGTGGTGACGGCAAGGCAGCAGTCTTCTTGGGAGACTTCAAAGAGTGTGTGGCCTTGTACTCACTTATCACACGATGCACTGAAGAACGTCCCACACCTGTAGCTGCAGCTGTTTTCGAAACAATGTCACTCATCGACTGCTCTGCATGTAAAAATTCCGTTTTATACACATTAAGACTCAGAACTGATACGTCGACGTCGCTCGCTGAATCCGTGGATGACATAATGAGGACAGCCGTATGTGATGCTAATGAAATAAGTGAATATATAAAATAAGAAACCATGTGATGCTATTGGATGTGCACATAAACAGTGAATGCTCAGCGTGACTACAAACACATATACTTACTCTAATAATCAACAACTAGTCTTTCAAGCGTCTTTACAGATGAACTTAAGATATGGTGAAATACCTGCTGTACAACACCCACTAACGAGCTCACACCTGCAACTGAGGCGGCCACACTGACTGAGCGCCACGCCTGCGAACCGCACAATGCATCGCTCATAAAGGACAAACGGTTCCACCCATCGCATTAGAACAAACTACAAAATTAAATTCAAACCTTTCTGAAACTTTTCTCGCTTACCGCCCCACAAAAGAATGTAAAGGGAAAAAGTTTGTCGCTTACGATGATTTGGTAACAGTTCTGTATCAGACGTAAGATTTTAATTCATTGCTTCACTATTACTGACTCTATTGAGCAGAAAATTTGCAGACGTCATCGTCATATAGTACTGAAGGCAATTATAAAATTATTTTGCTGTGTGACACACAGTTTAGGAGATATGGCATGATAAATATAGAGTAACGCGAAAAAACAACTTTTCCTGAAAGCTTAAATAATTCTCTTTTTGAGTGACAATAAATTTTAATGTAATGTAAGTAAAGGTGTCTGGGATCTCTTTATCATGTACAGGTGCCAAATTATAAAAAACACAACTTTCATTTTTTAATTTCTGACGCCTCTGCCTTGTACACCCCTCGACGGCAGCGCTGTGGTCATGGGCCTTGTTGTGTTTACAGTACGTCTCTTGCTTCGGTGAATGGAGTATAGGGACAAGGTGGCGTTAGCTACGCGCCGCTCTCTTGCCACAGCAGTGAGAGAGCTGATTCCCAGTGAAAGCGATCGTATGATAATTAAACATTCATTGACAAATATGGCTGATATGTTATCTACAACATTCTTTCCAAATAGCTATGAAATAGACACAAATAAATATACGGTTTAGAACATGTCCAAATTTTATTTCTTGTAATTACCGCAAAAATGCGAAATATTGATACAATGTTCAAAACCTAGGTGTCTTGTGCACCAAGAACATACAAGCAAAGACGACCCTGCGAATCACAGACGTTGTTAGATGTCCGCAGACAAAACTGGGCTGGTGTTAGGGATGAATCAGGCCTAGTATCAGTATATTTCGAGGAGTGCCACGCATATTTAATCAAGTTCTGAAACCGTGGGGAGGGAAATTGATAATGTACTATTGATTGCAGCTTGAGAATATTGTCACGGTGATAGACAGGAAATTGCAGTGAACTGCACACAATAATTTTCTCTGTTAGTTTTCTGTAAAATGCCTTCCACTGACGGAAAAATTCTCTGTCTAAAGGTTGGATTACGCTCGTCGTGCCGGGTGGGATCTGAAGTATCTCTACTTCTTTGTCAGGGTGCGCTCGAAATACAGCTTTTAATGAATCAGACCTTTTATGACCTGACCACGAATCTAGGAGAAGAGATTTGTTCCTGCAGATCGGAATAAAAGCATGACGCATGAAAAGTGTAACGTTTTCATTTCCCATTTTTCCAGACTTCGATGCGTCTACCGCAAGATTGTTTGCGTAGAACATTGTTCTTTTGACACGTGGTCCAAAACGTCCAGTTGCTTGTTGAAGACACACACATAGTTTAGGCAGCAATGAACCATCCAGACTAATTATGGGAATTATAGTGTATGAATGGGTGAGTGCAGTCGTGGACAGCGCAATCGCCTCAATCTGTTTTCCCCCTTTGAATGACAGTGTTCTTTTCGTACGCATTTCTTTTTGAAAACCTGACTGATCTGCATAGTACACGTACGATTCACTAAAACTAGCGATCTTACTTTTTTGCATTCGTAAGAAACGCTTCTATCATTTCGATTTGTGTCACTTCATTTTCCGACCTGTTTCTCGATACAAATTTTGTTATTTTTCGTGCCACAATTTTATGTGATCTTTTGAAGCGACTAATCCAACTTTGAGAAGCTGTAAATTCTTTAGCGCCTATCGCGTTTGGCAATCTCTAACGCCCAATTACGCAAAGTTGTATCGCTGACACTAAATGACTGTTGTCTGGCATCGGTAAACAGCTCAAAAAGTCACGCATTTATCTCCGTCGCAATTTCCAGTCGACTCTTACGTCGTCCAGCGACTTCCTTTTTCCGTCTATACAATTCACGTTCAGAACGGACAAAGCGATACTTATTTTGAACAGTACTGACACGTAGGCGTTTCTTAGCACTTTCGTTCAATCAGTGCGTCACCACTTTTTCTTTGTCTGATAAGGTAATTGTAGTTGCTGGTGTTAATTTCGGAGATAACTGATGATGGTACGTGGCACTATCACTAGAAGAGTCTTCATGAGTGCAACTTTCGTCGGTGTCTTCGCCGTCTGTAGATTCATAGTCTGCAATATCGAGTTTTTCAGTTGTTTCTAGCCACATGTCTGCGCCATTTACATGCTCCTCTAGAAGTTTAACAACCATGTCGCACAACACATAGTCTTCACGCGTGTTTTCTGTTGATTGCTTCATTTGGTGTCTGTGGTATATCTCCATGGCAAGCAGCAAACCATTTACAGGGTTCGCCATCACCTGTGAGGGGAGATTGAATGGTCACTGTAAAGTGGCTTGCGGAGTATAGATGAACATGTACAGAACATCTTTCACATCTCTAACCAGTTTCAGGACGGTATGTTTCGAAATACGTACCAGAAATTAAAAGGACGCGCATGCCACAGAAACGAATATTCGTTTCCCCTTCCCACCAAAACCGTGCAGCGATATTCCTCTTTAGTGAACGCCGCGATAAGACGGCCGCTCTTCCCGACCATGCGCACAACGCTCGCGACTCGCCATTTCCAGGGGTGGCCAGCCGTCACTGCAAGCGCCAAGCAGGAAACACAGCCATGTTCGTGATTTTTTTTAAGTGACTTCCAGTTCATGTCAGCAGCTACAATTGTGCATACGGACCTTTTTGCACAGTTAAATAACAGTGCTAAATAAAGCAATACATGTTTCGGCATGACAAGTCTGACCATTCCCTTGTCAGTGGTGGCGGTGCACGACGATGATGGTAAGAAACTTCCTGTCAAATTTCCTCTGCCCGATCTTCAGGAAAGCGAGCAATGGCCTGCTCAAAAGCACTAACAAAATCAATAGTAGGCGTTTCCCTTGGTGTAGAAACAAAGTTCATACCTTTTTCCAACACCGACAAAGTAGCATCATCCAACTTCTTGTCGGTTAATAACTGTCCGACGACGAGTAATGTCATTGGATGTGGATGGTTCTTGTAGAATTCGAAGAAATTTCGAAGATTGTTTCCTAATAGTATTTTTCTGCGTAGAATCCTAATAGGCCCTCGAAGCTTCATCAAGCCACTTCCAGTATGCGGGAGACAGACAAGAAGAAAGTTCTAAATGCAAGAAATACAATTCTTTGGCTATCAGATCCACCTGTTGACGTGTGAAATGAATTCTCTCCTGTTTTAGCGCCAAACTAGCACGTTTCTTGATCCTTTTCGCCCTTTTAGTATCAATAAAGCGTGAAAATTTAGCAAATTTGGGAACAACACCTTCATCATGGCATTCCAATGAAAATAAAAGTAAACTCACCAATTTCCCTTTCTCCTTGAGAAATTTATCAAAATTCTTAAAAAGAATTACGATCTCCTCCCCGTAGAGCTTTCTGGTGTGATTAATGGTTCCTGTATTGACCGACCAAGTGCAACAGTCATGGAACTCCATTCCACACACTGTCAGCACCTCTACAACACAATGCAAACACCACTACAACACAATGCGTGCACATTTGAGTGCTTGCATTCAACATTCTGACGGACGCACCGGCTATTAATGTATCAACATCTCACATTTGCAATGGCTTATCTCGCGCTAACACTAACCTGTCACCTTGCAATGTTAATCACTTAAATGAGTTACCTTGACGTGTTACAATATATGTAAATGATCTAGCAGGAAGAGTCGGATGCTCTCTAAGACTGTTCGTTGGTAATGCGGTATAACAAAGTAGCAACGCCAGAGGACAGTAACGATTGGCAGAATGACCTCCAGAGAACTGATCAATGATGCAGGCTCTGGCAGTTGACCGTGAACATACATGAATGTAACATATTGCGCATACACAGGAAAAGAAATCCACTTCTGCGTAGCTACACTACTGATGACAAACAGCTGGAAACAGTATATCCAGTAAAATATCTAGGAGTAATTATCCAGAGCGACCTTAAGTGCAATGACCACATAAAACAAATAGTGGGAGAAGCAGATGCCTTGGAAGAATCTTAAAAAAATGTAACTCATCCAGAAAGGAAGTGGCTTATAAGGCGCTCGTTCGATCTGTTCTTGAGTATTGTTCATCTATCTGGGATCCCCACCAGATAAGTACTGAAAGAAGAGAGAGATAGAAATCCAAAGAAGAGCGACACGTTTCGTCACGGGATCATTTACTCGATACGAGAGAGTTACAGAGATGCTCAACGAACTCTATTGGCAGGCGTTACAAGAGAGGTGTTGTGCATCACGAAGATATTTATTTTTCAGGAGGGGTCAAACAACATACGTCTCGCGTAATGGCCACGCGGATGGAACTCTAGAAATTAGAGTCAATACAGAAACTTACCGATAATCATTCTTCCCACGTGCTATTCGCGAGTGGAACAGGGATGAAGAGCCCAGTTAGCGGTACAAAAAGTACCATACACCACACACCATTAGGTGCCTTGCTGATTATGATGCAGATTATTCCCGAAATTTCATTGCTCTACGTTATATATTTTTTGGCGTTGCGATTTTTTCCCGTCAGTGCAGTAACAGTTTACCTTTTTACGAGCGGCGAGTTGTGAAACCGCAAGTTCAGTGGAATGTGTTTCTGCATCGCGCATTAGCATGTGCCCTTTATGTTATGACCCGTGTCCAGTAACTTTGTCCATTCGGTTTTTGCTTGGTTGGCGAGTTTACCACGAAAATCACTGTGTGGCAGGGGTATATCGGTGGGAAGTAGACTATGCACCCTTTCCGGCAGTTTGTCTGCACATTCGTTCGTGTGTAAATACGCGCACCCTCCACTAGTAAACCAATAATTAATCGAATGGGTACGTCCGTTCCACGCGATATCTCAAACAAGGACCGCCTTCGTCTCGCATAAAGGCGCGTGAGCGGCTGCACTAGGGGAATTTTGAACAAAACAGGGAGTCAGCGCCTCCAGACGGAAAAGGCGTACTCACTTCCAAATGTTCTTGAGAACTAGCGATGCGTAACGGATGTGTGTGCCTACGTCGTAGGAATTCCGATAGTAATACCCTTACAGCACGCGCAGTAAGTTGTCTCGCGGAGCATAGATGTAGACGAAAACATTAAAAGTAATAAGTATAGTAACTTACTTTATATTAGTAGCAAAGGGTGCTTACGACGTCACACATATAACAGAAGAAAGCTTGTCTAATTTTACAGCTGCTCTGGGATTTTTCACTGGAAATAACTGGCGATCAAAAAGTTGTTTTAAAAATAAAAAACTTACCCACAGTGGCTGAAAATCTGACACGAGCAGTTACTCAAACAAATCTTTTGCAAAAAAGCGACTAGATCTGATCTCAAAATGTCAGCTGAAAAAGCAAAATTCACATAAGTATTAAAAAAACATACACAAAAGCACAAATTTGTAGAATTGACTGGATTACTAAATTTAAATATCGTGCAGGAATTATACACCAGAATGGACTAGAAAAATTTCCATAGACTTAAGAGTTAAGAAAATGAAAAGAGTATATGACTTGACAAAAAATACCTGCAACAATACATATAGAAAACTAAAGCGCTATACCAGTTTGCTAAGACAAGAATGTTTGCACGCGTGGAAATATTTAACGATGAATTAAAAACTGGACGGAATAGAGATACATGAAAGACGGATTACTGGAAAAATAATCGGTGCAGTAGAAACAGTTAATGCTTAGAAAATGAGAAGTAAAGAGAAGGACTACGAAAATATAGAGAAAATACCAGAAGTAATGACAAAGTGAGAATTAATCTTTCTTTGAACACCTCTACCGAATGTACAAGAACAGGCTAACACAACAAATTTTCCTGTATATCTGGAAAAAGAAATCGACAATAGCACCAGTTACAGAAATAACAAAATAACTAGAAAGAAATAACACCAATGAATTGGAAGTAACACAAACGAACCTTTTTAAGAATAAAATATTTATTTAATTTGATCTTATTAGAAAAGTCAGACCCTCTCTTCTAACGGACAAGGGTTTCATACAACAGTACCTTTATTACATTACAATTACCCAAGAAACAACAATTACAATATGACAATTAGTATTAAGATAATTGCAGTGTATATAGTGACTATGTGACTAAATAATATTAGTAGCTAATAAAGTTAATGCTGGCAGTAGATCTAATCCTGCTGCTGCTCCTTCCGCCACTAATAATAATAATAATAATAATAATAATAATAATAATAACAATGATGATAATGGGAGACATAAAAGGAATTTATAGCCGTAAAAATAGATGTTCCCTGATACATTGAGTTCTGTGCCAAGAAATTTTAAGGAGATTGCACCAGCTAAGAATACTGGGAAATGAGAAAGATCTGAAACTTCCTGGCAGATTAAAACTGTGTGCCCGACCGAGACTTGAACTCGGGACCTTTGCCTTTCGCGGGCAAGTGCTCTACCATCTGAGCTACCGAAGCACGACTCACGCCCGGTACTCACAGCTTTACTTCTGCCAGTACCTCGTCTTCTACCTTCCAAACTTTACAGAAGCTCTCCTGCGAACCTTGCAGAACTAGCACTCCTGAAAGAAAGGATATTGCGGAGACATGGCTTAGCCACAGCCTGGAGGATGTTTCCAGAATGAGATTTTCACTCTGCAGCGGAGTGTGCGCTGATATGAAACTTCCTGGCAGATTAAAACTGTGTGCCCGACCGAGACTCGAATTCGGGACCTTTGCCTTTCGCGGGCAAGTGCTCTACCATCTGAGCTACCGAAGCACGACTCACGCCCGGTACTCACAGCTTTATTTCTGCCAGATAGGAGACGAGGTACTGGCAGAAATAAAGCTGTGAGTACCGGGCGTGAGTCGTGCTTCGGTAGCTCAGATGGTAGAGCACTTGCCCGCGAAAGGCAAAGGTCCCGAGTTCGAGTCTCGGTCGGGCACACAGTTTTAATCTGCCAGGAAGTTTCATATCAGCGCACACTCCGCTGCAGAGTGAAAATCTCATTCTGAGGATTATCTGGTTGCTTTAGTGGATATGTCTCTGTCTTCTGAAGGTGGAGATGTTATTCCATTTTCTAATACACTGAAGAGCTAAAGAAACTGGTACACCTGCCTAATGTCATGTAGGGCCACTGCGAGCACGCAGAAGTGCCGCAACACTACCTGGCATGGACTCGACTAATGTCTGAAGTAGTGTTGGAGGAAACTGACATCATGAATCTTGCAGGGCTGCCCATAAATCCGTAAGAGTACGAGGGGTTGGAGATCTCTTCTGAACAGCAAGGCATCCCAGATTTGCCCAATAATGTTCAGGTCGGGGGAGTTTAGTGGCCAGCGGAAGTATTTAAGCTCAGAAGATTAATTCTGGAAGTCTGGGGTGTCGCATTATCCTGCTGGAATTGTCCAAGTCCGTCGGAATGCACAGTGGACATGAATGGATGCAGGTGATCAGACAGGACTCTTAAGTACGTGTCACTTGTCAGAGTCGTATCTAGACGTATCAGGAGCCCCATATCACTCCAACTATACACGCCTCACACAATTATGGAGCTTCCATCAGCTTGAGCAATCCCCTGCTGCCATCCAGGGTCCATGGATTAACAAGGTTGTCCAAACACCCGTACACGTCCATCCGCTCGATACAATTTGAAACGAGACTCGTCCGACAAGGCAACATGTTTCCAGTCATCAACAGTCCTATTTCGGTGTTGACGGTCCCAGGCGAGGCGTAAAGCTTTGTGTCGCGCAGTCCTCAAGGGTACACGAGTGGGCCTTCGGCTCCGAAAGCCCACGTTTCGTTGAATGTTTCGCACACTGACGCTTGTTGATGGCCCAGCAAAGAAATCTGCAGCAATTTGCAGAAGAGTTGCACTACTGTCTCGTTGAACGATTCTCTTCAGTCGTTGTTGTCCCCGTTCTTGCAGCTATATTGGAGATTTGATGTTTTACCGTGTTCCTGATACTCATGGTACACTCGTGAAATGGTTGTATGTGAAAATCCCCGCTTCATCGCCACCTCGGAGATGCTGTGTCCGTCGCTAGTGCACCGACTAAAACACCGTGTTCAAACTCACTTAAATCTTGATAACCTGCCACTGTAGCAGCAATAACCAACCTAACAACTGCGCCAGACCCTTGCTGTCTTACATAGGCGTTGCCGACCGAAGTGCATATTCTGTTTTTTTAGATATCTCTGTATTTGCATGCCTATACCAGTTTCTTTGGCGATTCAATGCATAATGCCTGAGGGTATTCCAGACATGGGTTCTTGCCGCTGTAAAGGACTGTGAGTAAGTAGCTGGACGATGCAACGGAACACAAAGGATTTTGTTCTGATGGAAGAGGGTCTTTCTCTAACATTGTTTGGAGAACAGAGGCGAGGTCGAGGAAAAATATTACGGACAACGTGCATTGGTAACACAGCAGATATGGACATATGTCTGCTTGTCTGTACGCAGCCAGGACAGCTGTGAATTGGACGGTGAGATATGATCGAAGTATCGAACGTCACAGATATAACGAGCACAAGCATTCATAACCAGTTCCAGGAGACGCGAGCTTTCCTGAGAAAGACCTCGCACATAACGTCGCCGCAACCAATAACTGGAAGTTCCATTGTTGGTGCAAGTTCGTTTTGCAGGTGAAGAGGGAAGAGCTTTTCATATTTTTGTAGGGCATGGAGAGACGATAATGCCTTCTTGCACACTGCAATTATGTGCTCAGTCCAGTTTAGGTTTTCATCTGTTATTACTTGCATACATTCTCTTTACTGAGAGAGAGACGAGTTGATAGATGTCCCTTTTATGATTAAAAATATGATAGGAATTCGTGCTATTTCGGGCTAATGAGCCTAGAAAAATCCGACCAGTACCGCCTGGATTTTGGATGGGTTGACCTCTAACGCTATATCCTGCCCCCATTTTGGTAGTGCACGCAGGTCGGTATTGAGATTATCAATAGTTGTCTTCAGGTTTATTGATTTTGCTTAGATACTACTGGAGGTCATCAGCGTACAGTGGTATTTGCAGCAGGACAAAAATGACAACACGACATTGACATATGATATACAGGACATAAAATCCCGTCTTTGGCCTGCGATCATTTTTATGTTAATAATGGGCAACCAATGCTGTAGAATCGCAATAGAATCATGAAATGTTCAACTGACTCTTTTATTAGAACATGTTACACGTTTCGGGATTACATCCATCTTCAGACATCTGTTACAAAAAGTACAAAACATCAGTGAACAGCACACTCATCACATCTCAACGTTACAGACAATGAGATCGAGTCTGACACTGCCTGTCTCCAATATGACTTTATGGTGCCAGGCACCACTTACTGCTATTGAGACGACAGGTACAAACGAAACCATTACACTGCACTTGGAGAGAAATTTAGGCTCCTAAGTTTGTCACAGTCGACAGTGTCTAAGAAACACATGATAGTCGCCGACAGTCGGCTCTTGTGTATCCATGGCGAGCTTGAGGTCATCTTTTACCTTTATTTGGGCAGAATTTTTGTTTACGTCAACATGATTGGCATTCGCTTATCATGTTGTTTGTAGTCAGGTAGTTTGTTAGTTGGTCGTGGATTATATATCCTAAGTCTTTGGATAGTGCAGGAAGAATGCAAATAGGTCGGTAATCAGAGGATGCTATGGCTTCACTAGTACTTGTTTCCAGGCCTTTGTGAAAGCACTTTTGGTGAGGAAGTGGTAGAAGTTACAGTAGGCAGCAGTGGGTAAATAATAAACATCAATGGGATTCAAACACCATCGTGTCCAGCAGACGCTGGTCTGATACGCAGGATGGCTGTTATGACAGTATTGTTCTGATGGAATCTTTCGAGGCTACAGTCGTTTACCCCATGAAATAGCTAAAAATGAAATGTCGTGTGGCTAGGGCCTCCCGTTGGGTAGACCGTTCGCCTGGTGCACGTCTTTCGGTGACTTGCGTGGCGAATGAAATAGCTAGTGGATCTCTGTTTCGTTTGTGGTTCATATGTAGTTGGACATAATGTGAAGTGCCTGTTCAGTTCTTCGGCTGGGACAATGGCATCAGCTGCCGCTTTTACTTTGCCTGCACCAAGACCCCGCAGGCTTTTCCTTAGAATAGCGGGTGTATTTCTGTTGTCGGTTAATGTGTGGGAGTACACGAGTCTTACAAATACTGAATTTAGAAGATTTCCAAGAAATTAGAGATAGGGGCCAACATGGATAGAATACAGGATATGACAACATGGAGAGAAGATGGAGTATTGGAAAAATAAGAAACAGCAGAGAAAAAAAGAGCAATTGAATTGTAACGTGATCTTAGTTCGTCAGTACTGAGAATGAAAATTATAAAAATAAACAGTTTCGCTTCTCAAGTAGTCTTTAATTAAAACGTATATTTTGAATCATTAAGCTGCAATTCATGACCAGTTTGCTATAGCTAATAGAAAAATCACACACTTTTAGTACTTACCGATATGACGTCCTTTCTGCTGCGACTGCCAGTACCTGTACTTCATGCATGAGTGAAATCAACAGAACAATAATTGTGCAACCGTTTGGCAATGCACGGATTGTTTACCTGCAATGCAGTTAGCTGCGGCGACAGTAATGTCATCGATGTGCGGACTCCAGCGTCGGAGGGCCATCTTTTTTGGAGACGGTCGCTTCTTTAACAATTCCCATCTAGAAGTTCCCCTAGTTCGACCACGAAAACTACTGGCTCCGTTCCGCGTTTGGCGTCAGATCATCTCCTCCCTTGAAACGCTCCTTCTTCAGGAACGACAGTAAAATTGGTCTTTGTTAAGTTTGCTGGCAAGGTCGATTTCGCAGAAGGACTGCTACATAACCTCAATCTGCTTCACCGAGTTTGGACCTATCGGCCTCACGTCCATTTTCGTTTTAAGGAGGAGAGCGGTTTTACAAAATTGTCTTGACACGTGACAAAGGCCATGGGCAGAAACGAAAGAAATACAAGTAGCCTATTGTTTTTGGTTCTTCTCTCTCTTAATACTCATGATATACGTTAAACTGAAGCGCTGCCTGGCTTGCACGCCACAGCAGTTTACAAGGCATTGTAGTATTTGAGATCGTACCCAACGCTAAAAAGATGAATAGAATTTCATCATCAGACACTAAAGACAATGCCTTGTTGATGTAGTCATCCTACCCCTCCCCCTCCCCCCTCTTGCCAACTGTACCATGCTGCAATGTAATCGACCATTCTCTGGGCCTGCTGTTTATTTTTTTCCGAGGATTTTTCTTCCTAAATTACCGAATGAGATGCCCAATTTAATTTTTCTTCTCCATATCATCTTAATTAATGTCCTTCGTCCTTTAATTTTTTTTTAAATTTGTACTTTAGATTTTCTTTCGGTCAGTGATGTTTGCGACTCTTCCCGTAGCCTCTTAGCTCCTGTTTCTAACCTTTTCTTCTCTTGTGCACTCACAGTCCACTCTTCACAATCATGGTTTAAAATGCTCCAGATAAATATCTTGATGAATATACTTTTTTGTTTCTGAATTAAATTGGTTGTCTATTAATAACTAGTGCATTTTATTGCGTGTGTATTGAACCGGGGACCTAGAAACGACGGAGAGGCTTCGTCCCCGCCTTAGCCCTCAGTTTTTCACAACCCCACAGGCCACAGCAGTCCAACTCCATCACCGCTCCACACCGAACCCAGGGTCAGCCACTAGTGGACCCCCCTCCCCCGGGAACGTCTCACACCAGACGAGTGTAACCCCAATGTTATCTTCGTAAGAGTAATTACGGTGTACGCGTACGTGGAGACAGTGTTTGCGCAGCAATCGCCGATATAGCGTAACTGAGGTGGAATAAGGGGAACCAGCCAGCATTCGCCGACGCAGATGCAAAACCGCCTTAAAGACCATCCACAGGCTGGCCGGCACACCGGACCTGGACACTACTCTGCCGGTCGCATTCGAGCCTGGGACCGGCAATCCTTCCCGCTCGGGAAGCAGTGCAGTAGACCGCGCGAATTAATAGCTTACTGGTGTTTCTAAATGCTTGTTTACTCATTCCAGTTCTTTCAGTATCCATTACACCTCTGTGCTACGTGCAGCGAGGTCTAGGTGACTAACTTACAGAATGAAAATTCTTAAACATTTACTAATTGAAAAAATACATTCGACAAAATGAAATAATTTTTCAAAATGAAGTTTATCTAATAATTTTTTCATTTAATTTTAATATGACAGTACGCCAATTTACGCTATTTAGAACACTTAAAACACTTGATAATGGCACTTTGAAGCCGAAATTATTATTGTGTAAGTGTAAATGTAACACAGTAAATAAACAACAGTCCAATGGCGGTACTGACTTTAAAAAAAAAAGTTTATCTGGCCAAAAGTCACCCCAAACATTTTACAGTTGAAAAAAGAACTCATTAATAAATTATTTTAAGAATTAACTGATAAGCTGATTTTTGAAAGTGGTAAAATTATTTTAGAATCTCCCACAATATGACAATTAAAGAAAATACAGTTACTTAATCAAATACGTTTAAGAAACCTCGTTCAGCGGTCCATGGGAAGCAATATAGAATTTCTACAACCATGGTAGTGCAACAAATGATGCTGACTCCATAAGGCGAAAATAATAGATCAGACAACAACTCTACTCATCTGAAAAAGAACAAGTATTAGCCTTCATCAAACAAATATTATAGTCACAACCGTAGCAATTTGCACCTATGCCTATTACATTCCTTCTGAGCACTCCACGACGTTAGCCACAAGAAAGCACCAATAGCATTCGAAATTACTCTTCAAATTTTAACAAAAACCACTAAGTTCCCCAGAACTGTCATTATGGACAACAGGTATGCAGAAACTCAGACTGGGCAGTTTAAAACTTTACTAACGTAGAGAACTAAATAATTTCAAATTATGCCCCACGAAGAGAGTGAAGAACGGAATTACGCTTATCTTCTCAAGTATCTCGGCAACACAGTAAAAGTAATCACAGTATTCAAAACACTTACAAAACATTTCTTAACATACAATCATCAGAGAATAAACTTATGTAAGTTAATGGCTTCTTAGACTTGATGACTTTTACATGAATGCTAACTACACACGGTGACGAGGTGTTCGTAAATAGAAGCCCCAATGTCTAATTATATTAATGACCACCAGTGTCAAAACAGGGCACCCCCTGCGAATTCTGTATCAATTACTTGTTTAACTGAGCGGTAGCGTGAGATTAGTGTTTAACGTCCTGTCGACAACGAGGTCATTAGGGACGGAGCACAAGCTCAGGTTAGGAAAGGATGGGGAAGGAAATCGGTCGTGCCCTTTGAAAGGAACCATCCCGGCATTTGCCTGAAACGATTTAGGGAAATCACGGAAAACCTAAATCAGGATGGCCGGAGACGGATTTGAACCGTCGTCCTCCAGAATGCGAGTCCAGTGTGCTAACCACTGCACTGAAAGGCAGAACTCGCCAAGCAAGTTCAAATGCACTTACTGAAGTCACGAACTGGGGAAGACAGCACTTGAGCACAATTTAGCTAAGTTAAGCGCTTTAGGTATCAACGGAAACCTACCGATAAATTTAATGTTCCTTCTAATGCCGTGGCTCCATAAGTGAACAACTGTCCTCCTGGAACTTTAGCTGTACCGATGTAATTCACCACGGATTGGAAGTTAATTCCACTTCACTCAATACTAGCCGGTAATGCCGACTCTGATAACAACGCTGCTCCAATACGAAATCCCGGTGCCTTGTACGGGGCCAAACACAAACATAAAACACTTGCTATTGCCGCCCCTCCTAACCCAGGACAACATTACAAGTACTTGCGGGAACGTGCTGCTCTCCGGCTCACAAAATACTGCCCTCTCATCGTACGCTCGCGACACCGCTTCCGCAAAAGCCTACAGGTGGCACCACGGCCGCGAGCCGAGAATTTCCATCTAAGTCTAATGTGCCTACAAACGACACACCAGTATACTTCTATTACTATCCATTTTCTACTTGGCAAGTAGCAGAAGTCTTTTACTTGGATAAGCATTTACATCTTCTCAAATATTTGTCATTACTTGCCCGTTACATTCACTTATCAACATTATTTTAGTCGTTCTTTTTTTTGTTTATATACGTTTGTGGTTATCCAAGATCCCAGTAAAATTTTTGACGTCGAGTTCATGTCCCTTTCAGAATCTGCTAACATTACTGTATCAGGTATACTTGAAAAAAGAGACAGCATTGGTCGTATATTTTTTACTATCGCAAAATCGATTTTCTGTCACTGAGTCACATAGACTCATGATGTGATTGCCGTAAGCTTAGTGACAACAGTGCATCCTAATTTAAGTTATACAATATAGCACTGAAGATGGTCACTCAGTGACAGAAAATCGATTTTGCGATAGTAAAAAATATACGACCAATGCTGTCTCTTTTTTCAAGTATACCTGTTATCTGGTCGTAGTGCACAAGACAACATGGAGTCGCCAATCAATTACTGTATCATCAGCAAATAGAATACTTTATTAGCCATTAATTTTAATTCCTTCGGTGCAACTTTCCGTTGCTTGCATTGCACTTTCAGCAAAAAAAAAAAAATTAAATAAGTAAGGAGAGAGACGACAGCGTTGTCGGACACCTACTCTTAATCTAGCCTCTTCCTTACTGCCACCGAGATATACACTCCTGGAAATTGAAATAAGAACACCGTGAATTCATTGTCCCAGTAAGGGGAAACTTTATTGACACATTCCTGGGGTCAGATACATCACGTGATCACACTGACAGAACCACAGGCACATAGACACAGGCAACAGAGCATGCACAATGTCGGCACTAGTACAGTGTATATCCACCTTTCGCAGCAATGCAGGCTGCTATTCTCCCATGGAGACGATCGTAGAGATGCTGGATGTAGTCCTGTGGAACGGCTTGCCATGCCATTTCCACCTGGCGCCTCAGTTGGACCAGCGTTCGTGCTGGACGTGCAGACCGCGTGAGACGACGCTTCATCCAGTCCCAAACATGCTCAATGGGGGACAGATCCGGAGATCTTGCTGGCCAGGGTAGTTGACTTACACCTTCTAGAGCACGTTGGGTGGCACGGGATACATGCGGACGTGCATTGTCCTGTTGGAACAGCAAGTTCCCTTGCCGGTCTAGGAATGGTAGAACGATGGGTTCGATGACGGTTTGGATGTACCGTGCACTATTCAGTGTCCCCTCGACGATCACCAGTGGTGTACGGCCAGTGTCGGAGATCGCTCCCCACACCATGATGCCGGCTGTTGGCCCTGTGTGCCTCGGTCGTATGCAGTCCTGATTGTGGCGCTCACCTGCACGGCGCCAAACACGCATACGACCATCATTGGCACCAAGGCAGAAGCGACTCTCATCGCTGAAGACGACACGTCTCCATTCGTCCCTCCACTCACGCCTGTCGCGACACCACTGGAGGCGGGCTGCACGATGTTGGGGTGTGAGCGGAAGACGGCCTAACGGTGTGCGGGACCGTAGCCCAGCTTCATGGAGACGGTTGCGAATGGTCCTCGTCGATACCCCAGGAGCAACAGTGTCCCTAATTTGCTGGGAAGTGGCGGTGCGGTCCCCTACGGCACTGCGTAGGATCCTACGGTCTTGGCGTGCATCCGTGCGTCGCTGCGGTCCGGTCCCAGGTCGACGGGCACGTGCACCTTCCGCCGACCACTGGCGACAACATCGATGTACTGTGGAGACCTCACGCCCCACGTGTTGAGCAATTCGGCGGTACGTCCACCCGGCCTCCCGCATGCCCACTATACGCCCTCGCTCAAAGTCCGTCAACTGCACATACGGTTCACGTCCACGCTGTCGCGGCATGCTACCAGTGTTAAAGACTGCGATGGAGCTCCGTATGCCACGGCAAACTGGCTGACACTGTCGGCGGCGGTGCACAAATGCTGCGCAGCTAGCGCCATTCGACGGCCAACACCGCGGTTCCTGGTGTGTCCGCTGTGCCGTGCGTGTGATCATTGCTTGTACAGCCCTCTCGCAGTGTCCGGAGCAAGTATGGTGGGTCTGACACACCGGTGTCAATGTGTTCTTTTTTCCATTTCCAGGAGTGTATTTCCGTATTTTTTTGTATAGATTGAAGATCGGTCTCTTATCCTTCCCAGCTATTCCAGTTTTACTGAGTTTTCCAAACAGTACCTTTTTTTTCCAGTCCACTCTGCCGTAAGTCTCAATGATTGGAGTGGCAATCATTAAAACAAAGGCGTTTTTCGTTCCGACGGGATCTTCTCGTGAAATTTCAATCACCTGATTTCTCCTCCGTCTGCGAAAACATTCTGTTGGCACCCACCTACATAGGGAGAAATGATCATCACGATAAAACAAGAGAAATTAGGGCTCGCACAGAAAAAATGAAGTGCTCGTTTCTCCCGCGTGCCGTTGGAGGAATGGTAGAGAGACAGCTTGAAGGTGGTTCATTGAACCCTCTGCCAGGCACTTTATTGTAAATAGAGTAATCACGTAGATGTAGATGTGTAGACGAAGTCTTATCGAGGTCAATGAGAGCGCCATACATCGTCTCAGTCATCTCAATTGTTCTTTGTAAGATCGCTTGAAGAACCATCATAGATTCCCCGGTTCCTTTTTCTTACCTAAATCCAAAATGATCTTCTTGTAAATGCTGGCTAACGTTAGCTCTTAGTCAATCCTAACAATATTGTGTAGAACGTTTGAAACATTGCTTAGTAGTTCCAAGGAGCTATAGTTTGAATAGTTACCGGCATTTCCTTTCTTAGGAATAGCAAATATTTTAATAGGAGTTCGTTGGTACTGTCCCATTCTCATAGCATAAACACGTTAATTTTTACAGCTGTTCTTTCGCATTACCTCCAGCATTCTTTATTAAATTGCCAGGGGTATTATCTGTTACAATACCTTTGTTGTTGCTCTAGTTGTTTAAAGCACTATAGATGTCTGGCCTTGCAACTGATGGTCCTATGAATTTCTTTTCCAGTTCTTCCTTTGTTGTCATGTTATACGAATCATCTCTGACATCTTCTCCATCAGGTATTTTCCAAGGTGCTCTTTCGTTTTATCATATTTCCGGTTCAAGTAGAAAACACGTTTTTGATCTTTAAGTATTTTGCTGTGACATTTCATCCGTAGCGAGTTACAAAGTAAAAGAGAGTTTGCATTTTTTTTGTACAATTGAAGCTCATAACATTAATCAGTACAAAATATTAGTTTTATGGCACAAACGGTTGCGTTTCAGTCTTTTTATTACAAACTAATGCGTCGAAAACGGTACCTAATACTTTTCCGGTGTTGAATTCTGTGACTACTACATTGTAAGTAATACTTTTCACCGTGAATCCATTAAACTGAGAAGGCGGTTAGTCTTGTTTCTAGCTCAAATTTTCTGATATGCAATTATACGTTAGATAAATTACAGCGCCGGTCTCGTCACTAGACACAGAAGGAAGCAACCACTCTATATTCTAATGAAGAGCACCCGGAGCAAAGTAAACTGACCTCTGGTGTAATGGAAAACAGCGGGAGGTCCCAGTGTTGACAACCTGTAACGAAATCCTTGTTAACAAAATGAACCTCCGAAATGGCTAAGCGTGTTAAACTCACAATTTCTCAATAAAAGCTGAGCAGATCGGCCGGGTAGTAGCACGATCAACCCTGAAAGTTTGAAGACCCTACTGTAAGTGGGTTCCAAAGCGATTGTTGCGTGTAGCGTGGTTGAATTTTACCTTCCGCCTTAGCTATTACGAATGAGATTTTCAATTTTCGAGCCGGCCGGAGTATCCGAGCGGTTCTAGGCGCTACAGTCTCGAACCGCGCGACCGCTACGGTCGCAGGTTCGAATCCCGCTTCAGGCATGGATGTGTGTGATGTCCTTAGGTTAGTTAGGTTTAAGTAGTTCTAAGTTCTAGGGGACTGATGACCTCAGATGTAAAGTCCCATAGTGCTCAGAGCCATTTGAACCACTTTTCAATTTTCGCCAGTCATGGCGGTCTTTGTTACTTGTGTCCCGACAACATTATCTATGTCAGTCTAATTGTGAAGCTCATCAAGGAAAAACGTACACTAGCTTCTTATGTCTCATGAGTACGCAGTCACTTGTTAAGAGAACTTTCATCTTCACGACATAATCTTATTTACGTTACATGAAATGCAAAGGGCAAGTTGGTGTACACATGTACATGCGTACCCCCCCTCCCCCCCCCCCAATATTGTGTGCGTGCGCGCTAGTTACACGTGTATTGAAGAGATTTCACTGAAAGTGAAAAACCGCTCCAGATCTAGAAGTATTGCGAGTAGTCCAGGCGAAAATTTCAAATCTTTAAACTGGATAAAACGAAGGAGGATGTGTTAATGGAATATAGTGAAGTGAGGCCATTTAGACTTCCTAAGGAGTGATTGATTGTCTTGTTCACATGATACTTTAATAAGAATTATAATCGGTTTCGGTTTCGCAGGAATCATCAGATATAAAAATGACAAAATATAAAGAAAAAATAAACCAATAGATTTATAAAATAAGAAAACAAACATTAAATTTGTTCATTTTAATCACATGTTTAATGACAATTTTCTTGTATTATCAGCCTGTTTGTACAGGCTACAGATTTTCCGATTTAGGTTATGACATGTTCGATATGCCTGCCATCATCGGCGATGATGTTGCGCAGTCGAATAGCAGAATTCTGCATGACCCGCAGAAATGTCGGAAAATCGAGGCTGTCGATGACCACCTGAATGGCTGTTTTAAGCCCCGCAATGGGTTTTGTGTTAATGCTGTACACCTTGTGTTTAATATAGCTCCACGGAAAGGAGTCGCATCTGTTCAGATACGGAGAATATGGCGGCCAATCGAGGCCCATGTCAATGGCCTCTGGTTACCTCAGGGCCAGAATGCCGTCCCCAAGTGTTCTTCGAGGACACTCTCCTGCTTCGATAGGGTCGAGCTCCGTCTTGCATGAACCACATCTTGGCGAAATCAGGGTCACTTTGGATAACGGAGATGAAATCATCTTCCAAAAGCTTCACGTACCGTTCGATCAAGGAATATCACACCGATTATATAGTGACTGGACATTGCACACCAAAGCGTCACCCGTGAGGGTGAAGAGACTTCTTGATGGCGAAATGCTGATTCTCAGTCCCCCAAATGCGTCAGTTTTGCTTATTGACAAACCCATCCACATGAAAGTGGGCTTCGTCGCTTCCATCATGCCCCGCAGCCAACTGTGCAGTTTAAACTTCCTAACGCAAACCGTTCAGAAGGTATGGCGATTTTACTTCATATAGCTCAATAATTGTCATCCTGTATGTAGCAGATGGCACTTCCAATACTCTGTGACAGGTAGAATAGAGTGCATTCGCATTGTTCACGTATAGGGTTGCTACGAAACCTGGTACATTGTGGAAAAGACAGACTGCATACCCGTATGAGACAGCATTATCAGTACCTGATTGATTGGTGACTCACTGTCAGTCTCCATTTAGTCCGTTTGCCGAATCCTGCAGTATTCGTATCTGTTGCGCATTGAGGTGTAACAATGCCCTAGTGTTGGACTGCATTGGGCCGGCCGGAGTGTCTGAGTGGTTCTAGGCGCCACAGTCTGGAACCGCGCGACCGCTACGGTCGCAGGTTCGAATCCCGCCTCGGGCATGGATGTGTGTGATGTGCTTAGGTTAGTTAGGTTTAAGTGGTTCTAAGTTCTAGGGCACTGATGACCTCAGAAGTTAAGTCCCATAGTGCTCAGAGCCTTGGAAAGTGAGGGCAGATATACTTGTCGTGAAGGTCCCAGTCAAACATGTCTGACCATCACATGAGCGAGTGTGGTAGCGCACTGGTTAGCACACTGGACCCGCATTCTGGAGGATGACGGCTAAAGTCCGCGTCCGGCTATCCAGATATTGGTTTTCGTGATTTCCCCCAAATCGTTTCAAGTAAATGCCGGGATGGTTACCATGGAAGGTAACGGTCGGTCTCCTTCCCCATCCTTCCCTAATCCGATGGGACAGATGACCTCGCTATTCAGTCCCTGTCCTGAATCAACCAACCAACTACAACAAGACAGGATCACCGTATTGTCCACAGTTCACATCGCAACCGGTTCATTTTCTGCGCCTGCCATTCGAGGACAAGTAATGAACTCCCTGCAACAGTTTGTGTCTTCGTGTTCCATTGGTCAGAGACTAGCAGTAGCGCAACTTGAACGGCTGAGCAGAAAGCAAGAATTGCTGCTGATGGCACCTCATTGCGTTCAGGGACGAACTGCGGTTCTACACCATCCCGGATCACCACTGTCGGCGGCGATGTAGGGAGAGGTCCCGTTGTTTGAATGTTTTCGAGAAGCACACAGGTATTATTCCTCGCGTCATAGAGTGGGGAGACATCGGGTATGACTTCCGGTCACTGCTGGCAGTACTTGAGGGAACTCTGAGGAGACAACCATAAATCACCAACATCCTACGACCTCATTTGTTACATCTTAAGCGACGGCCATTTTTCGACGGAACACACACGGTATGTGCCTCTATGAAACGTCTGCATGATGTTGACATAGTTCTCTGGCCAGCAAGATACTCCAATCTGCCGTGTGGAATCAGCCCAGGCATCAACTTAGTCGTAGTACCAATATCCAGGATATCAAGAACCAGTTACAACAGTTGTGGTTCAGTAACTTTTGAGAGAATTTCCCATGGAAAAACAGCAGTTTGGCTAAAAGTACTTTAAAAATGTACACAAAGAATTTAGGCCGAAAGAAAATTTATTTCGTTGGTAATTGATTCCTGTCAGTATTTGACCATCCTCAGACTCTCGTACCATGATGGTAGGCGGTGGTGATGAATGTAGCGGATGTTGTTACTCCACGAAGTAGTTCATGTTCGTGGAGTTCAAACACCCGCTACATTCATCACCACCGCCTACCATCATGGTACGAGAGTCTGAGGATGGTCAAATACTGACCGAAACCGGTTACCATCGAAATAAATGTTTTCTGTGGTCCAGATTTTTTGCTTCGATTTTTAAACTTGTGGGTCAGCTTGTTTCGGGAGGGGTTGCAACAGCTATGTGAAACCTTTCCCAGCCGAATCAGCGCATGCCTCAAGACCAGGGTGGGGGATGCAACGTCATAGTGGCAAGTGTCCTCATATTACCATGTTTTTTGATAATGTGACTTGATTTTATAATCACTGATAGAACATTACGAGCGATCTCAGACCTTTAAGTTTCATGTCGCTTCTTCCTTCCTTTTTTGGTTGTCCGCAGCTCGTGGTATTGCGGTAGCGTTCTCGCTTCCCGCGCACGGGGTCCCGGATTCGATTCCCGGCGGGGTCAGAGATTTTCCCTGCATCGAGATGACTGGCTGTTGTGTGTGTCTCATCATCATTTCATCATCATTGACTCGCAAGTAGCCGAAGTGGCGTCAGCTAAAAAGGACTTGCAATTTCGGAAGCCGAACACGCCACATGCGGCCTCCCGGCCAACAATGCCGTACGATCATTTCATTTCCTTTTTTGGTGATTCACTTTTTTGTCAGGCACTGTAGATGCTACTCGCTTGAGATCTCTTGTTAGAAGTTTAATTAAACCTTGAACATACCGCCGTAACGAATCATCTAAAAGCCAAATTATCAGTACCGCCCAATTCACTACAGAGGCTCGCCAGCGAGTGACGGCCGACCACTGCTGCTGACTGCGACTGGAACACGGGGCATAACCCACCCACTCTTGCGACCACAAATGCTGTTTATTTATTCTCACAAGTATGATACATTCGCGGGCACATATCAGCATTATGGGAACAGTAACCTTACAACTTGAAGAATGCGTTCGACAATATAAAATTTTCGAAACAATAGGTGTAAACTAAGAGAAAGGCGGGCAATCAGTATATATTTTGCGGGTTGAGAAGTTTCATCCTCTATAAATTTCTAGAATATTCCCGAACACACTAAAGTGGTCGAGAACATTTCCAGAACACCTGAGACAATTCGAAAGCGTTCCACAACATTCCAGAATATGCTGGAATGTTCCACAGTTTTCTGGGATGTTGTGGAATGTTCGGGAATAGTCTGGAACATTCGTACAGATTCCAGAATGTTCGGGAACATCTCAGATCATTGAGGACCGTTTCAGAACACTCTGGAATGTTGTGCGATGTTCTGGAACACTGTGGGGCATTCTAAGCCTTTCAGGTATGTTCTAGAATAGGTCACTGCCGGGGCTACCAGTTGATAGGAGTATGTAAAGCAAGACCCGTCGTGGGTTCGAACGTCAGTTTCTTATCGGTTATGAAGGGAGGAACCGAAAAAATAGTGCAGTGAGTTAAGTGTGAGTAGTCGAAGTGACACAGTGATAAATCGAAAATAAAGTGTGAAACGTTTGTAAAGTGTACTTACTGTATTTGTTAATAAAAAGTTGATTTGATTTACGCTTTAGGCAATGTCCAAACATAAGGGAGGAAATCTTGCCCGTTCTAAAGCAAATCGGTGAAAACAGAAAGAACAGCGGAAAAACTAAACAGACGAAGAGCGCAAAGCACTTTTAAGTTCCCAACGAACGACAATGAGCACCGTGAGAAGTAGAGGAATCGAAGAACATCGAAATGAACGGACTGAAAACTCAAGAATTAGGACACGACCTTACAATAAAAGACTGCGAACTGAAGCCAGCCATGAAAATATCACATTATGAGAAGCGCGGACGAGGACAAGTAGACAGTACAACCTAACAAATAAAGCATACCACTACGACCCGACGAAAGATTATAACAGACACAAACACGTCGTAATCGGACAAAAGGATAACATCTGCCAGTTGTGCAACACGAAAAAATTCAGTAGAGAAACACCAGGATTCTGTTGCATGAATGGAAAAATTTGATTAGCACGATTTATACCAAGTACCACGCAATCTCATATCAAATCCCTGAGCGGAGATGGATACTCCGGTTAATATACAGTATGTAGAAGAATCAAGAGGGTAGTGGGATAAATAAGAATGGAAGAAAAAAAGAAAGTGCTCTGATTAGACTGGTTGCTAGACAGGGATGTAGTCTTTCACTTCTACGGCTCAGTCGACGAAATAATGACAGAAATTCAAGAAAAGTTTAGGAGTGGGATTGAATTTTAGAGTGAAATGATATCAATGATGAATTTCGCTGATTAAATTACTGCCGTCAGCGAACGTGGGGAAAATTTGAAGGACCTGTTGAATGGAATCTAGAGTCTGATTAGCTCATTCTGTTGTTTGAGAATAAATGTAAGGAAGTCAAAGGTAAGGATGAGGTAGCAGACAAGAAATTCACTGAATGCCAATATCTAGTCATCAGCTGTGTTACGTATAAATGTTCTGCCTATTACTGACTTAGTACAATGGATGTAAACCATGTACCACATGGAAGTTAGGAGCCGTTCTGGAGGCGTGCACATGCAGACGACGTGGTTAAGACGATCACTCACGGTAAATGAGAAAGCCGGATTCGAGTCCCGGTGTGGCACAAATTTTGATATGGCACTAATAGATAGCACACCTATGTATAAGACAGTTGATGCCAAGTTATTCGCATTCAGTAAATTTATTATTGACTAATTTCAGACAGTTGTCAATCGAAACTAACGTCTGTCCACCCAGACAAGTAAGTAAAATATTATCGTTAAACTTAATATCAAAATTTTGGACCACAAAGCAGACCAAAGTGTAGGAATTCCGCTATTTTGGAAGCAAAGTAGCACGCGCCGAATGATTAAGGTGGACATAAATAACAGACTAGCAGACAATGAGGGCATTCCTAGCGAAAAGAACTTTCCTAACAGCACTCATCAACCTTATATTGAAGAAGAAATGTTTGAGAATGTGCGTGCAAGCCAAACAATATTCGTCGGGGTAGCAGCTGGTATCAAGTGCATCGATTCTCTTCTGCCGGCCGCTGTGGTCGAGCAGTTCTAGGCGCTCCAGTCCGGAACCACGCTGCTGCTACGGTTCGAATCCTGCCTCGGGCATGGATGTGTGTGATGTCCTTAGGTTAGTTATGTTTAAGTAGTTCTAAGTCTATGGGACTGATGACCTCAGATGTTAAGTCACTAGTGCTTAGAGCCATTTGAACCATTTGATTCTCTTCTTTTCCTGATTTGGAACAGGAAAACAGAAAAAGAAAAGAATCGATGCACTTGATACACGCCGCTACAGACGAATATTGAAAATTAGGTGGACTTATAAGATCAGAAATGAGGAGGTTATCCGCAGAAACGGAATATGTGGAGAGCACTGACAAGAAGATGGGACGGGATGATAGGATATGTGATAAGACATTGCATCCGTGGTATTCGAGGGAACTGTAGAAGGTAAAAACTGTAGGGGAAGACCTAGATTTGAATACATTCAACGAATAATTGAGAATGTCGGGTTAAGTGCTACTGTAAGTTGAAAAGATTGGCACATGAGAGGAAGTCATGGTGGACCGCTTCAGATTACTAACAGCACGGTTGAGTCAAATTAAAAATAGGTGCATTCGTGTTGGGAAGTACGAAATGAGTCCGGAAAAGATACAAAAGGATCAAAAACAGTCTGGAATCCGAATCGCGAATTTTCCCATCGCTGAGACGCTAAGGCTAGGTTAAAAGCAGATTTAGGAAATCTGTGTACCGAACGAGATTCGATCCCACGACATTTCGGTTTCCAGGCCAGCACTTTACTGCCTTTTTCCCCCTAAGTGTTTCTTCTTCGTTTGTCTTCAGCGCCGGCCGGAGTGGCTGAGCGGTTCTAGGCGCTACAGTCTGGAACCGCGCGACCGCTACGGTCGCAGGTTCGAATCCTGCCCCGGGCGTGGATGTGTGTGATGTCCTTAGGTTAGTTAGGTTTAAGTAGTTCTAAGTTCTAGGTGACTGATGCCATCAGTAGTTAAGTCCCATAGTGCTCAGAGCCATTTGAACCATTTTTTTTTTTTTTTCTTCAGCAGGGGAAACCGTCCTTCAACCTGTCCCCTTTGCACACCGCGTTTGCACATTGTTCTGTTATTGGCCGTCCGAAAACTATTGACTTCGTTGACAGTCTTCTTGTTTTTTATTGTTTTTGTGATCCCTCATGAACAAAATTCTAGGGAAATCACCATGCTTGCATCATAATAACATTGCAACCAAGAAACAGACGAGAAAAAGCTGCAATTAGCGACGTTTTAACTGCATGAAGTGAAACGTGCGCCCTGACGAAAAGAAACATTTCAGTAGTTGCAAATTGGCAAATTACTGATACAAAAGCTGCTGGTACCATATACACAGAAATAGAGAGTTTGACTGATACCGACTCGGAAGAAGTGAGACAATGTATTTACGTCACTTTGACTTCTTCAAATTAGTCACAATCAAAATGTTGACAGAATTGCGTTCTTGAAAATGTTTATAGAACAACACGTACTAATATAGTGATGAGCCAAAGCATTACGACGACCAGCTTAATACAGTGCTGGTCCACTTTCAGAACACAATACAGCAGCGACAGTGTGTTTAAGCATTCGAAAAGCTCTGGATAGCCCGGAGGTGTGTGTTACCATATGTCCACGCACAGGCCTTTGTTACACCCCACCAGCAACATTTCTATGCGATGGTTCCAGGTTAAGTTGTCCGTAATTGTAACCCCTAGGTAAGTAGTTCAATCTGGATATCTGTGTTCTTTATCATCACTGTTAACGGTGAATTGTCTAAATCATTTTGCAATTCGCTTGTATCTTCCAATTACTTTCACCCTTTAGTGATTGATGGGATGTAGATGTCCTACTAAAGTAATACGAAGTTTTGAGCGTTGCGACACTAATATTTTATATCTGGTGCTAGCATGTAGCGAGATGCTTTCGGAACTTGCGAAAGATCCTACGGACCATGGGGTCGATGTGTAGAAGGCTGTGATCATATTTGGCGGTGTGTGTTTACAGGTAGCACCGTGCGCCTTTTTCACGAAATGAAGTGAAGTCACCATCTTCTCCATTCCAAAAATGTCTCAAGTAAGTAACTGTGTTTCCTTATACGTCACAGACACTGTCTTGAAATGTTACTACACCCCTCGTTCATTCTGCTGGTTTGTACATAATTTGCGTGTAGTGGGACATATATGCGCCAGTAACCTTTATAAAATGTAGAAAACATTGGTATGTGGTATGTCATAGCCACCATCAAATGTTATGTTGAAAATTGGGTGCAATGTTAGTTTTTTATTCTAAGGACAACAAATGGGTTTTGGTACTGATTTGTTATGCTTTTTTCCCATAATTTCGATCCTGATAAAATCATTCTAAAATCAAAAATTTAAGTTTCAAAATCGTAGGTTCACATGAAAATATGGATCTAGTTAGGTTCTTGGGACATGTGTGTCACACTTCATCGATTTCCAAAATCGGTCTGCTCAAAAGTTTTTTGATAGTGAAAGTGTATAGCTTATCACGAAAGAAGACAGTTTTAGACCCTCTATTTTTCAAATATACGGAAAATAAATTATAACCAGGAAAGGATTACTAGGCGGTACACGACAGAATCTAGGGATGCTCTGATTGTCTCATATATCGCATATACACTGAAGAGCCAAAGAAACTGGTACAGCTGCCGAATATACGAGTTGTGTTCCCGCGAGGACGCGGAAGTGCCGCAGCACGACGTGGCATGGACTCGACAAATGTCTGAAGTAGTGCTGGAGGGAACTGGCACAATGAATCCTGCAGGGTTGTCCATAAGTCCGTAAGAGTATGAGGGGTGATCTCTTTTGAACAGCACGCTGCAAGGCATCAAAGATGTGCTCAACAATGTTCATGTCTGGGGTTTTAGTGGCCGGCAGAAGTGTTTCAAATCAGAAGAGTGTTACTGGAGCCACTCTGTAGCAATTCTGGACGGCTGGAGTGTCGCATTGCCCTACTGGAATTGCCCTAGTCCGTCGCAATGGACAGTGGACATGAATGGATGCAGATGATCAGACAGGATGCCTATGCATGCCTATACCAGTTTCTTTGGCGCTCCAGTGTTTATGGTGAACCAAAACACCACCGAGAAACTTACAGAGGTGGTAGTACGGACCAAAACAAGGAAAAAATATTTGGTACACATGAGCTTGATATGCTTACTTTACGAGCTATGAGCACTTGTTCAGTAGAAGAGATGAGTTTCACAGTAACGAGGCAGTGGCCCATAGCTCTTACGGTGTTCGCTTTAGAACCCATGTTTTCTGGATATGTTTTTCTTGTTTTGGTCTATAATACTACGTATGAAAAGACAGGAACCAAATACCTTCCAGCAGAAGAGATGTTTCTGACAGTAGCGAAGATGAACAACTGCTCATTGCTGTTACAGTATGCATTTTAGAGCCCATGTTTACCACAATTCTTTTCCTTGTTTTGGTCCTCACTACCAACTGTGAAAGTTTGTCAGTGGAGTTCTGTTCGACCCTGTATAGATGAAGAACAGGAGAGACCGTGTAACATTTCCCAGCCATCACTCCAGCTCCATAGGATAGCAATTTCATTACAAGATGCTTGTGAGGTACGGTGTCAAAAGCCTTACGGGAAACCAGAAACAGATTGAGGTCGCCTGACGTTAGCACTCGTTACTTCATGTGAAAAAAGAGCTAGTTGTGTTTTACGTGTAAATAGACCGTTTTCATCGAGTTATTTCGTACTGTTGTGATCAAAAGTATCCGAAAACCTGGCTGGAAATGACATAGAATTTCGTGGCGCCCTCCATCGGTAATGCTGAAATTCAATATGGTGTTGGCCTACCATAAACCTCTGTGACAGCTTCCACTCTCAAAGCCATACGTTCAATCAGGAGCTGGAAGCTTTCTTGGGGAATGGCAGCACGTTCTTCACGGAGTGCTGCACTGAGGGGAGGCATCGATGTTGGTCGGTGAGGCCTGGCACGAAGTCGGCATTACTAAACATCCCAAACGTGTTCTATGGATTCAGGTCAGGGCGCTGTGCAGGCCAGTCCATTACAGGGATGTTATTGTCGTGTAAGCACTGCGCAAAGGCCATGCATTATGAACAAGTGCTCGATCGTGTTGAAAGATGCAATCGACATCCCCGAATTGCTCTTCAACAATAACAGGCACGAAGGTGGTTAAAACATCATTGTAGGCCTGTGCTGTGCTATTGCCACGCAAAACAACAAGAGGTGTAAGCCCCCTCCATGAAAACCACGATTCCCGGCGGGGTCAGGGATTTTCTCTGCCTCGTGATGGCTGGGTGTTGTGTGATGTCCTTAGGTTTAAGTAGTTCTAAGTTCTAGGGGACTGATGACCATAGATGTTAAGTCCCATAGTGCTCAGGGCCACTTGAACCATTTTTTGAAAAACACGACCGTAACACCACCGCCTTCGAATTTTACTGTTGGGACTACATACGCTGGTAGATGACGTTAACCGGGCATTAGCCATAACCACACTCTCGCATCGGATAGCAACATTGTGTACCGTGATTCGTCACTCCACACATCGTTTTTCCACTGTTCTATCGCCTAATGTTTACGCTCCTTACATCAAGCGAGGCGTCGTTTGGCATGTACCGGTGTGATGTGTGGCTTAAGAGCAGCCGCTCGACCATGAAATCCAAGTTTTGTCATCTCCCGCTTAACTGTCAAAGCACTTGCAGTGGATCCTGATGCAGTTTGGAATACCTGTGTGATGGTCTGGATAGATGGCTGCCTATTACACATTACGACCCCCTTCAGCTGTCGGCCTGTACGCTTCTCTGCTGTACGTGTCGCTTCACTTTTCCACTTCACTATCACATTGGAAACAGTGGACTTAGGGGCGTTTAGGAGTGTGGAAATCTCACGTACAGACGTATGACGTAAGTGACACCCAGTCACCTGACCACGTCCGAAGTCTGTGATTTCTGCGGAGCGTACCATTCTGCTCTCTCACGATGTCTAATGACTTCTGACATCGCTGATATGAAGTACCGGCAGTAGATGGCTGCACAATGTACCTAATATGAAAAACGTATGTTTTTGGGGGTGTTCTGATACTTTTGATAGCATAGTGTATGTTCCAAAATCCAACTACAAATCGATGTCAGGTTTACGGATAAAGCAGTGAGTTCAATAGAATCATAGTACAGCACGCCGCAGCAAATTGGCAGTAAGGCTGGCGAGCCGCGCGTCTGATCGACTTCCCGTGGCAGTGAAAAGTGTCGCGGACGCCCGCGCGGCTATAAATACCTGCCCTGGCAGCGGCAGCGGCAGCGGTAGCGGCAGCGGTAGAGGCTAGCTGGCCGCGCCCCTATGGCGGCCTCGGATTTCAGCGCCGCGGAACCACAGGGTCGCGACTTCCGCTGTCACCGGCCGCCGTCCAGCCCACACTTACCAGAGGCAGACTTCAGCTCTGGCGTTCAGACCGGTCGTAAGAAGCACGCATCTGTTTCCTGAGCAGATTAACTGAAAGAATTAGCTACCCGTCTAGCAGCAGTCTGGCGTAGCCCACAGGAGCAGCGACAAGTACCAAGCGACTGTAAAATACGTCAGACGTAATTCTTGTTTCCCAAAAGAGTCGTCGCATATTAATTTTGCTGTAAGTCAGGCTGGTGCTACTCCGCCTCGTAACCGTAATGGTTCGTTAAGTGTGGTGTTTGCTAGATGTGGAGGCGTAAGTGACTACGGTGGCATTGAGAGTTTTGCACGTAGAGATGTAATCTGTTATCGTACTTTTCACTTTAGTGAAATTATGGGCGGTGGCAGTTCTGCGCAAGCTCTGTTTATACGTACTCGTGGTCGCAGGAAGGTAGATGACGATGAGGTTATATATCTTTGGTTCAAAAATTCAGATGGCTCTAAGTACTATGGGACTTAACATCTGAGGTCATCAGTCCTCTAGAACTTAGAACTACTTAAACCTAACTAACCTAAGGACATCACACGTCCATGTGCGAGGCAGCATTCGAACCTGTGACCGTTGCAGCAGCACGGTTCCGGACTGAAGTGCCTAGAACCGCTCGGTCCCAGCGGCCGGCTATTTTTGGTGTAAAGTACATGGTCGTTGTTAAGATGTGTCACTTGTTGGTGACTTAACTCTGTATTATCTTAAATAAACTGTTGACCTTTGGTAAAAAGACTACATATTGATGTTCTCCAAAGCTGAGAAGCGATTCTTCTTGGTGTTTCAGCTCCCTGGGGCACTCTGGGATGCTCTCAGCGACTCCCCTGTATCTCTGTGTCTCTGTGAATGTACGTGTCTCAGTGAGCCGTAACTGGTCATCACAGTTAAAGACGTGCTTGGTTAAGTGACGCAACCGCTTAAAGAAGCTGTTAAGGTAGTCGGACTTACTTTCTGGCGGGGCTGGGTGTCGCACGGGCCCTAGTATTACTAGGCCCGTGATGTAGAAAAATTACTTCCCGTTGCGTGACTGGTCTGAAGTTGCTGTTAGATAAGGCCAGCCGCGGGGTTTGAGGCGCCATGTCACGGATTGCGCGGCCCCTCCCACCGGAGGTTCGAGTCATCCGTCGGGCATGGGCGTGTGTGTTGTTCTTAGTATAAGTTAGTTTAAGTTACCAGCGGTTGAAAATACTGTTTCAATTGAAAATTTCTTTTATTATCACGACCGGTTTCGGGCAATCGTAAGCCCATCCTCAGGTGTCGCAACTGTGCTGTGGCCACCGAGCGCCGCTGTGGACGTGTACTTCGCGCTTTAAAACTGAAGCGGTATCTTCAACCTCTGGTATAATGCTCAGTGATGGATGTTCTTCCAACAGGACTGTTTGTAGTTTAAGTTAGTTTAAGTAGTGTGTAAGTCTAGGGAGCGATCACCTCAGCAGTTCGGTCCCTTAGAAATTGACACACAAAAGAAAGATAAGACCTATATTGCTTACATGAATTTGTTGTACATAGTGGGCACAATAAAAGCGGCCCATAAATTATTCCATACGCCTTAAGGGAGACAATCCAATTTACGTCCTGGGACAGTAAAATGAGTTGCCTGTCTTAAGGCGTATGAAATATTTTTCCAGGCCAGCTGTACACTGATGGCCGGCCTCGGTGGCCGAGTGGTTCTAGGCGCTTCAGTCCGGAACCGCGCGACTGCTACGGTCGCAGGTCCGAATCCTGCATCGGGCATTGATGTGTGTGATGTCCTTAGGTTAGTTGGTTTAAGTAGTTCTAAGTTGTAGGGGTCTGATGACCTCAGATGTTAAGTCCCATAGTGCTCAGAGCCGTTTGAACCATTTTTTTTACACATTGATGTGACAAAAGTCATGGGCTACCTCGTACTAAACCTTCCGACGTACTTACGCCCAGAGCAGTGTAGCAATTTGACGCGACACGTACTCAAAAACTCATTAGACATATACGAACTGGCAGCATGCTGCAGGTGAAAAACAGGTCAGCAACTTGTCTTATAATTGAAATAAATTGTTGTAGCTTCACCCCTCTTCAGCCACTGGTGTCCCTGCACAGAATTTCTCTAATGTCCGTCCTATGTGATGTAACTTCTTGTTGTTAAATCGGCCCTATACCGCTTTGAATGCTGCAAAGGAATTGCCGTTCCTGGGATATCGCCTGCATTTGTCACACTAACAGCACGGATGGTTTGAAAATGGACACAGGTGTCCAAAACTAGACATCATCAAGAAATAAAAAATAAATACTTCTCAATACAGCTTATGACGAAGCTACAACCAGCTTTGATACAGCTGATCTAATACCATAGTTGAAACCACAGCGTAACAGAGTGCAAGTTTGAATATACTGTCCTCCCCGCAACTGTTCCTCCAAAGGCACACCACTGTGTAGGTAAATCCTTCGGCTATGCCCGTGGCTCAAAGCATTTAAGAAGTGCTTCTACAAAAAGAATGTGGAAAATAAGGTGGACTGATAAGGCAAACAAACAGGTTCTCTGTAGAAACATCGAGGAAAGGAATGTATGCAAAACGCTGACAAGAAGAAAGGACAGGATGATAGAACATATGTTAAGACATCAGGGAACAACTTCCACGGCTCTAGAGGGAGCTGTAGAACGTAAAAACTGTAGAAGAAGACCGCTGGTTGGTATACATCTAGTAAGTAACTGATGATGTTAGTTGCTAGTGCCTTTCTGCGATGAAAAAGATGACACAGAAGATGAATTCCTGGCGGTCTGCATCAAACCAAAAAGGTTGATGGCTAAAAAAGAAGCTCCTGGCTAGCGGACCCTCCCGCAGAATTCACGCTTCTTGACGGGAGACTAAACCTGGTTTCTTACTGCCTGCTATGAACTGCACTGCACTCCCCTGTACGAGGCTAAACCCGGAAACACAATCGAGCGTCCTTACCGAGAACACTGCACTCTAACATCGCTTGCTGTGCAGACCAAACCATTACTACTTGTTGTCGCTCTAAGAGCACTGTCGCCTCTATTAGATCCACCAAGCTTCCGCCTGCCCCCCTGGTGACAACCACCGAAGACGTCACCTACCGAGCGAAAGCAATGATTACTTGCTCGCCGCAAGAATGGTCGATAAATCGCGCGCCACGGCTCAATAAACATGCAGCCATCCAAACACGGCTGACGTCGTCTTAGAAAACGGGAGTGTCCACAGCGTATTCATCGTGAAGATCTGAAACAAAAGGCAGCACTTACTTACAGAGAGTGTTGGAAGGTGCTGGTTCAAGTTCAGGGTATACTGATTCTTTTGAAGCAACTCTCTACAAGATAAACAGCTTCGAAGTATCGCAGAACTATCTCCAGCCATTTGCCCATGTTCACTAACGGCAGCAAATTAATCAGCTAAATTCATCATTGATATCATTTCAATCTAAACTTGAATCCCTCTCTAAACTTTTCTTGTGTTTGTCATCCCTCCATCGATTTTGCAGTAGAGATGAAAGATTACATCCCTGTCTTATAACCATTCCAATACCGAGCACTTTCTCCTTATTCTCCCAATCTTATTTATTCCTCTACCCTCTTGATTCTTTTACGTATTGCACATTACCCGTCTTTCTCTTTGTCTACATATTCTCTTCCGAAAATTTCGGAAATCTTACACAATTGTACATTGTCAAACGCTTTTTTCAGTTTGTAATGTTACTTTTCTCACAATGCGTCATAATACCGATATATGTGTAGTGTACTTGAGAAAATAAATGAACAGCACTTCTGGTCACAAGAAATGGTGGTTTGTGCCCTGTGTTCCCGTCTGAGTTAGCAGCGTTCGGTGGCCATTTGCTGGCGAGCGGTTTTATGAATGGATAGGCGATGGAAATCTGGCGTACAGTTAGCGCCTTGCGCGATTTCAAAAGAGGCGAAAACGCTTCTCTTCGAACAGCATTGCACTCCTCCAAGCAGATGCTGCTCTAGTTCCTGCTCTTTTTTTTTCTTTTTGTTTGCCAACTCTAGAATTGCAGCTTTACCTGCCGCTATGAGCAGTAGTCTGTTGTGAGGCTACCGAGTCCAAATGTCCATCTGCACAGGAAACTACACACTCCGTCTTCAAGTCACAAGTGGCCCATCTGGACCATTCGACCGCCATGTCATCCTCAGATGAGGATGCGGATAGGAGGGGCGTGTGGTCAGCACACCGCTCTCCCAGCCGTTATGATGGTTTTCTTTGACCGGAGCCGCTACCATTTGGTCAAGTAGCTCCTCAATTGGCATCACGAGGCTGAGTGCACCCCAAAAAATGGCAACAGCGCACGATCGCCAGGATGGTCACCCATCCAAGTGCCGGCGACGCCCGACAGTGCTTAACTTCGGTGATCTGACAGGAACCGAAGTAACCACTGCTGCAAGGCTGTTGCCACAGGAAACTACAGAGATAGATTATCATCATTGGAACACCGCCGGATGAAGTGCATTAATGATAATGCAGGACGGCAATGAAATTGGTCGAAAAAGTCAATTTTCAATTTTTTTATTTATAAGTAGAACTTATGGACAGTAAGTTCCTAAAGTGTAAATCATGAAATAGTATCCGAAGTGCCTGAAAAATAAATGTATGAGGTTACCATCCTGCCATGCAACTTTTGGAAGCAACATTTCAGTACTAGCTCGGTGAACAACGAATCAGTGAATTACATTCAAACAAAACTTGCACGGGATACGTGTAAGAGGCATAATATGTACTCTTTGGTTTTCGTAGATCATCTGTGTGTCTGTTCCGTATCTCCGAATCTCTAAATTCACTCATACGGAAACGATGTCCTAAAACCATATACTTCATCTGCTACAGTTGTTAGAATTGAAAACTGTGATGGTCTTCTTTTATCTTATGGTGGAAACGTAGGTAGGATGAAGGTATTAGAGGCAATGAGTTTGAGGATAGGAAATTTCACTCTTGAGTAGAATAGATTTACAGCGCTTCTGCAGCTGAAAAGTAAGGCGAAGACCAGTGTAAAGGAAAGAAGACAGAAAACAAGAAACCAGAAGAGAAACCTTGAAAGGAAAGAGGATCCTGAGTACCAACTTGAGGCCTTCTGAAGAGGTGACGTAAGAAAAAGAGTTAGGTTCAACTTTAAATTGCGTTTACGAAATATCATTTTTTTTAAAATGTTTATGTACTTTTTCTCAGGATCTATGAAGGCTAGAATTATGAAAATGTATACACTTATTTCTACAAACGCAATAAATGTTGCATCAAGATTAAAATTATGAGAGTAAGAACCTTAGTATATGCTAAGAGATTAAACAGAGAAAATTTTGTAGAACTCTCTTTAACAGTTTCTGAGAAAAAAGTACATGTTATTTTTTGAAAAAAAACTTCTAAATCCCATAAATAAAGTTCAATACATATATTACAACGAACTTGACGGTAAGTCTGTTAGTTTCATTTGAAGTACGGTACAAAGTTGTGGATTTGGTGCTTCTTTTAAATAGTGTGATTTTTCCATCAACGTCCCCTGAAGAGAGATAATGTTCCAAATTAAAGCTTTTTGAAAACAAATTTTTCTTTTCATTGTCAAGCGAGAACGTTCAGATCACTCTTGTAAAAGAGAATCTGTGGAAGAAAGACGATGTCATTCTGTGGAGTTAATTTGCATTGCCTTTGTTAAAAGTAGATTGTCCAGTACTGCCTTCAACGCAGGTGAACTTTGAACTTCATGAGCTGTGTGCGGTGTAGCCCCATCTTGCATGACAATTGTTGAGTTCAGTGCGTCTCCCTGCTGTGGGGCAGGTGTGACTTGTTGGCGAAGCACATCGCTGGTCAGTCGCACTGCGCGTTGTGGTCCTTGAGCGCTAACCTGTTTAAATAAGTACGGGACAATGATGAACGTAGCCGTGAAGCCACACCACAGGTGACACTTTCGCCATACTTAACACTCACTGCTGTTAAGAGTGAGCCATTACACCCTGAAATCTTATAATTTCGGAAAGTTCAGAAGTAAGGACTCCACCAACCAAGTGATTTACAAGCTCTAGGTCTACGGGTAAGTATAAAGCACACATTTTAGTTTGGAGGTGCAGAGAGAGTAAACAAGTGCCGCTCTAACGTAGCATATCTCGCACAGCTACTGCCCTAACAAAGTAAATGAATGGGTCTTGTACGGAGCCATATAGAAGTTAGGACGGGAAGTGACTAATATGGGCAAGAAAATGTCCTACACCATGCGCTGTTCAGTGTATTTCTGTTTACACGTTTAAAACGCGCACGGTGTACGGAATTTGGGGACGTCCTGCTTTAAAGTAACGCTGTTGCATTGATAGACAGGCTGTAGGCAAACTTTAGCTCGCACGTCAGTCTGCCTCAGTGATCCGCCTCTGGCCGTATGTAAAACAGTAATACGAAAAACTGAATGGGCTATTTCGGTAGACCCATCCGCTTGCCAAGTGTTATGTTTTTGGACGCTTGCGCAATAGTTAGCCTAGCCACTAGTACGAGTTTGCGTGTGCATGGAGAGCAGAGCAGAGAGAGGCAGAGAGAGACAGAGAGAGAGAGAGAGAGAGAGAGAGAGAGAGAGAGAGAGAGAAGAAGTTAGAGGCAAAAACACAAGCCTGTGTTGTTATGGATTTGCTCGTCCTACTCAACTATTGTGTTGGTGCATAAGTTCGTAGCTTTTTTCCGTAAGCTTAACAAACACAACAGATACACGAAACAGAGACTTTAATAATCGGTAATCTATTTACATTACTGGCCATTAAAATTTCTACACAAATAAGAAATGCATATGATAAACGGCTATTCATTGGACAAATAAATTGTACTAGAACTGACATGTGATTACATTTTCACGCAGTTTGGGTGCATAGATCCTGAGAAATCAGTTACCCACAACAACCACCTCTGGTGTAATGACGGCCTTCATATGCCTGGGTATTGAGTCAAACAGAGCTTGGATAGCGTGTACAGGTACACCTGCCCATGCAGCTTCAGCACGATACCACAGTTCATCAAGAGTAGTGACTGGCGTATTGTGATCAGCCAGTTGCACGGCCACCATTGACCAGACGTTTTCAATTGGTGAGAGATCTGGAGAAAGTGCTGGCCACGGCAGCAGCCGAACATTTTCTGTATCCAGAAAGGCCAGTACAGCACCTGCAAATGTGGTGGTCCATTATCCTGCTGAAATGTAGGGTTTCGCAGGGATCGAATGAAGGGTAGAGCCACGGGTCGTAAAACGTCTGAAATGTAACGTCAATGCGAACAACAGGTGACCGAGACGTGTAACCAATGGCAGCCCATCCCATCACGCCGGGTGATACGCCAGTATGGCGATGACGAATACACGCTTCCAATGTGGGTTCACCGCAATGTCGCCAAACACGGATGCGACCATCATGATGCTGTAAACAGAACCTGGATTCATCCGACAAAATTACGTTTAGCCATTCGTGCACCCAGGTTCGTCGTTGAGTACACCATCGCAGGCGCTCCTGTCTTTGATGCAGCGTCAAGGGTAACCGCAGCCATGGTCTCCGAGCTGATAGTCCATGCTGCTGCAAACGTCGTCGAACTGTTCGTGCAGATGGTTGTTGTCTTGCAAACGTCCCCATCTGTTGACTCAGGGATCGAGACGTGGCTGCACGATCCGTTACAGCCATTCGAATAGGATGCCTGTCATCTCGACTGCTAGTGATACGAGGCCGTTGGGATCCAGCACGGCGTTCCGTATTACCCTCCTGAACCTACCGATTCCATATTCTGCTGACAGTCATTGGATCTCGACCAACGCGAGCAGCAATGTCGCGATACGATAAACCGCAATCACGATATGCTACAATCCGACTTTTATCAAAGTCGGAAACGTGATGGTGGGCATTTCTTCTCTTTACACGAGGCATCACAACAACGTTCCACCAGGCAATGGTGGTCAACTGCTGTTTGTGTATGAGAAATCGATTGGAATCTTTCATCATGTCAGCACGTTGCAGGTGTCGCCACCGGCGTTGTGTGAATGCTCTGAAAGGCTAATAATTTGCATATCACAGCATCTTCTTTCTGTCAGTTAAATTTCGCGTCTGTAGCACGTTATCTTCGTGGTGTAGCAATTGTAATGGCCAGTAGTGTACCTTTACAATTTACAACAGTCTGCCAACGTCCGGGTAGGTTTTCGAATCCGCGACTGTAAAAAACACTTGATTTTGAGACGAGAACTCGTCGAACCACGTTCCGAGCGCATTTTCAGCCAGAAAGGAAGTTTCTTGAACGTTGTTCGATAGAGAGCGGAAAAAATTAAAACGTGAGGGCACAAGATGGGGTGAATAAGGTGGATGCGGAATGTCTTTCCAACCTAACTCTCGTACAGTGTTTCATGTCAGTCCAGCAGAATACAGGCGTGCCTTATCGTGGAGCAGCATCACTTCACGCAGTCTTCCTGGTCGTTGTCATTGGATGGCGTCTGCAAGACGTCTCAGTTGTTGATGACAAATGTCAGCAGAGAAATTGCAACCAATGGAAGCAATTCGTGGTACACCACACCATCGCTGTTCCTCCACAAGCATAACATTATCTTTTGTGGATGCGCGCAGGTCTTTATACTGGGAGTTGCTGCTTTGTTTGGGTTCAACCATTCCTTTCTTTTTCTTATGTTGGCATAAAAACACTATTTCTCGTCACCAGTGGCGATACAGGATAGGGATGGTTGTTTACGAGCCAACTGGTGACAAGCAACCAGATGTGCCTATAACCTCGACTTTTGATCCTTCCCCAAGGCATGCAACTGTCGCATGATGGTGGAATGATCACAGTTGATCACACCTGCCAGTTCTCGAGGACACTGACATGGAGCATTGTGGATTAAAGTGTTTGAAAAACCTTCATCAAGCCCCGTTAGTCTTCCTGAACGTAGAGAGTCTCTAATGTAATCCGCTGAATTACAGGCCTATTACACTTACGTCGATGTGCAGTAGGGTTTTTGAACATATACTGTATTCGAACATTATGAAGTACCTCGAAGAACACGATTTATTGACACAGATTCAGCACGGTTTCAGAAAATATCGTTCTTTTGAAAGACAACTAGCTCTTTATACTCATGAAGTAATAAGTGCTATGGACAGGGGATGTCAAATTGATTCCATATTTTTAGATTTCCAGAAGGCTTTTGACACCGCTCCTCACAAGCGTCTTTTAACCAAACTGCGTGCCTATGGAATATCGCCTCAGTTTTGCGACTGGATTCGTGATTTCCTGTCAGGAAGGTCACAGTTCGTAGAACTGGGTAATAGACGGAAAGTCATCGAGTAAAACAGAAGTAATATCCGGTGTTCCCCAAGGAATTGTTATAGGCCCTCTATTGTTCCTGATCTATATTAACGGCATAGGAGACAGTCTGAGTAGCCGTCTTAGATTGTTTGCAGATGATACTGTCATTTACAGCCTTGTAAAGTCATCAGATAATCAAAACGACTTGCAAAATGATTTAGATAAGATATCTGTATCGTGCGAAAATTAGCAATTGAACCTGAATAAGGAAAAGTGTGAAGTTATTTCAAGGAGTACTAAAAGAATTCAGCTTAATTTCGATTACGCGATAAGTCACACAAATCTGAAGGCTGTAAATTCAGCTAAATACTTAGGGATTACAATTACAAATAACCTAAATTGGAACGATCACATAGATAATATTGTGGGTAGAGCAAATCAGAGACTGCGATTCATTGGCAGAACACTTAGAAGGTGCAACAGGTCTACTAAAGAGACTGCTTACAAACGCTTGTCCACCATATTCTGGAGTATTGCTGCGCGGTGTGGGATCCGCATCAGGTGGGACTGACGGATAACATAGAAAAAGTACAAAGAAGGGCAGCTCGTTTTCTGTTATCGCGAAATAGGAAAGATAATGTCACAGACATGATACGTGAATTGAAGTGGCAATTATTAAAACAAAGGCGTTTTTCGTTGCGACGGGATCTTCTCAAGAAATTTCAATCACCAGTTTTTTCCTCTGATTGCGAAAACATTCTGTTGGCACCCACCTACATAGTGAGAAATGATCATCACGATAAAATAATAGAAATCAGGACTCGCACAGAAAAATTTAAGTTTTTCCCGCGTGCCGTTAAATAGTGGAACGGTAGAGAGACAGCTTGAAGGTGGTTCATTGAAACCTCTGCCAGGCAATTTATTGTGAATAGCAGAGTAATGACGTAGATGTAGATGTAGGTGTAATGTCAAAACGATCCCCCTTAAAAACGAGAAAACTATTTTCTTACGTGCTCTGTCCAATTGCAGTATCCACACACACCGCGAAAGTGTTTCTGGCTGCCTCTGTCGCTGTCATCCCACTACTGAACTCAAACCGGAGAATATGTCACAAATGTACCGACTTTTCCGCTTGGCACTTCATTTTCTAGCGTCCGCAGATCCACTCAGTATCTCCATGTGAGAAAATGACAATACGAAAAGAATGAAAGTCGATAAATAAACCCATAGCAACCTGAAGAACAACATGGAAAACAAAAACGCTGCGAGCGCTATTCTTATCGACTAGAGACGATATTTGCGAGTAACTGTTTAGATGTAGAGTAACCACTATTTGCAGCAAAAATCAAAGCACTTAGATACGTCAGAGGTGACCAATGACATTCTAACATGTGCTGTTTGATATTCTTTCGACGTTGGAAATGAAATGAGCATTTGGCGTCATTGGTCGGGAGGCCCCTTACGGGGCAGGTCCGGCCGCCTTGGTGCAGGTCTCATTACATTCGACGCCACATTGGGCGACCTGCGCGCCGGATGGGGATGAAATGATGATGAAGACAACACAGCACCCAGTCCCTGAGCGGAGAAAATTCCCGATCCAGCCGAGACTCTTCCGACGTTATAACTGCTTCATTGGTTCAAGGGCGTCGCGTCTGATAATAATGTGAAAACTGCACTATATTTCAACGAGACAGCTGCTCATCATCTTCAGGTGCACCTAAATAATATATTGTGCAGTTTCCACAACATTATCCGACGCGACGCCTGTCGACCAATGAAGCAGATTCTAACATATTTCTACGTTTCCATCTGGAGCCATGCTTTTTCTAGAGATTTTCACGGCTGTTGAAGCTTCGGAGGCTAAATTAACACTGAATATGGCGTTCAAGATGGTCCCAAATGAGTAATGTGGGAAAATGGTGACCATGACGGTATCTTGATACTTTTATCGGACTGTGGAGCTATTTACGGACGCTCATAGCCCAATAATGAAACATCTACATCATTTCACTCGTGGATTATTAGTCTTATACTACTCCGCCGTTTCCTGCTTCACTTGAGCATGACACGTGGGAAGGAAGTCTTTCGGTATCCCATAACACAACAGGGTGGTCGCCGTAATTTTAAATAGTGTTACTAGCCGTGTAATCAAGGGGTGACATATTCCCGTTATATCACTCTCAATGAACTCAAATGTATTAGTTAACAGCGATTCATTTCACGTGTGGAATTCAGAGTTGAAAAGAGTGCAATTAAATTTGAAAATCTGGCATATTTGATGCTCCACTCTTTGTATTTCTTGAAAGACAGTTCTGTATACAATGAGCGACAAGAAAAAATATTTAATTAGTGATTTCCGATAACATATCTGGAACAAACAACGATCTAAATTCAACTGTAACAAAATAATCAGTCTTGATCGCATAACAAGAGATGATGATTCAGTACGAGGTGCATTCAAGCACCAGCGGCGAGAATGAGATCTGTTTTAAATACTTAAAATGGCGACGTTTTCCTTACTTGAACAGCGTGCAATCATTCGTTTTCTGAATTTGTGTGATGTGAAACCAATTGAAACTCATCGACAGTTGAAGGAGACATGTGGTGATAGAGTTATGGATGTGTCGAAAGTGCGTTCGTGGGTGTGACAGTTTAATGAAGGCAGAACATCGTGTGACAACAAACCGAAACAACCTTGGGCTCGCACAAGCCGGTCTGACGACATGATTGAGAAAGTGGAGAGAACTGTTTTTGGGGATCGCCGAATGACTGTTGAACAGATCACCTCCAGAGTTGGCATTTCTGTGGATTCTGTGCACACAATCCTGCATGACGACCTGAAAATGCGGAAAGTGGCATCCAGGTGGGTGCCACGAATGCTGACGGACGACCACATGGCTGCCCGTGTGGCATGTTGCCAAGCAATATTGACACGCAACGACAGCATGAATGGGATTTCTTTTCGTCGGTTGTGACAATGGATGAGACGTGGATGCCATTTTTCAATTCAGAAACAAAGCGCCAGTCAGCTCAATGGAAGCACACAGATTCACCGCCACCAAAAAAATTTCGGGTAACCGCCAGTGCTGAAAAAATGATGGTGTCCATGTTCTGGGACAGCGAGGGCGTAATCCTTACCCATTGCGTAACTACGGTAACAGATGCATCCTACGAAAATGTTTTGAAGAACAAATTCCTTCCTGCACTGCAACAAAAACGTCCGGGAAGGGCTGTGCGTGTGCTGTTTCACCAAGACAACGCACCCGCACATCGAGCTAACGTTACACAACAGTTTCTTCGTGATAACAACTTTGAAGTGATTCCTCATGCTTCCTACTCACCTGACCTGGCTCCTAGTGACTTTTGGCTTTCTCCAACAATGAAAGACACTCTCCGTGGCCGCACATTCACCAGCCGTGCTGCTATTGCCTCAGCGATTTTCCAGTGGTCAAAACAGACTCCTAAAGAAGCCTTCGCCGCTGCCATGGAATCATGGCGTCAGCGTTGTGAAAAATGTGTATGTCTGCAGGGCAATTACGTCGAGAAGTAACGCCAGTTTCATCGATTTCGGGTGAGTAGTTAATTAGAAAAAAATTCGGAGGCCTTAGAACTTGAATGCACCTCGTATATGGAACTCCACACAGCAGAGAAAACGTCATTCGGACGACATGTTTCCCATGATACAAAGTCAAATCTCGGTGATCCCAAGCCCACTGAATCCGTAATTATCGATATCTTTGTGTCGACCTATTGACGATTGGCGTCTGCTGCGGATTTCGATACTCAAACATGTGCTCGGAACGGTACCGTACCGTACTTTACTGTCGTCTGGTCTGGCACAGATGGCCCTCTACCGTCCTCTACAAAGCGAGCAAGCTTCAAACCCACGTTCTTCGATGCTGGAAAAAACTTGTCGCCTGCTCTTGTCTTCTCCGTCCTTTAAATACTTGCCATGTTCCTTTAATAATTACAAATCTGAGTTAAATTTACAAATTAGGATTTTATCCATCCTCAGAAACAGTAGTAGTACACTATGTCATCAAAAGTATCTGGACACACTCAGAAACACACGTTTTTCATATTAGGAGCATGTGCTGCAGATACTCCAGATCAGCGGCCTCAGTAGTCATTAGACATCGTGAGAGAGCAGAATGGGGCACTTCGAAGAACTCACGGATTTCGAAAGTGGTCAGATGATTGGGTGTCGATTGTGTCATACGTCTGTACGCGAAATTTCCACACTCCTAAACATTCCCAAGTCCACTATTTCCGATGTGATAGTGAAGTGCAAAGGTGAAGGGACACGCACAGCACAAAGGTGTACAGTACGACCTCATCTGTTGACTGACAGAGACCGCCGACAGTTCAAGAGGGTCGTAATGTGTAGTAGGCAGACACCTATCCAGACCATCACACAGGAATTCCAAACTGCACCAGAATCCACTGAAACTATTATGAAAGTTAGGTGGGAGGTGAGAAAACTTGTATTTCATGGTCGAGCGGCCGCTCATAAGCCACACATCACGCCGGTAAATGCTAAACGACGCCTCGCTTGTTGTAAGGAGCGTAAACATTGGACAATTGAACAGCGTACAAATGTTGTGTGGAGTGACGAATCACAGTACATAATGTGGCGATCCGCTGCCAGGTTGTGGGTATGGCGAATGCCCGGTGAACGTCATCTACCAGCGTGTGTAGCAAAGTTCGGAGGCGGTGGTGTTACGGTGTGTTCGTGTTTTTCATTGGGGGGGAGGGGGGGCGCTTGCACCCCTTTTGTTTTGCGTTGCCCTGTCACAGCACAGGTCTACATTGACGTTTTAAGCACCTTCTTGCTTCCCACTGTTGAACAGCAATTGGGGGATGTCGATTCATCTTTCAACACGATCGAGCACTTATTCATAATGCACGGCCTGTGGTGGAGTTGTCACACGACAACAACATCCATGTAATGGACTGGCCTGCACAGAGCCCTGACCTGAATCCTATAGAACACGTTTGGGATGTTTGTTAACGCCTACTTCGTGCCACGCCTCACCGATAGACATCGATACCTCTGCTCAGTGCAGCAGTCTGTAAACAATGGACTGTGATTCCCCAAGAAACCTTCCAGCACCTGACTGAGGATATGGCTGCAAGAGTGAAAGCTGACATCAAGGCTAAGTGCGGGCCAACACCATATTTAATTACAGCATTACCGATGAGGGCGCCACGAACTTGTAAGTAATTTTCAGCTATGAGTCCCGATATTATTGATCACATAGTGTATCTAACGAAATCTTACCCAACGAAGGCAGAAGCAACCTGCTGCATAAATGAAATGCAGTTTCCTTACCGGTTTCAGGCACTTCTTCAGAACGTAACACATGTCGCATTATTTGCGGGTCTCAACAGTAAAAAGCGTGCCACAAAGTTCCATAGTCATGACTGTACTGACATTATGAACCACGTGACCATGGCATACAGCAAAATGCCATGGTCATGTCTGTATAGAATCTGTGAAGCATCTGACTATGGCATGTACCTTACTGTTGACACTTGCAAATAATCCGATAGGCATAACCTTCTGAAGATGGGCACTAAGTGCCCGAAACCAGTACAGAAAATAAATTTCTTTCTTTATCATGACTTTTGCGGTCATGTTGACGTATTTCCATACCAATTTTCATCCCATAACAAATATTTGTTTACATTTAATCGAGAAGTAAAATACAGATTTCCATAAATTTAGTTTCAAATTTTTTCAGTGTAAATAAAATTTTCTCATAAATTTAATTCGCTTACTGCACCCCTTAACGGTTGAATTTCCAGAAACACTGAAAAAAATATTTTTTTACTTGCAGCTGAGAAGTGAAATACCAATGTTCATACATGTAGCTTTAAAAATACTTTAGTAGTTCGTTATAATGCGATATTTCCAAAAAAGCTTTCACCTACTATTTCACCTGCATAGGGAAAATTTCCAAAAAATGCAAAAACACGTGTTTCTTAATATCTGATCGAGAAACGTAACACTAGCTTTCGTAGGTCTAGCTTCAAAATTGCCTTAATAGATACGTAAAAAAAACCTCCATCCCTTACTTCACCTGCTTGGGAGTGGAAGTACAAAAAATCCCCTCTTAAACGACACCTACAATATAAGGGCCACCTCTTCTCCAAATTTCAGGTTTCTGTCCTTAGCGGTTTGGGCTGGCTGCTGATGATTCAGTCAGTCAACCAATCAAAACACTGGCTTTTATACACACATTAAAAAAAAAACGTTTTGCATCACCCCGGTTCCGAGAGCTCCGGAACCTGGACAGAAAACTGGAATAGCGATCAACTTAAACATCATTTTCGTCTGTTTTATTGCTAATGAAAGCTACACATTGAATGTTGGACTACCATAAAGCGAGACCTTCAGAGGTGGTGGTCCAGATTGCTGTACACACCGGTACCTCTAATACCCAGTAGCACGTCTCTTGCTTTCATACATGTCTGTATTCGTCGTGCCATACTATCCACAGGCTCATCACGGCACTGTTGGTCCACATTGTCCCACTCCTCAACGGCGATTCGGGGTAGATCCCACAGAGTTGCTGATGGGTCACGTCGTCGATAGACAGCCGTTTTCAATCTATCCCAGGCATATTCGATAGGCTTCATGTCTGGAGAAAATGCTGGCCTCTCTGGTTGAGCGATGTCGTTGTCCTGAAGGAAGTCATTCACAAGATGTGCACGATGGGGGCGCGAATTTTCGTCCATAAAAACGATTGCCTAGCCAATATGCTGCCGATATGGTTGCACTATCGGTCTTAGGATGGCATTCACATATCGTACAGCCGTTACGGCGCCTTCCATGACCACCAGCGGCGTGCGTCGGCCCCACATAATGCCACCCCAAACCAGTAGGGAACCTCCATCTGGATGCACTCGCTGGACAGTATGTCTAACGCATTCAGCCCGACCGGATTACCTCCAAACACGTTTCCAACGATTGTCTGGTTGAAGGCATATGCGACACTCCTCGGTGAAGAGAACGTGATACGAATCCTGAGTAGTCCATTCGGCACGATGTTGGGCCCATCTGTACCGCGCTGTATGGTGTCGTGGTTGCAAAGATGGACCTCGCCACGGATGTCGGGAGTAGCGATGCGCATCATGCAGCCTTTTGAACACAGTTTTAGTCGTAACACGACGTTTGTGGCTGCACGAAAAGCATTATTCTACATGGTGGCGTTGCTGTCAGGGTTCCTCCGAGCCATAATCCGTAGGTAGCGGTCATCCACTGCATTAGTAGCCCTTGGGCGGCCTGAGCGAGGCATGTCATCGGCAGTTCCTGTCTCTTTGTATCTCGTCCGTATCCGAACAACATCGCTTTGCTTCACTCCAAGACGCCTGGACACCTCCCTTGTTCAGAACACTTCCTGGCACAAAGTAAAAATGCGGACGCGATCTAACAACGGTATTGACCGACTAGGCATGGTTGAACGACAGACAACAAGAGCCGTGTACCTGCTTCCTGTTGGAATGACTGGAACTGATCGGCTGTCGGTCCCCCTCCGTCTCATAGGCACTGCTCAAGCATGGTTATTTACATCATTGGGCGGGTTTAGTGACACCTTTGAGCAGTCACAGGGACTGTTTCTGTGATAGAATACCCACATTCAACGTCTATCTTCAGGAGTTCTGGGAACCGGGGTGATGCAAAACATTTTTGATGTGTATATATGAAGATTACTTGTCAGTATGTGCCTGCTTCTTAGTATGGCAGTGTACCCCCCGAGGCCTGCATGTGTGCACGGATTCGACTCGGAAGTGTGCCATAAATCCATTGTATCCTCTCACGAGGCAAGCTGTCCCACGACTGTTGTAATTGGCCCTTCATATTCTGTATACTAACATTGGGACTTACCTGACGTCTCACACATGGTCTATCAGAGACCTATCAGGCGATCCTGCTGGCCACGCGAGTACTTTAACATTATGCAGACAGTTAATAGCGACAGGTGCCACTTGTGACCGAGCAATGCCCTCTTGAAAAATGGCACCATGATCCTTTCGCATGAGCAGTATGAGTAACGCATGAGTGCTCAGAGGATGCTTCGTGTATACTATTCTTTCTGTCACGAGCAGACGTGACGCCAGGCGTGGTTCCCCCATCGTGACTCCGGAAGTAACACCGCTGTACCACTCCAAAATACTGGAAGAATGGTAGCTCTCCCCAGGTCGCCGTCATACCCGCCGACGATGATGTGGGGTAGTGCAGAACCGCGACTCATCGCAGAACACTATCCGGTGCTATTCATCAGTAGTCAATGCTTCCCGGCCTTGGGACAACTCCAAAGCTGTTCGATTGTCTTGAGATGTCAACGCAAGCCGGCACGTGGGAGGGTAATTACCTAGTGCGGCTGCTGACAGCCTCCGACAAATAGTGCGGGATAACACAGAATGTTGCAGGGTGTCCATTACTTGTTCTCGGATAGCGGGCGGAGATGTCAAGGCGTTACGGCGATTCTGCAACGTTGTGGTCAGACTTGGCTGATCGGAACTTCGACGACGTATATGCCTGCTCTAAATTTCCCCTCCAGTCCAACAGTGGGCCACTGTATCATCTAAATACCCCACACATCTGAATGTTGTACTGTTTATGAACTTAAAACGTCAAGGGATAAGTTTAAGTAGACGCAATCAACAATACAACGAGAATCAGCTTAACTTTTCAAGGAATTCCTCGACAGAATAGAAGGAGTGTCCCCTGAGGAAAATCTTCACTTTAGATTAGAAAGCTCGTGAATTACTGCTAAGATTTATGAATTCTAGTGGTAGCTTATTGAAAATGGATGCAGCAGTATACTGCACAACTTTCTACAAGGAGTTAAGGAAGTCCGATCCAAATGCAAGTTTGATTTTGGCCGAGTATTAACTGAGTGAAAGCTGCTTATTTTTGGGAATAAGCTAATATTGTTAACAAGAGATGACAGTAAGGAATATATATATACTGAGAGGCCAATAACCTTTTAGTATGGGAAGAGTTACCCCAAAATATAATACCATACGACTTAAGCGAAAGAAAATTAGCAAAGTAGACTAACTTTCTTGTCGAACGATCACTCACTTCAGATACTGTTCGATTATTAAAAATGGCAGCATTAAATCTTCGAACATAGATCCTGAACGTGGGCTTTCCACGACAGTTTACTATTTATCTGAACACATAGAAATTTGAACTGTTCGGTTTCACTAATTATATGCCCATTCTGTGAAACTAAAACGTCAGGTTTTTTTAATTGTGTGTTACAAACTGTAAAACCTGCGTCATACTGTGATTTAGCGTTAGCTTATTTTCTACAAGCCATGAACTTCTGTCATGAACTGCACTATTTGAAACCGAGCCAATGATGCACAAAACATTCTTTACTACCGAGCTAGTGTCATCAGTAAACAGAAATATTTTAGAGTTACCCATAATACTAGAGGGACTATCATTTATATAAATAAGGGACAGGAGTGGTCCAACACTGATCCCTGGGACATCCCACACTTGACCGTATCCCACTCAGACCCCACATCGCAGCCATTCTGAACACTGTGAATAATGACCTTTTGCTGTCTGTTGATAAAGTAAAAGGCGAACCAATTGTGCACTACAACCCGTATTCAGTAATGGTCCAACTTCTGGAGCAATATTTTGTGATCAACACGTTCAAACGCCTTAGTTAAATCAAAAAATATGCCTAGCGTTCGAAACCTTTTCTTTAACCCATCCAGTACCTCACAGAGAAAAGATTATATAGCACTTTCAGTTGTTAAACGACTTTCAAAGCCGAACTGTACATTTGATAGCAAATCATCTGATATAAAATCATCAATTATGCTTAAATACACAGCCTTTTCAATAACTTTAGTAAACACTGATGGCATAGATATGGGTCTAAAATTGTCTACATTATCCCTTTCTCCCTTTTTATAAAGTGGCTTTACTACTGAGCACTTTAATCGTTCAGGAAACTGACCATTCCTAAAGGAAAAATTACAAATATAGCTAAATACAGAGCTAACATGTGCTGCACAGTACTTTAATGTTCTGCCAGGAACTCCATTATATCCATGAGAGTCCTTGGTCTTCAGTGATTTAATTATTGCCTCAATCTCCTCCTTGTCTGTATCACAGAGGAGTGTTTCGGACATCAATCTCTGAAAGGCATCTGCCAAGAGAGTTATACGATTCCCTGTAGAAACTAATTTGTTATTTAATTCACCAGCAATGCTCAGAAAGTGATTGTTGAATACTGTACATACAGGGTGATCAAAAAGTCAGTATAAATTTGAAAAATTAATAAACCACGGAATAATGTAGATAGAGAGGTAAAAATTGACACACATGCTTGGAATGACACAGGGTTTTATTAGAACCAAAAAAAGTTCACAAAATGTCCGACAGATAGCGCTAGACAGCAAAAACTACTACCGTGACGGGTGAGAGGTACGCCGATATGTTACAGAATCGCATCATCCCCAGCCTGGCTGATAAACACCTGCTGGAACGTACGATATGTATGCAGGATGGCGCTCCACCCCATATTGATAGACGAGTGAAAGATCTCTTGCGCGCGTCGTTTGGTGATGATCGTGTGCTCAGCCGCCAATTTCGTCATGCTTGGCCTCCCAGGTCCCCAGACCTCAGTCCGTGCGATTATTGTCTTTGGGGTTAGCTGAAGTCGCAAGTGTATCGGGATCGACCGTTATCTCTAGGGATGTTGAAAGACAGCATCCGACGCCAATGCCTCACCATAACTCCGGACATGCTTTACAGTACTGTTCACAACATTATTCCTCGACTGCAGCTATTGTTGACGAATGATGGTGGACATATTGAGCATTTCCTGTAAAGAACATCATCTTTGCTTTGTCTTACTTTGTTATCCTAATTATTGCTATTCTGATCAGATGAAGCGCCATCTGTCGGACGTTTTTTGAACGTTTGTATTTTTTTGGTTTCAATAAAACCCCATGTCATTCCAAGCATGTGTGACAATTTGTACCTCTCTATCTACATTATTCCGTGATTTATTCAGTTTTCAAATTTATACTGACTTTTTGATCACCCGGTATATCTGCTTCATCAGCAACAGAAATATTTTTCCTACGAACTGACTTTATATCTTCGACCTTGTGCTGCTGACCAGTCACTTCCTTCACAACTGATCATATAGCTTTAATTTTATCCAGTGACCAGTCCGCGTTTGAAGTCACTGAGCTCTTATGACCGACCCACTCAGCTGTTTCTAGTTCTCTATCAACAACACAATACTCCCTCCTTCCTTTTATGCTGGCAGGTCAGTCTCTCGTGGCATTTTTGGATATTTTTGATTAGATCGAATATGTTATCCAAATTTAGATTTTCGTCGTTCCACTAAATCGTTCAAGGTAGATACAGTCATGGATCGATTGAAAAGGAAACGATTGCTTCCTCCTCAGTCCAAGTTCAGTCCGACCTTTTAGTCTGCCTATAGTGACCATTTTATTGACAGAACATTAATCCACTATTCACCTTTCTTCTTTCTGCATATAGACTGCATATAGTACTTCACACGCCGTTGCTGTGAGTACGATTAGTGGCATAATATAATATGGTCATGAGCCATACGTCAGCATTATATATCAGAGGCTTGAGATTGAGAATAAAACTAAATGTTTATGCATGCGCTGTTTATCAAATCATATTTGCCGATGATACGACAAAGTGTTTTGAAAAGTGCTACACAGATTAACATGGATTTACTGACAATTTCACTGTCAAAGAGGGCGATGAAGAAAGTGAAGAAAGTTAGCCACCCCGTACCGTATTTCGTGAGTACAGATCACGGGATGCATGTCATGAGTTACATACTCTACGAAGATCTGTGCGGAAAAAGGTCATAACATTACGATTTAAAGTTGAAGCGCGAGCGCAGATAAAATAAAAACAAGACGATAAACCATCGGCGCGTTTGGACGTCCTTTTCTCATTCATTACCACGTCAAGCTAATTGGGTGACAAAAAACAGCTCGAAAAATAAAAAATAAAAACCGCCACCGGCACACCTTTCATCAAAAATTCAATTCCCGTTCTCTTGATCCGCCCGAGTCTCTCAATAGGCAACGTAAATGAATTCGGATGCGTCCATCACAGACTGCTAATTTTTAATCGTGTAATTACATTGCATTTGCTGCACGTTTTTGCGAAGAAATCCTATTACTTCTCCGCCATCGTATTCCGTCCGCAAAGGCAGGAATGTAATTGCAGCATTGATTCTTCACTCACCTATCACACACATCAACGTAATGCCTTTTACTGATTTGTCGGTTCTTTTACTTAACAACTATTGTCAAAAATATCGAATGAAGTTCATTCCAATATTTTTCACTATTCTATTTAATTATAATTGCCGTAGTCTATGAATATAGTTCAAAAGTGGGCAGGATTAACAGAGCAAGAAATGTTTCACGTAAATGATACATGAAGTGACTGGAAAAAGCAGTTGAAATGGTTACGCCCTGTTTATGATGTTTCGGTTTTGTTGTTGACAATAACTTATTGGGAATCGTAGGTGCCATTGGTTGTGAACAGTGATACATAATAACCCTATCAACACCAGGCATATGTGCACACCAAAGGCAAGGGTACTATACGCCGGCCGATGTGACCGAGAGGTTCTAGGCGCTCAGTCCGGAACAGCGCGACTGCTACGGTCCCAGGTTCGAATCCTGCCTCGGGCATTGATGTGTGTGATGTCCTTAGGTTAGTTAGGTGTAAGTAGTTCTAAGTTCTTGGGGACTCATGACCTCAGATGTTATGTCCCATAGTGCTCAGAGCCATTAGAACCATTTAAACCAATAAATGTGTCATTAAGTCCTAATGAGTGCCGTTTCTCGTGAGCCAGTTCATTTCCCATTCTTAGCGTTTGTTTATCTGGTACTGCTTCACTTACAGAAAGGACTTGCGAGTGAAATTAATTGTTATTTAGCCTTGATTTTATAGTGCTAATTTACTGATCAATCTTGAATGTTAAAGTTGAGGAAAGTTTTTTTTTGCCTCCTGTTGTCGGATGTGGTCTGTGAATCAGTGAGCTGAGGCAGCGGTCAACCGAAGCGCAGAGCTTCCCTTTAGATAACAAGTTTGGCTTACGGGCGGTGGACTTCGCCTGAGCTCGTGTGTTCCTCTTCGGTAGCGTTGGCTGGGTTCACATTTCGGTGGCCTACTCGATGTGGGGTTTGCAAACGGATCCACGTCGTGGTTCGAAGTTAAGTATTACTTCCCTCAGCCGGCTCCACCGTTCGTGGTTAAAGTTCGGCCTTACTTCTGTTGTTACACATTTATGATAGTACAAAGTTGTAACTTTCTATGTCCTAGAAGCCCATCTTACAAGCCAATGGGCATTTGAATAATTTCGTGGTTTGCTCTGCCAGGTTCTCTAGTAATTTGCGAGATTGCCCAAGTTACGTTTTAATAAATATATTCTAAGTATTCGTGTTAAAATTGAGGCTGTGTGTCCACTGTTATTTTACATGTAACGTTAAAGTACTGGAATTGAAATGGTCTTACATAATGTGTCTTGAGTAGAGTTATTTTGTTAAAGTTATGGTCAAATTCAGCCTTAGTGGTGTTTCTCAATGTTTATGGCATATCGTTGACTAATGATTTATTAACTTGCTTATGATTTTACGTAATGAGTGTTTCGTAAATTATCTTGCCTGAGTGGCGTCTGTTAATTTTTACGTGAGAGTGTTTTTGGTAGGTAATGAACAAATTGGAATTGAAATATTCACCTTATTGGGTCAGCCCTTCATTTCTCTTTAGATTTAAAGGTTAAACAAACAGGTGTTAAGTAAAAACGTTCCAAGTTGCATAGAGAGGAGCTGTATATGTTGTTGTAATCACATCGCCAGTGCAAGCTAGTTGCGTCTCCCGTGACTCTCTCTCTCTCTCTCTCTCTCTCTCTCTCTCTCTCTCTCTCTCTCTCAGTATATGTTAATGCAGCCTCATTAGAACACCGTAACGCACACGAACAAAACTCACCTTCACTACAGAGCAACCCAAATGGAACTGACTGAAGCAGAGTGCCCTGTTTTCCTTCCAGATCAGCAAGACATGTGTGATGACTGCTCCATCGCTAGACATTGGCCGTAGTCACACTGACCTCAAAGACCTCAGGCAGATAGACTTGTGTAGCCGAAGCGGCTGTGAATATGCAGAAGTCGATCAGCTTACCTCAGATATTGAGTTGCTCGTGGAATCCCTTTGGGTTTCGTTACCTGGCTACAGGGATTTAAGCCCATGCGCAGGTCATACTGTGCTGCTGGGAGTCGATTGTCAATGGAGTCTGTCTGGATCAAGGTCTGAACTTGCTAGCTGTGCAGATCTGCTCGTCACGCTTCGGCGGTGGATATTTACTTTGAGGAGCACATCTATCTCCACTGCAGAGTCGCCACTTCTCTCTGCCTTTGCGGTAGCACCGCGTGCGTCGGAGTTCGACTAGGCATGTTGCTTGCTGCCTTGGTTGGTGGAAGTGGTCACATATGCCGTTCTTAAGTCTCCCAGGCCCGATGCCGGAATGAACGGTGAGCACCACGTCTTGCGTGTGTTGCAGTGTCCGACGCGATTTGCAAGAACCCCTTTCCCTACTCAGTTTCATCTGGTGTCCTTTCCGTAAGCTAGTCGAGATTATACTACTTGCCATTATTTTAGCGATTCCCCTTAACATGGGTCAGCATTCTGGTTATAAGAACGTGCCCGAGTTAAACATTGATTCAATTGAGAAGGCTTGCATTTCACCTAGCTCTCTTTTGTTAGTAACTGATCTACAAAGATTTGCTTTCATCTCCACTACTGGTGCGTGCATTTTCTAGGTTTGTTTCTTTAATATTTTTCAATTTCATTTAAGCACTTGCGCGTTACTTCCGTTGGGTCATCGCTCAGGGTTTGTAAGTAGGCTGTTTATGTTTTCTTATTGGCAACGTTACGTAGCGCTCTGTATGAAAATCACTGGCTGTGCTGTGTGCAGTGTGTGGCTAGTTAGCATTGTTGTCTGCCATCGTAGTGTTGGGCAGCTGGATGTGAACAGCGCGTAGCGTTGCGCAGTTGGAGGTGAGCCGCCAGCAGTGGTATAATTTTTCAAAAAGGACGTTTCAGGTTGTAATTTATTTCGTTATGTAAATTTTAATCCGTTACCTTAAATACTTGTAGGTCAAACGGGCTCAGTTGTCTGCACTGATTTTTTCCCGTCATGGTTGGAGATCAGTGTGCTATTTGCAGTTTATTTGTTGTATAAATCTAATGTCTATTCTATGTCTGTGTTCTGGAATCTGTACTGAATCCAGCAACAGTTTGGGGCGTTGGTTGCGCTCAAGCAGTTTATTGTGCGTTACCTAATCCACGTGCTACAGTTCCTTCATTTGCTCTGAGTTTGCCCTGTGTTGCTCTTGGGAATAATTTCTTGTGCTCGTTGATTTGCCAATGCTCCCTTTATTATTCTACAGTCTATGTACAAGTCACATATTCCGCTATGTTGAAAGCTTTTTAAATGTTTAAAATGTAATTCTTGTTGTGGTTATTGTAATATTGATTTCCAAGTATCCAAAATAATTATTAAAACCATCGAGTGCCCCTGGGGTCGATTCTCTAATATTTATCGAGTTGAAAGTTTCTGCTTTGTAGCAACTTAAAACAGGGTAATCTCTGACGTATTCGAAGGACAGTAACTTAAAGTTTTGCTAACTTGGTGTTGTACGAGTATTGTGGTGTTTCCTCGAGGTTAACTGTGTGTCTTTCTTTCTTTTCTTTCTTTCTTTCTTTCTTTTTATTTGGCCTCTGTGGCAAATGAATATCATTCGTTTCTGTTTATGTTAAATTTAGGCTCTGTGGCAAATGTGTTGAAAGTGAATGTCTTCTTAATGATCAACTCCTTACCACTCCCTCCCATATGCAACCTCCCTGCCAATTCATATACACTACTGGAAATGGAAAAAAGAACACATTGACACCGGTGTGTCAGACCCACCATACTTGCTCCGGACACTGCGAGAGGGCTTTACAAGCAATGATCACACGCACGGCACAGCGGACACACCAGGAACCGCGGTGTTGGCCGTCGAATGGCGCTAGCTGCGCAGCATTTGTGCACCGCCGCCGTCAGTGTCAGCCAGTTTGCCGTGGCATACGGAGCTCCATCGCAGTCTTTAACACTGGTAGCATGCCGCGACAGCGTGCACGTGAACCGTATGTGCAGTTGACGGACTTTGAGCGAGGGCGTATAGTGGGCATGCGGGAGGCCGGGTGGACGTACCGCCGAATTGCTCAACACGTGCGGCGTGAGGTCTCCACAGTACATCGATGTTGTCGCCAGTGGTCGGCGGAAGGTGCACGTGCCGGTCGACCTGGGACCGGACCGCAGCGACGCACGGATGCACGCCAAGACCGTAGGATCCTACGCAGTGCCGTAGGGGACCGCACCGCCACTTCCCAGCAAATTAGGCACACTGTTGCTCCTGGGGTATCGGCGAGGACCATTCGCAACCGTCTCCATGAAGCTGGGCTACGGTCCCGCACACCGTTAGGCCGTCTTCCGCTCACGCCCCAACATCGTGCAGCCCGCCTCCAGTGGTGTCGCGACAGGCGTGAATGGAGGGACGAATGGAGACGTGTCGTCTTCAGCGGTGAGAGTCGCTTCTGCCTTGGTGCCAATGATGGTCGTATGCGTGTTTGGCGCCGTGCAGGTGAGTGCCACAATCAGGACTGCATACGACCGAGGCACACAGGGCCAACACCCGGCATCATGGTGTGGGGAGCGATCTCCTACACTGGCCGTACACCACTGGTGATCGTCGAGGGGACACTGAATAGTGCACGGTACATCCAAACCGTCATCGAACCCATCGTTCTACCATTCCTAGACCGGCAAGGGAACTTGCTGTTCCAACAGGACAATGCACGTTCGCATGTATCCCGTGCCACCCAACGTGCTCTAGAAGGTGTAAGTCAACTACCCTGGCCAGCAAGATCTCCGGATCTGTCCCCCACTGAGCATGTTTGGGACTGGATGAAGCGTCGTCTCACGCGGTCTGCACGTCCAGCACGAACGCTGGTCCAACTGAGGCGCCAGGTGGAAATGGCATGGCAAGCCGTTCCACAGGGCTACATCCAGCATCTCTACGATCGTCTCCATGGGAGAATAGCAGCCTGCATTGCTGCGAAAGGTGGATATACACTGTACTAGTGCCGACATTGTGCATGCTCTGTTGCCTGTGTCTATGTGCCTGTGGTTCTGTCAGTGTGATCATGTGATGTATCTGACCCCAGGAATGTGTCAATAAAGTTTCCCCTTCCTGGGACAATGAATTCACTGTGTTCTTATTTCAATTTCCAGGAGTGTATAATGGTTCAGAATGCTTGCGAGACGAAGCAACGTAGAAATAGAATATGTGGAAGATGGCCGGTTAAAACGAATGGAAAACGAGATTTTTTTCTTTTTCTAGGGGATGAAGCCAGGAGAAGGATAATAAAGATTGCAGAGTGCAAAAGATCCAGGATTGTAGTCACTGAACTAGAGATTGCAGGGAAGATAAGGACAGGAAGGAGAAGTCATGCAATGCCGGATAACATAAAAAAATCTTTAATTCAATCCACCTGCGGCTGGTCGGAGACTTGACAAAAAAATTGACACCAACAGCTGTAATTTTATTTAATAATTTTATTTAGCTAACAGTTTCGGTGCTTCACTGGCACCATCTTCAGGCGCATATACACGAAATTAGGTAGGTCGCAAAGACGTTTGTATTAGCGTAGGGACCACTCGATAGAGGCGTGACGGATCGACGTCTATCGACAAATCTACAGAAACCAGTTGCGTACAGTGGTCCCTGCATTAACACAAACGAATAGATGACCTGCCTAGTTTCGTGTATAGGCACCTGGTGATGGAAGATGGTGCCAATGAAGAACCGAAAATGGTAGCTAAATACAATTATTAGATGAAAAGTGTGGCTGTTGATATGTATTTTCTTCGAAACATGATAAATAGTCGAAATTACCAACAGCTGAAGAAAGAGACACTGGACCGAAGATAGTGAAGAGGGTCCAATACCAATCCCTAGACGCATCTATGAAAGGGGAAGAAACTGTCAGGATGTTAGTTAAGCGAGATCTTGTCTAGCTATTATGAAGAAATGACTGGTAGTTTCGCGGAACAGAAGATACTGAGAAACTCAGTAAGTAGTCATTTAGAAGCGAAAGGGACTCCGATAATCAATGTACAGATGGTTCAAATGGCTCTGAGCACTATGACATTTAACATCTGAGGTCATCAGTCCCATACAACGTAGAACTACTTAAACCTAACTAACATAAGGACATCACACACATCCATGCCCGAGGCAGGTTGGAACCCGCGACAGTAGCGGCCGCACGGTTCCAGACTGAAGCGCCTAGAACCGCTCGGCCACATTCAATGAACAGACGCCTTCAGATTTTATCTGTCGTTTTAGAATAAGTCTTACCTCTGTTCTGCAAAAAAGAAGTTGTCCATTTACTGCACCACAGATTCACAATCTGACGTAATTAAGTTGTCTAGTCTCAATGCTACTGTTTCAGACTTTTCGAAGTGCGGAGACACTCTATTATCGTTATAGTAACTGAAATATACGCTACTACTTCCAAAATTATGGGATGCGAAGGTGGAACGTGAGTGACCCTTACTACGTCCCACAGATAGGCAACAAGCTGTAATTGAAACTTCCTGGCAGATTAAAACTGTGTGCCGGACCGAGACTCGAACTCGGGACCTTTGCGTTTCGCGGTCAAGTGCTCTACCGACTGAACTACCCAAACACGACTCACGCCCCGTCCTCACAGCCTTAATTCCGCCAATACCTCGTCTCCTACCTTCCAAACTTCACAGAAGCTCTCCTGCGAACCTTGCAGCACTAGCACTCCTGGAAGAAAGGATATTGCGGAGACATGGCTTAGACACAGCCTGGGGATGTTTCTAGAATGAAATTTTCACTCTACAGCGGAGTGTGCGCTGATATGAAACGTCCTGGCAGATTAAAACTGTCTGCCGGACCGAGACTCGGGACCCGGGACTCGGGACTCGGGACTCGGGACCCGGTCCCGAGTTCGAGTCTCGGTCCGGCACACAATTGTTAAGGTCTTGTTAACCTTTATCAGTATTCCAGAGTTATTTCATTACTTCTCGCGTATCGACGCGTGCACGTAGAGGGTTTGAGTGTGAAGGAGCACTTCAACGATTCGGTTGCCACGGAGAACGTCGGGAATTTCACGACCGGAATGCAGCTGCCCTGAAGAAGAAATTCTGCAGTGAGGCACTCCGCGTTGGCACACCGGCGCATCTATAATTAGAGCTCCGCAGGCATCGATGTCAGCCAGATCACGAAACTTTGATGGCCATTGATCGAAGGTTTAAAGCGAATAGCGCCAATACCGTTCATTTTCACGCCGCGCCTGCTGGCCACCTGCTCAGCAGAACAATAGCTTCGGGGCAGCACCCCGAGCAACGCGCAACTTCGTACGTCAACAACGATGGTTTGGCTCTGAGCACTATACGACTTAACTTGTGAGGTCATCAGTCGCCTAGAACTTAGAGCTAATTAAACCTAACTAACCTAAGAACATCACACACATCCATTCCCGAGACAGGATTCGAACCTGCGATCGTAGCGGTTGCTGGGCTCCAGACTGTAGCGCCTAGAACCGCACGGCCACTCCGGCCGGCCAACAACGATGGTTCAATAAGTGAGGTAAATGTTGTGACAGGCTTACATACACTCCGGGCGATTTAAAATCCATGTCTAGTTGGAACAGACGATCAAAGCTATCGAAAATTACTTTGAGATGAAAGCAGCTACTATTCGAAATTGTTTCAGGATTGAGGTGTTCACGGATACGTGGTCAGCGACTGACGTGCGAAGCATAGTACGGTTTTCGCATTTAAACAAAATGTCCTAAGTTGCAACTAGTACAAGTTTGTGGAACAATTGTAACGTTACAAAAAGAAATGTTTGTCTTAGTGCCAAGAAATTCACTTTTTTTATAATTTGTAACATAAAACTATAGACTTTGGTATTTGAATTTAATTAAGGAAAACGTTATTATAATCGATCGTAATACAGGGTGTAAATAAAGCCCGGGAACACTTTCAATTATTTATTGCACAAGAACCAAGCGTTGTATGGATATCATACATATGTCATTTTGAAGAGAAACCCTGAAAGTTTTTTTTTTCATGTACACTGAAATAGCGTAGTTTGGTAATTTGCCAACAGTTAGCGCTAGTCGCAAACGAGTTCAGGTGCGGAGCGAGCTGCTTCATGAAATGGCTTCCCCGATCACCAGATCTCGCTCCATGTGACTTTTTTCTGTGGGGACACATTAAAGACCTGGTGTATGTGCCGCCTCTACGACGCGATGTAGCAGAGCCCTGGGAGAGAATACGCGAAGCGACTGCTGTGACGGGTATGGCAAGAATTTAATTACCGTATTGACGTCTGCCGGGTCACTCACGGTTCGCATATCGAGTGTTTGTAAAAACACTTCCAGAGTTTATGTTCAAAATGCAATATGTATGACATCTGTAGAATGTTTAGTTCTTGTGGAATAAATAATTGTAAGTGTTCCCATACTTTATGTACACCCTGTGTATAAATGGTTTAACGGAAATCGTCTAAAACATTTTCTTAACAAAAGACTCCTGAAGACTGGAAGACGGCCTTGATCCAATCACTGCCCAAAGCAGGTCATAAAAAGGATGTGAAAAACTACAGAGGCATTTCTCTCCTACCGGATTCCTACAAAATCTTATAAAAATCATTATTAACTTAGGCAAAACGACAACTCGACTATCAAGTTGCTGACTGTCACTGTCATTTCAGACAGAGTACATCATATTCACTGCAGATTCTCAACATTATTAATAATGTATCTGAAAAGAAGATATAAAAGTTTTGTAATACGTTTTGTTGATTTCAGGAAAGCCTGTGACTCAGTTGATAGGAAGTAATTGTTTCAGATACTCAACCGTGCGTAGATAGTAAAACCACACCTCTAATTCAACAAACTATGACAAAGTCCAGTAAAATGTAGGGAATAAAGAAAAATTCTCCTCCATGAGATGAAACTATATGTGGATGAATGATGAAATCGCCTCACTCTGGCTTCCGAAATAAGTCTACTGAAAATTCTTTGATCTGTCGCATAAATTGACAAGCAGATTACTAATTATATGCCCCATGCTGAGAAGCAGTAATTAAGTGACATGAGTAATTAAGTGAAATCAAAAAGCAAAAAGTTGGGAAACTATGGTTCTAAAGTGAAATTTAGAGGTGAAACTACTAGAAGGTTTGAGATCAAAACTGGAGTGAGGCAGGGTTATGGTCTCTCTCAACTGCTCTTTAAATGTGTTCCAGAGAAAGACATAAGGGAATTGAGAATGTCATTAGGAGAAAGCCAAATCAATGAGGAAGTTGGAGTAGGTTACAAAAGAGAAAACCTACAAATCGACTGTTTAACGTTTGCGGATGATCTAGCTCTTTTTTCAGACTCAATGAAAATAGCCGCTACACAAATAGAATTGCTTAGAAACAAGTTGAAAAAAGGAGGCTTACAAATATACTTTGATAAAAGCAAAAATATGACAAATATCAAGACAGCCCCAAATACAATGAAAACTAAATATGGAAAAACTGAGAGAACAAACAAATATCTAAGATATGTAATTGAACAAGACATTTCGGAGGAAGAAACCATTAGAGCAAAACATAATAAGATAACAACTGCATATTTCATCACCAAGGACTTTTGTCATAATAAATCAATGCCCATCAATGCTGAACTTACACACGAGTCTAGAGGTAATCGACCAGGAAGCACTTTAAGCAGCATAATGTTTCACTCTGAACAAAAATGCTATGAAGGATGCACTGTAAATTACAAAATGAAAAACCTTAATGAAAATTTTTGGACCAATTAAAGATGAAACACAATACAGAAGACGTCATAACAGTGAACTTTATACACGTAAAGAATAGTTTCCTACGTCCTCATCCGAAGAATGATTCCCGACAGACAGACAGAAAGACTGTTCATTTTGGTAACGCATGGTGGCAAGAAATCGGAAGCGACACGGACGAATTATAAATTACTCCAAAAGATGTTTAGAGACGACTTCCACTCAGAAATAAATTATAGGGTTCCAAAGGTTTGCATTATGAACCCAAAATGAAGACTGGAGGTATTTGGATAGAGGAAAGAAGAGAGAAACATCGAGTAATGATGAGAGAAATATAAATTAAAAGGGAAAACAGTTGAAATAGAAGTAATCTACAGTGTCTGATACGTAAAAGTAGTAATAGTAGTAGTAGTAGTAGTAGTAGTAGTAGTAGTAGCAGCAGTAGAAGAAGAAGTGTAATTGGAGTAAATTTTTTGCTGTGGCAGAAGATAGTACAGTTCAGAGTCGGACAGCATGCGGCAGTACGAAGCTGTACGTATTGTGAAGCAGTAGTAACAGCAGTCTGCCTATACCTAGGTATCAGTTTTATTCATTAACATCATTAAAGAAGTATTTTTGCTACACTCTGACCAAGGATAAAAAATTAACAGCACACTGGAACGCTGGAGAAAACAAGCCACAGCAATACCGTACGAACTTGGCACAAAAAAGTCCTCGTCGCAAAGGAAGAAGAGAGAAGTAAAAAAGCAAATTCTCATTCACACGTAAATTCATGTTTCGCGTTAAGTGCACACTGTGAATACAACGCAAGGAGCTAGCTGTTTTTCAGCAAATGAAAGTGAAGTGCGAAGTCACGCGTGCTGCGGCAAGTGTGTGCTTGAATACATGTGCGTAGGCGTCACTGTACAACTTAAAATGGGCATTCAGACGACCAGCTAGATGTTTTGATTCTCCTATAAATTCTATCCGAAGGTGGTACACACTAATTTTCATCGGACGATTTCTTTGTCATCAAGGGAACGAGCATGGAGGGAGGGCAAGTTTAAGCAAAGATACAGTCTACAAAGTGCCTGAAAGTTTTATGCGGGGCCCGCAGAAATTAGTGCACGGAACCAGCAAAGAGCTGCAAGCACAAACGTCAATAGCAAAGAGGATTTCACAAAAGTGGTGGATTCTCAACATACAGCAAGCAGCAGACAAAATGCGGGCCGGTGATCCTGCAAAGCGTAGGGTGGTTTGTGAGAATTTCGTGACCATCACCCGATGCCAGTAGTGACGAGAATAAATTTATTGGGAGGATTACGGCAAACTGTGCTTTATCTCGAAAGGAAACCGCATACAAGAAGCTTTTCGACCCTTTCTAGACTATTGCTCCAGCAGTAGAAGGTTACCAAGTAGGCACGACGGCAGACGTTTACCGCCGTGCTACGACTGTGCCACGCCAGTGCAGCTCATACGGAAATGCAACAGAAATGCTCACAGATTTTAAATGTTAATCGATGGAACACAGGAAACTTATTCAATTTGTTGGACAAGCTGATTCGGTATTCGAGGAAGACTGCAGGATAATTCTGCTACCTTCATGTTGACTCGTGCAGATGGAGATTAGGCTGGATACAGAGGCACGCAGCCAGCTTTTCATAGAGGAAAGAGAGGAGCATAATGGTGCTAATGAAAGCATGTAGGCATTTTCCCGTAGGTAAGGGACGAGTACATAGTGGCGTTTTCAGTCCGGAACCGCTCGACTGCTACGGTCGCAGGTTCGAATGCTGCCTCTGGCATAGATGTGTGTGATGTCCATAGGTTAGTTAGGTTTAAGTAGTTCTAAGTTCTAGGCGGCTGATGATCTCAGATGTTAAGTCCCGTAGTGCTCTGAGCCATTTGAACCATAGTGTCGTTAATGTTAGTACGAAGTGATATGTACTAGATGTTGGATTTCTACGTGAATGAGAGTCTGCTCTAGCGAATCCTATTAATCTAGAAAAGTCAGTTTCAGTAACATCTCGTAATGTAAAAACCATGGAATGTATCAAAGTTGCAATTAAAGTTAGACCAGTAATTCATTTGGTTTTTTTCCTATCATTTACACTCAAAGATTTCCCGTATAAATGACGTGTGCATACACACTATTTTAGTGTATCTGTTTCGTGACAGGTTTCAACTGAAGGCTCCCCACCGTGTTGTGTTCTGAGTATCTTGCTGTGTCTGCTTGTGACTTCGTCCTCTTATAACGTCTCGCATCATTCCAAATCTCATCCTACCTCTTCCTCTCATTCTGTTCACTTTTGTCTCCAGAATTCGTTGTTGCAGACAATTCCTATGCAGTATATTTCACAGCCAAAATTTTTTTCTCTTCCTGGTTACTTCCAATAGCCTTCTTTCTTCCCTGATTTTCTTCGTTATTTCTTTACTCTAAGGGCTGTCAGTCGATTCACCTTAAGCATTGTTTCGCACATTCAATTTTAAAATTTTCTAAGTAACTTTCTTCTTCCTTTGTTACTGTCCTTCCTCGAATCTTTAAATTTCTAATTCCTTCTATTAAATTTGTTTTGGTAATACTCAATATGAACGTTTTGTCCACCAAATGTCGCACATGACCAGTAGGTACGAACGAAGTATATTGAAATTTTTACTTAACTCAAGTAAAATTAGCAAAAAAATGTTACAGTTTTTAAAGTACTGGAATAAGCTATTCACTTTTTTCGTTGTTCAGCATCTGAAGATGGCCACTGTAGGACGAAACCGATTACTGTTCTGTCATAGAATGTGAATGTGTGTTAAGTGAAAGGAAGTAAATACCTCCAGCGTTTCAGACGAAGTCTTCAGGAAAACTGTATACTTACGTAAACGTGACACTTATCAGTGGATAGAACCCAGCGACAGATACTAGTACTCACGATGAGGACACGGCATATGCCAAAAAACCGGTTTCCCACTAACTTCGCTCAGTAGCAGAAGGGTCAAAACAAGCGAACACGTGTCTTGGCTTAGCCGTAGATACTCTATCGTTTCTGAAAAAACTACGTGCAGAAGTTTTTGAGCTATTTTCGTAGTTACTGTATGTGACTTTTACCGCGCGGTATACGCAGATGCATTGGTGGCACAGTGTTTAGCGTCTCGGCTTCTTAGTTTTGCGCCCGCTGTTGGAAACCCGAATTTTACTTTTATTTTTGTTTTTCGTTTATGTACTCAAGTCTGTAGAATATTACTGCACGAATGTTTGCCAGTGTATATTAACATAACGTTGTCCTTAGTCGTCTACTAATTGTATGTCAGATGAATGGATTCAATTGTATGTCAGATGAATGGATTAAAAAAATGAGAAAATTATTTTAAATTATTTTCAGTAAAATTCCTATATAGTATCCTAATTTATAATCAACTGCACGCGCCAGTTTTTGGAAAATTATCCGTTACGAATGGTGTGCCGCGAAATTATTCGCAACGTGTGAAACCTTCACTAATGTTAACGACGTTTCTTTCCAGAGTGAAATTCGTACGAATAACTGCCACTGTGGTAAACGTGCCTTCGCGCAATCCTAGTGCTGTTCGGAATATCTGTGCTTCCAATGTCTCTGTGATTGGCATCACCCAAAGAAATACAACATATCTTTCTGAAGCATAAACATATGAATAAAATTTAAGAATTAATATAAGAGTTGATATAGGAATGAAACATCAGAACAAGAAAATTTAAATAAAATAAAATTGCAACCCTTCAACATACCATAAAACACATATTACATAATAAATATAGGACATCTATTGTGAAATCCAGTTGTGATTTTACAGTTAGTATAACGCCATTGTATCCTCTAATTTGATATGGGCCGGCCGCGGTCGCCTAGCGGTTCTAGGCGCTCAGTCCGGAACCGCGCGACTGCTACTGCCGCAGGTTCGAATCCTGCCTCGGGCATGGATGTGTGTGATGTCCTTAGGTTAGTTATGTTTAAGTAGTTCTAAGTTCTAGGGGACTGATGACCACAGATGTTATGTCCCATAGTGCTCAGAGCCATTTGAACCATTTGATATGGAATGTTCGTGTAGTATCGATCTACGGACATGGGTAGATAAATGAAATCAATAAAAACAAAATAAATGAAAACAATAAACGGGTTTCAAACACGGGGCGCATGATTAAGAAGCTAGGACGATAACCACTGAACTCCATTTCTTCTGAGAACATCGCGTGGTAAAAGGTACATAAACTACCTGGAAAATAGCTCGAAAAACTCTGACAGTCGTTTTTACAGAAACGGTCGGGTATCTACGGATAAGCCGAGACACGCGTTCAAATATTTTGGCTCCTCTTCCACTGAGTGAAGTTCCTGGGAAATCAAGTGACAGCACTAGCCGTGTTGTCCTCGTCAGTGGTTCCGTGAACCAACTCCTCATGCCATCTGCAGCCTCGGGTCTAGATATGGTGATTCATACCGAACAGATTACGAGGATCAAAATCATATCATAGATGCTCAATTTGGGCACCATTTGTGTCGTGGAAAACGCGAAATTCATTGAGTCACTGACACACATTGTCTGGAAGTGCGCAACGTCAGACGGCTTTGGAAATCTGTTCAGTGGCTTGCCTATCTGGAGGCACAGGCTAATTCGATGCGGCAATACGGAGCGACTGATGTTCACACATCTATCTGCCCTCTGGTGGTGCGCTCTGCAACTACGCTGTGGCGTGTATTACGAATCGAAACTTGAAGAGTTGCTCTGTCTACTAGTGTGCGTCATGTTTCTATATGTTTTGTATTTTCCACACAGTTTTATTATGAAACCCCAAAGGTGCTTACAAATAACCATATATGTCTATCGCTGATCTCTTTTTATCTGTATGATTGGTAACCTGTATGCATAAATATGTTCAGCCGAGTTGTTTTCCATGTTATTCACAATAGTCCGACGACTCATCCAGTTGCCTTTTTCACATGCTATGAGTTATGATGTTTTGTGTATGATGGCTGGACACCAACAGGACTGTTAACTATTGTTGGTTTCCTAATACAAAATTCACGATTGTACTTGAAAAAGTGTGCCAGAATATCTAGACGTACCAGTTATGTGCAGATCGGACACATCTCTGTCTCTCAGTGTATACAGGTTGAGCAGCTGCCCGTACTTACGGGTTTTATGCAACCCGCAACGCCTTCAAATACCAAGTGCAAGGTTTTTGTATCCTCTCAGTCACTACACACAAACTATTAGTTCTACAGAAAAATGAGCAGGACCTTTGTTTAGGAAATTTAGTATGATTGAATATTGTACTCGAATATGTTTTTGCTAGAGGCCATAGTTTTCGAATTATTCAAGAAAAACGTACGAAAGTGGCCTCCAAATGTGTTGTTCTGGAAAAACCTGAAAACCGTGGCCTCCAGCGAAAAGGCGTATCCCAGCACACACTTTAACTACTTTAAATTTCCTAGAATAAGGCGCTGTTAATTTTGTCTTTAGGACTAATAGTTTGCGCAAAGCTAACGAGATAAAATGAAACTTTCGCACTTGGTTTTTGAAGGTGTTGTGGATTGCGTAAATCCTATAGGTAGTGGTAGCTGGATCACCCTATATAGGAAACCTACGCACTTTGGTCTAACTGCATGACTCGAGCCGCCACCGTCTGTCACAACGTTCAAAAATGGTTCAAATGGCTCTAAGCACTATGGGACGTAACATCTGAGGTCATCAGCCCCTCCACTTAGAACTACGTAAACGTAACTAACCTAAGGACATCACACACATCCATGCCCGAGGCAGGATTCGAACCTGTGAGCATAGTAGCAACGCCGTTCCGTACTGAAGCGCCTAGAACCGCTCGGCCACAGCGGCCGGCGTCACAACGTTATTCGGTAAAAAGAAACTTAGTCCACACACTACAAACACAGTCAGACGCACAGGGCGTCGACGATTAATTAAAGCTACCACCGGTATTCTCAAAGAATGGGTAGTCAAAATATAGAATGACTATGAATAAAATTATGACGTACCGTGGAACAGAAGCTAATAAATGCTTATACCCGTTATGATGTTCCAGTATCCGGAAAGATCAGTGGACTGCTACCGAAACAAAGCATCCAGTGTATTTCGGTCTCATCAACAGCATAAAAAGTCTTGTTTGTAATGTTACATACGACCTAGGTGTCCGAAAGCCAGATGTGTAGCACATTCAAAGCGAATATTGCATGTAGAGCAGACTATTAGAAGAGAACTGCAAGGAATATCAGCGATACACTCGCCAAAAAATAAGGAAGCAAATCAATTTTCTACGAGCACCGCATCCAATAAAATAATGAAATATGATGAGACCAGTAAGTGTAGAGATGCCAAGTTTCTGGGACAATTTTCTTGAAGAGTTTATGGAAGCAGCCATATCTGAAAACCTAGTAAACAGGGACGGAGATTTCAATTTAGAAAAGGCTTGGGGTCCAGCACCCTATTTGTCAAGTACTCGCTGGCCAATACGTCTGTTAGAGCAATAAATCGCCGAGAGAGTGTGATTTCGAAGGAATATCAGTGGGGCTCTGAAAAACGAAAGAGTGTGAATGGATGTTGTGAACGACGCGAGTCGAACAAAGAGTAAACAGCGGCGCGAGACTGACTAAAGAGCGGCGCAAGACTAACAGTAGTTCACAGTCTGGTTCAGAGTCTAGGCTGTAAGTACACATAAGAGCGCAACTCGCAGCACGTGAGGAAGACGAATGAGTCGATCGTCGAAATATTTTGCGTAAACAACAAATCGACTATACCATCTGAATTACTCCATTTATCACTAATCTTCTTTAATGAAATTTCGCATTCATCGAAAGTTTTCCATGTTGTGGGAATGTAGAGTTTATCGGCGTAAACTACTGACGGAAAGCTGTCCGCTTTCCAGCCGGGTGGAGGCGTTAAGGTAACGCGATGTTCCGACGAGTGTCATACATAACTTCTCGCGAAGTTTTCAGAACATTATGAGCTTGACACCCTTCGAAACTTCGCACCGCCTTACCGCCGCTGTCCTCCTGGAAACGCGAGAGGTTGCCATTAGTTTTCCATTTTCTTTTTTTTTTCACTAGCTGCTTATATTTTATGACCCACCGTCTAATTTCTTATGGTGGGTCGTATATTGCCACTTAGCCGCTGTGACTGTGTCCGGGGTCCGCAGTGACTGAAAGTAACACCACACCGGCTCCCGTCCCCACTCACACCGTTGCCCGTGTCCCGCCACGTGGAGGCGGGCTCTGTTTAGATCCATTTAATATCTTTTTTTTGTGCAGCATTAGAAAAACGTATAACTAATACAAAATCAAGTAAGATATTAATAAACAAAACGAAATTAAATATTTAGAAAGAAGGAAGGAAGAGAACTGAATAGAGAAGTTATAGGTATAATATTGCCCGTCACCTGGTTGTGGGCGGCGGCCCGGGTCTTGGAATGAACCTCAAGACGCTGGCCGTTGCTCACCATGCCTTTAACATCTACTATCCTAAAAACTACCTTAACTAGAAGAGATTAGGGTACGTTAAAGCTAGAAACTAAGACTAAGACCTCCATGTCCAGCCTACTAAACTATTTACGATATACAATAGAGAGGTAACTGATTTTGTGCTTGGCTCAAAGTTGCTAATGAAAGGGTACTCGTAGTAAAAGAAATAAGGTAATGACGCTAACGGTTTGTGTTGAGCCTACAAGGCTCCTAGTAGAGTACATCAGGCGCAAGCACCTCCCGGCCCCGCCGACAACACGACCTGAACGGTGGTTTTCCCCGATCTACCATAGGTATCCGTCGGGTTGGGCTCAAAAGAGAGGAACCACAATTAAGATCCTTCCATCCAGGACATGCGCCGCCTCTTGCCAGGAGGGCGTGGGTCTCTTGAAGAGGTGCCCAACTTTAAGCTTCAGATGAGAAGTTCTTAGTATAGTGGAGGTTGAGGTATAGGCTGTGTAGGTAAGTTGTACAAACAGTTCACACTGAGCCAATGAGACTTACAATGATACGTGGTGTGGCAGTTAGCACCTTCCGGCCCCGCCAGCAACACAGCCTGAGCGGTGGTTTTCCCCGATCTACCATAGGTATCCGTCGGGTTGGGCTCAAAAGAGAGGGGCCACAATTAAGATCCTTCCATACAGACTGTGCGCTGCCTCTTAAAGGAAGGAGTAGGTCCCTTGAAGAGGTACCTAGCTTTAAGCTCTTATTGAACATGGAGATGCTGTTAACTGTTTATATATAAGGTGCAATCTGTTTTTAGGATTGTGTGTGACTTGTGCACCTCTTGTCGGTTGTTCCACTCTATTCTTTGAATTTAACTTGGTTGACACTATGGATCATCCGCGCTGGACGCTTCAATATCTGTGTTGGTGCCCTGGTCTGTATCTGTTTCTTCTTCATCACCCGTGGTGCTAATCATATCTGTGTCCTCCTGGGCATCGTGACGTCTGTTTGGACCGACTTGCCTTCGGTAGGGTCTGTTGCGCAAGTATTCTACACTCCTGGAAATGGAAAAAAGAACACATTGACACCGGTGTGTCAGACCCACCATACTTGCTCCGGACACCGCGAGAGGGCTGTACAAGCAATGATCACACGCACGGCACAGCGGACACACCAGGAACCGCGGTGTTGGCCGTCGAATGGCGTTAGCTGCGCAGCATTTGTGCACCGCCGCCGTCAGTGTCAGCCAGTTTGCCGTGGCATACGGAGCTCCATCGCAGTCTTTAACACTGGTAGCATGCCGCGACAGCGTGGACGTGAACCGTATGTGCAGTTGACGGATTTTGAGCGAGGGCGTATAGTGGGCATGCGGGAGGCCGGGTGGACGTACCGCCGAATTGCTCAACACGTGGGGCGTGAGGTCTCCACAGTACATCGATGTTGTCGCCAGTGGTCGGCGGAAGGTGCACGTGCCCGTCGACCTGGGACCGGACCGCAGCGACGCACGGATGCACGCCAAGACCGTAGGATCCTACGCAGTGTCGTAGGGGACCGCACCGCCACTTCCCAGCAAATTAGGGACACTGTTGCTCCTGGGGTATCGGCGAGAACCATTCGCAACCGTCTCCATGATGCTGGGCTACGGTCCCGCACACCGTTAGGCCGTCTTCCGCTCACGCCCCAACATCGTGCAGCCCGCCTCCAGTGGTGTCGCGCCAGGCGTAAATGGAGGGACGAATGGAGACGTGTCGTCTTCAGCGATGAGAGTCGCTTCTGCCTTGGTGCCAATGATGGTCGTATGCGTGTTTGGCGCCGTGCAGGTGAGCGCCACAATCAGGACTGCATACGACCGAGGCACACAGGGCCAACACCCGGCATCATGGTGTGGGGAGCGATCTCCTACACTGGCCGTACACCACTGGTGATCGTCGAGGGGACACTGAATAGTGCACGGTACATCCAAACCGTCATCGAACCCATCCTTCTACCATTCCTAGACCGGCAAGGGAACTTGCTGTTCCAACAGGACAATGCACGTCCGCATCTATCCCGTGCCACCCAACGTGCTCTAGAAGGTGTAAGTCAACTACCCTGGCCAGCAAGATCTCCGGATCTGTCCCCCATTGAGCATGTTTGGGACTGGATGAAGCGTCGTCTCACGCGGTCTGCCCGTCCAGCACGAACGCTGGTCCAACTGAGGCGCCAGGTGGAAATGGCATGGCAAGCCGTTCCACAGGACTACATCCAGCATCTCTACGATCGTCTCCATGGGAGAATAGCAGCCTGTATTGCTGCGAAAGGTGGATATACACTGTACTAGTGCCGACATTGTGCATGCTCTGTTGCCTGTGTCTATGTGCCTGTGGTTCTGTCAGTGTGATCATGTGATGTATCTGACCCCAGGAATGTGTCAATAAAGTTTCCCCTTCCTGGGACAATGAATTCACGGTGTTCTTATTTCAATTTCCAGGAGTGTATTTGTTGGATCTTCGAGATTTCGTCCGTCAGTTTGTTGAGTTCAGTCCACCTTTCCGGGTCGCGTATTATGGCATATTGTTAGCGTTTCATAGCGAAGTGAGGAAGTGACAGATCCGACAGTCTCCTACTCTATGCAGGCGGAATAAGTACGACGAGCAGCTGGCTGGAGCGGCTGGCGGATTTCCGGCGCTATATAGGCCGCCCGTGACAGCGTCGCGCTTCGGTGTCGATCGTGACCAATTACCGGCTGCGCCCTCGCAGAGAGCCGCTATCGGCAGCCCAGGGCGAGCTGCCGCCCGACCGGAAAATTAAAACAGGCTGACGGCCTTAAAAGGGACACACACACACACACACACACACACACACACACACACACAGGCGCGTGCCTGCGCGGCTGGTGGAGCCCATCCCCAGCGACAGGTGAGCTGGCGGAAGCAGCGAAGCCAGAGACAATCCCGCGTCACGCAAAAATAGGGCGACGCCGAGCAAAGTAGCGGAACTCATTAAAGAGGGCGGACGAGAAGCGACACAAAAGAAAAGTTGCGCTGCGGTGCTGCCGCGACTGCAGGCGCTCGGGGGCGGCGAGGTGCGGGGAAGAGCGGGCAGCTGCAGGCAACAGGTGGACGCCTGGGCTGGACAGCGCAGATTAATGGAGCATCAGAGACCGAGGGTAGTGGCGGTGCCCGCCCAAGCGCACCGGAAGACAAGGGCGTCCAACCCCTTACAGCGTGGCTGCAGTGATAGCACTGACAGCGCATGAATCACATCGGTACCAGTAGCTCAACTCAGCTTATAGATGGGAGCAAGCGTCGATTCAAGGTCAGAAAGCTAGGAAATTGACAGAATGTCATTGGAGAACAAATATGCAGTCATTGGTTTTCAGGCAGATTTATTAACCGCCTTGATGCGCATTAATTTTTCGAATGACCGCTTTCCGTTCAACATGAACCATCCTCAGATCTTGTAACACGCCCGGGAGTACAAATGGGTGGGAGTACCTTTAAACTGTTTTCAGTTCTAGTGGTTCATATGGCTCTGAGCACTATGGGACTTAACATCTGTGGTCAACAGTCCCCTAGAACTTAGAACTATTTAAATTGATTAATTTGAAGAAGTCAAAGTGACGTAAATACATTGTCTGACTTCTTCCGAGTCGGTATCAGTCAAACTCTCTATTTCTGTGTACATGGTACCAGCACCTTTTGTATCAGTAATTTGCCAATTTGCAACTACTGAAATGTTTCTTTTCGTCAGGGCGCACGTTTCACTTCATGCAGTTAAAACGTCGCCAATTGCAGCTTTTTCTCCTCCGTTTCTTGGTTGCAATGTTGTTGTGATGCCAGCATGGTTGTTTCCCTAGAATTTTGTTCATGAGAGATCACAAAAACAATAAAAAACAAGAAGACTGTCAACGAAGTCAATAGTTTTCGGACGGCCAATAACAGAACAATGTGCAAACGCGGTGTGCAAAGGGGACAGGTTGAAGGACGGTTTCCCCTGCTGAAGACAAAAAAAATGGTTCAAATGGCTCTGAGCACTATGGGACTTAACTACTGAGGTCATCAGTTCCCTAGAACTTAGCACTACCTAAACCTAACTAAACTAAGGACATCACTCACATCCATCCCCGAGGCAGGATTCGAACCTGCGACCGTAGCGGTCACGCGGTTCCAGACTGAAGCGTCTAGAACCGCACGGCCACACCGGCCGGCTCACTTCTGGTTTTCTTGACCGTGCGCCCTGTCCACACCACATGCCTGATAATCCCGCGGCGGTCGTACTGTTCTGCTCCACACTGCTGCTGGCTTGCCTGAAATTATCCATCGAATTATGCAAGCGGGCTTAGGGGAGCCACTCAGTGTTAAAAGACAACACTGTTCAACGTCTGGTATGAACAACAATATTCTGAGACGATTAAAGGAAATCGCAGGTTGTACTAAAATGGTTCAAATGGCTCTGAGCGCTATGGGACTGAGGTCATCAGTCCCCTAGAACTTAGAACTACTAAAACCTAACTAACATAAGGACATCACACACATCCATGCCCGAGGCAGGATTCGAACCTGCGACCGTTGCGGTCGCGCGGTTCCAGACTGAAGCGCCTAGAACCCCTCGTCCACTCTGGCCGGCGCAGGTTGTACTGCTTACATTCTAATTCATAAGTGTTTATCCCAATTAACTGATGATTACCAGTCCACAACATCACTCAGACGAGCGTACGCGTAATCGACACGACGCTGGTGATTGTTGATGATGCGGAAGCCGAATGATCGCACGAAAGTTCTTACGCTCGTCACGCACACACAGATATTTGGTACCAGTGCTCCTTGACACTAGTAATAATATAATACTGTTCGTAAAGTTAATTTTTCAGTTCTCAGTTCTCACTTGTACGAGCGTGCGCGTAAGCGTCGCGGCGCGGCTGATTGTTGATAATGCGGAAACGCGATGATCGAACGCACGTCCTCACGCTCGCTACAAGACACTGGCACTTGACAGCACTGTTTTATGGTAACTGATTTCTACTGATTCACATTAGTTCAATGTGGGAGACCGAACACGGCGCGGATGATTGATACAGTACGGTACGGCACGCAACAAGATGATACACAAATACGTCATCAGCAGCACTGCTCATTTTTAAATTACTTCTTGACGCACTTTCCTCTGAATCATTTACTTATTTTATCACTTTACTGTAATATCACTTGTAGCAACACTTCAACTTCCATACTAACAATGCCTCTCACATGCAGAGCTACGCACAACACAGCAGTTCCGTGTCCCGCGCTCGACTGGACAGACGCGGCTGCCCGCAAAGATACTTCGCAACCAAGCCGGCGATATGACAGTACGCTTACAATCTGAATGTATCGTTTACGAGGGTAACCTGTCCCACTAGCAGCGAATTTACATGCCATGTCATACAGAAAAAAATCGGTTTTTATTATGTGAGGTAGCGTGTAAATTTGCTGATGGTTGGACAAGTTATTCTTCTAATATATTCAGATCTGAGGATGGTTCATGTTGAACCGAAACCGGTCATTTAAAAAATTAATACAGTCAATGCAGATGATAATTAGTGACTGGCTACCGCTACAGCAACATTTGCTTGTAAAGAGACTGTATGAATGCTGTTGTTGTTGTTGTGGTGGTGGTGGTGGTGGTGGTGGTGGTGGTAGTGGTAGTGGTGGTCTTCAGTCTAGTTTGATACTGCTTTCCACGGTAGACTAATGTGCAATTGCTTTCATCTCCAAATACGGCAACCTATAGCCATTTGAATCTGCTTACTGTATTCAAACCTTAATTTCCCCCTATAATTCCCCCTCTCCAGCCCATACACAATTACCAAACTGGCAATTGATGCCTCATGATGTGTCCCATCAACCGATAAGGTTGTGCCACAAATTTCTTCTTTTAACATTTCGACTCTGCACATCTTCATTAGTAGCTCGATAAGCCCAGAAAATCTTCAACAACTATCGGCAGTACAACATTTAAAGATATTATATTATCAGGTTACCTTCCATTTAGAAGGCCGTTGCACGCAGTGACTGTTACATTGACTTGTATATAATAGATTTCAGCTATCAGTCGTCGTTTTGAAATTTTATTGGCAGATCTAGATTTCAGCTAGAAACTAGCCATTCTCAATGTACTGTCATTTTTGATGAATGCATGTAATGCCTGTTGGTCGGGCTTCATCCATTGAGAATGGCTGGTTTCTAGCTGAAATATAGATCTGCCAATAAAATTTCAAAACGACGACTGATAGCTGAAAGCTATTATTTACAAGTCAATATTATATTATCTTCTTATCTGAACTGCTTATCGCCCACTTGTCACGATCCTACAACGCTACACACCAGGCAATGAACATCAGGAAAGATTCCTGATACTCAAATCTATTTTGATGTTAAGACATTTCCCGTCTCCACATATACTTCCTTGCTATTGCCAGTCTCTACTTTATATCCTCTCTAATTCGGCCATCAATTGTCATTTTACTGCCCAAATAGCAGAACTCATCAACTGCTTTAAGTGTTTCGTTTCCTAACCTAGTACCATCAGCAACACCTGATTTAATTCGACCGCATTCAGTTATCCTTGTTTTGTATTTCCTGATGTTGAACTTAAATTCCACTTTCAAGACACAGTCAGTTCCGTTCAACTGTTCTTCCAAGTCCTTTGCTGTCTCTGACACAATTACAATGTTCTTTTGCTGTCTCTGACAGAATTACAATGTCATCAATAAACCTCTAAGTTTTTGTTTCTTCTCCCTGTACTATAATTCCTTTTTCCAAACATTTCCTTGGTTTCCTTTACAGGTTGCTCAACCTGCTGACTGAGAAACATTAGAGGTAGGCTAAAGGTTTGTCTCGCTCTCTTCTCAACTACTGCTTTCCTTTTCATGTCCTTCGACTATTACAGCTGTAGTCCAGTTTTTGCAGAAGTTGCGATTATGCTTTCACTTCCTGCATTTTATCCCCATTACTGCAGACTTCCAAATAGTCTACGTAGTTTTACCTTTTTTAACCTTTCTGCTAAGATAAATATTAGGGTCAGTATTGCCTCGCATATTCCTGAGTTTCCCTGGAACCCAAACTTATGCATGTGTTCAGAAAAAACGGAACTTCTTGAGCGACTAGTGATAGGACTTTCATATTCACAAGAATTATACACTAGTATGTTCCACAGAAGTGATTAGCATTTCACTAACCTCGGTTAGTGTATGTCCTGTTGCCTAGCAAGCACAGAGTCCGTCATGGGCCCTGATAACTTGTTCCACGCGTGATAGCATGGATATGTATAAGTCACCAATGGAGTTCTGCGTTATAGATGCTACATTTACCTGGCTCCAACGTTCAACTATGGTGGTTAGTATTCGGTCACAGAGCTGCACCCCTACTTTCACCATATCCCACACTCTTTCCACTGACGACGAGACCGGTGATCTGGCGGGTCAGGGAAAAAGGCTGACATCCTGTGAAGACAAAAAGGCGCGTAGCAGCAACACGTGGTCGTGCATTGTCTTGCTGAAAAAGGCATCCGGGGTGTTGTGCAGAAAGGGCTCGGCTACTGGTCGCAGGATGTCATTTACGTGGGTCACGCTGGTCATAGTGCCCTGGACACGCACGAAATTTGATTTTTGGTTGTACCCAGTAGCACCCTACACCATACCACCTTGAGTTGGCGCTGTATGTCTTGTGGTAATGCAGTCACTGTGATGCCGCTCCCCGTGTCTGCAGCGAACCAAACTGCGGTCACCATTTTCAAACAAACGGAACCTGGATTCGTCCGAAAATACTATCCTGTGCACAGGGACGGCGTCCCATACACCATTGACGCCTAGAATGTTTCTGCACGTTCGTCAAAGGTAGGCGGGGAAGGACGACACGCACGTAACCCATGCCGTAATGAACACCTACAGACTGTCACTGGTGATAATGTACGATGCGTTCCACTGTCGCGCTAGAGTCGGGGAGGTCGTAGATCGGTCCTGCTATGACATTCGGATGAGGTCTCGATCTCCTCAGGGAGCGGTCTGTATGGTGCGACCTGACCCATCTCGTCGTGTTCTACGGCCTTCCGTGAACCATTCTGCACACATCCATTGCACTGCCGAAACACTCCGTACCACAAAACCATCAGTTTCTCGGATAGGTGCATCACGATCTCGCAAGCCAATAATGCGCCCTCTTTCAAACCTACTGGTTTGACAGTACGATTCGCCCATACGTCTGCGAGGCAGCCTGCACGTCTGCTCAAGTCACACTGATCAACTACTTTCGGTTTACAGCGATAACGAGAGCCTTGAATCCGTGGTCCGACATGGTTCAAATGCTAATCATTTCTACAGAACATACTAATGTACATGTCCTGTGAAAATGAATGTCCTGTCTCTAGTCGTTCACGGTGTCCTGTATTTTTTTTCGTAACATGAGTATCTTCCAGAAGGTTTGCCTCTACAAGTTTCCATTTTTCTGTAAATAAATCGTGTCGGGATTTTGTAATCATAACTTATTACTCTAGTGGTTCCGTAATACCCATATCAACACCTGCCTTTTTCTGAACAGGTGTTTCTACGCTCTAATACGACTTCTACACCTACTTAAGAGGGTTACATTGATATATATATTCTACAGGCAACTTTGTAGTACACAGTGGAGAATAAATTCTATCATTCGTCCTTCGATTCGCGTACTGAGTGAGGAAAGAATATACATTTTATCTCTTTCATCTTCAAATGGCTCTAAGCACTATGGGACTTAACATCTGAGGTCATCAGTCCCCTAGATTTAGAACTACTTAAACGAAACTAACCTAAGGACCTCACACACATCCATGGCCGAGGCAGGATTCTAACCTGCGACCGTAGCAGCAGCGCGATTCCGGACTGAAGTGCCTAAAACCGCTCGGTCACAACGGCCGGCTACTTCTGAGTGCTACCTCAGACTATAGTTTCTATTACTTGTTAGTTCTGCATCTACAATGTATCACAGGGTAAAATTTTCCTGCTGGAGCAAAGTGTCAACACACAAAGAAGTGATATACAATTACTTTTACAAAATAATAGAACAAATTCGTACTACACATTGCATTAAAACATGAAATAAATAAAGAAATTAAAATGAATAGTTAACTGAAAAATTATTATAAATTTGAGTTAAACATTAGATGGGTGTAAAGCTGTCTGGTGATAAAAGAAGAGCTGAAAATATGCCCATTACGCAATAACTGTTAAAACGCTTAGAAAGTTGCTGTGGCGTTGTAGGGCCTAGTATGGGCAAAATGTGTGTTTGTAGATTACTTGAAGCAGATTACTGAAGAAGAATGCAGACATGAAAATATTAGGACAATTTCGGAGCCGTTATAGAGGCAAATAGAATACTATCATTGGACCACAACTGTCATTTGTCGCTGGAAACACAGGGTGTGATACATCACTCAAAAAAACGTAACACAAACTGTCCTCACAGACATATTACTCTGTAAATAAAAGACAATGTAATTATAGGGTCAATATGTTTCATCCTTTTTGTGCATATGGACTGCTTCTACAAATCTGGATTTCCTTACTCAATGATTGGTACGTTTTGCACGTTTATAGAGTAAAATATGGGCTAAATTAACATCAAAAGTAGACTGGGTGTTACGCCAGTTCTAGCACCGAAATTTTGTGGCATAAATGGGCTTATGTTTGTTTTAAGTCTTAAATTGTGAGGTTATCTACCTCTGAGTCAGATTAGTAAATAATAAGATTACTCATAAGAGCCACTAAAAACATCACTCAAAACTTCACTTTCTGAAAACCGAATAATTTTGCTATATTTGTGAACTACGCCTGACATTCAGCACTTGATGTTAACAGACTCTGTTGCAGAAAACTGCTGATGGCTGTGGTTGCGATATCGCCGTCCTGTTATTAGCTTCTGTTCGGACGAACTCCTGTAGCGCGAAAATTAGTTGTTAAATTACAACGCGGCCACGATGTTATTGAGAGATAATTGAAGGGACGGAATATTGTGCACGTGCTCGAACTGAAATCGTTTCACGGTGGTTCTCGTTATGAAATGAGAGAAATCTGTTATTACTGCTGTGTACGATTTCAACATTCCTACCAATGATATTCTGAACAGCAATCCAGGCCGTTCATTTGTGAGAAGAACGGCGCTTTGGAGAGTAGGCATTAGTTTTCATCAAACTATTTACATCATTTCGAAACAATTTTTCAGGTAGCTAGTAACTGACATTTTCGGTTTTATTTAAACTTTTACGTTCACTATGTTTATCACTTCATCAGTAGCCTATGTACAGAGGCAACACAGACGAAGAGACCGTTACTACTGCCATCAGAGCTGGTGTAAGAACATGAAAGAGAAGGGGTAGTTCACGAGTTGTTATTCAGTATTCACAAAGGGCAATCAGTATAGCAAACCAAGGAGAAATTTGGGAAAAGAAATAAACACTTCAAGAACAACTACTGGCATAGTAATTCTGTCAGAGACGATAAAGAACATGGATAATGAATGAGCAGAAGGTATAAATAGAGTGTTGAAAAGAATTTATTCGATGAATATCAGTAAAACGAGGTATGGAATGTAGCATATTTAAATCAGATGACGCTGATTAAATTAAATTAGTAGATGAGACCCAAAAGGAAGTTGGTGAGTTTTGTTATTTGTGTAGGGAAGTAACAGATGACAATGGAAGAGATTTAAAATTTAGACTTGCAACAGCAACAAAAGTTATCCTGAAACAGAGAAATTTATTAACTTCTGACGTCTAATGAAGTCTTCTCTTACGGTATTGCTTTGAGTATAGTCTTATTCGAAAGTGAAACGTGGGCGATAGGCAGTACAGATAAGCAAAAAAACAGAAGCATTTGAAATGTGGTGCTACAGAATGCTGAAGATTAGATTGTTAGATTGACATCGAATGAAAATTTACTGAATCGAATGAGAGGGCGGGAGGAGAAGGAATGTATCACACAACTATACTAAAAGAAGAGAACGGTTCAAACGACACATCCTGTCACACCAAGAAATAGGCAGTTTCTTCATGGAGGGGAGTTTAAAACTGCAGGGGAGCAGCGATACTCGACTACAGTTAAAGTGGATGTAAGCTATGAGAGTTCTGCAGAGATGAAGAGACTAGTGAGGAGGGTCGAACCCAATTAGTCTTTTGAGTGAAGAGCACAACAGCAGCTCTACTCAGAGATTAGAGCACCGAGGGAAGTGGCACAGTGTTAAAGCCGTTGTTACAGGAGTCGACAAATTAACCTTTTCCGTAGTTCCCCTAAATCGCTTAAAGCTTATACCGGCTCTCTCTCAAAAGGAAATGATCCATGACCTTTTCCACGCTTCCTCCTCTTAATCTGCCCTCCGTCTCCCTCGATATCATTGTTGACGGTAGGTGAAACGCTAATCTTTCTCATTTGCAGACAATGATGTTCCCTGCGGCTTAATATCTTACTATACCAAAAGAGCAGAACTCTTAAGTGCCTCTAAAACGAACATATTCATGTATATTTCCTTCTGCCTCACTCAGTTCTCATAGTTAGGAACCTTGGAGGGGAAAAAAATTGGGACGTACTGCGACATACCGTGAATGGTGGTATGTGCTCTATTTACTGTCTACCCTTTGTTCCGTGAACTTTCTAATGACTTTTGCGCTCTTCCTTGTACAGTAAACGTTTAAGTTTAGAGGATTTGTAACTTTCAGTAGTTTCCGATTTCGTCATGTGTGCCCACAAATCTAAAGTTATCGTGAATTCGCTGTCTGTTCTGTAGTTCTTCATTCTCGGTCTTCTGTGACTGCCCTTCGTCAAAGTAAAAATTGCTGTGTTTCCCGCAGATTGTGATGAAGTTGTGTTTTATGCCTCTGGCTGTGTTACGTGCAGAAATTCAGCACCTTTCCTTACCGTCGTCTATTGCCTTAACAACTAACCAGGTATCAAAGCGAACAATGAGGTGTGCACCGGTTATCGTCCCTTCATGCTACTGGTCACAAATTCGCAATCATAAAAATGGAATTGTAAAAGTAATTCTATTTTTCTTATTTCCTACATAAATCTCTGAAGTTAATACATACCCGTATAAGAAATGCTACCCAGTAATACACACATCAAGAAACGTTTTGCATCACCTATGTTCCGAGAGCCGGCCGGTGTGGCCGTGCGGTTCTAGGCGCTTCAGTCTGGAACCGCGTGACCGCTACGGTCGCAGGTTCGAATCCTGCTTCGGGCATGGATGTGTGTGCTGTCCTTAGGTTAGTTAGGTTTAAGTAGTTCTAAGTTCTAGGGGACTGATTACCACAGATGTTAAGTCCCATAGTGCCCAGAGCCATTTGAACCATTTGTTCCGAGAGTTCCGGAACCTGTACAGAAAAATGGAATAGAGATCAATATAAACATAATTTCCGCCCTTTTTACTGCTCACGAAAACCACACATAGCATATTGTACCATCACACAGCGAGACTTTCAGAGGTGGTGGTCCAAACTGCTGTACATACCAGTACCTCTAATACCCAGTAGCACGTCCTCTTCCATTGATGCATGCCTGTATTCGTTGTGGCATACTATCCACAGGTTCATCAAGTAACTGTTGGTCCAGACTGTCCCATACCTCAACGGCTATTCGGCGTAGATCCCTCAGAGTTGAAATGGCTCTGAGCACTATGAGACTTAACTTCTATGGTCATCAGTCCCCTAGAACTTAGAACTACTTAAACCTAACTAACCTAAGGACATCACAGACATCCATGCCCGAGGCAGGATTCGAACTTGCGACCGTAGCGGTCGCGTGGTTCCAGACTGTAGCACCTAGAACCGCTCGTCCACCCCGGCCGGCTTCCTCAGAGTGATTGGTGGGACACATCGTCCATAAACAGACCTTTTCTATCCATATCAGGCATGTTCGATAGTGTTCATGTCTGGAGAACATTCTGGCCACTCTAGTCGAGCGATGATGGAGGAAGTCATTCACAAGATGTGCACGATGGGAGCGCGAATGTCTTGCCAATATGCTGCCAATATGGTTGCACTATCGCTCAGAGGATTGCATTAAAGTATCGTACAGCTTCCATGACAACCAGTGGCGTACGCCGACCCCACATAATTCCACTCCAAAACAGCGGGGAACCTCCACCTTGCTACACTCGCTTTACAATGTGTCTAAGGCGTTTAGCCTGACTGGGATGCCTCCAAACACGTCTCCGACGATTGTGTGGTTGAAGGCATGTGCAACACTTATCGGTGAAGAGAACGTAATGCCAATCCTGAGCGGTCCATTCGGCATGTTGTTGGACCCATCTGTACGCCGCTGCATGGTGTCGTGGTTGCAAAGATGGACCTCGCCATGGACGTCGGGAATGAAGATGCGCATCACGCAGCCTATTGTGCACAGTTTGAGTCGTAACACGACGTCCTGTGGCTGCACCAAAAGCATTATTGAACATGGTGGCGTTGCTGCCAGGGTTACTCCGAGCCATAATCTATAGGTAGTGGTCATCCACTGCAGTAGTAGCCCTTGGGCGGCCTGATCGAGGCATGTCATCGACAGTTCCCGTCTCTCTGTATCTCCTCCATGTCCTAACAACATTGCTTTGGTTCACTCCGAGACGCCTGGACACTCCCCTTGTTGAGAGCACTTCTTGGCACAATGTAACAATGCGGACGCAATCGAACTGCGGTATGGGCATGGTTGAACTACAGACAATACGAGCCGTGTACCTCCTTCCTGGTGGAATGACGGGAACTGATCGGCTGTCGGACACCTCTAATAGGCGCCGCTCATGCATGGTTGTTTACATCTTCGGGCAGGTTTAGTGACATCTCTGAACAGTCAAAGGACTGTGTCTGTGATACAATATGCACAGTCAATGTCTATCTTCAGGAGTTCTGGGAACCGGGATGATGCAAAACGTTTTTGATGTGTGTAATAATACTGTCTGACACCCCTAGCAGTCTTATATGTGGGTGACTGTGTTGATAAAATATTGTAAAAAATGATCGAAAACTAAGGCCTAGCTCTCTGTAACTGAACAATCTAAAGAAGGTGCTATCTAGTACAGATATGCAAGACATCCTACACTGCGCGAGAAAGTTGTCACATCTAGAACTTCAGAGTCAGTTGAGAGAAAGCGCGCAACGTCAAGCAGTTGGCTGTATCTTCATAAATACGAATCCTTGAAGCTGACAGAGCAATTGGACACCCTCTTGCAGAAAATGTACTGTGAAATACTGTACACTATGGCCAAAACGTTACGGCCATCTGCATAGTAGGTTGTGGTCCACCTTTGGTTCGCAATGCGTCAACGACTTTATGTGACATGTTTATGTGAAACCTCGGTAGGTTTTAGTAGGTATATGGCACCAGATGTTTAAGTGCAGGTCACGGAATTCCCTTAGGCTACGGGCCGTAGCTCGTGGTAGCCGAGGTGGCACCACATAGCGTCCCAGATGGGTTACATCAGGGTCAGATCAAGTGGATTTGCTGGCCGGGACATCAGTGTGAGTTCACTCTCATGTTACTCTAACCACCGTAGCGTCATTCTTATTCTGTGACATGGACGATTATTCGGCTCAAGGAGCCGTCGCCTTTATGGGGAGACACCAATCATGAAGAAATGCAGGGGCTTCATAGTATTGTTTCCACCCATTCCCCAGCTTTCATGCCACCTTTAGTTACTACAAGAAGTCGTATGGAAGACCAGACGAGGCGCAATACTGCCACCACCAGCCAGCTTCCGTGGCGCATCTTTTCACGTGAATGACTGTGCATCCTGACATGTCCATCGATCTTGTGTAACGATGGAGGTGCATCCACCAAATGACCCACTGAAAAGTTCAAGCTATTCGTCACACCTTTCTTCGTTTATTTCTGATTAATAATGTCAATGGAGGTGAGATGAATTAGTTTAGGTGTATTAATGAGGTTACAGTGGTTGACTGCGCTGATCTTACTTCCTGCTTTTATCATTATTTAATCTAACATTGTACTAGCTGTACCAATTACTTTTCTAGGTGAGTTTCGGACATGAGCAGCGCTGCTGATATAAGGCACCCGGTGAGCCGAGGAAACACAGCCGTTTTTGAGTACTGTAGCAGGGGACCGGCAGGTACAGCTGCTCTCGCATTTTCTTGAGAAAGGTCGTCTCGGCCCAGCGTCAACCTAAAACTGCTGTGTGGTTTATTGCACATATCAATTTTGGACGGCTGAGATGAAAGCATTTGTTCCAGGTGACTGATCTCTGGAGGTAGGCCCCAGATCATTAAGAAAAATTCTTATGGCCAGATAAACAGATCCTGACTTTCCAAAAAATATGGCGAAACAGTTCAAATTCAAATGGCTCTGAGCACTATGGGACTCAACATCTGTGGTCATTAGTCCCCTAGAACTTAGAACTACTTAAACCTAACTAACCTAAGGACATCACACACATCCATGCCCGAGGCAGGATTCGAACCTGCGACCGTAGCGATCGCGCGGTTCCGGACTGAGCGCCTAGAACCGCTAGACCACCGCGGCCGGCGAAACAGTTCTGACACACGACATGTTCAGAAGGTGCTACAGAGTCGGCAGCTAGCTCGAGCACAGTTTTTTAGCGTTCCTCAGTACCTGCAATGTGAGAGTCACTGTTGGCTGAGAGAGCAACAATTTGTGGAATAGGCATGTTAGGAGAACGTAATATGTTGTGGAAGGATTTTTATAAACGAGGAGAGAAAATTGGGATCACTGGTTTCTTGACGTTTCGCCTCTTCTTAGTGGGATATTTTGTTAAAGAAGGAATTACACCAATGGTGGACAAACGTAACTTCAGAGAGGACTGTGAGCCGTGCGTGGCTCTTGTTCGTGCCATCTGTTATTTAACATCCTGTTTTTGCAGTATTGCCACCTCGTTGTGTTAGTTTCAATTACTTGTATCACTGAGTTGCTGCTTTGCCTGCCCGTGAGCGGCAGCAGCAGCGCTTATCGATATAATTCCTGCCGTATTATCTTTGATGGACTGCTATTACTTCCCGGTCGTCATGTGTCGACCAGTCACTTGGAACTTGGCAGCAGTTAGTTCGGATCTGCCAGTGAGTTGGGAGGTGCTAGCAGTGCGGTTCGGACCTGGCAGAGTTTGAGTTAGGACGCAGCAGACGTTGAGTCGCGGCGCGGCTGCAGTGAGGTCCAGACAGCCATGACTCGCCCGACGGTTGCCTATACATATCACTCGAGTGCGGACCACCTTGGTTGGTCGTCGGTCGGTCGTCTTGTCGGACGACGTGTATGTTGGCCAGCGATCGCTTATGGGTTGCCTGCGTGTGTCGACTCGTGATTCGTCCTTGTTATTACACAGTCGCTGCCGTTAGAATTGTCTAGTCCTTCGTGCAAGTGTTCAAGAAACTTGTGATGTCGACTGCTCAGTTATTTTAGTTCTGTCTCCGTCCTGATGTGTGGAGCCGGTCGGTTGGTGTGGATCAGCGAGGAAATCTCCGCGCGACGCAGTGGGCCGGGCCCGCTGGCATTCTCTACGGTGTCGCAGTGTGTGGGTGCTGTTCCGAATGCTACGAGGTTCGTGGGTCACCGACCCAGAACATCAAAGTTTAGTGGTGATTTAATTGCCGAAGCCAGTCTGTTCACATCGTGCCGTTGGTTTTCATGGTTGGCTGTTGGGGATATTCCCGTGAGAAACAGCGAGTGTTCGAGTTGGCGAAAGTTTAACTGTATTTTGGTTATTTGAAGTCGAAGTGCACCAGCAGAATTCTCTGCCTTGTGGCCGCTGGCGTTCCTGTTGCCTGCGCTGGCCGCTGACATAAAATTCAGTCAGTGTCCTTTCCTCACTGTGTTGTCGCTGTCCAACACGTGTGTGTAGCTTTGACAGCTTACACATACTTGGTTGTGGGCGGCTACGCCTTTTACGTTTTAGCTTTGGAGTTCCTTGTGTACTGGTCGGGTGGAAAGCAAGTCGTCGTGTCGGTGGGTCCGTTGACTGTCTCTTTGTCGGGTTGCCGGCGGATCGGATATAGTTGGGCCGGCTACCTGTCTCCCCTAAGCGAACGTTAATATTTCAAGTGCAGACTGACCCCCGGAAACTTCTGAATGCCGCTGGCTGTACTGCCTTTTCTTATTGGTGTTTGATTGTGTATTCTAATGGCTCATAACCGATGGTTTGAATCTGTACGCTTTTAGTTGGATTGTGTAACATCCAAGATTGTGTAACATATTCAGTCGATAGTTAATCTCGGAAATTTGCACTATAATTTTCGCCAACTAAATAAAGTGATTTGGGTTCAAGAGTAACTGACAGTCGCTCATTTTTGGCCCCTTTCCACAATTCCTACTACTGTTCTGTCCTGCGGATTTAACCAGGCTTTTCAGACTGGTTTCGAGTTTTTCTTGGCAGGAAGAAGGCTTTGAGCACTATGGGACTTAACATCTATGGTCATCAGTCCCCTAGAACTTAAAACTACTTAAACCTAACTAACCTAAGGACATCACACAACACCCAGCCATCACGAGGCAGAGAAAACCCCTGACCCCGCCGGGAATCGAACCCGGGAACCCGGGCGTGGGAGAACGCTACCGCACGACCACGAGATGCGGGCGGCAGGAAGAAGGGAGCAGTCAGTTCTTTACTGACTTGGAAAAGACTTCGTCTCTGGTTTGGCACTTAACACATCGGCGCTCCACAGTCTGCACTGTAAACTTTTACAATGTTGGAGTCCTCTACAGAGCGATCCTTACATCGAACTTTATCGTAACGAGACAGGGTGTCACCACTCTGCTCATACAGTGTGGGACAAATGAAAGTGGCCTGGACGAGTGGATACGATTGGACGTGAATGTATGTATATAACCACACCTCAAGACATGCACAGCACGTGCACACCCTGCACGTTACACACATGGGTTCAGAGCGTAGTAGGGGCTGTGTCAGTGTGAGTGGAGCAGAGCAAAGGAGACTTTGTTACTCGCACTGGAGCGCCTGGTGTTTGATGTGGAAAATTACATGACAACAAACCAGTGGAAATGGTGTGGTCAGTTGTTTGCTGAGAAGTTTAATGGTGTAAAAGCGCAAGTAAATTGTGCCATGCAACGCTTAGTCCGTAAATGACATGAGATAGGGTCTGTTTTGAGCAAGTCAAGAAAAGTTCTGCAACGTGCCCAAAAGGGCCAAGAATTGGTCACTTTCAGCATCTGCTAAGATGAGGTTAGTACTGCATTTCCTTTCCTGTCCTGTGTTTCTTTGTATGCTGGAAATCTTTTCTCTGGGCCACTTTTATTTGCTCCATCTTGTAATACACTGAAGATTATAATCACCATAGATATCAGCAGAGGCATATTGGGATAATGAGAGTCCGAAGTTCAGATCATTATAGATTTCTCTGTTCCACATTTCTCCATGCATCCTCAGATCTAAGATTTCCTTTGGTTCTCTATTCATATGGATGGTAACTATAATCGTTATATAGTCAACTTGAGATCAATTTCATAAAGTCAGCTGCAAGATTATCAAGCAGTTCCAACACCATCGAGTAACTTTGCTAGCCAACAGCTCGAGTTCTGTAATTCTCATGGTTAATTCTGTGACTGTACCTTCAGTAATTTTGAACTGTTGAGGATTCAGATTTTTTTCTTGTAATAAACTACAGGGTTTGTTTGGATCTCGTATTTATCATCACATTTAATGCTTTTCAATAATAAAATGCCAATTCTCCACCTTAAGATTAACTCCTAGGGTCACAATATTTTATAGTGTTTATCACTCCGCTGCATACATAAATTCCAGCTTTGTGTCTCAAGGGTGCGCTTGTATCGCGATTGATTCTCATTCAGTTGAATTCACTTACACAGACGCGGTTTAGCAATGTTACCATTTATCGATGACCTCTTGGCCATGACAATCATAATTTAAGATTTTGTTCGGATGATGTGGGAAGTCGTAGGGGTTGTCTGCCGTGGAATTCCAAGTTCAACAAAATGTGCTGAAGAGAGTGCTCCGGAGGAGTTGTCTCTGCACCGGCACTGCACTCTGTCGACAGATCTGCCAAAGATCACCGACTAGACTGTTTTACAGAGTGGACAAGCCTCAGACCTCCAGGTTCTGTCATGAGGCGTTTATGTTCGATACTTGTCGCCTATTCGTGGCATAGTCCTTCAGATACTTTCGACAGTTGCGCACGACAGTAGCGCGAGTATAACCTACAAGCTTAGCCCTTTCTGAGATTCTCATTCCAAGACGCCGGGCTATTAAAACGTACTCTTTCATTGTGTGCGTGGATTTCGCCACTTTCGGACCCTAAAATCGCTAGAATGATTCCCCAGTCGTGACTGCTCCACTTACATACTTTGCTTACTTTGTCACGTGACTGCAGTGCCACCAGGAAATATCTAGTCTCAAAAATGGCTCTGAGCACTATGGGAGTCAACTGCTGTGGTCATAAGTCCCCTAAAACTTAGAACTACTTAAACCTAACTAATCTAAGGACATCACACACATCCATGCCCGAGGCAGGATTCGAACCTGCGACCGTAGCGGTCGTGCGGTTCCAGACTGTAGCGCCTTTAACCGCTCGGCCACTCCGGCCGGCTCTAGTCTCACGGTGGGCAGTTGTCTTAGTGTATCGGCTCATTACTATCCGTAGCACTTCGAATATTCGGAAGACAAAGGTTTATAAGCGCGTGTTGTAATGTATCCTCATCTTCAGGTAAAATATAATATGTACTGCAAACAATTACGTTGTTCCTCTACTAACAAATTTCTAAAAGCGTCCGAATACACGTGTGCAAAACAAAAACTTAATCCTATGCAGTAAATTAAAGTTCAAAGCAATATGGTGTGGGCACAACGCGTCTTTGAAGGAACAGATGAATTTAATGCCCCTCCTGACTGTATGCACAGGCATAATTCGAGGCAAAGTTGTGTCGTTTATTAGCCCGCTCTCTCTCTCTCTCTCTCTCTCTCTCTCTCTATCTATCTATCTCTCTCTCTCTCTCTCTCTCTCTCTCTCTCTCTCCCTCCCTCTTCCACTTCCCTTTCACAAAGCGCGCAGCAGCAGGCGTGGCCGAAGAGTGAGTTATTGCCGCTCATACTTTAAGCCGCAATTCGAACCCCCTTTCTCGTGCAAACGCCGCCTAATTAATTTACCAGGCTGTGCGGCCGAGACAAATGGGTCCTGTGTCCCCTAATAACAGCGGATGCACGCCGAACACCACAAATTTGGTTTGGTGAGCCACGTCAGCCTCTGTTTTTCCAGAGGAACACTACACAGAGCCGATGCTTTAACCTGTCTTGAAAATTATTTGCCAATACGTATGATAATTCAGTGTCGTACACGATACAGTGAAACGGGCCTGAAAAGTGTTTTCCGCACTTCTAGAGACACTACTCGAAACGACTGAGAAACCGTCTGTACATATTACTAAACTAAAATCCCTCGTCGTGTTTTACTTACATATGTGAAAGTTAATCCCAGGAGCGAATGTAATATTAGGAAGAATCTGGAAACATTGTCAAATATATTTAAAAAAATTAATTTCAGTCCACGTAAGATCAAATTTCATTTGAGTCATAAAGTAATGAATTTCTCTTACTAAAGTAAATAAAAACAGTTTCTCATGGTGCTTAGCTTTATATTGCAATGGCAATTCAAGATACACAGAACACTGTCTAAAAGTTAGTTGGTGGTAGTTTGGCTACACATCTCCCTGATGTTTTCTGAATTTTTGGTTTTGTCTTTAAGTAGCTCCCTTCCGCACTTACCGACATATGAATTCAGTAAGACAGATGAGGGAGGAGTAGAGTACATGGAACTTTGTCACGACAATTTCGTCATCCTGCCGTTTTGCAGATGAGGAAACTCTGTGATTTTATCTTCCTAATTAGTACATACATGTAATGAAATCTCTCCCCACCCCCCAACCCCCTCCATATCAAATGGTTAAATTACTAAACATTTCGTGCTGCAGTCCACAGAGCGAGGTCTTCAAGCCAAAATACCCCGTATTATTAAATTTTGGTTACTGATGGTTTGGCAGTTAAATGAAAAGTATTATTCTCTGTTGCGCGGAAGTTCCACATTACATACCCCAGGAGACTGAATCATTACATAAGTATAATCCAGTGTACGAATGACTCCAAGAAATTCATCGAGTGGGTGGTAGTGGCCACGAACTAATGCACTTCCTAGGCATGCATTCCCAAGCGTTCATGTGGCAGTTGGACCACTCACGTTTTGGGCCAGTATGATGCACCAACATCGAATCCTTGTCTTGGTTATCGAGGATAATTTGATTACTATGCAGCATAGGGACGTGACTCTCCAACGCACTGTCCAGCCCCACAGTCAATAGTTCACCATGGGTTTGTCTTTCAAGATTCTGATTTACGACTGTTCAACTCGTGAGCGCCTTCCTGTACAAGGCAACAAATGGAAAAGAGTGCAATAGTCGAAGACTGGGAAACTGGGAAAGGCTTCAACAGCAACGTCTGTATACCACCTTGTTGACAGCGTATGACGGAGGTTCAAATGGTTCAAATGGCTCTGAGCACTATGGGACTTAACATCTGTGGTCATCAGTCCCCTAGAACTTAGAACTACTTAAACCTAACTAACCTAAGGACTTCACACACATCCATGCCCGAGGCAGGATTCGAACCTGCGACCGTAGCAGTCCCGCGGTTCCGGACTGAGTGCCTAGATATGACGGAGGATGCGGGCCTGTTAACAAGACACAGGGTGGAGCAACGCGGTACAGGCTGTTACTCTGCAGCAGATTTTAATTTAACAGGTACCGCAAACAACAATCATGTTAAAACCAGCTCGCCCCGTTAGTTCGTGAGATTCAGAAACAAGTAGTTAACGGCGCCCAGGTTGATGCCGTGTTGCTTGACTTCCAAAAACCGTTCGATGCAGTCCCAGACTGCTACTCAATTAACAAAATAAGAGTGCACGAAATATCAGATCAACTGTGTGAATGGAGTGAAAAGTTTGTACCAAACAAAATACATGTCCTTCTGAAGGGAGATAAAGTAACTTCGGTCGTAACCTAAGGGAATGTTACAGGATCGTTTTCCCCCACAGTATACATAATGACCTAGTGTATAACTTTGAGAGTTCCATGAGGCTTTTTGCTGACGATACTGTTGTATACAGAAGAGTCGCAACGCTTGAAAGTTGTAGTGAAATACAGGGACATGTGCAAAAAATTTTCGCTTGGTTCAGGGAAGGCCAATTGACCTCGAACAATAACAACTGTAACCTACTGCGCAATAAAAGGAAGTAAGACCCATTACTGAATGATTAAAGGATTGAAAAAAATCTCTGGAAGCAGTTATAAAAGTATATCATAAAATACTGCGTGTTTCTCCCAAGAGTCGTCAGGTACATTTTCTCCTATGTTTTGGCAGATATTTTCAATTTAGGTATTACAATGTGTAGCTGAAACCATTTCAAATGAATACTCCTAATTACGTCTTTCATGCGACGCTCAGAGCCGACTGAAAGAGTCGGTTTGTCTCCTGTTACAAAGACAATTACTTTTAAAGCAGAATTTTACGTCCCCAATCGGTAGAGCGGTCACAAATTAGTCTAGAACGATATTCGTTTTATCGATATGCATTAACAGGGACATTATAAAAGAGTAAGTAGTTTTCCAGCAGCGATGGCACCGCCCTACCCCGCGATGACTGCTATCGCCCTGCAGAAGCGCTGCTCAGCCGCTGCTGGAGTACCAGTTACTCTTCGTGTTTTACTGTCCCTGCTAATGCGTATCGATGAAACGAATATCACGATGTAGGACCGCGCTATCGACTGAGCAGGTAAAATTCCGCTTATAAACAATTTTGTTTGTAACGGGAAACAAACCCATTCTTTCCGTCATGGGTGTCGCATGAAAGACTATAAGAGCAGTACTTGTTTCGGCAACTCCAGCTACACATTACAAAAACGAAATTGAAAAAATTTGAGTAAACACCATATAAAGTGCGTCTGACGACTCTTACGAGAGACACACCGTGTATAGGAGTAAGCGTACTGAATGATTTAAAGTGGAACGGCCGTTTAAAACCAGTAGCAGGTAATGCAGATGCCAACCAGATTCATTGGAAAAATCCTCAGGAAATGTGGTCCACCCACAAAGGAGGTACCTGACAAAACTTTCGTTCCATCAATACTTGAATAGAGCTTGTCAATCTGGGATCACTATCAGTTAGGGTTGATAGAGTAAATAGAGAGGATCCAAAGAAGAGCAGCGCATTTCGTTACTGGTTCATTTAGTAAGCACCAATGGGTCTCGGACATGCTCAGCCAACATCAGTGACAGACGCAACAAGGGAGGTGTTTTGCATCACGGTGAGTGATTTACTTTTGAAGTTCCCAGAACGGACTTTTTCTAGACGAATCAACCTTCATGTTGCTTTCTCATCACTTCATCTCGCAAAAAGATCTCGGAAGTAAAATTACAGAGGTTTGAGCCCCAAAGCAAGGTTACCAGCAATCTTTCTTCCCGCGAACCATTCACAGTTCAAACAAGAAAAGGTGGAAGTTAGAATCGTACACAAATTACCCTCCGCCAGACATCATACGGTGGCTCACGGAATATAGATAAAGGTGTAGATGTGTACAATGATGTGGAATGTCGAACAGAATGCCTTTACTTTGGATATTATTTGTTTTTATTCCACAGTGTAGTTGTTTCTTCTTAAGTTTTTGTGTAATGAGTCATTAAACCAGTTGATGCAGCCTTGTACAACTTTGTCTCCAGTGTCAAGGCTCTCGATTATTTGTTGAATATATTTCTGTCTCCTTCGTCCCCTATAGTATTTGCTCCTTAAGGCAAATCCTGGTACCAAGTTACTCCTATGCGTCTCAACTGATGTCATGTCATCCTGTTCCTTGCTCTAGTCAGTGTTCTTCCACTTAGTTCTTTCGTCTTTCTGTGGAGGACTCCCACATAATTTTCAACATCCTGCTATAGCGTCGTGTCTCAGATGCTTCAGTCCTCTTATTTTCCGATTCTTGCCACAGTCTATGAGTCACAACCATACAATGCTGTGCTCCAAAACTCTTCCAAACGCCTCTCTCAAATTAAGGAATGTTTACCAGCAGTAGACATTTTTTAACTTTGAACACCCTCACTGCCTATGTTAGACAGCTTCGCATATCGTCTACGTTTCTTCCCTTTTGCGTTACTTTGCTTCGAACTCCGCGTAATTTCTTCACTTCGTCTACTGTGTAGCCCCAAATAATACAGTAACATAGTAATTTAGTTTCATAACGCTTATTCTTTCATTCCTTCTCTCCATTAAGCCAACACATGTTCCCAGGTCCAATGATGGCGAACTTCTTTGGGGCAAGTTGAATGGTTGTCACTTTATGAGACGTGACGGTTTTGTCTGCGATATTTCCCACAATAAACACATTTCCTGTGTACATGTAAAAAAGGACACTTTCTGGATTCCGAAGTCTATATTGTTGTCAAGTCTTCAGAGTGTTGGCGGAAGTAGACGTGTTTAATGGTAGGAGTCCTGATTTCTGAATGCTGTTACTGCAGCTTGGTATATATTGAAGATGGTAATCTGCTGCGTGCACTACCTTTGCAAAAAGTGGAATGTCACGTTTGGGGAACATTTTCAGTTTTGCGTTGTAAATTTAAGTAACTTGCGCTGTTTGACTATTACCATACTGTTTTTATCAAGTATCTCGAAAATGTATGAACTTGGGAAAGAAACATATCGCTTTTTATCCCTCTTCAGTTTTAAGTATGTACTGAATGTAAATTTTGCTTAAAGAGCTAATTTCATGAACGTAAGAAGTGTCGTTTAATGAATTAATTTCAAGAGCTTTGTGTTGGTATTCACATAATATTAGCAATGATCAATAAAGCAGTCTTGTTCACACTTCTCTAATTCCAATAAGTGCTGTTTACAAGGGATCTCAGATCGATTCCATATTCCTAGATTTCCAGAAGGCTTTTGGTGCCGTTCCTCACAAGCGAGTATTAATCAAATTGCTTCCATATGGCGTATCGTCTCAGTTGTATGACTGGATTCGTGATTCCCTCTCAGAGAAGTCACAGTTCGTAGTGATAGACGGCAAATCATCGAGTAGAACAGAAGTGATATCTGGCTTTCCGCAATGTAGTGTCATAGGCTCTCTGCTGTTCCTGATTTACGTAAATGATCTAGGTGATAATCTGAGCAGCCCCCTTAGATTGTTTATAGATAATGCTGTAATTCACTGTCTAGTAAAATCTTCAGACGATCAATTCCAATTTCAAAATGGTCTAAGAATTTCTGTATGGTGCGAAAAAAGGCAATTGGTACTAAACAAAGAAAAGTGCGAGGTCATCCAGATGGGTACTAAAAGAAATCCGATAAATTTTGGGTATACGATAAATCGCACAAATCTAAGGGCTGTCAATTCGACTAAATACCTAGGATTTACAATTACGAGCAACTGAAATTGGAAAGACCGCATAGATAATATTGAGGGGAAGGCGAAACAAAGACTACTCTTTGTTGGCAGAACACTTAGCAGATGCGGCAAACCCACTAGAGTGACAGTCTACATTACGTCCTCTGCTGGAATATTGCTGTGCGATGTGGGATCCTTACCACATAGGATTGACGGAGGACATCGAAAAGATGCAAAGAAGGGCAGCTCGTTTCGTGTTATCGCGCAATAGGGGTGAGAGTGTCACTGATATGCCGCGCGGGATTAGCCGAGCGTTCTAAGGCGCTGAAGTCATGGACTGTGCGGCTGATCCCGGCGGAGGTTCGAGTCCTCCTTCGGGCATGGCATTTGAACTTTTTTTTTTTTTGTCACTGATATGATACTTGAGTTGGGGTGGCAGTCACTGAAACAAAGGCGGCTTTCTTTGCAGCGAGATCTATTTACAAAATTTCAATCACCAAATTTCTCTTCCGAGTGCGAAAATATTTAGTTGACACCCACCTACGTAGGGAGAAATGATCATCATAATAAAATAAAGAGAAATCTCTGCTCGAACGGAAAGATTCAGGTGTTCCTTTCTCCCACGAGCTATTCGAGAGTGGAATGGTATAGAAGTAGTATGAAAATGGTTCGATGAACCCTCTGCCAGGCACTTAAGTGTGAATTTCAGAGTAACCATGTAGATGTATATGTAGACTGATTTATATATAACTAAACAAAAATAGTTTCCAAGTTATACTGTACGTTAATGAGCGTCCATATCCCTTTGGATATTTAAAGCTTTTCAAAAACGTTTAAATGTATGTGAATTCCTAAGGGACCTTGAAACTATTAAAACGCTACTGGCGTCAAAAAGTCAGTCTGCTTGAGAGAGACTTCTTAAGCTGGCCTCGACGGCGAGTGTTAAGAGAAGATAACGTCAGGAGTACCCAATGAAAGCGTGATAGGACCGCTGTTATTGTCTATGCACATAAATGATCTGGCTCACAAGGTATCTGAGGCCGTTTGCTGATGATGCCGTGGTGTATGGGAAGCTGTTGTGTTCGAGTGACACTAGGAGAATACAAGGTGACTTACACGGAATTTTAACTCTTGTGATGAAAGGCACCTAGCTGTGAACGTAGAACCATGGCAGCTACTGTATTTGAGGAGGAAAAACAAATCAATAATGTTCGGGTAAAGCATTAGTAATGTGCTGCTTGACACCGTCACGTCAATTAAATCTCTACGTGCTACGCTGCAAAGCAGTATGAAATGGAATGAGCATGTAAGAATTGTAGCAGGAAAGTCAAATGGTCGACTTCCGTGTATTTGGGAGAATTTTAGGGGAGCGTCGCTCATCTGTAAAGGACGACAACTTATAGGGCACTAGTGCGACCCATTCTTGAGTACTGTTGGAGTATTTGGGATTAAAGGAAGACGTCGAAGCCGTTAAGAGGCGAGCTGCTGGATTTATTTCCGATAGGTTCAAACAAGGAACTAAAATGAGAATTATTGGAGGGAAAGCGACTCACGCTGTACATGGGAAGAGATTTCCGGCGTGATTGTGGCCGCCCGGCAGGAATTAACAGCCTCTGAACGCGGGTTGGCAGTTGGGGCAGGACGCATGGGGCAGTGGGTGTGTTTTTTGAGGAGAACAACTGGGAAAATTCAAGGAACCCAGCCCGCATTTGAGGCTGATTGCACAACAATTCTTGTTCCTCCGGCGTACATTTCGCGTGAGGATCTACATCTACGTGGATACTCTGCAAATGACATTTAAGTGCCTGGCAGAGGGTTCATCGAACCACCTTCACGATTCTCTATTATTCCAATCTCGTATAGCGCACTGAAAGAATGAACACCTATGTCTTTCCGTACGAGCTCTGATTTCCCTTATTTTATTGTGGGGATCGTTCCTCCCTATGTATGTCGGTGTCAACAAAATATTTTCATATTCAGAGGAGAAAGTTGGTGATTGGAGTTTCGTGAGAAGATTCCGTCGCAACGAAAAACGCCTTTCTTGTAATGATTTCCAGCCCAAATTCTGTATCATTTCTGTGACACTCTCTCCCATATTTCGCGATAATACAAAACGTACTGCCTTTCTTTGAACTTTTTCGATGTACTCCGTCAGTCCTATCTGGTAAGGATCCCACACCGCGCAGCAGTATTCTAAAAGAGGACGAATTACCGTAGTGTAAGCAGTTTCCTTAGTAGATCTGTTACATTTTCTAAGTGTCCTGCCAATAAAACGTAGTCTTTGGTTAGCCTTACCCACAACATTTTCTATGTGTTCCTTCCAATTTAAGTTGTTCGTAATTGTAATTCCTAGGTATTTAGTTGAATTTACGGCCTTTAGATTTGACTGATTTATGGTATAATCGAAGTTTAACGGATTCCTTTTAACACTCATGTGGATGACCTCACACTTTTCTTTATTTAGGGTCAACTGACGCTTTTCGCACCATTCCGATCATCATCATTTAAGACTGATTATGCCTCTCAACGTTCAGTCTGGAGCATAGCCCCCCTTATACAGTTCCTCCATGATCCCCTATTCAGTGCTAACATTGGTGCCTCTTCTGATGTTAAACCTATTACTTCAAAATCATTCTTAACCGAATCCAGGTACCTTCTCCTCGGTCTGCCCCGACTCCTCCTACCCTCTACTGCTGAATCCATGAGTCTCTTGGGTAACCTTGCTTCTCCCATGCGTGTAACATGACCCCACCATCTAAGCCTGTTCGCCCTGACTGCTACATCTATAGAGTTCATTCCCAGTTTTTCTTTGATTTCCTCATTGTGGACACCCTCCTGCCATTGTTCCCATCTACTAGTACCTGCAATCATCCTAGCTACTTTCATATCCGTAACCTCAACCTTGTTGATAAGGTAACCTGAATCCACCCAGCTTTCGCTCCCATACAACGAAGTTTCCGATATTTCTTCTAAATCGTGTTGCAGTCTGTTTTCATCTTCTAATGACTTTACTAGACGATAAACGACAGCGTCATCTGCAAACGTCCGCAGCTCGTGGTCGTGCGGTCGCATTCTCGCTTCCCGCGCCCGGGATCCTGGGTTCGATTCCCGGCGGGGTCAGGAATTTTCTCTGCCTCGTGATGACTGGGTATTGTGTGCTGTCCTTAGGTTAGTTCGGTTTAAATAGTTCTAAGTTCTAGGGGACTGATGACCATAGATGTTAAGTCCCATAGTGCTCAGAGCCATATCAACCATATGAACCATCTGCAAACAACCGAAGACGGCTGCTCAGAGTGTCTCCCAAGTCTTTTATATAGATAAGGAACAGCGAAGGGCCAATAATACCTTGGGGAACGCCAGAAATCACTTCTCTTTTACTCGATGACTTTCCGTCAATTACTACGAACTGGACCTCTCTGACAGGAAATCACAAATCCAGTCAAATAACTGAGATGATATTCCTTGGGCACGCAATTTCACTTCGAGCCGCTTGTGTGGTACAGCGTCAAAAGGATGAGGAAGATAAGATTAGAGAGCTCAGGGCTCGTACGGAGGCATATAGAAAAATGTTTTTTCCTCGCCCTGTTTGCGAGTGGAACATAAAAGGGGATAAGTAACATAATAAAAGGTACTCCTTGATATGCACCATAGCCGGCCGCTGTGGCCGAGCGGTTCTAGGCGCTTCAGTCTGGAACCGCGCTGCTGCTACGGTCGCAGGTTCGAATCCTGTCTCGGGCATGGATGTGTGTGATGTCCTTAGGTTAGTTAGGTTTAATTGTTCTAGTTTCTAGGGGACTTATGACCTAAGATGTTGAGTCCCATAGTCCTTAGAGCCATCTATGCACCATATGATGACTTGCATAGACGGTACATACTTCCACGAATTTATAGCAACTAAAGGAAAGACGGAAAACAGATAAAAAGGAACGAAAACTGGTTTGAAACACATCCTGACATTATTTAGTTCTGTGGATGCGTGTTAGAAGTTATAATATTCACATGTTATATAATTATAATTATCACATGTGGTAGATCAGATGGGTTGTAGTCAAAATTACGTAATACAAAAAAATGGTTCAAATGGCTCTGAGCACTAAGGGACTCAACTGCTGAGGTCATTAGTCCCCTAGAACTTAGAACTAGTTAAACCTAACTAACCTAAGGACATCACAAACATCCATGCCCGAGGCAGGATTCGAACCTGCGACCGTAGCGGTCATGCGGTTCCAGACTGCAGCGCCTTTAACCGCACGGCCACTTCGACCGGCTACGTAATACACTGAGGTGATAAAAATCATGGAACATCGATATGCACACACAGACAGAGTGATACCGCGTACGCATGGTGTAGTAAATGGGCAGTGCATTGTTGGAGGTGCCATTTGTAATCAGGCTGTGCATGTGAAGAGGTTTCCGACATGATTATGGCCGCCAGACAGGAATTAACAGACTTTGAACGTGGAATGGCAGGTGTTGCTAGACGCATGGGACATTCTACTTCGGAAATCCACAGTGTCCAGAGCGTGCCGATAAAACTAAATTTCAGACGCTATTTCTTACCACGGACAACCCAGTGGTTCATGGACTGTGCGGCTGGTCCCGGCGGAGGTTCGAGTCCTCCCTCGGGCATGGGTGTATGTGTGTACATCCTAAGCATAATTTAGGTAAAGTAGTGTGTAAGCTTAGGGACTGATGACCTTAGCAGTTAAGTCCCATAAGATTTCACACACATTTGAACATTTGAACAACCCAGTGGCAACGGCCTGCAATTAACGACGGAGATCAGCGACGTTTGCGGACAACAAACACTGCGTAAAATAACCGAAGAAATCAAAAAAATGGTTCAAATGGCTCTGAGCACTATGGGACTCAACATCTTAGGTCATAAGTCCCCTAGAACTTAGAACTACTTAAACCTAACTAACCTAAGGACATCACACACATCCATGCCAGAGGCAGGATTCGAACCTGCGACCGTAGCAGTCCCCCGCAGAAATCAATGTGGAACGTACGACAAATGTATCCGTTAGTTCAGTGCGGCGAAATTTGGCGATAGTGGGCTATGGCAGCATACAACCGACGCGAGTGCCTTTGCTAATAGCGCGACATCGCCTGCAGCACCTCTTCTGGACTCATTACTGGAGAGCCGTGGCCTGTTGAAGTGAATCCTGATTTTGCTGGTAAGAGCTGATGGTTGGGTTCGAGTGTGGAGCAGACCCAACGAAACCTGAACCCAAGTTCTCAACAAAACACTTTGCAAGCTGGTGGTGGCTCCATAATGGTGTGGGTTGTCTTAGCATGGATTGGTGTGGATTCTCTGGTACAAATGAACCGATCATTGACTGTAAATTCTTACGTTCGGCTACTTGGAGACCATTTGCAACCATTCATGGACTTCATGTCACCAAACAACGATAGAATTTTTATGGATGACATTGGCGCCATGTCACCAGGACACAACTGTTTGCAATTGTTTTGAAGAACATTCTGCAAATTTCGAGTGAATGATGTCACCACTCATCGAACATTATGAGAATAATTGATAGGTCACTTCCTGCACAGAATCCTGTATCGGCAGATCTTTCGCAAATATGGACGGCTACAGACACAGCACGGCTCAGCATTTCTGCAGGGGACTTACAGCGACTTTTTGAGTCTATTCTATGTCGAGTTGCTGCACTAAGCCGGACAAAGGAGTCCGACACGATATTAGGAGATATCCCGTGGCCTTTATCACGTCAGTTTAATGCTCGTATGTGCTTCAAACACAGAAGCTTCAAACGCGGTACGAGTAATGGTTACGTACGGCTGCTAGCAAGCGTGAAGTTACACTACTGGCCATTAAAATTGCTACACCACGAACATGACGTGCTACAGATGCGAAATTTAACCGATAGGAAGAAGATGCTGTGATATCCAAATGATTAGCTCTTCAGAGGATTCACACAAGGTTGGCGCCGGTGGCGACACCTACAACGTGCTCACATGAGGAAAGTTTCCAACCGATTTATCATACACAAACTGCAGTTGAACGGCGTTGCCTGGTGAAACGTTGTTGTGATGCCTCGTGTAATGCGTACCATCACGTTGCCGACTTTGATAAAGGTCGGATTGTAGCCTGTCGCGATTGCGGGTTATCGTATCGCAACATTGCTGCTCACGTTGGTCGAGATCCTATGACTGTTAGCAGAATATGGGATCGGTGGGTTCAGGAGGGTAATACGGAACGCCGTGCTGGATCCCAACGGCCTTGTATCACTAGCAGTCGAGATGACAGGCATCTTATCCGCATGGCTGTAACGGATCGTGCAGCCACGTCTCGACCCCTGACTCAACAGATGGGAACGTATGAAAGACAACAACCATCTGCACGAACAGTTCGACGACGTTTGCAGCATCGTGGACTATTAGCTCGGAGACATGGCTGCGGTTGCCCTTGACGGTGCATCACAGACAGGAGAGCCTGCGATGGTGTACTCAACGACGAACCTGGGGGCACGAATGGCAAAACGTCTTTTTTTCGTATGAATCCAGGTTCTGTTTACAGCATCATGATGGTCGCATCCGTGTTTGGCGATATCGCGGTGTACGCACATTGGAAGCGTGTATTCGTCATCGCCATACTGGCGTATCACCCGGCGTGATGGTACGGGGTGCCATTGGTTACACTTCTCGGTCACATCTTGTCCGCATTGACGGCACTTTAAAAAGTGGACGTCACATTTCAGATGTGTTAAGACCCGTGGCTCTACCCTTCATTCGATCCCTGTGAAACCCTACATTTCAGCAGGGTAATGCACGACCACATGTTGCAAGTCCTGTACGGGCCTTTCTGGATGCAGAAAATGGTCGACGGCTGCCCTGGCCAGCACATTCTCCAGATCTCTCACCAATTGAAAGCGTCTGGTCAATGGTGGCTGAGCAACTGGCTCGTCACAATACGCCAGTCACTACTCTTGATGAACTGTGGTATCGTGTTGAACCTGCATGGGCATCTGTGCCTGTACACGCCATCCAAGCTCTGTTTGACTCAATGCCCAGGCGTATCAAGGCCGTTATTACGGCCAGAGGTGGTTGTTCTGGGTACTGATTTCTCAGGATCTATGCACCCAAACTGCGTGAAAATGGAATCATATGTCAGTTCTAGTATAATATATTTGTCCAATGAATACCCGTTTATCATCTGCATTTTTTCTTGGTGTAGCAATTTTAATGGCCTGTAGTGTTAAAAAGTAAAGGTTTCCTGGAGAGGTTCGATTCCCGGCGGGGTCAGGGATTTTCTCTGCCTCGTGACGGCTGGGTGTTGTGTGCTGTCCTTAGTTAGGTTTAAGTAGTTCTAAGTTCTACGGGACTGATGACCATAGATGTTAAGTCCCATAGTGCTCAGAGCCATTTGAACCATTTGTTTCCTGGAGAAACATGAGTAAAAATAAAAGAGTCTCTTTTGAGAAGTTACACTGTATACAGAAGAAAAAGTTGCTCAGTTCATAGTGTTCATTTAAGTGTGAAAGATTGCCCTTTAAAGTTTGGCCGCATCTTTCTGGACACACTGTGTGTACTGGCCGTAGACTCCTGAATTTTGTGTCATAGATTTTCAAGTTCCGGCACGCTCAGAACGGTGCAGTAAATGTTTAGGTCGTCGGCTGTCGGCAAGATAGGTGGCGGCGCCCTGCCGCAGGGAAGATGTCGCCACAGTTAAGTTGTCGCCCTGCGGCGCTGCTGACGCAGGCGTGCTCCATCTGCGGGCGACGCTTTTGTCCTGCGCGTCGCGGCGGACTTTATCTGACGCCGACGCTGGAAGAAGATGGCTACGCGCCGCCTCCGTCTCTACCTCCGTCGCCTGGCGACAGTTGCCAGATAGCGCCAGGCGACAATGGCGTGGCGCCAGTACAGGGGCGCGGTCCACGAGGAATTCTTCTGTCGCTGCGCTCCGTACTAGTAGTGACAGCTACCATCTGCTACTGATCTTATTCTTTTCTCGACTCTCAACGACTTTTTGTAATCAAAGTGGGACATCTCTTGTCGAACTCAAATCAATTTATAGTACTACTATTTGTACCGAAAGTATTTATACATTTACTCAAAAATAGTGAAAGCCAATTTTTTTGCGATCTTTCCAAAGCATTTCATTGCAAGGATCATGTTACTCTCTTAAACAAATCAAGTCTTAAGGACTTTATGGCTTTACAAACAAGTAGTACAAACAGTAGTCATACTTAACTAACAGATTGCAAAAAGGTTGTGCTAATAATTCGAACAATGTTGGAAGGGCCCAGGAAAGTTTAGTGACTGAAGAGAAATCATGTATGGCGTCCCACAGGGTTTAAGTTTGGGTCCATACCTGTTCCTTATACAGGTATATGCGGAGTCAAATGAAAACCGAACACCCGCCACAACGTGACCATGAAATGGTTCCTTTCAAAAGTAATCACCACATGAGTTAAGACATTTATCCCACTGTGAAACGAGACTGTAAATTTCTTTTTCGTAGAACGTGGTCAGCTGGTGATCCCTCTTGCCCTTCGTCGTCCGATGAATTGACGTCGATGCATATTATTGTTCAGGTCACCAAAGATGTGAAAATCACACGGTAGAAGATCCGTGCTGTACAGAGGGTGCTGAAGTGTTTCCCAAACGAATCACTAAAGGGTAGGCTTCGTCCAGTTGGCAGTGTGGGGTAGGGTATTGTAGTGCAACAGGATGATCCCCACCGACAGCATTCCCGGGCTTTTTGACTTTATGGTGCGTCGCTGTTTCTGCAAAGTGTCTTCATAGCGCGATTGGGAATCTTTGTTCAGCGAACTCTACGAGCAAAGGACCCCTGTAGTCGAATGAGAAGATCATCGTGATCTTACTGGAACTTCCGTGAATGATTTGGATTTCTTTGGCAGGAGATATTTTGGATGTTTCCAGTGTTGGCTTTGCTGTTTGCCCTTAGGCTCGAAACGGTGGCACCACATAAGGGTGACCACCTCCTTCGACTGCAAGGACCCTCTGCTCATCGAGTTCCTTGAATGTGGAACCACAATCGATGTGCATCGCAGTGAAGACACTTTGCAAAAACTATGCCCCACCATGAAATCAAAACGCACGGGAATGCTGTCTGACGGAATCATTCTGTTACACGATAAGACCCGCCCCCACACTGCCAAATGGATGAAGGCTACACTTCTGCGATTTGGTCGGGAAATACTGCAACAAACTCTGTACATCACTGATCGTTCACCGCGTGGTTGTCACATCTTTGGCGGCATGAAGACAGACATACGTGGACATTGGTTTCAGTCGGATGAGAAAGTGGAAGAGTATGTGCGATTGTGGCTGTGTTAGCCGTCGACAACGTTCCATGTCGCCCATTGGTATTTACTTTTGAATGGAACCATTCGATGGTTCCGTTGTGTCCAGAATTCAGTTTTCATTTCACTGCTCCGTACACATATCACCTTCAAAAACAGAATAAAAAATTTATGTGCCTTGATCTCGCACTTATAAAAAAATGGCCAGTTTCGATAAATCAAGCAGTCGTCATCATATCATTACAATGTCGTAATAGTGAATTGATTCATCACACGTACTGAGTCATTGAAACTACTAGCTGCTACCTGTCAAGTTCATCAAGCAGGACTGGCACTTTTTGCACACGATACTGGTGCATCTTTATACCAAAAAACTCAGAAAATATCTCCGAACAACCTATGAAATTTTGTTGGTGATATCAGGTATCCCATTAGAGATAAAGTAGTAACAGAAATGCGTATGATAATTTTCAAATAATTATTAATTCTCCCAAACTGTACACTCTCTAAATTTTGAGAATTGCACTGTATTCAGTTTTGAAGGAGTATAACAACAATTAATGTAGCACATGAGCAGGAAATAATAAACAAGCTGGAATATTACAGAATTTTGGGTGTACATATTTATGACAACTTGAAGTGGTAGGAGCGTGTTAATGAGCTGCTCGAACATTTAAGTTCAGCCCTGAATGTTTGTCAGCTGAGTTAGCACACCTCGAAGTCGTTTTTCATTAAAATGGTTGTAATGAAAGACGACACAGAATTATATTGTATAATGTTTATTCAAAAATGGACATCACAAATGAACGGGAAGTGTTCCTACGATGTTCATTTCAAAGATATACAGAAAACACCCTTACCAAATGCAATAAAGTGACGTTGAGAGCGTTACAAGAATGGTAGCAGATTCCCCAGACTAAATAATTATCAAAGATACGTGAAAATTAAAATCATTTCGCAATCACAACGAACGAAATATTCTCAAGCTCGAAACTCTTCGGAGTTCAGCATGATGATTCACAAATTAACACATGCAGTACCAAGAATAATAACTCATACTCTAATTTTAATTCCTTAATACAAGCGGAAAATATTAGAGCCCCGTTCTGAATCACATGTAAACCTCTCGAAATATAAAGTCCCTTGAAAAGTTAGAGAATTGTAGCGGCCGTTCACCGCCAGAATCAATCACCTACACGACTGAATCACCCACATTACCATAGGCAGGTCTTCCTACTCCCAGCACTTGACTGAAGTGTCAAGAATCTTTCCCTTGAGTTATTTAACCGAAAAGTTCCACTCTCCACTTGAATCCCGTAGTGTTCTGCCACTGTTTAACACTCATTGACTGAAAGCCATCCCCACCAAAAATACATCGATTTCAACTCTACAGATTTGATTTGACTCAACTTTGACTGCTTTCCAGACTAAACTGTTATGTTAAAACCATTTTTAAACAATGAAATGTCAAACATTCTGTTACACTCAGAAATTTTTTATTAAATATAAGTAGTAGCTAGTTCATAAATAAATGAGGCAGTTTTTTTTGCTCTCGTGGGCTCACGTTAAATGACTTCAGGTAATTGCTAAATATTATTTAAACAACTATTTATGCCTTTTTAACAAAAGCGTCTTTTGATTCTCTCTTCAATTGTGGTGTCCGCTAACACCTGCGATTGAACACTTTTAAATTAGCACACTCTTTAAAAAGAACTTGCAGTCAACATTTAAATCAAACTGCTGGCAAAATAGTAAACTGTTCACTATACGAGCCCACAAATATGATAGAATTCGAACTATTCATGCAGTATTCATTTGCTATGTAAATGTGGAAAATACGATGTTCTGACAAACATTTGCATAATGAAAAAGATATAAAATACGTTGTAAATCAGTAAATAAAATAGATGCAGGTACGTAGCTTTCAGGTACGATAGCTATATTGCAATGATAACATCTGAGATATTTTTTGTTGAAATTGCATGGAGCGATTAAAAATTGTAAATTCGGAAGTTCAGTGTGTAAATGTTTATTCACTGTAAAATACGAACTTCTGTAGTTTTAATGATATTGACATATGGTTGTGTCACTGGATGCACCTCATTCATCTGAAATCGCCGATTTACATTAATGTTTGATATGAGCTATTGTCGAATATGAAAGAGGGTGCGCCCTGGTTAGCACACTGGACCCGCATTCGGGACAACGACGGTTCAAACTCGCGTCCGGCCATGACGATTTAGGTTTTCCGTGATTTCTCTAAATCGCTTCAGGCAAATGCCAGCAAGGTTCCTTTGAAAGGGCGCGGCCAATTTCCTTCCGAATCCTTGACACAATCCGAGCTAGTGCGACGTCTCTAATGACCTTGATGTCGACGGGACGTTAAACCCAATATTCCTTCCTACCTACTTTCCTTCTTTCCTTCCTCAGAGAGCTGCAACTTAGCCATCTTTTGATTGTCTGAAAGTCCGCCATTTCTTAGGGCATTGTCTGTCCTCCTAAGCGAACGTCCGTCGCCAAAATTCCCAGTACTTGGATCTTCCCATGGCTGGTCCTTTGCTGAAGCCCTTGCAGCTGGTGTTCCTGAGGCAGTCGCCTAGCCGGAAGCCGAAACTGTCGCCGGGCGCCCTTAGACATGTCCGTTAGCCTTCAGCAGTACAAAAAATCCATCTCGCTCGAATTCTAGGCGGCCGATTAGCTCGTCGACATACTCATACGTTACAACGGTCTTGGTTAAAATAAGGCGCCTGTTTCTAGTTTTCCTTGCGTTTGTGGCACATCATATATAGGTGAAACTATCACGACCGTGCAATATCGTAGGCGTCGCACATGCCTGTAACAGTCTAGTAAATCTGCTATTGCTGAACATCGCCTTGGCACCTGATATCGTATGGAATATAACACGGAGATTCCGGCATGCACTTTCAGCTATTGGAGTACTGTTATTAAGGCAGCAGTTGAAATTACATTAGCGACATAAATAGAGATGAAGGTTTTGCTTAAATTCTGCCAGGAATGCTCTCTAACTAGACAAATAACACAGACACAGAGTTAATGTTACTTCATCCATTGGTTATTAATACTCACTATCGATAATTTCTGACGTTGTTCATCTTTGGCTGTGTGGTGACGCCATTGTTCACTCTCTCTCTCTCTCTCTCTCTCTCTCTCTCTCTCTTTCTCTTTCTGCGTGTGTGCGTATGTGCGTGTGTTTGCTTATTTCAGCATGTGCCCTGTATACTGAAGTTTGAAATTTCGTAGCACAGCGCTCTCAAAGACTGGGTGTGCTCTTGCCCGAATATCGGCGGTTGTCGAAGACGTCACTTGGCAGCATGCCAGTAAGTTGTTTCAAACATTTTAAATTCTTGTTCAAATCCTTTATTTGATTAACTTCTCATGGTTGGAGAATGGCTCTGAGCACTATGGGACTCAACATCTTAGGTCATATGTCCCCTAGAACGTAGAACTACTTAAACCTAACTAACCTAAGGACATCACACACACCCATGCCCGAGGCAGGATTCGAACCTGCGACTGTAGCAGTCCCGCGGTTCCGGACTGCAGCGCCAGAACCGCACGGCCACCGCGGCCGGCTCTCATGGTTGGGATTCTCAGTCATACAATATTTCTTAAAATACACCATAGTTGCCGTTGACTCAATGAATCATTTATTATTACGACTGCAATTTCTGCCTTAGGGCCATTCTCAAGTAACACTGCAAAAGTTACCTTTTTAGCTCGCTTTGCTCCTGTAGATGTCTTCTTAATTTTGACACTGATATAATTAGGAGTTACATCGTTTACATTTCTTATTAAACTTTATACACTCTGTTGTCTTCAGTAGATTAATCTTGATGCGTTGGTAGTGCAGTAATATCCCATATGCCTGGCTAGGCATACATTTGATTAACTGCTCATGGTTGGGATTCACAGTGTTACTTGAAAATGGCCCTAAGGCCGAAATTGCAATCGTAATAATAAATATTTCATACAGTCAACGGCGACTAAGATGTCTTTTAAGAAATCTTTTATTGTCATCATTGCTTCTTTGCTAAACAGCTTGAAAAGGACGGAAAAAGAAACTGCGTCCTTCTCCCCTTTTAATTCGAGAATTTCTCTCCTAGTCTTACAACCTTATTGCAGCCTCTTCGCTTTTAGCTAATATTGTACGTTATTCTTCTTTCCTTATAGCTCATACCTACTTTTCTGCAAATTTCGGACATGTTTCACCATTTTACATTGCTTTTTTTCTGCGTCATGAAATCCTATGCCGTGCTTGCGTCACCAAGCGTAATATCTCAAGTGCCTTTCAGGTTCCTTTCCCCTTTCTAAAGCCAAATCGGTCATCTAAGAGATCCTCACTTTCCTTTCTCCATTCTTCTGCATTTTATTTGTGTCTGCAAAAAAAGTACGCAGCTGATGCAGCGCACAGCGATGCACTAGTGCTATTGGCCCCAGAAGAGAGTTCTCCAGCAGTACGGCAAACAGCGCCATGGCCGCTGGAGGAGCCCTAACCACTGTTGTCTGGAGCACCTCGCGAGCACTCGCTGGGGGGCTGGAGCCGCTGGAACGGCCACTGGAAGTCGGCAGGCGGGCCGGGTCGCACACTCGTAAAGCACGTCCCTCGGCGAATCCCGCGATGCTCGCAAATAAAAACCGGCGGCCGCAGAGTCCAGGCCGGGCAGCGCCGGCCGCTGTCGTTTTATTTTCTCCATTAGGGCGACCGCCGCAGAATGGCCGCAGCGCGAAAAATAGGGCGGTCTCTGGTGACCGCAATAAAGAAGTCGAGCAAGCGCCGCTGAATTAGCACACCGGTCCTCCTTCACTCCAGCGGTATAAAAAAAACTCGCACAGGAGCACTTCTCTGTACGTCAATTTCACACTTTAAACATTACCGTAATGTTTTTCAAAAATTATCTGTCCACGAAAGATGAATTCTAAAAGAAAAGACAAGTCCGAGTAGAAGATGGGCTCTGTAGGTTCCGTATAAACTTAATTAAATAAATACATAATAATAATAATGATAATAATAAATTTCATTATCAAGACACTGAAAAACAATAGAGCCCCAGGAGAAGATGGAATTATTGCAAAACTATGGAAACTAAATGATGAAAGATTAACAGGAAAAATCCACAAAATCATATGAAACATTTGGGAAACAGAACAGATCCCTTCTGAATGGAAATGCGCACTCATCCATCCACTCCACAAAAAAGGGGAAAAACTGAACCAAATAATTACAGGGGTATCTCTCTCGTGCCGTTCACATATAAAATCCTATCAAAAGTTCTCATGAATAGATCAGAAGAAGAAGCTCACCCACAAATAGGAGAATACCAGGTTGGTTTTCGCAAGGGACGATCATGCATAGAACAGATCTGGAATCTGAAAATGATTCTCCAGATGAGAAACACCCGAAACACAGTGGTCACTTTCGTAGATTTTAAAAAGGCCTACGACTCAATAGACAGAGTAGCACTCTGCAACACGCTGGAAGAATTCAGCATTGACAGAAGGACAAGAGCAAACATTCGGCAAACATTAACTGACACAGTCTCCAAGGTTAAATTTATGGGGGATATCTCTGGCCATTTGAAATCCAAACTGGAGTGCGACAGGATGACGGAGTTTCAACATTACTCTTTAATATCATTCTTGAAAAAATTATCAGGACATGGGAAACAGAAGTCAAAGGAATCCAAATTGGCATTAGAAAAGATAATAGATTCAATGTCAAGTGTTTATCTTTTGCAGATGACCTTGCAATCCTCACAAGTAATAGAAAAGAAGACACTAATGCCATAGAGAAGTTACACGAAATTGCACAAAGAACTGGCCTGCAGATCTCGTGTGAAAAAACCCAGTACGTAGAAAGAGTGCCACAAGACAAATTGCCTATTGTGACAACCCATGGTAAAATCGTACAAGTACCACATTGTAAGTACCTGGGAGAAATCATCCAACCATCAGGGATCAACCTAAAGGCCAATGAGGAAAGATTAAAAAAACTACAGAAAGCATATAAACTCACATGGAACTATTATAACAAAAACTCCATATCCATTAACGCAAAATTGAGGCACTACAACACTGTCGTACTTCCGAAGGCACTGTATGCATCTGCAACAACACAAATAGGTGGGCAAACTAAAATCAAAGAAATAGATAAACAAGAAATATAAATTCTCAGGAAAATTTTTGGCCCGATACAAGAGCAAGGAATCTGGAAGAAGAGACCAACATCAGAATTATATAAATACACAGACAAGATTACGGATACAATAAGGAAAAGAAGAATGCAGTTCTACAGACATATCCACAGGATGAATGAAAACAGAATTTCAAAGCGAATTCTTAAAGTCATCAACTCAGGCAAGGGAAAAACAAAATGGATAAAAGAAGTTGAAGAGGACCTCAGACAAGCACACATAACAGTAAACGATGCAGAAAATAGAACTGAATTCAGGAAAATCATCAAAAAACATAAATTTGACACCACAACACAGAAGAAACCAAGATGCAAATGGACAGCTGAGCGAAAGAAATAACACAGTGAACACATGAAGAAAATTTGGGCTCAGAAAAACATAAACAATCATCATAAAGGAATTCAAGTTCAAACGCTCTCTTTAAATGGAAATAATCGAAAATAATAATAATTTCATGTGGTTCAATGATCCGTCGGACGTGTTTCTACTGAACACCACTGCGGCGACTTTCATGGCCACCAGTTTTCGGACTGATGAAAGGGGACATACAGCTCAACGTGGCATCTGAATCACAGGTTGTTTCTGACGGTTCCTCACATCCTTGGGAGTTGAAGACTACTTTAAGACGAGGAGTGAAAAACCCGTGGCCCTACCGAGATTCGATACCGTGACCTCTCCGTCTGAAGACTTGCGCTTTACCTTTGGACCACTAGGCCCAACATGTATGTAAATAGTTCATCTATAAATTTTGATGAGTGAATTTGCGTTTGACGTAAGTGACCGTATCCTCTGATTGCATTCACATACAAGTAAGCCTACCCAGCAGATATACTTCAACTCTGATCGGCTTTGATTGTGTAGAGCAAAATAACAGACATTTTTATACGTAGCAATACGGCCATCAAGAGCGTGTGACAACCTGAAAAAATTGAGTGTAATAGTCTGTAATGAATACGGTTCAAACGGTAACACATATGAAAAAAGTCAAAAGTTCTATAGTTTCCAGCCGACCGCGGTGGTCTAGCGGTTCTGGCGCTGCAGTCCGGAACCGCGGGACTGCTACGGTCGCAGGTTCGAATCCTGCCTCGGGCATGGGTGTGTGTGATGTCCTTAGGTTAGTTAGGTTTAAGTAGTTCAAAGTTGTAGGGGACTTATGACCTAAGATGTTGAGTCCCATAGTGCTCAGAGCCATTTGAACCATTTTTTTATAGTTTCCACTGTACGTTACAAAGGTGTATCCAGATTTATCGAAAAAGTCACGTTTTTTCGAAGTCTCTCTCACCTAATACTCTGTTTTTTAATTCGATATCTGACTGATAGCAAAACATATAGCATCGGTAATACCAAATTCAGTCGCATATGATTAAGTTGTATTCCAAAGACGAATTTGTCGTAAATAAGCTAGAAATTCTCTATATGAAAGGTCATTTTTTTAACGTGAACAGTTCTGCCTCTTTCTCATTATTGTACACATTTACAAAAACACTACAGCGATAATGTAGAAACTGTTTCAAATATAACATAACTGAATATGAAAAGGTTACATCTTGAAAATCAAAAATACACCAACAGTACAAAGAAAACACAAATACAGCACAATATACGAGGTGCGACAATAAAGTAATGAGACTGATTTTCTTTGCAAGACGTGGCAACCCTGCAGGCTTGCGTAGGAACAATATCTTTGACCTTGGTCTATAAGCTGCTTGTAGTCCAAGCAGCACATCGATGCAACTGCTCAGTCGTGAGTTGTGCTGTAATAAGTTAACACGTGTTTGTGTCTCTCGTCACGGAAATGGAAACCGTATAATATTGCGCAACGGTATGCCATTTCTGTTGCGTTAAATTGGGTGAAAACGCGACGACAACTTACGGTAAGCTTCAGTGGCTTTTGTAGAGGATGTTATGTCAAGAGCTCAAGCTTTAATTGGCATCAAATGTTTAGTGAAGGCAGAACGAATGTTGAAGATGAAGACTACAGTGGCCGACCATCAACCTCACAGACGGATGTCAACTTGGCCAGGGTGTGTGAACTCATTTGATCTGATCGAAGATTATCCGTGAAAAAGATTGCAGAAGAACTGAACATCAATCGAGAAACGGTTCGTCTAATAACAACTGAAGATCTAGGTATGAAAAAGATTTGTGCAAAAATGGTCCCCAAAAATCTCACACCACAACAGCGATTTTTAACCGCAAAACAAGTTTCAGTTCTACTTAATGGTTCAAATAGCTCTGAGCACTATGGGACTTAACATCTGTGGTCATCAGTCCCCTAGAACTTAGAACTACTTAAACCTAACTAACCTAAGGACATCACACACATCCCGATTTTTAACCTCAAAACAAGTTTCACTTCTACTGCAGTCACCTTATTCACCAGATATTGCTCCATGCAACTTGTTTCTATTTCCAGGAGTCAGAACGGCGGTCAAGGGACACCATTTTCAAACGACACAAGATGTCCAAAAAGCTGTGACGAGGGTCTTGGAAGATATCACAGAAGATGATTTCCAGAAATGTTATCATGAATGGTAGAAGTGCTGAAAAAAGTGTGTGCAATTTGAAGGGAACTACTTTGAAGGAGACAAAATGGTAAGCAACACTTTTTTCACATCAGTTTCATTACTTTATTGTCGCAGCTCGTATTTTATATTTCATAAAATCAATAGATACCGAAAAGACTTCTTAAAGAACCCAACATGACAACTAGCATTGAAGTGGACACACACCAGGCGTATACCAGCGGTATAGAGAAATTTCTAGCTTATTTCTATTTTGTCTTTGGAATACCGCTGCATCATACACGACTGAATTTGGTATTCAAGATGCTACACTTCTGCTATGAGTCAAACGTCGAAACGAGGAATGAAATAACGGGGGAGAGGGGACTTCGGAAAAAAGAATGAGTTTTCGACAAATCTGGGTGCACCACTGAAACGTACATTAAAAGCCATGGAACTTATTTCAAGCTTTCTTTTTTCAAAAATTTGTCTCTTATTTTGTTTTACACTACAACAAACTCAAAGCCGATCAAAATCTAGACTTTTTCGACAAATCTCGAGGCACCTTTGTAATGTACAGAGGAAACTATAGAACGTTTGACTTTTTTCATATGTGTTACTGTTTGAACCGTATTCATTACGGACTATTACACTTGTAGGTTTACTTGTCACAAGCTTAAATGTTTTTCAGCTTCAAAGGGCCGTAGACCTTAGTGCTTGACATGAATTTCGACTTGATACCTACCAACAGTTCCTGAGAGAAAGGGGTCTTAACAGAAGGAAAACGAAATGATCGTAGCAGTAGTGAGTTCCTAGCGATTGAGATATGAAACCCTGAAAGTACAGTATATACGAGTACCATTACTCTGACTGAGTTCCCTCACACTAAATGAGACACCATCTCTGGTGGATTAAAAAAGAAAAACAAGTCTTATCTTTCAATGATGGTGCAATATCGTTTATCAGTCTAAGAAAATTAATAGAAAACAGCGAAGATACAGACTTTAGCAGTCAAGACAGCCGACACATACCGAGTTCCGGTTTTTCGCAAATAGTGGCAAATTTTACTTGTCTACGCGAGATCACTGACGATGGGTATTGTTGAAGTAGTAGAAGTAGTAATAGTAGTAGTTGTTGTTGTTGTCTTCAGTCGGAAGACTGGTTTGATGCCAGTCTACAAGCTACTCTATCCTGTGCAGTTATCTGCATGTCTCAATAACTACCACAATCTGCATCCAACAGAACCTGCTTACAGCGGTTAGGCCTATGTCTCCTACTCCAATATTTAGGCCTACGCGCACTTCCTCGCATTTCCCACCATTGGGCATTTCACTCCACAGGGTGTGTCCTTTGAATCGATCCATAATTTTTTTTTCCTTCCCAATTCGATTCAGTACCACTTCATTAGTAATCCCATCTACCCATCCAGTCTTCAGCGATCTTCTGTAGTATTATATTTCACAATCATCCACTCTCTTCTTATCTGCGTGGGAGAGTATTGTACCTTGGAACACTTTCCGGTGTTCGCTTCTAGCCATAGTCGAAATATATTAATATATTTTCTCATTTCGTTTTTAAACGATGGCATTCATTTTTCATGTGCTACAGTGTTTCTCTGAAATCACAAAAATTACTCCGGAAAATTAAGGTTTTTCCACATGTGGAAACATGTTTCAAGGTACAACATGATCATGTACCTAGGAACAAATGAAGGGCTTATTTCAATAGTGGTATAAGTCCATTACCTCCACTTTTCTGCTTACAATGCTTCTGAAGTTAATGATCCAAAGAAACAGAAAGAAAGGTTCATCTTCAGCAAGAAGCCATATGCTTCAATATTTCTGGTATCTCAAATGCAGGTTTTTCAGCGCTCATTGAACTTTACGAATCTGTATCTCAAAATGAACAAAAATGGACTTTTACCACTATTGAAATAAGCCCTTCAAATGTTCTGTTGCAATTTAAAAGCGTGCTATAGAGAAAATCCTTATAATTCTGTATTCAAACGTCCTTTACATTATTACCCTAACACGCGCTACTGCTTAGAATGTGAAATCAAATTAGGCGGACGTATTATTCCAAAAGCAGTTACAACTCAAATGCACTTTGAAATAAAAGTTACTGGAAATTAACACAAATTCCTATATTCAATACAGGTAGAATTGTTAAGACATTAACGAAACTCAATTAATTTGCAAATATCACATGTTCCATGGTACATCATCATCTTAGCTTCACGGTACTATATGGTGTACCACCGAAGTAGTATGGCTTAACCGTCCGCACATTAAATAACTATTTTTAAAAATATGTGGAATTTTACTTGCCATAAAAAGCTGTAACTGGGGAAATAATAATATATTCCAAATAAGAGCTTTAGCTTTAATGTAACACACAGAACTTGAATGTGTATAATACTAGATATCGGTACACATATGACTCTAATGTGTTCGAAAACGCCACGCATAAAAATGAGATTCTCCCGGGGCTCATACCTCGGTTTCTGTCGGTGACGAAGGTAGGGCGAACTGAGAATGCGGGGCAAACCGTTCTGGACAGTCCTTGGCCCACGGACCCAACAAAGGTTCTCTTAGGATCACTGTCCTACAGTACCTGGTCACATGAGAATATGACACATTTTCTTCTGCTTAGGCAAACGGAGCAAATCATAGCTACAGGCTGTGGATACCCACGGAAGCAAAAAAAAAAGCTTTTCACCGTTTTTCCGTACCAAACCAGAGCCGTCGTTTCCAAGATGGCAATTTACGAATAACAAACTTTTCTTTATATCTTTATCCATTTCCGAGATACAGAGGTTTAAATTACCCTATTCCTACACGTAAAATCCGGTATGAAGCCAAATCTAAATAATAACCGCAGAAAATTGCTCAAAATGTAATGGCATATTCTAAGTAAATTATACAAAAAGCGTTATTCTTCCCGTTTAGAGCAGTCTTTATTAGTTCATCCGCGGTTTCTTAGAAACCCGAAAAGAGCGTTTTTTTACCATTTTTTTTCATACCAACAGCGAGGCGCGGATTCTAAGTCGGCTATACACAACAAATGGGTGGAATTCTTACGATGTTCTCGTAAGATCCCGATCTCGAACTACCTTGAAAGTTATCTTACTTGTACACTTAAAATCCGGTGTGAGGCGAAAACGTAGTTTTTAAACTAACGTAACACGGATAAATATGCTGTAAAGTGACTCCACTGGTATCAGAAGTGTTGTGGGAACCACCATGTTTTAGTACTGAAGCACATACAATTTTTTTGAGCACTTAAAATCCAGTCTGAGGTGTAAGATTAGTTTTACGTTATTTCAGTTTCACAAAAGTAAACTATAAAAATTTTAGAAAGCGATATAATTCTTCTCATATGAGTGACATGTACTGCTGTAACAGGGAAGCGAAGGGAACTAGCGGAAAATGGTCGTATCGTAGCACATAAAAGGCGAATATGCTCTTGTTTAAAATACTGAATGAAAAGTGGGTTACCATCTGCTTCATTCTGCCTTCCTCAGCAGCTTTAAAAATTATCCCCAAAGATTTGTCATGCCAACATAAACGCACTTCTTTATGCTGAGAGAGAGAGAAACATTGGCAGTAGAAAAGAGAGGGCGAAATAATAAATACTAGACGATAGAAGACAGTAGTTGTGGCACAGAAAGAGCGAAGGAGACAATGAGTGTGACAGAAAGAGAGGGACGTAGTGAAGTTGGGACATAGCTGACAGCGATAGAACAGTGCGAGGAAAAGACATAAGCAGACAGCGCCGGTGGGAGAGGAAGAAAGAGAACGAGGAAATGTAAGTGGGTGAGAGCCAGTGATAATGAGAGACAGCGTATATGACGATGACAATGAAAAAGAGTGAGACACTGACCGTGAGAAGAGACAGCTGCTGTTGGAAGGAGTGACTGAGATAGTAAGAGTGAGAGAATGCAAGAAGAAGACAGGGACACAGAGGAAACAGTAGCAGCATGACGGACCAAAGAAGACTGTGGCTGTGAGACAGGGGACAGTGACAGAGAGAAACAAAGAGATAATAACAATTAGATGGGCTGAATGAGTCGGTGAGGATGGTCAAGTGGGAGTGGAAGAGTATTGGCGATTTATATCGACTGACTAATGGATGTTGGCGAGTTATAGTTAGGGAGGCTTGTGGGAGAGAAGCGAGTTGCATGTTACAAAGAGCGCGAATATGTTTTCATGCCAAAGTTTTTGGGAAAATTTGTAAAGGTGCAGAGGAAGGTAGAAAGAGGCTGTTGATATTCCACTTTTCGGTTAGAGTATTTTAAAAAGAAGAATATTCGCCTTTTTTGTTAAACGATAGGAGCATTTTTTCCGCTGGTTTACACATGCTGCACAAAATGCAACCTCATGCCTAACAACTACACAAACTGTAGGAAATGGCGGAAAATGCTTATGGCGGTCTGTAATGATTTTATAATCAGTCACTAGACTAAAGTAACGACCAAAAAACATCACGTGTACAAATGGCTCTGAGCCCTATGGGACTTAACAGCTGAGGTCATCAGTACCCTAGAACTTAGAATTACTTAAACCTAACTAACCTAAGGACATCACACACACCCATGCCCGAGGCAGGATTCGAACCTGCGACCGTAGCGGTCGCGCGGTTCCAGACTGAAGCGCCTAAAACCGTTCGGCCAATGCGGCTGGCACGTCACGTGTTCCTAGATGCTCTATCCCCTAGGTCCAGCACTCTCCTTTATAGTTTTTCGTCCACATTTCACTTCAATACAAAATTACTTACAGATAAATAATTACAGGAAAGACTTCCCAACGTTTATATTTATTTTGAATGTTAAATTCGTATTTTTCCGAAACCCTTTTGCTTGTTATTCCTATTATGTTTTATAGTCTATTTTGGCCATCGTCAGTTTTTTCAGGCCAAGTACTGAAACTAATCAACGACATTTCTGGTTTCCTAATTTACAACTTTTACTGCGTTACATCTGCAGATTATCCTCAAGTCAGATTGTATATCGTTAATATGAATAATATTTGTGATGACCCGAATGATAATTTTCTAGACAGAGGCAATAGTAGCCACTGCTGTGTAAGACATAGTATCTCTAATTATTCCAAGCAAATGAACATGGAATATGAATTCCGGTGTCTTAGCATATCTAATGTACTCATCATCGCTTTGCACTAAGAAATCCGTCATTTGCGAGAAACCATAAATGACATTGACAACCATATACAAACAAAATTTTGAGGAAAATTTTCGGAGCAAGAAGGGATGACATTAGCGGAGAGTGGCGAAAACTGCATAGCGAAGAGGTTCACGAACTCTGTTCAAGCCCTGAATTAATCAGTATTATTAAATCACGTAGGCTGCGATGGGCGGGTCACGTAGCTCGAATGGATGAGGGCAGGGTAGCGCGAAGCGTACTGGTAGGGCACTTAAGAGGGAAAACGTCCTGTGGGGAGACCGAGGCGTAGGTGGGAGGACAATGTGAAGGCTGATTTGAGGAGCCTAGGTATTGAAGGTGGACAGAAGGAAACAGCCCAAGACAGGGACGGATGGCGAAAATACGTTGCTGCGGTAATGGACTCTCGAGTCCGGTATGACCAGTGAGTGAGTGAGTGAACCATATACACCCAGCAGGAAACTGCTACGGTTCAGTGCAGTAAGAAACACATACAGCGGAAGCTACGGACACTTTCAGGTTATCTCAGTTACGTTTTCAATGTGTCACCGTTTTCATTGTATTTTCATCATATTTAAGAAATCTATCTCTTCTCCCGATATTTCTTAGATCGTTGTGTGTAAATGATAAAGCCATTACATTTCTTGCTGATACAGGAAGATCCGATAGCTACGCAATAAGCTGCCTGCACTTAATTATTCCAGTTCTTCGCTAATTCTAACTTCAGCATTTTTGTGGCCAAAAAGCTGTAATCGCTCTACCTGATTGTGACTTTTTGTGACTTTGATATTTTTCTTCAGCGAAATTCCGTTCCACGCATTAGTCCCTGAAGTCTCCTCAGAATTTTTCTTTCTTGTGCTTCTTACTGAGTCCGCTTTCTGCCACCATTTCATGTAGTTTCTATACAGACAGGATTGACTGGTCTGTTATTCGAGGGATCCAAATCGTATGCAAATGCCAGACACTGAAAATGAGTTTAGTTTCTGAGACATCTGGTAGGAACAATTACACTTTTTATTCTATCTGTCATTTTATAGTTATTTTATACACAATTCAACAAAAAAATGGCTCTGAGCACTATGGGACTTAACAGCTATGGTCATCAGTCCCCTAGAACTTAGAACTACTTAAATCTACCTAACCTAAGGACGTCACACAACACCCAGTCATCACGAGGCAGAGAAAATCCCTGACCCCGCCGGGAATCGAACCCGGGAACCCGGCACAATTCAACAGCCATGGGGTAATTCATCCTCTTGTATTACATCAATCTTTATATTATGAACGAATTTGCAGTGACAATTTAAAGCTGGCCGGAGTGGCCGAGCGCTTCTAGGCGCTACAGTCTTGAACTGCACGACCGCTACGGTCGCAGGTTCGAATCCTGCCTCGGGCATGGATGTGTGTGATGTCCTTAGGTTGGTTAGGTTTAAGTAGTTTTAAGTTCTAGGGGACTGCAGTTAAGTCCCATAGTGCTCAGAGCCATTTGAAACATTTGACAATTTAAAATCCATGCCAGACTTGGAATTAAATCCGTATTTTAATCAAATCCATATTTCCTGCATCTTGGAGACAGCACTTGATTTTCAAATAGAAATGGGGTCATGTGACATGTCAAACAGATACATAGAGAATTACGCGAGAACTACAGTAGGTTTTTTTTTTCATTTTAGCACAGCTTCATTCATCCTCGAGCTATGTCGCATTTTGTACCAAACAAGGCAAATTCAGCTCGTGTTACATAAAGGTTACAGAATATATTCGACGTGTTGTCCAGTGTGTTGTAAACATGTTATCCGCTTCACCCATTCCTCGGGGACTTAGACCATGTACCGGAATGCAAATACTGGCTCAAAAATCCGCTCCCTGCTGAGATGCCAAGATGTCTGATCGTCCTCGTATACAAAACTGCGTTCTCATGTCCCCACAGATGGAAATATAACTGACTTTCGGAAACGTGGCCGCCTTCAGCCTCTCCACTGAACTTACATGATCGATCCATCTCTGGAGGAACTATGAACCCAGTACTCTCGCACAACTATCCCTTGATGAGGTGGGGCACCATCGTGCTGAAAGGACGTTGCAAATCCATCTCTTCTGGATGCCCCCCCCCCCCCAGCCTCAATAAATTTGTAGATGACGTTAGTCCATCGGGCTGTGTTTGGAATTACTTTATTTGCACTTATAATTCCGGACACTGCCCATTCTCAAGTGCAGCTGTAGTAGCAGATGTGAATACATCGTCCTCGTTTCGGCAAAAATACCCGCGGCGCAGCTATTTGGGCACAGCACGGTCGTTAGTAGTCCTCACCTAAAATGGAAGGTGCATGACACGATAGTGCTTATGAGAACAACAGCATTATTACGTTATTAAAACGTTACATGCTGCAAGAAAACAAACCTGTAAGTTTAACTTGTAGCGGAAATAAAATAAGTGGTGGAATAAAGTGGAATAAAGTGGAATAAAGTCTTCATCGAAGATGGGAATGTCTCGTCCTCAGTCACCAGAGACGGAGGCAAATTTTCGTCTAACAATTTTAGACAACGGTCTGCTGTCGGTGTATCCTGAATGGCAAAGGATCCAAATGTACGAGATGCTCATATTCCACGCCAAGCAATCACACCCGATGCGCCAGTTACCTTCGATGGATCCATCCACTGTGGGCTGACCTCTGACCAGTATCTGTAATTCTGTTTATTTACCTCTCCGTTCACAATGAAATTAGTTTCATCCGTAAACAGTGCGTCATAGGGGAAACGATGGTTTTCCTCCAGCTTGCATGTTATCCATTCGGCAAAATGAAATCGACGATCTGGATCGTCCTCAGTGATCGGTTGTAAAATTTTCACTTTGTAAGAGTGTCAAACACAAATATTCTCATCATTGATGTACCACTTATCGCTGTTTCATAAGAGATGCGTCGATTAATGAGTTCTGGAGCCTTACTGAACGATGCCGGATCATTGGTTGGTGTCGCTTCATCCACACCCATTGTCCATCGCCCAGCTTTCAGCCTGTCTGCGACAGACCAATTTCACGGAATGGCACAAACTGCGGGCAGCGGGTAGTCTGTCCGGGTGGCCTTGGTCGCAGTCCTCTGTGATAACACCGGTGCTCCCCTCTCCTGGTATCTCGATGATCTCAATGCACTCGGCTTATCTTAACGTCATCAGCTTTCAGGTGACCCATAAGGCACGAACAACAGTCGTAGATCGACAAAGAATAATTCGATGTTCAAACGAAATGCATCATCGTTTTTCTCGTGTAATTATTTCATTTGTTACACTGGAACACTTCGTGTCTTCCCGGGCCGACCTGTTTCTTAAGTGTGCAAGTGTGCTACTCGCCAGTGGTACTTTTCCAAAGTGCTCGTATTCTGTTCTCCTATGTCTGACTGACTGCTACAATTAAATTTGAGTCGCCTAGCGTGATAGGGGTTTTGGGCTGAGGGGGCAAGTTACAGTGCTCGCCGCGAAAATTTCAGTTTGACACAACATGGTCACAACAAGAATCCATGATGATGAGTGTTTTCATATTGTATGGGTGGTTTCAGCATGATGTCTTATGTATTTTGATGAGATCGTTGCACAGTCTTCGTTTAATCTGTGCATTTCACACGTGTATCACTTTCGTTTCTTGCAGATCGCATTACCACAAATATGTTTGTACACAATAAATTTTCGCATCGCATATTTGTACATGTTGTAATAAACATTCCTTTGTGAGCAATTAGAAAACATGTGCTGAAGTAGGAAATATCCAGAAACCATTAACACATTCACGAGTGCCCGGTAGCATTCTCTCTCTCTCTCTCTCTCTCTCTCTCTCTCTCTCTACTGAAAGTAGGATAGGAACAATCCTTCATTGTACTATTTTTTGTGAGACTTGAGACAAAATGTGTCCATCCTGTAATTAATATTTATGAACTGTAAAATACCTTTCTACCACAATCTGTGTTCGTATTTTCATTGCTTGAAAGGTTTCCTTCCTTTGACCATACAACAGCAAGATTCTATATATTTTGCACTAGTGCTGCGTTTTCTCATGATACCTGCTCCAATTTCACGGTTGTATTTCAATAGCTGTTCAGCTGTCTTTCGTAGTACATAAGTACAATGCTTACAGTTGTCAGCAAAGTCGACGTGACCCAGTCTGTCCTGTATGCAGTTCGGCAGTTCGGGGCAGCTACGCTATCAGATTAGTCTCGCTACATAAATGTCGTCGCTATTTATCGGAATTAAAAATCTCTTGTCCAGGTTGTTTAGTTTCAGACAATACAAATGCCAAATATATTTCTCTTGCACGAGTTTCCTCTACAAAATTCAACAGTATTCCTGATTAAGATTTGTTAATCCGTTTCCTTTAGAAATTTTTCAGTGAAATTCCCATTGTTCTGTCTAAAATTTCAGAGCCTCAGCGAACCACGCCTGACAATTGGCAGAAACTCAAGCTGGAACTTAATAATTTTTTCGTAATGCGGGGCCACAGTCGTTAATATATTTCTTTAAAGTCAGTACTGCAATTAGACTGTTTTTTATTTGCAGTGTTACATTTACACGATCATGATTTCGGCTTCAAAGTGCCATTATCAGGTGTTTTTAGTAGTGTCGATATTTCTGGTAAAACCTACTGCTTTGTTTTGTCACTGAGTATACCTTTTTTTAATATTTTGTGGTTATCAATCATCCCTGATGGGGTTATAGACATGTAACCCAGGGAAGAGGGTAGGGGGATGCTGAAGAGTAACAGAATCTTGCATAACGACGTGGAATTAAGCCCTAATAAAGTAGCTATAAATGCTATAAAAACCAAAAGGGAAGAAAAAGACATAAATATTCCAGATTCACTTCTAAAAAACACTTGATAATGGCACTTTGAAGCCGAAATCATGATCTTGTAAATGTAACACTGCAAATAAAAAATAGTCTAATGGCAGTACTGACTTTAAAGACAGGCGAAACTTGTTTCAAAATTTTAATTGAACGTTCAGCAGAATGAAATTACCACTCTGCAGTTGAGTGTCCGCTGAAATGAAACTTCCTGGCAAATTGAAACTGTCGACCGAGACTCTAACTCGGGACCTTTGCCTTTCGCGGGCAAGTGAACACAGTTTTAATCTGCCAGGAAGTTTCATTTAGCAGAATGTTTCAATATGATGCTTGACTTTCAAAATGATCCCCATTCCATTTGAAAATTACTGGTTGCATCCCGGACGGCCACCAAAATGGTCACAATGTTCGGAACATAGTCTCACAGGTTTTCCGCCTCTCCAATCTCGTGCTACTTGAATTTAAATTTCTTTTTATGCACTTCTTTTTATTTTATAAGGGTGGTTCCACAACTATGGAGAACCCCGTATTTACTTGTGTCTTCTTATGTGAATAGAAAGATTTGTTTATACAACCTGGTGTAGGCAGTTAGTGAAAGGGTCGTGCAACCTGATTTCATCAATAAATTAAGAAAAATACGCCATACACTCTTCCTATGTGCCTTCGGTCTCTTCACTCACGTGAATCATACAGAAATTTTTAATAGTTTTAACCGAAGTCCCCATGGAAGCCTCACATTGATACCACATTTAGAGGATGTTCTACATCGGCACGTTCTAAATGCTGCTTACGTCAACGAGACACATTTGTGACCGGCCGATCGATTCAAAGTGTGCAATTACAACGCACACACAGGTCGTAAAGTTCAGTGGGGTGTCTGGCGCTGTGTGCTGGGGAAATGCCATCGCGCGATCGATGCACAAAATTTGGTCGAGGTCGAGACCAAAGTAGGCAACAATTTCCTCGTATCACCCACCCAATAAACTGACTTAGGGACCAAGTATTCAGGCATAGTTAATCATATAACAGCGTATAGTAATAACAGCGTATAGTAATAACAGGAAATCTGAACGTAAACTATGGAAGTTATAATGAAGTGAATACAGAGGGGGCAGATGAAGCAGTTTGTTGAGTGCGGTAATATCCGCTGACAAGCCGATTCACAAGTACCGAGCACTCATGTGTTACCTATCTTCTCCTTATTCCTGATGAAGGAACTGTTTCGGCTATAGTTATGCACAGTTTCTCAGAACATTAAGTCAGATCCTAGTCTTGGAATGAGTTATGTGTCAGGTACTAATAGTTACATACATAATTAATTCATAAATTTACAACACCCTACTAAGAGCAACAGCTTGCTTCTGGTGAACACAAACCTTACGCCATCGCCTTTGCTTTCTATGATGACCAAACATTGCTAATAAAAATTTGATTCTACTACTTTTGCGTCGAGATGGTGTTGTAGACCTTGGCTACAGAAGTGAGTGAGCCTGTGTGAGTTGTGCCTTCTGCGTCTTCTACAGGTCATCCAAGTAGAGCAGCTAACTAAATGCTATTTTGAATTTTCAAGGCCGAAAATGACATATGTACTCGCTTTTACAGCTAAATACTTAACCTGTACACCAAACGAGTGCAAACGTTATGACCAAAAATCTAAGCCGTCGTTCCATTTTTACAAATTTTATATTTTGCAATATAGCGTTCAACATCAAAACATGCCATTTATGTTGCTTTAAACTGGTTTATAAACATCTTACAGACATTTTAGTAAATATCGCATTAGCTGTGCAGCTAACACATAAGACACCATTTTCAAAATTGCATCACATAGTGTCTCCATAGATGTAAAGGGCGATAAAAATTTACCTCTATGCTATGCAATTAAGTTAAGAATTGTGAATTATAATTTTACACCAACTTCTTAATCGTTGTCCAATGTATCATGGGAACGAAGTTTAATATTCTGATGTACTTCATGATAAATGATTCAGTCTAATGTAGCTCTTAGTGGAATACTTTTCTGAATTTATTTGTCTCTAGATGAAACTGTGTTTTATCGTAATTGTTATTTGAACTCGCTGTATTTTTACGTACATAAAATTTTTTTATGCTAACCCATTCTTTTACATATGGGCAATAAAAAATAGAGAGCGCTGGCTTTCAAGTATAACGTAATGTAACAGTTTTCATAACGTTTCTTCAATTTATGTGCATCCAGACGATATCGTATTTTAATACAATTTCTATTTGAATTCCCTGTATTTTTATGCATAATATTTTTACACATATTCTTTTACTTATGGTCAATAAAGAAGACGTTAGCTACCCGGCATTACGTAAACCGAGGTTAGCTCTATGGATATGTGAGCAGCGGCCTTATTTGGAGTAATGCTTGTAGACGCCTTAGCTATATTAGAATGTGTGTCGTTATAACTACGTTTAGTCTATAGGACTATTTATTACGGTATGTAAGTGTGCAATTGTAATTGTGTACAACTGTGACATGGATTTTGATCAATGTACTGTTTCTATGACTGATTCTTGTATTATTTGTATATACAGCAGTGTTGATACCTGCACTCTCAGATGAAATCTAGATCTGCGACCAGTGCCTACCTTTTTTCTGCCCTAAAATGAATACCCTGTATAGGGCTGCATGTAGAGATCACCTCTTTGCACTAGTTCTGTTCCATCATGATGGAACCTCATTATTATTATTATTATTTTTATTTTTATTTTTATTATTATTTTTATTATTATTTTTATTTTTATTATTATTTTTATTATTATTTTTATTTTTATTTTTATTATTATTTTTATTTTTATTATTATTATTATTATTATTATTATTATTATTATTATTATTAAATAGCTCACTTAACTGCCCAAAGTATAGGCCGCAGAGTGTCTTCTATCAGTACTTCAATCACATCGACGGAGTCTATCTACGAGGGTAATCCCAAAAGTAAGGTCTCCTATTTTTTTATAAGTACATAGACCCGTTTATTTCTACAATGGTTTACATCAGTTTACAGCTTGAACATTTAGCTATTTTTCGACATAATGACGATTTCTGTCGATGCTTTTTTGTAGACGCTGCGGCAGTTTTTGTACGCCCATGTCATACCAGCTCGCCACCAATCTGTTCAGAAAGTTATGAACGTCTTCTTTAATCTTGTCATCGGAGCTGAATCACTGGGGCCACAATTAACGCTGACAGGTACTGTGAGACTCCGAAAAAACTCAAACGGGCAATTCAGAAACGGAGAAGAGGAACATTGAGCAAGGGCGTACACATTCTCCATGACAACGCTCGGCCACACATCGCTCAGCAAACCATTTCTATCCTGCAACAGTTTCAGTGTAACATTATCACCCACCCACCCTATAGTCCTGACTTGGTACCCAATGACTATCACCTGTTCCCTAGGTTAAAAGAACATTTGGCCGGAAAGCGATTCAGCTCCGACCATGAGGTGAAAAAAGAGATTCATAATTTTCTGAACAGCATGGTGGCGATCTGGTATGACATGGGCATACAAAAATTGCCACAGCGTCTACAAAAATGCATCGACAGGAATGGCGGTTATGTCGAAAAATAGCTAAATGTTCAAGCTGTAAACTGATGTAAACCATCGTAGAAATAAACAGGTCTATGTACTTACAAAAAAAAATTAGGATATCTTCCTTTTGGGATTACCCTCGTACTAAGAAAGGCTTTCAAAATCCCTTGGCAATCTATGACAGGCTTACTGAGCTAGTAAGGTAATAATATGGCAACAAAACTGCGATCTGTTGTGGCTATCGGCCATGCGACTTACGCCCGTGTGGCGGGCGGTCAGGGGGCGGGGGGAATTATTTCTGGCCAGAGAAAGCGGCACATCAAGTAAGCCTAAGATGAGATGTTTTTAACAAACAGAGGCACGAGTGGGAAAAGACTACGATTTCTCTTATAGGTTGATGTTCATAATGGTTTAAAACAGATCATTATTATGTGGTAAGTATTAGGCAACACGAACAAGTGGCCTGAGATCTACACTCATCAAAAAATTTAAGCATATTTCCAAATTACCCACCAATAGTCACTATGGATATTCCATTTGTGTTTAGGTAGGAAAGTGGTTGTTTACATAATGCAAGCTCTTTCGTTGTTGCCACTCGGCCTCATCAGGGGCCGTTTAATCACGGCTTGTTAACAAACGCCATACAGCAGAGCTGATTTCTTGTGAATGCACAGCTTTCCATGTGCCTCGTAGTGCAGCACAATGAATCGGAACAGTCTCTCCATGGCAGATCGTATGAGAACCATCACACTAATGGGAAAAAAACCAAGTACATTATTCACGTTAATCAAAGTGTTGTCTCCAGACTGTGGAAAAAGTTCCAGGAAACGCATTCAATAGCGGATGGACATCGCAAAACTACAGCAGCTCAGGACCAGTATGTAAAGATATGTGTAGAGACACCCTACAAAGACAGTGACTACTCTGCGCCACGAGCTTCGAGAAGCCACATGAGTTACCGTAAATACCCAAACTGTGTGCAACTGACTCCATGACGGGGGGTTGTACAGCCGAAGACATTTCGATATTCCATCACTCCGTCCACATCACAGGGTTGTTCGTGTTGAAAGGACTACAGCACGTGAACATTGAACAAGAGACCAATGGACCAAAACTCTGTTCACAGGCAAGAGCGAATAGACTTGCACCATGACCGTTCGCGTATGGAAGTGAACAGGGGAACTCAGCCATCCCTCAACGACTGTGGAACTTCCCCAACAATCCGGTGGCTCAATCGTATTCTGGCCAGGTATCACGTAGGGCTGCCGCACACCACTCGTTCAATTTGAAGGCGACATGACTGCTGCAGTGCATGAAAATAACATTCTCCCACCCACAATGAGGGGTTTTGCAGGGACTGTAGGAGCAGGGTCCACTCTAGAGGATGATAACGCCCGACCTCATCGTGCTCCTAATGTGTGTTGGTATCTAACAGGATGTGGGATCCAAAGAATGGATTGGCCAGAATGCTCACCGGATATGAAATACATAGAGCATGCATGGAGCTTGCTCAAAAGTGCCGTTGTCACGATTTATAAGATTATCGGCAAGGTGTATTTCCACCGATTGTTTGATTACTGAATCCCAAAAACTGGAAACTGGAGCGAAAATTTTTGTTCTATTATATTCCACTGAGTATCCCACAGAAATACAGTGTTCTGCTACAGCTGGTTTCACGGAATCAGAGAATCGGTGGAATTACGTCTTGCCGATAATCATATAAACCATGACAACGGCTTTCAACTGGATAAAAATTGGAAATTCTATAATTAAAATTATCCAGTCACAGCAGAATCGACAGAGTCATTCGATACTCAATGATTAGATCACCTCTCCCTTCCACCATTGATGGCAGCGCACACAACTCGGCTGTCCCTGAAAACGCAAGCACATTTCGCATACGCGAGAGTCAGCGTAAATACCGTGAACGCACATACGCTCTTCAGTTGTTTTCTACTCACCTGAAGATGGCCAGAGGTCTCTGGGTCGAAATATCGTAGCAGAATGTCGAAAGGATCCGGCTGCACACCCGGAGATTATTAGAGGGAAGTGCACTGTACTTTCTTACGTTTACATTGAATCACTGACTAAGGGGACATGCTCGTGAAAGTGAGCAAAAATATGGAAAAAAGTTTTCTTAGTCTATGTAAAAGAGCATTTCATGTTGATTTCAAAAAAGTGTAGTTTATGGGCATTATCATTTTCCGTTCATTCTAAAATTGAGGTTGAACGTAGCGAACATTCTATGAGAAGAGCAGCAGAAGAAGCAGTAGCCTTGTCTGAGAATACAGACATTGTAGCAGCATTGGATGGATCTTGGCAGAAGAGAGGTCATACGTCTCTGAATGGGGTTGTAACTGCCACATTTATTGAAACTGTTAAGATACTAGGTTATGAATGTCTAACAACTCACTGCCAGGGTTGTTCAAGTAAATTTATTGGCACCCATGTTTGTGTAAACAACTTTAATGACCCAAATGGAAACATGGAAACGAAAGGAGTTCTAAATATTTTTAGAAGATCAGAGGTCAGTTGCGGTGTGAGGTATGTAGGCTACTTTGGGGATGGAGACTATAAAGGACACATTACTGTTGTTAATGACAGACCATATGGGGACACACTGATAGAAATCCTTGAATGTATTGGGCATGTACAAAAAAGAATGGGATCTCGGCTGAGAAAATTATGTAAAGACTTCAGCGGAAAAAAACTGTCAGAAGGAAAACACATAGGTGGTCCAGGTCATCTTAGAAAAAGTGAAACTGATTCTTTGACTCAATGTTATGGACTAGCAATAAGGAGAAATGTAGGAGATTTGGAAAACATGAGACGAGCTAGAATGAAATTTTCACTCTACAGCGGAGTGTACCCTGATATGAAACTTCCTGGCAGATTAAAACTGTGTGCCGGACCGATATTCGAACTCGTCTCCTTTGCCTTTCGCGGGCAAGTGCTCTACCAAGTGTTAGAGCACTTGCCCCTGAAAGGCAAAGGTCCCCAGTTCGAGTCACGGTCTGGCACACAGTTTTAATCTGCCATGAAGTTTGATGAGACGAGCTGTTTGGGCAACATGGTTTCACAGTGTCAACAGATGAAACGCCACAGCATCGTTTGTGTCCAAAAGGGAAAGATTCGTGGTACAAGTAATGGTTGAGCAATACTACAGGCATACAATATATCCACAAGCATTCCTTACCACTCGCTGTAATGAAGGCAATTAGGCAAATAAAAATTTACTTAGGAAATGTATGCATGGTCTCTCTCAGAATGCAAATGAAACCAACAGCTGTGTATGGGGGAGATTACCCAAAACTGTATTTGTTGGGCTGACAGTGCTGAAGATTAGTGTAATGAATGCAATAACAACATTCAATGACGGCGCAATTTCAAGGATCAATTTTATGAAGACGGGAAGGAATATGGCTTCAGCTCTAACTGATATTTATAAGCGGCGGGTAGCCGAAGCAGAGACAGCATCAAAAGCTCTACCAAGGAGTCAAGAATAAAGAAAAGGATGAAGAGAAAGATTATGGAGGATAAGGAAACAGGAGGAAAACTGGATTATGTAGCTGGAACGTTCTAAACGAGCATAGTGGTAAGTTAATAAATGTGTAAATCTTTTACGATTTACCGAAAACTTGAATTTTCATCACTCAGGTACACTTTTCTCCTAAATTACTGAAGTTAAACTCACAAAAATTGGAACAGATATTTAGAATCACCTTCTCTACCTCCCTTGCCTACTATTTCCTGAAACATTTATAACATGATGGTGATGTCGGTGATATTTGAGCTACATTTTTAAATATTTTTGTTGTAGTAAAGTAAATTACTTGTCTTTTTCACAGATTAGCAACAGGGAAGTAAATTGGAGGCATAAAACATTTATGTGAATGTTGTCTGTACTCTCTTTTTCCAAACTGTGCAGTCAATGGTTCCAAAGAAAATGGTACCGCAGTGAAATAGTGTTCCGTTTTTTATACTATTATAAATATTGCTATCAGTACCAAAATATAATAAATATCTCAATGATTTTTGTAAGAATATTTTGACTAATGACCCCAATTGTGTGTAAGAATTTTTCTATCTCTAATTTTTACACCAGTTACACTACGAGGGTGAAGATAATGCTAAAAATGCAGCCCGTAAGGGGTGTGTCCCCTTAAGGCGCAGGTACAATTTGTTATTGATACCAGTGTCAGTACACCGAAATCTTAAGCACACTAATTTTGCAATACTTCAGAAGCTGTAGCTCTACTGTAGTTGTTAAATACTAACTTCATTATCCACTCCATCATTTCGGGGCATAATGTTGCAGTATGTACTCGGATATGAAGAGGCTTGCACAGGAAAGAGTAGCATCGATGGCTGCATCAAACCAGTCTTTGGACCGAAAATCACAACATCAACGCCTTTTAACAGTCAGCTTTGCGATGAAAGTGGCGGATACTGGCGAGTAGACCTCTTCTCAGGCGTGTTTGTGCATTTGGTGAACACGGTGACGTTTGCAGTATTTCATATTTAACTGACTGACTCCTCTCCACTACTGCCGACCAAAGTCTAAGGCAAAGTCTCTGAAAACGTGTTGGATCAGACGTCCGATGCAGATTAGTACCCCTCTCAGAGTTCCAACAAACCCTGCCCAGGGTGCAACTTCTGTTTCTGTGTATGACTGACTCATCTAGCGTACAGCCGACCTAATTACTTGACAAATACAGCCGTGGTTCTACTATAGGTTTTTCCTCCTCACTTGTCCAGAAAACAGTTCTCCCTGAAAACATCACAAGTGAAATACGTTTCGCCAATATCTCTCCAGAAGACCAAGGTAGTTTCAGTATGCTTGTAAAATGATCTACAGATGAGAAAACTGCTCAGTAGTAGGACAACGATTAGTAGGGAACTTTAGATTGTTCTCCCGTTGTGAATGTGTTATTTGGAGCCAATATGCGAGCGATTGATGAAAAGTGATGTACAATTTGTGATGTGCGATGCGAGTGTACTAGCACTCATGAAAGTAAAACAATGAAAATGGGGAACTAAATTCACGACAGATAAATGAGAACAAACACGAAGTATAAGAATGCTTTATTAAGCCATGACAGCAGTACACCATTCCATAAAGTTCTGACACCTCGACAAGCAAAAATATTTCTAAATAACTCTCTTGTGTACAGTTGCTGTCCTTGGCACTTGTGTCAGCTATCAGACAAGTCCATGTGCTTTATTATATCATCACAGTTTAACTACACACATTTTTCTAGCAACAAGAAGCTACACAGTTATAAACATATAAGAAAACTGAATTACGTTAGAAGTTGGTTTTTGACATTCTTCCACTAATATAATCCCATTTTCTTTCCTCAAAACACATTAGTACAGAGTTCTTTCTAAATAATGCTGCATTCTCTGCACGGCAGACCAGTTTCGACCCTTTTCAGACCAAGTACATAGCCAGATTGTCCAACACACACTCTTACTCTCTTTAAAATAAAGTAACCTCTCTGACCAACGTCCTTGGTCTCTTACAAAGAATATAATATTACAGAGGTTGAGTACATTTATCAATCACAGCTTCATTCACATTTAAGGCCAAAACTATCCGAGAATCGTCATGTAAATAGGGCAGTCGCCTTTCAACTGCCATGGTCTGTTGCAGATTATGTTCGTCAGCAGCAAACGATCGCAGCAGCATTCTCTTTGAATCTCCTGACACGTTTACGGTTGCCTCTGAAGGCCAAAAGCCGCGAGTAGCCGTCCGGTGGGGTATTTTTGCTCCATGGAAACGTTTCAGCTCATTTTGCAGTCAGCGGAACCACACGTGCTCGCTCTTTTGGCTGTCAAATTTGCCTTACCAAGCAACGACCATTGCACAACAGGAGTGGCGCAGTGTCAGATGAAAGTACAGTTTCGGGTCGTCCACAGAGACAGTTCTGCTGCAGTACGGGTGGCGTACGCATCGAAGTGTCCGAGTCAAATGGTGCAAGGACTGGAAACGTACTCCAGAACTGAAGTACGCTCAACAGTACGACTCTTGTCGGCAAAACATCTAAATTACACAGATTACTGTGATATTCTGGTGGTATATGGACCAAATGCTATGTGGCATCCAACTGAAGTGCAACTACGCCAACGGTTTGACCAAGGCCAAACAGACGGGGACGATAGTGATGATGATTATGATGATGATGATGATTAGGAAGTAAGAGCATCGTCACAGACAAGAAGTTCCTGGCAGTTGAGAAACTGACTGATAGCAATCACAATCGCAGACACTGCTCAGCAGGTCCGCGTTCCGATACACAGTGTGGCGTGTCGCAAAAGCCAGCAGGCGCCGACGCCACACAGCAACACAATACCGTCGGGTTGGTTGCCGGCTCTGCCCCTGCAACTACGTGACCTTCCGGCGCAGCCACTTGCAGCCCGATCTGCAGAGGGCCTTTGCCTGCACCACGCCAAAGTACACTCACGCTCATAAATTAAGGATAATCGTAGAATGTGGTCCTACACAACGTGGCGCTACACAAAACTGGCGCTAATAGCATAGGCACGTAGGGAACACACGACACAGATCTGTAAGTCCACGGTATTGGTGACAAGTTGAGAAAACCGTCCCGAAACACATGTGCTACAAAACGCCACTGTTTCCTGCGCATGTAACCCGACATCAATATGGGATATGATCACCATGCACACGTACACAGGCTGCACAACGGGTTGGCATACTCGGCATCAGGTGGTCGAACAGCTGCTGGGGTACAGCCTCCCATTCTTGCACCAGTGCCTGTCGGGGACCCTGGAGTGTCGTAGGGATTTGAAGACGTGCAGCGATACGTCGACCGAGAGCATCCCAGACGTGCTCGATGGGGTTTAGGTCTGGAGAACAGGCAGGCCACTCCATTCGCCTGATATCTTCTGTTTCAAGGTACTCCTTCACGATGGCAAATCGGTGGGGCCGTGTGTTGTGATCCATCAGGAGAGGGTGGGACCCACTGTACCCCTGAGAAGGCGGACATACTGGTGCAAAATGATGTACCGATACACCTGGCGTGTTACAGTTCCTTTGTCAAAGACATGCAGGGGTGTACGTGCACCAATCATAATCACACCCCACACCATCAAACCACGACCTCCATACAGGTCCCTTTCAAGGACATTAAGGGATTGGTATCTGGTTCACGCCAAATGAAAATCCGGCGAGAATAACTGTTCAGACTACACCTGGACCCAACCGTGAACATAACCTGGGACCACTGTTCCAATAACCACGTACTGTGTTCTTGACTCTAGGCTGTACGGTCTCTCCTGTTAGTGGAATGCACCTTGCAGGTGTCTGGGCGAATAAACCATGTCTGTTCCGCCGTCTGTAGACTGTGTGTCTGGAGACAACTGTTCCAATGGCTGCGGTAAGGTCCCGAGGAAGGCTACCTGCAGTACTCCGTGGCCGTCTGCGCGCACTGCGCGTTCTTCTTGTGGTGTTTTACACTGTGGACGTCCCGTGCCGTAGCGCCTGGAAACGTTTCCTGTCTGCTGGAATCGTTGCCATAATCTTGAGATCAAACTTTGTGGCGCATGGAGGAGCCGTGCTACGACCTGCTGTGTTTGACCAGCCTCCAGTCAGCCTAGCATTCTGCCCCTCATAACGTCATCAATGTATGTTCTTTGAGCCATTTTCAACACAGTCACCATTAGCACGTCTGAAAACGTCTGTACACTTACTCGCTGCACCGTACTCTGACATGCACTAACACACCTCTGCGTATGTGGACTGCTGCCAGCACCACCGTGCGATGACCGCAGGTCAAGTGCACCGCATGGTCGTACCCCGAGGTGATTTAAACCCGCAAACCGTCCACCAGAGCGTTGTTTCGCCATGTATCAGCATTATCCTTAATTTATGAGCATGAGTGTATAAAGGGCGTCTGGATCAGGGTGGTCACTCGTGCCACGATATTTTTGCTGCATCCACGAATGTCACGTACAACCAATCAGGAGGAAGTGTACTTCCGCCATAAAGGTATTTAGGACCGCGGCGAACACGGCAGTTACGACGCAGCCAACTAAGAGAAGAAGTCTGCTCCGGGTCCAGAATCCACTCGCCTGTACCCTGCCTTCGCCGCCAAGGGACCTCAGCAACGTGCTCGCGGGCCTGTTGGTTTTCTGCCAGACTCATATGGCAGGACTGTAGAAACTGTGAACTCGTACAGATGGTAACTCCTGTGTTAGTCTGTTCCAGTGTGCTCCGATCAAGGAGAGCGAAGTCTCAAATATTTGGTAATCAGACTAGTAGAGAACAAACTCTGACTGTAGTAGCTTTCACTGTGTGTTTCCTCAACCAAGATTTGTATTCGAAGTATTTGCGTTTAGTTGTGGAGTTATTTTTCTTTAGGAACTAGTTACAAAATTTGTTACTTTTTTGTGATGGTCAACGAAGACCATGTGTGTTGAACTCATTGTGTTCTTAAGCGTAGAGCATGAGCGACATGCTCATGTGTTTCTTGTGGAAGTGTTCAAAGTCCAGTATGCTTCACAATGCTCATTCCATCGTCTGCTGTCGTTTGCAATACCGGAGATAGGGCACACGCTGCGTTCCGTGATCACTGTTACACGTACAGAAAGGCGCAAAATTTATGGCTTCCCCAGGCTTCCTACACAGTTAAAACAAAGCAATGATTTCCTGAGCCACATCCTTGTGAGCAAAAAAATATGCAAATGATCTTTGAAATGTTGCGGCCATTTTTAAAGCACTAACAATCTGGTAATAGTCTTTACCACTTCATTAAATTTTACTGCCTTACGCGTTTCGACCGTACGTCGTTCTCGACGGCTCTACAACATAAATACATCATTTCAAATGCATCGACGCAGTTACATAAAACGTACTACATGCAAACAGAAGAAGAAAAAAGAAGAAGCAAGCACTCATTAAAAACATTTATAAAATACATGAAATGCACTTCGTAGGAAAAAGAAGAGAGGTAGAACTCGTCAAAAATTTATAACGCATTAACTTAAACGCAACTGAATTTGTTTAACGTGGTTACAAAGTATCTGATCTACATTACTTGATGACATTGAGTGCAAACTGACCTAGCGTACACGTCGAAGTATTAGGTGAAGAACCCGCCAGATGGCCGTTAATGAAAATTTTATGTTTTGAAACAGAGAAGCACTAATATAATAAATTGATACGATGTAGTTTTAAAAGACAAATTCTGTTGTATCTATTACATAACTCAGTTTATTGTGTAACAAATATCCTTATTGCGTATGGAAACTGTCGAAATTTGTCACCTCAAGATGGCGTCAGTGTATCAAAATGTAATTAAAATAAGTGAACATCTGTCTGTTTCATTAAATATGTTACAAGAAATGCGTAATTTAGTAACCACTAATGCAGAAATAAAACTGTTAAAATCGGTATATTGGTATTCCAACCATTAGAGAAAAAAATTTACAAAGATACACGCAAAATGACAGGGAGTGTAATAGGTATGTAACAATTTTGCAGAGATAAGCATCGGCATATCAAAAAAATACAAAATGTAATATGTCGAAGGATAACACACTCGATTATATACAGCTCAAATTAAACAGTAAAAATTAGCATCTGACAAATCTTGTAATTACTAACAATGTACAACCTACTACTCAAAGGTTATGAGCTATAATTCACTGTGAGAGTGCCATTAAAACTCTAGGGATCTTGTGTAACATTCTGGTTACTATAGACCCAGCAATACATAAAAACTGATATAACACTCTGTAAAAGCAGATTACATTAGGTAAATCTTAGCGATAATGTGCTGTGACATTTAAGTCTGTAAGATGGCACTAAAATGTTGTCCATATAACGTAATAAGTAATCTAGTCGTTGTCTTACGGCAAAATAACCCTGAAAATATAGTAGTGGTTCAGTGTATTAACTATCAGATACAATAACAAAAACAAGCCCGTTGGCTTATAACAATTGACCCATGAAAAATATAGTAGTTAAACCTCCGTAATGTTCTACACGTGCTTTCAATAACGTTACAGCACTGGTAAGCATAAATTCCTCGCTGTGAACTGACAGACGGAGTACGTAGCCATGGGTAAATCACTACGTATCTTCTCGCGAAAGCTAATCTTATGAATACAAAGTGGCGTTATACACTAAAACTGTGCAATAACTGTATTGAGTACATTTAATGAATAAATAAGATGAAAATCTGCACAAAGATTACATCTAATTTGGTATGAATTATCCGAACAAACGCAAAATTACCGTGAATGGAAGTTACGTAAGAATATACCGAATTGAGTCACGTCTATTGGACTCCAATAATTTCTTCCAGCAACGGCTACAGGTATTCAGAGAACAAATTAAAGAGAGCAAGCCTTACGAGCACGTAGTGGACATACGATTAAAGTGCGCAATTACTGAATGGAACACACAGAAAATGAAAAAAAAAGAGTAAAAGCAACACAAACAGTACATTTTATTAGTTCGACTTAACCAAAGAAAACGTGTATTTGCCAGAATTTAAAGTTGGATAAGAAAATATCATATTGACTCTCCATCCACCGGAATCCACCTATTTCCTGAGAACATACCGAAGAAACAGTTTTTAGAAAAATCAGTTTGTTCTTAATATTTTTGAAGCATTTTTTCTTGTTAACATAAATTTCTAACTCTTTTAAAGTATCGATAAATTGCTCTCTGACTGCAGTAAGTAAAATACCTAAACTTTCATGGATATCACCAATAGTATAATTATTCTGTAATAAATGCTTTTTGATGTTACCTTGATTATTGCTGATCTTAATTTTTCCTAAATCTCTTCCTGAAAGGTCTACTCGTCTGCCCCACATAAAAGCATTCACATTTCTTACAGTTTATTCTCTACACGCTTGAGTTTTCACACTTAGCGTGTTTGGCTTCTATTGAATATGGTAACTTTTCCTTTTCCCATGGTTGTCACTGGTTTGTAGCTATCTGTACGTTCAGTTTTTTAAAACGGCTTACTAGACCCTCGATAAAACCACCATTGTGTGTCATACACACTCTCACTTTCTATCTTTACACTCCTGGTAGGCATTGGCACATACCTCATATACGTAATGACAACGATTTTTTTTATTGAAAAGGCTTTTACACAGCTTTAAGTCTTATCAAGGTCTTTGTTTATTGTGCAACAGTTGTTCACGATTAGACGAATAGGTGTGTTAGTTGGGATCTTAAAGTTGGAGTAGTGGATGCACTAGCTTTATTCTCGTCTTATCCTTATCTGTTGAACATAAAAAGAACACAGATGGACTTACGTTTTGTCCTAAGAAGTGCAGTAAACCTCGGTAGTTTATATATTAAATAATGTACTGATGTCTCGAATAAACTGATTATAAATTATCGGGTACATGGATGACACTAATCTGTCAAAGGCAATTGCGGTCTAATTAATGATATAGGAGAAAAAGACTATGCATCCAAGCATTCGTTCCGCTCTGGAACAGGAAGTTAAACAGGCTCCTTGATTTAGCTGTGTACAGAGCAGTTCACAGTCTACTATTCGGCATTTTCAAGAACCATCGTACTCCGATATTGTCATGGCTGCAGATTCATGTAATCCGAAAGCACCTAAATGATACTACTTTCGCACAATGACAGATTACTAAAATCCCATTTTAAATCAAAAAATATTGACATCAAATTGAATATATTGGAGAAAGCTGCAAAATCTAATGGTTATAACAGGAAGGAGATTATTTTTCAATGTCTTATGCAAAACTATAATATCCGGGAAGACTGGAGACAGAAAGTGAGTGTGTACGACACGCGATGGCGGTTTCATCGAGGGGTTAGTGAATCATTTTAAAACACGAACGCAGAGATATGGCTACAAACCAAGAATAACGGTGGGAAAAGTTTGCTTCAACAGCAGCCAAACGCGATAAATATGAAAATTCAGGGGTCTGCAGAATAAACTGTAATAGCTGCATAAGATTTTATGTAGGCATACAGGTAGGTCTTTCAGGAAGACATTTAGGGAATATACGCGGAACAGTAATGAACGAAGCATTAAAAAATGTTTACTACAGAATAACCATACTATTGCTGATGTTCGTTAAAATTTAAGCGTTCTGCATACTGCACGCATAGGGAAATTGGTCGATGCGCTAGAAGGGCTAGAAACCTATGTCAACAGGAAACAACATTCTTCAAAAATATTAAACGAACGAACAGATTTATGTAAAAACTGATTCTGCAGTTTGTTCGAAGAATACCTGTAGCCCTTGCTAAAAGATGTCGTAGGGAGTTCGATGCATGGCGACTCAATACGATTTAATGTTACCTGACTTTCATATTCTATAGTTTATTCTATAACGCCATTTCATGAGGAGATTTTTCAGGTCTGCTAACAATTCCTGTGCACTTCGTCCATCACGTGACAGAGAGCAATTTGTAGTTATACATCAGTTATTCGCCATACTGCTGAAAGCACCTGTGGACCAGTGGTTTGACTACAATATTTTTCGTGGCTGAGTTGTTAAAATCATGCTCTCTGCCTTATGTTATTGTACCTAATACACTCCTGGAAATGGAAAAAAGAACACATTGACACCGGTGTGTCAGACCCACCATACTTGCTCCGGACACTGCGAGAGGGCTGTACAAGCAATGATCACACGCACGGCACAGCGGACACACCAGGAACCGCGGTGTTGGCCGTCGAATGGCGCTAGCTGCGCACCATTTGTGCACCGCCGCCGTCAGTGTCAGCCAGTTTGCCGTGGCATACGGAGCTCCATCGCAGTCTTTAACACTGGTAGCATGCCGCGACAGCGTGGACGTGAACCGTATGTGCAGTTGACGGACTTTGAGCGAGGGCGTATAGTGGGCATGCGGGAGGCCGGGTGGACGTACCGCCGAATTGCTCAACACGTGGGGCGTGAGGTCTCCACAGTACATCGATGCTGTCGCCAGTGGTTTGCGGAAGGTGCACGTGCCCGTCGACCTGGGACCGGACCGCAGCGACGCACGGATGCACGCCAAGACCGTAGGATCCTACGCAGTGCCGTAAGGGACCGAACCGACACTTCCCAGCAAATTAGGGACACTGTTGCCCCTGGGGTATCGGCGAGGACCATTCGCAACCGTCTCCATGAAGCTGGGCTACGGTCCCGCACACCGTTAGGCCGTCTTCCGCTCACGCCCCAACATCGTGCAGCCCGCCTCCAGTGGTGTCGCGACAGGCGTGAATGGAGGGACGAATGGAGACGTGTCGTCTTCAGCGATGAGAGTCGCTTCTGCCTTGGTGCCAATGATGGTCGTATGCGTGTTTGGCGCCGTGCAGGTGAGCGCCACAATCAGAACTGCATACGACCGAGGCACACAGGGCCAACACCCGGCATCATGGTGTGGGGAGCGATCTCCTACACTGGCCGTACACCACTGGTGATCGTCGAGGGGACACTGAATAGTGCACGGTACATCCAAACCGTCATCGAACCCATCGTTCTACCATTCCTAGACCGGCAAGGGAACTTGCTGTTCCAACAGGACAATGCACGTCCGCATGTATCCCGTGCCACCCAACGTGCTCTAGAAGGTGTAAGTCAACTAGCCTCGCCAGCAAGATCTCCGGATCTGTCCCCCATTGAGCATGTTTGGGACTGGATGTAGCGTCGTCTCACGCGGTCTGCACGTCCAGCACGAACGCTGGTCCAACTGAGGCGCCAGGTGGAAATGGCATGGCAAGCCGTTCCACAGGACTACATCCAGCATCTCTACGATCGTCTCCATGGGAGAATAGCAGCCTGCATTGCTGCGAAAGGTGGATACACACTGTACTAGTGCCGACATTGTGCATGCTCTGTTGCCTGTGTCTATGTGCCTGTGGTTCTGTCAGTGTGATCATGTGATGTATCTGACCCCAGGAATGTGTGAATAAAGTTTCCCTTTCCTGGTCAATGAATTCACGGTGTTCTTATTTCAATTTCCAGGAGTGTAGTTAGTATCCTGTACAACGACTGTGTTTTCAAGTTTAGTTTTTCCGTAACACAACGACTAGTTATTACGTGGTACGGACAATATTTTAGAAAAAAATAACACCTTCCTTTGTGCCGCCTTCCTCACATTGATCAGCCAGAACATTATGACCACCGACCTACTATAGATATAAACCCGGCCGGGCGATAGCAACGTCACCTGGCGAGCAATGACTGCTAGTCGCAAACACGCACGGTTGCGTGCAGTATCAGTGAGCGTGCTGTCCGAGCGTAGAATGGGGAAGGCGCGATCTATCGTCTTTGACGGAGGGCAGATTGTGATGGCCTGGAGGCTCGGCAGGAGCATTTCTGGAACTGCACAACTTGTCGGGTGTTCGAGGAGCGCTGTGGTGAGTGTCTTCAACACGTTGCAAAGCTAAGGTGATACCACTCCACACGTCGTGAGGTTGGGCGGCCACCACTCACTACAGATGTCGGGCGTCGTAGGCTGAGTAGACTGGTGGAACAGTACAGGCGGCGGCCTGTGGTGGAACTAAAATCAGACTTTAGTGCTGGGCAGAACAGAAGTGTGTGTAAACACACAGCGCACCGAAAACTCCTAACGATGGGCCTTCGCAGCCGACAATCCACGCATTAGCCAAAGAAGACTGAAATTCTGATTACAGTTTGAACATCTAAGCATTCAGGACAAGGAATACACACATTTTAAAGAATCAGTATTTAGGCTTAATCAGACAATCATGGAATTAGAACTGAGCAAAACATGAGCCTCTTTGTAACTGGGTTCAGCTTAACAGGGAAGCTGATCTTCATTGAGAGCAGAGGTGAAAGCTACACAAAGACAACCCAAATTTGACAGACAAGGACTTGTAACCTCCCCCTCACTTATCGACCTTAATGACAGTGAAAAATTAAACCGCGTGTACCTAATGGAAATTTGGGAAAAGAAATCGTCACCGAAGTCAATTTGTCGGTAAAGAGGGAGGAAAGGGTTACATCTAAATGAAAGGAAAAATGCTAATGGAACAGGTGGAAACTAATTTTGAAAAGGGGTAAAGTTAATAAAGAAAGTAAATTGCGGCCGTTAAGTTAACAATTAACTAGCGGTAATTAGATATTTGAGATTTGCGGGAAATTACGGTCGCCAGTCCTAAGGACAATTACTATAGTAACTGAAAAAGAAAGGTTATTACACATATAATTAGCACTAGAAGCGTGGCAACTGAAGGTTGACACGTGCAGTGTGAAAACTGAAAGCTTGTCAGAAGTGATAAATTTCGTTACACTCTGACTTAATTTAGCAAAATAATTAATAAAACCGGAAAATCGAAAGTTAATTTAGTGACTTAAGTTAATAGTGAGCTTTCTTTCTGAAGCACATCGAAATTCAGTAAAATACGGTTAGTCTTGGACTACCTCAACAATCATTTCAAAAGCTACTTGACTCTACGCAATTTAGAAATAAGAGATTTAACTTTGAACTTGAATTAAATGATTCTGAACAATTAACAATAGTAAAATTTAGTACGTACCAAGCTGAGCTGCAGTCACAGGTAAGCTAAAATACGGTAACAAAACTCGCACTCTTAATTTGTGCTTGTGTAATCTGAATATTGTAGCCAGCTACTTTAATTGAACTTTGAAATTAAAGTAGTGAAATAGAATGATTGTACTTTAATGCTGGCATCTGAATTTCAACGACACTCGGGTTCATTTCGGAAAAGGAAGGGACCCTGCTTGGTAATGCAATTGGGACAATGAGCAACAAAGGTTCATGCTAAGTTGCTGTAATTTTGTGATGCAACCATTTTAAAAGTTTGAAAAGCTGAGGTCTGCCATACAGTTCTAAAACTTTACGTGATTCCAGTCTTCCTTGTTGGTTGATTGAAGGTTCGAAGCCGTCGATCAAGGAGGTGGCGACAGTCACTCATTGTCGGCCGTCGCTGTTGCAGAAGCTGGATGTTGGCGCGCCTTCTTCTCGACACGGTCACCAGGCGAAACGGGCTCTTGATGTGCGCCAGCTAATGCTTCCCGTCCGCGACACCATGTCAGAAACTATCATCGCAAGTCGAGCGCAATTACATGCTGCCAAACCCAAAGCGCGGCAACTCGCGGGAGCGTCACACAACACACCTGCTCCACTGCACTCCTCCAGCCAGACTCCCCCTCAGCCCGCGCTCCATGCGGCAGAGTTAAAACTACCAAAGATCCTAAACATTTTCCTTCTCCACATGAACTATCGATGTATTCGTTCGATAGCAATTTTCCCTAGGCAAGACCCAGCGTAAAAATACAAATAATATTTACGAAACAAACCAATTATACATCGACATAAATGCATAAATATATATATACTAATAGTAAAACAATTACAATATGTAAAGACACATAAATGTCATATATTCAGGTAACAAAAATAAGGAAAACAAATTTATCGTACAATAGATGGAAATAGGAGTATATGCATTTCCGGCCTTACAGACTTAGTGAAAGAACAGAATTTCGTGAATTGCATCCAACTCTCCAAGACAAGGTGCTAACCACTTTTTCTATGCCGGGCATTGGTGTAACAAGGAATACTGGCAGAAAAACGTCCAACAACCAAGTCAGCATAAGCAGGAACTGCGCCGACTCGGAAGACGCGGCCCGTAATCTTAGAGGCAGAGGGAACCAGTGATACTTCAAATGGCGTAGACACGCTCTTTACAGAAAACATTCGCCAATCACAACACGGCGATCGGACTTTAGGGTCCGGGAAAGCCAGCAAGACCTCTTCGAGAGCCGAGCGTATGATTAAATCCTCCCAAGACCCACAAGGCTGTCCCCTCGCGGGACGTGACAGAAGCAGTGGCTAAGAAACGACTACCAGATAAATTCAACGAGTTGGACGTTGAAGCAAAGCTTGTGTTGTGCGCGCCGTACGGGTTGTTGCATTATCCTACAGTAGAGCAATGCCTTCGGTTAATTTTCCACGCTTCTTGATCTTTACGGCGTTGGGCAGGTGATGTCAGCGGTTCACAGTACGAATCGGCATTAAAAATTACACCCTTTCCCATAAGCTGCGTGTACACAGCTCGTTCACAGACAAAGAAAACGGTGGCGACGACCTTCCATGCTCATGGCGGAAGTTGGCATTTCTGCCGCTGAGACGACGGGGATTTGTCTCCACTCCGTAGGAGCTCTCTTTGTTCAAGTGTAAAATGACGAACCATTGTCTCATCGCTCATAATGATGTACTCAGAAACTGATATTAATCTTGACCATTGTATTTACTAATTTTTACTGTCTTCCACATTTCGGCCTTGGGCGATTCTCAAACGCTCTACAAGACAAATACATGGAATGGTATGAGTGAAAACGTATTTCACAATTACATAAAACTTACTTCGTACAAACTGAAGAAGGAAACAATTAGTAGAAACATTTACAAAATACATGAAATGGACTTCGTACAAAAACGGAGAGAGGTAGAACCGACCAAAAATTTATAACTCATTCTTAAGTAAAACATGGACACAAAGTATCTGGTCTACATTGTTTTATGACATCTGAATGCAGCCTGACCTACCGTACACATCAAAGATTTAAGTAAAGAACCCACCAGACGGCAGTACTATATAGCATTCATGCAATTTTTTTGTTTTGAAATACGGAAGTTCTGAAACAATTAATTGATACAATGTAGTTTCAGATGACAAACAGCATTATAATATGTCTATTACATTACCCAGTTTATTAAATAACAAATATCCACATGGTATACGGAGATTGGTGAAAATTATCACCTCAAGATGGCGTCAGTGTATCAAAATGTAATTAAAACAGGTGAACACCTGGCTGTTCCATAAGATAATATGTAATAAGAAAGGCTTAATTTAGTCCCATTAATGCATAAATATAACAGTTAAAATCGGTATATGGGTACTCCAACCATTAGGAAAAACAAAATTTACAAAGATACACGCAAAATGACAGGAAGCCTATTATGTATGTAACAATTTTGCAGAGATAAGCATCAGTGTATGGAACACAGTACAAAATGTAATACATCTAACCATACGAATACACTAGGTGAATGTGTATTTATTATATAGCTAAAGACAAATAGTAAAAATTAACATCTGCCAAATCTTGTTATTATCCACAATGTGCAGCCTACCATTCAAAGGCCCAGAGCTATTGTACGCTGACAACGTGCCATTAAAAACCAAGCGGTGTTGTGTAAAAGTATTCCACTTATGATAGAATAAATAAAACTGATGTAACAGTAGGTAAAATCGTGATTCATTACATAAAGTATAGCGGTAATGTGCTTTGATACATACGCTTATCAGTCAGAACATACGACCACCTACCTAATAGCCGGTATGTCTACGTTTGTCACGGATAACAGCGGCGACACGTCGTAGCATGGAAGTAATGAGAAGTTGGTATGTCGCTGGAAGAAATTAGCACCACATCTGCACACGCAAGTCACCTAGTTCCTGTAAGTTGCGGGGTGGCGGCCATGAGCTTTGACGCCACGTTCAACCACAATCAGATATGTTCGATAGGATTCAGATCTGGCGAGCTCGGAGGACCAGAGCATCAGTGGGAACCCGCCACTCTGTTCCTCGAACCACTCAATCACACCCTGGCCTTATGACATGCCTTATTATATAGCTGAAAAGTGCCACTGCCGTCGGGAAACATGATCGTAATGAATGGGTGTACGTGGTGTGTAACCAGTGTACGATACTACTTGGCCGCCATGGTGACTTGCACGATCTCCACTGGACCCATGGATGCCCACGTGAATGTTCCCCAGAGCATAATGGAGTCACCACCAGCTTGTCCCACAGTACAGGTATCAAGGAGCTGTTGCTCTGGAATGTGCTGGATTCTCGCCCTCCCATCAACATGACAAGAAAGGTATCGCGATACATCAGACCATGCAACGCTCTGACACTTCGCCAGCTCCAGTGCCGATGATGCTTTGTTATTCCAAGGCTAAGACCAGTCGTAACCTCCCCACTCTATTAATTTCTGTATGAAATTAAGCCCAACTCACCTCCCAATCTATAAACGTCTTCGTTTTACAAAACTATGCCCCAACAAACTGTTTTCCGCTTAAACTCGTGTGCCAACCTTTGCCCAAACAGAACCTAATTTCGACTGAACTGTAACTGTCAAAATTCAACTTTTCTTTGTATTAAATGAGCAACTGAAGTAAAACAATTATCTGATCCTAATCAAAATTTCGACTTACCTCGCGTCTTGACAACATCGTTGCAGATTTCTCGAAAACACAACAGCAACAGCAAACAGGCAGCGGCTATTTCTAAATACATATTAAAACAGTTACATACGGTAATTCATAATGATAAACAGTGGGGTGTGGAGAGTAACTGTTCCTATGAAACGATATTTAAAGAAAACGATTTTAAAATGAACTATCTATTCAAAAAGACAGAGTAAAATTACGCGTGATCTTCACACGTAACATACGTCTGAACAGTATTATGGTTAACTAACTGAAAAATGATGTACAGAGGGTACTATGTTAACAGAGAATTTCTGTAAAAGTCAAACAGCTTAATCAGTTAATATGTTAATGTATGACTCAGGGACGCCCTGAGCAAATTAACTAACTGACAATAATTGTTCTGATAAACTAGGTGCAGAGTGCTGTAGTCAGACTTCTCCTCTTCAGAAACAATGACATTATTCAAAAATACATATTCTCTTCGCTTTCTAATGTATACATCATATTCATCCTCGCTGCCCTTTACAATAAATCTTTCTTTATCTAACAGATACAATCACAAGTTCACACAGCAATACTAAATACATTCATCACCTACCACACTTCAACTAAGAATGTGTCAGACTGAGCAGAGGCAAAGATTGAACCACGAGAAGACCAAAGATTGTTTAACAGTAACGTAACTTTCTCCCTCTCTCTCTCTCTCTCTCTCTCTGACGTGTACATCAGTAACATACAAAACTCAAATGGCATGACCACGTTACACAGTGTGCCATCTGTAATTTACACTTCTTATATGATTTTAATGTGTATCCCGTGTGTATTTTAGAGTCTGAATTGAACCAAAAAATCGTGTGTCGTCTGGACTGAGTTCACCCTAGAAATGTTTATTTGACTCATACATTTTCAGCTTCCTCTTAGTTCTGCTCTAAATCTGTTAGTCAAATACTTTTGTTTTTGCTCTGGAGGATTTATTGTTTTACAGCTTGTGAACTTTTTAGCGTTCATTTTCGTACTGAACATAAAAGATGTCAAAATCGAACATTTGTGATAAGTTCCTATGGGACCAAACTGCTGAGGTCAACGGTCCCTAGGCTTACACACTACTTGACCTAACTTAAACTAACTGACGCTATGGACAACACACACACACACACACACACACCACACACACACACATGCCCGAGGTAGGACACTCTTAAAACTTCCCTTAATTGTGCAAGGTGTTATTCAAATGGTGGTTATTTTAATGTCCGGGTCCAAAATAGGCAAAACAATTTTTAATCGTCTTGTGTGTGCCTCCGTGATAACGCACGAAGGTTGCCCAGAAAGTAACGCACCGCATTTTTTCTTCAACAATTCTTTATTGAACATAATGAGAATTAAACACATGAAAGAACGGCGTTTTATCTACACACCATATATAAGGACGTAATCTTCATCCCGTTCTATGGCCTTCCCCCAATGCGAAACAAGGGCGTGTATGCCCTGATGGTACCAACCGGTGGAGCCAGTGCTTCACTTAGATTAGATTAGATTAGATTAGATTAATACTAGTTCCATGGATCATGAATACGATATTTCGTAATGATGTGGAACGAGTCAAATTTTCCAATACATGACATAATTAAGTTAATTTAACAACGTACTTAAGTTAATATAACAACTTTTTCATTTTTTGTGTTTTTTTTATTTTTTTTAATATTTTTTTGTTTTTTTTTTAATTTATATCTAAAAATTCCTCTATGGAGTAGAAGGAGTTGTCATTCAGAAATTCTTTTAATTTCTTCTTAAATACTTGTTGGTTATCTGTCAGACTTTTGATACTATTTGGTAAGTGACCAAAGACTTTAGTGCCAGTATAATTCACCCCTTTCTGGGCCAAAGTTAGATTTAATCTTGAATAGTGAAGATCATCCTTTCTCCTAGTATTGTAGTTATGCACACTGCTATTACTTTTGAATTGGGTTTGGTTGTTAATAACAAATTTCATAAGAGAGTATATATACTGAGAAGCTACTGTGAATATCCCTAGATCCTTAAATAAATGTCTGCAGGATGATCTTGGGTGGACTCCAGCTATTATTCTGATTACACGCTTTTGTGCAATAAATACTTTATTCCTCAATGATGAATTACCCCAAAATATGATGCCATATGAAAGCAACGAGTGAAAATAGGCGTAGTAAGCTAATTTACTAAGATGTTTATCACCAAAATTTGCAATGACCGTTATTGCATAAGTAGCTGAACTCAAACGTTTCAGCAGATCATCAATGTGTTTCTTCCAATTTAATCTCTCATCAATGGACACGCCTAAAAATTTGGAATATTCTACCTTAGCTATATGCTTCTGATTAAGGTCTATATTTATTAATGGCGTCATACCATTCACTGTATGAATCTCTCCTCATCGTCATCAAAATGTCTTCTACGAGTGACATCCTTTAATGGCCCAAACAAGTGGAAGTCCGGGGTGGGGGGGGGGGGGGGGCTAGGTCAGGGCTGTCAGGTGCGACAGCCCTGGATGGTCTCCCCAATCGCTGCAAATCTTACAAGGAGAGGACGCCTACTCGTCATCGCCGAATTCGTCCAACTTCATTGTACATGTAAGGCGTGGGGAGACATGAAAGTGCCCTAAGTGGGAACTTCAGATGGCCAAGCTTTTAGGAAATGAAAGGAATTTTGATACGGATGTATCAGAATGTGCACCGTATCAATTGTCGCTGTGACAAGGAAACGATGTTTCGCTCAGCGGTATGAGAACGGATTTGTATTGAAAGGGTCGCAGGTTCGACTCCACCCAGCGGGAAATATTCTTGTGTTCCTTAGTATTACACGAAACTATGTTCCAAGATGAAGACGGATTGGCAAAGTGCAATATGAAAGTAATTCCCCCAGATGTACGCCACTAGTGAAACCCTGTGAGGTGTATTTTTATCGTCAGGTAATAAAAAATGTCAAAACTCATCGAGAAAGAAGAACAAATCATTTGCCGAGAAGCTTGCATCAAACTACATTCCATTATACATCAGCAGCTACCCTCGCACGTATTCAACGACATGCTGCGTTACGCGTGTTTCACTGCTGGACTGTGCGATGACAGAAGCTGTTTTCAGAATGTCAATCAAGTTTGTTTTTCTATGCAGACATTAAAAAAACCACGTCACAGCAAAAAGGCGGGGTTCATAACGTGCGTAAGATGCGGTCAAAATTATTGCTTCCCCTATTTCTTTGATGAATATTACCTCGGTACATGTAAGTGATCAATTGGAAAAGAATGGAAGTATCGATTAACATATACGACGTTCCTGTGTACGCGTTAACTACAATCTCTTTTTAAATGTTTTCAGTCCCGTCTTTCATCCTATGCCCATGCTCTTCGTGCTTATATAAATTAATAAAATAACCTATACGATGCTGCGGTTAATTGTGATGTCAGTAGTTTACGCATTGCCAAGGAGCACAAAAATACTTTCCACCAGGCGGAGTCAAGCCTGCGACCCTTTCAATGCGAATACGATCTCTTACCGCTGAACCAAACACCGTTACCTACATACACTCTCACAGAGAGAATTGATAAGGTGCTCATTGTGATAGATCCCTATCAAAATTCCTTTTATTTTCTAAACGCTTGGGCATCTGGAGTTTCCACTTTGGGCACATTCTTGTCTCACCACGCCCTACGTGTTCCATAAATTAGGAAGAATTCGGCGATGACGAGTAGGCGTCCTCTCCTTGTTAGAGCGCCGCCAAACCACCTCCTGATGACCTCAATCTCCGTGTCCAGCGGCTAACTGTACTTCTGTCGCCAACAGATGCTCCATTGACTGTGCAAAAACGCTTGTGAATACTCCCCACAGTTTCTTTCTCTCGAGTGAAAAATTCCATGATGGCATGTTGTTTGCAACGTACATCACCTACAGACGCCATTTTGAAACTGTCCTGTAGCTACGCTATCTGTCAGAAGTGACGGAACCTTGGCACGCCCACTCAGGAGACTTCAAATCTACATCTACATCTACATGGATACTCTGAAAATCACATTTAAGTGCCTGGCAGAGGGTTAATCGAACCACCTTCACAATTCTCGATTATTACAATCTCGTATAGTGCGCGGAAAGAATGGACACGTATATCTTTCCGTCCGAGCTCTGATTTCCCTTATTTCATCGTGGTGATCGTTCCTGCCTATGTAGGTCGGTGACAACAAAATATTTTCTCATTCGTAGTGTAACCTCCCCCTCACTTACCGACCTTAATGACCGTAAAAAATGAAACCGCGTGTACCTAATGGGAGTTTTGGAAAAGCAATCGTCACCGAAGTTAACCTGTCGGTAAAGAGGGAGGAAAGGGTTACATCTAAATGAAAGGAAATGTGCTAATGAAACTGGTGGAAATTAATTTTGAAAAGGGGTAAAGTTAATAAAGAAAGTAAATGTGCAGCCGTTACGTTAACAATTAACTAGCGGTAATTAGGTATTTGAGATTTGGGGGAAATCACGGTCGCCAGTCCTAAGGACAATTACTATAGTAACTGAAAAAGAAAGGTTATTACACATGTAATTAGCACTAGAAGTGTGGCAACTGAAGGTTGACGCGTGTAGTGTGAAAACTGAAAGTTTGTCAGAAGTAATAAATTTCGCTACACCCTGACTTAATTTAGCAAAAGAATTAATAAAACCGGAAAATCGAAAGTTAATTTAGTGACTGAAGTTAATAGTGAGCTTTCTTTCTGAAGCACATCGAAATTCAGTAAAATACGGTTAGTCTTCGACTACCTCAACAATCATTTCAAAAGCTACTTGAATCTACGCAATTTAGAAATAAGAGATTTAACTTTGAACTTGAATTAAATGATTCTGAACAATTAACAATAGTAAAATTTAGTACGTACCAAGCTGAGCTGCAGTCACAGGTAAGCTAAAATACGGTAACAAAGCTCGCACTCTTAATTCGTGCTTGTGTAATCTGAATATTGTAGCCAGCTATTAATGCCATAATTGAACTTTGAAATTAAAGCAGTGAAAACGAGTTAGCTATATTACTTTAATGCTGGCGTTTGAATTTCAACGACACTCGGGTTCATTTCGGAAAAGGAAGGGACTCTGCTTGGTAATGCAATTGGGACAATGAGCAACAAAGGTTCATGCTAAGTTGCTGTAATTTTGTGATGCAACCATTTTAAAAGTTTGAAAAGCTGAGGTCTGCCACACAGTTCTAAAACTTTACGTGCGTCCAGTCTCCCTTGTCGGTTGATTGAAGGTTTGAAGCCGTCGGTCGAGGAGGTGGCGACAGTCACTCATTGTCGGCCGTCGCTGTTGCAGAAGCTGGATGTTGGCGCGCCTTCTTCTCGACACGGTCACCAGACGAAACGGGCTCTTGATGTGCGCTAGTTAATGTTTCCCGTCCGCGACACCATGTCAGAAACTATCATCGCGAGTCGAGCGCAATTACATGCTGCCAAACCCCGAAAGCGCGGCAACTCGCGGGAGCGTCACACAACACACCTGCTCTACTCGCTACTCCCGCCACACTCCTTCTGCCCGCGCTCCACGCGGCAGAGTTAACACTACCAAAGATCCTACACACTTTGATTCTTCACACGACCTATCGATGTAATCGTTCGATAGCAGTCTTCCCTAGGCAAGACCCAGCGTAAAAATACAAATAATATTTACGAAACAAACCAACATACATCGACATAAATGCATAAATATATATATACAAATAGTAAAACAATTACAATATACGAAGACAGAAATGTCATATCTTGAGGTAACAAAGCAAGGAAAGAAAATAATAGCACAATAGATGGAAATAGGAGGCTATGCATTTCCGGCGTTACAGTAGGAGAAAGGTGATGATTGGAATTTCGTGAGAAGATTCCGTTGCAACGATAAACGCCTTTCTTTTAATGATTTCCAGCCCAAATCCTGTATCATTTCTGTGACACTCTCTCTCATATTTCGCGATAATACAAAACGTCCTGCATTTCTTTGAACTTTTTCGATGTACTCCGTCAGTCCTATATGGTAAGGATCCCACACCGCGCAGCAGTATTCTAAAAGAGGACGGACGAGCGTAGTGTAGGCAGTCTCCTTAGTAGGTCTGGTAAATTTCCTACGTGTCCTGCGAATAAAACGCAACCTTTGGTTAGCTTTCCCCACAACATATTGTATGTGTTCTTTCCAATTTAAGTTGTTCGTAATTGTAATACCTAGGTATTTAGTTGAATTTACGGCTTTTAGATTAGACTGATTTACCGTGTAACCGAAGTTTATCGAGTTCCTTTTAGCACTCATGTCGATGGCCTCACACTTCTCGTTATTTAGGGTCAACTGCCACTTTTCGCACCATTCAGATATTTTTTCTAAATCGTTTTTCAGTTTGTTTTGATCTTCTTATGAATTTATTAGTCGATAACGACAGCTGCTTCTGCAAACAACCGAAGACGGCTGACGGCTGCTCAGATTGTCTACCAAATCGTTTATATAGATAAGGAATAGCAAAGGGCCTATGACACTACCTTGGGGAACGCCAGAAATCACTTCTGTTCTACTCGATGACTTTCCGTCAATTACTACTAACTGTGACCTCTCTGACAAGAAATCATAAATCCAGTCACATAACTGAGACGATATTCCATAAGCACGCAATTTCACTACGAGTCTCTTGTGTGGTACAGTGTCAAAAGCCTTCCAGAAATCCAGAAATACTGAATCGATCTGAAATTCCTTGTCAATAGCACTCAGCACTTCATGTGAATAAAGAGCTAGTTGTGTTTCAAAGGAACGATGTTTTCTAAACCTATGTTGACTGTGTGTCAATAGACCGTTTCCTTCGAGGTAATTCATAATGTTCGAACACAATATATGTTCTAAAATCCTGCTGCATATCGACGTTAACGATATGGACCTGCAATTTAGTGAATTACTCCTACTACCTTTCTTGAATATTGATGTGACCTGTGCAACTTTCCAGTCTTTGGGTACGGATCTTTCGTCGAGCGAACGGTTGTTTATGATTGTTAAATATGGAGCTAATGCATTCACATACTCCGAAAGGACGTACATACGTAACGTTTCACGTTCGTAGCATTGTTTTCGGCTGAAAAAGAAAATGCGGTTCATTACTTTCTGGGCAACCCTCGAATTATGTTAATGAGATCTGAGAGTGCAAACGTGCCAGAAACTGAAAGTAAAAAAAAAGGGGGGGGGAATACTTCCTGAAGTGTTCGTATTTTGTATCCTCAGAACCTTACTGCTCCCATATTCATACTGTCTGCCATCTTACAAGCCGTCCATGGTTGGGAAAAGTGGTCATAATTCTAATTTTTTGACAACCCCTCGATCACGTAACTATTTTTCTGTGACTGTAACTGTTGCTCGGCGTACTGTCAGTGCAGTATCCAATACAACGTAAACTTTCCATTCTGCCTGCCACATTAAAGCCTGTGAAAACCACTTGGCCCATAGCAACGCCTACGGAACATTAGCTCCGAGACCGCTACACTGCCACTGCCCACACCGGGGCTTCCCCTTTTTACGAGGACAGTGCACTGGGGAGGCGGTGTGGGGAGAGTGCTGACGTTGTGGGCGGCCAGAAGGTGGCAGTTAGCGGCGGCGACGCGTGAAGCCCGATCGCGCCGCACGGTCCAGCAGCGGACGCACTGTGGCGATCGCACTTGTTGCTCGCGTCCGCGCCTGCGCCTCCGCCCCCGGGGCTAACCTCGTTCCGTGTTACGGGCGCCAGAAACGCGGTTACTGCGGCGCGGCGATAACGCTCGTAAAGTCCTACGAGGGCGGCGCGCATTCGCGGCGGCTGTCGGTCCCGACGACTCTGGGGAGCGGGGGTGGCGGCGGCGTGGGCGGCCGGAGAGATGTGGGTGGCAGTCACGTCTGGCTAACCGCGGCTGAGCGGGTAGAGGGAGGAGGGGCGGGCAGCATCCTGCCAAAGTGAAGGCAAGCCAGGAGCTACCTGCCAGTCCGCTACTCAGCACAGTACTTACGCTGCTGATACATCCCTCCTCGTGACTCTACAACTCAGTATGTCACTATACATGGTGGTCCATTGATCGTGACCGAGACAAATACCTTACGAAATAAGCGTCAAACGAAAAAACTACGAAGAACAAAACTTGTCCACCTTGAAGGGGAAAACCAGATGGCGCTATGGTTGGCCCGCTAGATGGCATTGCCATAGGTTAGACGGATATCAACTGCGTTTTTTAAAAATAGGAACCGCCATTTTTATTACATATTCGTGTAGTACGTAAAGAAATATGAATGTTGGAACACTTTTTTCGCTTTGTGATAGATGGCGGGTGGCAGGTAGTTACTACCTGCCTTCCGCATGGAACACACCATCTCTCCACTGACTACTAGTGTTAGACACATACGGTTGCTGTCAACAAGTATGGGCCTGAAGATGATGATGAAGCAACATCGAAACTAGTTGCCAATAAAACCAACACCTTAATAATGCTGAAGCAATTTCGTCATTTTTTTAACATAAAAGATCATCTGGTCATCACAAACAGATATTTCGAGTGAAGACATTAATAATACTGTTAGGTTCATTACCCTGAGTGTTGTAACGTGTCAGGCAAATCCAACACCGCCAGGACCACCCCCCAGCCCATGTTAAAAAAGATAGAGTCCTCCAGAAGAACAGCATAGATCTTACGATAACACTAAAAGGGCCACCCCAGCTGCAAGTTTTAGCGGCAGACTTTTTCGCGTCTCTGTTACTTTGCAAACGTTAAAAACATTGCCCCACCACGAAAAGTATAACGTTTCTCATTGGATAGACAGAATTTTTGTAGGCAGAGCTTAAGGTTAACATTGAGACCCTGATTGGTCAGATGAAAACACAGCCAGATAGTTTTTTTTAAACCAACTTCGGCAAATTGTAGTAAGGAGAAGTTAGGAGGGAGTTGCTTCCGAGACGGCGAGGTGCGTGGAGCTGTGCCGCCCGGTGCCCCCTGACGAACACCGACAACGTAACGTATCCAACGTATAGCCGGCCGGTGTGGCCGAGCGGTTCTAGGCGCTTCAGCCTGGATCTGCGCCACCGCTACGGTCGCAGGTTCGAATTCTGCCTCGGGCATGGATGTGTGTGATGTCCTTAGGTTGGTTAGGTTTAAGTAGCTTTTAGTTCTAGGGGACTGATGACCTCTGCAGTTAAGTCCCATAGTGCTCAGAACCATTTGAACCATTTGCATCCAACGTGTATCCGGCATTGCAACAGGTTTTGTCAGAAAATACACTAATTTTGTAGTGGTTTGCAGTGTTACCTAAATGGATATTTTGCTGTGTAGTAGCTGAACCAGCATTCCATACGAGAAAAACCAATTGCTGTTTTACCTGATGATACTCGTACGTCGGATAATTTGTCTATATATGGCTCTGTTTCAAAAGAGTGGCTCGATAATGGCGTAGAATCCACCTACACACGTCTGCTTTCATGCTCAGCAGCTAAAGCACAGTGCTAGTGCTATTATCCTGCTGTCAAATGGTCTGTGCAGTGGCTATATTTGAGAATTAACAGAAGAAGCAGAAATGTTAAACAAAGGACAAAAGAAGAATTAATAAAAAACTGTTCTACTCTAACGTCAGTAATTAATATAGACATCAGTAAATTCTGTTGAATAACGTTTATTCAAGAAAGTATACGAGCTCCAATAAACGGACACTGGTCCTACGATAACCACTTCGTACGGACGCTGCGTTGAGAACATCATGAGAATGGTAGCAGAATTTCAGAGCTGAACTGTTATCCAAGACTCGTGAAAACTAAGTCCATTTTGAGATCACAGAACGAAATCTTTAACAGCTTGAAATAATTCAGATTTCAAAATGACAATTTACACAGTAACACACTAGAAATATCGAGTAGCAACTCATACTCTATTCTCAGTTTCGTAAGCAAGCGGCAAAAAGTTCTGCACCGGAGCACATTCAAACCTCGCAAAATTTGGAGTTCCGTCCAAAGTTGAAGTGCTGTAGCGGCCGTTCACAGAAAACGGTTTGATGCGTGGAGTATTTGCCTTAAAGTTCTTACAGACCCATAAAAAGGGATCATCATTTTTGGTTAACGAGTTTCGTGGAAAGCTTGTTAAAAATCTGTTACACCAGTGATTGTCATAAAGATCAGTGATTTGCAGTGCAGCATCAGTAGATCAGACTTGAGGATGAACCAGTGTGTTCGAAACTACTTGTCAAAATATATGTACTATAGCTGTGACAGATTTGTAATAAACTTGTAACGCCGGAAATGCAATCCTCCTATTTTCATCTATTGTACTATAAATTTGTTTTCCTTATTTTTGTTACCTGAATATATAACATTTCTGTGTCTTCGTATATTGTAATTGTTTTACTATTTGTATATATATATTTATGCATTTATGTCGATGTATAATTGGTTTGTTTCGTAAATATTATTTGTATTTTTACGCGGGGTCTTGCCTAGGGAAAACTGCTATCGAACGATTACATCGATAGGTCGTGTGAAGAATCAATGTGTGTAGGATCTTTGGTAGTGTTAACTCGGCCGCGTGGAGCGCGGGCAGAGAGAGTCTGGCTGGAGTAGCGAGTGGAGCAGGTGTGTTGTGTGAAGCTCCCGCGAGTTGCCGCGCTTTCGGGGTTTGGCAGAATGTAATTGCGCTCGACTCGCGATGATAGTTTCTGACATGGTGTCGCGGACGGGAAGCATTAGCTGGCGCACATCAAGAGCCCGTTTCGCCTGGTGACCGTGTCGAGAAGAAGGCGCGCCAACATCCAGCTTCTGCAACAGCGACGGCCGACAATGAGTGACTGTCGCCACCTCCTCGATCGACGGCTTCAAACCTTCAATCAACCAACAAGGAAGACTGGAAGCACGTAAAGTTTTAGAACTGTATGGCAGACCTCAGCTTTTAAAACTGTACCATTTTCGTAACTATAATTACAGCAACTTAGCATGAACATTTGTTGCTCATTGTCCCAATTGCATTACCAAGCAGGGTCCCTTCCTTTTCCGGAATGAACCCGAGTGTCGTTGAAATTCAAACGCCAGCATTAAAATAATAATATAGCATTTCACTGCTTTAATTTCAAATTTCAGTTAAATTTTTCATAGCTGGCTACAATATTTAGATTACGCAAGCACGAATTAAGAGTGCGAGTTTTGTTACCGTATTTTAGCATACCTGTGACTGCAGCTCAGCTTGGTACGTACTAAATTTTACTATTGTTAATTTTTCAGAATCGTTTAATTCAAGTTCAAAGTTAAATCTCTTCTTTCTAAATTGCGTAGATTCAAGTAGCTTTAGAAATGATTGTTGAGGTAGTCCAAGACTAACCATGTTTTACTGAATTTCGATGTGCTTCAGAAAGAAAGTTCACTGTTAACTTCAGTCACTAAATTAACTTTCGATTTTCCTGTTTTATTAATTCTTTTGCTAAATTAAGTCAGAGTGTAGCGAAATTTATTACTTCTGACAAACTTTCAGTTTTCACACTACACGTGTCAACCTTCAGTTGCCACACTTCTAGTGCTAATTATATGTGTAATAACCTTTCTTTTTCAGTTACTATAGTAATTGTCCTTAGGACTGGCGACCGTAACTTCCCCTAAATCTGAAATATCTAATTGCCGCTAGTTAATTGTTAACGTAACGGCCGCAAATTTACTTTCTTTATTAACTTTACCCCTTTTCAAAATTAATTTCCACCTGTTTCATTAGCATTTTTCCTTTCATTTAGATGTAACCCTTTCCTCCCTCTTTACCAACAGATTAACTTCGGTGACGATTGCTATTCCCAAATTTCCATTAGGTACACGCGGTTTCATTTTTCACTGTCATTAAGGTCGATAAGTGAAGGGGAGGTTACAAACTCTTCACGAAAAAGGGTTGCTTGTCCAACGTCAACAAAATGTTGAAACTGCATTGTTAATTTTAGTTCTGATTGTATCGATGGATTATGAATAATTCGAAACTATCAAAACTAACATAATTAGGGTTTCACGTCTTCATCCATAAAGGTTTTACGTGCTTGACGTCATGTTACGCTGCTGCATTATTTCATTTGTCAAGTAAGCAAACATATAAAGCTGTTTTATGCATGGAAGCTTAATTCTTTAAAAACTCAGTAGTATGACGAGGGGAGGGGGGGGGGGGACGGCGGAGGATACAGGTGTATCATAGAAGCTCTTTCTTAGGGTTGGGCCTATTGACGGAATACCACGAATTCGCAATTAATGACGAAGTAATCCGTGGCAGGATTATGTTACGACTGGAGTATCTACTGTCCAACGACAACAGGCAGCAAAGAGACCCGACTGTGGGCACATTGTACAACGAAAACGCCAACATCTAAACTGCGAAACATGACCATTCTCGCAGTAAAATATCGTCAGTAATATAGAGATATCTGAAGAAACTTTAAAGTTCAAATTCGCACTACAGTGTTTTACTGTGAGAGTGTACCTTCCTGCAACGTGTAAAAACGGCTGTTGCGGTCGTTCGTTGAGTGTAACGCAGCGCGACATGAAATCCTAGCGATGTGACTTGAACTTTTTCGACATACAAAAATCTTCCATTTATACACACATAACCAGAATTAATTCTTTTTCCAGATGATACAAATATTATAAGCAGTCCCAGCGGGCGTACAATCTCGGTGTGAAAGTGATTTTAAAGTCTGGTTTGTGCCGACTGTACTTCGCTACGTTCGTATTTTAAAATTAAATAAAAGTACCTTGTTGAAACTTCTATCAAAAGTAATGTTTCTAAGTTACTACCCTGAAATTGAAAGTGCCTTATCAGACGTTGTCTTTGTACGTCCCACACATCGTAGACTCGCACAACGACGAATTTCCCTCATTTGCTGCCAGAAAAAGCACATTGTCTATACAACGTATATAAATAACTCAAGTTGCTACGAAAATACCGATTTTGTAGCTGCGCGGAAAGTGGGTTGAGAATTATGGAACACTATGCAGAGAATGTATAAAATCAGTAACAACTGTTTGAAACAATCTATATTGATATGAAAATAGCAAAGACAATGGCGGTTCCAATCACGGACAACGCAAGCATGCATATGGACGGATTGGGTGACCACTTGTTACCGAAAGTGCAAACCTGCACAATGGCAATGAGACGGAGTTTATTTCTGGGCTGCCGGCCTGGGTGGCCGAGCGGTTCTAGGCGCTACAGTCTGGAACCACGCGACCGCTATGGTCGTAGGTTCGAATCCTGCCTCAAGCAAGGGTGTGTGTGTCTCATGTCCTTAGGTTAGTTTGGTTTAAGTAGTTCTAAGTTCTAGGGGACTAATGACCTCCGAAGTTAAGTCCCATAGTGCTCGGAACCATTTTACTTCCGGGCTGGTCTCACGCATGATCTGTCGGACACAGATCTGCTAATATTGCTAGCCGTAGAAATACATCAAGACCAGTGGGACACTTCACAGGCAGTATCATGTGCAAACGAGCAATTTTCTGTTCAAAAATGGCGTCGCAATGCTGTCTTACGAGAGGCAACACATTCACGACGTCTGTGACGTACCATTGTTCCGTGGGAATTCCCTCAATCACTATCAGCTGTGACGTGAAGTGTATCAGGAGTAACACCTCTGGGCTTTTCCATAAAATTGTAAGAATGAGAAATCCTCGCAGGTCGCCTCCATTCTCGCCGTCGATGGTCGTTTTGGGCAGTGCAGAACCGCCACGCCATTCATTCATCAGCAATATGTGCTTCCCGTTCACGGCATTATTCTGAACGCTGCCGTTGGCTTTTTGATGTTAATGGCAGCGTTCGCATGGGGTTGTAATTTCCCATACTGCCTGCTTTTAGTATCCGACCTATCATGACGGATGACACGGAATGTTGCAGTGAGTCCATTCCTTGTTCTAGGATGGTAGGCACGGACGTGATTGGATTACATAACGGGCTACTTATAGTACGGCATTCCTCCCTTCTGCTGGGTACACGTGATGGACCGGATCCTTGGCAGAGAGCATGCCTACCCTCAAGTTTCCATGCAATCCAACATCGGGCCATTGTCATCTGAATGCCCCACATATCTGGGTATCATACAATTCATTCAGCTGACGAAATGGAGAGCCATAATGGGGCCGCTTTAAAACTCTGTGAAGTGCTGATAACGCTGTCTCATACGCTTATACGACATCCCCGTTCCCTTCTGGTTGACCACTCAACGTCTAACGTTGTTCCCGTCTCTTACATACCGTACAAAGCCCGGTGGCAATACTAAACACGAACGAGACTACTGAACTCTGGCGACTGTTCTACTCATTACGGGAAATTACTACTTTAGTCACCTACGTACGAGTCGATGATGTGTATCATCCTCCACGGGACTCCTGCTTCTTGTCAGGCAACCTAATTCGCATGCTTAAGGCTGCAGTATAATTAGCGTGCTGAAAGTTAGTGTGGAGTATGTTTATTACTATACAAATGGGCATTTAGCTTGCGAAAGTTAGTGTGATGAATGTTATTACCGCACATACAGGCAAATAAGTTAACTTTCAGGAGGAAATTGGTGATAATCTATTTATAATTCCCCCCCCCCCCCCTCTCTCTCTCTCTCTCTCTCTCTCTCTCTCTCTCTCTCTCTCCCCTCCCTCCCTCTACTTTAAGACAAGACAGAACATTCAGTTGTGTACATCAAAGGGTACAGACCAGTGAGCAGAAAAAGAAGTTTGAAAACGAAGCACAATTTTCTAAATTTTTGAATTTACATTTTCGTAGAAAATTAAAGATTACGTTTTATAGCTTCTTAAACAACTTAGTTCGGTCACTTTTGCCGATTCTGTCATTGAAACACTTCTGTGTCAGTAATGCGATATGGTACTGTATTCAGGATAATGCTTCTTTTAGGATGAAAGTCCTCATTGCACAAACGTACTACAAGGATAATTTGGATTCTCATCCTAGATCACCTTATCAACTTCTGTCTAAGTTTTTTTTCTTTGCTTCATCAGTCTTGTGACTGGTTTAATGCGGCCCTTTCTAGTGCCAACCTTTCCATCTCCGAGCAGCACTTAACAATCTACGGCCTGAATTATTTGCTGGATGTATCCTAATCTGTGTCTTCCTCTACAGTTTCTACCCTCTACAGCTCCCTCTAGTACCATGGAACTTTTTTCCTGATGTCTTAACACATGTCCTGTAATCCTACCTCTTCTCTTTGTCAGTGGTTTCCGTATATCACTTTCCTTGTCGATTCGGTGGGGAACCACCTCATTCATTACCTGATCATTCACGTCATTTTCAGCAGTCTTCTCTAGTAACACAACTGAAATGCTTCGATTTATTCTATTTCGGTTTTCTCTAAATTCGTGTTTACTTGCTATGCAATGCTGTACTCCAGACGAACGTTTGTACTACGCCACCGACTACGCCTTTAGATAATTAACATGTACTGGTATATAGATACCCAATTAAGACTAAACTATCACGTTTTACTCAAGAATTTTTTATTAACGCCAAATTATGGCCCTACAGACATCAAAAGTGTGGTGAAATACTGACACTGCAATTTAATTTCCTGACCAGATGAGATTACGTACGTAATTAAAGTAAAATGTACCGTAAATTCTATTACTTATTATAAATACTCGTCCAAAACGAGTAAAGTAGTTGACTGAAGTATAAAAAGAACACGTCTAACGACATCCCACTCACTAACAAATTACCAGAAAAACTTTAAACAGTTACGTACAACTACTACATCGTAATGGAAGAGTAGGCTGAAGTTTAGGACATGACTCAGGAAGAATCAATAAGAAAAGAAGTTCGATACGGGAGTTCTAAGGAATAACACGATACCCTTGAAGTTCTCTAAGGCTATAGATAGAGTAATAAGCAGTAGCTCAGTAGGTAGTACAGTTGAAGAGAAATGGACATCTCTAACAATGGCCTTCACGAAAGTTGGAAATAAAAACGTAAGTTCAAACAAGGTAACTGCGAAGAAACCGAGGGAAACGGAAGAAATACTTCAGCTGAATGATGAAAGAAGAAAGTACAAAAATGTTCAGGGAAATTCAAGAATACAGAAATACAATAGAATGAAATAAATAGGAAGTGCACTGAAACTAAACCGAAGTGACTGCATGAAAAACATGAAGGAATAGAAAAAGAAATCATTGTCGGAAAGACAGACTTAGAACACAGGAAAGCCAAAACAATGTTCGGTGATATTAAAAGCAAGGGTGATAACAATTAAGAGTGCAACGGGAATTCCACTGTTGAGTGTAGAAGAGAGAGCGGATAGGTGGCAAGAATACACTACTGAGCATTAAAATTGCTGCACCAAAAAGAAAGGCTAATGATAAACAAGTATTCATTGGACGAATATATTATACTAGAACTGACATGTGATTACATTTTCACGCAATTTGGGTGCATAGATCCTGAGAAATAAGTACCCAGAACAACCACCTCTGGCCGTAATAACGGCCGTGATACGCCTGGCCATTGACTCAAACAGAGCTTGATGGCGTGTACAGGTACAGATGCCCATGCAGCTTCAAATTGATACCACAGTTCATCAAGAGTAGTGAGTGGCGTATTCTGACGAGCCAGTTGCTCGGCCACCATTGACCAGACGTTTTCAGTTGGTGAGAGATCTGGAGAATGTGCTGGCCAGGGCAGCAGTCGAACATTTTCTGTATCCAGAAAGGCCTGTACAGGACCTGCAACATGCGGTCGTGCATCATCCTGCTGAAATGTAGGGCTTCGCAGGGATCGAATGAAGGGTAGAGCCATTGGTCGCACCACATCTGAAATGTAACGTCCACTGTTCAAAGTGCCGTCAATGCGAACAAGAGGTGACCGAGACGTGTAACCAATGGCACCCCATACCATCACGCGGGGTGATACGCCAGTATGACGATGATGAATACACACTTCCAATGTGCGGTCACCGCGATGTTGCCAAACATGGATGCGATCATCATGATGCTGTAAACAGAACCTGGATTCATCCGAAAAAATGACGTTTTGCCATTCATGCACCCAGGTTCGTCGTTGAATACACCATCGCCAGCGCTCCTGTCTGTGATGCAGCGTCAAGGGTAACCGCAGCCATGGTCTCTGAGCTGATAGTTCATGCTGCTGCAAACATCGTCGAACTATTCGTGCAGATGGTTGTTGTCTTGCAAACGTCTCCGTCTGTTGACTCAGGGATCGAGACGTGGCTGCACGATCTGTTACATCCATGCGGATAAGATGCCTGTCATCTCGACTGCTAGTGATACGAGACCGTTGGGATCCAGCACGGCGTTCCGTATTAACCTCCTGAATCCACTGATTCCATATTCTGCTAACAGTCATTGGATCTCGACCAACGCGAGCAGCAATGTCGCAATACGATAAACCGCAATCGCGATAGGCTACAATCCGACCTTTATCAAAGTCGGAAACGTGATGGTACGCATTTCTCCTCCTTACACGAGGCATCACAACAACGTTTCACCAGGCAACGCCGGTCAACTGCTTTGTGTATGAGAAATCGGTTGGAAAGTTTCCTCATGTCAGCATGTTGTATGTGTCGCCACCAGCGTCAACCTTGTGTGAATCCTCTGAAAAGCTAATCATTTGCATATCACAGCATCTACTTCCTGTCAGTTAAATTTCGCCCATGACCTTAAGACGGAGGAAGAAACCCATTGCGCGACAGAAATTCATACAAGCGGTTTTGTCGGTTGGGACGGAGCAGCAGTAAGGTCCGGCAGCGTGAGCACATGCTGGGACTGCTGGCGGCATGCAGGCGCTGCCGGATCAAGAGGCTGTAGTTGCGAGGGCCACAACTTCACTGTGCACTGGACTCAAGACGTTTGAGTTTAGTGAACATTAACCCAGTAGTGAAACGCCGTTTTTTCGCGCGTTGCTGCTCACAGGGTTGGTGAGACAAAGAGCAACGAGTGGAGTGTTTGGAGTTGGCAAAATTAATTAGCATTCCTCCACTTCTTATTATTAGACATTGAATTCCTAGCGTTATTATTGGTGTTCAGCCAGCGGTATTTTTCTGCCTAGTGGCCGCTGACATCCCAGTTACCTGCCCTGGAGGTTAGCGTATTTTAGCGGCAGTGTCCTTTCCCTCTCCTTGCCACTGCTGTCCGGTAAGGCGTGTAGTTCGACAGCCTCCTTGATTGTGGTTCGGATATTTTGCTTCTTTTGGACTACTTTGGTCATAGTGGTTCCTCCTACTTCTGGATGTTCTAAACACCGGATTCTGACGACGCAGTGCTGTCCGCTGGTTACGCCTTGCCTGGGTTATTCCATCGTTGTTTTGGTTATCAGACGTTAGGTAGATTTTTCAAAAGTGTTGGTCCGCATTTAATCTGTCACTAGATTGATGTAAATGACATCAAATCCCGTCTGAGATCTGCGATCATTTTTATGTTAATAATTGGCAACCAATGCTGTACAATACAATAAAGTCATGGATGTTCAATTGACTCTTATTATAAGATGTTACGCATTTCGGGATTACACCCATCTTCAGACATCACAAACTTCAACTCCTTCCTAACCAACCAGGCGTACACCCTTGACATCTCAAAGAGAGTGTTCTATGTTATTGGACACTTTCTTTGAGTTGTCAAGGGTGTACGCCTGGTTGGTTAGGAAGGAGTTGAAGTTTGTGATATCCTATGTTTCTGGACACTTTCTTTGAGTTGTCAGGGGTGTACGCCTGGTTGGTTACGAAGGAGTTGAAGTTTGTGATGTCAGAAGATGGGTGTAATCACGAAACGCGTAACATGTTCTAATAAGAGAGTCAATTGAACATCTCATGACTTTCTTGCGATTGTACAGCATTGGTTGCCAATTATTGTCATTAGTTTGAGTTGCCATCCAGTTAAGTGAATAGAACTCTTGGCTACCTGTCTCAGCCATTGTCGATATTCCACGAGTAAACAAGATCTAGACATCACTGAAGACGCCACTCGAGGAGACAAGTCCGCGGAGAACAGCAACAGATCGCAAAGTCGTCGTGAGATACTTGGCAAGAGACAGCCCATAATAGGGCTTATAGGTATAGCAAAGAGGACGACGCTCATTACGTAGCCTTGAGGCACAAAGTGACCAGATGGTCAAATACACGAAATCCACAATGGGCAGATGTCAGTAGACTTCGACACTCAAGCCACCGTACCAGCCGGCCATGAATCATACATTCCATTACCTTGCAGCAAAGATGGCTTGTGAAATGTGGCGGTAGCTAGAAGGATGGCGTTTTTCCTTACCGGGCTTAAGTATGTGTATGACAGTAGCTTCATGCCAGTGTCCGGGAAACGTGCTATTTTCCCAAATGCGATTGTATGTACGAAAGATGAAGTGCTCGTCCGCAAGAGAAAGGTGCTGCAACATCTGTAATGATCATCATCCGGTCCTGGGTCGAAAGATAGATGGTCAATTTCCCTCATACTAAAGGCTGCGGTGCAGCATTCACGATTCTGAGAGAAGAGTATCACTCGAGCCTCTTCCACTCGTTTCCGAGGGAGGGAGGAAGGCGGGGTGATACACGGTGGAGCCTGAAATCTCTGCAAAATAGTGGCCAAACGTGTTGAAGTTAGCAAAAGTTTCCACAATATCACTCCAACCGTTAGGCCGGAAATTGTGGAATGGACCTTTGTCCCAGAGACACCCAATGTAAGCTGCCCCACACGACTGAAAAGGGAGCGAAACTGTTAAAAGAACCAGTAAAGGAAATACAGCTACCATTTTTTGCTATCCCGAAGAATGTGACGGCACTATGCACGCAACTGTTTATGAAGAATACAGCCCGCCAGAGAGAACGTTTCCTTGCGCGAATCGGGTCGCATCATGCCTCAGTCCACCTGGGGACCGCGACACGTCACGCTAAAGAATTAGTGCGATGTACGGAACATCCTGCGGCGGTTAGGACAACATTCATAATGTACTTTACCCTGTCATCACATCTGGGGAAATGTTGTTCGTCGGAGGTCGACAGGGAGGTGTAAAGCCTCCAGTCAGCCTTAGAAGATTGCTGCCTGGATTTATACGCGGGTGGGCAGGATGATGATGATGATGATGATGATGTTTGGTTTGTGGGGCGCTCAACTGCGTGGTTATCAGCGCCCGTACAATTTCCCAACCTTTGCTCAGTCCAATTTCGCCACTTTCCGGGATGATGATGAAAATGATGAGGACAACACAAACACCCAGTCATCTCGAGGCAGGTGAAAATCCCTGACCCCGCCGGGTGGGCAGGAGTCAGCAAACGATTGGCGCACGGGAAGCGGTCGCTCTAGTACATTTCAGCGAGAACGGACCGCTCTAGACGACGGGAAAGTCGGGCATTGCAGAACGAGAGGTCCAGATGGGAATAGGTGTGTGTGTGGAGCTTGAAGGGAACAGGGGTGCTCCAGTGTTAACACAGATGAAGTTGAGAGCAGCAAAAAGGGTTGACGGAGCTGGTCAATAAGCTGGAGCAAGTCTTCCATACAGCGGAGAATGAAGGTGTGTTGACATTACAGACAGAACTGGTGAAATGAGGAAGGAACATGTGGACTGCAACAGCTTGCAACTGGGTGTTCAGTGAGATGGTTTGGCTATGTATGTCGTCCTGAATGAGTAGCATGACTCCCCCATGAGACTGAATGCTGTCCTTCGGGGGGAGGTAAAAGCCGACTGGAAGAAAATGCAGGAGGTCAAAAAGCAGCTGCGAGGATGCAATTTTCCTGCAGGCAGGAAACAACCAGACGTTGGGTTTCTTCGCCCTCATTGGATCTAAAGCCATGAAAGTTCCACTGGAGAATAGTCATAATATGGAATGGGGAGGAGTTGGATCGATTGAGATGGAGAACGAAGCAAGATGGATAAAACAGAATAGGGACTGTTCCTATGCCAGGCTACCGAAAATTCAGAATGCGTTCCCAAAAATATGCAAGGGAGGGGAAAAAGAATAACAGGTGGATAGACATGCAGTAAGGAAAGGAAAGAGGTGCCGCAAATTCTGGGGCCCTGTGGTAGCCAACAACGAACTCACCCAAAAGTGGTGAGCCCTCTAGGAAAAGAGGGTCGTCAATGTCGACATCCCCAATTCTGAGAAGTTTCTCAGTGTCGTCATTTCTGCTGCTTTTCATTACTTTCGACTTGCTTCGAGTTACTCAGAGTCCACATCCTACGCTTATTAGACTGTCCATTCCATGTAACAGATCCTGTAATCATTCTTCACTTTCAGTCGGGATAGCAATGTGATCAGCGAATTTTAACCTCCAACTTGAACCTTTGTTTTATTTCCATCATTGCTTCTTCGAAGTATAGATTGAACAGTACGTGACTTCCTGTATGAAACCTTTAACGTACGTTTATACCTGTTAATGAGTAGATTACAACAGTATTTTAAAATTTGAATTCGGTCTTAGAGTGTGTATTGCTGTATTGCTGTAGTCCTGTTATTCCCAGAACAATTTTGTACTTCCTTCTATCGTCGATCAACTGACGTATTTCTTGTTACCCATGGTTTCCTCGCAGTTACCTCTCTTTGTTCCTATGTTTTCCTTTCAAATTTCTGTGATTTCCCTTTTTAGAGATGTCCAGTCCCCTTAACTGCATTTCGTGCTGTCCATTATTGGAACATCTATAGCCTCAAAGAACTTCAAGGGTACCTTTTTATTTCTTAGTATTTTTGTATCCCACTTTGTTGCCCATTGACTTTACCTGTGGTATCACATTTTCTATCGTGAAATTTTTTGAAGTAAATCAATGGACCTTCTGCTCATTTTCACGTGTCTACAGGTGCTGAAAACATAGCAACAGTCAACAATAATAAAAATCATAAGGACGTAACCAACTGAAAGTGACCATAAGTTCGAAACTGCGATAGTGGGCATTCTAGTAAACGGCCAATGTGAAGTCATTTAAAAAATTTTATGGGATTGTGATTCCACAACAAACGCAACTGTGTACTGCTTTCAGAACGAATAATGATATCCATCATTACAATACGAGAAGGAAATGACATCATTATTCCTCATTAAAATTGACTGTAGCGCAGAAAGAGCTGAATAATGCTGTAAACAAAATGTTTGCTCACTTACACAAGTATTTTAAATGCCTGACTGATAAATCTAAATTTAAAAGTGAGCCACAAATTTCCTTGTGCGCATCTCCACTATTATTTACAGATATCCTCTGCAAATTCTCAGCATGCAGCCATAATTGTTTATCAGTGAAGTTAATATTCTGCAGACTAATTCGTTCTAAGTCATATTGTGTAATGTTTATCATGAAACCTGTAACTATAATTCCTTGAAGTGAAACCCTTTAACGAAAGTTACTTGTTATGTGCTACTTGAACACTTCCAGTTGAACAGGTGAGCTACCGAATCGTGTCAATAAAATGGTGGTCGAGATAATGAGAAACACAAATATTTCGTCGAGCATAGGAATTAAGGAGAGATAACAAGATGAGTTACGGGACTAATCAGTGACGCTGTTCTTTATACCAAGTTCACTTGCACAGTGTAAGAAGAGAAAACACGTAATAATGCAAATTGTGATTCAGATACAGCTCTAGATTTAGATGCAGGCTTAAGTCATGTTCAGTTAGGTGGTGTACATCCGATAATTGGCCATCGTGCCCGGCGCGAGATGTTAATTATCTCAGTTTCCAATAGCGAGCGAGAAGATTGATGGCCCATCAAAACGTCGAATATGGAAGGATGGAAGTAATTTTCTTAACTAATCTTCTTGCTGGTGTATACTTGGCGATGGGACTAGTGGTTCTTTTTTCTAGCGAGCAGGATTAAGGGAAAGTTTTTCAGTTGTTTGGACATTCCGTAATACCTTCTCGCATAAGTATACAAAACTCTCCTACATATTACGCCGATATATTACTCCTTAATTAAGTCGATGTTCATCGACTTTCTGCCATCATTGCAGAAAGTGAGGAATAAATTTTCTCACTGATGTTCAAAAAATGGCTCTGAGCATTATGGGACCTAACATCTGTGGGCATCAGTCCCCTATAACTTAGAACTACTTAAACCTAACTAACCTAAGGACATCACACACATCCATGCCAGAGGCAGGATTCGAACCTGCGACCGTAGCAGTCGCGCGGTTCCGGACTGAGCGCCTAGAACCGCTCGGCCACCGCGGCCGGCTCTCACTGATGTTCCTTCGCTATAAAGGGAACTCGTGTACAAAGCTTGCAGACAATACCTGCGTTAATGTTCGAACAATTCACAGATGGACTGGGCTGGTAATTGATTGCAATTTTGATTGTCAATACTCCTTGAAGAAAATTACTCCTAATAAAGCTATTCAACGTTTAGTGCAGTTACTAGTTTCTACTCAGTGCATCTTTCAGAATGACATTCTGCACCGAAAACGAGGTTTCTTGGTTTCGTTCCCCGGAGCAAGTACCGTTTCTCTGCAATTGCGTCGATTATAGGGTCTGCTAATTATGCTTATAGGAAGTGACCTTGCAAGATATTTTCAGTACGCCTTCTGTTCATACTGTCATACGGTTTCGAAGAACATATTTCATAAACCCAACAACGTGATGTACAAAATAATTATAGCCTCTTTGAAATCAGTCTGTCTGAAAGGAACAGCTCAATGCGGTTCAAACTTGTGAAGCAAGCGAGCAACTATGCCACGTAGACATACTGAGAGAGTTTCAAAGGAATCAAATTGTGGGCTTCTGAATGGTGAGATGGTCCCATTGGAGAAAGGCTACACACGTTAGACATACTGCTTCAGTTATGCAGCGATGCTGGTTCCAGCAGACACGTGCACAATCTAACACCTGTAGACGAATTTCTGGACATTTACACAGCATAGCCGCCCGCCAGGACCGTGGCAGGTCGTAAAATTACCACAGCAAAGATAAGAGGGCTTCTGAGCCCAGACATGTCAACATGAACTACTGCGAACCGGTTATTAGCTGTGGACCTACGGGCACGCACAACTCTAGCCCGTCTTCTCACGTGACATCGATGTTCACGTGTCTCGACTGGTGCCATTAGAGGGTCGATTGGAAGATGGAATGACGCGCTGTGTTCTTCAGCGATGAAAGCAGATTCAGCCTGCATGCGCTCACGACGTAGACCTTACAGAGCAGTCTCGCTGAGTGCATTCGTCCAAGACACAATGGTCCCACCCCAGGCTTTATGGTCTGGGGGCAGCGTAGTAATCAAAACGGCTCGGTCCAGGATTCGAACCGCGCCATGGCAGCCGAAGACTTCAGCTATAACAAGTCACCCTTATTCAGCCACTTACCTTGTCTAAGAAAGCTGAGACTGAAGAGATGTTCTGGGCAATCTCTTGCCCTTGGGATGGGAAACTGTCCTTTAAGGTGGAAGACCCAGCAATGATCAACAGCACCGGGATGCAGAAGGTAATGGAAACCACTGCTTTAAAGGCACACAATGTGTATCCACAGGACATATGGTTTGTAACAGAAAAATCTTCGTCATGGTCTCTCCATTGGCGAAAGATTCTAGCCTAATCCCTGAATGTGACCCCAGGAGGTGACTGCCAAGGCGGCTGTGACCATGATAAAAAGACTTAGGTACCAACGGAAGGATAACATTCTAGGAGTCGGGAAGTGGTACGCAAAAACTTTGAAAGTAGTAGGGAAGCTAAAAAACTGAAAATGGAATTGCTAAGGCTCAATCTAGATATGGTAGGAGTCAGTGAAGTAGAATGGAAAAGAGAGAAGAATTTCTGGTTAGATGAGTACAGGGTAATATTAACAACAGTAGAAAATGATATAACGGAAGTAGGATACGTTATGAATAGCAAGGTAGTGCAGACAGTGTGTTACTGTGAACAATTCAGTGGTAGGGTTGCTGTTATCAGAACAGACAGCAGACCAACACCGACAAAAATAGTTCAGGTATACATGCCAACGTCCCAAGCAGCAGATTAAGAGATAGAGAGAACATATGCGGACACTGAACGGACAATTCAGTGCGTCAAAGGAAATGAAAATACAACAGCCAAGGGGGATTGGAATGCTATTGTAAGGGAAGAAATAGAAGAAACGCTTACGACAGAATATGGGCTTGGTACTAGGAATGAGAAAGATTGAGTTCTGCAGCAAATTTCACCTAGTAACAGCGAATACTCTGTTCAAGAATCACAAGAAGAGGTAGTATATTCGGAAAAGGCCGGGAAACACGGGAAGATATCAGCTAGATTACATCATGGTCGGGCAGATATTCCGAAATCAGATACTGGGTTGTAAGGCATATCGAGGAACAGATACAGACTCAGATCACAATCAACTAGTGATGCGTAAAGAAGTGGAATACGAAAACACGAAGATATGAAGAGTTATACTTTAAGTTTTCTGAGGCTATAGATACTGCGATACGGCGGAGGTTCGAGTCCTCCCTCGGGCATGGGTGTGTGTGTTTGTCCTTAGAATAATTTAGGTTAAGTAGTGTGTAGGCTTAGGGACTGAAGACCTTAGCAGTTAAGTCCCATAATATTTTTTTTAATGAAAAAGATACTGAGATAAGAAATAGCTCAGTAAGCAGTTCAGCGGAAGACGAATGGGCATCTCTAAAATGAGCAATCACGGAAAATGGAAAGAAAAACGTATGTACAAAGAGGCTCACTGCAAATAAAACGGGGAACAGAAGAAATACTTCAGTTGATCGACGAAAGAAGTAAGTACAAAAAAAATTCAGGGAAATTCAGGAATACAGAGAGGAATCAGAAATGGAACAGGAAATGCAAGGAAGCTAACGCGAGATGGCTGCATCAAAAATTAAAAGAAATCAAAAAGAAATGGTTATCGGAAGGACTAACTCAGTAACTTTTTACTTACGAAGATGGTATCTGTTCTTTCCGAAAGTTACAGAAATTACAATGAAATGAACACCCTTAGCTGCTTACAGGCGTTGACATACGTCAACGGGGACAGATGAAAATGTGTGCCCCGACCGGGACTCGAACCCGGGACCTCCTGCTTACCAGGTTCGAGTACCGGTCGGGGCACACATTTTCATCTGTCTTCGTTGACGTATGTCAACGCCTGTAAGCAGCTAAGGGTGTTCATTTCATTGTAATTTCAGTAACTTTCGGTGAAATTAAAAGCAAGGGTAGTAACATGAAGAGTGCAATGTGAATTCCACTGTTTCTGAAGAGGAGAGACAGGACAGGTGGAAACAGTACAGTGAAGGCCTCTATGTGGTGGAAGACTTACGTGATGACGTTACAGAAGAAGAAACAGAAATTTATATAGGAAAGATAGGGTACCCAGTATTAGAATTTAGAAGTGCTTTGGAAGACTTAAAATCAAATAAGGCAGAAGTGGTCGATAACACTCCATCTGAATTTCTAAAATCATTGGAGGAAATGGAAACAAAAGGACTATTCACGTTGGTGTGTAGAATGTATGGCAATATACCGTCAGTCATTGGAAAAATGTCATCCAAGGAATTCCGAAGATTGCAGGAGTTGACAAGTGCGAGAATTATCACGCAATCGGCTTAACAATTCATGCATACGAGATGAATGGAAAAGAAAATTGAGGAAGTGTTAGATGACGACCAGCGTTGCTTTATGAAAGGTAAAAGCGCCACAGAGGCAATTCTGACGTCGCTGTTGATAATGGAAGCAAGACTAAATAAAAAAAAAAATAAAAAAAACAGGACAATTTCGCACGATTTGTCGACCTGAAAAGAGCGTTCGACAATGTAAAATAGTGGAAGACGTTAGAAATTCTGACAAAAATAGGGGTAAACTATAGGGAAAGACGCGTAATACCCAACGTGTACAAGAGCCAGGAGGGAACAGTAGGAGTGGAAGACAACGAAGAGGTAGGATTAAAATAGTTGGAAGACAGAGACGTAGTCTTTTGTCCCTACTCTTTAATGTATACATCGTAGTAGCAATGACGTAAATTAAAGAAAGGTTCAAGATTGGATTGAAATTCAAGGTGAAATGATATCAACGATAAGAATGGCTGATTAAATTGCTCAGTGAAAGTGAAGACTTACAGGATCTGTAAGAACATGGACTGAGAGTAAATCGAAGTAAGACGAAAGTAATCAGAAGTAGCAGAAAATAAGACAGCAAGAAACCTAACATCAAGACTGGTAATCGCATAGGAGATGAAGTTTAGAATTTGTGCTTCCTAGGCAGCAAAATAACCCAGGACGGACGGAGTAAGAACAACATAAAAAGCAGCACCAGCACTGGCAATAAAGAGCATTCCTTGCCAGGAGAACTCTAGCAATATCTAACACAGGTCTTAATCTGAGGAAGAAATTTCTGAGAATGTACGTTTGCAGCACAGCATTCTATGCTATTGAAATACAGACAGTGAAATCCGAAAAGGAAGTGAACTGAAGCACTTGAGATGGGTTGCTAAAGAAGGATGTTCAAATATTAGGTGGACTGCCAGGATAAGAAATAAAAAGGTTCTCCGGGGAATCGGCGAGGACCGGAATGTATGGAAAACAATTACAAGAAGAAGGGACAGGATGATAGGACATCTGTTAAGATATCACGGAATAGCTTCCATGGTACTAGAGGGAGCTTTACGAGGTAAAAACTGTAAAGGAAAACTGAGTTTGAAGTACAGCCAGCAAATAATTCAAGACGTAGGTTGCAAGCTACTCTGTGATATAGAAGTTGGCACAGGAGAGGAGTTCGTATTGGCCCAATCAAACCAGTCAGAAGACTGATGACTGAACAAACAAAAACTACAACTATCGTTCACCTTTGGTGTTTCTGGAGGGCACACAAACCAACGCTCGGTAAATGCAGAATTTTGTTAGGTCCGTTCTTTAGACGTTCTTGCAAAAGGAAGGTGATGTGATATTCCTAGAGGATAATGCTCCCCCACACACCACCCGTGAAACTCAACGCACTCTGTAAGAAGTGCAGCAAATTCCCTGGCCAGAACGATCTCTAAACTTGTCTCCAGTCGAGCACATGTGGGATGTGATGGGACACGCAAAACCTCTTATAAAAGTACGTGAGCAGGTCGAGCAGCTGTGACATAACGTATCCCAGGACAGTATTCGCCATCCGTACAATCGAGTGCATACTAGAGTCAGAGACTGCATTGCCACCCATGGAGACTACACCACGTACCAATGTTGACCTGTGAATGTAATCATTTGAAGTACCCAGTATGCACTGTTGCAACAATAAATCTTGAGTGAACTGGAAACCTCTGAATACATATACTAATTTTTTTTGAGGAGTGTATACTCAGTTCTTACTTAAATATGACATGGTAAAACAGCTAGTGCCTGATTAAACAACGCAGTAAAATCAAAAATGGGCTTTAATAAAGTAAATAACGATCATTTTCAGTTCAGTATCTCATTAAACTTTGGAAAGATTTCCCGTGTATATTTCAGAATCCATACGAAGTTCCCAAGCAGCATATGCTTAACAATTAGAATGATAATGTGTTCGTGGGTGACATCATTAAATGCTTGGAATTTCAATTTGATCATACATACAGCAGAGCCGTTCGTACCACAGAGCTGCTAAAACAGTTAAGTAAATCATTTTCAGTACGAATGTGTACCAGAAACGGTAGCATGCGTCATGCCTTTCTGGGATTATATCCACCCTTTAACTTCACATGGTGGCGTATTATGCTGAAACCATTCAAACAAGGCTAAAACCTTCGGATACAAGATGGTGTAACCCGAATTAATTATTACATGAAATTAACAACGTCAGTTAGTTAGAGGTCAGTTAGAAGAAATGGTCAATAGATTGCAGTGCAATAAAGCGGATGGGGTGGATGAAATTAAGTCGGAACTCATCAAATACAGTGGAATGTCAGGTCTTAAATGGCTACACAGGATAATTGAAATGGCCTGGCAGTCGGGACAGGTTCCATCAGACTGGACAAAAGTAGTAATCACACCAATCTTTAAACATGGAAACAGAAAAGATTGTAACAACTACAGAGGTATCTCTTTAATCAGCGTTGTGAGTAAAATCTTCTCAGGTATTGTTGAATGGAAAAATGGTTCAAATGGCTCTGAGCACTATGGGACTCAACTGCTGTGATCATAAGTCCCCTAGAACTTAGAACTACTTAAACCTAACTAACCTAAGGACAGCACACAACACCCAGCCATCACGAGGCAGAGAAAATCCCTGACCCCGCCGGGAATCGAACCCGGGAACCCGGGCGTGGGAAGCGAGAACGCTACCGCACGACCACGAGATGCGGGCGTTGAATGGAAAGTGCGAGTATTAGTTGAGGACCAATTGGATGAAAATCAGTGTGGGTTTAGGCCTCTTAGAGGTTGTCAGGACCAGATCTTTAGCTTACGGCAAATAATGGAGAAGTGTTATGAGTGGAACAGGGAATTGTATCTATGCTTTATAGATCTAGAAAAGGCATATGACCGGGTTCCTAGGAGGAAGTTATTGTCTGTTCTACAAGATTATGGAATAGGAGGCAAACTTTTGCAAGCAATTAAAGGTCTTTACGTGGATAGTCAGGCAGCAGTTAGAGTTGACGGTAAATTGAGTTCATGGTTCAGAGTAGTTTCAGGGGTAAGACAAGGCTGCAACCTGTCTCCACTGTTGTTCATATTATTTATGGATCATATGTTGAAAACAATAGACTGGCTGGGTGAGATTAAGATATGTGAACACAAAATAAGCAGTCTTGCATATGCGGATGACTTAGTTGTGATGGCAGATTCGATTGAAAGTTTGCAAAGTAATATTTCAGAGCTAGATCAGAAATGTAAGGACTATGGTATGAAGATTAGCATCTCCAAAACGAAAGTAATGTCAGTGGGAAAGAAATATAAACGGATTGAGTGCCAAATAGGAGGAACAAAGTTAGAACAGGTGGACGGTTTCAAGTACTTAGGATGCATATTCTCACAGGATGGCAACATAGCGAAAGAACTGGAAGCGAGGTGTAGCAAAGCTAATGCAGTGAGCGCTCAGCTACGATCTACTCTCTTCTGTAAAAAGGAAGTCAGTACCAAGACTAAGTTATCTGTGCACCGTTCAATCTTTCGACCAACTTTGTTGTATGGGAGCGAAAGCTGGGTGGATTCAGGTTACCTTATCAACAAGGTTGAGGTTACGGATATGAAAGTAGCTAGGATGATTGCAGGTACTAGTAGATGGGAACAATGGCAGGAGGGTGTCCACAATGAGGAAATCAAAGAAAAACTGGGAATGAACTCTATGGATGTAGCAGTCAGGGCGAACAGGCTTAGATGGTGGGGTCATGTTACACGCATGGGAGAAGCAACGTTACCCAAGAGACTCATGGATTCAGCAGTAGAGGGTAGGAGGAGTCGGGGCAGACCGAGGAGAAGGTACCTGGATTCGGTTAAGAATGATTTTGAAGTAATAGGTTTAACATCAGAAGAGGCACCAATGTTAGCACTGAATAGGGGATCATGGAGGAACTGTATAAGGGGGGCTATGCTCCAGACTGAACGCTGAAAGGCATAATCAGTCTTAAATGATGATGATGATGATGATGATGATGATGATGATTAACAACGTCTGGCATAAGCTCGTTCAAGTATTTAAGTATGTTACGTGTTGTTTCTCAGCACATTTACTCTTTGATAAAATTTGTTATATATAGTATATACACCGTTTCTCAGCCCCCATCTCTGTTCACAAGGTCAGTATTAGGATTACGAACCATGTTCATGAAGATGAGAAGACTTATCGTTTGGCCTAACAAGGTGTCCATTGTTCACATCTATTAATACAATAAGTCGTCGATATTAGTGAATATAGCAGGTCAGGAACTGGAAGCAGTTAATTCCATAAATTATCTGGGAGTAGGCATTAGGAGTGTTTTAAAATGGAATGATCATATAAATTTGATCGCCGGTAAAGCAGATGCCAGACAGATTCATTGGAAGAATCCTTCGAATTGCAATCCGAAGACAAAGGAAGTAGGTTACAGTACGCTTGTTCGCCCACTGCTTGAATATTGCTCACCAGTTTGGGATCCGTACCAGATAGGGTTGATAGAAGAGATAGAGAGGATCCAACGGAGAGCAGCGCGCTTCGTTACAGGATCATTTAGTTATTGCGAAAGCGTTACGGAGATGATAGATAAACTCCAGTGGAAGACTCTGCAGGAGAGACGCTCAGTAGCTCGGTATGGGCTTTTGTTGAAGTTTCGAGTACATACCTTCAACGAGGAGTCAAGCAGTATATTGCTCCCTCCTACGTATATCTCGTGAAGAAACCATGAAAACCATGAGGATAAAATCAGAGAGATTAGAGCGCACACAGAGGCATACCGACAATCTTTCTTTCCACGAACAATACGAAACTGGAATAAAGGGAGAACCGATAGAGGTACTCAAAGTACCCTCCGCCCCACACCGTCATGTGGCCTGCGGAGTATGGATGTAGATGTAGAAGTGTTTAGGTAAGAATCACGTCCAACTTACGGAGGTTTGAAGGATTAAATTATGCTTCAACTTCTTCCAATCCGTAGTCGGATTTCTTATCAAAGGTGACTGATGTGTACATTAACAACAGTGTCACACAATGCAAGTTCTATACGATATTTGAGAAGCCTAAGATCAAGTATAAATAAGATCAACTGAAGGAATAGTTGTAAATATTACAACTATGAATATCAAATTCTGTTCAAAATATGTACTGCACGCCTCGTACGTCTGTGATGATACCTGACACGAAATACATATTTAATGTGGATGTGTACACTGCATCCCTTCCTATTCTGAATCAGTGACCTAGAGAGTGCCATGTCTTTTCTTCGCTGCGATTCAAAACGGACGCTTAACATCTCAGTAGGGGCGAAGATACAAAAATATTTCCTTTACAGCACGTAAATTATTTGTTAATTTGCTTAACAGTCAACGTGACGAACTGCCGCTCTCTCTCTCTCTCTCTCTCTCTCTCTCTCTCTCTCTCTCTGTGTGTGTGTGTGTGTGTGTGTGTGTGTGTGTTTGTTTCGACGGAGGAGTACAAACAACGGCATCGACAAGTCCGATGCACAACGCTTTTTAGTGACACACTGCACATGCGAGAGCTGCCACTAACGATTTTCCGCACTGAATCGTAAATCTTCACGCCAGCGCTCTATTTGTGGAGCCAAGGCTATTCGCAAATGCGGTAATTCTCGACGTGTTCGTTACTCTACTGCTCAAGTTGAACTACCTCGGTTAAAATCCGATAAGTACGGTGTGCCAATATTAAACACTTGTTGAACAGCAGATAAAAAGCGAAGAAAAGGAAAGAAAAAGAGCCGACCGACCGCCGTGTCGTCCTCTGATAATGGTGTAAGTCGAATGAGATCTGTAGGAGTCTGGGATCAGCAGACCTTTCCTCCCCCCCCCTTCCCCGCCTCCTCCAATCGATATCTGCTTTCCAGACCTCTGAGAACGTCTCATTCGAGTAGCTCGTCTACTGTCCTCTGCTTATTGCAATGCAATTCAGTCGCTCCACTAAGTAAAAGTTGCTAGCAATGCCGGTAACTGAACTCGTGCCTTCAGTATGGCAGTCAGACACGGTGATAGCCCAACTACAGAGGTGGAAACATACACTGAAACTTGGAAGCTTGTAGCAATGCCAGTACTGGAATCTGTATTCCTGATTTTCATGCTTGGAGAACTCCTCCTGCCTTCGTCGGTATTCGCACAGTACAGCGACAATTCCATTTCAACTTTAGAAATTCACACTTTACGGGATTGTTCTGCCCGGATTTCATCAGTCGGCCCAATGAATTTTGGATGAACGATGAACGCTTCAGATTACATGAACCGAAACCGGCTGATCTCAGAACGCTAAACTTCCTCATTATATACATATATAAAAAAATAAAAAAAATCTGAATTCTGTGGATATTGTTATCACTATTGAAAAGACTGCAGTGACGGTTTCATATCTGATCTTTGTGTCAGCATGAATAAAGATTGGACGATACAATTAACATGTTGTTGTTGTTGTTGTTGTCGTCGTCGTCGTCGTCGTCTTCTGTCCAAAGGCTGTTTTCATGCAGGTCTCCTCGCTACTCTATCTTGTGAAAGCCTCTTCATCTCCGAGCAACTACTGCAATCTACATCCATCTGAATCTGCTTAGTGTATTCACCTCTTGGTCTCCCTCTACGATTTTCACCCTCAACACTTCTCTCCAATACTAAATTGGTAATCACTTGATGCCTCAGAATGTGTCCTGCCAATCGATCCCTTCTTGTTATCAGGTTGTGTCACAAATTTGTCTTCTCCCCAATTCTATTCAGTACCTCCTCATTATTTACTTGATCTGCCTTGAGCGTTCTTCTGCAGCGCCACTTTTCAAGTGCTTCTATTCTCTTCTTGTCTGAACTGTCTGTTGTCCGTGTTTCACTTCCATACAAAGCTGCAATACATACAAACACTTTCAGAAGGTACTTCCTGACATTTATACTCTATGTTAACAAATTTCTCTTCCCCATAAATGCTTTTCTTGCCTTTGCCAGCCTACATTTTATATGCTCCCTACTTCAACTATCATCAACTATTTTGATTCCCAAATAGCAAAACACGTCTACTCCTTTAAGTGTCTCGTTTCCTATTCTAATTCCCTCAGCATCACCTGATTTAATTCGACTACATTCCATTATCCTCGTTTTGCTGTTGTTGATATTCATCTGATATCCTCTCTTCAAGACACTGTCCATTCCGTTCAACTGCTCTGTCTCTGACAGAATTAAAATGTCCGCAGCAGACCTTAAAGATTTTATTTCTTCTCCCTGGACTTTAATTCCTACTCCAAAATTTTCTTCTGTTTCCTTTACTGCTTGCTTAATATACAGATTGAATAACATCGGGGGTAGGCTACAACCCTCTCTCACTCCCTTCTCAACTACTGCTTCCCCTTTCGTGCCCCTCGGCTCATATAACTGCCGTCTGGTTTCCGTGGGAATTGTAAATAGCCTTACGCACCCTGCATTTTACCCCTGCAACCTTTAGAATTTGAAAGAGAGCATTCCAGTCAGCATTGTCAATAAATGCTATAAACGTAGGTTTGCCTTTCCTTAACCTATCTTCCATGAGAAGGCGTAGGGTCATTATTGCCTCGCGTGTTCCTACATTTCTCCTGAATCCAAACTCATCTTTCCCTAGGTCAGATACTACCAATTTTCCATTCTTCTGTAAAGGATTCGTGTTAGTATTTTGCAACCGTGACTTACTGAACTGACAGGTCGGTAATTTTTACAACTGTCAGCAATTGATTTCTTTGGAATTGGAATTATTATATTCTTCTTGAAGACAGAGTATTTTCGCCTGTCTCATACATCTTGCTCACCAGACGGAAGAGTTTTGTCATGACTGGCTCTCCCAAGGCTATCAGTAGCTCCAACGGAATATTGGCTACTACCGGGATCTTGTTTCGACTTAACCTACAGTATAAATATCTTTCGAAGAAGCCTCGGGAAAAAGAACATATTTCAACTGATGGCCGAAAGAAAGAAGTACAAAACATCCACACAATCACGAAGGCAGCAAGGACAGTAATTGAGAGTCAGGAACAATGAACTTAACATTTCGCACATCAGAGCAGCTACCGAGAATAATATATTGAAGAATGAAGGAGATAACTGAAGATCAGTTGGAGGAAGATCAGTTCAATTTATGAAAGTTAAAGGCACCAGACAGGACGTAGTTCTGATGTTGCGCTTGACTGTGGAAGCGAGACTGAAGGAAAATTAAGACACGTTCGTAGGATTTGTCAACCTAGAAAAAGCGTTCAACATCGTAAAATGCTGTCAGTACGTTCGACATTCTGAGAAAGATCGGAGCGAGATATGGGGTAAAACGGATAATTTACAATATGTAAAAGAAACAAAATCGAAAAGTTAGACTGGAAGACCAAGAAATAAATGATAGGATAAAATAGGGTGTGACACACAGATGCAGTCTTTCGTCGGTACTGTTCAGTCTGTCCAACGAAGGAACTATGACGGAAATAAAAAATAGTTCACGAATAGGAATAAAATACGAACGTATATCAATGACGAGACTCGCTGATGACATTGATAACCTCAGTGGAAGTGAAGAGCAGTTACAGGATGTGTTGAACGTTGAGTGGAATGAACAGTATAATGAATGAAAAAGGTAAATTGAGTGTAAACCGAAGAAAGGCCGAAGTACTAAGAGTACCAGAAATGAGGTTAGCGATTACCCTAGCTTGACAATTGCCAACCACGAAGTAGAAGTTAAGGAATTCTGCTATCTTGGCAGTAAAGCAACACATGACAGACAAAGAAAGGGGAACATAAAAAGTAGAATACCAGAGGCAAGAAAAGGAATTCCTGGTCACAAGAAAGGACAAATTTTTGGGAATTTATGTCAGGAGCACAGGACTGTATGGGAATGATTCATGGATTGTAGGACAAACAAGAAAGAAGAGAATCGAAGCGTTTCAAATACGGTGGTACAGGGTGATATAGAAAATTATGTGCATTTTCATAGGGTAAGGAGGAGATGTCCTCCGCAGAATCGGCGAAGAGAGGAACATAAGGAAAACAGCTACAAGAAGAAGAGGCAGGTCGATAGGACATGTATTAAGACTTCAGGGAACAATTTCCACGGCTTACATAGTAGAGTGAAAAAGTGCTACTCTGAGATAGAGGTAGCCACAGGAGAAGAATTCGTGGCGGGCTGCATCAGATCAGTAACAAACGACTCAAAAAACTGTACCACTGTTCAAAATTAATTGTAAAACGTTCCAAATGTCATCGTCGAATTCCGAAGAGGTATAATTCTACATTTTTGGAAAGGTCGTGAAACTAACTGCATATTGTTACCACTTAGATTTCGACTTTCTAAAGTCAATGAGATTTCAGAACGCATTCATATGGCCTGCTAATATTTCATTGTTTCATTTGCTTATTTATTGCTGTTTAGTTTTATACACTCCTTTTGTTTTGATCCATACTGAAAAAACAAACTCCAGAAAACACTTTACGGAGAATGCTAAGAGAGAACCTACCATGATAAATATCAGAAGGACTGCATTATTAACACACCTAACAAAGGCCGTGATATTTATTTTTAAAAATATAATGTCAATAAACAGCTAAATATCGACAATAAACTAGAATCATAACTATTTGTTAGGACTGTAGAAGTAAATTCTGAATTTTGTATAGTATACATCGGATACTGTCACGGCGCATAGCCGTTAAAAAGTACTTTCTTTCAGTGTTACTTTCCATACGAATAATGCGTCTAAAACATGTCATTACCGCTGATTAATAAGCGCGCTGCTGCTGTTTTGTCAAATGAACGGCACGACATGTGACTGAACGATAATTGCAGATAGATAGGGGTCGAACGGTTGTTGTGCAAAACCACATATTGCGGTTAAAGCTATTTTGCAATAGCAGATCTGATTTCATAATTATGAAAGTAAAGTGACGTATGGTGTGATATTTGTAGCACAGCTTGGGTGCGACGAAAAAAATAGTGCTAGTCACTGGCGTACTGAAGAGCTGTCAAAAGTGCTTCGTTTTGGTAGAGAAGACGATAGGAGTATGAGGTATGTATTTAATATGAGACGCCTCGTTTCCTCAAAAAGTAGGCAGTCATCATCTATCGGAATACTCTAAAACTATCATCCAAGTTTCGGCCAATATTTATGTAGGCGCGTGAGTCTTTTTCAGTTCTTCACCGTTGTCGGCTGGGTGTTTAGTACTCCACAGTTTTTATATCCTACATTCTAGCAGTAGATTTCATACAACCATCATCCGGTGTATCAGAATTCATAATAAGGTAGTTATACCATAAAATTCAAATCATTTTCTCGTATCTCGTTTATGTAATTTTAATGTGCGTTCGTTTAGTATTTAATCCTAATCTAAAACGTAAGATTTCTAGTAGTAAGACACCTAGATAGGTGGTGGTATGAAACACTGTCCAGTGTGTGTACCGTGTAAGGTGTGTACATATATCGTTTCTGCTCGGTTTTTATTAACGGTCTAAGTTAATTAAGGCAAGAGCCTTGCCGCAGTGCATAGACCGGTTCCCGTCAGATCACCGAAGATAAGTGCTGTCGGGCGTGGCCGGCACTTGGATGGGTGACCATCCGCGCTGCCATGCACTGTTACCATTTTTTCGGGGTGCACTCAGCCTCGCGATGCCAATTGAGGAGCTACTCGACCGAATAGTAGCGGCTCCGGTGAAAGAAAACCATCATAACGGCTGGGAGAGCGGTGTGCTGACCACACGCCCCTCCTAACCGCATCCTCAACTGAGGATGACACGGCGGTCGGATAGTCCCGATGGGCCACTTGTGGCCTGAAGACGGAGTACTAAGTCAATTAACTGTCTAAGTCAATTACACTTTAGTACTAGTTAATAAATTAACTGCGCTGTTTCTTTGTACAAAAATTACGCAAATAAATTAAGTGAAGTCTAGGATATTAATTTTTCTGCAAAAAGTGGACTAAATATATCTAATGTTTTCGCATTTAAGATACCGAGAACTTGACTTTCTAAAGGAAACGAAGGCTCAAGGAAAACATGTAGTGAAGAAGGTATGATAAAGATTACAAGTAAGATGTGCAGCTACCCGTAAGCAGCAAAAATGTTCGATGTACCACGATGTATACTTGTTCGCACGAGTTCTAGGGTAGGTTGCGTAACATATTTATAAAATTTTCAACTGTACGCAAAGGTCACATTCAAAGCGGATAGCTGCTATTTTACAGTTTCAAGAAATGAACAGATAGGTAGATGTAGTTACACCATTTTATTTTGGATTAATATACTCGCATTTCGTAGCTTATATTTTAGTTGTCTTTTGTAGCTAACTGAAGATACACTTACCGTGGATGTTGTAAACACAAGACTTGTGAGAAAAACAATTTCAGGTGGATTTTGCATTTTAATTATTAAGTTTTTAATCTGTAAATAAAATATTATTAACCTTAGACTAAGGTTCTCAATCGCTCTGGAGGACTAAAAACACGTTTTGATTTCATGAGACCACCTGGAGGATGTATTGGTCGATTACGTTTTACAAATGGGGTCGAAATGTTATGGCTTGCCTACTAATGACATAAAAATAATGGCCTGTGAACTAGCACTACGGATCGTGATAAAACATCATTTCACAACCGAAAAACCGGTAGAGGATGATTCTATCACTTTCTAAATGGACGCAAAATAAGGCTTAGTCTACCAAAGGCTTGTTGTACCTCAGTTGCAAGAACTTTGGGTTTTTGTCCAGAGAACGTTGAAGTATTTTTAACAATATGGAGAGAGAATACAATGTTGATGAAACGGAATTATGCATAGTTCATTCAAAAACTTCAAAAGTCGGTGAATTAAAAGTAAACGACGGATAGCAAGCTTGAAATATGCACAATGAGGTGGGTTAGTTACATGTGTGTTTTGTATGAGCGCTGCTGAAAATTCTGTGCCATTAGTGTTCATTTTCCCAAGCGAAAACGAAAACAAACTGTTGACGAAAGTGCATCTTATGTGTCCCTTGCAGCTTTCCGCCCATAAGGTTGGATTGGTTCCACCACTTCTAAGCGAAGGAAAATCATCTAAGGAATTTCCTGTATATATTTTTTTATCTTATCTTACACGTCTATTTCCGTAGGACCTACCTGAGGAGCGTATCTCCGTGGTCATGGAACGTTTCAGTGTATAAAAGAACAACAGAAAAGTAATGACAGGTAAGACAAGACTTTCATCCTAAAAAGACGTCAAGCTGTAAATTTATGTAAATGCAGTCAACAATGCAACACAGGAATCAGCTTAATTTTTCGATCTTGTATTCGATGGTCATTACAGTCATACCAGGAACATAGACATAATTGAACTAGCCAGAAACAAATGTGTATCAATTGCTTCACCGCCACCAGACACGACACACAAGTTACAGCCACTGCACAAGACATTCATTGGTCCTTTGAAGTCTTATTACAGTGAAGAAGCTGATCTGTTTCTTCGCTTTGAACATGGTGCGTTAGGTCCATTCGACATTGTGAAATTGATAGAAAAAGCTTATGTAAATGTGCAAACCGCTGAATCGCTATTAATGGATTTAGTGCGACAGGAATTTGTCTGTATAATAGAAGCACTTGTTCTGCTAGTCACTATATAACAGCTGAAAAGTCACACAGAGAGAACATTTCTGCATAAATAACAAATGCACACCAAGAGTTAGAGCTTCATGAACGTCATAATCAAGGTGGAAATTACCTTGACCAACCATCTACTACCCGCTCTAGTGCAATTACGCAGGTGAGATGTTCTCCAAACGTCACTCTTCGGTTCCAAACTTTAAATGAAGATAGCCCTACGCTTAAATTGACATCTCCTAATGAAATTTCCACAGTTACAAAATTGAAAGTGAGAAGTCGTAGGCCGGCCGCGGTGGCCGAGCGGTTCTAGGCGCTTCAGTCCGGAACAGCGCGACTGCTACGGTCTCAGGTTTCGAATCCTGCCTCGGGCATGGATGTGTGTGATGTCCTTAGGTTAGTTAGGTTTAAGTAGTTCTAAGTTCTAGCGGACTGATGACCTCAGATGTTAAGTCCCATAGTGCTCAGAGCCATTTGAGAAGTTCTAATCGGGGACGTAAAGCAAGTGGTTCATCTTTAATAACGTCATCACCATACAAAAACGAGTTGACTCTGCAACAGAAACAATTACAAAAACGATTAACCCCAGTAAAGTCAAACCAGATGTACCAACATAAGAAACCGGTCTTTAGTAGACCTGTTGCATTTTCTAAGCGTTCCACCAATAAATCGGATTCTTTGGTTTGCCTTCCCCACGACATTATCTATGAGTATGTGACTGTTCCGGTTTAAGGTTTTCGTAATTGTAATCTCTGAGTATTTAGTTGAATCCACAGCCTTTAGATTTCTGTTAGTTATCATGTAACCGAAATTGATCGGATTTTTTTTTAGTACTCATGTGGAGCGGCGGGTTAAATATTGTGTTATTTGTGGGCATTTACAAGAGTCTGAAAACTAGCTTTGCGTTCAGCCATAAATCGATGGAGAACATACTGAGCATAATTTACAGTCAGCAAGTCTGCATTCTTCTTGTGCTCACTGAATGAAATGTTCCTGCTAGCTATTTACTCAGCGGGATCACGAATTATGATTATCTATAAAAGTCTAACTGATTAACATATTCAGTAAAAGTTCATACGAACAAACATAGTAACATTCCTGATGACGATAATAATAATAATAATAATAACATCCCTATCATGAACAGAACTATGAGCATTTCAGAGGCGACCTCTATGGTAAGTTCCAATTAAAATGGTCTTTCATGCTAACTTCTAATCATCAAAGTTAATTGCCCGCCACAAAATTGGAAAATAATCTCACGACTTGCCACGCGATTCTGTCAACAATACGGGCGGCACACAAACAGTTACTTCCGTGAAATCCAAGCGATCCAGTACGGTGGACTGTCCCCATGACTTCACTTTCTGTTTGTACCGAAAACATGCATTTGATAGTAGCCTGGCTGTGACGTCATACGAGACACAGCTCATGTCGGCGTTTGACTGACGCGGACCGTATTTATACACGGGCGCAGCGGACGACCGAACGGAACATCTGTCGTCCACCTCTCTAAGCATAGTCAGCAACATCTAAACAGCCTCTTTCTGGGACACTCAATATTTAATAACTCTGCCGTGAATCAATTTGCAATCTTCGTAATTTTTATGAGTGGAGATAAGTTGGATTTAATTACTGAAAAAGTTTTAGCTCTGCTACATTTAAATTTTGCCGGGTAGAAGTTTTATGATGATGATGATGATCTGGATTGTGGGGCGCTCAACTGCGCGGTTATCAGCGCCCGTACAAATTCCCAACCCTTACTCAGTCCAATCTCGCCACTTTCATGAATGATGATGCAACGATGAGGACAACACAAATACCCAGTCATCTCGAGGCAGGTGAAAATCCCTGAGCCCGACGGGAATCGAAGCCCGGACCCCGTGCTCGAAAAGCGAAAACCAGAGACCACGAGCTTCGTAGAATTTTTAGAACAGAACCGACAGTAGAGCATGATCTCTGAACTACACCTTTAAGAGACCTTGTACTACTGTTATTTACATCAAAGCTTAATCAAGTGCTTCAATCAGAACTTTCTATCATTAGTATAAATGGTAATTAATCTATTACAAATAAGGAGTTTTTCCTTCAAAATTTAATTTTTAGTAAATCACTTGAAAACTATTAGAGGTAGCTTAATGGGGTCACATAGTTAATGGTTTTATATCAAACGGAAGCTTCATACGAATTTTCGTAAAACCGCCGATTTTGGTCAACATATGACTACGATCAAGTTGAGATTTGTAACAGTTGACGCCGGCCGCTGTGGCCGAGTGGTTCTAAGCGCTTCAGTCCGGAACCGCGCGACTGCTACGGTCGCAGGTTCGAATCCTGCTTCGGGCATGGATGTGTGTGATGTCCTTAGGTTAGTTAGGTCTAAGTAGTTCTAAGTTCTAGGGGACTGATGACCTCAGATGTTAAGTCCCACAGTGCTCAGAGCCATTTGAACCATTTGATTGTGGCAGACATTTGCACATTCTGAACAAGTTTCGGCTTCCTAACTTTTTTATTTAGCGCCACCTCTTTTTCTTAAAACAATGCATTTAGTGAAAACATTCATCTGATCATTCTGAGATTTAACAAATTTAACATTATTATACTAAAGCACATATTGACGAAGTTTGGAAAAGCTAATTAAATTTTTAATTTCATCCATAGGTTATGTGGCAATTCTTTGTATGCTAATCAGAGGCGCTTTATGTCGACCTGGCGCTAGTAGCAGTGAACTGGAAGTCCTGTGCCTTTGTATCTCTCAAATTATACAGCGCTTGTTTAGCAACACTCTAGTCGATCACTTAACACATTTCATTATTTAGCGTCAACTGCCACTTTTCACACCATACGGATGTCTTGTCTAAATCATTTTGCAATTGGCTTTGATCATTTGATGACTTTACATGTTAGTAAATGACTGCATCATCTCCAAATAGTCTAAGAGGGCAGCTCAGATTGTCTTCTATGTTTTTTGTGTAGATCAGGAACAGCACAGCGTCTGTAACACTTCCTTGGGAACGCCAGATATTACTTCTGTTTTACTGGATAGCTTCCTATCAGTTACTACGAAGTGTGGTCTTCCTGACAAGAAACCACGAATCAAATCACACAGCTGAAACGATACTCCAGACCTATGTAATTTGAAGTCCCTTGGGAGCACTTGTATCGAAAACCTTTCGCTTGCTTCATACTTGCGAGATAAAAAAGAATTTTTTCGCTATATAGTCCCACATAGAGTATACGTGTCGTCCTGATACATTCTATACAATACATCTACTACATCTACATCCATACTCCGCAAGCCACCTGACGGTGTGTGGCGGAGGGTACCTTGAGTACCTCTATCGGTTCTCCCGTCTATTCCAGTCTCTTATTGTTCGTGGAAAGAAAGATTGTCGGTATGCCTCTCTGATTTTATACTCATGGTCTCTTCGCGAGATACGTACGTAGGAGGGAGCAATATACTGCTTGACCTCGGTGAAGGTATGTTCTCGAAACTTCAACAAAAGCCCGTACCGAGCTACTGAGCGTCTCTCCTGCAGAGTCCTCCACTGGAGTTTATCTATCATCTCCGTAATGCTTCCGCGATTACTAAATGATCCTGTAACGAAGCGCGCTGCTCTCCGTTGGATCTTCTCTATCTCTTCTATCAACCCTATCTGGTACGGATCCCACACTGCTGAGCAGTATTTAGGCAGTGGGCGAACAAGCGTACAGTATCCTACTTCCTTTGTTTTCGGCTTGCATTTCCTTAGGATTCTTCCAATGAATCTAAGTCTGGCATCTGCTTTGCCAACGATCAACATTATATGATCATTCCATTTTAAATCACTCCTAATGCGTACTCCCAGATAATTTATGGAATTAACTGCTTCCAGTTGCTGACCTGCTATATTGTAGCTAAATGAAAAGGGATCTATCTTTCTATGTATTCGCAGCACATTACACTTGTCTACATTGAGATTCAATTGCCATTCCCTGCACCATGCGTCAATTCGTTGCAGATCCTCCTGCATTTAAGTACAATTTTCCATGGTTACAATCTCTCGATATACCACAGCATCATCCGCAAAAAGCCTGAGTGAACTTCCGATGTCATCCACCAGGTCATTTATGTATATTGTGAATAGCAACGGTCCTATGACACTCCCCTGCGGCACACCTGAAACCACTCTTACTTCGAAAGACTTCTCTCCATTGAGAATGACACACTGCGTTCTGTTATCTAGGAACTCTTCAATCTAATCACACAATTGGTCTGATAGTCCATATGCTCTTACTTTGTTCATTAAATGACTGGGGGAAACTGTATCGAACGCCTTGCGGAAGTCAAGAAACACGGCATCTACCTGGGAACCTATGTCTATGGCCCTCTGAGTCTCGTGGACGAATAGCGCGAGCTGGGTTTCACACGATCGTCTTTTTCGAAACCCATTCTGATTCCTACAGAGTAGATTTCTAGTCTCCAGAAAAGTCATTATACTCGAACATAATACGTGTTCCGAAATTCCACAACTGATAGACGTTAGAGATACAGGTCTATAGTTCTGCACATCTGTTCGACGTCCCTTCTTCAAAACGGGGATGTCCTGTGCCCTTTTCCAATCCTCTGGAACGCTACGCTCTTCTAGAGACCTACGGTACACCGCTGCAAGAAGGAGGCAAGTTCCTTTGCGTACTCTGTGTAACGGATTTGTGGGACCACTATATTATGGAAACTTTGTTATCCTCACACCAATTTCGGTGTTAATTCGCAATCACTAGGATTTTTTAATTCTAAAATAAATAAAATTTGAATTATTACGCATCGAAATTGCATTATTTTAAATATGTTGCCGTGGTTTTTTCGTACTTACGTGCAATCTGGAATAAGTGACAACACAACACTCTGTACCAAAAACCTCCTCACCACAAAAAAGCACTGACACATCAGAGATAATGCAATTGACAGCGGGCGCGCGCGACGAACGAGCGCGCTCGCGCGCATGCAAACACACACACACACACACTCTCTCTCTCTCTCTCTCTCTCTCTCTCTCTCTCTCTCTCTCTTCCATACATCAATGTCACCCTTATCCTTCCCTGCCACCGATCAGCATCCAATTAACGGATTTCACCAGAACCCCACCTCAATTTTCAAATTTTTGCTGGTCATAAATAAAATGGCTTGACAGTTGAATGTCTGTCAACACTTAAAACGGCTGCCAGTCAAACTGCTTGTATCAGTCATATTTAAATGAATTCAGTCTCACCTAGCAGACGTGAGTACACCAAATTAACACGCTGTCTTACACGTTTAAGTAAGGAATGAATAGTACGTTATTATCGGATAGGAGGCAACCAGGGGTACATTCAACTGCTTAGTCGGAAATGATTATCTTGCTTCCCGCGAGAAAGGTAGTGTTTTAAGGGTATCTGCTGAGTATGTGTCTCTGTATATCGTGGTGGAATTACTCAACCACCATATTATTTTTCGGAGTGATCAGCCTCCAGCTGCACAAAAGAAATTTTGTTTCAGACACTTGTGCCCTTCTTCAGGAGGCGGTACAGAAATATATATCACAAATAAGTAGAAACTGTGATAATAAAATTTAAGTACGAAAAGTTAGTGATTGTGCAGCACTGCAGTCAGACCAAGAATGACCAGTAATAAGAAAGGGGAGGGGGGGTGAATTGGGGAAATAAAGAGAGAAGCTATACTATATGCACAAAACTGTATGTGCGAAACATGAGTGGTGGAGGGATTTGGGGAGGAGGGGGGGGGGAGATTCGAGTGAGGCAGAGGTGTAATAAGGAGGTGAACAGGGTGGGAAGGGAATGGTGTAGTTGAATGGTGGTGTGGGAAAGAGGGGGGGGGGAGAAGAAGGGGAGAGGGTAAGATATGGGGGACATGTGATAAATAGGAACAAACCTGGATTATAATAGGTAAATTCTTACAACTGGTAAGGTACAGGAATCATAATAATTAGTTGCTACATGATTATACCATCTTTCAGCGAACTACTGAAAATAACCCCCCCCCCCCCCCCCCCCGCCATGAACCATGGACCTTGCCGTTGGTGGGGAGGCTTGCGTGCCTCAGCGATACAGATAGCTGTACCGTAGGTACAACCACAACGGAGGGGTATTTGTTGAAGGGCCAGACAAACGTGTGGTTCCTGAACAGGGGCAGCAGCCTTTTCAGTAGTTGCAAGGGCGTCTGGATGATTGACTGATCTGGCCTTGTAACAGTAACCAAAACGGCATTGTTGTGCTGGTACTGCGAACGGCTGAAAGCAAGGGGAAACTACGGCCGTAACTTTTCCCGAGGGCATGCAGCTTTACTGTATGATTAAATGATGATGGCGTCCTCTTGGGTAAAATATTCCGGAGGTAAAATAGTCCCCCATTCGGATCTCTGGGCGGGGACTACTCAAGAGGATGTCGTTATCAGGAGAAAGAAAATTGGCGTTCTACGAATCGGAGCGTGGAATGTCAGATCCCTTAATCGGGCAGGTAGGTTAGAAATTTTAAAAAGGGAAATGGATAGGTCACAGTTAGATATAGTGGGAATTAGTGAAGTTCGGTGGCAGGAGGAACAACACTTCTGGTCAGGCGAATACAGGGCTATAAATACAAAGTCAAATAAGGGTAATGCAGGAGTAGGTTTAATAATGAATAGGAAAATAGGAATGCGGGTAAGCTACAACAAACAGCATAGTGAACGCATTATTGTGGCCAAGATAGATACGAAGCCCACCCCTACTACAGCAGTACAAGTTTAAATGCCAACTAGCTCTGCAGATGACGAAGAAATTGAAGAAATGTATGATGAAATAAAAGAAATTATTCAGATAGTGAAGGGAGACGAAAATTTAATAGTCATGGGTGACTGGAATTCGAGTGTAGGAAAAGGAAGAGAAGGAAACGTAGTAGGTGAATAAGGGGTTGGGGCTAAGAAATGAAAGAGGAAGCCGCCTGGTAGAATTTTGCACGGAGCACAACTTAATCATAGCTAACACTTGGTTTAAGAATCATTATAGAAGGTTGTATACATGGAAGAACCCTGGAGATACTAAAAGGTATCAGATAGATTATATAATGGTAAGACAGAGATTTAGGAACCAGGTTTTAAATTGTAAGACATTTCCAGGGGCAGATGTGGACTCTGACCACAATCTATTGGTTATGAGCTGTAGATTAAAACTGAAGAAACTGCAAAAAGGTGGGAATTTAAGGAGATGAGACCTGGATAAACTGAAAGAACCAGAGGTTGTACAGAGTTTTAGGGAGAGCATAAGGGAACAATTGACAGGAATGGGGGAAAGAAATACAGTAAAAGAAGAACGGGTAGCTTTGAGGGATGAAGTAGTGAAGGCAGTAGAGGATCAAGTAGGTAAAAACACGAGGGCTAGTAGAAATCCTTGGGTAACAGAAGAAATATTGAATTTAATTGATGAAAAGAGAAAATATAAAAATGCAGTAAATGAAGCAGGCAAAAAGGAATACAAACGTCTCAAAAATGAGATCGACAGGAAGTGCAAAATGGTTAAGCACGGACGGCTAGAGGACAAATGTAAGGATGTAGAGGCTTATCTCACTGGAGGTAAGATAGATACTGCCTACAGGAAAGTTAAAGAGACCTTTGGAGATAAGAGAACCACTTGTATGAACATCGAGAGCTCAGATGGAAACCCATTTCTAAGCAAAGAAGGGAAACCAAAAAGGTGGAAGGAGTATATGGAGGGTCTATACAAGGGCGATCTACTTGAGGACAACATTATGAAAATGGAAGAGGATGTAGATCAAGATGAAATGGGAGATACGATAATGCGTGAAGAGTTTGACAGAGCACTGAAAGACCTGAGTCGAAACAAGGCCCCCAGAGTAGGCAACATTCCATTGGAACTACTGACGGCCTTGGGAGAGCCAGTCCTGACAAAACTCTACCATCTGGTGAGCAAGATGTATGAAACAGACTTCAAGAAGAATATAATAATTCCAATCCCAAAGAAAGCAGGAGAAAGCAGGTGCTGACAGATGTGAAAATTACCGAACAATCAGTTTAATAAGCCACAGCTGCAAAATACTAACACGAATTCTTTACAGACGAATGGAAAAACTAGTAGAAGCCGACCTCGGGGAAGATCAGTTTGGATTCCGTAGAAATACTGGAACACGTGAGGCAATACTGACCTTACGACTTATCTTAGAAGAAAGATTAAGGAAAGGCAAACCTACGTTTCTAGCATTTGTAGACTTGGAGAAAGCTTTTGAAAATGTTGACTGGAATACTCTCTTTCAAATTCTAAAGGTGGCAGGAGTAAAATACAAGGAGCGAAAGGCTATTTGCAATTTGTACAGAAACCAGGTGGCAGTTATAAGAGTCGAGGGACATGAAAGGGAAGCAGTGGTTGGGAAGGGAGTAAGACAGGGTATTCAATCTGTATATTGAGCAAACAGTAAAGGGAACAAAGCAAAATTCGGAGTAGGTATTAAAATCCATGGAGAAGAAATAAAAACTTTGAGGTTCGCCGATGACATTGTAATTCTGTCAGAGACAGCAAAGGACTTGGAAGAGCAGTTGAATGGAATGGATGGTGTCTTGAAGGGAGGATATAAGATGAACATCAACAAAAGTAAAACGAGGATAATGGAATGTAGTCGAATTAAGTCGGGTGATGTTGAGGGTATTAGATTAGGAAATGAGACACTTAAAGTAGTAAAGGAGTTTTGCTATTTGGGGAGCAAAATAACTGATGATGGTCGAAGTAGAGAGTATATAAGTAGACTGGCAATGGCAAGGAAAGCGTTTCTGATGAAGAGGAATTTGTTAACATCGAGTATAGATTTAAGTGTCAGGAAGTCATTTCTGTAAGTATTTGTATGGAGTGTAGCCATGTATGGAAGTGAAACATGGACGGTAAATAGTTTGGACAATAAGAGAATAGAAGCTTTCGAAATGTGATGCTACAGAAGAATGCTGAAGATTAGATGGATAGATCACATAACTAATGAGGAAGTATTGAATAGGATTGGGGAGAAGAGAAGTTTGTGGCACAACTTGACCAGAAGAAGGGATCGGTTGGTAGGACATGTTCTGAGGCATCAAGGGATCACCAATTTAGTATTGGAGGGCAGGTTGGAGGGTAAAAATCGTAGGGGGAGACCAAGAGATGAATACACTAAGCAGATTCAGAAGGATGTAGGTTGCAGTAGGTACTGGGAGATGAAGAAGCTTGCACAGGATAGAGTAGCATGGAGAGCTGCATCAAACCAGTCTCAGGACTGAAGACCACAACAACAACAACACTAAAAATAACGTACTAATTGTAACTTTGTGGATGTAACCTACTAATTGTAACTGTAATGGAATGATTGTGGCACTATTGTGGCATACTAAGCAATCATATTCTGCCTATGAAGGTTGATAGGTTCCTTCAACTAATTATATGTGGAGCTGGAATTAGCTGCATATCAGGAACTGTAATATAGCACAAATATGAAAATAAGTGTTGTGAAAGGGAAGAAACGCGGGGGCGGTTAGGGTGTGGAAAGGTTTTAAATAAAAATTTATTACACTTGGCCGTTATTGTAATCAGGTGGTGCCTTTGCGGTATACGAGTACAGTGGTGACCAAGGAAAACTAATAGCACCATCAGTGCTGTCATGTTGTATGTTAATCCCGATTACGCGCTTACACGCGATAAGCGGAACCGTAGCGTCTTCACTTCCAGGTGCAATAATAATATTGTTGCCGACTAATACAATGGGGTATCATGTTTGTGTTGTGTCTTAACAGAAGATACAGTTTGGAACCTGTTCTCGACACATGGCCTACTCCTATCGAGTAACACCAGAGTTTAAGACCTCATACAATAGACGGATTACTGTCAAGCCCTCACTCCCTTAAACATCTAACGAGACTGCGAAGTATCAGCAGACTGGACTCGCATTCGGGAGGACGACGGTTCAAATCCGCGTCTACCATCCTGATTTATGTTTTCCGTGATTTTCCCAAATCGCTTCAGGCAAATTCCGGACTGTTTCCTTTGAAAGGGCACTGCCGCTTTCCCTATCCCATCCTTTAATCACACCGATGTCGGTAAGGACGTTGAACGCTAATCTCCCTTCCTCTTCGGTTAACACTGCGGAGACTTTGCCACCATCTCTCCTCCGCTTTCCAGCCAAATACTGACAATGGAAAGTTCTTCCACCACCAGGGTTCGAAGTAGCGTCCTCCAAGTCGGGCGCCACAGCACCGGCGTACTTCAGTGACTTCGACTATGGACACAGACATCAGCCGAGCGTAACAGGTAAAAATAAATTAATAATAGGTGTTAGCCACGCCAACAGTCAGTCTATATTCCAATGCTGCTACTCCAGGCGGGTGTAAAATGAATGTGCGCAACGGAAAATAATAAACGCTAAAATGAAGATTTGGCCCTGTTTGACTACGCCCTGAAACAGATCTTAGGACCTCTTAATGGACTTTAACATATAAATTACAATCTAAACATAAATGAATGATAAAGGCAACTAATCCTACTAAGTGATAAACGTTGTTCCTGCTTACATATTTATTGTAGATTAAAAAAACCTTATATTAAAAAGTTTACATTTCGTAAGTAAAATTATTAATCAGTTGCCCAACTCTGCCCCTAATTATGACTGCGTTATCTAATATCAATAACGCGAAATGACTGACATCATCTAAGCACCAAACATTAGAAGACACTACTTTCAAAGGTGATCTGCGATGGTGTAAAACCTCAGTGGAGATAAACTAACGTGATCTCATCTGTTTACTTTATAGCCCTAATCAGCCAAAGCAATTTGCGATATCACCGTATGTACTGCGTCTGGTGCGCCGGCGTGCTGGTTCTCGTACGCGACTGCGTCGATGGAAGAACTTCAGCCACAAAATAAAACTCTTTCAAACACTAGGACGGCAGAAGGCGCTCCTTTGATTACTATATGCTAATACTGTCTTCTCCTCTCTGTGTTCTACAGACGAGAAATGCGAACTCAACGACAACTTCCAACCCGGAGGTGAAGTCCAGAATCGTATAGCATCGCAACAGTAGAGTACCTAACTGTTCTAACTATAAACTCTCCTGAGAGCAAGACAGCAAGTCCGTCTGTACCAACAAACATACTACCGGGCGAACGTCACACACGGGCGCTCACAACGGAAGACCTCCTCTCTCCACCGCTGGCTCTCCCAGCAAGGCTCAGCTCCCCACCATCGTAATTCCGAAAACGAATCATATTTCCGAAACCACGGAATATTCTCCCTCTCTACAGATTCTTCCGAACGCCGACCAACCATATTTTAGTCTTTTGTCACCCAGCGTGGAAAGTTTGCGAGGAAAAACCTACACTCGTACAATGGTACGCTTCTGAGTAAAAATCCTTGGAAACACCGCAAAAAAATGGTTCAAATGGCTCTGAGCACTATGGGACTTAACTTCTGTGGTCATCAGTCCCCTAGAACTTAGAACTACTTAAACCTAACTAACCTAAGGACATCACACACATCCACGTCCGAGGCAGGATTCGAACCTGCGACCTTAGTGGTCGCACGGTTCCAGACTGCAGCGCCTAGAATCTCTCGGCCACACCGGCCGGCCGAAACAACCCAGCCAGCGTGGTTTCCGAGATGCCACTTCTTCGTTCGTCTCTTCTGCGTCCAAGATTTTCAGCGTTTCCGAAGTATAATTATTCCGGTTTGGCTACAAACCGGCCGGTTGCGACTCTATTGTGCTCCGTCTTGCTATTTCCTGTGTTTAAGCAGGACCAACACACCTGTGTGGGCCTTCCACCCAGGGCTTCAGTTCCACCAGCCGTTTCATTTCCACTGGTGTTCCAACCTCTACTAGTATAGGCAATCATTCATTACGCCGTTTTTTATAATAAAGACATTCCGTCAGGTTTCATGCAATAAGCGTTAACAATTATTTACAAGACGTACGTGACAATGTCAGTCTCCTTTATACATTCATATATACGATGTACAAGCTATCACATGATACCTAATTGTGTTTGCAGATCACGGCAAAGTATGTGGATCAGTGCTTGCAAGGTGAGAAATTATAGCCACCTTACAATGTTTGTGATGTGATTGTCAAGTAGAAACGCGAAGGAACAACCAAAACTGGATCCGGTAAACCTCGTGTACTGACAGACAGCGACGATCGAGCAGAGCGGATGTTTGTTGTAAAATATCGTACGAAGTCAGCGAAAGAATCACTACCACCGCAGTCTAGCTAGCACAATGTCTGTCTGTAAGAAGCTTAAAAGAATGGGGTCAAACGGTCGAGCAGCTCCAAAAAAGACGTCCGCCTGCTTAGCTTCCAGTCGGCCTTTGGCTGTGGTGAGGCGCAGACGCCTTGTTTGCCTCTCGCCTGTTGTGCTGCTTGCGAGCGGGCTCGCGCTTGTTTATTTTCGCGTAGCGACTTGTTCCAGAGTCCAACTGCACTGACCATCATGGCGTTTCCTTGCCGTCACGCCACAATTAAATCAGCTTTTCCATTAGACCGAAGGCGTATGAAGTTATACGGGATGAAACGCGCCTCCCACCACAAGACGTTCTCGGAACACATTTTTCAATCCTTAGTACTACTGTGTACATAAAGCTCGCGAATGACGAGCTGTGCGCCGACGTTGTGCGGCGCTACGCTAACGACTTCAAGTTTCGATACTCTGACAGACATAGAGAGAGAGACTGTAGTGGTTGATCACGCTGGTTTTGGCCCCTGAACGTTGCGGGTTTTCGCAATTCCATTTGAAGTACCGCCGGACTCAATAGTGACCGCTTTTAAACCTCACGGCAACATCGTCAGTCACGTGGCTGAAACGTGGAAGACGTTCGAAACGTACTGTGTCCACAATGGTGTCGGTCAGTTAAAAATTGAATTACGGAAACACTTGCCTTCCTGAATGAGATTTTCACTCTGCAGCGGAGTGTGCGCTGATATGAAATGGAGTGAAAATCTCATTCTGGAAACATCCCCCAGGCTGTGGCTAAGCCATGTCTCCGCAATATCCTTTCTTTCAGGAGTGCTAGTTCTGCAAGTTTCGCAGGAGAGCTTCTGTAAAGTTTGGAAGGTAGGAGACGAGGTACTGGCAGAAGTAAAGCTGTGAGTACCGGGCGTGAGTCGTGCTTCGGTAGCTCAGATGGTAGAGCACTTGCCCGCGAAAGGCAAAGGTCCCGAGTTCGAGTCTCGGTCGGGCACACAGTTTTAATCTGCCAGGAAGTTTCACTTGCCTTCCTACTTGGCTATTTCTGGCTGCAGGGCTGTCATCGTGTACGATGGCCAGCCGCGCACTTGTTCAGGTTGTGGACAGGGAGGCCACGTCCGTTCTGAATGCCTCCGACGTGGACTGGTTCCGACGCCGATCGGACACGTCACTCCTCCTGCGGCGCCCCCAGTGTTACCTCTGTCTTACTCGTCTGCGGCGGTGCTGCCTGCTACGCCCCCTCTGAATCAGTCGATACCCGTGTCGGTTCCTCTCGAAGACGCGATGGACGTTTCGCCTGTCTCTCCTACACCCCTGCCGGAGGCAACACAAATGAACGACGACTGTCGGCAGGCGCAAGCTGTCTGTCCCGACCCCATGGTTGTTGATAATGGAGCTGTACCTGCCTTTGCCTTTCTGCCATTGGCCACATGTCGAATGATAGTCGCCCGCCATCCGACACGGAACAGCATGTTAGGAAGCAACGGTCGCCAAGGAAACGGAAGAGACAACGCCGTACCCCTTCTGATGACTGCGTCCATCGGATGTCTGCACAAACTGACGACCCTGCAACTGATGGTGCGCTGTCCTCTGACACCTGTCGACGCCTCCATCTCAAGTCATCGTTCAGCTCCGGACACCGATCGTCCTCCGCCTGCGTCTGATGCAGTTACCTCTCTTTCTGTGTCTTACGCTACCTGTGGGCGTACCTCTGATAATAAATGAGGCCGGTGACACGTCTGTCTCCTCGGCGGATGTCGTCGATTCTGAGGATGGACATTCTGGAGGTGTACAGAACGATGGACCCCCTTGGCGGGATCGGCTACCTCCCCGTCACAGTGATGTGTCCTTCCGTGGGGGCCTAACAAAAAAATGGTTCAAATGGCTCTGAGCACTATGGGACTTCACCGAGCGGGGTGGCGCAGTGATTAGACACTGGACTCGCATTCGGGAGGACGACGGTTCAATCCCGCGTCCGGCCATCCTGATTTAGGTTTTCCGTGATTTCCCTAAATCACTCCAGGCAAATGCCGGGATGGTTCCTCTGAAAGGGCACGGCCGACTTCCTTCCCAATCCTTCCCTAATCCGATGAGACCGATGACCACGCTGTCTGGTCTCCTTCCCCAAACCAACCAACCAACCACTATGGGACTTAACTGCTGAGGTCATAAGTCCCCTAGAACTTAGAACTACTTAAACCTTACTAACCTAAGGACATCACACACATCCATTCCCGAGGCAGGATTCGAGCCTGCGGACTTAGCGGTCTCGCGGTTCCAGACTGTAGCGCCTAGAACCGCTCGGCCACTTCGGCTGGCTGGGGGCCTAACAGGGAGATCCCTGTGCTTCCCCCGTGTTCGAATCGCCTGTCCTCCTGCTGATGGCAGCTTTCCAGACTTATCGCACAGCCACGGTCAATGTCAACACTATTCTGGTACGCCACAAACTGGCCTTAATGACATGCTGTATGCCGCGGACATTGACGTAGTTCCCTTTCAGGAGGTGCACGTTGCAACTTTCTGTGCTCCCCACGGTTTTGCAGCACATGTCTCTCATGCTTGGCCTACTGGTAGCGGGGTGGCGATCCTCGTATGTGACAGTATCCTCGCTGATGCAGTTACGTATTTCCCTGATGCCAGAGGCATGGCTCTTATGTTTAGTGGCGTCAGGATCGTCAATGTCTATGCGCCATATGGTTCGGGTCGCCGCAGTGAACGTTTTTCTTCTCAGTCGCGCCTCTCTCTTCCCGGATCGTCAGGATGCAGTGATCATGGGGGGGGGGGGGGGGGGGGGGGGGCGATTTCAACTGCACCTAAGCACCCAAAGACCAACTACCAAGCACTCTCTGTGCGACATTTCTCCAGCACCTCAGCCTAGTGGATTCTTCGGAGCACGTTCATGGCGACCGTGCCGGCAGCTGTGGCCTAGCGGTTCTAGGCGCTACAGTCTGGAGCCGCGCGACCGCTAAGGTCGCAGGTTCGAATCCTGCCTCAGGCATGGATGTGTGTGATGTCCTTAGGTTAGTTAGGTTTAAGTAGTTCTAAGTTCTAGGGGACTCCTCAGATGTTAAGTCCCATAGTGCTGGAGAGCCAATTTTGAACCATGGCGATCGTCCGGGGTTTACACATTTCACTAGCCATTCTTCCAGCCGACTCTATCGTGTTTACATCTCCCGCGTTATTGTCAGCGGGGTGCAAGCTGCCGAACTCCGGCCCACTGCGATCTCTCACCGTGACGCGTGTATCTGCGCCATCAATCTCTGCCGCCAAAGGGTGTGGAGCGGCCGTGGACCATGGAAACTGAACACAATCCTCCTTACTTCACCCGTTTTCCGGCAACTCATCGAGACCACGTTGGCAGCTTGTCGTCGACGCCGTGATGCGTATCAGTCTGCCCTGTCATAGTGGGTGCTCTGTGGAGAGCCTGCTGTCCGCAAGGCCTTCATTGGTTACGGAAGCGAGGCTGCGGTGTGGCGGCAGCGGACTCAGGAATTCTGTTTCACCATACTCCGAGAATGTATTCTGATGCCGTATTCTCCAGAGCACCAGCAATGGCGAATCGTGCCAAGGCACAGCTCACGTCCCTCTCTCGCCGCCGCCTTGAAGCAGCTATGGTCAGGGCGCTCACACATGATGGGTTAGTGCATGAGCGTCAATCTATGTATCATGTCATAGTGGAACGACGCCAACGCCTGAGGAATTTGATTAATGTTCTTACGACTGATGTCGGGCAGCGCTTTGATACCCAACGGGATATCGGGTCTTCCCTCCATGCGCATTATGTTACGCAGTATTCTTTAACAATGTCACCGCCCTGCCAAAATTATGGCGGTCTGCAGACTCTTCTTTGGTTCGATTCCCGTGGATATGACGATGAATCCGATTGCTAACGTCACGGAGGACGAAGTCCATGACGCTATCCAGGCGGGTTCTACGAACAGGTCGCCAGGCCCTGACGGCGTCCCACTAGAGTTTTATCGGACATTTCGTCCCCTTCTGGCGCCAGTGTGGTCGGAAATTGGTCAGGACCTTATCTCACCTTTCGTACCGATTCCAGACAGTTTCCTCTGTGGTGTCCTCATTCCCATACACAACTTCGGAGTACGTCACGGATATGCGATTACCACCACCTGACGTTACTCAACAGCGATACAAAGACCTTTACCCGGCTAGTGGCTGTGCGGCTTAAACGGACACCTCGGTACGTGGTTTCCCCCGATCAAATTTCTGTGGGAGGTACCAATAACATCTGCACTGCCCTCTGTCGCTATCGGGACATAATCGCTCTTGCTCACGCACGTCGTATGCCTGGACTTTTGACAGCTCTTGACTTCAGCCAAGCGTTCTATCGCGTCGATCACGACTACCTGGAAGGGGTGTTGTGCAATATGGGCTACCCTGATACTACCGTCGTCGTCCTAATGTGTCTCCCTCGTGGAGCTACGTCCCGTGTACTCTACAACAGCCGTCTCACTCGTCCCGTCCCGATACGTCGATCAGTGCGTCAAGGCTGGGTGCTCTCTACACTATTACAGGCATTCGCCATGGAACCGTTGCTACGCGGCCTCCGTCAACGCCTCACTAGGATGTGTCTCAGTATTCAGCTCCATTGCATATGCAGACGATCTCGTCATCTTTCTTCGTAGCAGTGCTGAGGTTAGGGAGTCATTGGCATGGGTTACCACCTACGGCGAAGTTTGTGGTAGCTGCCTTAACGTCCGCAATTCGAGCGCCATGGTTACAGGTGCGGAAAGCGCTGCTCCTTTGCGTGTAGCTACCCTCTCCGATGCTGAGGACTCGATTTCGCAAGTGGTCTGCGGCGGACAATTGCCCTCAACTGTAGATGTGTACTTTCCCAACAACTAGCTGGGCTTTTCGACCACCGTTTACGAGCACTCTATCTTCTGTAACACAAACAATACGTAAATGTATATTTGACGTCACGTATCCCTCACGTGGCAAGACACTTCCATGCTAGCGGCAATGGGTTAGTTTGTTTGCCACAGTTTGCTATTCAAGATACGAAAGCCTCACCCGCCCGCGGTGCAGGGGCTGTTTAGGTCTGTATCATGTGCCTGACAGAGCGGTAGCCCTTTTCATTGGCGTTGCGGCGCCGTAGTCCTACGTGCCTTACCAGCCTATTGCTGGCAGCCCTTGCACCACACACTCTAGCAGCACCTGTCCAACTTTTGGTAGCCCCCATCGCCCTTCTTTTATTTCCGCCACTTTTTCCTTGAACTGAGCTACGTCCGTACTGTGATACTTGTAACGCCGGAAATGCATATCCTAATATTTCCATCTATTGTTCTACAATTTTTTTTTCTTATTTTGTTACCTGAAGATATAACAATTCTGTGTCTTTGTATATTGTAATTGTTTTACTATTTGTATATATATGCATTTATGTCGATTTATAATTGGTTTGTTTTGTGAATATTATTTGTATTTATATGCTGGGTCTGGCCTAGGGAAAACTATGCTATCGAACGAATACATCGATAGGTCGTGTGGAGAACCAAAGTGTTTAGGATCTTTGGTAGTGTTAACTCAGTCGCGTGGAGCGAGAGCAGAGAGAGTCTAGCTGGGGTGGTGCAGTGGAGCAGGTGTGTTGTGTGACGCTCCCGCGAGTTGCCGCGCTTTCGGGGTTTGGCAGCGTGTAATTGCGCTCGACTTGCTATGATAGTTTCTGACACGGTGTCGCGGACGGGAAGCATTAGCTGGCGCACATTAAGAGCCCGTTTCGCCTGGTGACCGTGTCGAGAAGAAGGCGCGCCAACATCCAGCTTCTGCAACAGCGACGGCCGACAACGAATGACTGTCGCCACCTCCTCGATCGACGGCTTCAAAGCTTCAATCAACCAACAACCAGTTTTAGAACTGTATGGCAGACCTCAGCTTTTCAAACTGTTCCATTTTCATAACTAAATTACAGCAACCTAGCATGAACCGTTGTTGATCATTGTCCCAATTGCATTACGAAGCAGGGTCCCTTCCTTTTCCGGAATGAACCCGAGTGTCGTTGAAATTCAAACACCAGCATCATTCGATTTCACTGCTTTAATTTCAAAGTTCAGTTAAGGTAGTCATAGCTGGCTACAATATTTGGATTACACGAGCACAAATTAAGAGTGCGAGTTTTGTTACCATATTTTAGCTTACCTGTGACTGCAGCTCAGCTTGGTGCGTACTAAATTTTACTATTGTTAATTGTTCAGAATCATTTAATTCAAGTTCAAAGTTAAATCTCTTATTTCTAAATTGCGTAGATTCAAGTAGCTTTTGAAATGATTGTTGAGGTAGCCTAAGACTAACCTTATTTTACTGAATTTCGTAGTGCTTCAGAAACAAAGCTCACTATTAATTTCAGTCACTAAATTAACTTTCAATTTTCTGGTTTTATTAATTCTTTTGCTAAATTAAGTCAGAGTGTAGCGAAATTCATTACTTCTGACAAACTTTCAGTTTTCACACAACACGTGTCAACCTTCAGTTACCACACTTGTAGTGCTAATTATATGTGTAATAACCTTTCTTTTTCAGTTACTATAGTAATTGTCCATAGGACTGGCGACCGTAATTTCCCCCAAATCTCAAATATCTAATTACCGCTAGTTAATTGTTAACGTAACAGCCGCAGATTTACTTTCTTTATTAACTTACCCCTATTCAAAATTAATTTCCACCAGTTTCATTTGCATTTTTCCTTTCATTTAGATGTAACCCTTTCCTCCCTCTTTACCGACAGATTAACTTCGGTGACGATTGCTTTTCCCAAATTTCCATTAGGTACACGCGGTTTAATTTTTCACTGTCATTAAGGTCGATAAGTGTGGGGGAGGTTACATACTGTTAGCGAAATTGACATCCACGAAGGCTATATATGGTTTCCTTCAGCAGCACAGGTCACCCAACGTGGTTGAAGGGAAGCTTCCCCACGTCGACCGGCATGTCGTTTGGCGATCGGTGAGGGCTCCTCACCTTGACACTGACGTCCAGTCTTCATGGTACCTTACTGTCAACGAGAAGCAAGTATGCCAGTCAAGGCTTCACAGGATTCACCTCCCAGACACCCCGTTGTGTGTCGACTGTGATGTTAGGGGCACAGATGAGCACCACCTGGTGTGCAGATCGGCGAGAGGTGTCTGGTTCTCGGTGCGACAGATGGTGTCTCCTCATCAGATAACGACTCAACTGATCCTTTTTCATACATACATACATTAATCCTTGTTCCATACATCATTAATACATTTCGTAATCATGTGGAATGTGACACTATAACATAAGTTTTCTTTGTACAAAATAATTAATTAATTATTTTTTACAGTTACTAATTCATATCTAAGAATAGAAGGAGTTGTCATTCAGAAATTCTTTTAATTTGTTTTTAAATGTTGATTGGCTACCTATCAGATTTTTAATACTATTTGGCAAATGAGCAAAGGTTTTTGTGGCCGAGTAATTCACCCCTTTCTGTGCCAAAGTGAGATTTAATCCAGAATAGTGAATATCATCCTTTCTTCTAGTGTTGTAGCTATGCACTTCGCTGTTAGTTTTGAATTGGGATGGATTACTAATGACAAATTTCATAAGTGAATATATGTATTGCGAAGGTACTGTGAATACCCCAAGTTCCTTAAATAAATGTCTCCAAGGTGACCTTGGGTGGGCTCCCGCTATTATTCTGATTACACGCTTTTCTATAATGAATACTTTCTCTCTTAATGAGGAATTGCCCCAAAATATGATGCCATATGAAAACAGTGAATGAAAATAGGCATAGTAGGCTAATTTACTGATATTTTTATCACCAAAATTTGCAATTACCCTGATAGCATAAGTCGCAGATCATCGATGTGTTTCTTCCAATGCAATTTCTCATCAATGCACACACCCAGAAATTTTGAGTATTGTGCCTTAGCAACAGACTTACGTTCATACTCTACATTCATCAATGGTGTTATGCCATTTACTGTACAGAATTGTATAAACTGTGTTTTCTCAAAATTTAGTTAGAATCCGTTTGCAGAGAACCACTTAATAATTTTCTGAAAGAGATTATTTGCAATTTCTTCAGCTGATTCTTGCTTGTTGGGTGTGATTATTATACTTATATCATCAGCAAAAAGAACTAGCTTTGCATCTTCATGAATATAGAGTGGCAAGTCGTTGATATACGGTATATTGAGAACAATAAGGGACCCAAGACTGAACACTGTGGTACAACATTCTTGATAGCTTCCCAGTTAGACGACTTTGCTGGTTTTTGCAGACTATACATACTGTTTATTTCAACATTCTTCCAGTTAAATATGAATTAAACCATTTGTGCACTGCCCCACTCCTACGACAATACTTAAGCTTATCTAGAAGAATTTCATGATTCACACAATCAAAAACCTTTGAGAGATCACAAAATATCCCAGTGGGTGATGTTCATTTATTTAATGTATTTAATATTTGACCAGTGAAAGCATATATAGCATTTTCTGTTGGAAAGCCTTTCTGAAAACCAAACTGACATTTTGTTAGTACTTCATTTTTACTCTTGAATACATTGCTTTTTCATGAATTTTGGCTAAAGCTGTCACAAGTGAGACTGGCCAGTAGTTGTTAGCATTAGATCTATCCACTTTTTTATGCAATCGTTTAACAATACCATATTTCAGTCTATCTGGAAAAAGCCCTGTTTTAGTGAGCTAGTACATGTGTGGTTGAAAATCCTACTTATTTGTCCGGAACAAGCTTTTAGTACTCTGTTGGAAATGCCATCAACTCCATGGGTGCTTTTACTTTTGAGTGAATTTATTATTTTCCTAATTTCAGTACGAGAGGTACAATGAATCTCAACTTTATCAAATTGTTTGGTACTGCATCTTCCATATACTGCCTTGCATTTTCTAATGAATAGCTACAATTTATTTTCTCTATAAAACTTAAAAATGATTATCTGGTATTAAAAATGTCTTCTAATTCTGACTTCTTGTTAACAAACTTCTTATTGTGGTTGATAGAGATACAGTCTTCCTGTGCTCTTAGTTTCTCCGTTTCCCTTTTCACAGTATTCCAAATTGTTTTAATTTTATTATCAGATATGCTTATCTCTGACATAATGCACATACTTCTGGACTATTTATTAACTTTTCTTAATACAGTACAGTAGTTTTTATAATGTTTTAGTGTTTTTGAATCATTATTCCTCCTAGCTATAAGATACATTTCCCTTTTCTGTTTAGAACATATTTTTATCCCTTTAGTAAGCCATGGCTTCTTACAATTATATTTGACTGTTTCTTAGGGAAACAGTTTTCAAATATACTCACAATGGTACCATGAAGAAGGTTAAATTTTAAATTAGCGTCATGTTCCCTGTACACTTCATCCCAGTCTAACTGTTGCAAGTTTTCCCTAAAATTTTGAATTGTTAAATCAGTAATATAACGCACTGTTTTGGAGGACTGTTTTGCATTACTGTACGGAGCTATATCATATACCGTAACTAGCTGTGCATCATGAGCAGACAGACCATTCTTAAGAGGAAAAGTTTTTATTTGATTAAATTTATCTTGCTCTATGAAAACGTTATCTATCTGTGTGCTGCTTTCCTGTACCACCTGAGTAGGAAAATCAATAACTGATGTCAAATTGAAAGAACCAAGTAATACTTCAAGAACAAGCTTTGTCAGACTTTTTCATAAAATCTACATTGCAATCCCCACAATCAATTTAATTTCCTTTGACAGATAGCACAACAAAGAATCCACGTTTTTCAAAAACAGTTGAAAATTTCTCAATGGGGACCTATACACAGCTACAATTATAAAAGTGCCATTATTTAATTTAAGCTAAAGTTGTGTAATTGATGTGGTGACACGTAAGAAACAGAAAAGTGAAAAGGTACTCTGCCGAACATAAGCATAAAACTTACAAGACTTTGCAACTCACATAATTATGCTGTGTAATAACTTACATATCGTTTGTTGTACAAAAAGAAAAACACAATTACAGTAAAATAGTGCTGAAATTAGTTTACGAATAAAGTGTCTGCAGCAACATAGACCCACAAATTCAACTTTACACTCTGCAAACATGAATCAGTTGGAAGAGCTTTGGTGTCCAACGAGAATATATTTCTTCAAATTCACTGTGTGGTAACCAAATTTGATGACTGGCTAGCAGTCCAGAACCGAAGAAAAGATCCTTACGCTAGATAATAAACTCAACAGTTTTGTATTTCACTCGATCTGTGAGATATTCGTCCGCAGCTCGTGGTCGTGCGGTAGCGTTCTCGCTTCTAACGCCCGGGTTCCCGGGTTCGATTCCCGGCGGGGTCAGGGATTTTCTCTGCCTCGTGATGACTGGGTGTTATGTGATGTCCTTAGGTTAGTTAGGGTTAAGTAGTTCTAAGTTCTAGGCGACTGATGACCATAGATGTTAAGTCCCATAGTGCTCAGCGCCATTTGAACCATTTTTTTGTGAGATATTCACCAAAGTCAGAACCAACACTCTGTGCCGATTTCAAAGCTAACTATTAAACAATGGGGCACAACAACTTTTGCGCGCGTTGGTAAGGCAAAATAAATCAGCGTTGTGGGGGCTGGCGTTGACAGACCACTTGCAAACTTCAGACGATGGTGTTGTGGAGAAGTGGCGAGTGGGACGGCGAAGTACGTACAGTACATGAAATTACGTGACGTGCAGAATGGAATCGCCACAAACTTCATGCGTAAACACGAGAAAGAAAGAAAAATAGTCCTGCCCTCACTGTTCCGCCACGTCCTTCAGGCCAACATGCAACAAACTTTTCTCTCCCAGCGGGTCACGAACTTCTGTTTCCCGGTGTGCCAACTTTCAGTCGATAGAAAGAGAACTTGAACAAGCTGCCGATCGCAGGGTCAAGCGACTGCCTCTGCCTTCAGTCCCGTGTGCGTCCCTGACATTCAAATTGTGTTAAAAAATTCACAGGTGAGATTCCTTATTACAGTTGCGATGAGTTAAGCACTGTTTTGATTAGTTATTTGATCTGTTACAAACTCTAAAAATCATTTGAGCGATTCTTTTGTCGAGAGGAAGTGGAAGGAGTCAGTTTATAGGATATGTATAAATTATTAGTAATAACAATAAAGCACACATTTTTTTAGTCCTACACACGCAAATACACTTGAAAATAGGTTTTTACTATCAGTTTTAAACAGAAATTCATCCACTGAAAAGAAGTTGATGATATGTAATTATTTTAAGTTACATTTAGAACTTACTTTGCTGCCTACCCCACATTATATGTTATTGGAAAAATCATCAAAAATTTTTGTTCTATAAAAATGAAATTTCTGGGCCACTGACAGCTTTAATAACGGATAATAAATTTCATTTTCCCCTCTAATCTTCTAGGTATGGACATAAACGTTCTCAAATTATTATATATTATTTATGACGAATTTAATTAGCGAATGTTTGTTTTGTGTTGGTGCAGTTAATATGCCTAATTCCTTGAAGAGGTCCTGCGTGACGAAGTACTCGCATGTCGACCGCGGATGAGCAACACACAATATTCTTACTTTTCGCGCTGGTGCCATCGATAATTTCTTTCTAAGTGATGAGTTACGCTATAACATTATTCCGTAAGATATTATTGAGTTGAAATACGTATAATATGTCAGGAGGTCGATTCGTTTGTTTGCAAGACTAACAATTACACGAAGAGTTAAAGCAACTGAACTTAATTGTTTGAAAAGTTCGGTAAAATGCTTCTTCCAGCTCGTTCCCATCAACACGATCATCAAAAGCTTTGTTACATTCTACCTTGCCTTTCGCGGGCAAGTGCTCTACCACTGAGCTACCCAAGCACGACTCGCGCCCCGTCCTCACAGCTATACTTCTGCCAGTACCTCGTCTCCTACCTTCCAAACTTAACAGAGGAGGAGGAGATTAGTGTTTAACGTCCCGTCGACAACGAGGTCATTCGAGACGGAGCACAAGCTCGGGTGGGGGAAGGATGGGGAAGGAAATTGGCCGCGCCCTTTCAAAGGAACCATCCCAGCATTTGAATGAAGCGATTTAGGGAAATCACGGAAAACCTAAATCAGGATGGCCGGAGACGGGATTGAACCGTCGTCCTCCAGAATGCGAGTCCAACTTAATAGAAGCTCTGCGGCGAACCTAGCAGAACTAGAACTCCTGAAAGAAAGGATATTGCGGAAACATTCCCCAGGCTGTGGCTAAGCCATGTCTCCGCAATATCCTTTCTTTCAGGAGAGCTAGTTCTGCCAGCTTTGCAGGAGAGCTTCTGTTAAGTTTAGAAGGTAGGAGACGAGGTACTGGCAGAAGTAAAGCTGTGAGGACGGGTCGCGAGTTGTGCTTGGGCAGCTCAGTGGTAGAGCACTTGCCTGCGAAAGGCAGAGGTCCTGAGATCGAGTCTCGGCCTGGTACACAGTTTCAATCTGCCAGGAAGTTTCACATTCCACCCTGTTTACCGACATCAGTTGTGGGTGTGACTATTCATTGTACAGAACTGGACATAGCATGTTCTCTCAAACTTTAGGTAGTTGTTTTTCAGAGAAAAACTTAATAATTCTTTGGGAAATATCATTTATCAACTCTTCCTCCGTTTTGCCTCTAAAGAGATTTATTATAACACTAATATTGTCTTCAAAAAGTACCAATTTTGCACTCTGAATGTTAAGAGGAACTTGATTCACGTTGATAAGAAATAGGAGTGGACCCAAAATTGAACCTTGTGGGACTCCTTTTGTGATTTCTCTCCAGTCACTAAAATTTTCTTCCCTTCCAACACTGTTGTAATTACTGAGCACATCTTATTGTTTTGTTTGTTAAGCATGATTCTAACCAACTGTCTAAAAAATTCCACAACTTTTTCTAACAGTGTAACAATTTGCACACGCAGACGCCTAGGAAAGAAGTTCTTTGATTAGTCTTTCTCGTTTTAGAGTTTGGATGAACGTTATGTGCTGTATGACTTTTATAAAACCCTTCTTTATTAGGTAAGTACCTTCATATTACGTGATATATACACCACAAAACATAATAGCATTTTATGTCATATTCAATTTACGTGTGGAGCGAAGGGAAAGTAATGCACCATAATATATTTTATTTATTCTGATCCTTGCTATGCCCCACAACAACTGTTCTATATAGATGAAGTACTATTTGAGAAAAACAGTTAAATATTCAGGAAGATCACGATAAGTTTTCAAAGCCGTGGAAATATTGGGAACTTCTTGTAAATGCTCAGAGCTCTAAAACTGGCCGCTCCACAAAACGCAAAACTGTAGTATCCTGTGACTATAACACATCAGTCACATCTTTTATAAGTCAACTCAAAAGTATCTGCGTGTAAAAAATTCTAGATACATGAAACGGAACGATCACATGGGCTTCGTCGTCAGAAATGGTAGTGCCAGACATCGGATCATTGGTAGAATTTAAAAAAAATGCAATATAGTTTGTAAAATCTAGTATGATCCATCCCAGAATATGACTCAAGAATGTGTGACCCATACCACGTAAGTCTGAGGGGTATTGAAAGTAATGAAAGACGAGCAACATGAATGACGACTCTTTATTTTATCCATAACGGATGAGGATCTGGTTGTAGACGCCAATATTAAAATGTCAGCTTAACCATCCATTTACTGTGTAAAAAGAAAAAAGAAATAAAAAAACACTGCACTGGTGTTTACGCATTTCGAAGGCAAAAAAATCATCTTCTGAATTAGAGGCTTGATCTTCAAAATACGGAAATTATAGTGTTTTTACACTGCAAATAAGTGGTTGAGAGGACATATTATCATTTACGTTTTTCTGGAGCACGGCTGAAGCTCGAAGACACACGCGAAGTACCTCGTCCAAGCCTATTTACAAAGTTCCAAGAAACAATATTAAGTGAAGAACGAGGGAATATACTAGAGACTCCTACGATTCGCTTCAGTAACGACGGAGTAGGCCAATCAGACTAATTTCATCGCACAGTGGCGTTTAAGCGGTCATTAATCAGCGCTCCATTATTAAGTGTAACAGTAAGGAATCGTGACACCTGGTACAGTGAAATATTTCCTCTACCATACACTTCACGGTGGCTTGCAGATTGTAGCTCTAGATGTTGTAAATACACTCCTGGAAATGGAAAAAAGAACACATTGACACCGGTGTGTCAGACCCACCATACTTGCTCCGGACACTGCGAGAGGGCTGTACAAGCAATGATCACACGCACGGCACAGCGGACACACCAGGAACCGCGGTGTTGGCCGTCGAATGGCGCTAGCTGCGCAGCATTTGTGCACCGCCGCCGTCAGTGTCAGCCAGTTTGCCGTGGCATACGGAGCTCCACCGCAGTCTTTAACACTGGTAGCATGCCGCGACAGCGTGGACGTGAACCGTATGTGCAGTTGACGGACTTTGAGCGAGGGCGTATAGTGGGCATGCGGGAGGCCGGGTGGACGTACCGCCGAATTGCTCAACACGTGGGGCGTGAGGTCTCCACAGTACATCGATGTTGTCGCCAGTGGTCGGCGGAAGGTGCACGTGGCCGTCGACCTGGGACCGGACCGCAGCGACGCACGGATGCACGCCAAGACCGTAGGATCCTACGCAGTGCCGTAGGGGACCGCACCGCCACTTCCCAGCAAATTAGGGACACTGTTGCTCCTGGGGTATCGGCGAGGACCATTCGCAACCGTCTCCATGAAGCTGGGCTACGGTCCCGCACACCGTTAGGCCGTCTTCCGCTCACGCCCCAACATCGTGCAGCCCGCCTCCAGTGGTGTCGCGACAGGCGTGAATGGAGGGACGAATGGAGACGTGTCGTCTTCAGCGATGAGAGTCGCTTCTGCCTTGGTGCCAATGATGGTCGTATGCGTGTTTGGCGCCGTGCAGGTGAGCGCCACAATCAGGACTGCATACGACCGAGGCACACAGGGCCAACACCCGGCATCATGGTGTGGGGAGCGATCTCCTACACTGGCCGTACACCACTGGTGATCGTCGAGGGGACACTGAATAGTGCACGGTACATCCAAACCGTCATCGAACCCATCGTTCTACCATTCCTAGACCGGCAAGGGAACTTGCTGTTCCAACAGGACAATGCACGTCCGCAAGTATCCCGTGCCAACCAACGTGCTCTAGAAGATGTAAGTCAACTACCCTGGCCAGCAAGATCTGTCCCCCATTGAGCATGTTTGGGACTGGATGAAGCGTCGTCTCACGCGGTCTGCACGTCCAGCACGAACGCTGGTCCAACTGAGAAATGGCACGGCAAGCCGTTCCACAGGACTACATCCAGCATCTCTACGATCGTTTCCATGGGAGAATAGCAGCCTGCATTGCTGCGAAAGGTGGATATACACTGTACTAGTGCCGACATTGTGCATGCTCTGTTGCCTGTGTCTATGTGCCTGTGGTTCTGTCAGTGTGATCATGTGATGTATCTGACCCCAGGAATGTGTCAGTAAAGTTTCCCCTTCCTGGGACAATGAATTCACGGTGTTCTTATTTCAATTTCCAGGAGTGTAGAAGCCTCAAACAATGTTGACGGATGTGAATAATGCTAAAGGGCAATGGAGGAGGCTGGTTTTCTTAAAGCCACAAAATAATATGAGCTAACTGCCTTGCCACAGTGGCAGTATCGGTTCCAGTCAGATCACCAAAGTTAATCACATTCGGGCTGGTCCGTCGATTGGATGGGTGACCGTCCGGGTCTGCCGAGCGTGGCTGGGGTGGCCCGGCGGTTCTAGGCGCTACAGTCTGGGACCGCGCGACCGCTACGGTTGCAGGTTCGAATCCTGCCTCGGGCATGGATGTGTGTTTGTTAGGTTTAAGTAGTTCTAAGTTCTAGGGGACTGATGACCTCAGAAGTTAAGTCCCATAGTGCTCAGAGCCATTTGAACCATTTTCTTTTTCTGCCGAGCACTTTTGATACCTGTCTAAACACCACAGAAAATACATGTCGACTTTTAGGTGAGACAACGAGTACTGTATATGGGAAGAAGTAAAACGGTGTTTCTTATCGTTGGAATGTGTGTTCTCATTATCTTAGCAGTAATTATCTGTGATACGCGACGTGTTTCTTGTGTTGTCTGTCAGTGGAGATATATTATGACTCTCTACGGCGCTCTCTTGCTTGCTAGAAGACGGCACAATGATGCGTTCTTCTCTTACGGCTAAACTCTTGTCTGCCTTCCTATCAAATTTTATACTCCTATGTAATTCAACCATCTCCTCCTGTTCTCACTGCGACTTTAATACTGGATGTCACAGTAAAAAAAAGGGAGATTTGGCTTTGAAGTACCGTTGACAACAGCATCGTTAGAGACCGTGCACAATCTTATGGACGGTGCAGACAGGATTAGACTAATTACAACAAGTACATATGAATGTTAGCATTCTTGCCGAGAACCATTAGCGAGTATAACGGGAAGATATCCTAACATGTGGTAGGCCTACGAAGCTTAGATGGAAACACCACAATGAATGCATACTTTAACATGTACGTCTACATTTACGTGATTACTCTGCTATTCACAATAAAGTTCCTGGCACAGGGTTCAATGAACCACCTTCAATCTGTCTCTCTACCGTTCCACTCTACAACGGCACGCGGGAAAAAGTAGCACTTAAATTTTCCTGTGCGAGCCCAAATTTCTCTTATTTTATCGTGATGATCATTTCTCACTATGTAGGTGTGTGCCAACAGAATGTTTCGCAATCGGAGGAGAAGACTGGTGATGGAAATTTTATGAGAAGATCCCGTCGCAACGAAAAACGCCTTAGTTTTAATGATTGCCACTCCAATTCAAGTATCATGTCTGTAACATGATAATACAAAACGAGCTGTCTTTCTTTGTACTTTTTCGATGTCATCCATCAGTCCCACATGATGCGGATCCCACACCGCACGGCAATACTCCAGAATAGGGCGGACAAGCGTGGTGTAAGCAGTCTCTTTAGTAGACCTGTTGCACCTTCTATGTGTTCTGCCAATGAATCGCAGTCTTTGGTTTGCTCTATCCACAACATTATCTATGTGATCGTTCCAGTTTAAGTTATTTGTAATTGTAATCACTAAGTATTTAGTTGAATTTACAGCCTTCAGATCTGTGTGTCTCACCGCGTAATCTAAATTTAGCTGATATCATTTAGTACTCATGTGAATAATTTCACACTTTTCCTTATTCCGGGTCAATTGCCACTATTCGCACCATACAGATATCTTATTTAAATCATTTTGCAAGTCGTTTTTATCATCTGATGACTTTACAAGACGGTAAATGACAGCATCATCAGCAAACAATCTAAGACGGCTACTCAGATTGTCTCCTATGTCGTTAGTACAGATGAGGAACAATAGAGGGCCTATAACACTTCCTTGGGGAACGCCGGATATTACTTCTGTTTTACACAATGACTTCCCGTCTATTACTACGAACTGTGACCTTTCTGACAGGGAATCACGAACCCAGTCGCAAAACTGAGGCGATACCCCGTAGGCACACAGTTTGGTTAAAAGACGCTTGAGGAACGGTGTCGAAAGCCTTCTGGAAATCTAAAAATATGGAATCAATTTGACATCCCCTGTCGATTGCACTTATTACTTCATGAGTATAAAGAGCTAGCTGTTTTTCACAAGAACGATATTTTCTGAAACCGTGCTGACTATGTGTCAATAAATCGTTTTCTTCGAGGTACGTCATAATATCTGGATACAGTATATGTTCCAAAACCCTACTGCAAATCGACGCTAGTGATATAGGCCTGTAATTTAGCGGATTGCTCCTACATCCATTTTTGGGAATTGGTGAGCAATTTTCCAGTCTTTACGTACGGATCTTCCTGTGTGTGAGTGGTTGTATATAATTGCTAAATATGGAGCTATTTTATCAGCATACTCTGAGAGGAACCTGACTGGTATACAGTCTGGACCGGAGGCCTTGCCTTTATTAAGTCATTTAAGCTGCTTCGTTACTTCGAGGATATCTACTAATATTTATGTCGTCTTCTTTGGTGAACGAGTTTCGGAAAACCATGTTTAATAACTCTGCTTTAGTGGCACTGTCCTCAATGACTTCACCGTTGTTATCGCGCCGTGAAGGTATTGATTGCGTCTTGCCACTGGTGTGCTTTTGCAAATCTTGGGGATTTTGCGTTCTTTTAAATTTGGCATGCTTTCTTCGTTGCTTCTGCAACTGCGATCTGACTCGTTTTGTGTACCATGGGGGGTCAGTAGCACTTATTAATTTATGTGGTAAATATCTCTCAATTGCTGTCGATAGCCGGCCGGAGTGGCCGAGCGGTTCTAGGCGCTTCAGTCGCGAACCGCGCGACCGACATGCCTCGGGCATGGATGTGTGTGATGTCCTTAGGTTAGTTAGGTTTAAGTAGTTATAAGTTCTATGGGACTGATGACCTCAGAATTTAAGTCCCATAGTGCTCGGAGCCATTTGATTTTTTTGCTGTCGATGCTATCTCTTTGAAAAACATTCCACAGCGTTTCTAAACTTACATGATCAGATCGGAAGGAGTGAAGACTGTCTCTTAAAAAGGCGTTAAGAGCATTTTTATCAGCTTTTTTAAATAGATAAACTTTGCGTTTCTTTTTGATGGTCCCGGGTTCGATTCCTGGCGGGGTCAGGGATTTTCACCTGCCTCGAAATGACTGTGTGCTTGTGTTTTCATCATATCATCATCATTCATTAAAGTAGCGAGACTGGACTCAGCAACGGTTGGGAATATGTACGGGCGCTGATCACCGCGCAGTTGAGCGCCCCACAAACCAAACATCATCATCTTTTTGATGGTTGTAGGTGCTACGGTATTGAGCCTAGCAGAAACTGTATTGTGGTCGCTAATCCCTGTATTCGTCACAATACTCACTATTTGGCCAGGATTGTCGAGTGTGCTTTCGCAACCATTTACGCTTCGAGTGGGCTCATGAACTAATTGTCAAAATAACTTTCCATAAATGCAGATGCTAGCCAAGCCTGTAGGTTGCGCTGCTGTAATCGACCACGAACTGCAGCTGTGCAGCGCCCTCAATACGTTGCAACTGTCAGCCGTGGTCGGAACACTGTCCTGTGAACGTGTAAGAGCGTCATGTCGAAGCTAAGTGAATCAGAACGTGGGCAAATTGTTGGTGCCTGTATCATTGGAGCTTCTGTTACCAACGGAGCGGAAGTGTTTGGTGTTTCAAGAGGCACCTTCTCTAAGATTTATACCGCATACAAAGAATTGTGAGATATATCATCCGCTAACTCACAACGTGGACGAAAGTATGTGTCAAGTGGCAGTGGCCAACCCTCTTTGTAGAGGATTGTGACGAAAAATAAGATGACGACAGTTGAAAAGGTCACTGCAGACCTGAATGTCGCACTTGCGAACCCTGTCGGTACTAAATCGACACTGAGGCAGCTCTATAAGCTCGGTATTGCAGGGCCGAAGCCGTGGAGCAATGGAAGAAAGTCATTCAGCAGGAGGAATCTTGTTTCACACTTTTTCCAACTTCTCACCGAGTTTACATCCTACGACTGAAACATGACGGGGGTTTGGTGATGATTTGGACATCCCTATCGTGAAATTTCACGGGTCCCATGGTTACTCTGGAAGATAGAATAGCTAATAAGGATTATGTGAACACTTTCGCTGGTGGGGTATATCCCATGGTACAATGTTTGTTGATCAGAGGTGATGCTGTGTTCCTAAAACACACGGCCTCTGTTCACAAACCTCGCATCGAATGACTGGTATTTTGAGCACGAGGTTGAATGACGCATTTTCCCTGGCCACCACAGTCCCCATGTCTGAATATTAGTGAGCGTGTATTGTCTACCTTGGAGGGAATGGTTCGTGACACTACCCATCTCCTTCATCTTTACCTGAACTTGCCACTACTTGCAATAAGAGTGGTATAAGGTTCTCATGAAAACCATACAGGATCTTTATATTTGTCGTTTCGGAGATAACTGGAAGCTGTCTTTAATACCAGCGGTTTTACTTCACCGTATTAGCCCTGTGTAATGGGTTGTGCTGCTGGTGTTTCACACTTTTCTCCGACGCCTGTACATGTAGATTTAGACTGCATTATGCCGCACCAGTAGAGTCGTGTTGCTTGAGAATCTACTGCTACTGGTTGCTTCTGACACCTGTCGGTTGTTCGAAGTGTGTGAAATAGCTGACGGTCTTCCTCTACGTTGTACCGAGTAAGATGCGGTGGACGCTTGTGCGAAATATAGCACCTTTTGCGAACAAGTATTATTTGAGCGAATGTATCATGTAAAGGGCTATCTACAAATTTCCGCCCGATTGTGTTGCTGCAGCAAATTTGTAACTCAGCGCGACACCGATGCGGGTGTATAAGCACCGAAATGTAGATAAGATTTTAGTGCGGCCTACGCACAGTAACTTTGTGATTGCCCGTTACACTTAAAAGTTTTTTCATACTGGGTAAAAATATATTAAAACGCAATTCAGTTTCCCACCCTGGCCATATTACGGTTACAGTAATTTATTTAACACGTTCAGTTATTTCGGCGACGTGCCATTTTCAAGTGCCATTGCTATAGTAGTGTTATTCAGATCGCTAAAGCGTATGGAACGTTGCTCTTGTTAGTGTAGTGCGACAACAGCTACATAATGTGAACAAAAATTGGCGCAGTCTGATGCTAAAACGCGGTTCCTTCCACACGAACAGTACTAATACAACTACCATCCCTCCCGCGTGTTTTCGATAGATAATAGACGTCGAACAAATGATATTCGGCAACACTGTAATGACATGTGGAGGAGATATGGTTCTGAAGGTAAATTCCGGGTCTAGGTATAACCTTTTTTTTTTTTTTTAGTTTCTACTTGTGATATGTCAAACAATGAGCAGTACAGAAACTGTTTCATAAACGATACAAATCCTACAGCTACCGCTTTTGATGTTGAACATAATTATTCTTTAAATACAACAGAAATAATACTGAAGGATAATAACTAGTTCAAAATGATTTCAAAGTGAAAAAGGTAGCACGTTTTGTATTATCGCAAAATATGGGAGAGAGTGTCACAGAAATGATATAGGATTTGGGCTGGACATCATTAAACGAAAGGCGTTTTTCGTTGCGACGGAATCTTATCACGAAATTCCAATCACCAACTTTCTCCTCCGAATGCGAAAATATTTTGTTGACACCGGCCTACATAGGGAGGAAAGATCACCAAGATAAACTAAAGGAAATCAGAACTCGTACGGAAAGATATAGGTCTTCATTCTTTCCGCGCGCTATACGAGATCGTAATAATAGAGAATTTTGAAGGTGGTTCAATGAACCCTCTGCCAGGCACTTAAATGCGATTTGCAGAGTATCCATGTAGATGTAGATGTAGGTCTGGGAGTTGCATATATATTTAATTTTAATAACGTGTTTCGCCCTTTTTGGGCATCATTAGTGACTACAAAAGAAAAAAACAGTCCAGAACAACAAACAGACAAAGGGGCATGGTCTGTCTTATACGACTACGCGAATAAATATACTAAAATGTAAATCATAACTTACGCAAAAGTAACTGAATGTAAAATCCATCTGTCACAGAGCCATAAAAATAAGAGGTGCGCCTTATTAAAAGAAAGAAATTAAGCCAATGAGACGCCCCGTGTATGAAGTAGACGGGATTATTTCACGAAAGTTTCAAAAAACCGCATTTTACCTTAAGCACACCAGTGGACATCGCCATAGCAGCGCAGCGTAAGATTATGTTTCAAAAAATACCACCACGGCATCAGTTGTGAACCGCGCAGTAGGTCCGTTTAGGGCTCCAGCTCCACAAATATGACTATGAAAGGCTAGAAACGCACAGCACTGGTAAAGCAAAACGTAACCATTTGGCGCGCAAAGGAGCGTACATGAGTGTCAAACTATATTTAACTACTTGATTAAAATGCATGTATGCAAAACATAAAAGCATACAAATTACATAAAACCAAAGATATATTAAGATGCCCTTATACGAGCAAAAGAAAAGGGTTAAGTGATGATATAATGATACATAGCAGTAAATTGGCTAAAATTTAAAGTTCATGTAAAGCACTTCCATTCAATAACCAACAAATCCAAACATCAAGGTGTCAGAATTAAAAAGTTTCAAAAAGGAAGACCTATCCTTAGATATTTAAAGTGTTGTTGTCGTTGTTGTCGTCTTCCGTCCGAAGACCGATTTGATGCAGCTCTCCAAGCTACTGTACCCTGCACAAGCCTGTTTTCTCCAGATAATAACTACTGCAACCTACATCATCCTGAATCTGCTTACTGTATTCATCTCTTTCTCTCCCTTTATCCCCCGCACTTCCCTCCAATGTTAAACTGTTGGTCCTTTGATGTCCCGGAATGTATTCTATCAACCGATCTCTTCTTGTAGGCAGCTTGTGCTACAAATTTCTCCCCCCCCCCCTCTCCCCCAATCCTAGTCAGTATCTGCTCATTAGTTGCTTGATCGACCTAACTAATCTTCAGCATTTTTCTGTAGCACCACATTTCAAAAGCTAGTATTTTCTTGTCTAAATAGTTCATCATCCATGTTTTACTTCCTTACATGGCTGCACTCCATACAGATACTTTCAGAACAGACTTTCTGGCACTTAAACCTATATTCAATGTTAACAAATTTCTCTTCTTTAGAAACGCTTTTCTTGCGATTGCCTGTCTACGTGTTACATACTCTTTGCTTCGGATATCATCAGTTACCCTGCTACCCACATAGCAAACCTTATCTGCTACTTATAATGTCACATTTCCAACTCTAATTACTCAGCATGCACTGATTTCATTGCAAACTTCGAAGTTTTTATTTCTTCTTTCTGAACCTGAATTGCTACTCCAGATTTTTCTTTGGTTCCCTTTACTGCTCTCTCTATGTACAGATTGAATAGCATCAGGGATAGGCTGCTTCCATTTTATGCGCCTGGACTCTTGTAACTACCGTCTGGTTTCTGTACAGGTTGTAGATATACTTTCACTTAGCGCATCTGAAAGGGAATATTCCAGTCAAGGAGCAGATAGAGAGAGGGGGGGGGGGAGTGAGAGAGAGAGAGAGAGGGGGGCAGGGAGGGGGACGGAGGGGGTTGGGAAGGGGGAGGGAGGGAGGGAGAGAGGGGGAGGTGAAAGGGAGGGAGGGAGATGGAGGAGATGGACTAATAGAAGATTGGCATAAAAACAAACCCAGGTACTCAGCTAGTCTATAATAATTCTCGACGTTTGTTTGTTAATCGAACTGAGCCCGTAAAATAATCCATCGCTGTCATACGGATATTCTGCATAATGAATGATCTCGTTCAGTGGATGTATTTTAACATCAACTTCCGTGCGTGATAACGCCGTCGGATGTGCTGAAACAACAATAGCTATCTATGCATCAAGTCGAGTACTGGGACAGCACTTGTAGGAATGGTAGCTAGAGGTTTAGAAGATGCAGTGCGGGATTGGGAAGCTTCGCATCTACCTGCCGTTACCAGTGCGTGTAGACTGGTGACAACGCAGTGATGAAAACACACACACACACACACACACACACACACACACACACACACACACATACCGAATGGCCGGTACGATCGGCTGCGTCAAGGTTCGGAACGTATGTGGCGGCATCCGTCGGACGGCTTAATTAACCGGTCTGTGCGGACGCCGCCAGCCACGCCCCACTGACCGTGTGACGACACGGCGCGGCTGTCATCTGGCCGTTGCTTCTTTCTGGAGCCGCTAACAGCACTGTGCTCTGCTGCCGATGCCAGAGCACGTGGAGGTAAACACTGCCGACATAATTACACCAGCTTTCGGGATACAGTATTAGCTGGCAGAGTGTAATCCCGGCAGTTACTAGCACTAAGCTGCACTGTGTGGGGCGCAATATAGCTACGTCCACGCGCGAAGAGGCGAGCAGTGTTGTCGCTTTTTTTGTTTGTTACTAACGTTACAACCGGTAACAGGAAATAGGTCAGCAGACAGGTAGGACAGCACGCTATTGGGGTTGACAAGTTAATTTACCATTATCTCCACGTATACATGCACAGTGTGCATCACAAATGACAGCGAAACCCGACACGAGTGAAAACATGCGATATAAGAGCGATGTTGAGTAAACATGGGTCTAGAGATGAATAGTAGGATACCAAAAAGGGCAGAACTTCGAAAAAAACTGACAAATGTATCAAAACACGTACTTAAAACGCAGAAAAATTACACTGAACAGAAAAAGAAACTGGTACAGCTGCCTAGTATTGTGTAGGGCGGAGGTATTGAATAGAATTGGGGAGGACTTTGTAGCACAACTTGACAAGAAGAAGGGACCGGTTGGTAGGACATGTTCTGAGGCATCAAGGGATCACAAATTTAGCATTGGAGGGCAGCGCGGGGAGTAAAAATCGTAGAGGGAGACCAAGACATGAATACACTAAGCAGATTCAGAACGATGTAGGTTGCAGTAAGTACTGGGAGATGAAGCAGTTTGCACAGGATAGAGTAGCATGGAGAGCTGCATCAAACCAGTCTCAGGACTGAAGACAACAACAACAACAACAACAACATGGCAGACAACGCTGCGCGCAATTCCCGATCGTCAGGCACTGTGCGTGATGTGTCAAGACAGCTCAACATCCCGTGGTCCATTGTACGGAAGGTGCTCCGAACCATTCAGAAATTGTATCCGTACAATATCAATATCTTACAGCAGATTACACCACAGGACACACAACGATGTGTTGATTTCACTCTTCACTTTCTCGCAAGGATTAAAGCTGGTGAGGGCTTGCCCTGGACCACCTATGAACAGACGACGCTCACTTTTCTCTGAGGGGTGAGGTGAACACAAAGAACTGACGAATGTGGGAAGCTTCACCTCCAGTCACTGTGCATGTAGTTCCTCTGTAGGGTGTCACTTATAGTGTGGCTTCACGGCTCCGTTCGTCATTGGCCCATTCCTTTTTGAACAGGTTGGCGCTCAAGGCCCAAAGACGCGCAGTGTGAATGGCCAGCGTTACTGCGATATGCTTCGCCAGCATGACATACCCGCCCTGCAGGAGAGAGATGCACTGAACTCAACAGTTTTCATGCAAGATGGGGTCCGCACAGCACATCGCTCGTGAAGTTCACCCGCTTCTCCGAAAGAAACACATTTGGAAACGATCGAATTATCAGCCGATCGTTTCCAAATGCTTGGCCAGCACGATCACCTGTTCTCACTCCCTGTGATTTCTGGTTGCGCGGCTACCTGAAGGACAAGGTTTACCATGGGAACATTCACGCATGTGCTGATATGAAGCGCAGCATATCAAGAGAGGTAGCCAGCATATCTAGTTACGTGCGGACAGCCTTCGTCCTCACCCATGAGACTTCATATTGACTTTTCGTCAGGTCGCTGATGACCATTATGTCGAGCGCCCCCTCAACCCAAATCATCATCATCACCATCATCATAATAATATCGAGGGACATGCTTCGTTCTGCTGTTCGGAATGCAATCCTACCCTTTCAGACTCTTTTGGACACTGATGGGCGCCACATTCAGCCCCTTTCCTAGCAGTATTTAATGGTATGATGTACCGCAGCAGTAGATTGAAAGTGTTCCAATTGAATTCCTTCTACATTATTTCTCTTCCTCATGTCCGCGCCATTAATGCTACTAGGTTTAGTACTCGTACGGTGCTTAGTTTCCGTGTTATAAGGTGTTAAATAGGGAAAGTTTAGTTATAATAAGCGAGTATTTATGGCGATTCTTATTTACAGTTAAAGTCTCCGACGCTAGTCTGCAGTGCAGTCGCCTGAAAAAAATCAAGATAGTGGATGATAGAAAACGTAAAAAATAAGATAGCCCACACGAAATTTAAAATTATGCAATGTCGCGATGGTGGAAAATTTAAAAATGTTAGATGGCGCTAAATGTAAAGTTCAAAAACTGCCAAATACACTGATGGAAAATTATAAAAATGCAGGTTAGAGATAGTAGGAAAATTTTAAAACGCAAGATGGCACTGGCGGAAAATATTTTTAGTGTCTATTAAGATAGTTCAAGATACCGGTGGAGGGAAATTTTTAATATCCATTAAAAATTTAACAGCCAGTCACACTGATTAAAAATCCAAGAGTCTGCTGGTAGGATATTGAAAAAATTTTTAAACATTGATTAAAATGAAACGCTGATGACACTGCATTATGTTTTTAATTATGTGGAAACAAGCCTATCAATACACATAACCCCTAACGTTCGAAAGTATCTGAATTACTTAAGCACCATAGTCAACAGCATCAATTATACTACGGTATTTCCGTTTAAAACAGGCCTCCTTTCAGCACATACTATGCTTTCAATAAATCACAGTTTCTTTGCAGAGCACTTACAACAGTCTCAACGTACGAAACACAAATATAGAGTGAAGGCTGAGTCAAATTCACGGAAACAGATTTCGCGCGCTGGAACGTCTTTATTCCTTCTCCGTTTTCTGGCGAACTCTGTTTGTTTGCTGAAGTACTTGCAAGCGGAGGAAAACACAAAGATCCCCCCGACCCAAATGGAGCCATTGTCTTCGCTGACCAAATACCCTCGCACAAAAGCGTCGAGCTCTCCGTCTTTAGATGAACTGTTACCCGCCTGCAACATCAAACCCCCTATCATGTGCTTGAGAGGAACGCAGAGGTGCAGATGAGCGTGAACGCTGTTTGGATAAGACGTAACCGCAAATACGGAAAGAAAAAAATAGGAACTAGATAAATGCATGTCTTGGTTCGTGATTTTAAACCTAAAGGAGTCTCTTCGTTGTAGTCTTTTTCATGGCAGTGTTTATCATAAAAATGACGCTACATATTTCGACAGTAGTGGATTTCTACAGCTACACATCTACTCCACAAGTCACTGCATAGTACATGATACATAGGTTGCATGAAAAAAGACACACGATAGTAACATTATCGATTTTATGTCCTGTTCACATATTGAGCGATCGATAAACTGTCTACGTGCTTTTGTACGTGCACTGGTCTCTGATATATTATCATAATCCTTCGATGGTCACAACATAGTGATAGCATTATCGTGGGATAGATGTTCTTCAAGTGTACCCAACGGAGTTTCCAGAGACCATGTCTTCTTTCTTCCAAGGATTTTAGTTCTTCGTTCTCAATTTCGGTTGAGTTATTACGTGTTTGGTTGGGTTGTTTGGGGAAGGAGATCAGACAGCGAGGTCATGGGTCTCATCGAATTAGGGAATGATGGGGAAGGAAGTCGGCCGTGTCCTTTCAAAGGAACCATCCCGGCATTTGGCTGGAGTGATTTAGGGAAATCACGGAAAACCTAAATCAGGATGGCCGGACGCGGGATTGAACCGTCGTCCTCCCGAATGCGAGTCCAGTGTCTAACCACTGCGCAGTTATTACGTGTCACGCATATTACTCGGTCTACATTCTGTGTGCTGTAGTCTAGTTTCTAAATGCAGAAAACGTGCCTCCCATTGAAATCTATCTCCTTCAGCATGTCAACGCCAGACCACAAACGAGTGCTGCGGCATCTGCAAGAGTCCGACGCCTTGGGTTCACCGTCATCGGCCTTCCTCCATACAGTCTCGACTTGACCCCATCCGATTTCTATCTGTTTACAGAACTTAACGAACACCTTAGAGGACTTCACTTTGATAGTGATGAAGCGGTGCAATCACGAGTGAGGATGTGGATCCGTCAACAACGTCGGACATTCTACACTGACGGTATCAACAAACTGGTCTCTCGTTGGCAGAAAGCTGTTCGTCGCCAGGGTGACTGTATTGAAAAATAAATAGGTAAGATTGAAGAACAAGAATATAGGTTGTTAATAAAGTTTGCTTTATTAAACAAGCTTTGAGAGCATTCACATACTAGTTTAAAGTACTTTTGAGCATGTCCTTCCTCTACAACTTCTTACTGGTCGTATCGACGTATTACGGTCCTACCAGCGTATCATTGGTTTCATTCGATGTCTTTGTCTTGCCTACCTGGTAAGGGCTACAAACACTGTATTGCAGAACTGCTCACACCATCATCTTGCATGCGACCTCCCTTTGAGAAGCATTACGTTTAAAGGAATCCTTCCAACAATCTCTCTTCCATACGCCCTCCCTAATACTGATTTTACCTGATAGTCTTTACATTACAAACATCCACATTTAAAGACGGCTGCCATTCCTTACACCAAATGCAAAAATTTTATTGAAGTCTGACTACGATTACTTACGGAGGTCCTACGACGATGCTCATTTGCAGACAACGGAATCGTCAGCTGAAAGAGTCTTGTACTGCTGCTGATCTTTCCTGGTAGATTTTCATACATTCTGAGTACCTTAGATGTCATATTACGGTTCTTTGGGATACATCGATGCTTCTTTAGTTTCTGTGAAGTAAAAAAGAAATTAATTTTTCTTTCATTTTTGCGGCTACTATTTATGGGTTTCCGGCGAAGAGTTTCAGTCAATGAAGAAGGTTTGGAGACAGTTATCCAAGGCCGGCCGGTTGGGCCGAGCGGCTCTAGGCGCTTCAGTCTGGAACAGCGCGACCGCTACGGTCGCAGATTCTAATCCTGCCTCGGGCATGGATGTGTGTGATGTCCTTAGATTAGTTAGGTTTAAGTAGTTCTAAGTTCTAGGGTACTGATGACCTCAGATGTTAAGTGCTCAGAGCCATTTGAACCATTTTGAACAGTCATCCAAATATCTGAGAGCAACAATACATGGAAAAGTGTGACTGAACCTTCGTATACCTCAGCTGTATCTGAAACAAACGACATTTTTCTCTCCTGTAGTACAGGGGGACGACAAATATATGGCAACATCATAAACACAGCCCATTGTCATGCGTAATACGGTGTAGAAAACACATTGGCATTCAAAACAGCGTCCAGTCTTCTTGGAATGGACAAATAAAGGTCCTGTAAGGCTTTCAAGCGATTTTTCTACCAGTCTTTCTGCAAAATAGTGGAAACTTCACGTAACGACGTTGGAGATGGATACCGATCACGCGTCCTTCTCTCCACAAGACCACAAAGGCTCAATAATACTGAGATCCGTTGACTGTTGTGAGCAGGAAAGATGTGACAATTTATCCTCGGACTCAAAAAACCAATGATGCGAGGCGTGTGAACAGGCGCTCCTGTTGGGACACACCTCACCTTTCGGGAAAAAGCATTATACCATGGGTTGGATCTGATCAGCCAAAATGGTCATGTAATCCTTGGGAGAAACGACCTTGCAAAGTACCCATGGGTCCAATGGAAGACCACATATGACTGTATGGCTGCCGAAATCATCACTGAACACTCACTATGTGTCACTCTTGAGACGTAAAGTCGGCGAGGAGATCTAGGCAGTGTGCAACAGGACTAAACCGAGCAAATGACATCCCTCCATCGCTCCATACTTCAGGTATGGCTTCAGGACCAATTGTTTTTGTTAGAGTCATTTGCATCGTTGATGAATGGTTTTGGAATTCTAGCTCCCGCCCTGCAATCGTCAACTTGTGGCGCTACTGAGACGATCAGCTCTGTAGTGACTCTTGTAGCTGTCGCTCTCTTATTTTCCGTCGCGATCCTCTTCAGTGATCGCCTGTCACAATCTGACACTTTCATCGGCTGTGTGACTTAGCAGGTGTTTTTCTTTTTCAGCTGTCCCTGTATAAATCCTTGATGCGTTGCCTCTTGAAACACCAAACACTTCGGCTATCTTAGTTACGGAAGCATCTAACATAAGAGTACCATCAATCTGCCCACGTTCGAATTCACTTATGTCCTGTAGAACACTGTTCTGGCCACGACCGACACTTGCCACGGATTGAGGCCATTCCATAGTGCCGTTCGTGTTCAAATACAATAGCGCAGTCTGTAAACCTGGCTGGCATCTGCTTTCATTTTCAGGCATGTTTTTCTCGCAGTGTTTCCATATTTTGTCCACCACCTGTGTATTCTTTTGATGGTTTTTCTGCAGATGATAACTGTGACAGAAGAAAAAACAGGAGTCGATTCAGAAGAGATCCAGTGTTAGAATCAGAATTTAAAAAAAGATTTGGAGGATTTAATATCAAATAATGTAGAATAGATAAACAACATTCCATCAGTATTTCTAAAATCATTGGGGGAAGTGGTAGCAAAACGACTATTCACGTTGGTGTAGAATGTCTAAGTCTGAAGACATACCATGTGACTTGGGGAAAAATATCATCCACACAATTCCAAAGACTGCTAGAGCTGACAGGCGCGACAATTAACGCACAATCAGCTTGACAGCTCATGCATCCAAGTTGCTAACAAGAATAATATACAGAAGAATAGAAAAGAAAATTGAAAATGTGCTAGGTGATGATCATTTTGGCTTTATAAATGTAAAGGCGCCACATAGGCATTTCTGACGTTGAGGCTGATAATGGAAACAAGACTAAAGAAAAATCAAGACACGTTCATAGGATTTGTCGACCTGTAAAATTGTGCAAGATGTTGGAAATTCTGAGAAAAATAGGGGTAAACTATAGGGAGAGGCAGGTAATATACAATTTGTACAAGAGCCAAAAGGGAATAATAAGAGTGGACGAGCAAGAACGCAGTGCTCGGATTAAATACGGTGTAAGACAGGGATGTAGTCTTTTGCCCCAACTGTTCAGTCTGTGCATCGAAGAAGCAATGACGGAAAGATTCAGGAGTGGAATTAAAATTCAAGGTGAAAAGATATCACTGATACGATTCGCTATCTTGAGTGACAGTGAAGAAGAATTATATGATCTTCTGAATCGAAAGAACAATGTAATGAGTACAGAATATGGACTGAGAGTAAATCAAAGAAAGACGAAAGAAATGAGAAGAAGCAGATATTAAAACAGCGAGAAACTGATCACGATGATTTCCGATCACGAAGTAGATAAAGTTAAGGAATTCTGCTACGTAAGCAGCAAAATAATCAATGACGGACGGAGCAAGAAGGAGATCAAAAGCAGACTACCACTGACAAAAGGGGCATTCATTCATGGCAAAGAGAAGTCTATTCGTATCAAACGTAGGCTTTAATTTGAGGAAGAAGTTTATCAGCACGTACGCTTTCAGCACAGCATTGTACGGCAGTGCAACATGGGCTGTGGGAAAACCGGAATAGAAGAGAATCGAATCATTTGAGATGTGGTGCTACAGACGAATGTTGAGAATTAGGTGGACTGATAAGGTAAGCAATGAGGAGGTTCAGCGCAGAATAGGAGAGGAAAGAAATGTGTGGAAAACACTCATAAAGAAGAGACAGGATGATAGGATATCTGTTAAGATATGAGGGAATTACTTCCATGGTACTAGAGGGAGCTGTAGAGGGCAAAAACTGTAGAGGAAGACAGGTTGGAATACACCCAGCAGATAACTAGATTGCAAGAGCTACTCTGAGATGAAGAGGGTGGCACAGGAAAGGAATTCGTGGCGGGTCGCATCAAACCAGTCACAAGGCTGAGGATACAAAAAAGAAAGATAGTTTTGTAATCCTATCTCTAAAATTTAAGCCTAGTTTCTATCATCACGTAAAAACAGTCGTGTTATATCGAATGAAACTTGTTCATATACACTACTGGCAATTACAATTACTACACCGAGAAGAAATGTAGATGATAAACGGGTATTCATTGGACAAATATATTATATTAGAACTTACATGTAATTACATTTTCACGCAATTTGGGTGTATAGATCCTGAGAAATCAGTACCCACGAACAACCACCTCCGACCGTAATAACGGCCTTGGTACGCCTGGGCATTGAGTCAAACAGAGCTTGGATGGCGTGTACAGGTACAGCTGCACCATAGTTCATCAAAAGTAGTGACTGGCGTATTGTGACGAGCTAGTTGCCCAGCCACAATTGACCAGACGTTTTCAGTTGGTGAGAGATCTGGAGAATGTGCTGGCCAGGGCAGCAGTCGAACATTTTCCGTATCCAGAAAGGCCAGTACAGGACCTGCAACATGCGGTCGTGCATTATCCTGTTGAAATGTAGGGTTTCGCAGGGATCGAATGAAGGGTAGAGCCACGGGTCGTAACAAATCTGAAATGTAACGTCCACTGCGAACAAGAGGTGACCGAGGCGTGTAACCAATGGCACCCCATACCATCACGCCGGGTGATACGCCATTATGGCGATGACGAATACACGCTTCCAATGTGCGTTCACCGCGATGTCGCCAAACACGGATGCGACCATCATGATGCTGTACACAGAACCTGGATTCATCCGAAAAACTGACGTTTTGCCATTCGTGCACCCAGGTTCGTCGTTGAGTACACCGTCGCAGGCGCTCCTGTCTGTGATGCAGTGTCAAGGGTAACCGCAGCCATGGTCTCCGAGCTGATAGTCCATGCTGCTGCAAACGTCGTCGAACTGTTCGTGCAGATGATTGTTGTCTTGCAAACGTCCCCATCTGTTGACTCAGGGATCGAGACGTGGCTGCACGATCTGTTACATCCATGCGGATAAGATGCCTGTCATCTCGACTGCTAGTGATACGAGACCGTTGGGATCCATCACGGCGTTCCCTATTAACCTCCTGAATCCACCGATTCCATATTCTACTAACAGTCATTGGATCTTGACCAACGCGAGCAGTAATGTCGCGATAGGCTACAATCCGACCTTTATCAAAGTCGGAAACGTGATGGTACGCATTTCTCCTCCTTACACGAGGTATCACAACAATGTTTCACCAGGCAACGCCGGTTAACTGCTCTTTGTGTATGACAAATCGGTTGGAAACTTTCCTCATGTCAGTACGGTGTAGGTGTCGCCACCAGCGCCAATTTTGTGTGAATGCTCTGGAAAGCTAATCATTTGCATATCACAGCATCTTCTTCCTGTCGGTTAAATTTGGCGTCTGTAGCACGACATCTTCGTTGTGTAGCAATTTTAATGGTCAATAGTGTACCATGTATTTCAGGTTCCCATGTTTCAAACTCTAGCACGATAACCTACTAAGCAATTTGTGAATTTACAGTGATCATTTCGAGAGGTGACACAGCACTGGAATATTTCAGATTTCTCTATCAGACGCACGATACTCATCAACGAGCATCACGAACGCTGCTTTACTGTAAGAGTGGCAAGAGTGGCGCGGTTCTGGCTTTGGTAACAAGGTTAGCACCATTCAGAGTTACTGAGCTGAGACGGTGTACGCTCCCTCTGGCGGAAATAGTGATATCTCGAGGCTCCCTGCGGTGGCGGGGACTTCGCTGTGAGGTGAGAGACGAGTTTTGGCCTTGCAGACTATGTGCGCGACGTTCAACAACAGCAGAGCCTATTGGGCAGAGTACACGCTTGGTGTTTTGGGAACGGGTGGCTCTCTGGTGATTGTGCCGTGGTGGTTGTTGTTTCAAACACTTCGGACACGGCACGGTTTTGGGTGACCCGCCAGTAAATGTGATAAGCGTGTGCCTTGGCAGATAGTGCTTCGATCAAGTACTGTGAGCTGATGTTTTGTTAATTGTGCCCTCGGTTGGCCACATTGAATGAAATGTGTTAGTTCGCCGGAAATTATTATAGATAGTTTGAAAGACGTATACATTGCCGGCGATGGGCGAGGCATGACAGAATCTCTGACCAGAGAGTAGTTTATCGTTAGCTGTTGCTAGTCTGCGCTTGACCGCGCGAGTCGACAGTAGTAGTTGTCAGTCGACAGTAGTAGTCGTCAGTCCGTGCTAGTCCGTGCTAGTCGGCGGGAGTCGGCATGCGTCGGCGGTGTGCTCTGCTCGCGACTCTGGTCAGGACTCTGGTGGATGAGTATTGTTGTAGAAGGTAAAGAAGCAGCCTTGCGCATATTTAATAATGTATGTTAATTGTAATTTAATTTGTTCCAAAAAATGCCCCAATAATAATTTTTATAATATAAAGCAACTCTTTTAAAGAAAAGCATTCATTTCAATTTAAAGAATATTTCAAATGCATGATCATTCCTTCCAATAATTAAAAAAAAATACGCCAGCATTGCACGAAGCTGTGTCGAAAAATTCCAACTTAAGAGCAGATATAATTGCGGTTTTTATTGAGGTAAGAATGTTTTTTTTGCTTTATATTATAAAAATTATTATTGGGGCATTTTTAACAAATTAAATTACAATTAACATACATTATTAAATATGCGCAAGGCTGCTTCTTCACCTTCTACAACAATACTCATCCACCAGAGTCCTGACCAGAGTCGCGAGCAGAGCACACCGCCGACGCATGCCGACTCCCGCCGACTAGCACGGACTGACGACTATTGTCGACTGACAACTACTACTGTCGACTCGCGCGGTCAAGCGCAGACTAGCAACAGCTAACGATAAACTACTCTCTGGTCAGAAATTCTGTCATGCCTCGCCCATCGCCGGCAATGTATACGTCTTTCAAGTTTTCTTAGTCGAACTACCCACTAGTAATCAGGTTACATGCTGAAGTGATTGTTTAATTCATCACGGTATATGATAACAGCCAAACAGTTGCAGGATAAAGATTCATTGAAATCCTTGACCACAGTTTCGGTATATATCTAAATAGACCTTCGTCAGAAGCAAAAATACACTTAAACAGGAAGACACCGTCATTATCAAAAAACATAACACTATAACTGAGATAGAAGAAAAAACAAACACTTATACTCGCAGCTTTAAGTAACCGAAACCGTGGTCAAGTATTTCAATAAATCCTGCAGATGTTTGGCTGTTATTATTTGCCGTGAAGATTTTCAACGGTTGCTGCTCCAGCCATGTTTAAAATTTTAAAAAAGTTTAAATTCATGTAAACAGATGTTGTTAATGCATTGTTTTTTTTGTGTCTCATACTGAACTGTTTTAACTTTCTTTTAAATTCTTAAGAAGCTGGGTGATGTTTGTGCGCCATTTTTCCTCACATGTTAAATTGTTTTATCTGGTATCTGTGTAAGTTGTTAATAACTTGAGCTCAAGTTACATTTCGGGAATGAGATTATGATTTGTGATATATTGTAAAGGTTCTCATGTAATAAAGATATCAATTATTCTCATTTGTAACTCAGTCAATCGGTCCCAGTCTTCCATCCTAAACCTGAAATGTTTACAACTGTCGAATTCAAGGGAGCACATTTTCAATCATTTCATTGCTTCGTTATCGTAACATATTTCGAGTGCGATTTGTCCGTAAGTTACATTTTCGAACAGCGCTTTCTTGTGTGAAATACACGCGGTAAGCGACAGTGAATTAAAACGTATTCGTATGAATGAAACAAGTATGCTCTGCACTTAATAACAAACTCTGATCCATTAGCGACTATCTTCCACTTTAATTGTCTGTGTGTCTCTCGTTTCGAGTTAAAAGCGTGGACTGAAGATACGTTCACGCCATTGTTCCTACTCGAGTGCGTAGTGGCTAATTCCATACGGCTAACGGAAAACATCTGAGATCGAACTCAAAGCCTTCTGTTATAGTCTGGCGCGAGCGTGCCTTAATTGCTCGCAGTTCCATCGCTGTCTGCAGGACCATTCAGGATCGTTTACCAGGAGTCCAACTACAGTATTTGCAGTGACACTGTTGCATGGGTGAATGAACACAACGGCCATGCAGAAGTATTGCCGGAAATAAAAGCCAACGCCCGCCGAATGTGATATCGGAACAGTTATTTTCGTGAATGTGGTCACCTGTTTCGATAGAAACTCAAATTGAACGATACTGAAACGGCGTCATGAGGAATAAACCTTGAACGTAAATGGACCCTCTGCTAACGGAAAGTATCCTGATACCGAAGAGAGATATTTTAGCATAGTTTATACCAATAGCATTAAATAAGCACAGTTAAGAAGCAGATTTCCACAATATTGGTAAAAAATTTTAAAATAGCAGGGCAGTAGTGGGGGGAGTTTTAAGGTGCTAGTACAAACAAACAGAAAACAATTTAAAAAATTAATTAAACAATTTACAAATTATTTTTAAAAATTTGATACGAATGATTTTTATAATATCATTTAAAGATATCTAACCAAAACAATTATATTAGCACAGATCACTGGCTTAAATCCATAGAAGATTACTAAACTTAAATATTCTAAAGGACAGATGAACACGGATGTCCCTAAAACAAAATGGGCATTTACTCTAACAGCATTAAAGTCATTAAACAGAATGTGCGTTTATTTTAACAGCATAAAAGGACAATTTATCAAACGTGACGTACGTCACCTTGTAAAAAGACCAGATTTTCCTTAAACTGAATCGAAGAAACCAAATAGTCAAATGTGAGATATGTGACTCTTGAGAAGTAGGAACCGCTGAACAGAAGTAAGAGAGAGAACGTGGCTAAGGGTGACGCATGTCACTTTTAAGAAAACAGAAATCTACTTAGATAGAATCAAAAGATATAATATAGGTCAGACGTGACGTACGTCGCTCCACGGTTTCAAGGAACGAGGCACCTTTGATTAAAATGATCTCAAATTATACATTAACCGGCCGCGAGGTGCGTCGCTATTCAAAGAAATAAGTGCTCCCTCTATATTCTTGTCAGGCGTGGAACATAACACCGCCCGCGCCTCATAGGATATAACAAGAAACCTTTAACAGCCAAGACTATCTATGAGACACGCAATACCAAATATCAAATACAGGGAAAACTTTAAAGCAATGTCAGAATTTTGAAATAATCACCATTTCGGGAGCCTTAGCAATAAAGGCTTAACGCCAATTGCTTCAGAGGTGCAATCAAATGTCAGGTTCTGATTAAGGCCTAAATTTTAACTGAGGTGGAGTCGGCCGGAGTGGCCGAGAGGTTCTAGGCGCTACAGTCTGGAACGGCGCGACCGCTACGGTCGCAGGTTCGAATCCTGCCTGGGGCATGGATGTGTGTGTTGTCCTTAGGTTAGTTAGGTTTAAGTAGTTCTAAGTTCTAGGGGACTGATGACCTCAGAAGTTAAGTCCCATAGTGCTCAGAGCAATTTGAACCATTTAACCCTTTGGTGGTTCATGGGTCATGTATGTCCCACTAACTTTGAGCGCCAGTTCGAGTGTCGGGATATATGCTACCCAGCTCTGCACGGTGCTGCCACCTAGGGACGACTGTACTGAACCTAAGAAAAAAATCGGGACTGCACTGCAAAGGCAATAGAGAAGCGGTGACTACTTTTGTTGACTGGCGTGTATATATGGCAGCTGCAACGCCACTTATTTGTGTCATTCTTCAGTTTTCATCATTTCTGACTTCCCAGCGATGTCTGAAGTAATTAATTCATCTTATTATTAACTTAATAATCATTTTTTAGTACAAATACAGTGTGGAATGTACTTCTCAGCGACTGTACTATCTTATAATCGAAATAAAATTAGTGGGACACATGTGTCCCAGCAGACATTATTTGTAAAGATTAGCAAGACAATTGATTAATGGGTATTCATCCAGGAAAAAGAGGGGATCAATGCCCACTTTCTTCCCAGCAAAGAGAGGAGTCTCTAGTGTGCCAGATGACGTCCGGCTCGAGAACGTAGGCAAACATGTACCAAGAGACAGTGGCACTAGGAAGCGATGCAGATTCTGCAGCACAAACTCTAAAGAGAAGAGAACAAAAGTTGTTTGCACTGCTTGTGGTGTACCGCTCTGTGCCACACCATATTTTTCCAAGTTTCATGGCATGTAAAGTTTTGTAAGTATTGATCATGTATCACGAAAACTGAAATGTAATGAATATTGTTTACACTGGCTCTACACAAATAAAAAGATTACATGCATGTATAATTTGTAGTTATTTTATTCTCTGCAAAATCCTGTTTATGGATAAAAAAAATATAATTACAAAATCAGTCAGTCAGCAGAAAAGGTATCTTGCGTTGGTTCATGGGACATGTGTGTCCCACTTCCTGTTGTGAAAAAATGCAGAAAATAAAAAAAAATTTTGGTGGTGCAAATACAATAATGGGACTGAAAAGAAACTGTTATCACCTTAATATTTTAAAAATCTGTAAAAAATGAATTTTATCCATGAAAGGGTTAACTGAGGTGGTACAACAGCTACAGCTGAAATGGTATCAGTTATCCTAAAAGCACCGATATTAAATAATGAAGATAATGTTATTCAAGGAACTAAATTACTCACCGGGTCAGCTGTATCCGAGCTCAACAAGCCTATCTATGTACAAGCACCTTAGTTGCAGTTATCAGTACCAGCGACGAGAGAACACGTCGCACTGCAAGGCGGACAATACACAAATTTGAACCGAGCCAACGACCATCGTCGCCAGAGCTTCAAATGGTTCAAATGACTCTGAGCACTATGGAACTTAACATCTGAGGTCATCAGTCCCCTAGAACTTAGAACTACTTAAACTAACTAACCCAAGGACATCACACACAACCATGCCCGAGACATGATTCGAGCCTTCGACCGTGGCGGTCGCGCGGTTCCGGAATGAAGTGCCTAGAACCGCTCTGCCACAGAGCTGGTTTGCCAGGACTCAAATGGCACTTGTTAACTTACAACTGTGCTTTCGCACGTGAACAGGAGTACACGCCAAAGTACAGTAATTAAATAAAATACAAAATCAGGATACAATCATCTCAACACGAAATACTGACATCAGTGGACACCGCCCTGCGCTATCACAGTCATTGCCAGCGCGTCTGAACATTAACAGACTTCGTGCGAACAACAGGTCCATAAATCTGGTAGTGCTTTTGGACCAGATTAAATAAACGCCACCTGAAACTTACGACACTCACTTTTTAGACACATTCACAAAATAGAGCGTGAACATTAATAAAACCGACAAACTGGAGGGATGGATTCCTCACTGGAAATGGAGGCAGAAAAGGTCTCCCGTGAACATTCGTCCAGAAATGCATCGTTGCGACAGTAAATGGCTAGATGGCATTGACGAACCAAAGTTCCTGTAATTGTCAATATCAAAGAAATTCGCCAACCGCCGTGCAACTGAGATGTTATTTTGTTTTATTTTATTTTAACTACAAGTTTCGGGATACCACTATGCGATCTTCAGCCCTCATATGCATATCTCAAAATAAACGATATTGCCATACAGTGCCATATATTCCTGGATGTTCGTGAATTCAAACCGTTTGACAAGCGCTTCATTCGAGGGCTTGACAGCAAAGTTCATCACTCCACCTGTTGTGTGTTCCTTGTACGTTGCAGGCTGCGTGACTGACGCAGTTCACTGTTATCAGTAGAGTGGTCCGGTAGTGTACGGCCAAGCAGATGGAAACGGTCGAGGGGCACCACGGCTATTTCAAAACATGTACCCCTCGCAGACATCAATCACACCACCCAACATTTCAAGCCCCTTTTGGGCGTCTGTGTGATCATGTGAATTTTCGGACAGATGAACGTACAGGGAGATGGCGGACTGTGCGTGCACTGGATTTGGAGGACCGGGTTCTATAGTATATTGACAGGGATCCCAGTACAAGCTCCTGGCGAGTGACCCTCCAACATGGTGCAAGCTGAAGTACGATTACGTGTAACCTGCATAACAATCGCTACTGTCCGGATCACATGCAACGAATGCAAGGATCATCAGCGGCGGATTTCCCACCATATCATCACAGTTATCCCACCAGAACATCACCGTTATAGGATTTCAGTCATCAGTCTTCCTTACCGACGAACCAACCGTTACCAGAACTGGCATCATCAATCTGCCTAAGCATCATCTACGGGCTACAGGCAATCCATGCGGAACAGTTGAGGTGTCTCACAAGAATTGGTTCAACATCAACGGGCGGGCAGGGATTGTTGGCGGCCACATACTTTGACCGGTTATTATTCCATAACGCCCCAACGAAGTAATGTACCTGCACTTCCTGCAGAATACTGTGCCTGGGCTTCTCGAGAATGTCCCTTTGGCAGTTCGACAGTTAGTATGACTTCTGCATGACGGAGCATCACCCCACTTCCGCATTACATTTCGCCGATACCTCAACAACGTTTTTCACGGAAATGAAATGATAATTAAATGGACACCCTAGCTGCAAACAGGCGTTGATGTACGAGTACTTCATTGGGGACATGTTGAAAATGTGTGCCCCGACCGGGACTCGAACCCGGGATCTCTTGCTTACATTGCAGACGCTCTATCCATCTGAGCCACCGCGGGCACAGAGGATAGTGCGTCTGCAGGGACTTAGGCCTTGCACGCTCCCCAACGAAGTACATCAACGCCTGTTTGCAGCTAGGGTGTCCATTTAATATCATTTCATTTCTAGCAAAGCTGCATGGTCATCCACGGTAACTGTTCTTTCGGGAACAGATACTACCGTCATATATAGTTAAAAATGGCTTCCCGGCCACTGACCTTCTTGTGCGAACGCACACGCTATGCCCGAACTCGTACGGGGCTTGGTAGATTAATCTACCACGAGTAATGAGTATGATGGGCAAACATCTATTAGGCGCACTACGAATGTAGTGGTGTGGACATGTTGGGAATGTGGATCTCACGGGGAGCGTGCAAGGGATAAGTCCCTGCAGACGCACTATTCTCTGTGCCCGCGGTGGCTCAGATGGATAGAGCGTCTGCCATGTAAGCAGGAGATCCCGGGTTCGAGTCCCGGTCGGGGCACACATTTTCAACATGTCCCCAATGAAGTACATCAACGCCTGTTTGCAGCTAGGGTGTCCATTTAATTATCATTTCATTTCTAGCAAAGCTGCATGGTCATCCGCGGTAACTGTTCTTTCGGGAACAGATACTACCGTCATATATAGTTTCTCCCGGACATTGGATAGGAAGCGGCGGCTCTATAGCATGGCCTGCTGGATCACTGGAGTTAAATCCCCTGGATCTTGACCTCCGGGGGCATCTGAAAAGCGCTGTGAGTGTCGAATCATTTCCTAATGTGCAGACCCTTCAACAGCGTGTTCACGACGCCTGTGACGCTATTCGGAGAGAGGCCGGAACGTGCGAAAGACTGCGGCAACCCATGATGCGATATGTGAACGCGTTCATTGCATCCCATGGAGTCCAGTTTGAACATCTGTTGTCACATGGATGGGGTGCAACTGTGTTGTGCGTTCCGGGACGATTTATTGTCGTTTCACGCACACCGTTCCTTTCCGGACTCATGTTCATAAGGACCCTTCTTCCTCCATTTCCAGTCAGAAACCCGTTGCTGTAGTTTGTTGGTTTTATTAATGTTCACCTTGCATTTTAACACTAAACAGTATTCAAGAAACACCTCAAAGGGTAAACTCAAGTACAATTTATTTAGATATTGCAATGGCTAGTGCCATGCACGAGCTAAGATTTCACTTATCTAGGTTAATGAATACTACTTGCACATAATCGTGTCTCAGAATATCTGACCTTACATACACAAGTTGTGGCGAAACAAGTGCTGTATCATTTTAGAGATACAGAAGCGAGCGAGTGTGCCGGGACTAGCACCACGTCATCATAGCGCGCCCGTGCGTTGCGTACTTTGCACAGTAATCGAAGGATGGAATTAAAAATTAAAGTTGCTTTTCCAAACTTTGTTAACATATGCTTCATTGTTTTAATGTTTAAATTGTTAAATCTCAGAGTGATAGGATGGATATAACTCCCGAAATACATCGTTTTAAACAAAAAACAAGTGGTTCTAAATAACGAAGCTAGAAAGCCAAAAATTGTTCATAATGTGCAAATGTATGTCAAAATCAACTGTTATATGTCTTAACTTTATCAGAGCAAATATTTTGGTCAAAATTGGCGTTTTTACGAAAAATAGAAGGCGCTAAGTATTAGATTTAGAAAGATGAAAATTGATATGAAGCGTCAGTTCGATATACATGGCTTAACTAAGTATCACCCATTAAGCTACTTCTAATAGTTTTCGACTAATTTACTGAAAACTAGAATTGGAACAAAAACTCCTTCTTTGTAATAGATTAAGTAACATTTATATTAATGATAGAAAGTTTTGATTGCAGCGCCTGATGCAATCCATTACGTAATAAAGCTATAACAAGTTCCAAGACTTGGATATAAATAACAATCAATACAAGGTCCCAAAACTGTAGTTCAGAGGACACGTTCCATCCTAAAAATTCTAAAAGCTTAAATGCAGTCGAGCTTAAACTTTCTCTGTAATTAAAGCCAACTTAACCCCTTTCAAACAAAATTTATGAAGTGCATCTTAGTATTTTCGCGGCGCAAAGACTGTTCCATAAAATTTCGGGCGTGCAGCCGCATAAATTCGAATTCCTGTTGTAATATTTCGGCAGAATACCGTCCAGCTATCTTCAGAGTGAGCCGAGGCGACTGACGCTCCAGCACTTGCTCCGTCCTTTTAAACCCGCGGACCGAACCACTGTGCATGTGGCCACAGATACACAAGGCGCTAGAGACGTTGATCGGCGGCAAAGAGGTATGACATATTCATGGAATTAAAACTATGGCGGCGCGGTGGATCCACACGGTGATGTAGATGCTCCACTGCGAGCTACACTGTCACGAGGACTGTGAGTTTATTACGAAAATTGCCGGATTTCATGATTTGTGCAAGCTGAAATCGTTATCTCCATTAATTAAATTCGTCCCCAACTGAATTTCAATTCGTTCTTTCGCTACTGAGTCCCAGAAAGACAAAGTCGAGGCTAAAATTTCGACGTTAGCATACACCATAGAGTGCCCAGTCTCAATACAGTGCTCTGCCACCGCAGATTTATTAGGTTGTAACAGCCGGGTGTACCTGCAATGCTCTGTGTATCTCTCCTGGACTGTACGTGTCGTCTGTCCGATGTATGAAAGGACACACTCGCAGGGGATCGTGTAAACCCCAGGCTTCCGAAGCATCAGATAATCTTCAATGGAACCCAGGAGTGCTGCTGTCTTTGGTGGTGGGCGAAAAATCACTTTAGTTTGTGTTTACTCAGAATCCGTCCTATTTTTTATGACAGGATTCACACGCCTGGCAGAAATGCTATGGATTTAAAACTTTTCGTGTCTTCATCTGAATTTTTTGTACCCACTGTTGGTTTCATTTGTAGTGCCTTACGTATCTGCTTTGGAGAATACACGTTGACTTCAAAAACTTTTCTCAGGTGTAGAATCCCGTCCTCTAGATTTCTGTCGTCAGCAATGACGTGTGCTCTGTGTATCAGAGTTCTGAGTACACTCACCGTCTGCGAAGTATGGTGGCAGCTATTTGCACGTAAACATAAATCCGTATGGGTCGGATTTCGATATACCCCATATCCCAAAGTGCTGTCATCTATGTGCTGTACCAAAACATCCAAAAATGGAAGTTATCTATCTTCTGAGACTTCCATCGTGAACCGAATTTGTCTGTGGATGGAATTCAGATGATTTAAAAATTAATTTAAGCTGTCTTCGCCATGAGGCCACACTACAAACGTGACATGAACATACCTCCAAAACACTGTGGGCTTCAATCTAGCAGATTCCAGTGCTTTGTCCTCCATAAAAATGTTGGCCTCCAAGGGCGACAAAGAACTACCCATAGCGACACCGTCGGTCTGTTCAATAAATTCGTTAGTGAATAAAAAATTAAAAATGTATTGGGACGTACAGTATATCGAAAACCGACCCGTACAGATTTACATTTACTTGCAAGCAGCTGCCACCATCCTTGGCAGACGTTGGGTGTACTCAGAGCAATGGTACACAGAGCACACGTCATTCCTGACGGGAGCAGTCTGGAGGACGAGCTTCTACACCTGAGAATTTGAAGCCAACGGATACTCTCCACAGCAGATACTTTTTTTTTTGTCATCAGTCTACTGACTGGTTTGATGTGGCCCGTCACGAATTCCTTTCCTGTGCTAACCTCTTCATCCCAGAGTAGCACTTGCAACCTACGTCCTCAATTATTTGCTTGACGTATTCCAATCTCTGTCTTCCTCTACAGTTTTTGCCCTCTACAGCTCCCTCTAGTACCATGGAAGTCATTCCTTCATGTCTTAGCAGATGTCCTATCATCCTGTCCCTTCTACTTATCAGTGTTTTCCACATATTCCTTTCCTCTCCGATTCTGCGTAGAACCTCCTCATTCCTTACCTTATCAGTCCACCTAATTTTCAACATTCGTCTATAGCATCACATCTCAAGTGCTTCGATTCTCTTCTGTTCCGGTTTTCCCACAGTCCATGTTTCACTACCATACAATGCTGTACTCCAGACGTACATCCTCAGAAATTTCTTCCTCAAATTAAGGCCGGTATTTGATATTAGTAGACTTCTCTTGGCCAGAAATGCCTTTTTTGCCATAGCGAGTCTGCTTATGATGCCTCCTTGCTCCGTCCGTCATTGGTTATTTTACTGCCTAGGTAGCAGAATTCCGTAACTTCATTGACTTCGTGACCATCAATCCTGATGTAAAGTTTCTCGCTGTTCTCATTTCTACTACTTCTCATTACCTTCGTCTTTCTCCGATTTACTCTCAAACCATACTGTGTACTCATTAGACTTTTCATTCCATTCAGCAGATCATTTAATTCTTCTTCACTTTCACTCAGGATAGCAATGTCATCAGCGAATCGTATCATTGATATCCTTTCACCTTGTATTTTAATTCCACTCCTGAACCTTTCTTTTATTTCCATCATTGCTTCCTCGATGTACAGATTGAAGAGTAGGGGCGAAAGGCTACAGCCTTGTCTTACACCCTTCTTAATACGAGCACTTCGGTCTTGATCGTCAACTCTTGTTATTCCCTCTTGGTTGTTTTGTATATGACCCGTCTCTCCCTATAGCTTACCCCTACTTTTTTCAGAATCTCGAACAGCTTGCACCATTTTATATTGTCGAACGCTTTTTCCAGGTCGACAAATCCTATGAAAGTGTCTTGATTTTTCTTTAGCCATGCTTCCATTATTAGCCGTAACGTCAGAATTGCCTCCGCAAATTAATTATGTTGTAAGACACTACAAATGAAACCAACAGTGGGTATAAGAAAAAATACGGAAAGTTTTAAATCCATGGTACACCGATTCCCGTGATATCACCGAAGTTAAGCGCTGTCGGGCGTGGTCGGCACTTGGATGGGTGACCATCCGGACTGCCATGCGCTGTTACCATTTTTCGGGATGCACTCACCCTCGTGATGCCAATTAAGGAGCTGCTCGACCGAATAGTAGAGACTTCGCTCAAGAATACCATCATAACCACCGGGAGAGCGGTGTGCTGACCCCATGCCCCTCCAATCCGCATCCTCCACAGAGGATGACACGGCGGTCGGATGGTCTCGGTAGACCACTCGTGGCCTGAAGACGGAGTGCTTTTTTAATTAAAAAAACATGGCTTTTCTGCCATTCGTGGGAAGTCTGTCGTCAAAAATAGGACGGATCCTCAGTAAACACAAACTGAAAGTGCTTTTTCGCCCACAACCAAAGACAGCAGCACTTTTGGGTTCCGTTAAAGATGATTTGGTGCTTCGTAAGCCTGGGGTTTACAAGATACACTGTAAGTGCGGCCGTTCATACATCTGAAAGAGGACACGTGCGCTTCAGGAGACAGGCACAGAGCACTGCTGATACACCCGGCTCTTACAGCATAATTAATTTGCGGTGGCAGAGCACTGTATTGACACTGGGCACTCAACTTTGTACGATAACATCGAAATTCCAGCCTCGACTTTATCGTTCTGGGACTCAATAGCGAAAGAAGCAATTGAAATTCGGCTGGCGATTAATTTAATTAATAGAGATAGCGACTTCAGCTTGGAAAAATCATGGACTCATGCATTTTTCGTATTAAACTCACAAAGACGTCGCGACGGTGCAGCTCGCAGTGATACATCGATATCACCGTGTGGATCGACTGCACAGCCATAGATCTGATTCCATGCTCATGTCGCACCTCTTTACCGCCGATCAACGTCTCTGGCGCCTTGTGTATCTGTGGCCGCATGCGCAGTGGTTCGGTCCGCGGATTTGAAAGACGGAGCAAGTGCTGGAGCGTCCGTCACTCACTCTGAAGATGGCTGGACGGTATTCAGCTGAAATCGAACTTATAGGGCTGCACACCCGAAATTTTATGGAACAAAAATTATGAAGATTGTAAATTAATTTATGACGGATTTGTTGAAATTCATGTGCTCGAGAAAGCGGCCATTTAGATGCTGCTACCTCGGCATACAACGAGACGGCAGTGCTCCCTTCGGCCGTCCGCAGTGCCCATACATCATTAAGGCCTGAGAGGCAGTGACACTTCTCGCATCCAGCTATCATACGGTGCGCCTCAGTCAAACGCCGGCTTATGCGCTACCACGGGTGACGCCACAGCCAGGGTGGTACCAAACGCGATTTCGGTAAGAGTAGAAAGCGAACTCGCGAGAACTGTACGAAGTGCATTCAAGTTCTAAGGTCTCCGATTTTTTTTCTCCGGAGATAGAAACATGCGCATTGTTTTAAAATGAGGACGCGTTCATTGTCAATACGTCCCAGAGATGGCAGCACCGTACGGCAGATGGAATTTTAGCGCCAGCGGCGAGAATGAGAACTGTTTTAAATACTTAAAATGGCGACGTTTTCCTTACTTGAACAGCGTGCAATCATTCGTTTTCTGAATTTGCGTGGTGTGAAACCAATTGAAATTCATCGAAGTTGAAGGAGACATGTGGTGATGGAGTTATGGATGTGTCGAAAGTGCGTTCGTGGGTGCGACAGTTTAATGAAGGCAGAACATCGTGTGACAACAAACCGAAACAACCTCGGGCTCGCACAAGCCGGTCTGACGACATGATCGAGAAAGTGGAGAGAATTGTTTTGGGGGATCGCCGAATGACTGTTGAACAGATCGCCTCCAGAGTTGGCATTTCTGTGGGTTCTGTGCACACAATCCTGCATGACGACCTGAAAATGCGAAAAGTGTCATCCAGGTGGGTGCCACGAATGCTGACGGACGACCACATGGCTGCCCGTGTGGCATGTTGCCAAGCAATGTTGACGCGCAACGACAGCATGAATGGGACTTTCTTTTCGTCGGTTGTGACAATAGATGAGACGTGGACGCCATTTTTCAATCCAGAAACAAAGCGCCAGTCAGGTCAATGGAAGCACACAGATTCACCGCCACCAAAAAAATTTCGGGTAATCGCCAGCGCTGAAAAAATGATGGTGTCCATGTTCTGGGACAGCGAGGGCGTAATCCTTACACATTGCGTTCCAAAGGGCAATACGGTAACAGGTGCATCCTACTATAACGTTTTGAAGAACAAATTCGTTGTTGCACTGCAACAAAAACGTCCGGGAAGGGCTGCGCGTGTGCTGTTTCACCAAGACAACGCACCCGCACATCGAGCTAACATTACGCAACAGTTTCTTCGTGATAACAACTTTGAAGTGATACCTCATGCTCCCTATTCACCTAACCTGGCTCCTAGTGACTTTTGGCTTTTTCCAACAATGAAAGACACTCTCCATGGCTGCACATTCACCAGCCGTGCTGCTATTGCCTCAGCGATTTTCCAGTGGTCAAAACAGACTCCTAAAGAAGCCTTCGCCGCTGCCATGGAATCATGGCGTCAGCGTTGTGAAAAATGTGTACGTCTGCAGGGCGATTACGTCGAGAAGTAACGCCAGTTTCATCGATTTCGGGTAAGTAGTTAATTAGAAAAAAAATCGGAGGCCTTAGAACTTGAATGCACCTCGTACATCGTCCTGCATCGTTTAAATTTCACAAAAGACTTACTTAGCACAGAGCTATCACTTTGTCCGCATCAGTCAAACGACGGCTTACGCGCTCCCTCGGATGATGTCACAGCCAGGCTGCAACTAAATGCATGTTTTCGGTACAGATAGGAAGTGAACTCGCGAGGGCTGCACACTGTCCTGGCTCGCTTAGATTTCGCGGAAGTAGCTGTTTGTGTGTCGCCCGTAATACTAACAAAGCAGAGCAGGAAGTGGTGAGATTATTTTCCACTTTTGTGGCTAGCATTTAACTTTGATCATTAGAAGTCAGGGCGGAAGATCAGTCAATGGGAACTTATTCTAGAGGTCGCCTCTGAACTGCTCCTAATGTTGTTTACGATAGGGACATTATTATTGTTACTGTCAAGAATATTATTATGTTTTGCGTGTCAACTTTTTCTGAATCTAATTTAACCAGTTAGAGCTCAAAACTTATTTATAATCACAGTTCCTGATCCCGCTGAGTAAATAGAGACTAGAAACATTTCTTTCAGTGAGTGAGTCGTGGGTGGCTCTTGCTATGTGCTGGATTAAACCTTCGTTGCGATTCTGTGTTTAGTCTTCCGCGGTTATCACGATTATGCTGTTATCCTCTCCTTCCGCGTGTGGCAGCAGCGGCGTGTATCGATATTCGCACCTTGACTATCTTTGACCTGGCGCGTATAGTTTCCGGCTGGGTGGTGTGCGACCAGTCGGTCGGTTGGCGTGGAGCAGCGAGGAATTCTCCGCGGAACGTAGTTTGGCCGGGGCCGCTGGCGGTATCAACCAGGTGTTGGATTGTATGGGGCTGTACCCATTCCTAGGAGATCCGTGACTCACCGACCCTGGACACCAAAATTGAGTTTTGATTTAATCTAACAGTAAGTCAAGACTGTTCACATTGTGTCGTTTGGAGTTAGTTGTCAGCTGTTTTTTTTAGGTTAGAGAATCCCCTCCCTAGGCCCGACAAGACGCCTCCTGAGACGCGGCAAGATAGGAGTAGGCAAAATGCAACAGGGAATAACAATATTAATGTGCTAATAGTAAACTGCAGGAGCGTCTATAGAAAGGTCCCAGAACTGCTCTCATTAATAAACGATCACAAAGCCCATATAGTACTAGGGACAGAAAGTTGGCTGAAACCAGACGTAAACAGTAACGAAATCCTAAACTCAGATTGGAATGTATACCGCAGAGACAGGCTGAACAGTGAAGGGGGAGGCGTGTTTATAGCGATAAGAAGTGCAATAGTATCGAAGGAAATTGACGGAGATCCGAAATGTGAAATGATTTGGGTGAAGGTCGCGGTTAAAGCAGGCTCATACATGGTAATTGGATGTCTCTATAGGCCCCCTGGCTCAGCAGCTGTTGTGGCTGAGCACCTGAAGGATAATTTGGAAAATATTTCGAGTAGATTTCCCCACCATGTTATAGTTCTGGGTGGAGATTTTAATTTGCCGGATGTAGACTGGGAGACTCAGACGTTCATAACGGGTGGCAGGGACAAAGAATCCAGTGAAATTTTTTTAAGTGCTTTATCTGAAAACTACCTTGAGCAGTTAAACAGAGAACCGACTCGTGGCGATAACATATTAGACCTTCTGGTGACAAACAGACCCGAACTATTTGAAAAAGTTAACGCAGAACAGGGAATCAGCGATCATAAAGCGGTTACGGCATCGATGATTTCAACCGTAAATAGGAATATTAAAAAGGGTAGGAAGATTTTTCTGTTTAGAAAAAGTGACAAAAAGCAGATTTCAGAGTACCTGTTGGCTCAACACAAAAGTTTTGTCTCAAGTACAGATAGTGTTGAGGATCAGTGGACAAAGTTCAAAACCATTGTACAATATGCGTTAGATGAGTATGTGCCAAGCAAGATCGTAAGAGATGGAAAAGAGCCACCGTGGTACAACAACCGAGTTAGAAAAATGCTGCGGAAACAAAGGGAACTTCACAGCAAACATAAACATAGCCAAAGCCTTGCAGACAAACAAAAATTACGCGAAGCGAAATGTAGTGTGAAGAGAGCTATGCGAGAGGCGTTCAATGAATTCGAAAGTAAAGTTCTATGTACTGACTTGGCAGAAAATCCTAAGAAATTTTGGTCTTATGTCAAAGCGGTAGGTGGATCAAAACAAAATGTCCAGACACTCTGTGACCAAAATGGTACTGAAACAGAGGATGACAGACTAAAGGCCGAAATACTAAATGTCTTTTTCCAAAGTTGTTTCACAGAGGAAGATTGCACTGTAGTTCCTTCTCTAGATTGTCGCACAGATGACAAAATGGTAGATATCGAAATAGACGACAGAGGGATAGAAAAACAATTAAAATCGCTCAAAAGAGGAAAGGCCTCTGGACCTGATGGGATACCAGTTCAATTTTACACAAAGTACGCGAAGGAACTTGCCCCCCTTCTTGCAGCGGTGTACCGTAGGTCTCTAGAAGAGCGTAGCGTTCCAAAGGATTGGAAAAGGGCACAGGTCATCCCCGTTTTCAAGAAGGGACGTCGAACAGATGTGCAGAACTATAGACCTATATCTCTAACGTCGATCAGTTGTAGAATTTTGGAACACGTATTGTGTTCGAGTATAATGACTTTTTTGGAGACTAGAAATCTACTCTGTAGGAATCAGCATGGGTTTCGAAAAAGACGGTCATGTGAAACCCAGCTCGCGCTATTGGTCCACGAGACTCAGAGGGCCATAGACACGGGTTCACAGGTAGATGCCGTGTTTCTTGAATTCCGCAAGGCGTTCGATACAGTTCCCCACAGTCGTTTAATGAACAAAGTAAGAGCATATGGACTATCAGACCAATTGTGTGATTGGATTGAGGAGTTCCTAGATAACAGGACGCAGCATTTTATTCTCAATGGAGAGAAGTCTTCCGAAGTAAGAGTAATTTCAGGTGTGCCGCAGGGGAGTGTCATAGGACCGTTGCTATTCACAATATACATAAATGACCTGGTGGATGACATCGGAAGTTCACTGAGGCTTTTTGCAGATGATGCTGTGGTGTATCGAGAGGTTGTAACAATGGAAAATTGTACTGAAATGCAGGAGGATCTGCAGCGAATTGACGCATGGTGCAGGGAATGGCAACTGAATCTCAATGTAGACAAGTGTAATGTGCTGCGAATACACAGAAAGATAGATCCTTTATCATTTAGCTACAAAATAGCAGGTCAGCAACTGGAAGCAGTTAATACCATAAATTATCTGGGAGTACGCATTAGGAGTGATTTAAAATGGAATGATCATATAATGTTGATTGTCGGTAAAGCAGATGCCAGACTGAGATTCATTGGAAGAATCCTAAGGAAATGCAATCCGAAAACAAAGGATGTAGGTTACAGTACGCTTGTTCGCCCACTGCTTGAATACTGCTCAGCAGTGTGGGATCCGTACCAGATAGGGTTGATACAAGACATAGAGAAGATCCAACGGAGAGCAGCGCGCTTCGTTACAGGATCATTTAGTAATCGCGAAAGCGTTACGGAGATGATAGATAAACTCCAGTGGAAGACTCTGCAGGAGAGACGCTCAGTAGCTCAGTACGAGCTTTTGTTAAAGTTTCGAGAACATACCTTCACCGAAGAGTCAAGCAGTATATTGCTCCCTCCTACGTATATCTCGCGAAGAGACCATGAGGATAAAATCAGAGAGATTAGAGCCCACACAGAGGCATACCGACAATCCTTCTTTCCACGAACAATACGAGACTGGAATAGAAGGGAGAACCGATAGAGGTACTGAAGGTACCCTCCGCCACACACCATCAGGTGGCTTGCGGAGTATGGATGTAGATGTAGATGTAGATGTAGATATTCCTGCGAGCAACAACGTGGTTTTCAAGTTGGAAAATTCTAGCCACCCTCCCGTGGAGTTTCACTGTATTTGTTTATTTGAACTGAAGTGCACCAGCGGAATCTTGTGCCTTGTGGCCTTTAACGTCCCGGTTACCTGCCCTGGGGTTGACGTAAATTTCAGGCAGTGTAGTTTCCTCATCGTGTTGTTGCTGTCCAGCACGGTGTGTAGTTTGACAGCTCCATGTATAATTGGTTGTGGGCGCCAATATCTTCTACGTTGTTCCGTTGAACTCACTGTTGTGGCCTGGTCGAGTGAAGTGGAAGTTATCTTGTCGGTGGGTCCGCTGACTGTCGGTCGGTTGGGTTGTCGTCGGATCGTGAGTGGTTGGCCCGACTGCCTGTCTCACCTAAGCGAGTGTTAGTGTTTAAATTACAGGTCGACCCTCGAACATCTGAGCGCCCTTGGGTGTACTGCCTTTTTTTAAAAACCTGTTCTCGTTTTTTGTACTTGTATGGCCTATAGCCGATTATTTTTAAATTAAAGTTGTTTTGCTCTTAAGGCGTAAGATTCTTTAGGCCTTCAGCCTAATTTAAAGGACTGTTTCACATAAGACCGTTGGCATTTTAAAGGTTTTAATGTTGTTGTAATTCCAAATGGAATGGAAATCAGTACGTGTACAGAAAAATAAATGATTACAATTTCATAAAAGTTGGATGATTTATTCAAGAGAAAGAGCTTCACAAATTGAGCGAATCAGTAACACATTGATCCACCCCTAGCCCTTATGAAAACAGTTACTCGGCTTGAGGTTGGATGTCAGATTGGTGTCACAGCGCTGTCCGAAGTATCTCCAGACACGTTTTCGGCATGGAATCTCTTTGACTGGAGTAGAATTGTCTTCAGTGATGAGTCCCACTTCGAACTGAGACCCGACGACCAGCGATAACGTGTCTGGAGAGGCTCGGGACAGCGGTTGGCTACCAACACGGCATCTAACAACTCTAGCAATCAGTACCAAGCCGAATAACTGCTTGCATTAGGGTCAGAGGTGAAATAACGCGTTATTGATTCGCTAAGTTTCTGAAGCTCTTTTTCATGAATAAATCACCGATTTTTCTGAAATTGTAACCATCTGCTAGTCTGCACGTGTATGTCTCATCAGATAATTCCGACGTGGAGAGTTGAATTTCTGCCTTAGAGTGTACTTACGAGACTTTTTCTCAGGGTTAGAAACAGGTAGAAATATGCGATTTGTTTTAAAATACGCTTTCACTCCTTTTAAATACATGTCAGAGATGGCAGCACTGCGAGGCACAAAGAACTGTAGCGGCAGCGGCAGGATTGAGGACTATTTTTCATACACTACTGGCCATTAAAATTGCTGCACCACGAAGATGACGTGCTACAGACGCGAAATTTAACCGACAGGAAGAAGATGCTGTGATATGCAAATGATTAGCTTTTCAGAGCATTCACATAAGGCTGGCGCCGGTGGCGACACCTACAACGTGCTGACATGACAACCGTTTCCATCGATTTCTCATACACAAACAGCAGTTGACCGGCGTTGCCTGGTGAAACGTTGTGATGCCTCGTGTAAGGAGGAGAAATGCGTACCATCACGTTTTCGACTTTGATGAAGGTCGCATTGTAGCCTATCGCGATTGTCGTTTATCGTATCGCGACATTGCTCCTCGCGTTGGTCGAGATCCAATGACTGTTAGCAGAATATGCAATCGGTGGGTTCAGGAGGGTAATACGGAACGCCGTGCTGGATCCCAACGGCCTCGTATCACTACCAGTCGAGATGACAGACATCTTATCCGCATGGCTGTAACGCATTGTGCAGCCACGTCTGAATCCCTGAGTCAACAGATGGGGACGTTTGAAAGACAACAACCATCTGCACGAACAGTTTGACGACGTTTGCTACAGCATGGACTATCAGCTCGGAGACCATGGCTGCGGTTACCCTTGATGCTGCATCACAGACAGGAGCGCCTGCGATGGTGTACTCAACGACGAATCTGGGTGCACGAATGGCAAAATGTCCTTTTTTCGGATGAATCCAGGTTCTGTTTACAGCATCAAGATGGTCGCATCCGTGTTTGGCAACATCGCGGTGAACGCTCATTGGAAGCGTGTATTCGTCATCGCCATACTGGCGTATCACCCGGAGTGATGGTATAGGGTACCATTGGTTACACGTCTCGGTCACCTTTTGTTCGCATTGACGGCACTTTGAACAGTGAACGTTACATTACAGATGTGTTACGACCCGTGGCTCTACCCTTCATTCGATCCCTGCGAAACCCTACATTTCAGTAGGATAATGCACGACTGCATGTTGCAGGCCCGTACGGGCCTTTCTGGATACAGAAAATGTTCGACTGCTGCCCTGGTCCGCACATTCTCCAGATCTCTCACCAACTGAAAACGTCTGGTCAATGGTGGCCTAGCAACTGGCTCGTCACAATACGCCAGTCACTACACCTGATGAACTGTGGTATCGTGTTGACGCTGCATGGGCAGCTGTACCTGTACACGCCATCCAAGCTCTGTTTGACTCAATGCTCAGGCGTATCAAGGCCGTTATTACGGCCAGAGGTGGTTGTTCTGGGTACTGATTTCTCAGGATCTATGCACCCAAATTGCGTGAAATTGTAATCACAGTTCTTGTATAATATATTTGTCCAATGAATACCCGTAGATTATCTGCATTTCTTCTTTGTGTAGCAATTGTAATGGCCAATAGTGTACTTAAAACAGCGAAAAGTGTCCTCCAGGTCGGTGCCACGAATACTGAATGACGACCAGAAGCGCATGTGCATGGCACGTTCCCGGCAATGTTGACATATGATGATGGCATGAATGGGACTGCACTTTCATTGATTGTGACTGTATGAGACATGGACGTGATTTTCCAGTGGTCAGCCCGAACTCCTGAAGAATCATTCTCAGCGGCCATGGAATCACGGAATTTACATAGTGAAAAATGTGTACGGCTGCAGGAAAATTATGATAAATGACACAACGTACACAGTTTTCGTGTGATTAATTTGTGAGAAAAAAGTCGATGGTACTGTTCCTCTCCCTTCTCACATCACCCCCCCCCCCCGCCCCACACACACAATTTTATATATATTACTCAGTCACGTACATTAGCACACAATACGCATTTCAGTGAGTAATTATTCCGCTGTAACAGTCCTCAGGCGAGTCCAATAAGATTTTCCACTTCGTCGACATATTAGTGAACTTATACTTTGAATTTTAATTGAAGATAATGGTAACGAGGGAAAACATTATAGTGTTTAAGGTTGAATAACAAGTAAACTGGTTTCGTTCAACTGATCAGTAGAACAAAAACAGTTTATTATTCAGCGTTAAATATAGATTTTTTCTACCTAGAAGTGATTGAAGAATCCATTAAAAATGTAATTAATACGAGTATTTGTAATCGTATTATGGAAATACCTGCAAATATCTGCTTGAGTACCATGGGTATTGTCCGTCACTACTTCATGATTGTAAAGAAAATAGTGTGCCCCATATGTCTTCGAATCATGCATATAGCGTCGTGTTTTCGTGCTTAAAGTCTTTGTCTGTGCCCTGAGGCAAAGATATTTGTCTAGAGGCCTAAAATGTAGGTCCAAAGACTACGGTTTAACTGCGGCTGTGAATTAGATCTGAATGTAATTTATCACCATGTCTCTGACGTTAGCATTCTCGCGTTACGCTAAACGAGCATGACTCCGGTAATGTAAGTGATTTATGAAAAATTTTTGCTGGTCTCGATTCAGGTTGATTTACAAATAGCTTACAGTTAATGTGTCATAATAATTGCCAAGTTATTTGTAGAAATGAAATGTTATCGGTTCCTAAAATGTCTAGTTTCTGAAGAAAAAAACTGATTTTTTAAAAATTAATTTGTTTATACTTAGTTTTTTTAAATATAAATATTAACTTATCTGTTCTTTACAGAATAAGATTTAGAGTTACTAACCTATGATTCACTTATTTTAGAATATGATAGTAAGCTTTAAACTAGCTACCTTTCAGATTGCATTTAAATTGCCATCTTGCCACTTTGGTAGTAAAAAAGAAAATATCTACCGTTAGTCAGAAATTAAATGATTACTGATATACGTCAAGGAAGTTGAGAAATACGCATTAAAGACCTAAGCACATATCAAACGCAAATGACACTACCGTGTCAGCCGCGGTTACTTGAGGGCTTACAAAGGCTTGCGAAAGGCAAGTAAGGAGCAGAGATGCAGGCCCCCCCGTTCCCTTTTAGTATGCCACGCCGCTCGACGTAGCGGCAACTTGCAGCCCCTAGCTGCATACGCCCTGGCAGTGGGTTCATTACTGGTATATGCAAGCAGGCGACCTTCGCTGCGACGGGGACTGCAGCTAACTAGGCAACCTGTGGCACATCAGAGGCGACTTCCATTAGCGGACAACGAAGGCTGCAGCCAGCGTTCTCCTCTGCAGCGGAGAAAATCGAATTAGCCACACCATATGTCAATAGTCTGATTATTCCAAGAGAGGAGTCTGCGTTTCCACAGTACCTAACGCATTATAAGCTTCGACCCCAAGTCTGACCAATTCAGTCCTTGACCCACTACTTTCCTCGCTGCAATATCAATGATATTTCATTTGTTCTATGTTCTTTAAACTACCACTTACATGCGCCAGCGCTAAGGACAACGTCGATGTTTGGTCAGGTATAAATGGGGGCTTTTGTCCAGTATAAAAGTTCGGTTCTTACTCAAAGATATCACAGGTCATCGTCACATTACATCAAAACAAACAATTATTTCGTGAAACAATTCCTCCCACATTCTTCGATGGTGTCGAAATACCTTATCAGAAAACAGTAAAATATTTCGACATTATCTTGAACGAGCATTTGAAACTGGAAGTACAGAACTGTTACAATTTCATTTGTCTACACACAATCGAAAAATTTACAGAAATACAGAACTGGAACCGTGAGAAGAATTACGTCTTCCTCCACAGGCCCGTGCAGTTCATCATCAAGTCACTGTCACACCCAAATGACCCAGAAATCTGTGTAATATAAACATTAGCTCCAAAATACTTAAGAGTAAAATCACTGGCTTATCTTCGATACTGCGAAACACATCCTTTCTACTGCAGAACTGCTCACATCTCTTAAGGTATGCATTTTCGAGCCACTTTTAACCATACATTTTTTCTTGTTTGTTCCATATTATACCACTTCTGAAACTTTCCTACCCTACAATCTTAGCAACAACAGTACCGGTACTTGTGTACCACTATCTAACGTATCTGAACGATTTTCGCTTATAACTTTCAGCTCAATTTCGGATGAGGTTTCCTTACCTCTCAATCTGATACATTTATCCTTCTCCATCATTCGTATAAGTCTGAAATATTGTTACAGAATCACCCTGTATAGCCTCTCCGTAATTACATGGCATGTGGAGAGGCACAGAGCATTCAGCACTTCAGTTTCCCTCATCTTCTACACATGTAAGATCATCTGCCCTGTGTTCCAGTTCTACGTATAACGTTCTGATGAACGAATTTTACTTTACTATAAACTGTGACCTATACCACAGAACTGCACTGTTCCAGTTTCTTTCAAGACTGTCTGTAACATGATTATAATCTATAAAATGTTAAAATCTGCCCCTGTGACTCCATTAATCACAAGGATTTAGTCTTGTGTGCTTGTTGCACTTTCTGCAAGATACTTACTAAACTGTCCTTGCCCCCTACCATTCAAGTGCAGGCCACGATTTGTGTTTCCCAGACTCCCAAATACAGCAAGTGGAATGGCAGAGAGACTGATTCAGTCCAAACAAAACTATTCATTTCTGTTTACACTACTGAAAGCTGTTTTGACTCAGGGCTTCTCAAGGTGCTGCAAAACATGCACAACTACCACATGAGTGTATGCTGCTGCTACTCCTATTTCCTCCACATCAACTTTAATAGTATAAGTTGATGTACGGGTTGTTTCCTACTCCTCCTTGTAGCACAGCCGTGTTGTTTCTGTTCGAGGAACTGAGTACAAATTCTGTGTTTCCTATTTCCGGAGACGCTATGAAGCGCAGAAAGGGTACAAAGAGGAAGTGTTCTGGTTTCCAAAAAGTGAGGAGTTAAGATACTGTTGTCTCGTTGGAATATAGGGATAATATTTTGTGCACATCATACAAAGCACTTAAAATGTGTAAGGGTATCGTAATTTGTATTTATTGTATCACAGTCCCTTTTTTTAAAAAAAGAAAAAAGCAGTTATACTCGTAGATAACGCACCACGCCATTTTCCGCTCTCAATTGAGTACACTTGATGACATTCTCAGAAGGTAGAAAACTTATTATTTTATTCCTTGACTTAAATGTTTAGACAAAGAAATTATCGAGACTCTTGGTTGCATCATTAACATACAGATGAATTACGTAAGGGAGAAAGGGAGGAAGGACGTAATTAAACTAGTCGGATGCCTCGTGACATGAAAAAAAATTCTGCTCTGTTTGCAAGTAATCTTCATACATTTTCTTCAACTTGCGTCCGCTGTCTGCTTTTCATCTATTTTTAAGTAGGAAGACGCGTTCTGTGATGTCTCCTCCGACATATACGTGATCCACCCGTGGTAGTATAAATTATTGCTCATAAACTTCACATGGCTCTGCCTACACATTCGATTTTATCTTACGCGGTTGTTACATTAAGAATTCACGCTGTGCTATTTGACAAGTCAAGAATCTTCGTTATTTTTTTTTAATGAACCACAACTGAAGACGTAGATATTTGTGAACGCTGTATACTTTCATATATATCTACATACATAACCCACAAGCTACTAAACAGTGGGCAGAGGAGAATACATCGTAACAATATTAGCTGTCCTCTGTTCTCTGTCTTTTGTTCTATTCAGATGGTGTATGAAGCAAAAGAAAAAAAGGCAGTATGTAAACAGCGGTAGGCGCCGTAATTTCCCTTATCTTATTCGCATGATCCCCACACGAAATTTCCAATCAAGGCAGTAGACTTCCGCATTTTGCACTTGCGTACGAGTTTTGTTCATCTGTAACGATTCTATGAATACGTCTCCGAATTCAGTCTGTGCTGTCGTGCCTTCGTGATGAAACTAAACGCTGAACCTACACTCTGGAAATTATCATTACCTTGTGAAACACTGTTCTACAGTTAATTAAAATTGAAGATTTGTTATGTAGTTGCCAAAGTAAAAGTTTTAGGTTTTCATTTTGGTAAATATCGACTCTCAGATTCCTGTTAACGAAGTTTTGTTGATGTGATATGCAGCTTCTTTCATCGCTGTAAATAGTGAAAGATTTGTAGCGCAACATGTTGCAGTAATGCCGAGGAAAAATATTACAGCATCGGTAAGAAGCACACAGGATACATTATGTGGCTCTTCGTAAGCAGGGGCATTAATTTTCGTCAGGTGTGACACGGAAATGGTGCAGGTTATTTAAACTTCCCGTGGCGTCCGTAAGGAAGAAATTCTTATCCTCTCGAAAGCGGGTCCACTTTCGTGTAACTGGATTACAGCTATGATGAGGAATATTAGGCGGAAAGAAGTTATTTCTGGAGAGGAACTCACAAACGTGTGTACCTTTCGTTTATACCTGCGTCTTGCTGTTATCAGGTCATCCTAGCGGCAGATCAGTCAGTCTCGTTTCTTTGTTCAACATGCACATGAATCTGAATTGGCAAAATATTTCCCCTCTCCCTTCGCACGTGATGTAAGTATTGGGCAATTTCCGTCTTTTAGCTAATTACTTTATCGTATCTATGAGATACTACTGCAACATGAGAATGAAACTTTTAATTACCACTTCGAGAAAAAAAATCAGTCTGCAACCACGTAATTTGATATGATGTTGGTCCTCCTCTACATGTTCACCTTCCAAAGCGATACATTTTTCCCGACGACGGATAACTTAACGGCAATCTTGGTTGTAAAAAATGTTTGTAAATTTGTGGTAAGCTCTTGTGGGACAATCTGCTGAGGTCATCGGTCCCTAAGCTTACATACTACTTAATTTAACTTAAACTAACTTACGCTAAAGACAAAAACACCCATGCCCGAGGGAAGACTCGAACCTCCGACGGGGGAGCCGCGCAAACCATGACAGGATGCCTAGACCACGCGACTACCCCGTGCGGCTTGGTTGTCAAAATTTGCGTTTTAGTTCTTCAAGAAACGTTCCACTTCAAACATCACCTCGTTGTCGTTCTGGAAACTGCAACGACACAATGGTTTTTTTCATCCGAGGGAAGAGATAACTTAACGGCAATCTTGGTTGTAAAAAATGTTTGTAAATTTGTGGTAAGCTCTTGTGGGACAATCTGCTGAGGTCATCGGTCCTTTCATTTAGAACGCGGGGGACGAGGTAAAATTTGATAGCTCGAACAAGCAGTGTGTGTGATTCTGTATGGTGAGAATAGGTTGGGCTGTTTTACAAGGAGAAACCGCCATAGGTCGCGCTATGATGCAGTTGAAACTTGGCAGAGTGATAGAAGGATGAAAATAAAGCGACCCCTAGGTGCCAACGCGCAGTGGCTTTCGAAGAAATGAAGGTTACAATTTCGACGCGACTTCGCCAGTCCGCTCGAACATCGTAAAACCAAGTAAGTTGGTACCGTAGTGCCTAGGAGCGCAGTATCTAAATTCGGCGCCCCGTGTTCGAGTACAGTTTCTTTGTTTCGTTTTTCTTTTGGTGTCTCGGAAGAGTATCACAAAATTTTTAGTGCCATCGTAAAATACAGTAGAATTATTGACAAGAGAAATAAGCATTTCAATTATTACTAAAACTAAATTGTATCATAACCAATCCTATATAATCAATAGCAACTGAAAATTTTAATAAATTCTCTTCATCCTATGTTTGCTTCGTATTTTTTATGCTTCAAGAGAACCAATTTGTTCATAAAAACATTCAAAACGTAAAAATTCGTTTCACCACGAGCAACGAATGAAGGCACAAATGCAACACTTTTCTTGTGTGAGTGTCACATGATCTGACGATGATTTCGCAGTAAACCATGCTTATCGAACAATTTTTTCGAATGTAGTCAAATGAAACACCCTCCACCGTCCTTTCGATGTTATGTACTACGTGGCATCCAGTTTCGATGACACAGTACACCACCAATAGTACATACGATCTCATCAGTGGTCAACACCTATGAGCTGGCTTCCTAGACTAGTCTAAGGGCGATGTGTCTGTAATCGTCCACTACTACTATTATTACTATTACCATCGCTACCAGTTGATGGTTGCAGACACAACATCACTGTTACAGTAATCTATGAGAGTAATGTCATAGATGTTGACTACTGATGGTATCGTGTATATGACAGGAGTTCACCCCCTTAGCGTCACGTAAGGCCTGAAGGTGGTGCACTGTCACCGAAACTGGTTGCTATAAAATAAATAACATTGAAAAGACGGCTGCATATTCTTCATTTTAAATACATAAGTTAACAGTCGAAGTCCCACAAACAATCAATCAGAAGGACGGGCATACAAAACCATTTTCTCGGAAACTGGAGCCTATAACTGAGTGTAGATGTGTATTTTAATTGTATCGCTTCCACTTGCGATTTCCTTTTGTTGAGCGATGAGACCAGGACACTTCTGGAATCGGCAAATGTAATTCTCCACCTGTCCGTAAAAGCATAAGTCTCAGGGTTTATACAACGGTATACACATTGACGGATTTATTTTTAATGAACATGTCACTATTGCGATTTCATCGATAAACGGCCCATCGTGTAAGGAGAGATCGTTTTGTCGACCCCCACGAATCAATATTTTTCAGAAATGGCTCCATTTTTACCTAAGGTCGCAAAATTATGACCAGAAAATGTTGATAGATTTCTTTCGTGGCTCTCCAGATATTGTGACTTAAGTGCACATTTTGATATCGTTCCTTTAATTGGTGTAGTTCTTGATGGACTCGCTGATCAAATTTATTAGTAACTTCTTGGAGACAAACGATAATTGTTGGTAACGATTTTCTGGATTGTGTTAATCCGTGTCATTTGTGACGGTAAATTTATTTTTAGTAAGATCTGAAATCTACATTTCTTTCGCTATTTAGTTTTACGATATCATAAAACCTGTTGATGTCACAGGTTTCCTCGACAACAAAGGAAAAAAAGATTGAATTTGAACACGTAGCGTAAAATTTCGAAACTTTCGTCCTAGCCACCACGCTCCAGCGCAAGTAGTTTTAAGCAGCGAAGTTGCAGCAAAACTTTGTCTTTTTCTTAATCAGGTAGCAGTCGCCGGGCGAGAAACAGCAGCAACAGGGAATTAATAGATTTTGTGACAGTTTACGAGTTCCTAAACAGGAGAGGATTACATAGTTTGACATGTGTGCTTTGGTAGTGTATTTTTTGAATCTCTGCGCGTGAATTTAATTTACTTGACAGTTCCTACGTTTTCGTCAGTGTCTACTGTAGTGTTCCTAACGCATGTCGACAGTCGTTTGTTGGTCTGTGTAGTGTAATTTTCCACTGTCTCTAGTACGGATAGGGACTGTGATTGTTGTTTGTGGATGTGCGCTGAGTTGGTGACACTTCTCTGTCAGCCCCAGGCTGTGTTAGCTTCGGTTACACAACCTGCGGCTCCAGTGGATGGGCATCACTGTTGTGGACCGCGCACAGGGATCCAAAGGACGTCCAGCACGACCCACGAGTCCACCGATCGTTCTGCACTGTTGTTGACCCATCGCCAGTGGTAGAGTGGGAGGTCGCTTTGGGGCATGGCGGGCTGCGAAAGACTTCCCGAGGGGCCGAATGTAAAGCTTCCAGGGTTAGTCTGACAAACAGGTTCCAGATGATGTCTGTAGCTATGCCCCTCAGCCACATGCAGTCGCTTGTCCTGTTTCACAGGAGACTTCTCACCCACCAAGACACAGGCGGTCATAGAGGAGCGGATTATTGATAGTTGGGAGCTCCAGTGTTAGGTGCTTTATGGGGCTGCTCAGGGACATGGCTGCCAAGGAAAGAAAGAAAGCCAGTGAGCACTCCGTGTACATACCAAATGGTACAGGTCTTTCCGGATGCTATGAAGAGCACGAGAGCACAAGGTGGTCAGTACCAATTTCGTGTGTCGCTTTCAATCGAAAAGATTCTCTGTGGCTTTGAGTGGCTATCTGAAGTATATATATTTCTGACATCGTAGCGTGTGGACGATCTGTACTCTTATGAACACTGAATAAATTCTCAACTGCCAAGATCGCTAAAATCATTTACTCATATACACGCCAGCTTTCGGCAATTCTCTGTTGCCATCTTCGGATCTATGTTTATGATAAAGACTGCCAGTCTTGCTTGCGAGATGAAATCAGAACTCACCATTTACAGAACACGGCGGGCCTCTGGTACAGAGACAAATGGAGGGTCTGAATCAGAGGATCAAACTGTTCTGCGACCGTGTAGGCTGCACATTCCTCGACTTGCACCATAGGGTGGTAGTGTTCCGGCTTCTGCTAAGTAGGTCAGAAGTCTATTATACACAGGAGACGGCTAAAGGGCAGCAGGGGCTGTGTGGCGTGGATTGGGCAGCTTTTTAGGTTGGAGGGTCTCCAGAAAATACAAAAATGTTTTCCGTCTCAAAGTGTGCAGGTCCAACACAAGAAGAACGTAAATCTAGGAACCATCGGTATAACAGTTGTTAATTGTCGTAGCTATGTTGGGAAAGCACCAGAGCCATAATAGAAAGCAATGATGCTCAAATCATTATAGGCACTGAAAGTTGATTTTATCCGAAATTTTTGCGAAGGACCTAACTGGTTTCAGAAAGACCAGGATATATACAGTTGGCGGTGGGGTGTTTGTTGATGTTCAAAGTAGTTATCTTTTACCGAAAATGAAGTAAACAGGTCCTGTGAGTTAGTATGGGTATTGGTCACGGTTGGCAACCAGAATGAAACTGTAACTGGATCCCTTTACCAAACTCCCAGCTCGTAAAACTGCAGAAAGGTTCAAAGAAAACTTCAGTCTAATTTCAAACACGTGCCCCACTCAGACAATTGCAGCTGGTGACGGCCTCTGTTTACCCTCGATATGTTGGTGAAAATACATGTTTAAATCCGGAGGTACATAGAAAACATCATCCGAAATTGTGCTAATCGCGTTCTCTGAAAATTATTTCGAACAATCAATTCATGAGCCCAGTCGAATAGTGAAGAGTTATGAAAACACATTTGACATCTTAGCAACAAAAAATTCTTGGCTACAAACGAGCATCAAAATGGATAACGACTAGACGAAGAAGCTATTGCGTGTTGGCACTTAAGCCAAAGTAGACCTCCCCTCATTTTCGTCCTTCTGTGACGCTGCCAAGTTTCTTCATTACCAGAGAGCGACATATATGGGGGGAGGGGGGGGTACCCCAGGTTAAAACACTAATATTCTCTTCGGCAGTTTCCCGAAACACTTCAGGAGATTTCGCTAATATTCTCCTGTGAATGTTTTCCCTCTTACATGTGTAGCCTTTTATAATATCATAACAGCACAACGACACAGCGTCACTTCACCTGATGGGGAAAGGTATACTTTTCACCATTTTCGGCGGTAGCAAAACTATTGCTTGGTTTCCTCCGCTCCTTTGTTTAGTAACAATATAGAAAATAAAAAGATCGTGACAGTAAAATTTGTCAACGTATCATACGTGAAGTGACGTTGCAACTTCTAACCGAATTTATAATTGTGCCAACGACGGCCAATAATTACTTCAATGCAGATAAGACCACAATCGAACTCTTATGGCAATCAGCGAAATGCTGCTAGTAATGAGGATATTGGGCAAGCGGCATTACCTTGGTAGTGTGTGGATAAGTTGAAAATTTGCGTCCGATATGAAACGTGCTAGGGTATTCTGTGCAGTAGCGATGACCACTGTGTCCAGATGGCATAGTGGTCAGCACGTCTGTTTAACAGTCAAGTGGCCCAGTTTCTAAACCTGGTTCGATACACATTTTCAAGTTTATCCAACAATTTAAATCACTTCCCACGTGCAACTAATGTCATTAAGTCCTTCGCGTAATAGTATTTACTAAACGCGAAAACTCTAATAGATACTAGGGTACACTAAATTTTTTTTTGGTAACAACAGGACACTTTTTTTGGCACTTAAACTCTATACTTACTGTTGTCTGCTTACGTTTATTTATTGAAATAGTGTGTAATTATTTTTTTTCAAACTCGTGTGGCGTCTGAGAGCAGCATGACAGTGTAGATATTTTAGTAACATAATTCAGCTAGATTTTGTTTCTGGCTGACGTTGCGTCTTTCTGGGTAGCATCCGATAAAAATTGGATTCATCTGCATAACAAATCTGGTGTGGGGCGAAGTTTTCGCAGAAAATAACATCCTCAAAGTATTTTGACGTTTTCTGCGGCCACTGTATCCCTCTAAAAAAATTCTTCTATCTGTCGCTAAAAGCTGGCTTTATGTCATGATGAGCTTTCCCTCTTTACAACCAACCTTGAGTGGCTGTGAAATTAGTATCGCTATTGGGTACCTTGCTATTTAAGTTTGGTGTCTCTTCCTAAAGGACTGGACCAGATATCGGAACGCCATGCTCTCTTCTCTCACTGAAACAAACGAATAATGCTTCATCCCGTGTTTGATTTCTTGATTTCTTTAACGTAATGCGGTTCTGTAAACTGTTTGTAGTCATCATTGTGAAGCAGAAGGCCGGCCGCTATGGCCGAGGGGTTCTACGCGCTTCAGTCCGGAACCGCGCGACTGCTACGGTCGCAGGTTCGAATCCTGCCTCGAGCCTGTATGTGTGTGATGTCCTTAGGTTAGTTAGGAGTGATGACCTCAAATATTTAGTCCCATAGTGCTTAGAGCCATTTGAACCATTTTTTTGAAACAGAAGTCTTTAATTTTTTTTATGCTCTTCTTCCACTCTGACGCAGTTGGTATCGCTACACCATATTCTTCTGCTATGCTTCTTCGGCCGTTCTCCTTTGTCCATTTTATTTAGTGCGTCCAACTTTGTGACCACCGAAACAAACATTTTCATTCGCTTCGAAGGCATTTCACTCAGTCACGCTCAAAACGCGGGGTCAGAAGAACAATACCGATACAGGTTCTTTGTTCTTTAAGGAACGGGTCGACACTGGCCGTAGTAATGGTAGGTGGAAGAGTGAGGCGTGCGATCTCTGTGCCACCTGTGTTGACAACACAACTTTATATAATTTATGTCGTAGATTTTTACGTTAGTAAATGAAAAGGAAAAAGAATCCGCATAAAAGGAAAATCGAGAATAATGAGGGCTGTATAAGCGACATTGGTGTGTAACGTTTGTTTAATGATTTATCTTAGCTCTCTCCAGCACAAGCGGCTGGCGTTGTCAAAGATTCACCCTCCATTGTTGCCGACGGAAAGGAGTCCAACCCCCCACCGGACGCCACAGCCATCACTTCGAGCCAACTGTTGGACAATGGATATCCACCCGTTATATACAGGGTGACACAGAAAAACGGGAACATTTCCAGAATCCAATAAAACTAGAAGTGATAAACGAAAGAAATTACATTCATAGTAATTGAAACCTAGCAACTTTGCCATTTACGAAACATTGATGGCATTTATCATTGTTTAAAAAATTACGTCCTTTAGAAGGCGTCCTCCTGTATGAATACATTCGTGAAATCTGCTGTTGAGATTCCTCATTGACCGTTGGAACATCTCAGCTGGGATATTGCGAATTGCATCCTGAATTCTCTGTTTTAACTCATCCACGATTCTTAAGGTGCCTCATGTGACATTCACAACTTGTTTAGAAATTCATTTTCATTGTTTTTTTACCATTTGTTGACAGAATCCTAATCGTAACCCGTAATTGTTGCACCATCTGTAGTTTGTACGGCCGCAGTTTTAAATCAAGCTGAAGAATTCTGCGAACACTCTTCCGGGACATTCCAACTACTGATGCTTGCTCACCAACTGAACGCCGTCAGCTCCGTAAGACAGACTCGCATACAACACCAATGTTAGCTGGAGAACGCACACTTCTAGTTCGCCCTGTTGGTTTCTTCTTGACGGCAGGTCCAGTCTTTTCACAGTTATTAATCCAACATTTTATCCCATGCTTCGACAGAGCGGCATCATGACGTTCTACGACGAGACTCCCTCAGTGCCTCTACCAAACTATCCTTGTTTTTATAAAACATTTTTATGGCTAACACGCGGTGTTGTCCGTTCCACTGATCCATGATTACTGAAATGGCGGACTGTTTACTCGCTAACTGTCACGACCCCGCAGTGCTGTCACCTGCCCAAGGCTGCCACTACTCATTTCAAACATTCCCTTTTCTCTGTATCGCCCTGTATAAAGTGCCTCAAAACATAGCAGCTGGCAACGTGACATATCAAAAGAAGAAATGTCGGGTACGGCCTTTATATCACACATAACGAAATTACAGATGCAACTGAATGTATATACTGAGGTACAAAAAGTCATGCAATAGGCTGTTGATATACTTTCCGGGATGTGAGGTCGTGGTCCAAGAACTTTTCTGCTCCTTACGTTTCGTCCAGGACTGCGCTGGACTTCCTCAGAGGCGCTGCTCCGCTGAGTCTTGCCGACTGTCAGTCGGCAAGACTCAGCGGAGCAGCGCCTCTGAGGAAGTCCAGCGCAGTCCTGGACGAAACGTAAGGAGCAGAAAAGTTCTTGGACCACGACCTCACATCCCGGAAAGTATATCAACAGCCATGTCAACCGGTCGTGAAAGCCTTCATTCTACATTCATGCAATATCTCCTAATATCGTGTCGGACCTCCTTTTGCCCGGTGTAGTGTAGCATTTGACGTGGTATGGTTCAAATAACTCTGAGCACTATGCAACACAACATCTGGGGTCATCAGTCCCCTAGAACTTAGAACTACTTAAACCTAACTAACCTAAGGACGTCACACACACCCATGCCCGAGGCAGGATTCGAACCTGCGACCGTAGCAGTCGCGCGGTTCCAGGCTGAAGCGCCTAAAAACGCTCGGCCACACCGGCCGGCGACGTGGCATGGACTCAACACGTAGTTCCCTGTAAAAATACTGAGCCATGTGGCCTCTATAGCCGTCCGTAACTGCTAAAGCGTTGCAGGTGCAGGAGTTTATGTACGAACTGCTCTCTCGATTATCTACCATGAACGTTCGATGGGAGTGGATGTCGGGCGATCTGAGTGACCAAATGATTCGCTCGAATTATCCAGAATGTTCTTCAAACCAGTCGTGAACAATTGTGGCCCGACGACATGCATTGCCATCAATTAAAATGCCAAATCCGCAGCTCGTGGTCATGCGGTAGCGTTCACGCTTCCCACGCCCGGGTTCCCAGGTTCGATTCCCGGCGGGGTCAGGGATTTTCTCTGCCTCGTGATGACTGGGTGTTGTGTGCTGTCCTTAGGTTAGTTAGGTTTAAGTAGTTCTAAGTTCTAGTGGACTGATGACCATAGATGTTAAGTCCCATAGTGCTCAGAGCCTTTCGAAAAATGCCAAAATTGTGTCAGGATGTGAAGTCCACGAATGGCTCCAAATAGTCAATGATAGGTTAGGTTGGACCAGAGGACACAGTCTACCACAAGTTTGCCGGCCGGAGTGGCCGAGCGGTTCTAGGCGCTACAGTCTGGAACCGCGCAACCTCTACAGTCGCAGGTTCGAATCCTGCCTCGGGCATGGATGTGTGTGATAGGTTAGTTAGGTTTAATTAGTTCTAAGTTCCAGGGGAGTGATGATCTCAGAAGTTAAGTCCTATAGTGCTCAGAGACACTTGAACCATTTTTTTACCACAAGTTTACACAGTGCCTTCTTGACAACTTGGGCCCTTGTTTTCGTGGGATCTGCGCCACACACTAACCCCACCATCAGCTCTTATCAACTGAAATCGGGACGTACCTGATCAGCCGGCCGGTGTGGCCGTGCGGTTAAAGGCGCTTCAGTCTGGAACCGCGTGACCGCTACGGTCGCAGGTTCGAATCCTGCCTCGGGCATGGATGTGTGTGATGTCCTTAGGTTAGTTAGGTTTAATTTGTTCTAAGTTCTAGGCGACTGATGACCTCAGAAGTTAAGTCCCATAGTGCTCAGAGCCATTTGAACCTCGTACCTGATCAGACCATGGTTTTCCAGTCGTCTAGGGTTGAACTGATATGGTCACGAGCCCAGTAGAGGCGCTGCATGCGCTCTCACGTTGTTAGCAAGGGTACTCGCGTCGGTCGTTTCCTGCCTTAGCCTCTTCATTTTCTCCTTTTGCTACTGCCTTTATACCGCATTGCGCAGGGCCCGTAGGGTGAAGCACGGATTTGGCATGGTTAAGTTTAAGGGGTGAACCGGATGCTCTTCCTGCCGCCACCCATGACCCCAGGACAGAATGAGTGTACCCCAGCTGTCTGCGAGTATTGTAAAACGTGAAATAGCGTGAATGTATGTCAAATGTCTGCGAGTCGTGTAACTGAGGCGGGACTTGGGGACCAGTCCGGTATTCACCTAGTAGGATGTGGAAAACCGCCTAAAAACCACATCCAGGCTGGCCGGCACACTGGCCGTCGTCGTTAATCCGCTGGGCGGATTCGATCTGAGGCCGACGCGCCTACCCGAGTCCAGGAAGCAGTGCGTTAGCGCTCTCCGCTATCCTGGTCTCCTGCCCTCGCCCTGTTAACGCCAAATTTCACCACACTGACCTAATGGATACGTTCGTCGTACGTTCCACATTGATTTTTGCGGTTATATCACACAGGGTCGCTTGCCTGTTAGCGTTGACAACTCGACGCAAACGCTAAGTGAACGCCGTCGGTCACTGCGTTGTCCGTGGTGACAGGTAATACCTGAAACCTGGTATTCTCGGAATTCTGAATTCACTAACAATTTCCGAAATGAAATGTCTCATGCGTCTAGCCCCAAGTACCATTCCACGTTCAAAGTCTGTTAATTCCTGTCGTGAGACTCTAAATCACCTTTTCACATTAATCATTTGAGTACAAATGACAGCGCAGCCAGCGCACTCCTGTTTTATAGCTTGTGTACGCGATACTACAGCCATTTTTATAATGACATATCGCTATCGCATGACTTCTATCACCTCAGTTTATTGCGGAAACGCGAGATAAAGAGTGTTTACGAACAGAACAAGAAGATCAGAGAGCGTCGCATTTCGGCAGAGGACAAAAAGGATCCATTCGCAATGTCGTGAGTATACCGTATACCGTTTACATGTGGAAACGTTTCAACTAGAATGACCGAACGATTGATCAACGAACGCAAACGATACTGCAGGTCGGGGTAGATGTAGGAATCGTCCGTGGCAGAGTTCGCACATCGACCACGAAATAAAATTCACAGGCACAGAGATTCTCGTTGCTGAAAAAGCTGCGACGCCCGTTTGTTGTGGGAAGCCACTGAAATTTATAAACATGACCGCAGTTTTATCAAGAAAGGAGAAGACTTGAAGATAATAGCATCCTGGATTACCGCGCTGCAGCGAACGACCGGGGTAGGTAAATGAAATAATCGTGTGTCATTATTGGCCGTAACACTTCCGATTAATTAGCACTTAAATGAACTGTGTACCTAAAGCTCCCTGTTGTGCGGAAAAGGTATCAACTCCGAAGAATAAATGAGATACCTAAAATGTAGGTGCAATTATAACCTAATCATCAATGCTCAATAATCGCAGCAAAGGAAAACTTATTTAAAGTAAATGAATACGAAAATTGAACTCGATGGAATTACAGTGATTAGTTATATTTTGAAAATGTTATAAATTTAATTAATGAGTCAATGAAAATTAACAGTTGCCAGCTCACTACACGAGCAAAATTACTATCTCTGTAATTACTCTCTGTTAGTAGTAAGAATCTTCAGTAAGAGTGCTTGGTTTTGTCTCATGGCGGAAACAGCACAAAATTCATAAACACTGCCGTTGCGTGATTTCAGATGGATGTATCACAGTGAATAAATACCGTTCATTTTAGTAGCAACTCATGGACATTAATTAGTGATAAAGAACAACAAAATCTCATCGGTAGTAAACAGTTACGTAAGTGCAAATATCTTAGCTAATGCTGTGCATAAGTAAGGTGCCTCTCTCGTTTGGGATACCAGAAATATCCAAGTATATATACTTGAATAATTCTGGTATCTCAACTGCAGATTTTTCAGCGCTCATTTAACTTTAGGACTCTATATCTCAAAACGAACAAAAATGGACTCGTACCACTATTGAAATAAGCCCTTCAAATCATTTCAGGCAAGTGCTGCGATGGGTCCTTCAAGAAGGTCGCGGCCAACCGCCTTCCGTCTGCTCATAAAACATGTGTGAATATGGGCGTTCGCAAAAATTTATTCAGGGCTTTGGGACACTCGAAAGTAGCCAACTTTTTTTTTTTCAAGTATAAACGAGTTGGTCAGTTTCACGACGTTTCATGACATAAGAACCAAATTTCATAGCTGACACAAAAAAGTTTTACATACTAGAGAAATAGTGACTATACACTCAACTTATGAACTATACCTCTCTACCGCAGATTCCAAGGGATGGGGAGAGGGGCAGAATCCACTGTGGTTTTGCAATGAAATTCGGATTGGTTCAAAAGAGACTGGGCATATAACGACAGGCAAAGGTTAGTAGAGATTCATTTGTCTGCGAAAAGATTTATAAGCGAAGCATACGACTACTATCGTCATACCTTACCAAAATATCTCGCCGAGAACACGAGAGAATTCTGGTACTATGTGAAAACGATAAGCGGATCTAAGGCTTCCATCCAGTCAGTTGTTGATCAGTCTGCTGTTGCAGATGAAGATAGCAAAACGAAAGCCAATGTTTTAAATTCATCGTTTAAAAAACCGTTCAAACAATAAAATTGCAAAAACATACCATCGCATGAACGACATAGTAATAAGCATCCCTGACGTAGAGAAACAACCAACAACGTTACAACAACCAAGTCGCCAGGTCTGGATGGTTTTTACAAAGACTCCTCTACGGCATTAGCCCCTTTCTTAGCTTGCATTTGCCGCGAGTCTCTCGCCCAGCGCAAAGTCTCAAGAGACTGGAAAAAAAGCCCACGTGACTAATGTATAAAAGAAAGGTTAAAGAACGGACCAGCAAAATTGCAGCCCAACATAATTAACATCGATCTGCTGCAGAATTCTAGAATATATTCCTTGTTCGAATGTAATACATTTCCTAGAGACCGAAAAGCTTATATCCACGAATCAGCATTGCTCGTATGAAGCACAGCTTGTACTTTTATCACATGATATACTGCGAACTGTGGATGAAGAGTCACAGGCAGATTCCCTATTCCTAGATTTCCGAAAAGCATTTTACACGGTACCCCACTGCACATTTAACTGAGGTACGAGAAACCGTAACAAGTTCGCAGATACTGAGTGGCTCTAATATTTCTGAAGTAATAGAACCCTGTAGGTTGTCCTCGACGACGAGTGTTCAGAAAAAAGGGTATCGACTGGTGTGTCAGTTCAGAAACAAGGGTATCGACTGCTGTGTCCCATGAAGGTGTGGAAGGGCCACCATTATTTTCGATGTATATAAATGATCTGGCGAACATGGTGGTGATCTGTCTGGAGTTGTTCTCTGAATATGCTGTGATGTTCGGGTAGGTATCGAAGATGATAAAGATTTAGGATAATGCAAGATGAAATACACAAAATTTCTAGTTGGTGTTTAAAAATAGAAAAATGTAAGTTGATGATAACAAGTAAAAAAAATGAACCCGTAATGTTCGAATACATTATAAGTAGTGTCCTGCTTGACACAGACATGTGTAAATATTTGGGCATAATAGTGCCAAGCCATACGTAATGAAACGAGCGTGTGAGGATTCTGGTAGGGAAGGTGTATGATCGACTTCGGCTTATTGGGAGAATTTTCGGGTAGTATGGTCGATCAGTAAAGGATACCGCAAGTGGTGCAAATGGCTCTGAGCACTATGGTACTTAACATCTGAGGTCATCAGTCCCCTATAACTCAGAACCACTTAAACCTAACTAACCTAAGAACATCACACACATTCATGCCCGAGACAGGATTCGAACCTGCGAGCGTACCGGTCGCGCGGTTCCAGACTGAAGCGCCTAGAACCGCTCGGCCGCAGAGGCCGGCCATGTCAGCCAGTATTTTACAAATGGCGAGTTTTTCCTTCGCTCTGTCTGCGAGTAAAACATAAAAGAAAACGACTAATAGTGGTACAGGGTAGTCCCCCGCCAAAGGGCCGTGCATGGCTTGCAGAGTGTTTATGTAGATGTAGACTGCTCTTTTTCCCATATTATTACGTTGTGGTGGCTCACCTTTCCACTTAAACAGAGCGTAGGCTCATCACCGAACACTAAACGTTTCAGGAAATTCTTTCGTTCCTTATCCATACACAGAACTAATTTACAAGTTGTCCATCTCGATCCGCGGCACTGAGGATAAAAAACGAGGACTCTAGCTGCACTGGAGTGAGCGCTACCGCCAACCATATCACCCAGTTCAAATGGCTCTAAGCACTATGGGACTTAACATCTAAGGCCATCTCTCCCTTAGACTTAGAACTGCTTAAACCTAACTAACCTAAGGACTCCACACACATCCATGCACGAGGCAGGATTCGAACCTGCGACCGTCGCAGCAGCGCTGTTTCGGACAGAAGCGCCTAGAACCACTCGGCCACAGCGGCCGGCCATATCAGCCAGTATTTTACAAATGGCGCCAAGGGAAGTTTTAGTTTCCGTATGAAAATTACAACTTTACTTTCATTTATGTGGAAAATAGTCTTCTGAAAACGGGTGATTCTTTGTGAACACTTTTTTGTTTTGTTTTTGCGGACAGGTGTAGGGAAAAAACCAATCATACGCGAGCTCAGGAAGCCGTACGCCACACAGAGATTGGAACCCCAATAGTCAGTGTAGTACAATCTACTGTATTTTGATGCAGCATATCACCAGGACGATAAAAGTGAAGATTACCAGACACCTCGTCGGACAAATGCGCCAGTGAACTGTTTCGTTACTGTGTAATCGACTACGCTGAAGCGGTCCTGCTACGCGAAGCGGGTATCGGAAAACAATCAATCACCCTCTCTTCTCGTGCATTCAAATGTCTGTGTGGCAGCAAGGAAAATGTTTAAAAAATCTCCGGGCATTACCGTTGAAACCACATTTCAAACTTAATCTTCTAATTCAAGGGAACATCGATCCTATATATGAAAATCACAAAAGACTAGAGCATAAAACCAGACATTTTACTCTGGCTTAGGTCAGTTTGAGTACAGTAACAAATTGTTTCTATCTGAACGAAAAAATCATTTCATTTGCAGGTTAAAAAAATTATTAGACATTATGTTACTTCATCTACCATAACACTTTAAGCGTTGAAACCTAGCAATTAATTCGTTCGAAGTTTCATGAAGCGTGTGCTTTTCAATAAATTTTATGTATTTACTTCTAGCGCTCTACTGAGGTGTATTTACAAACACCAATCGTAAACAGAGTCCTCTGTTTCTTCGTATTTCCGAGGGTCTTTTTTATTTTTTATTTCTTTTTAACGTAACGTAAAATGCTGTAGATCTGTTAGATGAGGGTCAGTATGGTGTTCGAAAAGTATGGCACTAGACCAGAGAAGAACTCCTGACAAAAAGTGGAAGAAGTTCGAAATTATGAGAAAAATGGGAGTAAGCTATACCGAAAGACGGGAATTATACAGTATGTACACGAAACAAGAGGAAAAAGTAAGTATGGAAGACCAAGGATTAAAAATGGTGTAAGACGGGGATACAGTCTTTCAGCCCCATTGTTTAATCTTTAACTTTCAGATGTAATGACGGAAATAAAAGAAAGTGTGGTGTCATCGCCAGACACCACACTTGCTAGGTGGTAGCTTTAAATCGGCCGCGGTCCATTAGTACATGTCGGCCCCGCGTGTCGCCACTGTCAGTAATTGCAGACCGAGCGCCACCACACGGCAGGTCTAGAGAGACGTACGAGCACTCGCCCCAGTTGTACGGACGACTTTGCTAGCAACTACACTGACGAAGCCTATCTCTCATTTGCCGAGAGACAGTTAGAATAGCCTTCTGCTAAGTCCATGGATACGACCTAGCAAGGCGCCATTAACCATTTCTAGAGAAAGTCTCACTTGTATCATCAAGAATGCTGTATACAAATGATGGATTAAAGATAAGTATTCCAGAAGCTACGCACTTTTCTTTATAGCATTCATTACGTATCCTGTTTCAGACTTAACGCAAGCCGGCGTGAGTTGACGCGTGCCCTTTCGGTTTCCTCGCCTTGTGCCTAGACTGTCTTGTCTAGACACAACAGAAAGGTTCAAGAGTGGCATTAAAATTCAATGTAAAAGGATATCGGTCTTAAGATTCGCTGACGACGCTGCTATCTTCACTGAAAGGGAAGTCCTGTACAGGACCTGTCGAATGGAATGAAGTGTCGAGTACACAGTAAGGATTAAGAGTAAACCGACGTAAGACAAAATTCGTGGGGAGCAGCAGAAATGAGATAGTAACAAACGTAACATCAAAACTGATCACTAAGAACCAGTGTAAGTTGAGATATTCTAATGTCTTGGAAGCAAAATAACGCCTTACGGATGAATGAAGGAGTAAAAAATAAAATCAAGCTACAACAAGGAAAAAGGATACTCCTGGAATAGGAAATCTACTAGTATCGAACATAGGCCTTAATTTGAAGGAATTTACTAAGAATGTACGTTTGGAACACAGCTTTCTATGGTAGTGAACGATGGACTGTGAGAGTGCTGGAGAAGAGGAGAACCGAAGCGCTTGAGATGATGTGCTGCAGAAGAATGTTGAAAATTAGAGGGCCTGATAAGGTAAGGAATGATGTGGTTTCCGAAGAATCTGCAAAGCAAAAACACTGACGAGAAGAAAAGAGAAGATAATGGGACATGTGTTAGGAAATCAGATAACAACTTGAATGGTACTAGAGGGAGGGGTAAAGGCTTTAAGACAGAAGGAAATACACATATTGGAATACATCTACAAAAACTGAGGATTTGGGCTGCAAGCGTTATGTTGAGACGAGGAGGTTGGCACATGAGAAGAATTCGCGACGGGGCGAAAAAAAAGTGTACTCGTATACAGCAAAATATACCTTACCATGAAGACCTCGAATTCCTAATTTGTATCTACTGATCTACTGGAAACCGAACTGGAGAGATCGTACTGTTGTGAATTAGGTTCCTGAGCGGATAAAAGGGGCCACTTGTCGCGAAGACCGAATCTGATTTTTTTTAAGGTTTCTGAGCCGGTACGGCTCGCTATTTAATTTTGTTTTTTTGAAATCACCCGCCTTCACAGTACTCGACGCGATGTTAATATCGAGATCGGGTTGAAGTCTCTGGACGCCGCCTATCTTTGGCGAGCTGGCCTCCCGCGCGCCGAGAGGAGGACACAAGGAGGAAGAAGGGGCTTGTAGAGGGGGAGCGCTGGACAGCGTCTGAGGAGCGACGCCGGTGTCGGAGGAGAATGACGCTTGGTCGGCGGGCCCCGCGGAAGCAGTGGGCTCCACGATCCTAGTGTGTGGGAGGCCAGTGTTGTCCCGATGTCGATCATCGTGTGGTCATTCAACGGCTGAGAAGTCATTTCTTGGTCTGCCCCGTGGATTCCGACGAAGAATTACCGCAGGTTTGGTGTATGAGGTGAACGAAAGATTCCTAAAAAGATGCACGCTGGTGGCGCGTGTATCAGTCTTGTGAGTGGTGGAAGCTTGCTTCGATACTGCAGTATCCAGTTAGAGCGTAGCTTGGAAGGAGAGCGTTGATATCGGCACTGTCATCTACACTACTGGCAATTAAAATTGCTACACCACGAAGATGACGCGCTACAGACGCGAAATTTAACCGACAGGAAGAAGATGCTGTGATATGCAAATGATTAGCTTTTCAGAGGATTCACACAAGGTTGGCGCCGGTGGCGACACGTACAACGTGCTGACATGAGGAAAGTTTCCAACCGATTTCTCATACACAAACAGCAGTTGACCGGAGTTGCCTGGTGAAACGTTGTGATGCCTCGTGTAACGCGTGCTGGATCCCAACGGCCTCGTATCGCTAGCAGTCGAGATGACAGACATCTTATCCGCATGGCTGTAACGGATCGTGCAGCCACGTCTCGATCCCTCAGTCAACAGATGGGGACGTTTGCAAGACAACAACTATCTGCACCAACAGTTCGACGACGTTTGCAGCAGCATGGACCATCAGCTCGGAGACCATGGCTGCGGTTACCCTTGACGCTGCATCACAGACAGGAGCGCCTGTGATGGTGTACTCAACGACGAACCTGGGTGCACGAATGGCAAAACGTCAGTTTTTCGGATGAATACAGGTTCTGTTTACAGCATCATGATGGTCGCATCCGTGTTTGGCGACATCGCGGTCAACGCAAATTGGAAGCGTGTATTCGTCATCGCCATACCGGCGTATCACCTGGCGTGATGGTATGGGGTGCCATTGGTTACACGTCTCGGTCACCTCCTGTTCGCACTGACGGCACTTTGAACAGTGGACGTTACATTTCAGATGTTTTACAACCCGTGGCTCTACCCTTCATTCGATGCCTGCGAAACCCTACATTTCAGCAGGATAATGCACGACCGCATGTTGTAGGTCGTATACGGGCCTTTCTGGATACAGAAAATGTTCGACTGCTGCCCTGGCCAGCACATTCTCCAGATATCTCACCAATTGAAAACGTCTGGTCAATGGTGGCCGAGCAACTGGCTCGTCACAATACGCCAGTCACTACTCTTGATGAACTGTGGTATCGTGTTGAAGCTGCATGGGCAGCTGTACCTGTACACGTCCTCCAATTCTGTTCGACTCAATGCCCAGGCGTATCAAGGCCGTTATTACGGCCAGAGGTGGTTCTGGGTACTGATTTCTCAGGATCTATGCACCCAAATTGCGTGCAAATGTAATCACATGTCAGGTCGCGTATAATACACTCCTGGAAATTGAAATAAGAACACCGTGAATTCATTGTCCCAGGAAGGTGAAACTTTATTGACACATTCCTGGGGTCAGATACATCACATGATCACACTGACAGAACCACAGGCACATAGACACAGGCAACAGAGCATGCACAATGTCGGCACTAGTACAGTGTATATCCACCTTTCGCAGCAATGCAGGCTGCTATTCTCCCATGGAGACGATCGTAGAGATGCTGGATGTAGTCCTGTGGAACGGCTTGCCATGCCATTTCCACCTGGTGCCTCAGTTGGACCAGCGTTCGTGCTGGACGTGCAGACCGCGTGAGACGACGCTTCATCCAGTCCCAAACATGGTCAATGGGGGACAGATCCGGAGATCTTGCTGGCCAGGGTAGTTGACTTACACCTTCCAGAGCACGTTGGGTGGCACGGGATACATGCGGACGTGCATTGTCCTGTTGGAACAGCAAGTTCCCTTGCCGGTCTAGGAATGGTACAACGATGGGTTCGATGACGGTTTGGATGTACCGTGCACTATTCAGTGTCCCCTCGACGATCACCAGTGGTGTACGGCCAGTGTAGGAGATCGCTCCCCACACCATGATGCCGGGTGTTGGCCCTGTGTGCCTCGGTCGTATGCAGTCCTGATTGTGGCGCTCACCTGCACGGCGCCAAACACGCATACGACCATCATTGGCACCAAGGCAGAAGCGACTCTCATCGCTGAAGACGACACGTCTCCATTCGTCCCTCCATTCACGCCTGTCGCGACACCACTGGAGGCGGGCTGCACGATGTTGGGGCGTGAGCGGAAGACGGCCTAACGGTGTGCGGGACCGTAGCCCAGCTTCATGGAGACGGTTGCGAATGGTCCTCGCCGATACCCCAGGAGCAACAGTGTCCCTAATTTGCTGGGAAGTGGCGGTGCGGTCCCCTACGGCACTGAGTAGGATCCTACGGTCTTGGCGTGCATCCGTGCGTCGCTGCGGTCCGGTCCCAGGTCGACGGGCACGTGCACCTTCCGCCGACCACTGGCGACAACATCGATGTACTGTGGAGACCTCACGCCCCACGTGTTGAGCAATTCGGCGGTACGTCCACCCGGCCTCCCGCATGCCCACTATACGCCCTCGCTCAAAGTCCGTCAACTGCACATACGGTTCACGTCCACGCTGTCGCGGCATGCTACCAAAGACTGCGATGGAGCTCCGTATGCCACGGCAAACTGGCTGACACTGACGGCGGCGGTGCACAAATGCTGCGCAGCTAGCGCCATTCGACGGCCAACACCGCGGTTCCTGGTGTGTCCGCTGTGCCATGCGTATGATCATTGCTTGTACAGCCCTCTCGCAGTGTCCGGAGCAAGTATGGTGGGTCTGACACACCGGTGTCAATGTGTTCTTTTTTCCATTTCCAGGAGTGTATATTTGTCCAATGATTACCCGTTTATCATTTGCATTTCTTCTTGGTGTAGCAATTTTAATGGCCAGTAGTGTATTTAGCTGCTTTAAGGTGAATGACTGTTTTGGATCGAAGGTGGATCCAAGTGAAGGACCGAATCATTGCCTGCCTTATTAAGAAACCTATGTCGGCCCCCAGTGTATTAAACTTGTTATCTGCAGTTAAAACGAGTATTTGACACTCTGGTAGTGTCAACGAGTGAACTTTGGAGGTACTGTTAAGTGTTTGAAGGGAGGGAAAGATTGACTGTGGAGCTTTTCAGTCGGACGCTTTGAACTGTGTTAATTGCAGTTCATTTCTTATGGTATTTTACGATTCTACTTGTCGTGGCGAAATCGCCAATAGCATTTTCATAATTTAGCGTGGAACGTCATTCTGTGGTTTGGTGTGGCCCTCTCAAGAGTTTAAAGTCCCAAAATATTTTGTTATCGCCTTGCTGTGGTTGCCTTGCAATAGTTGTTGATTTGTCTCTTGTCTACCCTACCGTACTGCTGTTTGGTGTGATGCGGTATAGTCCAAGTGTTTAGTAGTACCGCATCTACTCCCTCGCCCTTTTTAAGATTTGCGAGCCGCATACGCATCGACGTATAATCCTATATGCAAGCTGTGTAGGTTGGTTGCGCCCTGTTAACGTTTTATCCATCGTGGAAAATCGTTCCCGTGCCGCATGTGATTCTGAAGGACAACACGGTGCTCTAAAATGAATCTGAGCACTATGGGACTTAACGTCTGAGGTCATCAGTCCCCTAGAACATAGAACTACTTAAACCTAACTAAGGACATTACACACATCCATACCCGACGCAGGATTCGAACCTGGGACCGAAGCGGTCCCGCAATTCCAGACTGAAGTGCCTAGAACCGCTCGGCCACTGCGGCCGGCTAGCACGGTGCACAACAGGGCGTGACCACGACGAAATCAAAAGATACGTATTGTATATTTTTTAGCGGGTGTAACCACTGAGCTTAAGAGTTGATTTGTGTGTGTTTTTTTTTTTATAGGAAAAAAGTTTTAGATACCTGATTAATTATAACATGTATACTGAATTATTTGTCATAATTAGTTGACGATAGTATGCATCACATTTGAGGATGTTTATGGAGTAAAGTGTTCAAAAGGAAGAGAAATGTTTTGTGATACGGTGGACATCGTTCAGATTACAGGGTTTGAGTGCACGTCAATAGTAATCAGATTTTATTGCATTTCAGTTGTTTTAATTAAAATTTTGAGATCAATATTTTATTGCCTTACAGATCACAGGTCATATCGACGAAAATTTTGGTATTGCCATATGCGTTAGAGCCTTTTATTTAACCTTGCCTTATGCAGTTTGTATATTTTTACCTTTTTGAGTTTTTAAGCGTTGTAATTTGATTCTGAGAGCTCTTCTTTGATCTGTTAAAATACTTCAGGAACTTTCATTAAGAAACTATACTGAGGATCTTGTTGTTTATGATAACGAATGTTCACTCTATTTTAAAATCAAGTAAATAAAGTTTTAAAATTTTAAAGGTATATAAAACGTCTTTTATTAGAGAAACGGTGCCTGCCCGTATCCCCCAAAACTTCCACGTACTCATAGCAGTGGCCTTTGGGCGTTGTCTGATGTTTCCCCGGTATCTATCCCAACCAACGCCTGCGGGGCCATGTCAGTGGCGACGGGCGTTTCTTTGATTTTTTTTTCCCATTTCACCCAGCCCTTGGTCTAACGAGTTCAACGTCGACGGAACGTGTAAAACTTCACAACTTGCCCAAAAGAAGACATAAGTCTAAAGGACAGATGATGATACATTCAAGAGCAATTAATTTCTTAACGAAATGAAGCGTGGGAGCGAAAAATTGTGAAAAGATAGAAAGGCTTGGCTGTAGTAAGCAGGTTCAAAAGGATGTGTTTTAGTAGCGATGCAGAAATATAGCGACTTTCACAGGATGCAATAGCGTGTAGGACTGCATCAAACGTGTTTTCAGAGTGAAGATCACAGCAACGACCCCTATATATAAAAGGCAATGTCCTGACTGAGAAACTTACTGACCCATCATCGACAGCACCAAATCAGTAAGGATAGGCACTTCAAATTTGGAGAGGATGTGGATCTTGTGCTGTAGACTCGTTTAAGAGAGAATTGTTCGAAATTCCGCTCACAAGGGGATGAAACAGAGGACGTAGGACTTTTTGAAATTATAACGCTATTAAGGAAATTTGAAGCTAGAATTACTACAACTGGTATTTGGTTTCTCAGACAGAAATAAAAAAATACGTGTTACAGCATTTTTCGAAATTCAGCCGCTAAGGGGGATAAAATAGTATCTGATAGCTTTTCTGAAAATAAATTTTTAAAGAACTGTATCTATGAAAATTCAAATTTCACTTCTTGGATAGAAATTAAAAAGTATATGTTTCAATGCTTTTGGAAATTCACCCTCCTAAGGGACTGAAACAGGGGATGACAAGTTTTACAAAATTATTTCGTTGTGAACGCATTTTCAAAGCTAAATTTATGAAAATTGGTATTTGGTTTCTCTGTTAGGAATAAAAATTACTTGTTTCACTGGTTTTGGAAATTCAACCCCTAAGGGGAGTGAGATAGGGGATAAGTTTTCAGAAAATGCTTTGTTAAACTAAAAATTTTTTGAATCTAAGCCTATGAAATTTGGTATTTCATTTTTCGGTTGGATATAAAGAAATATATTAGGAGATGAAAGGTTCTCAGCAATTATCACCGCAAGAATGCAGAAGGCATGTTTAACAAAAGCCTTGGACTCCAGCTACCAGAATCGCATTTTGGTCAGAAGTACATTTGAGATAAGACCATGCTTCTATTTTGAACAACATAAAAATTCTATTGAAGAAAAAAAAGTTTGTGTAGACCATAGAGTCTACACAAGTGAAGCTGTGGACGCAAACATAGTAATATAAAATGTAAATTGAAGGAGAAGGAGCAGAAAGGGAAAAGGAAGGAAACTGGGCAAGAAAAAGGAAACAGGGCCAAAAAAAAGGAAACGGGGGCAAAGAAAAAGGAAACGGGGGCAAAAGAAAGGAAACGGGGGCAAAAGAAAGGAAACGGGGGCAAAAGAAAGGAAACGGGGGCAAAAGAAAGGAAACGGGGGCAAAAGAAAGGAAACGGGGGCAAAAGAAAGGAAACGGGGGCAAAAGAAAGGAAACGGGGGGAAAAGAAAGGAAACGGGGGGAAAAGAAAGGAAACGGGGGGAAAAGAAAGGAAACGGGGGGAAAGAAAGGAAACGGGGGGAAAAGAAAGGAAACGGGGGGAAAAGAAAGGAAACGGGGGGAAAAGAAAGGAAACGGGGGGAAAAGAAAGGAAACGGGGGGAAAAGAAAGGAAACGGGGGGAAAAGAAAGGAAACGGGGGGAAAAGAAAGGAAACGGGGGGAAAAGAAAGGAAACGGGGGGAAAAGAAAGGAAACGGGGGGAAAAGAAAGGAAACGGGGGGAAAAGAAAGGAAACGGGGGGAAAAGAAAGGAAACGGGGGGAAAGAAAGGAAACGGGGGGAAAGAAAGGAAACGGGGGGAAAGAAAGGAAACGGGGGGAAAGAAAGGAAACGGGGGGAAAGAAAGGAAACGGGGGGAAAGAAAGGAAACGGGGGAAACAAAAGGAAACGGGGGAAACAAAAGGAAACGGGGGAAACAAAAGGAAACGGGGGAAACAAAAGGAAACGGGGGAAACAAAAGGAAACGGGGGAAACAAAAGGAAACGGGGGAAACAAAAGGAAACGGGGGAAACAAAAGGAAATGGGGGAAACAAAAGGAAACGGGGGAAACAAAAGGAAACGGGGGAAACAAAAGGAAACGGGGGAAACAAAAGGAAACGGGGGAAACAAAAGGAAATGGGGGAAACAAAAGGAAACGGGGGAAACAAAAGGAAACGGGGGAAACAAAAGGAAACGGGGGAAACAAAAGGAAACGGGGGAAACAAAGGAAACGGGGGAAACAAAGGAAACGGGGGAAACAAAGGAAATGGGGGAAAGAAAGGAAACGGGGGAAAGAAAGGAAACGGGGGAAAGAAAGGAAACGGGGGAAAGAAAGGAAACGGGGGAAAGAAAGGAAACGGGGGAAAGAAAGGAAACGGGGAAGAAAAGGAAAAAGGAAACAGGAGCTGGAAATGGGTTATTATCAGCTGCATCAGAACTTTGTGCAGCAGCAGTGGCGACGAGTGAAAAATTCGTCGTGGACCAGGTTTCGAACCTAGGATCTCCTGCTTACAAGGCACCTGATTTGACTATTACCCCACCCTGACACGGTGCTTATCACAATTGCGCGGACTACCTCGGCATGCCTCCAGGCTGACCGAAATTCCCACCTAGCGCCACCTAGCTGCAGTCCGTGTCCATGTCCTCCATACTCGCTGCTTTGAGATTCCTGCAGTAGTCGGACATAATCGTACATCTGCTCTCAATGTGGTGGATTCATTGCTCTTCGAGGAAAATCAATTATATGAATGGGTGGTGTTTGTTCTTTCGGAAATTTCTGAAAGGACGGACACCACGCATTCATATAAGTAATATGAAAGGCCGGGGACGTTTCCTTGGGCCGTCTTTCTACACCTGCTCTAGTTCTCAGTTTAACGTGTCACCACTGTGAATGAAACGTTAAAACCAACCCTCTGTCAGCAGAGTACTAAAGCTATTTCATTGTGTTGCATAACGTCGCTGTCTAGTACTGTGGGGAACTTCAAAAACCGCCCATAATGCAGGACCGTCTCGCGTGACCCCAACATCCTGAAATATAGATCACGTTCGATCAGCGACTTCAAGTCGCGTGAGTATCACAATAGTCATCCGGTGACCGGCAGTTCCCTCCTAATAGCCCCTTACCGACGGTCAGTGTTTCGGTGCGTTTATTGATTGCTGAGCTCTGCGAAGAGCCTCCGTGTTCAGGAATTGTCGGACCACCATTCCGGACGCGTTTCCGCGCCTCAGACAGAAAACTATATATACGGCGCAGAGGCTCGCACATCGCCCCAGCGAAATTGAATTGGAAGTCAGGGATATCGAAATGCGGCCCATATATGTCGGTCAGCGCGAAGCGAGAATAGCATTCGGTTCTCGCTGAAATGGCATTCCAGAGGCGCACATGCTCTGCCGCGCATAGCAAGTGTTAGCCAGTCGAGTGAAACTCTTGTACCTTTCAGGCGGTACGAAACGTTGACTGGGCTTACTCTCAGCTGCAGAGTAATTTAAATCCCTGTCCCACCATTCTGGATTTGCTTTTCCGCGTATTATAGAATCCACCTGGGGCGAACGCTGGAAACTTTGTTTTTTTTATTTTTTTAAAGAATGCCATGGCCGATTACTTGCACCGTTGTTGCCTTTTTGATCAACTGGTTGGGTCTCCAATGACCTCGACGTAGACGGAAAGTGAAAAAATTCGTCATGATTCCTTCAGTCATTTGCACCGGTGGCGAGTGGATCTTTTCCATATATTGTGCCCTTTTGAAGACTTCAGTCCTGGGACTGGTTTGCTGAAACTCTACAGGCTAGTACTCGTATATCCACAACCACTGTAACACACACATTTGAACTTGCTTATAGTATTCCAGCCTTGTCCATCCTGTGCATTTCCCTTCATCTCTGCATAGTTATTGCAACCTACCTCGATTTCAACCTTCTTATTCAAGGCTTGCTCTTCCTATTCGCTATTTACCTCCATGCTTCCCTCCAGTATAAAATTAACTATTCTTTAATGCCTGATAACATGACCAATCAACCCATCCTTTTAATTAACTTTCGTCACAAAACTCTTTTTTCCCCGTTCAATCGCTCTTCACTGATTATCTGACCTGCATCTCCCAACTTCAGCATTCTTCTGCAACATCACATTTTAGAAGTCTTGATTATTTTCTAATGTATATTGTTTATGACGTTGACCTAACTTTCCAAACCAGTAATGATGCATAGAGATAAACAGCAACGCTTGGGGAATGTTAGTCTTAAAGGCTAACACCACTATACAATCTTGAAAAAAAATAATTGATTGGCTTAAAAGTTGCTTTGAAACTTCTAAAATATAAAGCAAAAATAGAATACCTGAAAAAATTTCTGAAGTGTAATCGAGCAGAAGAGGTACGAAAACGTCGTATCCAACGCGACGTTGAAGCAGTATGCCGTCAAAGCGTCCAAAGAATTGATATGAGGCTGAGAGCAGTTCGGAAGGAGTCGGTGTCTCTGCTAAGAAACAAAGAGAGTGACTAGGATTTTAATTTGGATTACAGATGGAGCTACATGATCACAATTTTCTATCCGTTTTCTCTCTTATTTCTTAACACGTAAAATGTACAGTGTACAGCCAAAGAATCTGATACACCTGCCTACTATAGTGCAGGATCCCCGCGAGCACGCAGAAGTGCCGCAACACGACGTGGTATGGACTCGACTAATGTCTGAAGTAGTGCTGGAAGGAACTGACACCATGAATAGTGCAGGGCTGTCCATAAATCCATAAGAGTGCGAGGGACGAAGATCTCTTCTGAACAGCACGTTGCAAGGCATTCCAGATATGCTCAATAATGTTCATGTATGGGTAGTCTGGTGGCCAGCGCAAGTATTCAAACTCAGTAGAGTGTTCCTAGAGCCACTCTGTAGCAACTCTGGATGTGTGCGGTGTCGCATTGTCCTGCTGGAATTGCCGAAGTCCGTCTTAACGGACACGAATGGATGTAGGTGATCAGGCAGGATGCTTACTTACGTGTCAACTATCAGAGTCGTATCTAGACGTGTCGGGGGTTCCATATCACCCCAACTGCACACGCCTCACACCATTACAGAGCCTCCGCCACCTTGAACAATCCCCTGCCGACATGCACGGTCCATAGATTCATGAGGTTGTCTCCATACCCGTACAAGTCCATCCGCTAGATAGAATTTGAAACGAGATGCGTCCGACCAGGCAACATATTTCCAGTTAACATTGCTATGTCGGTGTGCTATGTCCGCCCAGGCGAGGCGTAAAGCTTTGTGTCGTGCAGTCATCAAGGGTACGCGAATGGGCCTTCGGTTCCGAAAGCCCACTTCCATGATGTTTCGTTGAATGGTTCGCACACTGACACTTGTTGATGGCCCAGCATTAAAATCTGCAGCAGTTTGCGGAAGGGTTGCATTTCTGTCACGTTGAACGATTCTCCTCAGTCGTCGTTAGTTCCGTTCTTGCAGTATCTTTTTCCGGCCGCAGTGATGTCCGAGATTTGATGTTACACGGCTTCCTGATATTCGCGGTACACTCGTGAAATAGTCGTACGGGAAAATCCACACTTCATCGCTACCCAGGAGAAGCTGTGTCCCATAACCCGTGCACTGAGTATAACATCACATTCAAACTTACTTAAATCTTGATAACCTGCCATTGTAGCAGCAGCAACCATTGTAACAACTGCGCCAGGCACTTTTGACTTACAAAGGCGTTGCCGACCTCAGTATTTGAATACGCATGGCTATACCAGTTTCTCTGGCGCTCCAGTGTAAAACGTGTAATACGGACATCATTTTGCAAGAACGAAGTCCTCGAGGCTTACGTTTCACAGTAATTAGGCTTATTGCTCGTCCAACCACCCACCCAGCAGTTGTTATACCAAGTAGTAAGTTTATACGGAACGCTTGAGAAATCAATCGTCGGCCGGCCGCGGTGGCCGAGCGGTTCTAGGCGCTTCAGTCCGGAACCGCGCGTTTGCTACGGTCGCAGGTTCGAATCCTGCCTCGGGCATGGATGTGTGTGACGTCCCTAAGGTTAGTTACGTTTAAGTAGTGCTAAGTTCTAGCGGACTGATGACCTCAGAAGTTAAGTCCCATAGTGCTCAGAGCCATTTGAACCATTTTTTTTTATCCCAACGGCAACGGTACGACAGGCCAGTCTTGGGATAGCAGATTAATGGTAAGAGTTTTCTGAAAGTAGAATTGTTTTTTCATGTCTGTAACATTCCAAAACTTCAAACGCGTTTTTCTCGGAATACGATTTTTCGAAATGGCACGCAGCATAACTCCAACAATTTTCAGTCTTTTTATTTGGAAACTGAATCATAACTTTGAAATCACATTTCAGAATAAACTACTTGGGGGATTTTCGATTAGTTAATTTTAACAGTATTTATTAACTAATAACTGTCCTTTGTTTGGTGGAAACTGAACGACTTTATTCAAACATTTTAACGACTTTATTCAAACACTTGCCAATTACACAAAAATCCGTATTTCTGCATTCCCCTGTGTGCTTCACTAGCTACGCTCATGTAGATTACATAGATTTTCTTTTTTTCAGAATCAAATCGGACCAGTTATAGTGCGTGCCGCAGATCGCCTCAAATTCAACATGCCTCGGTAGAATTGCTGCAGTGTCACCGTTTTGTAGTATTTTCCGACAAAAATTTTCTCAGTAACTGTCCAAAGTTTTATTCCTCCATCACCTTTCCTTTCGCAAAAATAAAAAGATGAAAAGGAAGAAGTCAAGGAAAATCTTTTCGTAGGGAGTTACAGTGGGTTACCCCTTAAGCTTGAGAAAGACTGGATTTGAGAAAGCATATTGAAATGTTTCCTTTTTATTAGCGTCGCTCCAACCAACAGCTTGTATTACTTCATGCAAGGACGTTGCTTCTACGTCTTTGTCGTCCTTCTCGCAATTTTAGTTTATACGAGCAATTCGTTCTGCGAATAGAGATACACAAAGCGAGATTGAGCTTGTTGATGCAGGAACGTAGCAGATATGTTTACAACATGTGACTGTGCTGGATTTTCAGCAGTAATTGTTTTGGCATTACAAGTCGAAGACAAGACAGAAGCCTTGAAAATAAAAGAAGAACTGTTTGTATGATGGCAACTGTGGTTCATTTCCTAGTCTCTAGAATGTACTCCTGTCTATGGAGACAAGTGAGTCAACATCATTTCCTGTTAAAAGACATCATGCATTGTATTGGCATGGTTAACGGCACGGTAGTCGCAGGCATTTTTGACATCCTAGCTTATATATGAGTTGCATTAAAAACATTTTCTGTAACATGCGCGAACTACAAAAGTTGAATTTCGTCAAATAAACAAAATTGAAAATTGAAGTTTGGAGGAATAAAGTATTGTGAATTTTCGGACGTCCTCGCTACGCAGTTACCCTACTTTAGTTAACATCTCATGTAAAGATAATTTCATACTTCACGAGGAAAATGAAGAATGAAAAAGAAACAGACCCGAAATTATCTAACATGCACTCAGGATACAAATATCAGTAATTTAACTTGTTATTACTAAGACTGCTAATGAGATGCAGCATCAAATCCCCGGTAATTTCCTGGAAACTTGATTTGCAATGAAACAATTTCTGCTGTAGCTCTGCCCCTTCTTAATTATTAAGCTTTCTGTATTCTCACAAACTTCAGACTCATCTGTAAGCTTGTCTTACTTTTCTACCTCACCCCCCTGTACACTGACCATCAATACTATTTAATACTGTCTTCAATACTCTGAAATCGTTTTATAAATAAACACAAAGTACGGAAAATTTCAAAGAATTACTTTTTAAATAAAAGAGGGTTCGTTATTAATGAAATGTTAAAAAAAGGGAAATGTTCAGCAACAAAACAACAAAGGTCAGATGTTGGTTTAGTCAAGTACAAAATATAATTTTCCTACTATCTCCATGTGTACATTTGCAACTTCGTAACAGTGTTGATATGTAGGGAATTCACGCGGCTGTCTGGTTGGTTGGTTTTGGAGAAATTGTCAGTAAATCTCTTGTGTTCAAATATTTCGCCATTTTCCTGAACCTCTTCTAATGAGTGCTGGAATTGTTTCTCCACCGACAGCACTACTCATTTTCCTCGGACCAAAAAATGGCTGGCTCTGAACACTATGGGACTTAACACCTGTGGTCATCAGTCCCCTAGAACTTATAACTACTTAAACCTAACTACCCTAAGGACATCACACACATCCATGCCCGAGGCAGGATTAGAACCTGCGACCGTAGCAGTCGCACGGTTCCGGACTGCGCGCCTAGAACCGCGAGACCACCGCGGCCGGCTTCCTCGGACCCTAGTCACCGTTTCTACTAATAATGTTCCAACCAGAAATTTAAATCTTTGAAAAGAGTACATTATCGCTGCATATTGCTTGTCTACTACTCCATACATCATCTAGAATAGAAGCCGTGTATTATCAAATAAACGAGCATCATGCGTTTACAAAAAATGGCGGTTGTCTTCGAATCTGAACGGTTGACAGTTGACCGGGTGGGTACAATGATTGCGGTGGAGACATCTCAGTTGTCAGTTATATTATCGCCAATATCTCTATGTCGTACACACCATTATTATCTCACAAAGTACCACAGAACTAAAGGAAAACATTAGAAGCTCCCTGCCACTTTTCATTAACAGCGACTTCGACAATTGTCAAAGTTTTAAGATCCTCCTCGTTTCCATGAAATTTTATTACACTGAAAGAGTTCATATATATACACGTTATAATTTGCAATTATATTATAACAATAACAAGAAGAAGACAAAGGAAAAAACCAGTTTTAAATAAGAAGTTATTGTTGGAATATCGTGTAATTCTTCTGGCCTAGAATGATACGAAAGTTACGTCCAATAGCATGTTCTCGGCAATAAAGTTGTCACAGTTATTAGCACACAAACACAATTCTGGAAATATGAAGTCTTTATTAAGCTGTAAAAATCGTCTACAATGTGTACGAATATATTTACTTCTGTCTGGAGTGTGGCACTATATGGGGCAGAAACATGGACGCCGAGACAAGAGGACGAAAAAGGTTAGAAGCATTTGGGATGTGGATGTGGAGGAGAATGGAGAGAATAAGTTGGATGGAAAGAGTGAGTAATGAAAGAGTATTGGAAAGGGTTGGTGAGAGAAGATGTCTGCTGAAGGTTGTAAGAGAAAGGAAAAACAACTGGTTGGGACATTCATTGAGAAGGGAGTGCTTGCTAGCAGATGCTTTGGAAGGATTGGTTTGTGGGAGAAGACAGAGGAAGAAGGAGATACAAGATGATAGACGACATAAAGGGAAGAGGAAGTTATGCAGACTTGAAGGGGATGGCAGAAGACCGGACAGCCTGGAGAACTACCATGTGAAAACCTGCCGTTTGGCAGAACACTGATGATGAGAGCGAGGTAGTGGAAAAATGTTTTCAAAATCCTGAGCCTGAATGATTTCGGTTTCATTGGGCAACGTACGCCTCCAGCATTAACGCGTATCACTTGCAAAATCGAAAATATATCAAAGCCCATACAAGTAGAAAATAAATCTTTGTTTCTGCAGAGGATGAACGGCTTTGGTAACCTACAGATATGCAAATGTTTGCCATGTACGTCTACTCCAGCCTCAGATCGCGCAGCACTATAACAAAATGATTTGCTCTAAGTCTTATTTATACGCATAATCTAAGAGAAAATTTCAATTTTTACCTGGAACATTTTTCCGTCTGTTCTCTTCCGTCACTACATTTCGTGTACTAGTGGCACTCATCCAAAAGTAATTATAACTTGAATATGCAGAATTATAGAAAATACAGAACTGATGTGCTGCCTGTACTGAGTTTAGAGTTGAATCCACCGGTTTCTGGACAATATTCTCTGTCAAAACAGTGCATACAGCATGAACTAAGAAGCCAATATACCTGGTTTCGAGATCATACAAGGCAGGTATAAATACCAACAAGGATCTCGAGATCTGGCATCATTATGGGAAATATTTTTTTTACGGCTTTCGAGAACCATTCATTACCATGCAGCGCTCAGTTCCCGGGTGTTGTAACACGGTAACTATTGTTCCTATACAGCATCAGAGATTCAACCAAATTACAAGAATTAAAAAAAAAATTCATTCAGGGCAGTTATGGTTACAGAATAACATCTGCTGCAGCGCATCTCCAACGTGGCCTTATGGTAGCCAGTAACAAGGGAAAGAGGGTAGTAAAATTGGAGAGTCGCTACAGATGAAGAGTAACTTGGGGAAGGGCGGGAAATTAAATCGACCGCAACCTTCTTAAACGACGCGTCCCGTCGTTTCCTTCAAACTATTTAAAGAAAGCACGGAAATGCTAACTCATGAAGGCCGGATGGGGATTTAAACGCTGTTTAATAATTCCCCTCGTCTCTTTGCATTTTTAGTAGTTATGTGTTATGTAAACGTACACGGTACGCACCAAAATGCTCGTCGGAGATTTGTCTGTAACTGGGTTGTCTAACCCGCGGCACGCAGCCCGCTTGCAGCCCAAAGTATGTAGCAATGCGGCTCGAAAACTGAGCATGTAAGACATGTTGGGAAAAAAAATCCATTAAATTCTGTTTATGTAAAATTATGATAAACTGAAACATAATCCTAAAGACGGGACGAAATGCGCAGCCATATTTTCCGATTTGCCACAAGTATTTGAAAATCGATTACAGCATTTTCGAAACAATCCAAATTTTTGTATTTACGCTGCACTTCTCACAAAAAATATACATACGTTGCTGGAAGACTTTCACTTGTAATGTATTTTGTTGCAAACTGACATCCAGCTAGAAGAAAAGCTTGATGGTGTGTTTTTGTTGGACTTTTACAAACCATACAAGCCCAGTGACAAATCTCCCTTGCTGTACAGTCATGCACTATACATGTCATCTTTGCTTAGAAGCACGTACGTCTGTGAACAACCATTTTCAAGAGTGAAGTACAAAAAGAATGAAAATAGAACCAAAATCTGAGACGAACACGTTGAGAACACCCTAAGAATTGTATCAATTCGAACTAATGTAATATTGATACATTAGCTTCCAAAATCAAAGTCAAATATCACATTAATTCTATTTGTAGTAATTACTTATACAGTATATAAAATTATTAATGAAATCTCATAAAATGTCAATTCCATCTAGCTTTTTAGAATAAAGTTCTTCATAAATCAAATTCTAAAGTACTTAAATGTGTAACTATATTGCACCGACGTTCATAATCATCGCAGCTTCGTGATAGCTGACCTTTCCCATATTCACATGGTGGACATTTTGCCGTAGACTAATAAATTGATGAAAGATCACGAACAGGTGAAGAAGAAGCATACAACTTCCAGAGGTGTATCAATTCGCCTACATACCTGCCTGCCCCTTTCTCCGCCGCAACCATAGTAGCAGCTCATAGTATCACAACAGAGACACAAGAGTACATGCATAATAAAGCACAGTGGTTGACGCAGGCCAGCTTGGACTTCCCCAAGTCTGGCAAGCTTCACCCGACACGTTCATCCTGCTGCAACTGACAACAGGTTGCGCTGTCACTCCACCGTAACTTCAGGATAGCCAGGTGTATGCCTGCGTAGGCAGGTTCACTGCAGCTTATTTATCGCAACGGTGGGAGCAGAAAAATTAACAAACCAAACTTAAAAGAGATTGTGGAATATATACCAGTCACGAAACAGCGGGCAAGTTTTGTATTTATGAGGCAACTTCAAATAAATCGGTATCTGTCTCACGATGCAAACTGTGTAAATAGTTACTAAACACTCATTCGGCAACTCGAGTACGTTACGACATATTTGTAAATTTGACCAGAAGTTTGCTCATTCCATAATTTTTTAAAGAGAACAAAGCGTTATTGGATAACAAATTTGTGGAAATGTATGCTAAGGACTTGTGGGCATTTAGCAGTACACAGGCTTGCTAAACTTAGGGGAACATTTGATTGAAATAGGAAAAAATGTGACTGAGTGGATATGAAGAATCACGTCGTGACGGTATGTAACGTAATGCTAAGAAAGCTGAGTATGGAGGAAAAGCTTGTTCTTTCAGACATGTACTATTCAGATTAACGTAATATGAAAAAAGTGCTTCACGTTTGCTTCAGTGCATTTGGGGAATTTAGAATTAACTATTTTGGCCACTTAGAATGAAATAAGCGAAGCCGCAATAAACATCCAGAAAAATTAATTAAAATTGGTATACTTAGGGTCATATTTGGCTGAAACACATTAAGACTACAGAAAGTAGACTTCCGAAACCTTACTTTAGCTTGCGTTGCAGTACAATAGATGTCTTCAGGTTCTTAGGTGCAAAGGGTCTCGAAATCCAATAATGGTTCTCATTACTACCCAAAAAATATATTAGAGGCGACGTGATAATGGATCGAAGCGAGAACAGCCAGTACTAATCGAAAGGGGGTGAAGTTGTGGAGAAAACCTTTCATATTGAAACTAGCTGACCCGACGAACTCTGTTCCGCCTTAAAGCCAATAAATAATTAGATTTTGGATGTTAAGTTCAATTTTTTATTAGGAAATACAAATAAAAAATTATTTTAATGATTCTTTATTCTTTGTTTTTTGCTGCATAGCTTCCACTCTTCAATTAAGTACCTTGTGATACACGACTTTTTTTGTTTTATTATCAGGCGCAAGAACAAACAACGCAGATGGTCTTCCGACCCGTGAACATGCCACGTATAACTGACCACGTGAAAAACATGGATATTCCAGATTTTAACCACAAACTTTCAAGGATTGTCCTTGTGATTTGTTAATGGTCGTGGCGAATGCGAGACAGATCGGAAATTGATGAACAATGTTATTTACGGCTTTGTCGAGAAATATTCGATCGTCTTGGTCGCGGCATTGTTAATGACGATTCAAAGAAAATACAAATTATTTCTTTAAATTTTCAATTAATTATATATACTGATGCTTAACCATAGACGTTTAGCTGTCATTTGCGTTTTGTTATTCCATATCAGACGCGTTTTTGTTATACCACGTTTTATAGCGGTCGAACGGGATAAAAAGTATCCTATGTACGTCTCCTGGTTCTAAGCTACTTCTCCACCAATTTTCAGCCAAATCGGTCCAGCCGTTTTTGAGTTATAAATTATGTAACTAACACGACTTTCTTATACATCGAAAAGGAAAAAAAAAAAGAAAGTCCACCATTTTCTGCCCTACAGTGACCCAAATCGAATAAAACTTTCACTGAGCCTCGTCTTGTGATAGATATTTTCGCTGACTTCCGAACCCTACGCATAGCAAGCGACAGAGTACGGTATAAACTGCTACGTAGCGTAGCACAGTGGGAAGACGGACAAGCAAGCTAGACTCCTGCAGCCTGCTTGGGTTGGGCGCAGCTCGGCTTAGATGGGATGGGAGTAGAGCGGCCTGCGGCAACATGCCTGCCTGGCTAGCAGTCAAGCACGGGCAGGTTTAAAAGCGGAATATGCACACCTATGGTAGTTTTACGTATATGAAAGTATTAGCCCTTTCTTCCAAGCAAGCCTTTTTTTTTCTTTAATTTTTGAATGTTAATGAGGAAGCTGCGCGGTGAGAGGGGTGTCGGTAGGTGAGTCGGCACTTACCGCCGAAGACCCGGCAGCGCCTCGCAGCAGGCGGCCCATGGCGACCGGACGTTTCCCGACGCGCGGCAACTGACAGTTGACGGTCGCGAGCACTGTGCGGCCCGCGGTCCGACCAAGAGGAGCGGAGCGGCGCGCACCCGACTGAGCGCCGGCAGCCGCTCCTCGCACCGGCACCCCGCCGGCCGCCGTCTGCGCATGCGCCGGAGCCAGCGCGTCCTCCGGCCGACTCGCGCCGCTAGCAGCGGCTACAGACACCTGTCAGTGCCAGAAACAAGTTGCAGACCAAGAAATTTACGCTACTGGCCATTAAAACTGCTACACCACGAAGATGACGTGCTACAGACGCGAAATTTAACCGACACGAAGAAGATGCTGTGATATGCAAATGATTAGCTTTTCAGAGCATTCACACAAGGCTGGCGCCGGTGGCGACACCTACAACGTGCTGACACGAGGAAAGTTTCCAACCGATACCTCATACACAAACAGCAGTTGACCGGCGTTGCGTGGTGAAACGTTGTTGTGATGCCTCGTGTAAGGATTGTAGCCTATCGCGATTGCGGTTTATCGTATCGCGACATTGCTGCTCGCGTTGGTCGAGATCCAGTAGCAGAATATGGAATCGGTGGGTTCAGGAGGGTAATACGGAGCGCCGTGCTGGATCCCAACAGCCTCGTATCACTAGCAGTCGAGATGACAGGCATCTTATCCGCTTGGCTGTAACGGATCGTGCAGCCACGTCTCGATTCCTGAGTCAACAGATGGGGACGTTTGGAAGACAACAACCATCTGAACGAACAGTTCGACGACGTTTGCAGCAGCATGGACTATGAGCTCGGAGATGGTGGCTGCGGTTACCCTTGACACTGCCTCATAGACACGAGTTCCTGCCATGGTGTACTCAACGAAGAATCTGGGTGCACGAATGGCAAAACGTCATTTTTTCTGTTGAATCCAGGTTCTGTTTACAGCATTATGACGGTCGCATCCGTGCTTGGCGACATCGCGGTGAACGCACATTGGAAGCGTGTATTGGTCATCGCCATACAGGCGTATCACCCGGCATGATGGTTCGGGATGCCATTGGTTACACGTCTCGGTCACCTCTTGTTCGCATTGACGGCACTTTGAACGGACTATGAGCTCGGAGATCGTGGCTGCGGTTACCCTTGACACTGCCTCATAGACACGAGTTCCTGCCATGGTGTACTCAACGAAGAATCTGGGTGCACGAATGGCAAAACGTCATTTTTTCGGTTGAATCCAGGTTCTGTTTACAGCATTATGACGGTCGCATCCGTGCTTGGCGACATCGCGGTGAACGCACATTGGAAGCGTGTATTGGTCATCGCCATACTGGCGTATCACCCGGCATGATGGTTCGGGATGCCATTGGTTACACGTCTCGGTCACCTCTTGTTCGCATTGACGGCACTTTGAACAGTGGACGTTACATTTCAGATGTGTTACGACCCGTGGCTCTACCCTACATTCGATCCCTGCGAAACCCTACATTTCAGTAGGATAAGGCACGACCGCATGTTGCAGGCCTGTACGGGCCTTTCTGGATACAGAAAATGTTCGACTGCTGCCGTGTCCAGCACATTCTCCAGATCTCTGTCCAATTGAAAACGTCTGGTCTATGGTGGCCGAGCTACTGGCTCGTCACAATACGCCAGTCACTACTCTTGATGAACTGTGGTATCGTGTTGAAGCTGCATGGGCAGCTGTACCTGTACACGCCATCCAAGTTCTGTTTGACTAAATGCCCAGGCGTATCAAGGCCGTTTTACGGCCAGAGGTGGTTGTTCTGGGTACTGATCTCTGAGGATCTATGCACCGAAATTGCGTGAAAATGTAATCACATGTCAGTTCTCGTATAATATATTTGTCCAATGAATACCCGTTTATCATCTGCATTTCTTCTTGGTGTAACAATTTGAATGGCCAGTAGTGTATTAAGACCAGCTGCAACCGGCTTCGGGACAGTTATACGGTGCACATCCTTCACACCAGGTGTGTGTGTGTGTGTGTGTGTGTGTGTGTGTGTGTGTGTGTGTGTGTGTGTGTGTGTGTGTGTGTGCGCATCTTTAGTTCCCGCACTATTTATTTTGACAACCACAGATACAGTGTGTCCGCAAAGCCTCTCTGTAGCTGTTGCGAGCTCTGCGTGTCTCGCCTGGCGTGGCGCGTAAAGCCCGTTTTACATTAGACGTGAGACTGTCCATTATAATTATCCGGGCTGGTATGCCGTGGTCGGTTGATGAATTCTGTGGTGATTCCCAACGTTTCATCTCCGACTGCAGGAGACATCTTCAAGGGGGTCCGTAGCTCAATGGAAGGTCCAACACACACTGGCTCGCTACTGACTGCCGCTAAATTCCGTGTCCGCGCGCCCCCGTGCCGCGGCGTGACGTCACGTGTTTTGAAAACGTCAGTGCAATTGGCCGCTGTCCGTAGCCGTCGATCGCCGTTGCCATCACCCAGTAGTGGACGAGTGGTACACATCTTCTTTAACACCGGCATCCATATACCGTTTAATTTGACGCCCTCCTCCTTTCGGTTGAAATTATTTGGGTGTTTAGCGATTTCGATTGCCTCCCTGTAGAGCCTTTCGTGATATCCGCTCGTGGCCGCTAGTACTTGCGTCTCCTCGAAACGAATATTGTGGTTCCCCGGCTGGAAAGCATGCTCCACAACAGCTGATCGTTCCGTTTCTCCTCTTCTACAATTTCCCTTGCGCTCTTCCAAACGTTTAGAAACAGTTCTTTTAGTGGTACCCACATAAACATCACCACAGCTGCATGGGATCCTATACACTCCAGACAGTGGGACAGACATCGGTCGTCAGACAGTGCCGCCAGAAGTCGCCCGATAACATCGGCTGATAGCGTGGTCATAGTGCGACCGATCTCCTTCGTCAGTTTTTGGCAGGATCAAAGGATGTTAGGTATGTATGAAGTAGGTGGATACCACGATGCCTCTGTGTTTGGATATGGGTGCTGCTTAGCGGCTTCTACTATTAAAGAAACGCAGAATGCATGTGAATGAGCTTACCTGTCTCGTAAAGAACGTGGCATTACTGTACGCTCTGTTCTCAGTTATCGGAATAACCAGACAAGCATTAAGAATACACGAGATGACGGAAAAAATATTCTGTTACATACTCGAGATAATTCGTGGTGATGTTGAAAAGCAAGGTATAAACACTCTTTTTCACTGTATTTATTTAAAGTTGTGCAGACGCACGTCAATTTATCTTCCATGACTGTCATTTAGCACACGAGTAGAAGACAAGCAAAAAGTGTAGCGTAAGATGCAGAATGAGATTTTCACTCTGCAGTGGAGTGTACACTGATATGAGGCTTCCTGGGAGATTAAAGCGTCCTGGGAGATTAAAGCTGTGTGCCGGACCGAGACTCGAACTTCGCCTTTTGAGGGCAAGTGCTCTACCAACTGAGCTACCTAAGCACGACTCACGACCACGAAGTTTGGAAGGTAGGAGACGAGGTGCTGGCAGAATTGAAGCTGTGGGGACGGGTCGTGAGTCGTGCTTGGGTAGCTCAGTTGGTAGAGCACTTGCCGCGAAAGGCAAGGATCCCGAGTTCGGATCTCGGTCCGGCACACAGTTTTAATCTGCCAGGAGGTTTCATTGTAGCGTAACATACCTGCGATTTCCATCCATAGATTCCGAAAAATAACCCGATCATATGTTCATCTTCGGCATGCCACAACCTCGCTCTTCCTTGGACTAAACTTATAAGTTTCTCATACTCCATATTTCGTGTGCGAGAACGTCGGTCGATTTGGCCGAAGAAAACAAACTGATCTAAATTTTGCCGATTGTTGTCCGGGAGATAAGATCGGCTATAGTGTGACCGCGCACGTAGTGGCGTACTGATCTGAAACGATCGGCCGTCTCCGGCCGATGTCGGTAATCGGCGGAATCCACCGATATCGGAGCCACTGTGACCGCAGCCTAAGGTTGGCAAGACATTCATGTCGCTTTATAGATTAATGGCAGGGAGACAGATTTCACCATTGGGACTTAACATCTGAGGTCATCAGTCACCTAGACTTAAAACTACTTAAACCTAACTAACCTAAGGACATCACACACATCCATGCCCGAGGCAGGATTCGAACCTGCGACCGTAGCAGCAGCGAGGTTCCGGACTGAAGCTCCTAGAACTGCTCGTGCACAGCGGCCGGCACCATTATTACAATTAAAACAACAAAATTAATTCAAAAATGGTTCAAATGGCTCTGAGCACTATGGGACTTAACTACTGAGGTCGTCAGTCCCCTAGAACTTAGAACTACTTAAACCTAACTAACCTAAAGCCATCACACACATCCATGCCCGAGGCAGGATTCGAACCTGCGACCGTTGCGGTCACACGGTTCCAAACTGACGCGCTTAGAACCGCACGGCCACACCGGCCGGCTAACAAAATTAATTGATTGTATTAATTACACTAAATACAGTGTACTCATGAATATCACAGCTGGCGCTGAAAATGTTTTCCTCTTTTTTGAAAACATAGTTCAACATGTTTATATTTATTTGTTAACACGTTTACCAGTGTTTCAAGTGTAATCGAATGCACATAATTATTGGTGTCTTCAGTTCATCTGTTGTCATTGGGTTATTTTGATACCCAATTTTTTTTAGTCACACCCCCAAAGGAAATAGTTGGTCGGAGGCAGATTCGGTAAGCGCGGCGGCAGAGACTTTTCGTAATTACTCTGTCCCTAAAGATTTCATTAAAAAAAAAACGTAGCGACTGGTGTTCTCTTTGAGCAGTAGCGTTATCTTGCTAGAAAAATGAATTATTGATATTATTTTCATTCAGCAGGGTAATAAGTGAATAGATTATCTAGGGACAATAGATATCAGAAGTGACGGTAGTATCAAAAAAGATCGGCCTTGTAATTTGCGCTCGCGTTATTGCTTTTCTCTTAAGGCATGTGGATTTTCTGATGACTAAATTTGTGAATTTTGGGAATTAATGTACCCAGATAGGTGAAATCAAGCTTGTGCTTAATTATGAATGAAGGTGTGAGTGAGAAATACTGTTTTATGTTAAGTTTTTATACTTTTACAGTTAAGTAATAGATCACATGAGGAATGATGGAGAATGACGTGTGTGTTAGACATTCGTACCTGGGAATTTGTTTCAAACTATTTCGTCAGTTATGGTACTGTAGAAATGAGATCATGATTTCGGTAAAGTAGTTTTGTTAATGGGAATTAATTTTATGTTAGTGAGCAGTCAAAATTTATGTGTTAATTTTCTGTTCTGATTCAGGGACGAATTTTGATTCTTTCCGTATATATGCTCGGAATTGAGCGGGTGTGATGCTGCTTTGGCTGTAATGTTTCTTCGCCAATCAGAAATTAGCATAATCGCGCGTTTTAAGGGGAACTAGAAACTTCTTTTGTGCAGAGAGGAGAGTACAATTAGGACTTGATCTCAGAGTGATCAGACCCATTGATACAGACGCCGCTGAAAATTATTAATATTGTGATAATTTGCGACCAGAATGTTCCAGATGTGCGTAAAGCGTGGAACGGAGTTCTATTTAACGCACAATGTGAAATTCGGAATTTTTCCTGGCGTTTTAAATAACTAAATTCCGCGTGGTGTGTTGCTTACCCGCGAACGTGAACATTTCGTTACGTGAGACTGCTTGTAGCAACATTTGAGCGAGCAATTCTTAAAGAAACAATCCGTTTGTAAATTTTCGATGAAGGATTACCATGAACTGGCTACTGTTAATGAATAATGTGTGCTTGTGGACTTTTCACACTGTTGAAACGTCCCCTTAGAAAAATTATACATGACTGTGCTTAAACTGACACACAATATTTTTAGCGCAACGCAATCTGACTTTCAAAAATCCCTACAAAAGAATGGCCCTGACTAACATTAACCTATACCATTCACAAATCACTTACCTCACAAAAATCTTCGTTACTCGAACTACTGCAATACAGCGAGCGCCACTACTGCCAGCTAAATAAAAGATTCAAACTACTGAAGGCACTAACTACGGATAGGGATAGTTAGCAAATGAAATATTTTGATAGAGAACAAACAATGTATTTACCTTAATAGTGTTGAAAAATCATAATATACATAGCAGTTCATGACATCCAGTCTTACAAATTTCAAAACTCCGCCATTTCTCTCCCCACATCCACCACTGCTGGCGGCTCACCTCCAACTGCGCAACGCTACGCGCTTTTCACATCCAGCTGCCCAACACTACAATGGCAGACAACAATGCAAACTAGCCACAGACTGCACACAGCACAGCCAGTGATTTTCATACAGAGCGCTACGTGGCATTACCAATAAGAAAACCTAAACAGCCTAGTTACATAGCCCCCATGCTCCCCACAAAAAATTTTACAAATTGTTTTGGGCAGTGGCTAATACAGATTTGAAAAATTTTTTCATAATTACAATAACAAAGAAATCAAAGGCACACACTAATTAATACAATGTTGGTCAAAAGCTAAAATTTTCTCACAGTCCATAAAGACAGTCCTGATCATTCATCACGGTAAAACTGCCGTTTCATTTCTCAAAGTCTGACCAGTAAAAGACAATGCAGACAGAAGTAGTGGATTTCCATGCAGTCTTGAAGAAGTAGTGTTGTCCTTCCAACAGAAAGACAGTGCTGACTCTTGACATGCAGACAAGTAATGGGCCACAACAGAGCAAACCCACAGCAGAGTCAGTCGAAGTTTTGAAGAATATTGGTAGGTAGGTCATCACAGAGCAGACCTACTGTAGTCCTGGTAGAGATTACGGTATTGATGGGCCACCAGAGGTGCAGACCCACTGCAGTCCTTGTAGAAATAATGGTATTGGTGGGTCATCAAAGATGCAGACCCACTGTAGTCCTTGTAGAGATGGCCAGCAGCCATCTGTTGTGATTGTGCAGGTGCACAATCACCATTGAAGAGTCTTGTGGATAATATAGCAAGTCCATAACCACCACTTGTGCACTCACAAAGTTTTTGGAATTGTCCTTAGAACCAGCAATGCTGTTATCCAGACCCTTGCTGAATTATTAACACACGTGCAAACACTAACAGTACCTACTTCACACATATTGTCCATATACCATGACCAACAGAAACGTGTGCAGTGAAATGGAACTTATAAGTTAATAATATGATGAACTGGTGTCAATTACAACTTTATAACAAAAGAATACAATAACAAAGGTACAAAATACATCTTTAAAAACATAATAATACAGATAACATTTGTAGTAATAGGGGCTTTACAAAAGAATAGAAATAACATATACATCAGTGTTACAGGAATTATAAGTACCTACATAAAAGATCAGAATAACTTTTGAAACATCAACTTCACACATGAGCAACAAAACAGAACAGAAAAATAATGTCTAAACATCTTTACAAAGTAAATAACATATTATTAATGCAAATTATATTTGAGGATAACAGTATTCCTCATCATAGTGAATGTAGCTGAGTATTAGAAAAATTCTACAACATATCAGCTAAACACATAAAGACAGGAAAAACACAAATACACAAGGGTACACAAACACATAGAGGGATAAGACAAAAGGAAAGGACAGGGTTTGTTTTACTGCAGTATTTTGCATGGAGATCTCCCTTCGTTCATCATTATTCTCAAAAAGTCCTATCTAAGCCTGCTTTCTGTATTCTGTTCACATCCTCTTTGAAAAATAGTATTTCTCCACCATACACTACTTTTTTTGGCCAAACCATTTTCTTATAGCTCCTCAATGCATTTCTTCCAATCCATCATAGTTAGTTTCTTATATAGTCTACCCCCTCTTAAGCTAACTTAAATCTACTGAGCTCAGATGCATAAACTAAGGGACGAGGCAATGCAGCAGCACAAAACAATTAACGCAAACAGCAATGACAAAAAATGCAAATTGGCAAAGCTAGCAGCATAAATTAGCAAAGCAAATGCAATATTACAACGAATATAAGGCAATGCGCAGCAAACAAGAAAAATAAATCAGTAGTAAAACTGGCTTAACAGAGTAATGTAAAGTGAAATTTAGTAGCACTATGCCTGGCAAACAGCAGTGGCAAATGCAATAACTTATACCAAAACACGACAAAGCTCAAGCGGAAAAAATATTACAGTAAAAACTACAATGCAGAAAAGGGAAATGTCTATTCACATCTTAATGTCTTTGTAATTAAAGTGGTGCACCACAACTTATTCTACAAAAGAAATTACCAAGTACTTGAAAAGAAAATTCTGTATGCAATTCCTGTGAAATGTTTTGTGCTCCTTCGTTTTTTTTTTTAAGTACATCATAAAGTGATTATTAACTTGATCTATAGGCATAAAATATCTATATTAGTACATCTATGAAATTTTATTTTAACCAATGTTGCAGTGCAGTTAGAAACTAGATATTAAACAAAATGAGCAATCTCTCAAATAGAAAGACAATAGATGTAAAATGTTTCTCATCATTTCATTAGGCATTTTATTAAATATCATAAATGAAGAGCTCCACAGTATAATCATATGTTTTCAAGTTTCAGCGTGTCGTATTTGCGATGCTTTAGACAAATAAGTGTCAATATCGAGAATAATGGCCTCTTTTTTTTCCTCCACCTAATGGCTTTCGTTTGTCAGATGACTATCTCTCAGCTGGGCGCCCAAAACGCATTATGTCAGGGTGACCTACCTTCCTTACCGAAATATTTACGAAATCATTTTCCGCTACAGTGACAGTCTCATATGAAAATTACACAGGTCGAGAATTTGCGTTACAAATGTGTAGAAACAAAATCCTGTAAATATAACAGTGTGCAAAAATTTTCGCCGGCATTGTGATACATTCACGCATATACACACATTTCATAACTCTTAAAGTACGATTCTTGGTTTCCAACATCCTTTTTCACAAATCAGAGTCCCTAACCACTACTCATTATTCCTTACCTTATTACCCATATACATATTTGTCGACATTTCTTCAATATTTCATCATAATAAATTCCTCATATAGCATCAGCTTATTGATCATAAACATACCTCAACAGCATAATACACATCGTCGTCGTAAAAATAACATCATAACACCTCATCAAATCTCAAAATCGTCGTAGCTTCCTCCAATAACTTCAAAACCTAAAAAAAATTCTCTGCTCATTTCAATAGTGTCATCTACCTCAAACGTACTTTAAAAATCATGATCCCATACCAAATACATCATTCATAGCTCTCGTAGTATCACAATGGTTCCGAAAAAATATGAACAGTTCACAAAATACAGACAAAATACAATTTCATAAGTGAAGCTATCCAGCTGTGTAATTGCGTAAATATCTGTCACTGATGTAGTAAAAAAAAAATGTTTGTCTCTCTCAGTTAAATGATCAGATAGCTGTGTAATTTATGTGTTAGAGAAATATGGTACCGATGTGTAAAGTTGTATAAGCAAATACCATATTAGCTAGGGCTCCTTGTGTTTGCCAGACACATGGTACACAAAGTAAGTGTGTACCTCCCCGAGGATTAATGTAATTATACCCCCTCAGGTGTTACTGATTACAGCAATGGAATGAAATGTATCACGGAAAACTTTCTTTGTAATTCAAAAATCTTGAAAAATAAATGGTTTAAGTACAAAATTAATCACTCAAATACGTGTACTGTAGCGCTAAACTGTGCGTCTTGTTGTAAGATAATCTCTGTGGAAGTGTCGTAGTTATCGTCCTTCGAAAGCTAAGTTCTGCAGAAGTCAATGTACTTACCTCATGATAAACAAAAGTGAAATGCTTTGCATAAAGATATCTTAGTTATTACGTACCTTACCGTGATCAAGAAAGTACTATAATGTAACGTATTGTTGTGCTACAGAAAAGGCAGTTTCATTGTAGCTATACCACAAAAGTTACTACTAAAACATGTTTTACTTTCCAGAATAATACAGAAGAACTGTGCACATATAAAACAGAAACACTGCAAAAGCAACATTGTAAATTGTCACTCATTAGTAGCGTCATGATAAAATCGTGTAGCTATCACATAAACTAACCACTGTGTCATCTGGTATCTCACTGAAAGTACTTTCAATCCAGAATGTTTTTTCAAGTAAACCAAAATGTTGCATTAAAATCTCATTAGCAGTACCAGTATATGTTCTAAGTATGTAAGCCTTATAGTCATTATGTAATCGTGCAACTAACAACCAAGAATGTACACACACAATAACACTGTGACGTCTGTTCACTATAACAATGCATTCGTAATGTCTGTTTAAATAAGTTCTCTTGGTTCTTGATTGGATATTTAACTTCAAACATTGTTGCATGGTAACAGTTTTTAAGTCTGAAAATGCATACTAGAAATGTGAAGTGAAATGGTTTATGGCAAAGACAAAGTTAAAAAGCAGATTATCTTTCAATAAACGGTTTTACATGTGAAATGTGGTGTAAACCTTTACTCTTCCTAGTTCGCAGAGTTTCAACTTCAAAGCAATTATCATGTTGTATACGTCGGTAAGGAATGCTAAAATTTTTCTCAAGCTTAGCGTCTATGTTATTTTTCTCTGAGCCAGCCGGCGCACGTGGCTGCCTGCAGTGCGAGTCATTGTCTGTTTCTTTGTTGGCGCGCGTCGTTACTGGGATTAGGAGACCTAACTTCTACAAATTCGCCTTGTCGAGAGGGCCCTGCTCTGTTTGAATACCGCCAGTTCTGATGCAATTCACGTCTGTTGTTATGATTATATCGTCTGTCGTCATATCGGTAGTTCCTGTAGTTCCTTTCTTGTCGGTTAAGTGGTGGAGAATTTCTCCCTGAATTATCACTGCACGGTGGACCGTTGCGTCTGAAGTTATTCTGTCTCCCGTGGTAATAATAGTTCTGGTTGCCAAATTGTCTGTTTCTATGATTGTCTCTGTCATATTCATTACTACAGAAATGCGATCTTTCTCTGTAATTACGTATTACTCTGCCAGTGGTTGTCATATGGGTGGTGTCTGTTTTGGTCACGATTTGCGTTGTAAGAATAAACTTGTGTCCAATTATTGTTTCTGTCGTCACGGAATTGTGACGGATGTGACCTTTAGTGATTGTTTTCCTGTTTTCGCATCCCGCGACTGTCTGTGTCAATTTCCAGTTGTAACAGTCCCTGAAAAGCTTCAATGTCGTCTTTGCAACGTCCTGCTAAAATAATATGTCGCAAATGTTCAGGCAATTTGATTAAGCAAATGCGGATAAGTTCTGAGGGGCTGTATGGGTTCGACAGGTACAGATTCTTGTGCAACATGTCTTCAAAATATTTCACAAGACTGGAAAATTCAGATTGTTCGAAATGTTTCATCATTATGATGCCATGTTTTACTCGGTCTTGTGTGGCTTGAGACCAATATGCTGAGAGGAAGGCATGGTAAAATTCTCCTTCACTGTAGCAATCGTGAATGACCGATCGCATTCTTACAGCTGGTTCATTCTCTAAATAGCCACACATAAATTCTAATCTGTGCTCTAATGACCAGTTGGGAGGAAAACAATGAGAGAATTGATGGAGCCACGCTTGTGGATGAATGTCGTTGCTAGAATTCTTAAATGTTTTAAATTTACGTGTAGTAATGAACAGCTTATATCAAAATCATCATGTCGGCGAGTCGCATATCGGTCATTGTTACGTCGTTTCGGCGGTTCCATTTCTAAATTCGGTGCACCTTGCCAATTTCTTTCATAATTTCCGAAATGCGCTGTGTTATTATTTTGTGGCTGTTCCGTATTTCAACGTCCCTCTTCCCGTACTGGGGTGCGAGTGTCCTCTGAAATACGTAATTCTTGTATTACCTGTGTCAGCTGATCTTGTACTTCCCGGATTTCTCTTTGGTGTTGCGTATTTATTTGATTCTGATTTTGTTTGAATTTCCTAATTTGTTTGCCCTCTTCTGTGTCATTAAAGACTACCGGTTTTGTGTCATTCAGATTATCATCTACCTTCGTAGATCAATTATTTAGCCGAACCGAAAGTTCAACTACTATCTCTGATAATGAACTAATTTCCTCCATGTGTCTTGCTGAACCAATTTTCAGAGTATCTACTGTATCCTATAAGTTTTCCTGAGTTTTTGCAAGTTGCATAACCGAATCGGTAGATGCAACTGAGTCAATTTTAGCTTGCAAGGTCTCATGATTTTCATGAACAATAGTTTGCAGTTCTTTTATGGCTGCTTCGTGATTCTGTAATGCATTTTCATGCCGCGAAATAATAGGTTGAAAATGCTCACAAATTTGTGTTTTTACGTCATTACTGACTTTTTGACATTTCGATTCAATGTTACGTAAGTCAGAAGTTAAATCTTCACGTGTTTGTTCAAGCTTATGTTCCATTGAGTCTAACTCTTGAAGCTTTTGTTCCATTGCGTCTAACTGTTGCTGTGTTTGCCTCTGGTGTTGTTCCATTGTGTCTAACTTTTGAAGATTTTCTTTCATCGTGTCTAACTTTTGAAGATTTTGTTCCATTGTGTCTAACTGTTGCTGTGTTTGCCTCTGGTGTTGTTCCATTGTGTCTAACTTTTGAAGATTTCCTTCCATCGTGTCTAACTTTTGAAGATTTTGTTCCATTGTGTCTAATTGTTGCTGTGTTTGTCTCTGATTTTGTTTCATTTGCTGCATTAATTGCAGTAATAATGTATTAGTGTCTGGAATCTGTTCCTCTATGCGTTTCGGCAGTGCATTTGCACCGGCAGCATTCACATTTTGACAAGCAGAAAATGTGTTTTGACTTATTTGAGAAAACGGTGAGGCCCCAAAACCAGAATCTACAGTATTTGCAAGATTGTGTCCTGTCATTTCGGATTCCTGAGGCAAGCTGTTGCCGACCGATCGATCGATAATGCTTCCCTGTTCACTAATTGTTTCACTGCCTACAGCATTATTTGCAGCCCGCTCCATTTCTCTATGCACAGTTACCAAATTACTAGTTTGAACATTAGTTAATTCATTATACGGTGGCGCTAACAAACTGCTTTCGTCTTCACTGTCATTTCTCAGTTTACTTTGGAGCCTAGTATTACGTTTTTCACACGCCATTATTGTCACAATATTTCACACGACAACACAGAAAAGCACAATTTGAAGAGCAAAATAAGCAAACACATTAACATAGCACTGAAAATAGTATCTAGTTAATTGCAAGCGCAGCTGCGAAATACTTGATGCAAATCTACATGCATGCCACAACTGTTTTACTGTACAACAATGAAAGACTGCAACTACAAAGGAGATTCTCTCTACAATTACGCGCTAGCAATAAACAATAGCTACACTAATTACACAAACTACAAGAAAAAAATCAGAAGATTCCAGTGAGGTATCCTCGGCTAAGGGTCGACATCTGAAACGTCCCCTTAAAACAATTATACATGACTGTGCTTAAACTGACACACAATATTTTTAGCGCAACGCAATCTGACTTTCAAAAATCCCTACAAAAGAATGGCCCTGACTAATATTAACCTATACCATTCACAAATCACTTACCTCACAAAAATCTTCGTTACTCGAACTACTGCAATACAGCGAGCGCCACTACTACCAGCTAAATAAAAGATTCAAACTACTGAAGGTACTAACTACTGATAGGGATAGTTAGCAAATGAAATATTTTGACAGAGAACAAACTATGTATTTACCTTAATAGTGTTGAAAAATCATAATATACATAGCAGTTCATGACATCCAGTCTTACAAATTTCAAAACTCTGCCATTTCTCTCCCCACATCCACCACTGCTGGCGGCTCACCACCAACTGCGCAACGCTACGCGCTTTTCACATCCAGCTGCCCAACACTACAATGGCAAACAACAATGCAAACTAGCCACAGACTGCACACAGCACAGCCAGTGATTTTCATACAGAGCGCTACGTGGCATTACCAATAAGAAAAACCTAAACAGCCTACTTACACTGTATACAGTTTAGAGTACGGCTTGGTAGTGACTGTGTATGCAAGCTTATCGTATTAGAGTGAAGCATTAAGCACGTAAGTACTATCGTTTAACCATCCCTTCCACCGACAAACAATTTCAGTGCAACTTGTGGTTACGATGTGTAAAGCTGATAGCTTTTTCCGGCTGAGAACTGCCTGAGAGTAACTTCAAGGAGGCGTGAGTGTAAACAGAAATTCACCGACAGATGAGTGGAACATTGGAATGCGCTGCGCCGCCGCAGTGCGTACAATGTATGAGGCTGGCGATATGTCGTCAGACTTCCGGAAAAATGTCACTTTCACAGTTCCCAAGATTGCAAGAGCGGACAATTGCGAGAATTATAACACAGTCAGCTCACGCTTCCAATTTGCTGACAGTAATAATATACAGAATAAGGGAACAGAAAATTGGGGATCTGTTAAATGACGATCACTTTGTCTTTAGGAAAAGTAAAAGCAACTCTGACGTTGCAATTGATAATGGAAGCAAGACTGAAGAAAAATCAAGGCACGTTCAAAGGATATGTCGACCTGGAAAAATCGTTCGACAACGTAAAATGGTGCAAGAGATTCGAAATCCTGAAAAAACTGGGATGCGCTATAGCGAAAGACGGGAAATATACAATAAGCACAAGAGCCAAGAGATAAGGTAGAATTAGAAAGGGTCTAAGGTAGGGATGTAGTCTTTGGCCACTGCTGTTCAGTCTATATGTCGAAAAAGCAATGACGGAAATGAGTGGAATGAACAGTCTAATGAGTACAGAATATGGATTGACAGTAACTCGAAGAAACACGAAAGCAATGAGAAGTAACAGAAATGGGAATAGCGAGATACTTAATATCATAATCAGTAATCACAAAGCAGATGATGATAAGAAATTTTGCTACAAGCAAATTAAATCAGGATTGGTGGCGCAAGGAGTACATTAAAAGCAGACTAGTACTGGCAGAAAGGGCATTGCTGCACAAGAGAAAACTACTAGTAGCAAATATAGGTCTTAATTTGAAGAATAAATTTTCGAGAATGAACATTTTGCGGACAGCATTGTATGGCAGTGAGATATGAATTGCGGGAAAACCGGAACAGAAGAGAACCGAAGCATTTGAGATGTGGTGCTACAGTCTAATGTTGAAAGTAAGGTGGACTGATAAGGTAAGGAATGAGGAGGTTTGTTGCAGAATAGGTGAGGAAAGGGATACGTGGAAAACACTGACAAGAAGAAGGGATGGGATGACAAAACATCTGTTAAGACATCAAGGAATACTTGCGATGCTGCTAGAGGGAGCTGCAGCGGCTAAATTCTGTAGAAGAAGACAGAGTTTGAGATACATCCAGTATATAATTGAGTATGTACGTTTCAAGTGCTACTCTGAGATGGAAAGGTCAGCATAGGAGAGGAACTTGTAGCAGTCCGCGTTAAACCAGTTAAAAAACTGGTGACGCAAGAATTATTATTTTTTATTAATTCAGCACTACACATCTGCTCCTCAGCATTTCTTTCTTTTAAATTTAAAAACATGACACAAAATTTAGTTGAGACGCCCCGCTTATCCCGCAGGACAGGACAGATAGTATAATTTGTGGAAAGGGGCCAAAATAAGGGGCTGTCAGTTACACTCGAACATCGAACATACAACTTTATTATTTGATCAAACATTACAAGATCAAAAAAAAAATTCTTTTTAAAAACACACAACTTTAATCTTTGGGTCTTAATTACCAGCTGAAAGCCACTTTAATTTAAAAACGGCTGAAGGTCAATAACTTAAAACGCAAGCATAATCAGAAATTTAAAGGCAAACCTTATCTTAAAACAATTCTTTAGTTAGGCTGAAGGCCTAATACTTAAAAATCGCCGGCCGGGGTGGCCAAGCGGTTCTAGGCGCTAGTCTGGAACCCCGCGACCGCTACGGTCGCAGGTTCGAATCTTGCCTCAGGCATGGATGTGTGTGCTGTCCTTAGGTTAGTTAGGTCTGAGTAGTTCTAAGTTCTAGGGGAATGATGACCACAGCAGGTAATTCCCATAGTGCTCAGAGCCATTTGAACCATTTTTGAACTTAAAACTCCATAACATTAATTTTTTTAATACCAAAGGCCTTACGTGAAACAGTTCTTTAATGTAGGCTGAAGACCTTAGAAGCAACTCAAACTCAAAATCGGCTGAAGGCCCAAGACTTAAAATTCAACAACATTAAAAATTTTTTAAAATGCCAATGGGCTTACGTGAAACATTACTTTAAACTAGGCTGAAGGTCTTAAGAACAAAAGAACTCTTTTAAAAAAAAAATCGGCTATAAGCCATACAAGTACAAACAACAAGAACAATTTTTTTAAAAAGTAGGGCAGTACACCCAAGGGTGCTCGGATGTTCGAGGGTCGGCCTGGAATTCAAACACTAACGCTCGCTTAGGTGAGACAGGCAGCTGGGCCAACCATTGATGATCCAACGAGAACCCAACTGTCCGAATTCTACAGACCAATGATCAAGATTCCGCTCCACACTTGCACCAAAACTCAAACGATGCTAACAGCTGAGACTGTGGAACAACAAGAACGGATCACAGACAACCCATAAGCGGAGACGAGCCAAATACACGTTGTGTAATCAGACTGTAACACCATAGCTCTTCTGCTGTATGGATTTATTTTGCTTTTGTTTTATTTAACGTTATAATATTGAGTATCTGTAAATGTGTTTGATTGAATAGATAACACAAAATTGTATACTCCTTTCTTTGTACAAACTTTGATGTCATGGTTTGGTTCTATGCAAAGTAGTGTGTCTGTCATTTAAATTCTTTGTCCCATTTGGAGGGAATAAAACTTACTGTATATAATTGTAATTTTGTGTGAATAATTTTTGGTAGAAATGTCAATATGTGAAAATGTACTGTTTTATTTAATGTATTTGTGTGCCGTTATGTAAACTGCTAATCCTCACTTAGGGTTCTTAGTTCTTTAGTATGTAAAAGATGTTGTGGTTCCCCTCGGGAACGGAACTGTGTAGGGCGCGCAAATTGTGGTTGGCCTAGTAAAAGATGCATATTGTGCTGGTTCTGAGAGATGCTTTTCCTGCCGCTTTCCAATGCCTCGGAAGAATGGATAAATAGCTGGAAATATTCTGGGATTGGTATCAATCATCGCCACCAATTCTACCTGCAATTCCACCTAACAACATGCAGTTGCCACCACATTGCGCAATCATTACATCGGAAAACTACAATGATGTACAGTGAAGGATCAGCTTAATGGGTGTGTTAGTGTGCTCAAATATAAGGTAATTTATATCTGAATTTATGTACCTACCCTGATTTTTCCCCTCATCATAATACCTCTCAGGTTCCTCTCCTTTTGAGCTAAAGTGATATCCGAGTGTCCTTACTAAAAGAACATTAAAGCCCAGTACTTTGCTCATTAATGCCTCTTCAACATAGTAAAAAGAAAATTAAATTAATGTGGCAAGAGAGTGAGTTAAAGTAAATGTTGTTTGCTGAAAATATTCCTATTAAAACTGCTTATTAAAGTGCTGTTGCCAACTCCAAAATTAAAAGTTCTTAAGACTGAGGCTTATAAAGTAAATGATCACATTGTTGTCTGTAGTAAATTCTAAAAGGTGAGTCAGTTTCTTGCAATTTTGTCAACATTGTGTTTCGCTGTAGTAAAAGTGGGAAACTGCAATAGTAGAAAATTATATGTTCATGATTGCTAAGTGTTTGTCTCTCTTGTGTATTGGAAGGGCATATTAATAGTATAACAAGATACACAGTCTGTCTATTGTGCTAATGCTAGGTAACAAGTAACGGAAAGATCTCTATTTATGAAAACCATAATCTGTTTATTAGAAAGACAGTGATAAGTAACCTGTCAGTGAATTTCAACTAACTTTCATTTTAAATATTAAAGTATTTAACTGAGAGAGACTTAACCTATGTCCAATTTATGATCCTGGAGGGAATGTTAACGGTAATGTTATAACGACCACTCAGTTTGTGTAAGCCCTGAAAGTAACAGTGTGTTTCGGTATCTGTTATAATTTTGCAAATAGTTGGTGCTGCTCTAACTGTTAGTTTCAATCTTACCGTAAACATATGTATGTGTCAGAGTTCACTGCACTCGCATGTGACAAAGTATAGGTTGTGTTTATCCATTAAAGTTACTAATAACTATTTTCTTGAACGAGAATGTTAATCATTCTCTTGCCTAGTTAGGCTGGCGACCGTTTTCTTTATCCGTTAAACAGTGCAGATAGGCAAAATTTTGTTTGTTACTGTTCAAATATTTACGTAATTCTGACTTTCTTTTCCGATAAGCCACCTCCGTTAGGTACAACACGATCAACATAACAAAATTCATCTCAGAGGGTAACACTGCTCTGTTGCTTTATACCATTATTACTCTAACAAAATAATTCTGTTTGCAAACTGCCTCCAGTTTCGAGGTTATGGTATAGCAATAGGAGACAGGACTGTTATAAGACGACCGACCAAGCGGCCAAGCAAGGTCGTTGCCACTCAACATGTCGGCAATCGTAGGGCGAGTTATGGCTATCGTGTCCTTCCTCGCTACTCTACGCTAACCGACCAGTACGCCGACAACATTTAAATTAACTTGTCAGTCAGAATCACACAAACTAAACACAGTTTCACGAACACTAGCATGAAGAACTCCAAGATGCTAACGGCAGTGACTGTGCAATAACACGGACGAATCACGAGTCGGCACACACAGTCAACCCATAAGCGATCGCCGGCCAAATACACGTCGTCCGACAAAACGACCGACCGACGATGAACCAAAGTCGTCCCCACTCAAATCATGCGTGTCGGCAATCATCGGGCGAGTGATGGCTATCCGCGCCTCCCTGGCGCTGCATGCCCTACTGGTGCTACGTCGAGACTGCGCCAACCGACCAACTGCTACTCATCAGCACGGAGACAGCACTAAAATAACCGGTCAGCTGACATCACAGGCTACTCACAACTTCACAAACACTTGGACGAAGAACGCGACCAATGCTAAAAGCAGTGACTGTGCAATCGCCAGGACGAACCACCATCTGAGACACACACCACCAACCCATAAGCCATCGGCGAGCAAATACATGTCGTCCGGTAAGACGACCAACCGACGATCAACCAAGACCGTCCCTACTCAAGCCGTGTGTGCCGGCGACGGTCGGGCGAGTCATGGCTATCCGAACCGCACTGCCACTCCGACCCGACCGAACTTCTGCCGCGGCCCAACGGTCCGACTGCCAGATCCGAAGTACACTGCTGGCGCGTTCCAACTGACTAGGCGCTTCAGTCTGGAACCGCGCGACCGCTTCGGTCGCAGGTTCGAATCCTGCCTCGGGCATGGATGTGTGTGGGGCCTAACGTTAGTTAGGTTTAAGTAGTTCTAAGTTCTAGGGGACTGATGACCTCAGACTTTAAGTCCCATAGCGCACAGGGCCATTTGAACCATTTTGAATTTCTGGCAAGAAATCACGAATCCAATTACGCAACCGACGCGATACTCCACAGGTACCCAATTTGATTAGAAGTTTCTTGTGAGTAACGGTGTCAAAAGTCTTCTGGAAATCTAGAAATATCGAATCAGTCTGAGATCCCCTGTCGATAGCATTCGTGCGAATAAAGAGCTAATAGCATTTTACAAGATCGATATTTTCTGAATCCGTGCTGACCGTGTTACAATAGCCCGTTATCTTCGAGGTAATTCACAGTAAACGAACACATTATAAGTTCTAAAGCCCTACTCCAAATCAACGTTAATGATACAGGTGTATAATTCAGCGGATTACTCCTGTTTCGTTTCTTGAGTAACAGTGTGACCTGTGCAACTTTCCAATCTTTTGATAAGGATCTTCCGTCCGCAGCTCGTGGTCGTGCGGTAGCGTTCTTGCCTCCCGCGCCCGGGTTCCCGGGTTCGATTCCCGGCGGGGTCAGGAATTTTCTCTGCCTCGTGATGACTGGGTGTTGTGTGATGTCCTTAGGTTAGTTAGGTTTAAGTAGTTCTAAGTTCTGGGGGACTGATGACCATAGCTGTTAAGTCCCATAGTGCTCAGAGCCATTTGAACGATATTTTTGATAAGGATCTTCCGTCGGGCGAGCGATTGTACATGGTTGCTAAGTATGGGGCTATTATGTCAGCATACTCTAAAAGGATGCTTGTTGGTGTGCTGTATGGACCGGAAGACTTGCCTTTATTAAGTGCTTTAAGTTACTTCGTTACTCCGAGTATGCCTACTTCTAAGTTACTCTTGTTGGCAGCTGCCATCGATTCGAGTTTGAAATACTTAGTTCGTCTTCTTTGGTGAAGGAATTTCGGAAATTAAGAATTCCGCTTTAGTGTTGCTGCCATCGGTAAATGGTACTGCGCAGTGAAGGCATTAATTGGGTCTTGCCGCTGGTGTACTTTACATACGACCTGAATCCCTTTGGATTTTCTGTCAGATTCCGAGACAGAGTTTCGTTGTGGAAGCTATTAAAAGCATCTCGCATTGAATTCCACGCTAAGCTTCGAGCACGTTTACTACTTACATTAGCTGAAGATAATGGTTTCAACTGAACACTCAAAACTAGGCAAATTACAAATTCGTATCCCTGACTGTGTGAAAAAGTGAAACTGAGTTCCCAGCCGTTGATTCTGGACGAGCTCCCACTAACCCACTACCTGCCCCGACCATGCCTAAGCATCTAAGACAAGGCCTGATTCGTTCTTGTCTACACAGTCACCGAAGAATAGGCCAGGAGTGGTGACAGATTAAAGATGAAAGAGGGTAGCACAACTCTACGAAAATAAAAGATGACGGATTCAAATACGTATATTTTGATAAAGACCCGAGAATAATAATGAACCTCACAATATTGAACGAAAAGAAGGGTCTGAAATAGGTGTCAAAATTGCCTGGGTACGAGATAGCTATTGTTGGACCGCGCAAAGAACCCTGCATCGGTCAAGAAAAACCGCACAATAATAAATCAGAGAACAAGCAGAAAATTTAGAAATAAGAAACGCGACAGGACAAGCGAGAGAGATACTGTGTAATGGCCGCTGAAGATAGAACGTGGCAGATGCCATAGTGTGACCATGAAGGCGTTGGTGGTCCAGGTGCGATCGCAATTACGAGTTTCCATCGTAAATCCGGATGATCGGATTGTCGCACTTAGTGAGCAGCGAGGGTATTAACTGTTTCTCCGACAAACTGGCAACCTTTCATCGACCTTCTGGTGCCCGTAGCGCTCACTGGATAACGTGTATTAATTCTCGTACAGGTGTTCGCAATTATTTTTTCGACCAACTAATTTGAAGAAATAGGGCGTATTCAGGAGAAGTGTTAGTTCACTAACGAGTTGTTTCATCAGCGAAATATCTCTTCCTGTAAGCAGTTTTCATAAAATATCTACATTAACAACTTTAAAAACCGTGTAATTAGAGATGTAGTTAGTCAGTATTTCGTTGTGAATTATTTCAATCGACTGCTCAGGGCCGAGTGTATATAATACACTAAAACAATGAAAGGTAAAACACTGACGCATTGCAGGCGTTGACTATCGCAAAAAACATCTAGAACCACTGAACAGCCTCTCAAAATTTGGTATGATGGAAAATATTGCTTCAGGTGTGAAAACTGCCGATGCAGTTCGGCATTCTCCTGTATATTCGTAGCGTACAGGAGGTGGACAAAAGTATGGAACACCAGATACGAAACATATTGCCATTCCTTACACGATGAAGGAAATCCGTAGGTATTCAAAAAAACTGCCAGACACTCATTTTACTAAGATTTGAAGCTCCTCTTCTCGTTCTTCCGTGTTTGCGATTTAAAAACTGGATTGTTTCGGAAGTCCGCCTTATGCAAACACAACTAGTTTGGTTCAAATGGCTCTGAGCACTATGGGACTTAACATCTTAGGTCGTCAATCCCGTAGACCTTAGAACTACTTAAACCTAACTAACCTAAGGACATCACACACATCCATGCCCGTGGCAGGATTCGAACCTGCGACCGTAGCAGTCGCGCGGTTCCGGACTGAAGCGCCTAGAACCGCACGGTCACCGCGGCGGGCCACAACTAGTTTATTTTTATATTTCCCCAGACATGTTTCAACACCTATGTGTCATCTTCTGAGGCTTAACTTTTATTTTCTGCGAAGTCAAATATCACATTTGTAATAATTGAACTACTGTAGGCCTAAGAAATAAAATATTTGCAATTTGTTTCCTTTTGTTTGGACACTCACCTTAAAATTACATCGCTAATTGAACTGTATTATTAAACATCGATTTTAGTGTTCGTTCTCGTGGTTTTTTTGACAGCATGTCATCTGCAAACTAGCCATGATGAAAATTATTGCGTATTTGTGGAGAGCTGTTTCGAGGTTAGAGGTTATTTACGTTTCTGTACTTACATTTCCCGTCCTGTTTCGTGTCCCTCCCAGACGTCTCGAAATAGATAAATAGAGGTGCTGTATGGTTTTCAAGGGAATCTTCACCATACAATTCTTCCTGCAAAATAATGACAAGTTCAGGCAACGATGATGGAGGTGAATGGCGATCACACACACTTCTCTCCAAAGTAGTCCAGGAAGGTTAATTAATATTGAGAAATGGTGACTGGTGGCCAGGTTGTAACGTCTACACTCGGGCGTACGTTAACTCTTTAAAGCCTGTACTATAGTAAGTTGACGGGCTTCACCTTATAAGAAAGGATTTTAGTAAATATGTTGACCGCGTGTACCTGAATGGAGGCAAAATCAGACTTACACCCACTGAGTAACAACAATGATACGTCTAGCAAGTCTAAAGTGTAACTACACGTTAGGATGGACAAGAAACATACACAGCAGATGCTACCAATTGTTAATAATACGGTCGCCAGCCTAATTAGGCATTAACTGAGTTTCATCCCTGTACAAGTGGATGTACGTGCAAGCATAACAACACGTAGTAATACTGCATTATATGGTAAACTTTAGAACCACAAAAATCTACTGAACTAATATTTTCACTTTCTGTATTAATTTGGACAAGCTATAAATACACAACATTATACTATAATGATTACTACAAACTGCGTTTTGTCTATTGATCCGACTGAAATCGGGCATAGGTTACCCTAGAAGCAGCACTTTTGAAACACACATACAATGTCAATTTTAAGAAGGGTAAAACACTGATAAATTTAGGTTTTATATTGACTTTAACTTTGCTGGTCAAAGCAGTTTAGCACACTTCAAGATTCAAGTGAATAGAAAAGAAAGAAAGAAGAAGGGGGGGGGGGACCCTGAAACTGTTAAGATCACTGTAGTGAAAGTTTGATCATTGAGAGCCTTAAGCATTCTAGATTTCCAATATATGATTTACCACTCTTTTTGTCTTATTTCCTGCTCATTTAACTACCGTTATTTTTGTCTCAATTTAAATAAACTTCATTACTAAACCAATTTCAATATTATCTTCCAACTTTCTCAGATCTATATTATTCGTCCAGTATTTCATTAACAACAAAGTTCTTTAAACGTCATTCTAACATAGATAGGTCTGCAGGTAATTATTATTAACATAAACTTTAAATCTTCATCTTGGGATACTCGGATTGCACAACATGTGGAAAGGATCCTGTCTAGGTTAGTTGTGAGGATAATTAATTGATAGGACAGTTCTGGTAAAATTTAAGTTATTATTGAACAGTATGTAGCAAAAGTGACACTGGTCCACACGAATACAGTACTAAAAGTTTCAACCTGTTCGTATCGATGAGGCGGTCGGCAGGCGGCGAGATGGCGAGGCACAAAGCACACGTGCAATTACAGCAATGGCTCATGAAATATCGGCACTTTACTTCTTCATGGCGTCGCAATGCTTTTCCAATTAGTGCCTATGGAATATTGTCATGCTGTATAGACGTCAGAAACAGCGCATCCGAGGCTCAATGCCACTTTTTCCAGGAGAGCCTCCTCGATCCAGCACATGTTTCTCAGATCGATGCCCAACTCCGACTACTCTGCTGAGCCCGTTATGCCATGCAGCGCCCGTGTGCATTTTCCCGCGCTCGCCTGCCTCCACCTTTTACCGCTCCCCTACAGACAGGGTATTCACCAAAGGTTTTACATTCCACATATTCTAATACATTGCCTATGTATGGACCAGGCGTACAAATACAACTTTCACATCTTACAATAGTTTGAACATTAGGTACACTTCCCTTTGATTACAACATTACTTGAAATTTGACATAAATATTAAAATTTACATCGAAAATTGTTCATAGCTTTTTCAACATAATGTCATGAAACAAAAAAGAAATGAAACCAGAATATCGATTATACTAATTTATCGAAATTCAGAAGACAATAATTTATTACATATACAGTAGGATAACGTTAGTGTTGTTACACATGCCCCTGTTTCCATTAAAATTCACTAAGTGCAAATTTGATGGGAACACTGAACTTTATATTTATACAGTGGTTCTGAATCTTTGTGTGATTGTCCCATCAAAAAAAAATTTTTATACCACAAACTTCCTTTCACTCACTTTACATAAGTCTATAAATTTTTAACATATCAAGAACATTTACATATCGTTTGCTTAAGTGCCTTTGGCACAGTCCAACCTCCTATCACAACATTATTTAAGTAGCAAATTATTCATCATTATTCAATTTTTTAGACAAATAAAACCCAAATTTGGAACACCAACACTTATTTACAAAAGCAAATACAAATATCTATGTACACTATAAAACAATTTGTTACTGCTTGCATTGAATGGCAGTCCATTTCCTTATTTACTAAAAAAAAACACACAATAATATTTAGAAAATTACTACACACATTTGCTGCCTATTATTCAGATTTGGGCAGTCCTTTTTACCTCATATTGTCACATCTCCTGTATCACACTTACAATTCTCCTTTGACTATTTATCTGCCCTCTTTGGTGTTTGGCAGTCCTTTATATTATGGCTCATACACTGCCCATTTTCATTTTTGACAGTCCGATCTTTTATCTGGCTGACAGCATTTATCCTTTCTTTTCAGCCCTTTTTTTCCATACCTCTTTACATGTATAGTACAATTGGTAATCTGAAACTCACATAATTACATTAGTACACTGATATCGGTCTACCTATGTTACAAAAGTTTGTTACATTTGGCATAAATTAGCTTCAGCATAATATACAGCATATTTACTGCAAATTGTTCTCTGATTGTACTTAGATTATTCACTCCTAGGAACATACAGTTTCAGGTCCACAACATTTCTTACACCTAAAGGTCTTTTGGATTTTGGGTAGATCAGGTAGTAAGCATTATCGTGTGGAATGTTCTGTATTATATATGGTCCATTATAAATATATTTAAATTTGGAAATTTCATGGTTCAGTTCACTAGATTTTTCGTGGGTTTTTAAAAGAACATAATCCCCAATTTTAAATTTTGAAACTTTCAGATTTTTATCATGTCTTTTAGATCTCGATTCAGCTTTTTGCTTTGCCCTAACAAAGTTTCTTCCAGTGGGAATCCAGTAGATTCATGACGCAAGGTGTTCATGACATTCTCAAAGTCCGATATAAATCTGCCCCAGACTCTAAATCATGCCCCTTCCTCTCTTTTCCACAACGCACCTTGGTCGACAGTGACATCGTCCCAAGATACGTTCCTGACCTGTGAATCATTTATATCTGGTGGCTTTTTCGGTTTCTGGAGTTCAAAGTCTTTACTTACTTGAACTCGTTGCAAAATAAACACTGAGTCGTCAGGTGGTTCCTTCTTTCTTTGTTTGGTCTCAACATCTGGATTTTGTTTTGAAACTTCGTCATCATTAGGTACAATATCGCAATTAGCTATATTTCCATTATTTCCACTATTACTAAAATATTCGTCATCTGAACTATCGTCAGAATCCGACCATTCTGGATCGCTTTCAGGTTCTAACATAAAAGTTTTTCTGAGACAGGCACTAAGTTCTTCCTCTGCGTTTTCGTCAGGTTTAGATTTTAACTCAGTATCCTCTTTCGGCAAAACGTCCTCATTATCAGCTTTACTCACATCTACTGTTAATTTATATTTCGCGTAATCCTCGTGGACTTCAATTACTTTCAGGTAATCACCTGCCTCTTCCTCACAGTGCTTTTCGGTAGCAGCTCGTACTGTTGGCGGATCGTTAACAGAAGTTACTTCCTCGTCAATGCTTAGTATTTCATCCTCCAATTCCTTCCTATCTTTAATCATCATCCTATCGGCAGCACGCGTACTCAGCGTGGCGCTGTTTACTCTCTCCTCTTCAACTTTGGGCCACGTCACCTTATTGACGTCCCTATTGTCTCCTTTTTCACTAATCAATTTCCTTGCCTCATACTCCTTCTTAAAATCCTCCCACTCACATTGCTTTAGGCCCTTGTACAGATCGTCGATCTGCACACACCAATCAGTTACTTCTGCTAGATCATTCTCGCCATTTACTTTTTTGCTAACACTGCTAACCGCGCCTCTCTGTGTCTCCACCGTTTCATCTACTATTTCCTTCGCCATGGAATTACCACCCGTAATGTATTCATCAGTTCTTACGGCAGTGTTCGTATCTAATGCTGCCGCATTGCTAGCGGCTTCTCTCTGAACAGCTGTTCTGCTAGGCTGGGCCATTGCCCTCTGATGCTCCACTCGCCTGTTAACATGAATCGCTCTGCTCCGCGAAGATGACTCATCCTCGCTTTCACCTGACGCTTGTCTCGCAACAACACGTTGCATCGTTCCACGCCTGTCTCTAACCTGTCTCATAACTTTACTGTCGGTCCGGTAACATTTCTTAAATCGGGGACGGTATGTACTGTCCACTTCCGTTTGGCCCGCAACGTTCGCGGAAATCAGTTTCCCGCGTCATTATTATCTTGCGCGGTATACCCTCTACCGCGACCTAGATAACTTCCCCTTCCTCTGCCTCTACCTCTTCCTCTCTGTATCACGTTGACGCGAAACCCTTCGCCGTCATTTCTCTCGTCCCTATTACGATTATTTCTATTGCCAACATTCTGGTAATTGGCACGACTTTCGCGCCAGTGGTCTTCGTCTTTGACCCTTTCGAGAAATGCTTGGAAGCTACGATGATTGCTTCCCACATATCTCTTTGAATCTTCTGGAAGCTTTTTATATTGTTCCCATATAATTTCTGAATCGGATCTTCTCCCTCTTAAATGCGTCAACTTTCGGTACCAATATTCGCAGAAATCTTTCAAAGAATTCCTGCCCCTGTTATCATGAAGTTTGGCCATGATAAAATCGCGCCACAAATGGTTCTGATTTTGTTCGGACCAATATTCTTCCGTAAATTTTTGCTTAAACTCTTCGAACGTCGTTCGTTCGGTATCCAAATTAATTCCCCAGCGCTTAGCGTCACCTGCTAAGGCGCTAATTACTACGTTTATCTTTTCCTGATCAGACAAGTGTTCAGGAAATATTCTCTCGCAATTTTTGATGAAATCTAACGCATGCCATCCGTTATGTTTCTTGGCGGGATCGAAGCGTTCCTCACCTTCCAATAGCTTCGTAAGTGGTGTGCCATTACAGACAACACCAGGCCTATCTTTAATTTTACCCTCAAGATCGAAAATTTTGCCTTGAATTTTCGATGTATTTTGTTCACACTTTAGTACACATCCGGTCACCTTTTCGCCTAATTCTCTTTCAGTGTCTGAAACTGCCCTTTTCAACTGTGATATTCCGTGTTGGCATTCGTTTACGATCTCAGTTTTAAGACCGAAAACTTTTTCATCTACTTTCATTTCAACTAGAGGCTCTACTTTCTCTTGGATGTTGAGAATTTCAACATCAAACCTACTGTTAATGTTGTCAATTTCCCCCTGCATAGTATCCATATTTTTGTTAATTGTGTCAATTTCAAATTTCATAGTATTTACTACAGAGCTTAAACTACCCACTTTTTGTTCTACCTGTTCTATTTGTTTACTAATTTTAATTCCTTGTTCTTCGACCTCTGCTTTAATCTGATTACTTTGTGTTTTAAGCTGCTCGTCAACGTGTCTTTTAAGCTGATCATTCTGTGTTTTGAGCTGCTCTGCAACGTGTGTTTTAAGTTGATCATTCTGTGTTTTGAGCTGCTCTGCAACGTGTGTTTTAAGAAGATCACTCTGTCCTGCAATTTGTTTAGTTAATTGTTCAAATAAATCGTTCATGCTTAAAATTTTCACACTGTTTTGTTCTACGGAATCGGTGTGTTCCGATCCTACTTCAAAAGTTTCTTTCGGTTCTTTCTTTACCTGTGGTGAATCAAACATGTCAGTGGATTCGTTCACGTACCCACTATCATCTACAACGTCATCCCCTACTTCTTGTTTTATCCCTTGCTGTGTTCGAGGCAATCTCGACATTTCAATTTGTTCATTAACATGTTCGTGATACTGTATATACGCCAATTGCCTTTCGCTAACGCCATCTGTTATCTGGCCGCGTAAACTCCTGCTATTGCCATGCGCCTCTTCCATTACGCTCGGCACATCTACTCTGTCTACTTTCCTGTCCATACTGCATGCAAGCTACACCACACTACCGTACTTGACGTTCACTGCTATTTATTTTACTGAATAATATTGCAATTCGTGCCACTGGACATCCACTGCACGGTATTCACATTGATTTGTGACCGACAACAACTGGATGTCCTGTCACCGGGAAGCCACTTGTAAAGTCTACACTCAGGCGTACGTTAACTCTTTAAAGCCTGTACTATAGTAAGTTGACGGGCTTCACCTGATAAGAAAGGTGAATACGTCTAGCAAGTCTAAAGTGTAACTACATGTTAGGACGGACAAGAAACATACACAGCAGATGCTACCAATTGTTAATAATACGGTCGCCAGCCTAATTAGGCATTAACTGAATTTCATCCCTGTACAAGTGGATGTACGTGCAAACATAACAACACGTAGTAATATGGTAATATGGTAAACTTTAGAACCACAAAAATCTACTGAACTAATATTTTCACTTTCTGTACTAATTTGGACAAGCTATAAATACACAACATTATACTATAATGATTACTACAAACTGCGTTTTGTCTATTGATCCGACTGAAATCGGGCATAGGTTACCCTAGAAGCAGCACTTTTGAAACACACATACAATGTCAATTTTAAGAAGGGTAAAACACTGATAAATTTAGGTTTTATATTGACTTTAACTTTGCTGGTCAAAGCAGTTTAGCACACTTCAAGATTCAAGTGAATAGAAAAGAAAGAAAGAAGAAGGGGGGGGGGACCCTGAAACTGTTAAGATCACTGTAGTGAAAGTTTGATCATTGAGAGCCTTAAGCATTCTAGATTTCCAATATATGATTTACCACTCTTTTTGTCTTATTTCCTGCTCATTTAACTACCGTTATTTTTGTCTCAATTTAAATAAACTTCATTACTAAACCAATTTCAATATTATCTTCCAACTTTCTCAGACCTATATTATTCGTCCATTATTTCATTAACAACAAAGTTCTTTAAACGTCATTCTAACATAGATAGGTCTGCAGGTAATTATTATTAACATAAACTTTAAATCTTCATCTTGGGATACTCGGATTGCACATGTGGAAAGGACCCTGTCTAGGTTAGTTGTGAGGATAATTAATTGATAGGACAGTTCTGGTAAAATTTAAGTTATTATTGAACAGTATGTAGTAAAAGTGACACTGGTCCACACGAATACAGTACTGAAAGTTTCAACCTGTTCGTATCGATGAGGCGGTCGGCAGGCGGCGAGATGGCGAGGCACAAAGCACACATGCAATTACAGCAATGGCTCATGAAATATTGGCACTTTACTTCTTCATGGCGTCGCAATGCTTTTCCAATTAGTGCCTATGGAATATTGTCATGCTGTATAGACGTCAGAAACAGCGCATCCGAGGCTCAATGAAACCACTTTTTCCAGGAGAGCCTCTTCAATCCAGCACATGTTTCTCAGATCGATGCCCAACTCCGACTACTCTGCTGAGCCCGTTATGCCGTGCAGCGCCCGTGTGCATTTTCCCGCGATCGCCTGCCTCCACCTTTTACCGCTCCCCTACAGACAGGGTATTCACCAAAGGTTTTACATTCCACGTATTCTAATACATTGCCTATGTATGGACCAGGCGTACAAATACAACTTTCACATCTTACAATAGTTTGAACATTAGGTACACTTCCCTTTGATTACAACATTACTTGAATTTTGACATAAATATTAAAATTTACATCGAAAATTGTTCATAGCTTTTTCAACATAATGTCATGAAACAAAAAAGAAATGAAACCAGAATATCGATTATACTAATTTATCGAAATTCAGAAGACAAAAATTTATTACATATACAGTAGGATAACGTTAGTGTTGTTACACATGCCCGTTTCCATTAAAATTCACTAAGTGCAAATTTGATGGGAACACTGAACTTTATATTTATACAGTGGTTCTGAATCTTTGTGTGATTGTCCCATCAAAAAAAAATTTTTATACCACAAACTTCCTTTCACTCACTTTACATAAGTCTATAAATTTTTAACATATCAAGAACATTTACATATCGTTTGCTTAAGTGCCTTTGGCACAGTCCAACCTCCTATCACAACATTATTTAAGTAGCAAATTATCATCATTATTCAATTTTTTAGACAAATAAAACCCAAATTTGGAACACCAACACTTACTTACAAAAGCAAATACAAATATCTATGTACACTATAAAACAATTTGTTACTGCTTGCATTGAATGGCAGTCCATTTCCTTATTTACTAAAAAAAACACACAATAATATTTAGAAAATTACTAGACACATTTGCTGCCTATTATTCAGATTTGGGCAGTCCTTTTTACCTCATATTGTCACATCTCCTGTATCACACTTACAATTCTCCTTTGACTATTTATCTGCCCTCTTTGGTGTTTGGCAGTCCTTTATATTATGGCTCATACACTGCCCATTTTCATTTTTGACAGTCCGATCTTTTATCTGGCTGACAGCATTTATCCTTTCTTTTCAGCCCTTTTTTTCCATACCTCTTTACATGTATAGTACAATTGGTAATCTGAAACTCACATAATTACATTAGTACACTGATATCGGTCTACCTATGTTACAAAAGTTTGTTACATTTGGCATAAATTAGCTTCAGCATAATATACAGCATATTTACTGCAAATTGTTCTCTGATTGTACTTAGATTATTCACTCCTAGGAACATACAGTTTCAGGTCCACAACATTTCTTACACCTAAAGGTCTTTTGGATTTTGGGTAGATCAGGTAGTAAGCATTATCGTGTGGAATGTTCTGTATTATATATGGTCCATTATAAATATATTTAAATTTGGAAATTTCATGGTTCAGTTCACTAGATTTTTCGTGGGTTTTTAAAAGAACATAATCCCCAATTTTAAATTTTGAAACTTTCAGATTTTTATCATGTCTTTTAGATCTCGATTCAGCTTTTTGCTTTGCCCTAACAAAGTTTCTTCCAGTGGGAATCCAGTAGATTCATGACGCAAGGTGTTCATGACATTCTCAAAGTCCGATATAAATCTGCCCCAGACTCTAAATCATGCCCCTTCCTCTCTTTTCCACAACGCACCTTGGTCGACAGTGACATCGTCCCAAGATACGTTCCTGACCTGTGAATCATTTATATCTGGTGGCTTTTTCGGTTTCTGGAGTTCAAAGTCTTTACTTACTTGAACTCGTTGCAAAATAAACACTGAGTCGTCAGGTGGTTCCTTCTTTCTTTGTTTGGTCTCAACATCTGGATTTTGTTTTGAAACTTCGTCATCATTAGGTACAATATCGCAATTAGCTATATTTCCATTATTTCCACTATTACTAAAATATTCGTCATCTGAACTATCGTCAGAATCCGACCATTCTGGATCGCTTTCAGGTTCTAACATAAAAGTTTTTCTGAGACAGGCACTAAGTTCTTCCTCTGCGTTTTCGTCAGGTTTAGATTTTAACTCAGTATCCTCTTTCGGCAAAACGTCCTCATTATCAGCTTTACTCACATCTACTGTTAATTTATATTTCGCGTAATCCTCGTGGACTTCAATTACTTTCAGGTAATCACCTGCCTCTTCCTCACAGTGCTTTTCGGTAGCAGCTCGTACTGTTGGCGGATCGTTAACAGAAGTTACTTCCTCGTCAATGCTTAGTATTTCATCCTCCAATTCCTTCCTATCTTTAATCATCATCCTATCGGCAGCACGCGTACTCAGCGTGGCGCTGTTTACTCTCTCCTCTTCAACTTTGGGCCACGTCACCTTATTGACGTCCCTATTGTCTCCTTTTTCACTAATCAATTTCCTTGCCTCATACTCCTTCTTAAAATCCTCCCACTCACATTGCTTTAGGCCCTTGTACAGATCGTCGATCTGCACACACCAATCAGTTACTTCTGCTAGATCATTCTCGCCATTTACTTTTTTGCTAACACTGCTAACCGCGCCTCTCTGTGTCTCCACCGTTTCATCTACTATTTCCTTCGCCACGGAATTACCACCCGTAATGTATTCATCAGTTCTTATGGCAGTGTTCGTATCTAATGCTGCCGCATTGCTAGCGGCTTCTCTCTGAACAGCTGTTCTGCTAGGCTGGGCCATTGCCCTCTGATGCTCCACTCGCCTGTTAACATGAATCGCTCTGCTTGGCGTAGATGACTCATCCTCGCTTACACCTGACACTTGTTTCGCAACAACACGTTGTGTCGTTCCACGCCTGTCTCTAACCTGTCTCATAACTTTACTGTCGGTCCGGTAACATTTCTTAAATCGGGGACGGTATGTACTGTCCGCTTCCGTTTGGCCCGCAACGTTCGCGGAAATCAGTTTCCCGCGTCATTATTATCTTGCGCGGTATACCCTCTACCGCGACCTAGATAACTTCCCCTTCCTCTGCCTCTACCTCTTCCTCTCTGTATCACGTTGACGCGAAACCCTTCGCCGTCATTTCTCTCGTCCCTATTACGATTATTTCTATTGCCAACATTCTGGTAATTGGCACGACTTTCGCGCCAGTGGTCTTCGTCTTTGACCCTTTCGAGAAATGCTTGGAAGCTACGATGATTGCTTCCCACATATCTCTTTGAATCTTCTGGAAGCTTTTTATATTGTTTCCATATAATTTCTGAATCGGATCTTCTCTCTCTTAAATGCGTCAACTTTCGGTACCAATATTCGCAGAAATCTTTCAAAGAATTCCTGCCCCTGTTATCATGAAGTTTGGCCATGATAAAATCGCGCCACAAATGGTTCTGTTTTTGTTCGGACCAATATTCTTCCGTAAATTTTTGCTTAAACTCTTCGAACGTCATTCGTTCGGTATCCAAATTAATTCCCCAGCGCTTAGCGTCACCTGCTAAGGCGCTAGTTACTACGTTTATCTTTTCCTGATCAGACAAGTGTTCAGGAAATATTCTCTCGCAATTTTTGATGAAATCTAACGCATGCCATCCGTTATGTTTCTTGGCGGGATCGAAGCGTTCCTCACCTTCCAATAGCTTCGTAAGTGGTGTGCCATTACAGACAACACCAGGCCTATCTTTAATTTTACCCTCAAGATCGAAAATTTTGCCTTGAATTTTCGATGTATTTTGTTCACACTTTAGTACACATCCGGTCACCTTTTCGCCTAATTCTCTTTCAGTGTCTGAAACTGCCCTTTTCAACTGTGATATTCCGTGTTGGCATTCGTTTACGATCTCAGTTTTAAGACCGAAAACTTTTTCGTCTACTTTCGTTTCAACTAGAGGCTCTACTTTCTCTTGGATGTTGAGAATTTCAACATCAAACCTACTGTTAATGTTGTCAATTTCCCCCTGCATAGTATCCATATTTTTGTTAATTGTGTCAATTTCAAATATCATAGTATTTACTACAGAGCTTAAACTACCCACTTTTTGTTCTACCTGTTCTATTTGTTTACTAATTTTAATTCCTTGTTCTTCGACCTCTGCTTTAATCTGATTACTTTGTGTTTTAAGCTGCTCGTCAACGTGTCTTTTAAGCTGATCATTCTGTGTTTTGAGCTGCTCTGCAACGTGTGTTTTAAGTTGATCATTCTGTGTTTTGAGCTGCTCTGCAACGTGTGTTTTAAGAAGATCACTCTGTCCTGCAATTTGTTTAGTTAATTGTTCAAATAAATCGTTCATGCTTAAAATTTTCACACTGTTTTGTTCTACGGAATCGGTGTGTTCCGATCCTACTTCAAAAGTTTCTTTCGGTTCTTTCTTTACCTGTGGTGAATCAAACATGTCAGTGGATTCGTTCACGTACCCACTATCATCTACAACGTCATCCCCTACTTCGTGTTTTATCCCTTGCTGTGTTCGAGGCAATTTCGACATTTCAATTTGTTCATTAACATGTTCGTGATACTGTATATACGCCAATTGCCTTTCGCTAACGCCATCTGTTATCTGGCCGCGTAAACTCCTGCTATTGCCATGCGCCTCTTCCATTACGCTCGGCACATCTACTCTGTCTACTTTCCTGTCCATACTGCATGCAAGCTACACCACACTACCGTACTTGACGTTCACTGCTATTTATTTTACTGAATAATATTGCAATTCGTGCCACTGGACATCCACTGCACGGTATTCACATTGATTTGTGACCGACAACAACTGGATGTCCTGTCACCGGGAAGCCACTTGTAAAGTCTACACTCAGGCTTACGTTAACTCTTTAAAGCCTGTACTATAGTAAGTTGACGGGCTTCACCTGATAAGAAAGGATTTTAGTAAATATGTTGACCGCGTGTACCTGAATGGAGGCAAAATCAGACTTACACCCACTGAGTAACAACAATGATACGTCTAGCAAGTCTAAAGTGTAACTACACGTTAGGACGGACAAGAAACATACACAGCAGATGCTACCAATTGTTAATAATACGGTCGCCAGCCTAATTAGGCATTAACTGAGTTTCATCCCTGTACAAGTGGATGTACGTGCAAACATAACAACACGTAGTAATATGGTAATATGGTAAACTTTAGAACCACAAAAATCTACTGAACTAATATTTTCACTTTCTGTACTAATTTGGACAAGCTATAAATACACAACATTATACTATAATGATTACTACAAACTGCGTTTTGTCTATTGATCCGACTGAAATCGGGCATAGGTTACCCTAGAAGCAGCACTTTTGAAACACACATACAATGTCAATTTTAAGAAGGGTAAAACACTGATAAATTTAGGTTTTATATTGACTTTAACTTTGCTGGTCAAAGCAGTTTAGCACACTTCAAGATTCAAATGAATAGAAAAGAAAGAAAGAAGAAGGGGGGGGGGACCCTGAAACTGTTAAGATCACTGTAGTGAAAGTTTGATCATTGAGAGCCTTAAGCATTCTAGATTTCCAATATATGATTTACCACTCTTTTTGTCTTATTTCCTGCTCATTTAACTACCGTTATTTTTGTCTCAATTTAAATAAACTTCATTACTAAACCAATTTCAATATTATCTTCCAACTTTCTCAGACCTATATTATTCGTCCAGTATTTCATTAACAACAAAGTTCTTTAAACATCATTCTAACATAGATAGGTCTGCAGGTAATTATTATTAACATAAACTTTAAATCTTCATCTTGGGATACTCGGATTGCACAACATGTGGAAAGGACCCTGTCTAGGTTAGTTGTGAGGATAATTAATTGATAGGACAGTTCTGGTAAAATTTAAGTTATTATTGAACAGTATGTAGTAAAAGTGACACTGGTCCACACGAATACAGTACTGAAAGTTTCAACCTGTTCGTATCGATGAGGCGGTCGGCAGGCGGCGAGATGGCGAGGCACAAAGCACACATGCAATTACAGCAATGGCTCATGAAATATCGGCACTTTACTTCTTCATGGCGTCGCAATGCTTTTCCAATTAGTGCCTATGGAATATTGTCATGCTGTATAGACGTCAGAAACAGCGCATCCGAGGCTCAATGAAACCACTTTTTCCAGGAGAGCCTCTTCAATCCAGCACATGTTTCTCAGATCGATGCCCAACTCCGACTACTCTGCTGAGCCCGTTATGCCGTGCAGCGCCCGTGTGCATTTTCCCGCGCTCGCCTGCCTCCACCTTTTACCGCTCCCCTACAGACAGGGTATTCACCAAAGGTTTTACATTCCACGTATTCTAATACATTGCCTATGTATGGACCAGGCGTACAAATACAACTTTCACATCTTACAATTGTTTGAACATTAGGTACACTTCCCTTTGATTACAACATTACTTGAAATTTGACATAAATATTAAAATTTACATCGAAAATTGTTCATAGCTTTTTCAACATAATGTCATGAAACAAAAAAGAAATGAAACCAGAATATCGATTATACTAATTTATCGAAATTCAGAAGACAAAAATTTATTAGATATACAGCAGGATAACGTTAGTGTTGTTACAAGGTGAGATGTGACAGTTCATCCTTGATCTCACAAAACCAGCTTTGAACGATGCGGGACCCCATCGTCTTGGGATGCACCTATCACCATTGAGGGACAAAATTGTATCATGGGATGATGGACCTGATCAGCTAAATTAGTTCTGTGATGATCGCTTACGTCACTGATGACTAGTTTTTTAATTCCAGCTCACGCTGCAGTTCCCTACATATAGAGCTCCCTTCGTGGTGTTTTGATGCTGAGAGGGTTCGCGAATGTGATGTTCAGATCTGCAGTAACTTTTGCAGCTGTCGTCCTCTAACTTTTCGTCGCAATCCTCTTCAGAGACAGTCAGGATCACTCAACTTAAACCTTCAGAAGCGTTGTGACTTAGCGGATGATGTTTTCCCGCTTTCCCTAGATGTGCTATACGTCTTCGATACGGTGCTTCTTGAATCACCAAACACGTTGACCGCCTTGGTTGTGTGTGTGTGTGTGTATGTGTGTGTGTGTGTGTGTGTGTTCAAATGGCTCCGAGCACTATGCGACTTAACTTTTGAGGTCATCAGTCGCCTAGAACTTAGAACTAATTAAACCTAACTAATTAAACCTAAATAATTGCGACCGTAGCGGTCACGCGGTTCCAGACTGAAGCGCCTAGAACCGCACGGCCACACCGGCCGGCTTCAAATACCTTTTCTCCCTTGGTCGACACAGACGTTCTGAGGGAACGTCTGGTCGCTTACCTGTCTTCAGAATAACTCAACCTGTAACCGTCGCGCGGAGATCTCTCCGAACCGCCCGAGGTGGTGGGGGAGGCCCATGACCAACCTCCGCTAGGAAAATGTTTTGCTTGACTCATCTTTGGTCAAGCCCTCCTCTTCCTGCTCTATGCCTTCCACCGACACCGTTTAGGTGCGTAGAAGATTAAGAAACTGACCACTTCTCTGGTTCGTCTGCTACTGAATTCAAATGATTCACACTTGACCACACACTTTCAGGAAGGGTGAAAAATTGAAATCAAGACACGGGACGTCACATAAGAATGAAAAAGAAACGTGTAGACCCATTTCGCTTCTACAGGCATGCCGTTGTTCGGGCTCAGATTAATTAATTGCATCACTCTTTTTTTTAATCATGAAACGACCCCTATTGTGATGTTACAATATGTTGATTTCCCTATCGCCCTGCACGGAGCCGAGCCTTCGCGAAGTGTGGCGGACAAACCGACTAGCGTGACGTCACAAGGTCGTGGTAGGGCCTGTCTTTCTTGTGGACCCCGCCCGGGCCCGAGTGACGTCAAACGGCCCGTGGGGCCGGCGCCACGTTTGGAACTTCCGCTCCCGCCTCCCTACAAGTGTCAAGCCTATGTCTTTCCATATGCTCAGTGTCCAAGGCCCACCTCCAAGCCCTACTAAGTGTGTGGACATTAAGCGAAAGGAAAGACGTGGCAGCAGAACGTGGCAGCTTAACCTTAGCGTCAGCATGGGGACGTTGATGGTCCAGATGCGATCGTAATTACGAGTTGCCATCATCGCACTTTGTGACCAGAAAGATCATTAACTGTTTCTCCAATTAACTATCAATCTTTTATCGACCTTTTGGTGCCTGTAGCGATCGCTGGAGAAGTTATAGCAATTCTTGTACCGACGTTCGCAATTATGTATTTGGCCAACTAATTTAAAGAACTAGGGCGTATTCATTAGAAGTGTTAATTCACTACATTTCATCAGTGATCTTTTTGTGTTTGCTACTTCTATAAAATACAGTTTTGAACAGGGTTGTCATTCAGCAACCGTATACCGGTCTCAGCATAGGATTAAACAGCCAACCGGTTGCACATAAACGGTACGTACGTTGACCTAGGTTTCGTCACCTATTAGGGGTGTCTTCATCAGAATTAAATGTTGCTCAATCGTAAAATTACAATACTAAAAAGCTAATTTTACGATTTAGCAACATTTCATTCTGATGAAGGCATCCCTAGTAGGTGACGAAGCCTAGGTCAATGTACCTACTGTTTATGTGCAACCGATCGGCTGTTAAATCTTATATTGTTTCATAAAATATCTACATTAGTAACATTTTAAAGTGTGTAACCAGAGATAGGTAATCAGTTTTACTTTGTGAATTATTTCAATCGTCTTGTCAGGACCCAGTGCATGCAATGTACTAAACGAAAGATAATACTATATACGTAGTCAAATGCAAGAGCGCAACATGTAAGACATGGCTAGTATCTGCATTTATGTTCAAGCATGCAGTTCTCGCTGTGTTTCCATGTTTTTGTTGATCCCCTGCATTTAGAAAATATCCTCCCCGATAGCTGATGGTCAGCGTGAAGGATTGCCGTCCTACGGGCCGAGGTTCGATTTCCGGCTGGGTCGGTGATTTTCTCCGCTCAGGGACTGGGTGTTGTGTTGTCTTCATCATCATTTCATCTCCATCCGGCGCGCAGGTCGCCCAATGTGGCATCGAATGTAATAAGGCCTGCACCAAGGTGGCCAGACCTCCCCCGCAAGGGGCCTCCCGGCCAATGACGCCAAACGCTCATTACATTTTTTTCATTTAGAAAAATATGTATTACAAAATACACTCTGTATAATTTTATACTGTGAAGCTACAAAAACTATGAACGGAAAACAGCTCGAATATTTTATCAAAAAGTGGCGACCCACAGTTAATGAAGCCTCCCATCTATTAACGCGTGTAAAGCTCAGTCACGTAATATAGGTAGAAATATTGGAGTAATCGGTCTCAGAATTATCCTCCAGTACGCAGCGTTGACTCGCCAGTTCATCGGAGTATCGGAAAATTGATTTTTCGACAAACTAGATATCTTTTTGCAGATTTGAAAGGTTAATAAAAATTCTTTAAGCAAGATCCACCGCCCTCCCCAGTCAGTATTCCGCCCCAGTTCCTAATATCCATAGGATTTAGATGTATTGTGTTTGCGCTGATTGTTGTGAAGCACTATTAGTCTTTTGTCACTAACTATTATCCATTTTCACGAAAACTGTGATTTAAATTCGTAACTGCAGTACGCCTACTCTATGTCTCTTCCTGTTTGGTTCATTTTTTTACATGTTGCAAACTTAACGAATTATATGCTAAAAAATAGCGTCTGTTCATTTCTGTTCCCTTTATATATATATATATATATATATATATATATATATATATATATATATATATATGTTTGTGTGTGTGTGTGTGTGTGTAAGAGCGGGAGAAAGTGTATATGTAACCTTTTTTCCGTAGTTGTGTGCGGTTGTGTCGGTGGTTATTCAGGCGAGTTGTAAAAAGCTGAATATGAATGTAGTAGCTGTCAGAGAGTGGTTGAAAGTTGTGTCCACCTGATTTGAGGTGTTGTTTAAATGTTTTGTGGAGGGTTCATCGACGAGAGAGTGGAAAGGGGTTGGGTGCTGTTATTGTGATAATAATCCTCCGCTGGAGTGTTACTCTATTATTTCATCTATTAATGTGAACAATGACTTCTTTGTCATGTGTACTTCGTCATTCAACAGGATTTGATTTTCTTCTTTGGTTTTCTGTATGTGGCAACTTTCTTGCTAGGTTACGAGGTGTTTTTGTCGCTGATTCTTATTATTTTCATAACTTCTTCTCTGGAAGTTGGTTTGGGATTGTGTTCTCTTATGTGTTCCGCAAATGCGGAGTGGTTTGTCCCATACTTCCAGGTTCTCATATGTTCTTTGTATCTGACATCAAACACTCTGTTTGTTTGTCCTATGTACCTGCCCCCACAAGTGTTACACACTACATCTACGTGATTATTCTGCTAATCACAATTAAGTGCCTGACAGAGTGTTCAATGAGCCACCTTCAAGCTGTCTCTCTACCGTTCCACTCTCGAACGGCGCGCGGGAAATACACGAGCACTTAATTTTTTCTGTGTGAGCCCTGATTTCTCTTATTTTATAGTGATGATCATTTCTCCCTATGTAGGTGGTTGCCAACAGGATGTTTTCGCAATCGGAGGAGAAAACCAGTGATTGAAATTTCATAAGAAGATCCAGTCACAACGAAAAACGCCTTTGTTTTAATGATAGCCACTCCAGTTCAAGTATCATGTCTGTGGCACTATCTCCCCTACTTCGCGATAGTACAAAACGAGCTGCCCTACTTTGTACTTTTTCGATGTCATCCGTCAGTCCCTTGTGATGCGGATCTCACACCGCACAGCAATACTCCAGAATAGAGTGGACAAGCGTGGTGTAAGCAGTCTCTTTAGTAGACCTGTTGCACCTTTTAAGTGTTCTGCCAATGAATCGCAATTTTTGGTTGGCTCTACCCACAACATTATCTATGAGATAGTTCCAGTTTAGGGTATTTCTAATTGTAATCCCTAAGTATTTAGTTGAATTTACAGCCTTCAGATTTGTGTGACTTATCGCGTGATCGAAATTTAGTGGATTTCTTTTATTACTCATGTGAATAACTTCACACTTTTCTTCATTCAGGGCCAACTACCACTTTTCGCACCATACAGTTATCTTATCTACATCATTTTGCAATTCGTTTTGGTCATATGATGAATTTACAAGACGATAAATGACAGCATCATCTGTAAACAATATAAGACGGCTACTCTGTCTCCTATGGCGTTAATATAGATCAGGAACAATGGAGGGTCTATAACACTTCCCTGGGGAACGCCGAATATTATTTCTGTTTTACTCGATGACTTTCAGTATGTTACTACAAACTGTGACCTTTCTAACAGGAAATCACGAGTCCAGTCGCACAACTGAGGCGATAGAAGACGCTTGTGAGGAACGGTGTCGAAAGACTTCTGGAAAACTAATAATATTGAATCAATCTGACATCCCCTGTCGATAGCACTCATTGCTTCATGAGTATAAAGGGATAGTTGTGTTTCGCAAGAACGGTATTGTCTGAATCCGTGCTGACTAAGTGTCAATAAATCGTTTCCTTCGAGGTACTTCATAATGTTCGAACACTGTATACGTTCCAAAACCCTACTGCAAATCGACGTTAGTGACATGGGCCTATAATTCAACGGACTACTCCTACTTCCCTTTTTGGGTATTGGTGTGACTTGAGCAATTTTCCAGTCTTTAGGTATGGACCTTTCTGTGAGAGAGCGGTTGTATATAATTTCTAAATATGGAGCTATTGTATCAGCATACTCTGAGAGGAACCTGACTGGTATACAATCTGGACAGGAAGACTTGCTTTTATTAAGTGATTTAAGCTGCTTTTCGACACCGAGGATAACTACTTCTATATTTCTCATCTTGGCAGTTGTTCTTCATTGGAATTCAATAACTCTGCTTTAATGGAACTGTCATCAGTGACTTGACCGTTATTATTGCGCAGTGAAGGTATTGATTGCGTCTTGCCACTGGTGTGCTTTATGTATAACCATAATCTCTTTGGGTTTTCAGCCATATTTCGAGACAGAGTTTCGTTGTGGAAATTATTGAAAGCATCTCGCATTGAAGTACGCGCTATATTTCGACTTCTGCAAAACTTTGCCAGTCTTGGGGATTTTGCGTTCTTTTAAATTTTGCATGCTTTTTTCACTGCTTCTGCAACAGCGATCTGACCCTTTTTGTGCACCATGGGGGATCAGTACCATCACTTATCAATTTATGTCGTATATCTCTCAATTGCTGTCGATACTATCTGTTTGAAATAATCCCACAAACTTTCTACGCTTACATGATCAGATCGGAAGGAGTGCATACTGTCTTTTAAGACGGTGTTAAGAGCATTTTTATCAGCTTTTTTAAATAGATATACTTTGCGTTGCTTTTTGATGGTCGAAGGAGTTACGGTATTCAGCCTAGCAGCTACTGCTTATGGTAGCTAATCCCTGTATTTGTCACGATACTCACTATTTGTCCAGGCTTATTTGTTGCTAAGAGGTCAAGTATATTTTCGCATCCATTTATGCTTCGAGTGGGCTCATGAACTAATTGTTCAAAATAATTTTCTGAGAAAGCATTCAGTACCATTTCGGATGAGGTTTTATGCCTGCCGCTGGTTTTAAACGTATAATTTTTCCAGCATATCGAGGGTAGATTAAAGTCACCACCGAATACAATCGTATGAGTTGGGTACCTATTTGAAATGAGACTCAAGTTTTCTTTGAACTATTCAGCAACTGTATCTTCTGAGTCGGGGGGGGGGGGGGGGGAGGGGGGTCGGTAAAACGACCCAATTAACAGTTTAGTCAGATTGCCAAGTATAACCTCTACCCATACTATTTCGCAAGAACTATCTACTTCAATTTCACTAAAAGGCAAACTACTTCAGGCAGCAATAAATACTTCACCGCCAATTCTATTTAATCTATCCTTGCGGAACACTGTTAGATCGTTTGAAAAAATGTCTGCTGAACTTATTTCCGGCTTTAGCCAGCTTTCTGTACATAACTATTTGAGCTTCAATGCTTTCTATTAGGGCTTGGAGCTCTGGTCTTCTTAACACAGCTACGACAATTCGCAACTACAACACCTATCGTTTCTACAACTAACTTACTGTCTTTTACCTTTCCCTTTCTGTGGTTCCCTTCGAACCTAGAAAACGGCCCAGTCCCTCCCACACAGCCCCCGCTACCCGTGTAGCCGCTTTCTGTGTTTAGTGGACTCCTATTAAGCGGAACCCGGAGACCCACCACCCGATGGCGCAAGTCAAGGAATCTGCAGCCTACACAGTCACAGAACCGCCTGAGCCTCCGATTCAGACCCTCCCCTCGGCTCTGCAACAAAGGACCACAGTCGGTTCTATCGATGATGCTGCAGATGATGAGCTCCGCCTTAATCTCGCAAGCAAGACTGGCAGTCTTTAACATTTCCACTAGCCGCCCGAAACCAGAGAGAATGGCTCTGAGCACTATGGGACTTAACATCTGAGGTCATCAGTCCCCTAGAACTTAGAACTACTTAAACCTAACTAACCTAAGGACATCACACACATCCATGCCCGAGGCAGGATTCGAACCGGCGACCGTGGAGGTCGCGCGGTTCCAGACTGAAGCGCCTAGAACCGCTCGGCCACAGCGGCCGGCTCCAGAGAGAATCCCCTCCGATCCAAAGCGACATACGTCATTGTTACCGATATGAGCCACCACCTGCAGTTGGCTGCACCCTGTACTCTTCATGGCATCTGGAAGCAGCCTCCCCCCGGTATGCACACGGAGTGCACACTGTCTTCCTTCCCCTCCTTTGGCAGCCATATTCCTAAGGGGCCCCATTATGCGCCTAACGTTGAAGCTCCCAGTTACCAGCAGACCCACGTTCTGTGAATGCCCAGACCTTGTGGGCCGAGAAGCTTCCTCTGGAACAGGGTGGACGACTGCATCCGGCTCAGAGACATCGTCAGCCACAGATAACGCCCAAAACCTGTTCGTCAAATGAACCGGGGAGGCCATACGATCGGCCCCTCAGAAAGTTTTTCGCTGTCTGCCAGACTTTGGAATGATCTGAGACTCGACCACGGCAGAGGGGTCAACCTCAGTGAGGGCAGTACACGGGGCAGCAACTGCAGCGGACCGAACGCATCCGACCCCCACAGTGATGCCCCTTGGCAGCAGCCTGGAGCTGTGAGCGAAGGATCGCCAACTCAGCTCGCATCTGTACACAGCAATCACAGTTCCTATCCATTACTGCAGTCGCTCCCGTTTGAAGCTCGTAGCCGGCCGGAGTGGCCGTGCGGTTCTAGGCGCTACAGTCTGGAACCGAGCGACCGTTACGGTCGCAGGTTCGAATCCTGCCTCGGGCATGGATGTGTGTGTATGTCCTTAGGTTAGTTAGGTTTAATTAGTTCTAAGTTCTAGGCGACTGATGACCTCAGAAGTTAAGTCGCATAGTGCTCAGAGCCATTTGAACCATTTTTGAAGCTCGTAAAACTATACAACAAACGAACGGTGTACTCGGCTTATTAGCAGCGGGAATTCGAAGTCCTTTCTCACTAACAGTCTAAACGACACTGAGCTACACTAACCAAAACAAACAAAAGCCTGTAAGATACGACGGTCGATATAAGGATCGATAGCAACGACGGTACAGTACGCTACACTGTTACTAAAATAAAAGCTTGTGCCTAGTAAGCAATCGAACACGCAAGAAATTACAAAAATAATCTAGTAACTACACAGTTATCTCTAAATAAATAGGTCGCTCCTGTTGGAAGCTCGTAAAAATGTACAACAAACGAACGGTGTACTCGCCTTATTAGCAGCAGGTATACGAGATGCTCGTTCACTGACGGTCCATCCGACACTAATCGATACATACCTGCTTTTTATGTGTCGAAGTCTATTGTCGGTTTTGGGTTGTATTTTTGGGTAGAACTGCCTGCTGTGTAGCTGTGTTTACGCCCTGCCTGTTAAAAATGCTGGTGATTTTATGAGTGCTATGTTTGCTGCGAATGATAGTCGCGCAAACAAACTTGTTAACATGAAATCAATTTACTGGGATAGGCAGTTAGGCCCTGCACGTTCGGTGTGACCCCGTCGTCCGAGTACAGCAAGTAGTAGAGGCCGCCTAGCATTGCCGGGAAGCGTCTGCGAACAGTTTGTCTCCAACAGAAGTTGTTCCTAATGACGTGATCTATCACCCCAACACGTTTTATGCAAAGACTGTGAAACACACGGTGTAGCAGACAGTGCAATAAGTCATCAGCCGTTCTTCGATGGCATAAACACTTACACTGAGGTCACACAAGTAATGGGATTCCACTATGCACATATACAGTTGGCGGTAGTGTCACGTACACAAGATATGAAAAGGCGGTGAAACATTGGAGCTGTAATTTGTTCTAAGGTGATTCATGTGAAAAGGTTTAAGACGTGATTATGGCCACACGACGGCAATAAACAGACTTTGAACGGGGAATGGTAGTTGCAGCTAGACGCATGGGTCATTTCATTTTGGAAATCGTTAGGGAATTCAGTAGTCAGAGATCCGCAGTGTCAAAAGTGTGCCGAGAATACAAAATTTCTGGCATTACCTCTCATCACGCACAACACAGTGGCCGACGCCTTCACTTAACGACAGAGATCAGCGGCGTTTGCGTAGAGTTGTCAATGGCAACTTACAAGCAGCTCTGCGTGAAATAAGCTTAGAAATCAATGTGGGATGTTTGACGAGTGTATCCGATAAGGCACTGTCGCGTAATGGGCAGTGGCAGCAGACGACCAACGATAGTGCCTTTTCTAAAAGCACAACATCACTTGCACCGCCTCTCCTGGGCTCGTCATCATATCGGATGAACGCCTTTTTCTTTGTTTTTGGTCATCATTCTTCTGACTGCTTTGATGCTGCCCGCCACGAATTCCTCTCCTGTGCTAACCTCTTCATCTTAGAGTAGCACTTGCAGCCTACGTCCTCAATTATTTGCTGGATGTATTCCAATCTCTGTCTTCCTCTACAGTTTTTGACCTCTACAGCTCCCTCTAGTACCATGGAAGTCATTCATTCCCTCATGTCTTAACAGATGTCCTGTCATCCTGTCCCTTCTCCTTATCAGTGTTTTCCGTATATTCTTTTCCTCTCTGATTCTGCGCAGAACCTTCTTATTCCTTACCTTATCACTCCATCTAATTTTCAACATTCGTCTGTAGCACCACATTTAAAATGCTTCGATTCTCTTCTGTTCCGGTTTTCCCACAGTCCATGTTTCATTACTATGCAATGCTGTACTCCAGACGTACATTTTCAGAAATTTCTTCCTCAAATTAAAGCCGATATTTGATATTAGTAGACTTCTCTTGGCCATGAATGCCCTTTTTGCCGTTGCTAGTCTGCTTTTGATGTCCTCCTTGCTCTGTCCGTCATTGGTTATTTTACTGCCTAGGTAGCAGAATTCCTTAACTTCATCTACTTCATGACCATCAATCCTGATGTTAAGTTTTTCGCCGTTCTCATTTCTACTACTTCTCATTACCTTCGTCTTTCTTCGATTTACTGTCATTCCATACTCTGTACTCATTAGACTGTTCATTCCGTTCAGCAGATCACGTAATTCTTCTTCACTTTCACTCAAGATAGCAATGTCATCAGCGCTGAATCTTTCTTTTATTTCCATAATTGCTTCCTCGATGTACAGATCGAACAATAGGGGCGAAAGGCTACATCCTTGTCGTACACCCTTTTTGATACGAGCACTTCGTTCTTGGACGTCCACTCTTATTATTACCTCTTGGTTGTTGTACATATTGTATATGACCCGTCTCTCCCTATAGCTTACCCCTATTTTTTTCAGAATTTCGAACATCTTGCACCATTCCATATTGTCGAATGCTTTTTCCAGGTCGACAAATCCTATGAACGAATCTTGATTCTTCTTTAGGATTGCTTCCATTATTAACCGCAACATCAGGATTGCCTCTCTCGTGCATTTACCTTTCCTAAAGCCAAACTGATCGTCATGTAGCGTATCCTCAAGTTTTTTTTCCGTTCGTCTGTATATTATTCTTGTAAGCAACTTGGATGCATGAGCTGTTAAGCTGACTGTGCGATAATTCTCGCACTTGTCAGCTCTCATCGTCTTCGGAATTGTGTGGATGATATTTTTCCGAAAGTCAGATGGTATATCGCCAGACTCATCCATTCTACACGCCAACGTGAATAGTCGTTTTGTTGCCACTTCCCACAATGATTTTAGAAATTCTGAGTAATTTTGTCTATCCCTTCTGCCTTATCTGATCTTAAGTCCTCCATAGCTCTTTTAAATTCTGATTGAACCCTATACAACTGCATAAGCGTGGACTGGTCTGATGAGTCCCGATTTCAGTTGGTAGGGTTCGAGTCTGGAGCAGACCCCACGAAGCCATGGGACCAAGTTGTTAACAAGGTACTGTGCAAGCTGATGGTGCCTTCATAATGGCGTGGGCTGTGTTTACATGGAATGGACTGGGGATGCTCTGGTCCAGCTGAACCGATCATTGAGTGGAAATAGTTACGTTCGGCTACCTGAAGACCATATGCAGCCATTCATTTACTGTATATCCCCAAACAACGATTGAATTTTTGTGGGTAACAACGCACAATGTCACCAGGCAGCAATTGTTAGAGACTGATTTGGAGAACATTATGGACAATTCGAACGAACGATTTGGCCACCAGATCGCCCGACATGAATCCCAGCGAACGTTTATGGGACATAATCGAGAAGTCAGTTCGCGCACAAAATCCTGCAGTGCCAATACTTTCGCTATTATGGACTGCTGTAGAGGCATCGTGGCTCAATATTTCTGCAGGGGACTTCCAATGACTTGTTCAGTCCAAGCCACGTCGAGATATTGCACTACGCCGGCAAAAGGACGTCCGACACGATATTAGGAGGTATCCAATGACTTTTGTCACCTCTGTGTAGATTACAACAGGATAATTTTAACGAAACCGCTTTTCGTCAACATTTTGCTCAGTTTTCTTTTTCTGCGCTCCCTTTTCATTTCGCATGAGATTTCACAACCAATCATTTTCCTTAGTTGTTCAAATACACTCCTGGAAATTGAAATAAGAACACCGTGAATTCATTGTCCCAGGAAGGGGAAACTTTATTGACACATTCCTGGGGTCAGATACATCACATGATCACACTGACAGAACCACAGGCACATAGACACAGGCAACAGAGCATGCACAATGTTGGCACTAGTACAGTGTATATCCACCTTTCGCAGCAATGCAGGCTGCTATTCTCCCATGGAGACGATCGTAGAGATGCTGGATGTAGTCCTGTGGAACGGCTTGCCATGCCATTTCCACCTGGCGCCTCAGTTGGACCAGCGTTCGTGCTGGACGTGCAGACCGCGTGAGACGACGCTTCATCCAGTCCCAAACATGCTCAATGGGGGACAGATCCGGAGATCTTGCTGGCCAGGGTAGTTGACTTACACCTTCTAGAGCACGTTGGGTGGCACGGGATACATGCGGACGTGCATTGTCCTGTTGGAACAGCAAGGTCCCTTGCCGGTCTAGGAATGGTAGAACGATGGGTTCGATGACGGTTTGGATGTACCGTGCACTATTCAGTGTCCCCTCGACGATCACCAGTGGTGTACGGCCAGTGTAGGAGATCGCTCCCCACACCATGATGCCGGGTGTTGGCCCTGTGTGCCTCGGTCGTATGCAGTCCTGATTGTGGCGCTCACCTGCACGGCGCCAAACACGCATACGACCATCATTGGCACCAAGGCAGAAGCGACTCTCATCGCTGAAGACGACACGTCTCCATTCGTCCCTCCATTCACGCCTGTCGCGACACCACTGGATGCGGGCTGCACGATGTTGGGGCGTGAGCGGAAGACGGCCTAACGGTGTGCGGGACCATAGCCCAGCTTCATGGAGACGGTTGCGAATGGTCCTCGCCGATACCCCAGGAGCAACAGTGTCCCTAATTTGCTGGGAAGTGGCGGTGCGGTCCCCTACGGCACTGCGTAGGATCCTACGGTCTTGGCGTGCATCCGTGCGTCGCTGCGGTCCGGTCCCAGGTCGACGGGCACGTGCACCATCCGCCGACCACTGGCGACAACATCGATGTACTGTGGAGACCTCACGCCCCACGTGTTGAGCAATTCGGCGGTACGTCCACCCGGCCTCCCGCATGCCCACTATACGCCCTCGCTCAAAGTCCGTCAACTGCACATACGGTTCACGTCCACGCTGCCGCGGCATGCTACCAGTGTTAAAGACTGCGATGGAGCTCCGTATGCCACGGCAAACTGTCTGACACTGACGGCGGCGGTGCACAAATGCTGCGCAGCTAGCGCCATTCGACGGGCAACACAGCGGTTCCTGGTGTGCCCGCTGTGCCGTGCGCGTGATCATTGCTTGTACAGCCCTCTCGCAGTGTCCGGAGCAAGTATGGTGGGTCTGACACACCGGTTTCAATGTGTTCTTTTTTCCATTTCCAGGAGTGTATATACTTTCGTTTGTTCTGTAAGTAGGCTGTTTAGGTTCTTATATTGGTAACGCCGCCGCCACGTAGCGCTCTCGGTATGAAAATCACTGGCTGTGCTGTGTGCAGTCTGTAGCTAGTTTGCATTGTTGTCTGCCATTGTAGTGTTGGGCAGCAGCAGCTGGATGTGAACAACGCGTAGCGTTGCGCAGTTGGAGGTGAGCCGCCAGCAGTGGTGGATGTGGGGAGAGAGATGGCGGAGTTTTGTAATTTGTCATGAACTGCTATATATATTATGACTATTAAGGTAAATACATTGTTTGTTCTCTATTAAAATCTTTCATTTGCTAACTATGCCTATCAGTAGTTAGTGCCTTCCGTAGTTTGAATCTTTTATTTTGCTGGCAGTAGTGGCGCTCGCTGTATTGCAGTAGTTTGAGTAACGAAGATTTTTGTGAGGTAAGTGATTTGTGAAAAGTATAGTTTAATGTTTGTCTGGGCCATTCTTTTGTAGGGATTTTTGATAGTCAGATTGCGTTGCGTTAAAATTATTGTGTGTCAGTTTAAGTACAGTCGTGTATAATTTTTCTAATGGGACGTTTCATAGTTCCACTAACGAAAGAAATGTAACGATCAATAAAATTCTTCTGGATTTGTGATCGCGTTATCATTGTGTAAAGTTAGCAAAAACACCATGAGGAAGGGCATTTGCAACCGTGATCGAAACATCGAAAAATTTTACACAATGACAATCCGATCAATTTTATTGTGGTAACGGGTGCGGAAACCTATTCTTATAAAAATGTAAAAATGTTTAAAGTTCCGGGAAGCATTGCCACTTTAATTCTAGTACATTTACGGCGGCCGTTCTTCCTGAAACATGTAATGTGTTCTCCCTCAGACGTCATGTCGCTAGCATACGTGAGGAAGGGACCCAGCCGCCTCCTGGGCCTGGCACTCTGCGGTATGAGTCGGATGCTCGAAGAGGCTACGATCCCCCTTGAAAATGTCACCCGCAGATGGGAACGAAACGTTGGGTTTTCCCACATGGCTTCTAAGACTTCCACCAATACCAGACATGCAGCTCCAAACGCTCCCGAAAGACACGAATTCTGCCGCATCGACTCCGCGGGCATCGCCGTGATGTATGGCCAGCCGACCGTAACCTCCACTCACAACAGCTTGGTCCGGAAAATGCACGAATCACGACGCTGATGAGCGAAAAGAAAGTGGCCTAGTGAGTAGCGTTGCTGCCTCTGGATCACGTGTTCGATTCCCGACCGGGTCGGGGATTTTCTGCTCCCGGGGACTGGGTTTTTGTGTTGTCCTCATTATTTCATCATCACTCTGGAAAGTGGCGAGACTGGACAGTTTAAAGATTGGGAATTTGTTCGGCCGCTGACAACCGCGCAGTTGAGCGCCCCACAAGCCAAATATTATAATTTCGTCATCACGAAAAGAAAGTTACAAACTCTTTCCCCGTCATCAGTAGTAATCATCACTAGACGACACATCAGTTACAGAGAAACGATCACGATTTTAGGCCTAAACCAATAATACACAGTGATTTTGAACTTTCTCTTTTATGAAAGAGAAAATACACTTTCTGTCAAATCTGTTTAGATTACTGAAACCACTTCAAGCAAAATTTATTTTTCTGGTCATTCCTTTGCCTGTAAGTGCAATAAATACGAAAACTAAACTGACTCTGTGACCTCATTCTTAATCTGTAGAATTTTCTTTAGGTGTGCTCATTATACATTATCTTAGGCTTATTGTAAATCATCTGAGAACAGATTTCAAAGTTTTTAAGACAGATACTCCCATTCATTGCTCAAATTAAACTGCTTCAGGGGAGAACACAAGAATGTCATCATAAAAAGAAGGCTTGTTAACGTATGTGCCATTAAAGTTCCTTTTTCGGATTCACAGTTTAACAATCTGGAAACTCGCTCTATAACTGATAAGAATAGTTGTAATGGCGTTGAATATCGATCATTGACTCCTGTTTCAATTTTGAATTTCTTGAAGAAGTCTAATGGAAGCTGCTGCATTGTACTTTTTTTCCTTTATTCATGAACTGAATTAATGCCTTATTTCTCATATCACTGATTCTCTGTATGGTAGAACAATATAAATTATCAATACTACAGAAATGCGCAGATTTTTGAGCAAAACAATGTGACTCCCGCACGTGCTGCGCTCACGAAAAGGAATACCGATGGAGTGTGCGTAGTGTACTTTTGCCAAACAGGTGAGTGAAATGTAACACTGTTCGTTTATGTTTTGTGCTGGGACTAAAACTAATATTTAATCACCAGTGTGTTTACACATTTTCTATAACTGTACTCTTGAACAATTAGTGCCGCTAGGGATGTAAATCGAAATACGTTCCTGAAGGAAGAACAGATATTTTTCGCAGTGACTGCTTGACACTTCATACAGCTGACAGATTTTTTAAAAAAATACAGATGTTAAACCTATTAAAATGAAATTGAATGAAATGGTCAATGGTCCGCTGTAGCTGTATTTGTTCAGATCTCTTACAAACACACACAACCGGTTTCGCAACTTTTAAGTTGCATCTTCTGCTGTGAATATGAACGCTATGTCGTAGGTTACACAATGCAGCAGAGTAACAATTGGCGTGATTAGATGAAGTTTTCAGCCCTCCTCATTTGATAAAAGAACCCTCGTCAAATGATAAAAAAAGCATCATGAATGTTGAAGGTCATGTCTGTACTTTTCACAGGTCAGTGCCACAACGTCACGTGCCTTTGGAGCCAATGTATTATGACGGTAAAAATTCTGTTCTCCACATCCAGATGCTAGCTCCACAGGTTTTCCTACAGTATGTCTGCAGTAAGAATATCTAAAAGTCATGAGATGGAATTAGGGAAGACCTTGGCGAAGTGTCATAAAAGTGAGGACACTATCGCTGGTACTCCTACCGCATGCACCATCAAGGGTAATGTCAGTTTTAGCTAAGATTTGTAATTCAGCAATCGTAAAATTATACGTATTTTGTTTTAGAACATTATTTCATAACTTTTTTTTTATTTCACGTGAGCGAGTGAGCACCGGGCCGACTGAAGTTCGTTCGCTGTGTGTAGTAAACTTGCCACTAATACGCCAGCGAGGAAAGTCAAATATTCAAGAAACAGAAATCTGTGTCACCACACAGACGCCGTTCTATGGTTTTGTTTAACGATAACTATTGTTAATTACTTTTTTATTTCGCTGGAAAAAGTTTGCAAGGAGTAGAATGTACACAAGCTAATTCTCAGTTCAGGATAATATAAGATCGATGAATGAAAATACTCTAACATGTATATAACAGCAAAAATAACTGCCCTGCGCTTTACATCACAGCGATAATAAAACCGTAATTTATTTTTTCCTGAGTTAGCTGCTTTTTATAAAAATGGACGTCGAACCTGTAACTAGACAGAACTGCTGCTGCAGCATCCCGCCCTACAAGATTTCAGTGAAGTCCACAAAAGATCAGCAGTGACTGTTAGAATACCGCAGTTTTCGAAGTTCATTGTCTAGAGCGAACGTTTGGACCTCATCACATTCTCGTGTTGAAATACGGCCTGAAAGAGGGGTTGTATTTAAGGGACTAGGACTTCCTTGACGATCTAGCGGATGCTATTCAGATTTATCTTAAAACTCAGGAGTCATGAGTGCGTGTTGTAACTAATGGCTCTACAAACCGTCGCGCTTGACATTTATCTGTTGTTTAACTCAACGATGAGGACTTCTGTATTGAGGTCACCAGGTCAGCGCTTAACATGTATGCGGTCTACATTCTGAAGCTCTGTACGCCAGCGATGACGTGCAGGCGCTCATTGCAGTACAGACAATGGAAGCCGTCCTATAACAAGCGTGCCGCTAGCACAACACACGGCTGCGAACAGTAGATCCACACAGGACCACACACGTCACATTACTCAATCATCGGGGCAACAATGAGTATTGCCTGTTACATCTGTGCAAACAAGATGGCGGCCATCACGCGTGTAGCTCAGTACCTGCTCGTCGCTTGTCGCATCTCTCTTTTGTTCAAAGGATACGCACTATCATCCATCACCGTCGTAGTGGTATACCATGTGTGAGCATCAGTGTCAACATCCACATCTATTGGTAGCACATTCTGCGCCACTGCTAGTCAATCCGTTTCTTGGAGCTATGGGAAAACAACAGTCTATGTTTATTATGCATGTTGTTCTGCCGATTTAGAGCCTGGTTGATTTTCAAGCGATACGTAAATATAATCAGGGTGTTTGGGGAGGAAAGGTCTATGTTTTAAATAGTCATAGTATAAATAATTCTCAACAAAAGTGTTACATGAAAATAGGTCCGCAAATGCTTCGTCAGGGAGGTATGGGTATTGAAAGGAACTTTAATTCTGCAAAACTGATGTGCAATTGTGCCGTGTAAGCCGCATTGTGTAGTGCACCGGTGACGGTGAACCATGGACCTCTCGTTCAGCAGCTGCTCCGCTAACCACGAGACCATGGCACTCCTTAGCTCAAATACTCCTTAATGTTACCTACCTTGCGCATGGACTACTCAGTTTATATATTTTGCTTATTTTTTTCGTAGTTCCACACAACTTCTTCCTGTTTTCTCGATTGATCTGTGTTCAATTTTTCAAGGCCTATCCACTGTGCCAACTTATAACTAAATCTCAGGGGGGTGCGATGGGGAGGTTCCCTTGTGAGGAGCTTAGTTAGGGTGGGGAGATATTTTACGTGCCTTGCCTTGGGCCCATTCGTTCAGGTTAAAGTGAACATGGAACAAGATGCCTATTACAACATTCTCGGTGTCCAAATGTCACTCTTTCTTCTACGTCTTGTTGATGGCTATGCTGCCGACACTCCCGTGTTCCAATCTGTATTCACCAGGCTACAAGCATACATTCCTAGTTTAATAAACCATCACGAATCCTATCGCACGTCGACTGGTCCGCTAAATAATCGGATATTAATCCCACAGAAGGTATATGTGTTTATTTGGAACAGCAGGTGAAACGTAGCAATCAACAATCTGCCAGTTTGATAGCTCTACGAGATCCAATCCCCATTTACTGGCCCCGCCGGACTGAGGCGATTATCACGGATGGTAGAGGAGTTAAATGGCATTAGCGTAAGATCTGTTGGGGAGACTGTTTTTGTTATTCGGAGTGTTTACTAGTGTTGTGGCAGGGAATGGTATCCGAAACGAAAAAAAAGGGAAAAAAGCAGTGCAGTGATCCCCTTCAGTGTAACTCACAAACTTTGAATTGTAACAATGACTTATACAGAGAGTAAGGTTAATTCAAGCACTGATCAGTAAACACTGAGGCGATTTTTTTCCTGCAGCTTCCCTGTAGTTTCCTAATTGCCCCATGGATATTTGGAAAGACCGGATTTTCACGTATAATACCGACAGGCGGCAGCACTCTCGAATCGGTAGGCAGGTGTAATACATTGTTTACATTTCGCGTATCAATCAATGGAGTAGCACGTTTAAACCATGCATCCACTGAAACTTACAAAAAGCTGTACCAAGCGTACGGAGAAGACGCACTGCCTCGTGCAGCCGTATTCAGGTGGTTAGAGGACTTCAAGAAAGGCTTACTTCTCTGTGTTAAGCGAGTGGGACAAGTGTTTCGGCTTCTGCTGCTACTAAGGTGAACATCAACACAGCTGCTGTTATTGTACTTCAGGATCGGCGGATAACATTACGGAACCTCTGTGGTGTGTTAAGAATTTCGTATGGCAGTGTCTTTACTACTGTGCGTGATCATCTCCAAATGACCCGTGCTTATGTTCGTTGGGTGCCATGTCCGTTGACTCTCGAACAAAAGGCTGTGCGAATGAAGACAAGCCGTGAGGTGTTGCGTCTCTTTGCTGATGGAGGTGATGCGTTTCTGAAATCGATTATAACAAGTGACGAGCCATGGCTGCAGCATTATGATCCTGAAGGAAAATGAGTCAGCACAATGTGGAAATTGCCAGGTTCTCCAGCATAAAAAAAAGGCGAAAGTTATTCCATCTGCAGTGAAAGTGATAGTGATCACATTTTTTGGCTTTCATGGAATGATTTACCAGCATGCAGTTCCCTCTCACACTAGTGTTACAGCAGCATGCTACACATCACTATTGGCTAAACTGAGAAAGCACATTTCAAGGAAACTGCCTCATACTGGATGGCAACTTCGCCTCACGTCGCAAATGAAGTCATGCAGTGTCTGCCCCAATTCAACATTTCCTGTGTACTGCATCCGCCTTATCGCCCTGATCTTGCATTCAGTGATTTTCTTTATTGCCATCACTGAAGGCAAAGGTCGGGGCATTCTATATGAGTACTCCGAAGCGGTGCTCGAATGTGAGGCGATTCTCAAGAACCTGACAAGGAACGGCCTAAACCATGTTGAAAGGTGGCTACACTGAGCCACAGCGCCAGAAATCGCGCCAGAGAGTATTGTTCCGCCGCCTCCACTGGCAGTGATTATTGAGACGCAGCGACGGGCAGTTCTTACCGAGAAGTTGTGGTGGACACTGCATGTCGTGAAGTCAGAGTGAGATGTGGTAGTGGAGAGTGTTGTTCCATGTTTTATGCAGTGGTTTGATGGGAGAGATAGCAGATGTTGTTCTAATGGAGATATTGTAATGGTCAGAGTGCATTTCGTCAATATATGGAGGTATTTTCTTTTATTCTTTTATTCTTTCAGTGACCTGAATAATGTGTCATTACAGGTTCAGTCAACAAAGCATCTGAGTGTGTTCTTGTATTAGAGTGTAATTTTGGTTTTCTTGCACAATTATAGTATTTCTAATTTTCTTTTATCACGTCAGTATAAATGGTATTTAAAATTTCTTGCCTTGTTGAAGAAGAACCGTGCCAGATGTGCGTTGAGTCACACTACCACACACAGAACAACTACACTTGTGCTTTGTTGGCTTCGTAGATTTTATAGTTGCTGGGGACTTAATTAATTAATTGTATTAACTGAAATTTTCTTACATTCTTTGTTGTTATTCAAAGCAGTCAGATTGCGTACTAAAACTAGTCAGGGCCAGCCGTTTACGAGACTTGCGTAATCGGACCAACAGCAACTAAAAAATATTTGCATTATTTTTAGTAGCTGTAGTCCGATTACGCAAGTCTCGTAAACGGCTGGCCCTGACTAGTTTTAGTACGCAATCTGACTGCTTTGAATAACAACAAAGAATGTAAGAAAATTTCAGTTAATACAATTAATTAATTAAGTCCCCAGCAACTATAAAATCTACGAAGCCAACAAAGCACAAGTGTAGTTGTTCTGTGTGTGGTAGTGTGACTCAACGCACATCTGGCACGGTTCTTCTTCAACAAGGCAAGAAATTTTAAATACCATTTATACTGACGTGATAAAAGAAAATTAGAAATACTATAATTGTGCAAGAAAACCAAAATTACACTCTAATACAAGAACACACTCAGATGCTTTGTTGACTGAACCTGTAATGACACATTATTCAGGTCACTGAAAGAATAAAAGAATAAAAGAAAATACCTCCATATATTGACGAAATGCACTCTGACCATTACAATATCTCCATTAGAACAACATCTGCTATCTCTCCCATCAAACCACTGCATAAAACATGGAACAACACTCTCCACTACCACATCTCACTCTGACTTCACGACATGCAGTGTCCACCACAACTTCTCGGTAAGAACTGCCCGTCGCTGCGTCTCAATAATCACTGCCAGTGGAGGCGGCGGAACAATACTCTCTGGCGCGATTTCTGGCGCTGTGGCTCAGTGTAGCCACCTTTCATATGCCCTTCCTCCACGGGCTAGAATTTGATGGTATTTTTGCCAGCATTGGTGGTGAAAATACCACCAAATTTGTCAAAAAAAAATACAGACAAAAATAAAAGATAATATTAATACGTAAGTATCATATAACTAGATAAAATTTTGGCTTTGCACTGACCTTACAATAGCCTAATATATAAAATACAGTAAGGAATACAAATTCTTTCATACATATGACTTTACATAATAGTTTACAGAAATATCATGTGGTTAAACAATTCAATCGATAGCGTCAGCAATGACGAATATGAGCAGGTAAGAGTCTTATAACTTTTCACAAACAGTAATACACAAAAAATCAGTTTATACAAATATTCACATAAAATGTTTTCATAACAAGTCGTTGACAGTTCCAGCAGTAGCACCCAGCAATGTTGGGTAGGTGCAGACACCATCAGGTGACATCATTTCAGTAGAAGCAGTCCATCAGTGGCACCCAGCATTGTGGAACAGGTGCAGACTCCAACAGGTAACATCATTTCAGTAGAAGCAGTCCATCAGTGGCACCCAGCAATGTTGAGTAGGTGCAGACAGCAAGAAGTAACATCATTTCAGTAGAAGCAGTTCCATCTGTGGTACCCAGCAATGTTGAAGAGGTACAGACAGCAAGAAGTAACGTCATTTCAGTAGAATCAGTTCCATCTGTGGTACCCAGCAATGTTGAAGAGGTACAGACAGCAAGAAGTAACATCATTTCGGTAGAAGCAGTTCCATTTGTGGTACCCAGCAATGTTGAAGAGGTACACACAGCAACAAGTCACATTTCTCAGTAGAAGCAGTTCATCAATGGCACCCAGCAATGTTGAGTAGGTGCAAACAGCAACAGGTGACATCATCTCAGTAGAATCAGTCCATCAGTGGCACCCAGCAATGTTGAGTAGGTGCAGACAGCAAGAAGTAACATCATTTCAGTAGAAGCAGTTCCATCTGTGGTACCCAGCAATGTTGAAGAGGTACAGACAGCAAGAAGTAACATCATTTCAGTAGAATCAGTTCCATCTGTGGTACCCAGCAATGTTGAAGAGGTACAGACAGCAAGAAGTAACATCATTTCGGTAGAAGCAGTTCCATTTGTGGTACCCAGCAATGTTGAAGAGGTACACACAGCAACAAGTCACATTTCTCAGTAGAGGCAGTTCATCAATGGCACCCAGCAATGTTGAGTAGGTGCAAACAGCAACAGGTGACATCATCTCAGTAGAATCACTCCATCAGTGGCACCCAGCAATGTTGAGTAGGTGCAGACAGCAAGAAGTAACATCATTTCAGTAGAAGCAGTTCCATCTGTGGTACCCAGCAATGTTGAAGAGGTACAGACAGCAAGAAGTAACATCATTTCAGTAGAAGCAGTTCCATCTGTGGTACCCAGCAATGTTGAAGAGGTACAGACAGCAAGAAGTAACATCATTTCAGTAGAAGCAGTTCCATTTGTGGTACCCAGCAATGTTGAAGAGGTACACACAGCAACAAGTCACATTTCTCAGTAGAAGCAGTTCATCAGTGGCACCCAGCATTGTTGAGTAGGTGCAGACACCGACAAATGACATTAAACAACTATCACTGATCACACTGTTCCTCAGCAGAAATTAAACATGTCCTAGTGGCACCAATCATGTAGAAAAAGTACAAGTAACAGTCCATAATATTTACTATCACTGATCAGACAGTTCAAGCATGAACAATAGTTTGAATACACATACAAATGCTTTTACACTAAACATACAAATCATAACAAACACACAAATGATGTCAGATAATTGTCATATTAACTATTACAAATACACAAACATCAGTAAACCTATAATATTTATGGGTGTCAGTGCAAGCCACTACAAACAAATAAAATAATATTTAGGAGATAGGTGGGTAGGATTAGGAAAGGCAAACACACAAAACACACTCACTCATCTTTCATCCACATTAAGTACTACTGTGTAATTGAATAGTGTTAACTGTGTGAATCCACTTCTGTCAAAATTTCATGTTCATCATGTGTATCAAGTAGTAGTGACAGCAATGTATAACAGTCAATAATAGTTAAGTCAACATCATAGTCACCATGTCAAGACCAATGTTTGCCAAGCCAGATCAAAATGTACGGTTGCTGAACAACTGTCAGTGTGCCAAGATATGCAACTTCCTCTCTCCAAAAAAAAAGTACATACTGCTTAGTGATTTAACAAAGTGTGTGTAGACAATCTTCCTTCCATTTTAGTGTTCTAGTCTGCTATCTTCATCCTCCTTGTTCCATATAGACCAACAACAAAAAAAAAATATGCACCTCACTTATTTTACCTCCTATACACCATAATTCCAATCAACTTCATATAATCTCAATACCTCCATAATACCTCTTCAATACGTCGATACATATAAACCTTATTGCCAGTATCATTTCACTTCCATAACAACTCCTTCCTCTAGTCAGTCTCCTCGATCGAGTACAGATAAAATCCTAATGCAAACCTCCTCATCCCATACAATCCGAAGACACACTGTCAACACACAACCTCTGTGTAATCCATCTGACCAAAATCTTCCACTCATTATGAATTATAAACAAAGAATGCATACATGACTTCTAACAGACTTAGTTAGAATAACTCTCAGTAATTAAGTATGATTACGGAGTGTGAATGATCCTAATATTTCACAGTGTGTACACCACTTCAAGAATTATGGCAGACAGAAGCAAACATGTGGAGTATTTCTTGTGTCAAGTGTCACTTCCTATTTCAATTGCTCACGAAAAATGCAGTGTAATAACTGTGTTGGTATGTCATGTCGTTAGATTCCTTCCTATTGGCATACATTTATACAGCTTTCATAAAACCTCCAGCTCATGTGACTTCTATGAAGTTTCTTGTACTAATGTCATTCGTCGAATTATAGCAGTTCATTTTCTTATCTTAAAAATATAAAGCACTGAGCGTAAGCAAAACAAGCAATAGCGAGTAAATATACCAGTAGAGAACAGAATGTCAACAAGTGGATGCAGCACAAATCTTACAACGAGGCTCTGCCGAGCAAACAATCTGTAACTAATACCATAGTGTAACCTAAACTCTATGTTCATACACAGTATAACAGCATTTCTATATACAAAATTAAAGAGTAGTTGTGACAACAAACAGAAATGTATAAATATGCAATCCATACGCATAGCAGCAAACATATCTTACGTAATAAACAGGTCATCAGCATCGTATAACCGTAAGCAAATAAATGTTCATATGTAATCTTAATAAATAAACATGAAGGCGCAAGCAAATAAGTAAACATGAAGGCGCAAGCAGATAAATCACAAAGTATAACTTACATACCTAACCACATCAGCACAATTAGTCAGGTGACAATTATAATTTAAATAAATAGGCACAGCAGGCACATAATTAAAAAATATGACATCAGTGAAAAAGCAGTGCAGCCAAGCGATGCATAATATACACAAGTAACAATCCAGTTCATTAATAATCATTGTCAAAATCAGTTAACGTACGCAAGCACGTCGCTTCACAAGTAATTTCATTGAACATGTAATTAGCACAAAGTATGAATCACGTAATCGCGAGCAGCAAATTACGTCTAAAGTACGTACCTAAGTGGAAATATGTTACCTGAAAAATAAACTCAATTAATAATTACCTTTTTAGTTTATTACTTTCTTCTTCGAAATGACATTTTTCCTGAAATTTTCTCGATAGCAAGTCGTCTTAACGTCGGACACGCACAAAATTTACCTGAAGTTCTTAAATATTTTATAGAACCGTATCCTGAAAAATACTGAATGTTAATAACAGAATTCAACAAGTCACTATAGCTTTATACTGAATTTAGTCGGAGAAATTAGACTGTGTATTTATTTACGGCTGTCAGTGCATTCGCACTGAGCGCTCGATCAGCTGTAGGCGCGTGACGTAGGAAGTGATTATTTGCGGTCAACGACTGCCTTGTGCGGCGCGCAGACTTGACTGTTGCTTTGAGTATGTGCCGCCGCCAAAACACAGCGCGGTGTCCTTGTACTCTCCGCATGTTTACATGTAGCTGTTAGTTTCTCACTCCGAATGTTTACATGTAGCTGTTAGTTTCTCACCAGTATGTCATTCTACAAAAATTTTTCAAAAGTATATCATTCCACAAAAATTTTAACGTTAGATGTATGATGTATTCCCTTAGAGCGTCGTGATTTAAGAGTTTCTACTTCTACAGTGTTATCATGAATAATTTTGCAAATTCTATATGGGCCGTTATAAAGCAGAAAAAATTTGCGACACAAGCCTTTTCCTTTGTGAGACAATCGATGAGACTTAATTAACACCTTCTGACCAACTGACAAGAATTTTAAACGACCAGGACGCTTACCTGATTTCTCTCTTCTAGCAGCCGCAGATGCAATATTTTGTAGAGCCAGGTTGACAACTTCAGAATGCCGCAGTTATCGTGAAGGCGGAAAAGGAACGATTTAGCCGCAGATGCAATATTTTGTAGAGCCAGGTTGACAACTTCAGAATGCTGCAGTTATCGTGAAGGCGGAAAAGGAACGATTTCAGAAATGCAATTTGTCGGTGCTTTGTTTTTTAATATCAGTATAGGCGGTAAAGAAGTTGAATCATTAGGGAGTTCATTCAGAATGTTTTGAAAAATATGAAGATACTGATCCCAAGTTCTGTAATTCTGATGACAATAAAGACGACACAATTTATTGATTTCCTTCATCCATATCTCTGAAGCGTTAGATTGAGGGTGAAAAAGTGAAATGAAAATTGGTTTAATTTTACGACGCCGTAGAGTACGAAGCCAAATTTTAGAACGAAACTGTGATCCATTATCTGATATAACCTTATCAACATGACCCACTTCTTTAAGAAAATGGTTAATGAAAGCATTAGATACTGAACGAGCTGTTGCTTTGCATAACAGTGTAAAACACACATATTCTGATGTCAACTCCACTGCTACGAAAATGTACGCAAAACCATTAGTAGATCGAACCACTGGACCGAACAATTCAACTGCAGCCATGTCCTTTAATTTTGCTGGAATGATAGGAAACAACGGTGCTCTATGAGAAATTGTTGGCGGCTTAGCCTTTTGACATAATTTGCATTTGGCAAGAACAAATCGAATACGTTTTTCCATATTATTGAAGTAGCAATTTTCTCGTAATTTATGAAAGCATTTTCTGGGACCAAAGTGTGCATAACTGAAATGCGTATACCAAATCAGCTTATTAACCCACTCATCAGGAATACAAACTAACCAAACAGAGTTGTCGACCGATTTTCGTTTGAAAATAATTTTGCAGATAGTTCACAAAAACGAGGTGTGGCCAAATCGTCCAATCTAACAAAGCGTCTAAGAAAATTACAGACACCAAGAAAACTACGAACATCACGTTTTGTAGTAGGAACAGCATAATTACGAATAGCGTCTAATTTTTCTGGATCAGGAAGAATACCTTCTGTAGAAATAATGTGACCGAGAAATTTCACCTGAGAACGACCAAATTCAGATTTTTCTAAGTTCACCGTAATGCCAACTCTTGCAAAAATACGTAATAATGAATCCAAAATTTTGTTGTGCTCACTCCAAGAATGTTTAGCAATAAGAATATCGTCAACATATGAAGTAATATTGTCACGAAGATAAATAGGTAAAATTTCATTTAACCTACGAATGAATGCTGCTGAAATATAGTAAGTCCAAACAGTAATTTCCGAAGTCGCTTTTAGATAAAATAGTCATATCAGGTTATTGTTTACTACTGTCTAGATAGATTGATAGTTGAAGAGTTGTTTCGATAGATGCAAAGAATAGTGAAAGAGTAGGCAGCGGTACAGAAAACTAAAAGCGAAATAGCACCACTACAGCTCGGGGCCCTATGCTCGCTACGGCACATATTCACTTAAGAGTAATGAATCCCCTGAGGACTTTAATAGCCGCACATAAATTCTAGTTTGTGACTTAATGGCAAATTTAGCGGAAGTGCGTACAGAAATTGAGCTAGCCATGAACATGGATGTATGTCATTCTTAGATTTGCGAAAGATCTTAAATTTCCGAACAGTTAAGAAGTGTTTATAGTCAAAGTTTTCGCCTCGTGGCGACGAAGACCTACCGCGTCTGTCCCAGTCCGAATGTCGATTATTGTCAAGTTCGCGCGCCTGGCACTCTCTTGTTGCTTCTCGTAAATGAAATAAATTACTTTCTTCAAAACTCGCTGCTATCTGTGATTCCAAATTTCTTCTACCGTCTTTTCCTACGATTTTGCTTTCAATTTGTTTGACTTGCTTTTTTAATGCCTCAAATTCCCTTTTCACGCGTTCATTAAATTTTCCCTGATTTTCAACATGTTTACTTATGCTCTGGTACTCTTCGGTTTCTGAAAATGGCAATGGAGCTGTGTCATCTGAATCTCTGTCCCCATTTAAACTAAGATTTGTCAATTTATCTGAAATCTCCTCCACTCTTTCCGATAAGTCACCAATTTGTTCTCTCTGTTTATTTACGTCTTCTGTAACTGTCGCGACTCGGGTTTCAGTATTGTCACATTTAGTAGTTAACTGTTCATACTGTTGTGTTAGGTTATTTAATCTGTCATTTGGTACGGATTCCCCGATTCTCTCAAATATTTCTTCCTTATCTTTTGCACGTTGTAAATTTAACTCTGAAAATTTCTGTACTATCACGCGGTCTCTTTCTTCCTGTTCTCTATCCTGTTCCCTTTGTCTAATCTCTACTGCAACTAATCTATTATTGTGAGCATTCAAAATCGGTTGTACTTCTTCTCTGATTTCTTTCTTTAATTCATCTTTCATATTTTTGAAACATGTCCCTATTCGTGAATCTAACCGTGTTTCCATTGTTCCCATTTGTGATCCCAGTGAGTCTAACCGTTTTTCCATTGTTCCCATTTGTGAGTCTAACCGTGTTTTTTATTCTGATCCCAAATTTAATATTACACCCATCAACTGCTCCATGTTAGCCAGTTCGAAATTCTTTTCGCCCCTAACATTTCCTGCAAAACTAACTTCCTTCTGCATAGCCATAATGCTATCTGTGTTCGATACTATTTCAGAATCTTCTATCGTTAATCTCGTATTCTGTGAATTTTCTGATTGAGAAAAATTTTGAAATGGTTCCGGACTGTTTTCCCGACTTATTACATCGTTTTCCACTTCATAATTCATCACACTGTTCTCCTGTGTTGGCGAGTTCGCCATGTTAACAATTTCGTCATTCTCACTATCCATCATTTTTGCCTTTTTCATCGATCGCGTAATCATTTACAAAACATACAAAACTCGTCACTATATGAAAATTACACACAATGACACTTTATCACCAACAATATCAATCACACGAAATGCTTCCTTCAAACACGATTAACGAACAATAGAAGAATGACAATCACCAAATCTACACATGCAAAATAGACTACAATTACTAAACTATAAATTACCACAACAATGCTACGGTCTACTATTTTTACAATCAGAAGAATTCCAAGGGACGATCCGAAGCAGCGGTCGCCACGTGCATGAGGGCTTAATTTAAATAAAAATAATGCAAATATTTTTTAGTTGCTGTTGGTCCGATTACGCAAGTCTCGTAAACGGCTGGCCCTGACTAGTTTTAGTACGCAATCTGACTGCTTTGAATAACAACAAAGAATGTAAGAAAATTTCAGTTAATACAATTAATTAATTAAGTCCCCAGCAACTATAAAATCTACGAAGCCAACAAAGCACAAGTGTAGTTGTTCTGTGTGTGGTAGTGTGACTCAACGCACATCTGGCACGGTTCTTCTTCAACAAGGCAAGAAATTTTAAATACCATTTATACTGACGTGATAAAAGAAAATTAGAAATACTATAATTGTGCAAGAAAACCAAAATTACACTCTAATACAAGAACACACGCCAGATGCTTTGTTGACTGAACCTGTAATGACACATTATTCAGGTCACTGAAAGAATAAAAGAATAAAAGAAAATACCTCCATATATTGACGAAATGCACTCTGACCATTACAATATCTCCATTAGAACAACATCTGCTATCTCTCCCATCAAACCACTGCATAAAACATGGAACAACACTCTCCACTACCACATCTCACTCTGACTTCACGACATGCAGTGTCCACCACAACTTCTCGGTAAGAACTGCCCGTCGCTGCGTCTCAATAATCACTGCCAGTGGAGGCGGCGGAACAATACTCTCTGGCGCGATTTCTGGCGCTGTGGCTCAGTGTAGCCACCTTTCAATGTGTTCGAGGAGTGGCAGAGACGCTATAAAAAGTGCACTCAAGTAGGGGGTGAGTACTTTGAAAAAGATCATGTAAATATTTAAATGGAGTAATGAGCATCTGCGAAAAAATGTCAGTTTCAGTCTTTCTTGATCAGCCCTCTTACTTCAATATCTGAAGAGTAAACGAGGGATAAGTCAAGGGATGTGCAAATTAAAAATAACCTGGAAAATATACACTCCTGGAAATGGAAAAAAGAACACATTGACACCGGTGTGTCAGACCCACCATACTTGCTCCGGACACTGCGAGAGGGCTGTACAAGCAAAGATCACACGCACGGCACAGCGGACACACCAGGAACCGCGGTGTTGGCCGTCGAATGGCGCTAGCTGCGCAGCATTTGTGCACCGCCGCCGTCAGTGTCAGCCAGTTTGCCGTGGCATACGGAGCTCCATCGCAGTCTTTAACACTGGTGGCACGCCGCGACAGCGTGGACGTGAACCGTATGTGCAGTTGACGGACTTTGAGCGAGGGCGTATAGTGGGCATGCGAGAGGCCGGGTGGACGTACCGCCGAATTGCTCAACACGTGGGGCGTGAGGTCTCCACAGTACATCGATGTTGTCGCCAGTGGTCGGCGGAAGGTGCACGTGCCCGTCGACCTGGGACCGGACCGCAGCGACGCACGGATGCACACCAAGACCGTAGGATCCTACGCAGTGCCGTAGGGGACCGCACCGCCACTTCCCAGCAAATTAGGGACACTGTTGCTCCTGGGGTATCGGCGAGGACCATTCGCAACCGTCTCCATGAAGCTGGGCTACGGTCCCGCACACCGTTAGGGCGTCTTCCGCTCACGCCCCAACATCGTGCAGCCTGCCTCCAGTGGTGTCGCGACAGGCGTGAATGGAGGGACGAATGGAGACGTGTCGTCTTCAGCGATGAGAGTCGCTTCTGCCTTGGTGCCAATGATGGTCGTATGCGTGTTTGGCGCCGTGCAGGTGAGCGCCACAATCAGGACTGCATACGACCGAGGCACACAGGGCCAACACCCGGCATCATGGTGTGGGGAGCGATCTCCTATACTGGCCGTACACCACTGGTGATCGTCGAGGGGACACTGAATAGTGCACGGTACATCCAAACCGTCATCGAACCCATCATTCTACCATTCCTAGACCGGCAAGGGAACTTGCTGTTCCAACAGGACAATGCACGTCCGCATGTATCCCGTGCCACCCAACGTGCTCTAGAAGGTGTAAGTCAACTACCCTGGCCAGCAAGATCTCCGGATCTGTCCCCCATTGAGCATGTTTGGGACTGGATGAAGCGTCGTCTCACGCGGTCTGCACGTCCAGCACGAACGCTGGTCCAACTGAGGCGCCAGGTGGAAATGGCATGGCAAGCCGTTCCACAGGACCACATCCAGCATCTCTACGATCGTCTCCATGGGAGAATAGCAGCCTGCATTGCTGCGAAAGGTGGATATACACTGTACTAGTGCCGACATTGTGCATGCTCTGTTGCCTGTGTCTATGTGCCTGTGGTTCTGTCAGTGTGATCATGTGATGTATCTGACCCCAGGAATGTGTCAATAAAGTTTCCCCTTCCTGGGACAATGAATTCACGGTGTTCTTATTTCAATTTCCAGGAGTGTATATGGTAATACTATGCGGGATTGACCTTTGTTGACTAACATAGCAGAAGTTGCTGGAAATATCCACCGTTGGCGTATGTGCAGCAGCGTTATGCTCAATTTATCAAACTGTGAGACACGTGTAGCAGCTCTGGTTGAGACCCAGAAGCTGTAGAGTTTTTAAGTTTCCTCCTCTGTCTCTTCCAGCGTGTGAGTATTATTTGAATACACTTGACCCTTCAATTATCCCACAGCTAAAAATCACATGTGGAGAGATCAGATGACCAAGGTGGCAACGAGACAGTACTTCCTCTGCTGGTTGTCCTATCCTCGCCGAGCACCCCATGTACTCATGGAAAGGTTGTCAAGCGGTATGTGCTGCGTCGTCTTACTGAACATATTCATACAGTCGCCCATCTTCTGTGAGTTTCAGAACATAACTGTTAGCATTTATAGTTTGATGAAAGAATCGTGTTACGACGCGGACACAGACATCGCACACTGAACGCAAATCTTGAGATTATGCAAAAGCTCTTCAATGTACTGATGGGGATTTTATAATGTATAAATGCATATTTTCTGTGAGTTCACATACATTGACAGGCACAGCCACCCCTCATTGAAGAAATGAAAATCTGAGGATCCAAAATTCCGCATTCCACTTCGCTTAGAAACCAATGGCAGTTCGTCCGGACGCCTCAACTCGTACACACCAGATAATTCTTGAAGATGCAGATGCAGTTGCTCTTTGATAACAGAATGACGACTTCCACGACCGGACGACATTGCTGCTGGTATACCTTTCAGGGTGGAAGGTCGTGGTCCTCGAAACTCCTCTGTTCCTCACGTTTCGTCCAAAACTGCGCTGGACATCTTCAGAGCCGTTGCTCCTCCATTGGGTCTTGTCGACTGACTATTCGTACGTCTGAGACCCACATATATACTTTAGGAAAAGGGAAGTGGACGGAGTTACACGAGATAGGCAGAGATGATCTTTGCCAACGGTTAAACTTAGCTATTGATGTCCACAACAAAATTGGAGTGTCATTAAAAGTCATGCCGATAGAACCAAAAGGATTTCCACGATGGAATACCTGGACGCCGAATTAAAACATTTAAAGCAGACTTTCGAGAAAATGGCTACTCGGGGAAAGAAGTAGAAAGAATTCTACGGTCAAATAACGGAAGGCCAAAGGACAAGCATGGTTCAAATGGCTCTGAGCACTATGGGACTTCACATCTGAGGTCATTAGTCCCCTAGCACTTAAAACTACTTAAACCTAACTAACGTAAGGACATCACACACATCCATGCCCGAGGCAGGATTCGAACCTGCGACCGTAGCGGTCGCGCGGTTCCAGACTGAAGCGCCTAGAACCGCTCGGCCACACCGGCCGGCGGACAAGCATGAAAAACAATGATGGAAAAATACAGTTTCTGTGCGTTTTATTAAGGAAGTTACAGATCTCGTCGCAAATATTTTAGACACATGACATTAGACCGGCTTTTAGACCAACAAAGAAAATAGTTCAAGCACTCCGGTCTGTGAAGGATAAACGCCCTTCTCTGTCAGCGTGTGGCGTACATAAAATGCCCTGTCAGTGTGGTAACTTTTGTGTTAGAACAATAAAAATAAGCGTGAATACACGGCTAAATGTCTAAAACAGCCTTTGCCGACTAGGGAAAATAGACAAGTCGGACGTAGCAATTTGTTTTCTAATGTTTTATCTACGACGACGAACTATTATCCATGGCTGTGTAGAGAAGTCATTGAAATATATAAACATAAGGATAATTTTAATAGGAAAGAAGAGACCATGAAACTTAGCGACTTATGGACAACAGCTCTGCAGAATCGCTGAACAATTTTTTTTATCTTTGACAAGACGACAGTCGAGAATTAAGTTTCATCTTTGACAAGGATCATCTCTGTTTATCACTTATTACTCTGGTCAAGCCCCTTATTCTATAATATATAGGACCTGTTAGTCATCAAGACTCAACGGAGGAGTAACGCCTCTGAGGACGCACAGCGCAGTTCTGGACGAAACGTCAGAAGTTTCGGGTACCATAACCTTATACCCATAAAGACTTACTTTTTGATAATGTTTCGACAGGACGGCAATGAACACGCTCTGTTTTATCGTGAACATCGTTTTATGTTGGATTCAATTGGTCACTAAGCGTGTGTGCTCCTCCCACTTAATCAAACATAATGAAACGGCAAAGTATTCGGGGCAGAACATGCGACGGGATGGGCAGGTGCTTACATGTGACTGCGACCGATTGTTGCGTCGAAATCACTGTTTCCAGCATTTTCTGAGATGGACAGTTCTCCTGCCCATTAACAACAGTCAATATCTTCCGAGCCATCTGTATTTTGCTCATCCTGTACGTGAAGTTTTCCTTTGTTTTTCATCTTGCGTCTGCCATATGCATGGAAGGCTGCCACTGTAAACTTAGACCAACACTAAATAAACAAGATATTACAGTTGGCAACTTTATACGAACTGCTATCCTTTTTGGGCTTTGAGAGCTTAGTAACTCATTATCAAACCCATAGTCTTTCTTCCAATAACAGAAAAGCAATGGATACACCATTACAGAAATTTATGATGTAATGAATAAAGTTGTTCTACAAAATTTGACAGTAACTCTGTAGATCTTTCTTCTAATAACAGAAAAGCAATGGATACACCATTACAGAAATTTGCGATATGATGAAGATAGTAAAGAAAGTTATTCTACAAAATTTTATAGTAACTCTGTAGATAAAATAAACGAATTAAAAGAGCCTTGAATGAGACAAAAAACAGAAAAGCTGCTGACCTAGATTGCATTAGTGGTTAATTAATCAAATAAGGAGAAATCATTTTAGAATTTTGCTTCCTCCATTTTTTTAGATATTTATTAGAACTGTTCGGTAGCTGAAGAATGGAACACAGTTGAAGTTATCTCTCTTTTTACAAAAGACAACAGCAAAGACTCAGGAAATTATAAATGAATAAGTCTGCTAAAAGCAGAATGTAAAATTTATGGGAAATTTCTTAATCAAACATTACATTATGTAATAATCTGTTAAATGCTGATGACCAGATAATTATACAGGAAACAGGAGATGATTTACAAAGAGTAGTATATAGATTGAACCAAAACGCGATATATTACAATGAATTACATCTGCAAATAAGACAAAGGTAATGGCTTTCAAAGGAAGTAATCTAGTTATATCGAACATAATAATAAATGAGAAAATTTTAGAACAAGTATACCACTTCAGTTATCTAGAATGTGATATTAGTTTTAAAAATGACAAAGACATTGAGAAGAAGGTTTAATAAATATCAAGCGATCAGCGGAACAACTGGAAAAAAATTGCGAAGAAAAACAAGAAAGAAAACACAAATGAACTTCTATAAGGTTATAGGTGTACCTACTACTGTACATGGTCCCAAATCATGGACGGTAACAAAAGAAGAAGAATCACTTGTACAGGAATCTGAGGCGAAGTTCACTATACTTGTAAGTGGCTCTAATAAAATGAATAAAACAAGGAATGAAACTATAAGATTATACTTAAAAATCTTTTTTCATTAATGACTAGATATAAGAGAGTAGAATCGAATAGATGGATCATGTTGACAGAATTTTAACAAATAGATTGCCAAAAAAGATAACGAAGTTTCGGCCGACTGGGAAGAGAGAAATAGGTACACCTCATAAGAGATGGGTGGATGGATGGCTGGATGAATGACAGAGATCAGAACAGTTGACTACAACACCTAATCCTTGGAAGAAGATGATGGCGGTAAGTATTCTCTCTTATACCGTATGAATTACGTGACTAAAAAATTTAAAGCAAGAAGGAGATTACACATGGTCGACCCCATGTTGCTATTACAAAATAGTAGGCTATGTGTTGTCACCAGATCCAAACTCATTGACAACAGAAAAACGGCGCAGCCGTTCATTTGCACATCACAACCAGCTACAAGATGCATTTTCACACTTCGCAACATGTCGGAGGAAGAAGATAGTAAGATTCGCGTTTACGCCTTGTCGACGATTAAGTAATTAGAGATAAAGTACAAGGTAGGAAATGGGGAAGGAACTAGGGAACTAGGGAAGGAAGTTGGCCACGCCTTTCAAAGGAAACATTCTAGGAGTCGCCTTAAGTGTTTTAAGGAAATCACACCGATCGAGGTGGCGCAGTGGTTAGCACACTGGACTCGATTCGGGAGGACGACGGTTCAATCCCGTCTCCGGCCATCCTGATTTAAGTTTAGCGTGATTTCCCTAAATCGCTTCAGGCAAATGCCGGGATGGTTCCTTTGAAAGGGCACGGCCGATTTCCTTCCCCAACCTTCCCTCACCCGAGCTTGCGCTCCGTCTCTAATGACCTCGTTGTCGACGGGACGTTAAACACTAATCTCCTCCTCCTCCTCCTCCGTTAAGGAAATCACGGAAAACCTAACACTGGATAGCCAGACGGCGATATCAAAACCTGCTCCTCCCAGATGCCAATCTGGTGTAATGAAAATGACTTATTTGGGCGTTTCGTGCTTTAAACACGAAAGACGTTTGAGCTGTGCACGGCTCGTGTTCATGCCCTTTATTGTTTGTCATCTTCTCTTACGGTACTACCGCCTCGTTTCCTTATTCCATTTACTGGCGTCACTAACTTCCTGCCTTACCTGCCCGCGAGTGGCAGCAGCAGCGCTTATCGATAAGTTCACTGTCGTACTATCTCTGGAGCGACGATAGTCTGTTAGTATTTCCCTGTCGTCGTGTGTCTGGAGTTGAGTTGGGAGCTCAGTCGGGACGCAGCAGCAGTGAATTCGGGGGACGGACCGCCAGTGAGGTGCGGAAAGCCAGGACTCGCCGACTGCTGGCGACGCACATGAACTGTCCGACGGAAGGAGATAACAGCGGGAACGACCGTTGGTCGGTCGTTCGGTCGTGTATTTGGTCGCCGACCGCTTGTGGAAAGTCGCTGTGTGTCGAATTGATTCGTCCTTCTTGTTGCACAGTGATTGCTGTTATGATTGTTCGAGTTCTTGTAGAAGTGTGTTTACGTGGAATCGTGTGTAGCTTCTGTGATTTCCACTGAGCAGAAGGATGCTGTCTGCGTACTGGAGCAGTCAGTCGGTCGGTTGAAATAGAGCAGCGAGTGCGTCGGGTGGAAGGGAATTGATTAGGCTGTTGGTTGGTTCTTCAGCCGTCCGTAAGTCGTGTTGCCACCCGATAGTTAAGTGTTACCCTTGGCTGCCTGTCTCACCTAAACTGTGCTTAGAGTTTCCTCCCCAGGCCGACCCTTGGAACACTCCTGAGCACCATTGTTGTTTGTCACTGTCATTTTATTTGGACGCAGGTACTGTGCCAGGCCTTCAGCCGTGTATTATTATTGTCTGTTTCATGTTTAGTATATGGCCTTCAGCAGAACTTCATGACAACTATTTTAAGTTTAGGCCTTCAGCCGTGTTTTATTTAAAATTCTTGTTGCTCTGTATTTAGGCCATCAGCCGCGTTTGTTTCCAAGTCTGTGGCTTTAAAATGTAAATCCTTGTCTATAAAGTTCCTCTTTAATTATCTTGAAACGGCCTTCAGCCGTGCTCTGTAAATGTTTATATTAAGGTTGTCTTTAATTATTCTTGAGTAATTGTTTGGACCTTCAGCCGACAAGATACTTCAAGTTTCTTAAGATGTTTTTCTGTTGTAGTGTGTAGAAGCTTATCTTTAAAGCCTCTCTTATTATGTAAAGAAAAAATTTTATTGGGCTTTCAGCCGAAGAATTAACTTGAGTTTTCCTTAATATCGGTTTGGCCGTAATTTGTAAATGTTTGGCTCTCCTTAACTGATATGAAACATTGTTTCAGCTTTTAGCTGAGAAGATATTGTAATTTTACTTAAGTAAGGCCTTCAGCCGTTACTATAAATCCTGTTGTTTTTAAAAGCAGTCGTTTTAACTTATTAGGCCGTCAGCCGTGAATTGATGTTTATTGTTTTAAAGAGAAAACGGTGCTTTGGTTTGAGCAATAAAGTTGTGTGTGTTCTTGTATGGCTAACAGTAATTGACCCTGGCCTCTTTCCACAACCTGATCCGCCCTGTCCTGCGAAAGCAGATTTCAAAGTTCACACGCAAGGCGTCATTTACAATGTTTTGCCACATTTACGAAGCGATACACGAAAATAAATATTCAAAGTAGGTTTATTAGTAAATAAGTTAATTCGAGGGCGGAAGATCGAAAAAAATACAGGGTGCGTCTGAAAAGTTCGGTGAATTGTCTCAAAAAGTAAAGGAAGCAGAAGTTACAAAGAAAATAGCTTCACTAGCTTTCAAAGTAATCACCATTAACTACAAAACACTTCTGATATCGGTTGTAAAGTTGTTGGAAACCATCATCATACGCTTAAAGCATCCGTCACACTCATTCGACGTTGCCTGGGATCGTGCGTGTTGCCCGAACGCCCCTCATCCACGACATCTTCCTTTCCGTCTCTAAAGCGTTAAAACCGTCCAGACACACGATTTTTGCAAACTGCTTCCATAGCGTACACCAACATTAACTTCCCATGAGTCTCCATCGCCGTTTTCCCTAAATTGCAGCAAAACTTCGAGTTAACGCGTTGCTCCATTTTGCGTACCATTTTGTAGTGACACAGGTGCGACGGTTGCTTGCGGATGACCGGCTGCTTTGAGAATTAGAGCAGAGGAGATGGGCAAAAGCAAAGACAGCGTAAGCACCATTGTTGACGAACATTCGCAGACGTGCAGGTATCCAACCAAGCATGACTGAGGTGCTTCGTGCGATTCCAAAAAGGGCGTTTGATGGCAGTGGAAGCAGCTTTACAAACGATGACAGAAGTATGGTGTAGGTAATGGTGATTACCTTGAAAGCCTGTAGAGATATTTTCTTTGTAACTCTTGTTTCCTTTACTTTTTCATAACATTCATCGAACTTTTCAGGCGCATCTTTCTAGAATGCAAGAAGAGACATTTCACTAACTTAAGCATAAATTTGACGCTTCAGACAGACAAATCCCGTGATCCATAAACAGTAAACAAGAAAAATTTGTAATGTGACCGTGAGTGACCAATATCTTGAAACATGTTATCAAGTAAAAAAATAAAACACTTCATATTGGCATTCTTTCTTTCTTTTGTAAGCAACTACAAGCAGACTAGGTCCACAGCATTTTGCAGCTATAAATTCAGAAGAAACAGTAATAACTCTGCGTTTCCTACAAGCGTTCGTTATTTTCTGCGTAATTCTCATGGCTGTATTCCCATTTCGTGAGTTCTGGCACGCAGTGTAACCTTGTAACTTACAACAGGGAAGCGCCAACATTCGCAGACGCGAATGACGTAGAATATTGGGCTTTCCCAGGAGTCACCGCAACCGGGAAAGACGATAATGGGAGGAAGACGCTCATAGCTTACTCTACAGCTTTTAAGTACCCAACGTGAAGCTTGCCGTAATGTTTTGGAGATGTTTCGGAGTGTTGCGATTTCAGTAACGTATCGCCTTCCTTCTCCCGTTTTCCACTGACTTAATAGTGATGTATAACAAGGCAAATCGCGAAACAGTCGTGCAGTTTCAGAAGTTATTTTATTTTATTTTCACAACTAGTATCGGCAACTCAATACGCCACCTTCAGGCCCCGTATGCATCTCGTTATAGACATAAGAGACCTGAAGATGGCATACTGAATTGCCGAAACTGGTTGTGAAATTAAAATAAAATAAGTTCTCAAGTCGCACAGTTGTTTGGCGATTTTCCTTAAACGTTTCACCAGTCGCTGTCCCGCAACCACAGTGGATCAACAGAGATTAGTAGAGTTATATTCATTTATATTTCATTACTTTATCGAAATATAAAAGATGTAATAATTTATTAATTACAAATTTCTGTGTTGATTCATTATTTTCTGACACATCAGCCGACCACGCCGTGAGATGAGGTCGTAGCAACACATATATGTTATTAAACGACACCATCTTCAACACCCTTGCGGGAAGTTCTACTTAATTTCATGTACTGCACAACTTAACATTCATTATCAACCCTCGTATAAATAAGTTACGGACTCATTACATTACATGGTAATTACGTAGAAATTATGATAACTACAAATTAAGGCATGAAGACACGTCGATAAGATTACCGAAAAAGTAGACATAAAAAAACACTTCCGAGTTAAGAAGTTTTGTTTAATAGGTTGGCTAGAGTATTCTTGGAACAGTCAAATCCTGGCCATAGAAACGAACAGCTGTTTCTTTCGAAGGTTGTATTTCGTTCGGATGAAATATTTTTCTTCAGCGAAATACGGCTCAGTTTTTTTTAATACATCTACATGGTTGCTCTGCAATTCACACTTAAGTGCCTGGGAGAGAGTTCATCGAACCATTTTCATACTACTTCTCTACCATTCCACTCTCGAATGGCGTGTGGGAAAAGGGAACACCTAAATCTTTCCGTTCTAGCTCTGATTTATTATGATGATCATTCCTCCCTACGTAGGTTGGTGTCAACAAAATATTTTCGCATTCGGAAGAGAAAGTTGGTGAAATTTCGTAAATAGATCTTGCTGCAAGGAAAACCGCCTTTGTTTCAGCTCGCGTATCATATCAGTGACACTCTCACACCTATTGAGCGATAACACGAAACGAGCTACCCTTCTTTGCACTTTTTCGCTGACCTCCGTCAATCCAACCTGGTAAGGATCCCACACCGCGCAGCAATATTCAAGTAGAGGACGGACAAGTGTAACGTAGGCTGTCTCTTTAGTGGGTTTGTCGCATCTTCTAATTGTTCTGCCAACAAAACGCAATCTTTATTTCACGTTCCCCACAATATTATCTATGTGGTCTTTCCAATTTAAGTTGCTCGTAATTGTAATTCCTAGATATTTAATCGAATTGACAGCCTTAGATTTGTGCGATTTATCGTATACCCAAAATTTATCGGATTTCTTTTAGTAGCCATGTGGATGACCTCGCACTTTTCTTTGTTTAGTGCCAATTGCCACTTTTCGCACCATACTGAAATTCTCTCTAGATCATTTTGTAATCAGTATTGATCGTCTGATGCTTTTACTAGACGGGAAATTGCAGCGTCATCTGCAAACAGTACATGCTATCCCAGAAGGCATGTACTTAATTACGAACACTTATTACATAATTTAATCATTAATGAACAGTTGTTTTTTGTTAAATAACTTCTTACCGGAATACAAGCAAAAAACTGTAAAACTGAGAGGAAAGAGAGAGATTTTAGATTTGACCATATTCCTCCTTCTTTTTAATTCCTCTCTAAGTACGTGCCACTATCTTCGCGAATCAGTCTTAAAACTCAGCTATTAGCCCCAATTCCGGCTTTCAAATATTTTTTAAGAGACGGACGCAAAATGCCGTTACTTACATTGAGAAAATACACTCCTGGAAATTGAAATAAGAACACCGTGAATTCATTGTCCCAGGAAGGGGAAACTTTATTGACACATTCCTAAGGGGCAGATACATCACATGATCACACTGACAGAACCACAGGCACATAGACACAGGCAACAGAGCATGCACAATGTCGGCACTAGTACAGTGTATATCCACCTTTCGCAGCAATGCAAGCTGCTATTCGCCCATGGAGACGATCGTAGAGATGCTGGATGTAGTCCTGTGGAACGGCTTGCCATGCCATTTCCACCTGGCGCCATTCGACGGCCAACACCGCGGTTCCTGGTGTGTCCGCTGTGCCGTGCGTGTGATCATTGCTTGTACAGCCCTCTCGCAGTGTCCGGAGCAAGTATGGTGGGTCTGACACACCGGTGTCAATGTGTTCTTTTTTTCATTTCCAGGAGTGTATGTCATACCTGTCTTTTGCACCCGTAGATTCATTGTGATCCAGCACACATATTGTTTTAAATTTTTCTATTTTAGTCTGCTGATCCATTTTCAAGGCTGATTTCATTGCAGCTGAATGGCATGTTTTCAACACATACATCTCTGTTTGTCATGCCGCTTCAAGACCATCATAGAGTCTCTTGACCCAAATCCATGTCACATCGTTGCGTCTCTTGACCTAAATCTACGTCACGTCTTTGCAGTATGGCTTCAAGTTTTGGCATACCTTTCCTTTCTTGCCTACAATACCTACCGCATTAGTTCTTCTTTGATGCAACTAGTGGAAGAGAGATGTTTTGTGTACCAATTGTCCACATATAGTGTGCGTTTTATAGCCTGCCTAAGAAAACATCGAAATGTGTATATCTGACATTAGCACTCATATTACGCTTAGCTCATTTCAAATATATATATGTCGTTAGAACTTAAGGCACTACGGCTGTAGAGGATACATACATCGCTTGCAGTTAAAGGGTTAAAACTTGAATTTGTATCTTAAACATCGAAAAAGAATAAAACAACATCTAGTGTAATAGCGCTCGAAGAACAACGTCGTTGATATTCCGAGTTTCATCGTATTTGTCCCATCATCCGAGTATGTGCAAACCTGTGTTTTAGAATTTAATACGGTATTTCCAAGTTTGGTCTTTCCCATTAATTTTCATAAGCTTATCAGTTCTGTAGCACAAGCTTCATACTCAGTTCATCAACAAATACCGTACCAACAACACGCCAAGTCCTTAATTATGCATAGTCTTCCGGCTTCTCCTTGTAATACTTGTAGCGATGGGCTTATCCGTTCCTGTCCTCTACTAAGTTTGCACGTGCAATTTAAGGGGCAAACGTAGAGATGGAATATTCAGAAGTTGCCTGTGCTCCGGCGCATATCAGGCAGCGGGTGTCAAACGTTACAGACTACTGCTTCCTCTACTATAAATTTAGATGTCATGTTCCACACTTCGACGATAGTTTCTTCTTTAAATTAATGAAATTTAAAATAAATCTGCACAACAGTTATCACATTTTATATATCTCTGACACATCACCAGGCGAGGTGTTGGAGTGGTCAAGACACGAGAGGATGTAGCTTAAAATCCCCATCTAAGCACCCCAATTTATTTTTCACGCCGGTTCCTTGAATAAAAAAAGTAGTTTCAGAACGGTTCCTTTGCGTAGAAGAAATTCTATTACCTAACACATTCTTCTCTAAGCTAACCGGTTCGAAAACGGACGCACTTGTGACGACAGGCAAAAGTTAGTAGAAATTCGTACGCCTGTAAAAAAGATCGACGCGCGAAGCGTACAGCTACCACGGTCATACCTTGGCAACAGATCTTACCGAGAACCCGAGAAAATTCTGGTCCTATGTAAAATCGTTAAACAGCTAGAAGGCTTCTATCCTGTCACTCGTTGACCAGTCTGGTGTGGGAATAGAAGAGAGCTAAAGTTCCGCAGTTTCGAGTTTAAGAAATCATCCACGCATGCCAAAGCAGTAATAGCCATCCCTGGCGTAGAGAAAAACGGAGAGAGCCGAAAACAAATGAGTCTCTAGAGCTGGACGGAATTCCATTTCGTTCTACAAAGAGTACTCTAAGTCACTGGTCTCTTACTTAGCTTACGAATCTTTCGCCAAGACCAAAGTCCCAAGCAACTTAAAAAAACATCAAGTAACTCTTGCATATGAGAGTACTAGAACGGATCCACAAAATTTCAGACCAATATCCTTGCATCGTTTTTATGCATAATTCTTGAACATATTCTCATTTCGAATATAACGAATTTCGTTGAGACAGGAAAGCTTGTGTCATCAAATCAGCACGGATTTAGAAAGCATCACTCGTGCGAAATACAGCTTGCCTTTTTCTCACGTTTTACCCTGCGAACCATGGATGACGGGCAGCAGGCAGATTCCATACTTCCTGATTTCCAGGTACCGTTTGACACGGTGCTCCAGACTGCTAACGAAAGTACGAGTATACGGAATAGGTTCCGAGATATGTCAGTGGCTCGAAGGCTTCTTAGTGACAGAGCCAAGTGCGTTGTACTGGTGGTAGTGAATTGAATCTACCCTCGATATGCTGGAAAAATCATACGTTTAAAGACGGTGCAGGCATAAAACGTCGTCCGAAATTGTACTGAATGCTTTCTCAGAAAAGACGCAATCAATGCCTTCACAGCCCGCAGCTCGTGGTCGTGCGGTAGCGTTCTCGCTTCCCGCGCCCGGGTTCCCGGGTTTGATTCCCGGCGGGGTCAGGGATTTTCTCTGCCTCGTGATGGCTGGGTGTTGTGTGATGTCCTTAGGTTAGTTAGGTTTAAGTAGTTCTAAGTTCTAGGGGACTGATGACCATAGATGTTAAGTCCCATAGTGCTCAGAGCCATTTGAGCCAATGCCTTCACAGCGCGATAACAACGGTGAAGTCACTGCTGACAGTGCCACTAAAGCAGAGTTATTAAACACGGTTTTCCGAAACTCCTTCATCAAAGAAGACAAAGTAAATATTCCTGAATTGCGAACAAGAAAAACTGCCAAAATGAGAAACATAGAAGTAGAAATCCTCGGTGTAACAAAGCAGCTTAAATCACTTAATAAAGGAAAGGCCTCCGGTTCAAATTGCATACCAGTCAGGTTCCTCTCAGAGTATGCTGATAAAATAGCTCTATTCTTAGCAATTATATACGACCACAAGCTCACAGAAAGATCCGTACCTAAAGACTGGAAAATAGATCAAGCCGCACCAATACCCATAAAGGGAAGTAGGAGTAATCCACTGAAATACAGGCCTATATCACTAACTTCGATTTGCAGTAGGATTTTGGAACATATACTGTATTCGAACATTATGAAGTACCTCGAAGAAAACGATTTATTGACACAGTCAACACGGATTCAGAAAATATCCTTCTCGTGAAATACAACTAGCTCTTTGTACTCATGAAGTAATAAGTGCTATCGACAGGGGATGTCAAATTGACTCCATATTTTTAGATTTCCAGAAGGCTTTCGATACCTTTCCTCACAACCGTCTTCTAATCAAACTACGTCCCTACAGAGTATCGCCTCAGTTGTGCGACTGGATTCGTGATTTCCTGTCAGGAAGGTCACAGTTCGTAGTAATAGACGGAAAGACATCGAGTAAAACAGAAGTAATATCCGGCGTTCTCCAAGGAAGAGTTATAGGCCCTCTATTGTTCCTGAGCTATATTACCGACATAGACGACAATCTGAGTAGCCGTCTTAGATTGTTTGCAGATGATGCTGTCATTTACCGTCTTGTAAAGTCATCAGATGATTAAAACGACTTTCAAAATGATTTAGGTGAGATATCTGTATGACGCAAAAAGCGGCAATTGACCCTGAATAAAGAAAAGTGTGAAGTTATTCACATGAGTACTAGAAGAAATGAGCTAAATTTCGATTACGCGATAAGTCACACAAATCTGAAAGCCGTAATTTCAGCTAAATACTTAGGGATTACAATTACAAATAACCTAAATTGGAACGATCACATACATAATATTGTGGGTAGAGCAAACCAAAGAGCGATTTATTGGCAGAGCACTTAGAAGGTGCAATAGGTCTACAAAGAGACTGCTTACACCACGCTTGTCCGACCTATTCTGGAGTATTGCTGTGCAGTGTGGGATCCGCATCAGGAAAAATACAAAGAAGGGTAGCTCGTTTTGAATTATCGCGAAATAGGGGAGATAGTGTCACAGACATAATATGTGAATGGCTATCATTAAAACAAAGGCGTTTTTCGTTGCGACGGGATCTTCTCATTAAATTTCAATCACCAGTTTTCTCCTCCGATTGCGAAAACATTCTGTTGGCATCCACCTACATAGGGAGAAATGATCATCACGATAAAATGAGAGAAATCAGGGCTCGCACAGAAAAATTTAAGTACTCCTCTTTCCCGCGTGCCGTTCGAGGGTGGAACGGTAGAGATACAGCTTGAAGGTGGTTCATTGAACCCTCTGCCAGGCACTTTATTGTGAATAGCAGAGTAATCACGTAGATGTAGATGTAGATGTACTTGATGACGAGTGTTCGTCAGAGGCAAGGGTATCGTCAGGAACGCCCGAGGGAAGTGTGATAGGACCACTCATAGCCTATATACAAATAAATGATCTGACAGCCAGAGTGAGTTATTGTGTACGGGAAGGTGTCCTCGTTGAGTGCCTGTAAGAAGACACAAGATCACTTCCACAAATTTTATGTTCAATTTTTATGTAACACAGAGAGCTGAGTAAAACAGTTCTCGTAGAGACCGCAGTTCCCCAGAAGCGCGCTATGAGCGCACTTCTCCTATCTTCCGCGTTTGCCGCGTTAGTTGTTTCCCGCGTTAGTTCGATTTACTTAACCTTTCAGTACCTGGTCGGCAGCCACCTCACACACTCCGACAACACACCGGACGCCTCGTAGCTTGTGGTGTCAGCTGCTAACGATTATTATGCTGGTGTCAAACCCACGTAAGCGTCTCAGCCTCCAGTAAGTTTGGCCGTCAGCATAGGCTTCTTCCATTCGATCATTGGTGGCCCCCAAAACACCTTAAAATAATTTTTCGGTGTATTTCTATACAGTAAATTTATCAGTTTTCACCACTAACTTTTAATTTATTCTTCAGTCTCTCCTGGACCGAGTACATTTCCGCACAGCATTTACGAGGGGCACTGCCTGTTGCTTGACATTGGCCGAGACGAACATATTTTACACGGTAAAATGATGACAGTTAGTGGTTTTAACTCAGGCCAGTCCCGTTTAAGGCAATTGTTCCATGTTACGTGAGACCTGTCCCCATCTCTTTACACTTTAGTTACCGCTTCACTGTTTCTTTAATCAAGGATCAGTTCCTGATTCCTAGTTCTATGCCTTCGTTTTCTAAACTGGACATCCGTCAATGATTATGGTTTTTATCAGTTGAGGAGGACTGAGAACTTTGACCAGCCACGCCAAGTGATACTATGCAGCATTCTTTAACAACTCTCTATACCATTTGACGTAGAATTTACACTACTGGCCATTACAATTGCTACACCACGATCATGACGTGCTACAGACGCGAAATTTAACCGACGGGAGGAAGATGCTGTGATATGCAAATGATTAGCTTTTCAGAGCATTCACACAAGGTTTGCGCTGGTGGCGACACCTACAACGTGCTGACATGAGGAAAGCTTCCAACCGATTTCTCATACACAAACAGCAGTTGACCGGCGTTGACTGGTGGAACGTTGTTGTGATGCCTCGTGCAAAGAGGAGAAATGCGTACCATCACGTTTCCGACTTTATAAAGATTGGATTGTAGCCTGTCGCGATTGCGATTTATCGTATCGCGACATTGCTGCTCGCGTTGGTCGAGATCCAATGACTGTTAGCACAATATGGAATCGGTGGTTTCAGGAGGGTAATACGGAACGCTATGCTGGATCGTATCACTAACAGTCGAGATGACAGGCATCTTATCCGCATGGCTCTAACGGGTCGTGCAGCCACGTCTCGATCCCTGAGTCAACAGATGGGGACGTTTGCAAGACAACAACCATCTGCACGAACAGTTCGACGACGTTTGCAGCAGCATGGACTATCATCACGGAGACCATGGCTGTGGTTACCCTTGTCACTGAATCACAGACAGGAGCGTCTGCGATGGTGTACTCAACGACGAACCTGGGTGCACGAATGGCAAAACGTCATTTTTCCTGATGAATCCAGGTTTTGTTTACAGCATCATGATTTTCACATCCACGTTTGGCGACATCGCGGTGAACGCACATTGGAAGCGTGTATTCGTCATCACCATACTGGCATACCACCCCGCGTCATGGTATGGGGTGCCGTTGGTTACACGTCTCGGTCACCTCTTGTTCGCATTGACGGCACTTGAACAGTGGACGTTACATTTCAGATGTGTTACGACCCGTGGCTCTACCCGTCTTCGATCCCTGCGAAACCCTACATTTCAGGAGGATAATGCACGACCGCATGTTGCAGGTCTTGTACGGGCCTTTCTGGATACACAAAATGTTCGACTGCTGTCCTGGCCAGCACATTCTCCAGATCTCTCTCCAATTGAAAACGTCTGGTCAATGGTGGCCGAGCAACTGGCTCGTCACAATACGCCAGTCACTACTCTTGATGAACTGTGGTATCGTGTTGAAGCTGCATGGGCAGCTGTACCTGTACACGCCATCCAAGCTCCGTTTGACTCAATGCCCAGGCGTATCAAGGCCGTTATTACGGCCAGAGGTGGTTGTTCTGGGTACTGATTTCTCAGGATCTATGCACCCAAATTGCGTGAAAATGTAATCACATGTCAGTTCTAGTATAATATATTTGTCCAATGAATACCCGTTTATCATCTGCATTTCTTCTTGGTATAGCAATTTTAATGTCCAGTAGTGTATAAGTAACCTCCTTTTGGTGTGAAATTACAAATTTTATTCATTAAATACGTGTAGGCCCGTTCATTCTGGGTCGTCTGTGATCCACACCTACTTTTCTAACTAGATGCGTAGTATTTTCTTCCTTGTGTAAGTCCACTCATTCGGTATTTTAAGATATCTCAGGTAACTTCACTTCCATATTATCAAAACATTAATTTCTAAAATTACCTGTACAGATATACACCCCCAAGATGCGGTTTAAAAGTTGCGAAATCGGTTTTTTGTGTCTCTAATACTCTCAAATAAATATAGCTGCAATGGATTGTTGGACTTTTCACTCAGTTTTACATTCTAATACTTTTGACACCTGTATCTAAACACCTGTTGTACTGTGTAAATTGTCAGTCAGTTATGTGTGACGTAGACTAAATTTCTAGTTGGTGTAATGAATGGCAGCTTCCTCTAACGGTAGGAAAAGGTGAGTTAATGCAGATGAGTGGGGAAAACAATCTCATGATGTTCGAATATTGCATTAGTAATATCCTCTTTCATACAGTTACGTCGATTAAATACGCAGGCGTAACGTTGAAGAGCGTTATGAAATGGTACGAGCAGGTAAGGATTGTGAGCGGAAAGGCGGAAGGGTCAACTTCGGTTTATTGGGAGAATTTTAGGAAAGCGTGGTTCATCTGTACCATACTGGTGAGACTCAATCTTGATTAGTGTTCGGGTATTTTGCATCCCTCCAGGTCGGCTTAAAGGAAAACGTCGAAAAGGTTCAGAGGTGGGCTGCTACATTCGTTACAGCAGAGTTCGATCAACACGATAGTATTACGGAGCTGCTTGGTAGACAGATATGGGAACCCATGAAAGGAAGACGACAATTTTTTCGCGAAACGCTTTTGACAAAATTTAGAGAATCAGCATTTGTAGCTAACTACTGTCGCCAAAGTACATTTCGTGTAAGAGCTAGGGATGTTGATAAAATATCGATATAACGATACTTTTTCCATAAAATATTGATTTATATCACCTATATACTTTCCCCGATATTCCGATATATCGAATCCCAAAGGGCAATATCGGGAAACTGCACATTTATTTTATATTATAATTTTTTCGGAATTGTCGCCAAATATTTGATATTGTTCTTTTTAAATTGCAGTAGAACATAATTTTACTTTCACTATGTGAAGGCGTGTTACTAGATTTTGAGCTTCCATCACGTCCAGTCTTTCTGTTTGACTATGTGAAGCAAGTATAGGTGACACAAAGAACAAGTCCGATTGTGAAGTAATAGCACTCCATTTTCGTTAAAAAACATTTTTCGACGCTACTACTGTCTATTTCTTCACATCGGCACTCCTCAAACACTGCTGCTGAAAATGAGGAACAAAAATCAGTAGAGGTGGGCGGAAACTTGTTAATGGAAGTGCTAACGTAATCGGCGCTACTAACAGAAACTACAATGTTTAACTTCGCCACGCAATTTTGACACTGCAGCTCTAAACCACTGGCGGTTGCAGAAATGAAAAAAAGGGGGAGTAGACATGAAGTTTTCCGGACAAATCCGATATGTGACGCAATTGAACGACGGGCCCATCGGACAATTTTTATTTTGCCACTTACATGCAGTTACCGCTGTAAGCGAAGTGGTTGTCGCTAAGCGTGAACGCCAATCGTTTTCCTTTCAATTCTTGCTCTAAGAGGCATAAGCAGGTATAGGATGTATAGGATATCTAATAATAAATCAATACTAAATTATATAACTCTAAAACTGGCAGTATATTTACAATGTGCATTCAATTTTTTTATAGGCCGGTATCTCGATATTTCTTCCTTGTATATATCGATACCTTCTTCGATACACTGAAGGCTAATAGTGATGTTCCTTCCTAAATATCGATATATCGGACGCCCGATATTTTTAAAAATATCTTACGAAGTACCACGAAGATAAGATAAAATAGGGCTCCTACGGAGGCATATATACCGTCGTTCCTCCCTTTTTCCATTTGCGAGTGCAACAGCAAAGGAAATGCACTTGACGGTGGCTTGATCGTGACCAGGCTAAATATCTCACGAAATAAGCGTCAAACGAAAAAACTACAAAGAACGAAACTTGTCTAGCTTGAAGGGGGAAACCAGATGGCGCTATGGTTGGCCCGCTAGATGGCGCTGCCTTAGGTCAAACGGATATCAACTGCGTTTTTTTAAATAGGAACCCCCATTTTTATTACATATTCGTGTAGTACGTAAAGAAATATGAATGTTTTTGTTGGACCACTTTTTTCGTTTTGTGATAGATGGCGCTGTAATAGTCACAAACATGTGCCTCACAATTTTAGACGAACAGTTGGTAACAGGTAGTTTTTTTTTTAATTAAAATACAGAACGTAGGTACGCTTGAAAATTTTATTTCGGTTGTTCCAATGTGATACATGTACCTTTGTGAACTTATCATTTCTGAGAACGCATGCTGTTACAGCGTGATTACCTGTAAATACCACATTAATGCAATAAATGCTCAAAATGATGTCCATAAATCTCAATGCATTTGGCAATACGTGTGACGACATTCCTCTCAACAGCGGGTAGTTCGCCTTCCGTAATGTTCGCACATGTACTGACAATGTGCTGACGCATGTTGTCAGGCGTTGTCGATGTATCACGATACCAAATATACTTCAACTTTCCCCACAGAAAGAAATCTGGGGACGTCAGATCCGGTGAACGTGCGGGCCATGGTATGGTGCTTCGACGACCAATCCACCTGTCACGAAATATGCTATTCAATACCGCTTCAACCGCACGAGAGCTATGTGCCGGACATCCATCATGTCGGAAGTACATCGTCATTCTGTTATGCAGTGAAAAGTATTGTAGTAACATCGGTAGAACATTACGTAGCAAATCAGCATACATTGCACTATTTAGATTGCCATCGATAAAATGGGAGGCAATTATCCTTCCTCCCATAATGCCGCACAATACATTAACCCGACAAGGTCGCTGATGTTCCACTTTTCGCAGCTATCGTGATTTTCCGTTGCCCAATAGTGTATATTATGGCGGTTTACGTTACCATTGTTGGTGAATGACGCTTCGTCGCTAAATAGAACGCGTCCAAAAAATCTGTTACCGTCCCGTAATTTCTCTCGTGCCCAGTGGCAGAATTGCACACGACGTTCAAAGTCGTTGCCACGCAATTCCTGGTGCATAGAAATATGGTACGGGTGCAGTCGATGTAGATGTAGCATTCACAACACCGACGTTTTTGAGATTCCCGATTCTCGCGCAATTTGTCTGCTACTGATGTGCGGATTAGCCGCGACAGCAGCTGAAACACCTACTTGGGCATCATCATTTGTTGCAGGTCGTGGTTGACGTTTCACATGTGGCTGAACACTTCCTGTTTCTTTAAATAACGTAACTATCCGGCGAACGGTCCGGACACTTGGATGATGTCGTCCCGGATACCGAGCAGCATACATGGCACATTCCCGTTGGCCATTTTGATCACAATAGCCATACATCAACACGATATCAACCTTTTCCGCATTTGGTAAACGGTCCATTTTAACAAGGGTAATGTATCACGAAGCAAATACCGTCCGCACTGACGGAATGTTATGTGATACCACGTACTTATACGTTTGTGACTATTACAGTGCCATCTATCACAAAGCGAAAAAAGTGGTCCAATAAAAACATTCATATTTCTTTACTTACTACACGAGTATGGGGGTTCCTATTTAAAAAAAACGCAGTTGATATCCGTTTGACCTATGGCAGCGCCATCTAGCGCGCCAACCATTGCCCTATCTGGTTTCCCCCTTCAAGCTAGACGAGTTTAGTTCTTTGTAGTTTTTTCGTTTGATGCTTATTCCGTGAGATATTTGGCCCGGTCACTATCAATGGACCACCCCGTATACAGGGTGACAATTATTGAACTATGTGAAAAAACATAAATCAGTTACAAACTACGGCATACTTTATGAACAGTTGCCGTACACATATCATCTACAGCACGTTCAGGCCTTAAGGCCACAGAATCATCATGGTAGACGCCGTTTCTGTCAATGGCCGTTGCAGATGTGTGCCGCAGATACACTGTTCACATCCAAGATTTTATTTGCCGATGAGGGGGGTTCTCAAGAGTGGTGTTGTGGATTCCCATAAAAGCGTGTATGGGCAGATATATAGCCCGAAGCAGTTCAGGAAAGAGAGCATCAACACCAATTCTCAACCAGTGTATGGACAGGCGTACTTAGCTGTATATTAATAGGGCCATAAGTGCGACCACAAAGGTTAACTGGAGCGCATTATCTGGACTTTCTCATTAATATACTGGCTACCTTGCTGGAGTCTATGCCATTACGACAATGAATAACAATGTTATACGTGGGTAATGGCGCACCAACACACTTTCGTCACAATGTGCGCGAACATCTGATGTAAACGAGTACCTTTCAGCACCGCTAGATTGGTAGGGGTGGCCCCACATCTTGGCCTGCTTGTTTCCCAGACCTTAACCCCTATACTTTTGGGTTTGAAGACACGCAAGAAACTGGTCTACCCCACGCCAATCAAAGATGTGCGGACACTACAGGGCACCGTCTTCAATGCGTGCCAGCAGATATAACGACAAACGGGTATACTTCAAAGTGTGCGTCATTCTATTCGCCGGAGGGCAGAGGGATGCACTGTCGTGAATAGACGCCACGTTGTTCACCTGTAAACAGGTGTTTGTAGCAGATGTTCAAATGGTTCAAATGGCTCTGAGCACTAGGGGACTTTACTTCTGAGGTCATCAGTCCCCTAGAACTTAGAACTACTTAAACGTAACTAACCTAAGGACATCAGACACATCCATGCCCACCGAGCGGTATGGCGCAGTGGTTAGACACTGGACTCGCATTCGGAAGGACGACGGTTCAATCCCGCGTCCGGCCATCCTGATTTAGGTTTTCCGTGATTTCCCTAAATCACTCCAGGCAAATGCCGGGATGGTTCCTCTGAAAGGGCACGGCCGACTACCTTCCCAATCCTTCCCTAATCCGATGAGACCGATGACCACGCTGTCTGGTCTCCTTCCCCAAACCAACCAACCAACCACATCCATGCCCGAGGCAGGATTCGAACCTGCGACCGTAGCGGTCGCGCGGTTCCAAACTGAAGCGCCTGGAACCGCTCGGCCACATCGGCCGGCGTTTGTAGCAGAAAGTATGCATTTGGGTACCCATATTTATTGGACTTATCTCAGAAAGTATGCGTTTCCGGACAAAATGAAGACCTTTAGTGGATATCTTTTCAATTAAATATTGATTTCCTGTAGGCGCTGCATGGAGTCGAGCGCTCGTGAAGTGTGGCAGACAGGCCTACTAGTGTGACAAGTTTTTTTTTTTCCTTTGTTGTATTTCAATTCGCCATCGGGGTGGGCTGGCAGCAGCATATGCGCTGCTCTTCAGCCGAAAGACCTAGAACAAACAACAGGAGACATTTAAAAATATACAAAGGAGAAAACATGGTGAACATAGATATAAAAAAGGGGGAACATCATGGACGGCAATAGACAAAATAAGGGGCGACTGTAATATGGAGATAAAAACCGTAAAATAGTAGTGCACACAAAAAACCACACACTGGGACAATTAAAACAACACAAGGCACAGTATGACCGGAGCATAAAAGTATCGACGGATGGCGTAGCACATAACAAACACTGACAGTGACACTAAGTACAAGGCCAGCACACAATTAAAATCACACCTCTTGATGCACAGGAGAAACAGCACTAAACATAACACTGACGTGGCATACTGACGATGATCAAAATGGAGGATCTGCCAGGCGCAAGGAGATGAGGGAGACTCGAAAAAGGGAGGGAGGGGAAGAGAGGGGGGAGATGGGCGAGGGCGCGCTGAAGAGGGCCAGGTAGGGAGGTATGTGGAAAGGAAAGAGGCAAGGAGGGGGTGCAGGGTCTCAGGGGGAAAGGAGGAAAATCCGCTCTGGGAGAAGGATGGGAGAGCAAAGAGGGGGCCCTGGGGAAGGGGGGTACAAGGCCAGGTTATAGTTGGAAGGAAGGGTAGATGTCACAGTGAAGTTCATCATCCGAGAGGGGGAGGTGCTTGAAATTGCCCTGATGAAGGAGATGGAGGGTGTGGAGGTGCAGAGAGGGAGGGATACAGCGATAGAGGCGCGGCAACGGGCAGGGGGTGGAGAGGAAGGAGGAAACCAGAGGGTGGGGGGATCAAGCCTCCGGGCAATGTAAAGGATGCAGAGATGTTGGAGGAACAGGAGGTGGAGGAAGGGGATGAGTTCATACAGGAGCCGTGTGGGGGTGTGACAGGTTCGTCGCAGGGCCCTTATATCTCGTTGGCCTTGCGCATCAAGGAAATCACGCTGCTAGCCGCGTGCAGCTGTCCAGCCGTGTTTCCATCCACTGGTGTCCTAAACGGAAAGCGGTCGACAATTTGTCTGTGCAGGCGCCGCCGGTGTTTAGTACACACTTCCTGCCTGGGGAAAACATAATTAACAGCAATGGTCTCAAGTGTCTCTGATCGAAGCCAGAACCAAATCCAGCACCAACTCGCCACACTACTCAACTCACACTCTGAAATGTTGGTCAACAAATCGGAGAATATGACATTGTAGACGCACTATGTCAACATAAATATCATGTGGTCAGACAGAATGAGTCGAAGGACAGTGGGTCCGAGTGGAAGGCAATCCCAAGTTCTGGTGTTTCATCAGAGAAATTTCACAAGCTTGTCAAATGTAGATTTGATGTCATTATACGACTCCACGCGTAATTTTTTGACTCGGCAGCAAGGATTTTCTAAAGGATTCATTGAAGCTACTGTTATTTTTTTATACAAATCATTTTCCAACTATTCGTCTCTCTGACGGATTTTGAACGGTTTTATGAGTAAAAGCAAATTTTATACGGACTTAATGTATACAGTGTGTTAAAAATAAATAAAAAGGTGTCGAATACTTTTGAAGTGTCAGTACTCATCGAAAAAAATGTCAAGAACTTGAATGGATTTAAACACGCAATCAAGAATTATTAAACTCGTCTAAAACAATTAATCGCTGGCACTCGTAAATCCTGCAGTGTCACGTGCCGTGACGTACGCCCTATGGCCCGTCTTTATCGTGGGCCTCGCCTGGTGTGGGACGAACTGTCGCTTGGACGATTAACTGGAAGTTGTGAGCCCAGATCACTCCTGAGTGCGCTGTACATACGTAATTGCTCATCGATGGTCGTTGCCAAGAGGGTGCTTTGGTCCACTACGAGTTGGCTTTGCGCCACCTGTACTAATATCCGAACTGTATGATGTTATCGTCAATGTTCGCGTAGCACAAGAAATAATTAAAATGACTTATTCTCAGTATCAGCTGTAAATGCAGTTGTAAATGCAGAATACTCAATTCTACTAACACGTAATGATGTTCTCTGATATGAAAGGTTGCAGATTAGTGCAACACCATTAAAGCCACCTTAATGGAGTTTTGCTATTTTCAATAAAAAGAAATGTACTTGTCTTGGGCGCCTTGGCCCCAGTCCTTTTAGATTTCCGAGAGTCTCTTGTTTTAGAATATTATGTTTCCCGTACCTTTCGTCGTTTGCAGACGCGAAGTGCCGCTATGCAACACGAAGCTAAAACGCTGTGTTGAAGTGCACCAAAATCTTGACGGTTACGTGAAAGGCTTTGATTGTTGTGCGAGCAATGATAATTTCTTTTCAACTGCGAGTTTAAGCAGTCGAGCATGTTTGTGTTTAACGTATTAGACATGAAATGTAGCAAAGCTAAACGTCGCGCACATTAAAATGCGACCAGCTTCGTTGTTCTGTTAATGAGAGGAGACCTGATCCGTGCTGACTGGTCCAGGCTAACACAAAAACTGTTTCTGCAATGACATATTAATTCACTTTCAAGTGAAACTCTTAAGAAGATAATTATCAGCGAGTGAGTTCCTATTTTTGAGCCGTGTGGGGTAATGAAAAGCTTAAAATTATCTTCTCACCAGTAATGGCGTCTTTGAAACAAAATCAGCTCAGTATATGAAAACTGCAAATTATTCAGTAACAATTATGGGATGCCTTTCCCTACACTATTGAACGGAGAACACAAATTTACACATTTATAGAATTAATTACTGTTATCATAAGAATGCTATTTCTTACAGTATTAATAACAAACACAGACTATTCTCATCACGAATCGTCAATGACGTCCTTCTACAATCAAGAACAAAACGAAGAGTAGTTAGTTTTTCTTTCTTCCTCTTTAGAGGACTGTCTATTCATTTTTATCTTTGTTCACAGATTATCCTTGAAATACATAGTTTTCGTATTGATACTAATTTTCATTGTTATTTTCTCTATCATTTTACAATATTTCACTGCAATAATCACAACACATCGCCTTTATGACTATTATCAATATTTTCTTTATCGCGATTGTTTTCATATCGTTGCACTAGTTTCGTAAATTTTCACAATGACGTCATGGGGATGGCACACACCGTAATTGAAACTGGTGAGCATCTGTTTCTGGGTAAATCTTGTAACTGTGTTCAGAGCCACGTATTCTTGCAATAGCCCTGACCGTGCTCTAACATTTGTTTCCTTCATTGTAGTCTGTATCCCTAGTGAAATAGTACATACATTTGAAAGCTGACAAGCAATTAGCCGTTACATTTATTTGTTCTGTGCTTTCCTCAGGAAACTGAATAAAATGCTTCAGCGTCTTCGTTACAATAAAAATACTAATGTACTTCTCCTTGTCCATGACAACGGAAGGCCTCACACAAGTCTGTGCACCCGAGAGGAGCTCTCAAAGCTTCATAGAATTGTTCTGCCTCATCCACCGTACAGCCGCTTCTCGCCCTACTGACTACCATTTGTTTGGCTCAATAAAGGAACACGCCGCGGGAAGCAGTACGTGGATGATGGGGAGGTTATTGATACAGCAAGACGTTGGAACCGACGTCTACCAGTAGAGTGGAACCGTGCGGACGTAAACGCCGTACCAGTAAGTTAGCGTAAGGCTGTTGCGTATTAGGGAGGTTATGTTGAAATTTGTTTTGGAAATTTATGGTAAGTTCCTCTGGGACCATATACCGAGGTCATCGGTCCCTACGCTTACACTTCTACTTAATCTGACTTAAACTAACTTAAGCTAAGGATAACATACTAATGCCCGAGGGAGGACTCGAACCTCCGACGGGGGCAGCCGCGCTACCCGTGACAAGGCGCCTGAGACCGCGCGGTTACCCCGCGCGGCTACCCCGAGTGGCAGATTATGTTGAAAAATAGGGTTTTGTAGCCAAACGAGTGGGAAATAATATGATGTATTGGAATCCTGAATAAAACCAACCTGCTTTCAGAAAAAATGCATAATTATTGAATGCCCCACGTATCTTCTTGATGTCTGATAACATCCGCTACAGTTGTAATAACGATTTATTTTATAATAACAGGAAAGTACAACCGCGTTTCAGACAATAGTCTCATCTTCAGGTCCATCTGAAAAACTGGAACTAAAATGTAATAAATATACATATTGTCAAACTCCAACAGAATTTGTAGTAATATAGTGAAGAGAGTACCACGTACATCTAAGAGTGTCCATAACAGTCAACTGAAAATGGTTATTATACAATTTATCTGCTACCTGGCAAGTAAGCAGAAAATGTATCCCATATATTCCTAGATCGTACGAAAAACCTCTCGAAGAACGGATCCTGTATAAAAAAAACTCACGTATAAAAGAGAAAAGCCACCGCAAATAAAATCAAAAGATAAACTATTAACTGCCCCACATCCCGTAAGCCACAGTACAAACTTACAATGGTCCAGGTTAAAGAACGTCACTAACATCCTTCCGCATAAGTTGAGATAGACGGACTTTCGCACACTGTAACCAGAAAAACGATACACAGTCTTTGCAGCTCCAGACGTCGTTATGGAAATGAAATCTCCCCTTACTTAATTTTGACTACACCTGTTGCTGTTGCAGTCGGTTTACGGCAGGAGTTGTGTGCAATAATAGAGTGACTTTTGTTCGCGTGTAGTGGTGCTATGTTTAGAGGTTTTAAGCTCGACAGACTGGCCCTGAACCGTTAGATGGGACGGCCAGTGCACTCGCTTACGTGGCGCCTAATTGACCGTCCCCTGGCATTTTAATATCGGTGTATGGCTGATAGAAATGAGAAATAAGCTCCGTATACTCGCTTTAAACACGACAGCCGATCCTATGGCGTCATTTCCGAATTCGCCGTCTCCGTACGCTGGTCGCCCCTGACCATTCAGCAGAAAACTCGTCGCTTCAGTCTTCTCGAATACATGTGAGCTCTACCAGCGTAGCAAGGAGAGCGCATACACGAGCTAGCAGGTATGACTGTTGTGACTGGATCCTCTCGGATCATGCGAAACTACCGTGTTTCAATCTTCGGAGTTCCCAAGCAGCTCTCGTTTTTACACTTGGATTCTTTTCGTTTCTTTGGTCCATTTTGTCCCTGGTCTGGTGCTGACCTCATCCTCTGGCAGTTGTTTCCCTTTGGTAATTTTTGTTTGTATGATTGTCTGCTCAAAATGTCCGATGGACGTATAAGAGCCTTTTCTAATTCCTTTCGGACCTGATGGTTCCAGTGTATGAGTTGTAAGGCCACTGCAAATTTATTTTAATATTTAATATCTATTCAGACAACACGTATCAATTACATTGACATACAGACACAAGACGTTTCTAAATCTATGACAACAGTAAAAGTTACAGATATTAATTACCAAAATAAATTTACAGCGGTCTTCGAAGTAGTTATTGAAATGAATGGTAAGCCACACCACTCGGTAATAGGCCTTGAACGAAAGCTTCTAAGACCAAAATAATAAACAAACAGTGCAATTTCTGGTCGCAGGGGCATAGCAGTGACGCTTCTCTATGTCCAGTTTTCGTTTGACGGAGTATATATGTGGAACAAACAAGAACACAAACACTTTGTTTGCAATGGACGAACTTTGTGTGTTTGAAGCGTGGACTACAAAATGGTTCAAATGGCTCTAAGCACTATGGGATTTAACATCTGAGGTCATCAGTCCCCTAGACTTAGAACTACTTAAACCTAACTAACTTAAGGACATCACACACATCCATGACCGAAGCAGGATTCGAACCTGCGACCGTAGCAGCAGCCCCGTTTCAGACTGAAGTGCCTATAACCACTCGGCCACAGCGGCCGGCCGTGGACTACAGTAACGAACTTTTTCCAGACATCACTCTTCCTCTTATGGAGCACTTTAACAGTTGTATACACTGTATCACTTACGAACTTCCAGCATGCTGAAGTAATTGCAGGGCAGCAACTTATATTAACGAATACAACAGAAAAACAGCCAGAGTTGCATACTTCACTTTTATTTACTTGACGACTATTGTCGGGTCGGAACCCATTTTCAAGTCATCCAGTAAGATATTTCTGCGCTAGTTAAAGATTCCAGTCAATTGTATTTAAATGATATGTACGAGGCTAAATGGGTGTGTTACGTCTGTATATCTCGTGTACAATGCTACTTGATGCAATGCAGAGTACGAAAGGTTGTATTTTAACATCTTCTATACTATGGAATGTGTATCGTACAATACGTAAAAGTGTAGAACCGAATACTTCATATAAGGGTCTCCATAGCATGTCCTATCACAACGTGAACATTTTCCGACGGTGCTTCGATTTTGCGTCGCCCCCTCCCCCTCGCTCCCCATCCCCACCCCTTCGCATCTTACGTCAGTCCCTGGCGCGATTTTTGGTGTTGTTCCCTGACAAAGACGAAAAGAAAGTTGTTTGCAGCGCGTCCATCTGGTCTTTGGCACCTGATACACTGTTTTTAATTAATGTAGAACCTACTTGTTTCATTTATTGCGAAATAGTTGCGTTTTTCGTCTCTGAAAATATCAACTTCCGTATAGAGGTATTAAAATCATTTACTGCATTTGCTGATTTTAAATTACAGTCCCTGACAAAACAAAACAAAAATATGACTAAAGAGACATGGTCAGATGTCAGTGTAGCGTCGTTTACGTACATACGATCAGTCGGTATGTAAATGACCAGAGTTTCAGTTCTCTGTGACAGGTAGAACGGCTCCGAGATACATTAATATTGTTCGTGTTTAGTGCTGTTCCCAGGCCCCTAAGGGTATATGAAGCACGTGAACCGCGTGAGAGGTTAAGTGATTACAATGAAGAACAGAGAGATGCGACGTACTGGTGTGTGACAGACTTTGAAAGGGATGAACGTGGGTATGCATTTGGTACGGTGATCTAATCGTGCATTTTCCACATTCGTAATACTTTCGGATGTGTGAAATAATCCAACGTTAGACTTTAAAATTTATAAAAGCATGTTGTAATTGGAGCAAAGCAGCGATCGCTAAAAAATGCTAAAAATTAAATTAAAAGCGTCTCGATAGCGTTTTCAGATTTTTATTCGTTAGTAACCGATTTCGGCCATTTCCTCACATTATGTTCAGGCTTTTCCCTGCCGTTATGGCTGCTGGTGGTGGCAGACGGAGCGAGATCCGTAGAAGTCAGGGCGGTGACTTCCTTCCTTTTACGGATCTCACTCCGTCTGACCCCACCAGCAGCCGTAATGACGGGAAAAGCCTGAACAAGGTCTGAGAAATGGCCGAAACCGGTTGCTAACGAGAAAAAATCTGAATACGAGATCGAGACTGTTGTTATTTGACTTCTAGCAATGTTGGACTGCATGGGAATGTGAGAGCAGGCGTACACGTCAAGGTTTCGGTCACCAAGTCTGACCACCACAAGGGTAGATCGCCGTATGGTGCACCAGGCATGTCGTAACCCATTCGCATCGGCGCCTGCCTTTCGAGAACAAGTAAGGGACTCCCTGCATCATTTCTGTGTGATCTAGTACAATTTGTCGGGGACTAGCAGCAGACGGGCAAGGACATAACCATCCCACGCGTAGGCTGCCGTTAACGCCACAACACAAACGGCTGCCTCTTTGAGTGGCGCCGTGACAGGGAAGCATGGTCTCCTCATGAATAGGTCGCATTATGTTCAGCGGCGAGCGCGGGTCTGCACTACCGTGAATCATAATGTGGCGAATATGGTGGCAACCTGGGGAGATGTCCCATTAGCCCGGGTTTTCAATAGGCATTTCTGTTTCACTGCTGGCTTAATGGTATGCGGAAATATTGGCTTCCAGTACATGTTATAACACTACTACAACATTTGTTATATCATGTTGCAGTTTATCTAGTGACGATAAGATTTTAGTCCTGCCACAAGGGAGCCAAATACAACACTTACTGCCCAACAAATAATACTGTAGCGGAAAAAATCAAATACAATATGGTCTGAGCACTATGCGACTTATCTTCGGAGGTCATTAGTCGCATAGAACTTAGAACTAATTAAACCTAACTAACCTAAGGACATCACACACATCCATGCCCGAGGCAGGATTCGAACCTGTGACCACAGCGGTCGCGCGGTTTCAGACTGTAGCTCCTAGAACCGCACGGCCACTCCGACCGGCCCAAATACAATACTACACTGCGCTGCTTGTTACACTGGCACAACGTGTATAACCAAATATAGTATTAAGTAGCAGTAAATGTTACCCTCTGGGAGGATTTAAGTAAATTGACCGTGAGTTACCAAATTTATCAGGATTATCGAACCTGAATTTAATACAACAGTAGAAACCAGAAAGCTAAAGATTGAAATTTGGATAATTTCTTAAGTAACCAAGTTTACTTAAATGAAATAAAATACGGTCGCCAGCCTAATTACGCATAGTAATATGAAATATTACTTTTAAAGAATCTGTATTGAATTTTGGTAAAGGAAAGCTACCATTATTTCTTTCCCAGAGAAGTGCAATAAAACTCTACTATAATAAGATAAGTGATACAGTGAATACTAGCAGTCATAAATAGTATGTGCAAGCTCTCACAGAAACCGTTAACGGCTTATTTCTTCTCAGTAGTAATTAGTTTGTTATGCATGAATTATGTGATCACCAAAAGTTATGAAAGTCAGTACTAAACCAGAATTTGGACGTGTTCTATTTCAATTGTTACTTTACAAAGAGTACAAATATAATTAAAATTCACTTACAATAGGATTTTTACACTCATTAAGAAATAATATTATTTCTAGTTTTAAGGATAAGGGCAATTACAGTAACTTTAACTTCAATAAACAAAATTGTTGATGGGGTTTCTCAAACTGGCTTTCCAATTTTCATCACACAAAGTACACAAAATTCAAAATTAACTTCAATTGCAATCAATATATTCATTATTCAAGCAGGTTTATCCATTTTAAGCAATTCAGAATTGGGGACCCTTAAACTGTCCAATATCACAAAGCAAACTAAACACACTTTTCTGAGACAATTTGTAAGATGCATATTTTCGTACTATTCTTTCACTAATGTCACTCACCTTGCGGGACTTTAAAAACAGTTTATGCCAGTGATTTTTCGTACAGGTTCTCAAATATGACTTTAAAAGCATTTTAGTCTAACTAACCCCGAAATAGCGTGATTCCTTTTGTCATTAGCACAAGCAGTAATTTTCACTGACAGAATTAAATGCAGTTAATCTTCGAAGCACAGATACTTTGAATTAGAAACCAATCGAACATCATGGAGGTTTTCACAAATGCAATACTAACTACCTTCCTTCATATTAATGAAACCCACAGTATTTCTATATATCTTGTTGCAATCAGAATTAAGCAACACCAACAATCAATTATTTTCAGTCGTTTTTCACATACAGGATACTCGGGTGTTAGTAACGATGTGGAATGAATCCTAAAAGGTATGACGAGAGAAACTAATTCAAGGTAATTCAAGGATCGGACACACAGTTTAACATAATTTGCCTTATTATTGCAAATTAAACAACACTTAAATGTACTGGTTCATACTTTGACATAAATCTGACATCTTAGATTTTGCTGGAGTGATGGAGCAATATTGGTGGCGAGTACATGGTGGCTACCCGGTCTTTCCTCTGGATGTAATTTGCTCTATTATCTTCTTCTTGGCGACGATACTTCCAACATTAGAGCCTTTTTCATTAATAGATCACCATTTTATAGCTGTACACACATCCAAGGCCTTCCCGCATTAATCCAGGTACTGCATGCGACCCTCGGCACTTGAGCTGTTCACTCACTTGCTGCTTAGTCCAGACTGTCCAGTAGCTAGCTGCCGACTGACTGCTCTCTCACTTGGCGCCCAGACTGAGCGCCACATCCACCTTTTAGCCCACGCCAACCTCTTTTTGGCTCGCGCCAACTTACTCCCGTTACAAATGGCAAGCACTGTTGCTTTTCATTTTATACAATGCAAGTCCCTAGGTATGAACCAGCTTGTACATAGCTGTAAACAAACATCTTTAATAAAATCCCAACATTTAAACACATTAGTAAGTCAAAATAAAATAACCATAATTAAATACTACTTTTCTGCAATTAATACAAAGAATTTAAATGGTAAAGAGAAAACATTTCACACAACTTTGCACTTCATTACAATACGTCGAAGACATTACATAGTAAAAGAAATACATATTTGACATTAAACAGAATTAATCAGTAAAAAATATTTATAGAATTAATTATGGTGTTAAAAGGTCACGTCTGATGGTGACCGAGGGAACTCTGACGGCACAACGGTACGTTCTGTGCACATATGTATTACGTCTCATGCTACGGTATCGTGGTGTGATTTTTCAAAAGGACAGTTCTCGTCCACACTTGGCACGTTTCTCAACAAACTCTCTGCGTGATGTTGAGGTACTGCCGTGGCCACCAAAATATTCAGATCTGCCCCCTATAGAAAATGTGTGAGACCCTCTCCAACATCAACTCCGTCCCAATGCCACTATTCGGATCAGCAACGCTTAAAACAATTGTGGATCAGCGTGCCTCAGGATAAGATACTACGGTTTTGTGACACCATTCTCAGTCGAATCAGTGCATCCATCCATGCCAGAGGGGCTGCTACGTCATACCGACAAGTACACCCATAACGCAAAATTCTTTGTCTATTTGGCTCGATTCTGTAATCAAAATGGTTCAAATGGCTCTGAGCACTATGGGACTTAAATTCTGAGGTCATCAGTCCCCTAGAAATTAGAACTACTTAAACCTAACTAACCTAAGAGCATCACTCACATCCATGCCCGATGCAGGATTCGAACCTGCGACCGTAGCGGTCGCGCGTTTCCAGACTGTAGCGCCTAGAACCGCTCGGGGGCACAGAATTTTTCACGAACATGCCACGTTACCACAAATTCGTAACAAAAATTGACTTGCTACGCCTCAACCTGTTCCATTGTTTTGATACAATGTAATATTATCTGATGTTCGTTTTTAATTTACCAACATGAATCAATAAAACTGTCGGCCGAAGTGGCCGTGCGGTTCTAGGCGCTGCAGTCTGGAACCGCGAGACCGCTACGGTCGCAGGTTCGAATCCTGCCTCGGGCATGGATGTGTGTGATGTCCTTAGGTTAGTTAGGTTTAACTAGTTCTAAGTTCTAGGGGACTAATGACCTCAGAAGTTGAGTCCCATAGTGCTCAGAGCCATTGGAACCATTTTTTTCAATAAAACAAATATCTGAGGATTCCGTTCATTTCAATGAACATCTGCCGCAGTTCTGCATTACTTCATTACTGTTGATACCGAAAGTTGCATCCATTATTTAAATTAGCTACTGGCACTTACGCTCACAAAGAATCCGTTTCACGTACTTCTGAGAGCTGTTAGGAGAATGCCTTTGCGTGAGGGACAGAAACTTTACTAACAAAACATGACTACTTATTTCCAGCGGAAGTGATTTTGTCGGTGACGGACGTAAATATTTATACATAGCCTCCGTGGCGTCTCTTAAAATTGCCACTGTTATAAGAAAGCCTGTATTTTTCAAGCGGAGAGCTTAAGTTACTCTAACTTGCATATTTGATAAAGGATTTCCCTTATTCAATCAGATCGAATACGTGTATTATTTTATTAATTTAGAATCCTCTTACCAAGTGGTCATTATGCCGCACTAACAACGGCGATACAAATCGCGTGTTTCAACGCTATTATTCCATTTTTAGCAAGTATAGTCAGGATGACATTTTGCTGCTTCGTCCATGTTTCAGGTTCAGTTTAAACGAGAAATCGCAAGGAAAGAAGGAAGGATTATTAGAATTTAAAGTCTCTGACAGGAAGTGCAGAATGGCTAAGTAGGAATGGCTAGGGGACAAGTGTAAGAATGTAGAAGCATATTTCACTTGGGGAAAGATAGATATCGCTTACAGCAAAATTAAAGAGCCTTTGGAGAGAAGAGAAGCATCTGTATGAATATCGAGAGCTCTTATGGAAAGCCAGTTCTTAGCAAAGAAGGAAAAGCTGAAAGATGAAAGTTCAACATAGAGGGTCTATAAAGGGAGGTGAACTACAAGGCAGTGTTACAGGAATGGAAGAGGACGTAGATCGACATGACATGAGAGATATGATATGGCAAGGAGAATTGGACAGAGCACTGAAAGACCTATGACAGAACCTTGGTGTGAAAGACGTATGAGACCGGTGAAATACCTTCAGACATCAAGAAGAATATAATAATTCCAATTCCAAAGAAAGCAGATGCTGACAGGTGTGAATATTACTGAAATATCAGTTTCGTAAGGCATGGATGCAAAATACAAACACGAATTCTCCACAAGTGTGGAAAAACTGATAGAAGCCGACTTTGGAGAAGATCAGTTTGGACTCCGGGAAAATGTAGAATCACACAAGACAATACTGGGATATGACGTATTTTAGAAGATAGGTTAAGTCAAGGCGTTTATAGCATTAGCAGACTTAGAGGAGGCTTTTGACAATGTTGACTGAAGTACTCTCCTTGAAATTATGAAGGAAGTAAGGGTAAAATACAAGGATCAAAAGGCTATATACAACTTGTACAAAAACCAGACGGCAGTTATGAGGGTCGAGAGGTATGAAAGGAAACCAGTATTTGAGAAGGCAATGAGATAGGTTTGTAGCCTATCACCGATGTTATTCAATCTGTACACTGAGCAAGCACTAAAGGAAACCAAAGAAAACTGTGCAGTAGGAATTGAAGTCCAGGGAAAAGAAATAAAACCTTTGAGGTTTACCGAAGATATTGTGTTTCTGTCAGATACAGCAAAAGACTTGGAAGAGCAGCAGAATGGAATTGACAGTCTCTTGAAAAGAGAATATAAGGTGAACATTAACGAAAGCCAAACAAGGATGCAGTCGAAATACATTAGGTAATGCTGAGGGAATTGCATTATCAATCGAGACACTTGAAGTACGAAAGTAGGTGGGTTTTGTTAATTGTGCAATAAAATAACTGATGATGGCTCAAGTAGAGAGGACATAAAATGTAGATTGGTAATGGCAAGAAAAGCGTTTCTGAAGAAGTGAAATTTTGTAACATTGAACATAAATTTAAGGGCTAGGAAGTCTCTTCTGGAAGTATTTGTAAGGAGTGTAGCCATGTATGGAAGTGAAATATGGACGATAAAGAGTTTAGACATGAAGTGAATGGAAGTAATGTAAATGTAAATGTCGTGTGACTAGGGCCTCCCGTAGGGTAGACCGTTCGCCGGGTGCAAGTCTTTCGATTTGACGCCATTTCGGCGACTTGCGCGTCGACGGGGATGAAATGATGATGATGGTTAGGACAACACAACACCCAGTCCGTGAGCGGAGAAAATCTCCAATCCAGCCGGGAATCGAACCCGGGCCCTGAGGAATGACATTCTGTCGCGCTGACCACTCAGCTACTGGGGGCGGACATGCTGCAGATTAGATTGGTAGATAATGGAACTAATGAGAAGGTACTGAATAGCACTGGGGTGAAAAGAAATTTGCGCCGAAACTAGACTTGAAGAAGGGATCTATTGGTAGGACACACTCTGAGACATCAAGATATGTCTAATTTAGGTAGGAGCAAAGTGTGTGTGTGTGTGTGTGGGGAGAGGAGGGTGAGGGTGAAAATCGTAGAGGGAAACCAAGAGCTGAATACAGTTAGTTGTTTCAGAAGGATGTACGTTGCAGTAGTTATTCGGAGATGAGGTATCTTGCACAGAATAGAATAGCGTTGAGATCTGCATCAAGCGAGTCTTCAGATTGAAGACCACAACAACAACAAGAAGGCGAAACGTCGGATTTCGATAGCAGCAGGTTGCCGTTTATCGCTCCGTGATATTTTCAGTCGCGTTGGTCGAGATTCCAGGACTGTCATGCGAATATAGAATCGATGGGTTAGGGATGGCCATATTCAACGCCATACACAACCTCAGAGGCCGGACGCAACTAGCGCCCGAGAGGATAGACATATTGTTTACAGAATCGTGCAGGCACATCACGTACCTTCGCTCAGGAAAAAGGCTCGATTGCAGTGAGAAACGTATTCACAAGGACATTGCGTTGTCGTCTGGAGCACCAAGGGCTGTCAGTACGGCGACCACTGATGCAATTCCCCTTGAGGTAGCAGCAGAAAGTTGAGCCGACCATGTTGCGCCCAACGAGAATACTGGACACAGTAGTGGCACCACGTCATCTTTTCAGACGAGTCACTGTTCCGTGTACAGTATTATGATAGGTATATCTATGTGCAGAACCCCCGGGGAGAACAAGTATTGTCATGTTGTATTCGTCATCGTCAAACTGGCCCACAACCCATAGTGCTGTTGAGTACGCATCACTATCTTCTCTGGTTCGCCCAGCAGGTAATTTGGACAGCATGCCGTTACATTCACGAAGTGTTCAAGCCGATCACTGTGGCCTATCTTGGACGTCTCCGTGATCTTTCAACAAAATAATGCGAGACCTCATGTTGTCCGTGCTGAGCTTATCTGCCTTGTTATGGAGGGATCTCGACTATCACCCTACCCACCACGTTCTCCAGATCACTCATTCATTCAAAACTTTCGGTTGTATGCAGGCGAGAGACCGACACTTCACACTCCACCAGCCTGTACAGTTGATGATCTCTAGCATGTAGGGGGAAGCAGCATTAAATGATGTACTCGTAACTACCATCAAAACTCACTTCTACATGTTGCTCAGCCGGTTCAAATGGTTCAAATGACTCTGAGCACCATGGGACTTAACATCTGAGGTCATCAGTCCCCTCGAACTTAGAACTACTTAAATCTAACTAACCTAAGGACATCACGCACATCCATGCCCGAGGCAGGATTCGAACCTGCGACCGTAGCAGTCGCACGGTTCCGGACTGAAGCGCCTAGAACCGCTCGGTCACAGCGGACGGCTGCTCAGACGGATTGGAGTCGTTGTTGACACCTAATTTGGTAGCTCCGGGTAAGCAAAGTTTCTTTATTTACTATACTCTTGGTTGTGCAGTTTTAATGCTCTGTTTCGCCTTAAGGTGCCATCTCTCATCAGTTTGTAGTTTACGATGGATCGCTGCAAAAACTAATAGGTTCCACTGAGCGACGCCAGGCAAGTATAAATGATGTTATAATATTCTGTTATATGTTTTATATCAACTAATGTGCTAAAAATGGTTGTTATTGATTTCATTTTCCATGATCGAGTCCAGACAAGGAGTTCAAGCACAGTTCTGACGCTATGGCAGCGGGTGTACAAGGCGCTACTGGAGTCCAACCGACGGCTACAGTACAGTTTTAATTCTTAAAAAGTCTTACTAAAAATGAAATGATGAACTGTAACTACTCTATCTGATGTCCGACTGTAAAAATTAAAATTTGTGTTCTGTCAGGCATGTGTCTGTTGGTGATTCATTGTACGTAAGAAGCTATCAAGATAGCTGGGAGAAATATACAGAGGAGATTGGTTGGTTGTTTTGGGGAAGGAGACCAGACAGCGTGGTCATCGGTCTCATCGGATTAGGGAAGGATGGGGAAGGAAGTCGGCCGTGCCCTTTCAGAGGAACCATCCCGGCATTTGCCTGGAGTGATTTAGGGAAATCACGGAAAACCTAAATCAGGATGGCCGGACGCGGGATTGAACCGTCGTCCTCCCCAATGCGAGTCCAGTGTCTAACCACTGCGCCACCTCGCTCGGATACAGAGCAGACCAAAAAAATGTAGACAGACTTTGATAGTCAGCATTAATACAACAAAATTACGTACCTTTACAATTCTTGCACGGAGGAAAGGTTATGTGTTCAAAGTGATCGCCATTTGCAGGCAAACAACGTCAATGCCGCTGAACTGTTGAGCGAACTATGGCTGTCGGTGTTGCTCGTGTGACAGCCGCACAGGTCGCCTAGATGGTTTGTCGTAGCTCGTTCAGTACAACTGATAACTTCATTTTTCAAAATACCCCATGGGTAAAAGTCAAGAGGCGTAAAGGTCTGCAGACCGTGGTGGGCACTCAACAGCGACTCTTCGACCTACCCATCGTCCACGTAGATTTTCACCCAAGTAAGCTCTGAAATCTCTGAGGCAGTGAGGCGGAGCGCCATCTTGTTGTAGGTAAAATCTTTCATTTCCAAACATCTATCGGATGGCAGGTAAAATCGATGTTTACAGCGTATGAAGATACGCCTCACCAGTTACGGTACCTTCAAAGAACAATTAGGCCTGTCAAACCACTCGATGACAGACCACACTATACATTAACTCCATGTTTGTCCCATGTTTGTCCCATGTTTGTCCACGTGAACGTGAGGACTTTCAGGAGCCCAGTACAGGTAGTTGTGGTGGTTTACAGTGCCGTTCAGTTTGATTTCGCCTCATCAGACCATATAACCTTTCGTGCAAATTGTTCATCCTGGCGAAGCATGCCTTCAAATCACACGCAGTACTCCATCCTTCGATCTGGGTCGTCCTCGCTCATAGCGTGCAGCGATCTTGGAATGTACACATTCCACTTTGCAGCTTTCAAAATCCGTCGTATGCTTGATCGACTTACCCAGATTTCAAGTGCAACCCTGCTTCACAGATTTTTTGAGATGACCTAGTAAAACGGCTTGGGTATTAATAACCGATTCAGCTGTATTTGGTCCTTTATTACTGGATCACTACCGGTTTCGTGGCGCTAAAAGCCACATCTTCACGTAAAAAATCTGTGTAAAAATAAATCCAAAAGGAATAACAACCCTGAGACACACAATGGTCTCGCGATTCTAGGCGCGCAGTCCGGAACCGTGCGACTGCTACGGTCGCAGGTTCGAATCCTGCCTCGGGCATGGATGTGTGTGATGCCCTTAGGTTAGTTAGGTTTAAGTAGTTCTAAGTTCTAGGGGACTGATGACCCCAGCAGTTGAGTTCCAGAGTGCTCAGAGCCATTTGAACCATTTGAAGTTATTTTAAAATTTTAAAAAAAATTTAAAGATGTTAAAAACTTTTACATGACAGTTTCAAAATGTTATTACTCACATGATTAAAACATTAGAGTGGAAAAGTTCGGAATCATTTTTTCCCAACATTTGTTGTCCGTCAAAATAAAATACCATTAAAAGACTGTATGTTATGGATTAAAAACTGCCAGATTCCAATATAGTGGATGGGTCCAAAACAAATCGTACCATAGAGATCTACTGGTAAGGAGAAAATAAATGAAAACTAGTAAAATGTTTGCAACACAGCAGCACTGGAAGCTGGACTTGTTGATGCTTTTCGCCGGCCACACCTTTCCTTATGCATCCTGATCAGAAACGTCAGTTTTAAATTTATCCCGAATACCGCAAATTCAGTTCCGCACATAATACGCCATTACCGTTGTACCTCCACCATATTTTCGTACTTCCAGTACTACTTCAATACGATCTTGCGTTGCTCAAACGACGACCTTACTTCAATCATTGATGCACTGTCATTTGCTGGAAAACGCGCGCCAAGATCTAATGAGAAATACTGGACTAAGCTACCGCGCAGAATTGCAACGATATGTCCTGTTGTTCCAAAGATAGTAACTACCAAAGATGGTTTACATTTTTCTGAACTTTTTTGTGTAGTGTGAAGTTATTTAAGGGGCTCCGGAAAGGCTCAAAATCATGAAAAGTTCAATTTTTACTTTTTTGCGTTTTCTGAATCTGCAGACTATTACCTTTTAATAGATATATAATTTATTCAATTCCGAAAACTACAACTATTTTTAAATTTTTTTTGAAATGTGTTCTACATGGGCGTGACCCACTGTGGCGCTGTTAAACTGCTGTCAAATGGTGTTATTATTAACGTCCGTGTTCATCAGGTACATTTTAGTGATGTGAGATAAAGTATGTGTTGAGGCTAACCTGTGATGGTTCAATATATATCGCTGGTGTGATTGTCGATTGTTTCATGTTTATTTACTCTGTCGTTATCTCGAAAATATTCGTAATTAACTCTGTTTCTTGAGTCTCTGTTTTGTTGAAGTATAATAATGAGTAAAAGTAAAGTTATTAGAAATCCTCTGAAGGCTTTTAAGAAAAGGAGAAATGTTGGAAAGCCAAAGATATGTGTTATTACTGTAAATAATAACATTCTAACATGGTACGAGCGATGCTTGCTTTAGACAAGGAACGCCTTCGGGCTGCAGACAGGGCTGTAAAAAGTCTAGAAATACAAGCAAGTGTAAACAGGAGGAGGAACAAAAGGAAGCTGGAGGAGGAGTTTGCAGAGGATGAAGATAATCCATCCTATGGACCTGGAATGCACTAAAAAGTTAATCCAATCTTTGTCGCTCGATTTCCAAAACTTTTATTTTCTCATACTAATTACATGTTTTCTAAGGATCTTCCAAACATATTTGTTTCAAACTTTCAGTAAATGTTACACAGTACCTTCTGCATAATTTAACACAGCCTTTTTCCAAAAAACTGCATATTTTTGAATATATAAATAAAAAATTGCAAAAAAATGTTGTGAATTTTCATTACAATTGAAAAAAATCATCTTTAATAACTGAACTAAAATTTTGTAAAATCCCTGTGTTAAGTTGTAGCCCATATTCCAATAAATAATCTGTAAAAAGTTCAACTTCCTACCTCAAATACTTTGTGAGGCAAGATGTAATTTATAAGCGTTATTTTAACATTGCAAGTATAGGGCGTTCCGGAGCCCCTAAATTATGAGGGTTTCGAGTTACAGGAAGGGAAAGTTCCTGGCAGATTAAAACTGTGTGCTGGACCGAGACACAAACTCGGGACCTTTGCCTTTCGAGGGCAAGTGCTCTACCAACTTTATTTTCTTTTATTTAATCTCATTTTGTTCGTTATTGTTAGTTACATTTGTTCGGGATGGATGTCCCAAGACACCCGTTTAAGTTCATCATTGATCCATGCACTCAGTTTCTTTTATTACAGAGGGGAGCTAACCCTCTGACCGACCACGCTGAGCTACCATGCTGGCTGACCGCCAGTGCCCCGTCTCCTACCTTCCGAAGCTGTGAGGCTGGGCCGTAAGTCGTGCTTGGGTAGCCCAGTTGGTCGCTCAGCGTGTTCGGTCAGAGGGTTCGCAGTCCTCTGTAATAAAAAAACTGAGTCAATTGATCAACAACGAACTTAAACGGTTGTCTTTCGACGTCCGCCCCGAGCAGATGCAACGAACAAAAGGGAACAGAATGAGATTTAAAAAAAAAAAAAAGTTGGTAGAGCACTTGCCTGGGAAAGGTAAAGATCTCGGGTTCGAGTCTCGGTCCGGCACACAGTTTTTATCGGACAAGAAGTTCCATATCTGCGCACACTCCACTGCAGAGTAAAAATTTGATTCAAGTTAATGGAAGTTTAAATTAAAGTTTAAAGGAGAATAAATGTTCTTATGTACTGTGTATGATCGAAAATATAAAAATTTACAACTTGATCAATGCCAGACGCTTTGCACGATCCCAATTCTTGGAGACACAAGCAGGAGGACTTACGACGCCGTATACAGATTAATAGCTAAAGAAGACACGAAAATTTAAACGCAATTGTGACCATTGAACTTAATTAAAGAAATGAATTAAAAAGTAAGTGGTTAGCTGTCAAACTGTGTCTTTCCAATATAGCTACAATAATCTTGATCTGCAGATATATATGAATAATGAAGAACAAGTGTTATTTTGCTATATTTATATTTATATGTTAGAAGCCAATAGAATAAAAAAAGTGTAACAATATCTCTGACACCTAAGAGTGGTAAGATTTTCTCTGATTATTTTGCACTTCAGTACACAGGCACGTTTTGAACTCTGATGAAGCTTTACAAACTGTTAGCGCTCGTCTAATCAGCATAAGTAATGATTTGGTATAAAATGGATTTGCGAATTCTGTCAGTGTGTGTGGGCCAGACCAAGCAAGCTAAATAGACCTATTAAAATCAGTTATACTTTGTTAAGGAACTCCCACGATCCAATTGTGAGTTTTACATATTTACTGATGTCTTACAAGCCACTTACAACGATTATCGGAGTGATATTTTTCTACGCCTTATTCCGATTCTCGGTGAGCGGTTCATAGCTTGCGTGAACACTGACATTCAAACTATATTAAAGAAATACGGTTAGTGATATCGATTAAGACAGTTGTTCAAACGCTTATGTACTCAGAGAATAATTATCGCAAAGTAGAGGTATATGAAAGATGGCATTGACACCAGACATCATCGAATTGTTTTGAACGTTGGTGTACTGAGACTTTGTTTCTTTTGAAAACTTTTTCCCACGAACGGAATTCAACATTTTACTTCCAAAACTATCCCTGGCTCGTCTTTAATAGTAGAAGATTTTAATTCGATGAAAACTGATGCGGGTTCGTCTAATTCCTGGCGAGACTACGATTTGCGCTTGGGGTGTGCCGTTAAACGGTCAATACACGAACTACACAAGAAACAATAGTCCTTATCCATTACAAAATTCGTCACAGACAGCCTTTAGTTGACATGAGGAGAAGCAGAACAGTGCAAGAGGTTGGCTATCATCAAGGTTAATCTTGTTTCTGGCTTAGCGAAACCAAACAGTTGTACGGGAATCTTTCCCTGTCCATTGGCTGGCTGGTACAGAAACCACTACGAATTATTTTAAACAGAAAACAATCTTGGTTGCAAAATAATGATTATTTAATAACACGTTTCGCCCTTTTGGGACGTGATCGGATTATCGACAAAGGAGGGCAGAAAGAAATCTATCATTACAAAAGGGGCATGGTTCTATCATGCATCTCTACAGTAATTGGGGGAGTAAATAAGTAATTTGAAAATTAGAAAAATTTTCTCATTGTATAGGTGCATGATACGACCATGCCCCTTTTGTATTAATATTTTTCTTTTTCCTTTCTTTTGCAGATAATGTGACGCCACAAACAGGAGAAACTCGTTATTAAATTATCATTATTTTGCAACCAAGCCTGTTTTCTCTTTGAAAAAATGGTTTTACGGAACTGCACAAGAGCCATCCCTTCAGATTCTGTAGCCACCATGTTCGTCTTCTTCTTACTGATCTTTCCCCTGCAGCTTATCATTCCAATATCAGTCTTCGAATTCAATGGTAGGCTATTTCTTTGAGTCTGATATATTTGTAACACTTCTCGATGCAACCACATTTCGAGTGCCTCAGTCTCCTTCATTACTGCCTCATTTACTTGTCCATGCCTTCATTCCAGACAAGAGTAGTGGTCTTACAAAAACTGAGTCATTCGGAGTCCTACATTAAAAACAACAGTCGAGATCGCAGTAACATTTATTTATTATGGCCGGTTTCGACTTAGGTTAAAGCCATCAAACTTTTTTGGGCCTCCTATGGCTGATGGTGGTGGCTCATCGGTTTTTCACACGATACGACGCTCGTACACTGGACGTGTACATGTATGTGTATCAGCGTCGTAACCGAAAAGCCGCCAGCACCAGTCATAGGAGGCCCAAAAAATTGAATATGCCTTTTACGTAAGTAGGAATTGGTCATAATAAACAAATGTTATTGCGATTTCGACTGTTGTTCTTAACCTAAGTATCTACATCCACATCTACATCTACATAGATACTCTGAAAATCACATTTACGTGCCTGGCAGAGGGTTCATCGAACCACCTTCACACTAATTCTCTATTATTCAAATCTCGTATAGCGCGCGGAAAGAACGAACACCTATATATTTCTGTATCAGCTCTGATTTCCCTTACTTTATAGTGGTGATCGTTTCTCCCTATGTAGCTCGATGTCAACAAAATATTTTCACATTCGGAGGAGAAAGTTGGTGATTGGAATTTCGTGAGAATATTCCGTCGCAAAGAAAAACGCCTTTCTTTTAATGATGTCCAGCCCAAATCATTTCAGTGACACTCTCTCCCATATTTCGCAATAATACAAAACGTGCTGCCTTTCTTTGAAATTTTTCGATGTACTTCGTCAGTTCTATCTGGTAAGGATCCCACACCGCGCAGCAGTAATGTAAAAGAGGACGGACAAGCGTAGTGTAGGCAGTCTCCTTAGCAGGTCTGTTACATTTTCTAATAGTCCTGTCAGCAAAAAGGTAGTCTTTGGTTAGTCTTCCCCACAATATTTTCTACGGGTTCCTTCCAATTTAAGTTGTTCGTAACTGTAATTCCTAGGTATTTAGTTGAATTTACGGCCTTTAGGTTTGACTGATTTATCGTGTAACCGAAGTTTACCGAATTCCTTTTAGCACTCATGTGGATGACCTCACACTTTTCATTATTTAGGGTCAACTGCCAATATTCAGATATCTTCTCTAAATCGTTTTGCAGTTGGTTTTGATCTTCTGATGACTTTATTGGTCGATAAATGACAGCGTCATCTGCAAACAACCGAAGACGGCTGCTCAGATTGTCTCCCAAGTCGTTTGTGTAGATAAGGAACAGCAAAAGGCCTTTAACACTACCGTGGGGAACGCCAGAAATCAGACTTTCCGTCAGTTACTACGAACCGTGACCTGTCTGACAGAAAGTCACAGATCCAGTCACATAACTGAGACGATATTCCATTAGCAAGCAATTTCATTACAAGCCGCTTGCGTGATACGGTGACAAAAGCCTTCCGGAAATCCAGAAATACGGACTAGATCTGATATCCCTTGTCAATAACATTCAACACTTCACGCGAATAAACAGGTAGCTGTTTTCTAAGCCCATGTAGACTGTGTGTCAATAGACCGTTTTCTTCGAGGTAATTCATAATGTTCCAACACAATATATGTTCCAGGATCCTGCTGCATATCGATGTTAATCATAATGGCCTGTAATGTAGTGGATTACTCCTACTACCTTTCTTGAATATTGGTGTGACCTGTGCAACTTACCAGTCTTTGGGTACGGATCTTTCTTCGAGCGAACGGTTGTACTCGTATATGATCGTTGCAGACTCTATTAATTCTTTCAAATAGTGCCTGTAGCTATTTTACATTTTCTAACAATACTAGTGTGTGTCGTCAGCATTACTAGAGATGTATTATACACTACGCTCATTTGAAGTGTGTAACACTACAAGATCGCTAACTCTCACAAAACAGTGATTATGTTTATTTACTGTAGAGTTTGCGTTAGCATTTGAATGAAGCCCAATAAATTTAGATTTCTTGTCACTAGAAAATACAACAAATATTTCTATAGTAACGAAGGTGTCATATTTGAAAGTATAAATACATAGAATATTGTTGTTGTGGTCTTCAGTCCAGAGACTGGTTTGATGCAGCTCTCCATGCTACTCTATCCTGTGCAAGCTTCTTCATCTCCCAGTACCTACTTCAACCTACATCCGATCTGAATCTGTTTAGTGTATTCATCTGTTGGTCTCCCTCTACGATTTTTACCCTCCACGCTGCCCTCCAATACTAAATTGGTGATCCCTTGATCCCTCAGAATATGTCCTACCAAGCGATCCCTTCTCCTAGTCAAGTTGTGCCACAAATTTCTCTTCTCACCAATTCTATTCAATACCTCCTGATTAGTTATGTGATCTACCCATCTAATCTTCAGCATTCTTCTTGTCCAAACTATTTATCGGCCATGTTTCACTTCCATACATGGCTACACTGCATACAAATACTTTCAGAAACGACTTCCTGACACTTAAATCTATACTTGATGTTAACAAATTTCTCTTCTTCAGAAACGCTTTCCTTGCCATTGCCAGTCTACATTTTATATCTTCTCTACGTCGACCATCACCAGTTATTTTGCTCCCCAAATAGCAAAACTCATTTACTACTTTAAGTGTCTCATTTCCTAATTTAATTCCCTCAGCATCACCCGACTTAATTCGACTACATTCCATTATCCTTGTTTTGCTTTTGTTGATGATACATAGAATAACATATATGAGTAAAAAAATTAAAAATATACATAGAATAACATACGTGTATTTTTAATTTTTAGTCAAAATGCTTCATTAAATTATAATACCAAGTGTTTCAGAGTTAACTTAGACTGTAGACTCATTATTTACATGGATCTTTGTTTTCAGGGGAATAATGCTAGATACTTACAATTTAAAGGATGATTGATGTACATATACGTACATTATACTTATGATATACAGTCTAATGAATTACTAGCTACAGGGAATCTGTTAGCCTTACAGCTTGTGACCATATTTTTCAATGTATGCTTTTGTTACAGTGCAACCTGCAGACGGTGAAATGCCCGAGAATATTATTGAATTTCAAAATTTATTAAATGTTCCACCGGCAAGACAGAAGAGAAAAAGGTACGGAGAAAGTCTCGGTTGTTGGTGAAAATTTCTCAAAACAAAGTTCTGATGGAAGTTCTCCCAGTTGCTTCCTTCAAGTGAAACTTAAGGGCTACTTAAAATTATTCTTAACCCACAGAGACTTGATTACACGGAGAAAGAGCGTTTTGGTCTTATCTTTTGCTGATCATAGAGCACAATGTTTGCATTTCACTTGTCTATAGGACGGTGCACATTCCTTGTTTATGGTGATACACAAACAGTGTAATCAACAGTCGTTACTCACTAGTTAACGTATCGCGCCACTACAAACAATATTTTGCTTGCGTGGTGTCCCGCGGGCTTAAGAGACAAAGTTATCTCTCTGTCCTCCGTCAAACAGCAAGCACCGTTCACAGTAGCAGCACCCGCAATTTCGAATTCATCGACGCGCCTTTACATCCTTGTGGAACATACGACAATCCGTCAGGCCCGTAGTTTAATGACAAGCACTTTGCCGACTGTCTTCAAAACTTACGGAGCGATCGACCGGTCTTGATGAACGGTAAACAACCCGACGGGCTATGAAAGTCACATTTCACGTTGGTTGTCCCAGTTGGCTTTGCGGCTGGAGCAACTGCCATAAATGATTTCTAGACAAAACTGTTCACAAAGAGCGAAGGCGCACGAGAAGTTATGAAACAGTCATGGGAGAAACGCTCTATTACAAGGCATATCGATGCGAATGTCGTCTGTACATTATTCCCATTCTACCGTAATATCGTTGATGTTTACATTCGAAGGAAATGTTGACGGTCGCCAAACTTTTATCATATTTCAAGATAGGTAGCTCGCATACTGTGTATAGTAATGTGAAATATTTTCCGAAGATTCCTACAAAATGCCTTTCTTAAGAAATAACGAATTCAAATCGTAGTATCTCACAGGGCAATGATCTTCATAAAGTAAAATACAGCGGGAAACAAAGCCGTGGCTTGTGTCAGTCGTGAATAAATGCGCCGCTCTACTTTTTCTCCTGTATGGAAATTCCTTGCGAATTATGGATATCGTTGGGTTCCTTTTCCAGGGGTATTTGCCCTATCCTCATTACGTTTGCCATCTGCTAGTGGCGGAACATGCAAGACACATTTTAACCTTCCCTTATAAATAAAAAAAATGTAAGATAATGATGTGTAACAGAAAATAAAAAATAAAAATAATTAAATTTCGATATTTAAATTCTGACGTATGAAAACTGATAAATCTTAACTCATGAAAAACCGATAAATTTTGACGTAAGCAGCGCTACGCCATGGCCCTGTGAAATCAGTCTGAATCTGTCCGTGAGAAACAAACTGAAAAATTCTTACCTCCTGGTTTTGTCGCCGGATAACGCTGTCTATATATCTGCTCGTAAATGGCACAGCTTAGTGCAATGCTGGCCTATCTATTAATACTGAATATTTGTCTGAGATCTGAATTACTAGAAAAACTGACTTTTCTTAGTGACACAGCTGCACCGCTAATCGTCTGATTACTGAAGAACACATGACTATGATCTGACAAAAATTCTGTAATATTTTAATTTAGATAAATGGCTGGATCGGAACTTACAATGACTTCATGGAAAAGTATACTTTTATAGTTGACTCGTAAAAACAATTACATTCTCAAAATTTTTTTGCGTTATTGATAAAGACCTACAAACCATTACACGGGAAAATTGGATACACAACAAATCTGGGTCAACTGGTGCTGACGAATCACAAAAGAAAAGATTGAAACAAATTCATATTAACATCTCAGACAAATGACTTAACTACGCGCCAATAAAAAAAAGTAAAATATACCTTACAATAGATGGTTGATTAATTACACTGTTGATTTTTCATTATATTAACAATTCTTCATTTGTTCATCATCATCTCATTCCACGGTATCGTTTAGCTCCGCAGCTGATCGCAATTATTATCAGTTCCATATAATAAAATTTTACAATTTTTTCTACACTGCGACTTTAACAACTATCAGTTTTAAACTGCGCTGTACCAGCGACAGATTACAACTACACTGTAGCAGCGAGCGTCTGCAACTGCGGCAGAGACTGCTCTGAGATGCGACTTTATTACAGCTCTCTTTTGACTGGGGCAAAGATATTTTATGTCTCAGGCAGCGCCTGTGAATTGCCGTTCTAGCAAGTGAGCAATACATAGAGATTACATTTGCTCCAGCAGGGTGGTGAACCCGTTACAACATTTAGCTTTAAAATGATAAGAACTTAAAACTACCTACTTTACTTATAGATACATACTGGGATGTGTAGTACAGGATGTGTCAAGGAACTTATAAACTACTTCTTGATCGAAAGTTCTCGTCAGAAAATAATATGATATATGGTTGTGGAAAATCGAAATGATTAAGCAGAATAATCTTTGCCTAGTACAAAAATTGGGAAGGCCTTTCGTTATTAAAAGGTAAATTCTGTCACTGAAGTAAAACGTCGGCGTTAAACAAAACTAGTCAGCGACTCGTGACGAAAATAGTGGCGTGACGATTCAGACCCATATGGCACTGAATAAATACTCGTAAGGGTCTTTTTGGGGGACGTGTAAACGCTGTATTGCATGTAACTGGGAGTCTTCAGATAAAGTGTGGCAGATCTATGAACATATTCGGCCGGCCATTAATGAATACTACACTGGTGAGTAAAACGTAAGGTCGAAAGTAACTTCCGCGTAGTGTCTCACTGCCAAATAACATAGCTCGATGAAACTTGGACCATACATAGAAATAATTGTTACAGTATAGTTGAAACTTTCTCGTCTCCTCTATATCTCTCTTTTGTTACACAATAACCGTCTCCTCTATATCTCTTTTATTACGCAACCTTCCCTTCTTCAATATAGTATACAGTTATAGTTGCATCAGCGCATTAGACTCTGAACTGCTCTGGTAGTTGGATTGTGTGGATTCTTTTTGGTCTGTGACTTTCAGAATATAGTGAACATTTTAGAGAGAATCGTTTTTTTTTTATTATGAAGCCCAGACAATCTCCTAATTCCTCAGAGTTATAAGCTGTAGCTATAAATGTATTTCTCAGATGAAGTGGGCACTAGGAATTCTAATTACACGCTTCACGTTTTGTTAATCACTTTCTGGTCGCCAATATTGTAGTTAGAGAGCCAGTGTTGAGAACGGCAAACAACAACATTAATTAAATAATAGGAACATTTATATAACAATTAATTCCACCCGCAGCCCCACCTATGAAACCTTCCCTTAGGATTTCTACCTCTTGCTTAATAATAACAAATGCAATCTTCCCTTTGAAATTAATACTCTTTCTCAATCTTCGCATACAAATTTAAATGCTGCTTATTAAATGTTATTTTCTGATTATTTCGACGAAACATAGAATGTGTCGTCGTCGTGGCCCTCAGTCGTTACCTGCAATAACCCAAAACTCTTCCTTACCTTCTTTACTGTTACTGGATCGCCATCTGACTGCTACTCTGTTTTATTATGCTCTATTAGCTGCTGGTGGGCTGCCATAATAAGTGGCTGTGTTTATTACCAAAGCTGACGTTATTATTTAATAGCAAAGCTGACTTTATTCTTTAATAGCAAAGCTGACGTTATTCTTTAATTAATTTGACTGATGTTACGCAACTCATGATTAAACCTTTTCTTGGCAACAGTAAAATTTTGCGAAGTTTTACGTTGATGGTTTATGAGATGGATTATAATCAGTAATGCAATATTTCTGGCAAAAATTAATTATATTCTGAGTGAAATGATTTTACAAACGTTCAAGTGGGACTTACTTTCTACAATAATCTTACAACTAGCAATGCGCAAACATACCTTCAGTAGTCTTGAATTTCTCAAAAAATTAATTCAATAATATTAGTTCCTCTTATGATAATAGTTAGCTGATGTCTCTGTACATCTCTTTATAATCTCTTGTAAATCATAGCTAGTGGCAGGCCGGCATACCGCTCCTCTCAACCTCTCGCTTCAGACCTGCTACCGAATCGCTTCACGTCTCGCTTACTACTGACTTCCTACGAAAGCTAAGTGCGGTCTCTCCTGCCTACAATGCTTTCTGGTGCAGACAATCCCTGCCACCATTACAAAATGTATCAACGCGCGGTCCTTCCCGCTCTTTTCTTAAAATGTATCCATACGCTGTCTCTCCCGCCCTTTTTAAAATTATATCAATGTGCGGCCTCTCTTGCTAACAATACTTTGGTGCAGACATTCCCTGCTACTACAATTATTTCCAACATGACAAATATTAATTATTCCTACTTAATCCTATTAATAAAATATAAACATCTTTCATAAATTGTGGTTTGACAATAGACAATAGATATATACATGTCTTACATAGTACAGAATTTTAAAGAATAAAGGTATGAGACGAAGAGGCAACAGTTACACAGAAGTCGCCGCGATTCACGGTAGTCCTCTGAACATTACAAATGGTGGAACATGGTTCTTAACGGGATGCGTGATCAGCATGGACGGCAGTGCATGCTCTGCAGTGTGCCTCCGTGTTTCCCACAAGGTTGGTAAGGATTTCTTGTGGTAGGGTGGTCCAGTCCTCCACCAGCGTTGTTGACAACTGCTGTATGGTCACTGGTGCTGCAGTACGTCTTCCCAATGCATCCCACACGCCCTCGATGGGATTTAAGGCGGGAGAACGGGCAGACCAAATCATTCACCGAATATCCTCCCAATTCCAGAGCTGCTCCACCTGCGCTCTTCCATGCGGTCGCGCATTGACATCCATGAAAATGAAGTCAGAGCCGAATGCAGTCCTGATAAGTCGCAGAAGGTAAAGGAGTACAGCCAGGGCCGGCCTTAGCCATCCAGGTGCCCCGGGCGAGTCGTCCAGTTGGCGCCCTTTATTGTATAAATAGCGAACCTGGCAGTGCTTTGCAACACGGTATTTGACTGTTTTCTAGAAATCGTCTTAAGTGGTTAATGGTGTCATCTTATGATCATAACATGGTTTTTTCCATCGTAAATTTGAGTATTTCATTTTTTTAAATGGAAATGAAATCCAAATAATCTGAAAGCCCGCTAAGACGCTCCATGTGAGTCTTGTGTAGCCTGTGACGTCAGTCCAGCATGCTGCTGTCGCTGCCGTAACAGTCAGTATAGCAGTGATATATTGTTTGGGCATTCACGTTTTGGGAAATTGTCTAAAAATATTGCGTAGTACTGCACTGTACATCTACAAAAACTCCAGAAAATTGTTTTTGCGTGTTCCAAACAAAGAAAAGATGCGTAAAATGTGGTTGAAACAGGCTCGTATATCCCAAATATTTCTTTTCTTTTCTAAAGCAGCCCTGTACAAAAGCGAACAAAACAAAACGAAAATTATTCAAATTGGTCAAGCCATTTCTTTGTTTTGGTGAGACTAACACACAACAATTGATTTTTATATATAGGAGGTAATATGTATAACTAAAAAACACTAATTTTGAATTGGGTACCATATTTTTATTGAATTTAATATAACTGTAAGCCATAAACCTATATTTTCTGTCAGTCATCTGAACACAAAACATATTACGCCTAATGAAAAACAATTATAAACAACTAAAATTTTACTTTTCTCCTCCGACTCTTACTGACAATTACTGACATGTGGGTGCAAATCGTAGCGCTGCCAACATATGCAGTCTAACAAACATTATGTGGCGCTGTATTATTTCAGTACGTTAGGGGAGAATTCTCTATGAATGCAGTGCACGCATTGCATGATCTATTAATTAATGTACATGAGTCATTAAGTCACAAATACTCGATATAAATACATTCGTATTAATTAAATCATAATGTAATGTATATTTCACAGTCTTTCTTTTATTTGGAGCGACCGGTAGTTTCTGTTGTGAACGAGAGATGGTGCGGCTGCATGGGCTCTTCCTTGTTGCAGTTCTTGAAACAAATAAGAGAGGCGCTTTGGTAGAGCCCGTGCTAGCCCACGTCAAACATGGATGGTTGCAGACAATACGAAGATTGCATTCAGCATGATTTCTCTTCTGCTACCCCGAATTCATCGCGCATTCGTGAGATTAGCGACGTATGTTGAATGAGACTGAATAATATTTAAGTTTCGCGAAATGGGTGATTGTAAATCGTATTTTTTTTTTACATGCGATTAGTATGTGGCGCCCCTTGGGCCCCGGCGCCCTGGGCGACCGCCCGGGTCGCCCCACCCTAAAGCCGGCGCTGACTGTACAGCGGCACAATAACATTGACGGGTGTATGTAGAGTGTACAGAAATTTGGATGTCGGTAGGCCCAGGCAACATTATACCTCGCCCACATCACAACACCTGGACCACCAAATCGAACATACTCGATAATGTTCCTGGTTGCAAATCGTGTTCCCACATCTCGCCGTGTGAGGGTACGCCGGCATTGCAGCATGTCTTCGTTGACTGAAGACCATCAATCAGCTGTCATTCGAGTTGGAGAAATGGCAAGTTCTTCCTCGAGAATTCCTTACCAATCTTACAGCCTGCATGGTGCTCCCACCTTTTATAATATCCAGGGGACCACTATAAATCTCGGAGACTCCACTGACTGATTGCATTTTCCCAAGGACTCTGCCACTGAACAGAAGACTGTAACGGCTTTACCCAAGACTAAAACTATGTGATCGTTGCATTTCATATCCGTATAATATGTTACATCCAGCTATTTGTATCAGTTTACTGGTCCCAGCTGTGGTTTAATGATAACTGTACGCACAGAATACTATATTTACATGAGTTTTTCAACTGCACAATTTTACACTTCTCATCGTGTAAAGCAAGCTACCAATCTCTCCGCCACCTGAAATCTTTTCAAGATACTTATCCATCTTGTTTTTAGACATTGTTTGTGAGACGCCCTGCTTAAGTCCGCAGGACATAACAGGTAGTTGAACTGTGGAAAGGGGCCAAAATGGGGCTGTTACACTCAAACACGTAACTTTATTGTTGTCCAAACAGGACAGCAAAAATTTGTGACCTTACTTATCGGCTGAATAGGCCACACTACCTTATACCTTAAAGGCACAACCACTTAAATTTAAAAACAGCTGAAACCCATTAACTTGAAATTCAGACTGAAAACAGAATATTTAGAAGGCAGAAGCCCTCACGTAAGTTCTATAACTTGGCTGAAGGCTCAGCAAATCTAAATCGGTGAACCAGCAAGCGATAGCGCTTGTCCACGCTTTCAAAGTGCACGGTTTCTAACCTGCAGCTGGTGCCAGAGATCTCTCTGCTTTGAACATTCTTTTGTTCCGATTCACAAATGCAGAATAAATTTATTAAATGAATGTGTCGATAAAGAAGTAGCTAATGTTATATCGTAAATCAAAAGTCATTAACTTCATTCCGTAAGAGTATTTTAATTGCTTAAGGTTATTCATTTTAGTTCTGAGGCGTGTATACAGTGTGATTTTTCCACCGTGTACCATAGAGCCACAGTTACAGTATGTGTTGACAGTCGTTTCCATGTGCCTCAACCGATGCGTGTACGCACCGTAGCATATACTGTCTCACACGTTCACATCGGCCAGACTGCATCCAAACAGTGTCAAAAGCAGCATGAATAAACTGCTCCAGTGTCTCCACATCTCGAACGGGCTCTCCATGCACGATACTTTCGAGATGGCCTGATAACCAGAAATGGCACTGGTTGAGATCCGGTGAACGAGCACGCCATGCAACTGGACCCCCTCGTCCGGTCCATCGACCAGGGAAAATATGAGATGCGTCCGGACGTTGACAGCGAAATGGGCTGGAGCACCATCATGTAGCAGCCACATAACCCTTTGAATCTTCAGTGGCACTTCTTCCAACAGGGGAGGCAAAGTCACCCGCAAGAAACGCTGATAGTTTCGGCCTGTTGGCGATGTGAAAGGAAGACGTCCCAAGATACGGTCGCCAATTATCCCGGCTCACACATTCCGGCTGCACCGATGCTGACTATTCGCTGTCACCATACCAAGGGGGTCTGCATACTATCTCTCGAATGACTGATATGAATGATGCAGATATCACTCCTCGCAAAGGCGGCGTCATCTGTGAATCAGATGGATAACACAAATCCCGGAAACTTGGTTGGCTGGTGAAGAAACCAGTGGCAAAACAGCTCCCGATGCTGTCACTGGTGAGCCCTGCTCACACTGTAGGTGATAAGGGTAGTAACAGTTGTCACTGAGAATGTTCCACACGGTCGTCTGGCTTACTCTGCACTGGCGGGTCAGCTACCTGGTACCGGCACGGCGTTCGCCTTGCACAGTGTTAATCACATTTGCCTCCAAGTCTGGCGTCCGAACATTTCAGGTACGTCTTTCATGATTTCCTACTTCCTGAAACGACTGTGTCCAAGACACACAGCGAAACACTGTTGCGAACATCAAATGCTGTGGTTGTTGTCAGCAGGGACACAACCTTGCTTCCCGCCACCCGTTGCCATTTGCCTCTCGTAAGTAAAAACAATGTTGGCAAGGTCTCGATTCTAATACGGAACCATCGTGTACAACGCTGTATCACATTCACTACCAGGTGAGTCAGCAAGAGAAGTGGATCGTACACAACATTACCAATTACTATGGCAGGAGAGGGCGCTAGGGCATGATGTATGAGGAACTACCACCCTCTAGGAGGAAACCTTGAAAACTGTAACTATAGGTGCATGGTACAGTTTCTGTAACTAAGTATGATCGAATAAATGGTCTCTTGCGTGGAAACCATGCATTTCCAGACATAAGTTCGTTCGCCCTTTTTTGTTCTTTATCCTCTGATCGATCAATCCATAGAGTTTGTACACGGTGGAAGAAAGCACTCTATTGTTGCAGAATGCCAATATGAGAATATTATTAAGATTATACTCGTATTAAACATGTATGTGAGCGAGGTTGACATTATGTGCTTATGTTAATTACCTATTTTTTGTGTACAGTAACGTATGTTCTCGAATAAGACTTGAAGACACGTTAGGCAGCTGTGTCGTCCTCACCCCTCTTCTTACCTGGCCAACATCCTGCCAGTAAGAGGGCTCTAGGTGTCACTCTACCGTACAGTACTTCTCCCCCGGGCATTGTGCGGCTGCAGTAGGGCGGGGCCAGTGACCAACAAAAGGTGTGTGCAACAGTTTCAAAGCTGTACTGTCAGAAGGTCGTAACTGCATAGCCTATTATCAGAATGTTGGCCCAAATTTTCGCGCAGGATCGATTGCTGGGTCTGATATATTGCGACATTTTTCCCTTAAAATGGTGATGTTTCCTTCTAAGTCAAATGTTGTTGTTGTTGTTGTGGTCTTCAGTCCAGATACTGGTTTGATGCAGCTCTCCATGCTACTCTATCCTGTGCAAGCTTCTTCATCTCCAAGTACCTACTAAGTCAAATAAGTCCCATAATCCGAGAAATACTGCATCTACCTGATTGCCTTGAGCCATGGGTTGCAAGATGTTACGTGAGAAATGCAAGATCGATGTATGTAGAATCCGTGCCGGTTGGCTTGGAGGATGTCATTCTCTTCGACATACTTGTTATGTTTCGGCTCAGAATATGTTCGAATATTCTACAACAGAGGCATATCTGGAATACTGAGTAGGAGTTTTGTGAATCATTGTCTGCTTCCATTCTCATAGACTAGAGTGACCTGGGCTTTCTTCCCTCTACTAGGCAAAGTTTTTTTTAGAGTGATCTAAAGTATAACAGGGTTAAAAGAGGGTCTAAATATGCCCCAAATTCCTTGTTGAACCTGTTAAGGATTCCATCTCAAGAGAGGGTACGTCGGAAGTCTATAATAATGGATTTGTGGTATTGGTATGACTACACATGCATAAACATAAATAAAATATGAAAATTTATATTGTTATGATGGTTTTTAGCTAAATCTGGTAGTGGGTGATAATAAAGGATATTTAGACAGCTGCATGTTGTGGGGCGGCGGGTGGAATAATTGTTTATTAAATAAATGTTTTGTTTGTTTTTCCCGGCCGATTAGCAACATATGTGGGGGCGGCGTGTGGTATTATTTGTTATTTAAAATGTTTTATGTAATGTAGAAAAGATTCATTTCCCGGTCGATTAACCATATGTGGGGCGGCGGGTGGAATTAATTGTTATATAAATGTTCCTATTATTTATTTAATGCTGTTGTTTGCCATTCTCAACACTGGCTCTCTAACTACAATATTGGCAACCAGAAAGTGATTAACAAAACGTGAAGCCTGTAATTAGAATTCCTAGTGCCCACTTCATCTGAGAAATACATTTATAGATACAGCTTACAGCTCTGAGGAATTAGGAGATTGTCTGGGATTCATAATAAAAAAAAAAACGATTCTCTCTAAAATGTTCACTATATTCTGAAAGTCACAGACCAAAAAGAATCCACACAATCCAATTACCAGAGCAGTTCAGAGTCTAATGCGCTGATGCAACTATAACTGTTCAAACTAAATGTTTAAATGAATGCTCGCCATAATTTGATGATAATGTTCATCAAACGCCACGCTAAATATTGGTAGAATGCCTGTCCCGCGGCGGCACGTGAAAATACGACCTACGCAAACTGAAGATAGATCATTAAAGTCATCCCAGAATTAACACTTCACTTGAAAACGATTTCATGGTTACGCGTATCCTGAGTAACTTATTACAGCATCCGAGGCTGTTTATAGCAATGATACCGACGCGACGCGACTCCCAGCACAGGTGGTGTACTATTCAGCGTTTGGAGAGAACTGGGGCCTGTTTTTCTCGCGCAGCGTTCTTATATATAAATCCGCGGTGCGGACGGCTAAGGGAACGCCTGATCAAAATTGCTCTCCCGACTAGCCGCTGGGCTAGTAATGCACCACTTTAAGTTATCGAATAAATCATTGCTTCCTTGGCTGATGGCCGATGAAGCTCTCAATTTAAATGTGCATTCAGCACACAGGTAAGTAATCATAATAAAAGTCTGACGTGGCTAAATAAAATATTTTTAGCGAGAGAATTAATTTAATTACACTACACGCAGTAGACGAGCTCTGAACTTGCCCTTTGGTGATACACTATCGCTATAGTTTTATAGTTATTCAGTTGAAACTTCTCATATCTTTATGATTATAGCGGATCTCCCTTCTACTTAAATTTAAACATCCTAGCTTTATTTATTCGCCTACTTAATCTATCTTGCTTCCGTAATTTTTAAGACAAAAACCAGAAAATCATTAATTTCAACTAAAATTTTAATTTGTGAGATCCAGAATACTGTTTCTACTAAATTATTATGAAAAAGGAATCTAAATATAAATTTTTAAGTTTCTAGCTCTTTTCTGTTGCGCCAATGATTTTTACAGGAAAACATTCAAATTTCGAAAATGGTTAAAGTTATTGAACTGATATTCAACACATATTGATTTAGTATTACTCCTGACATGCTAGAAACGTTTCAGGTTATTTACTTGATTTTTAAAGTATTGCGCAACATTTATGACGTCAGAGCTAGTTACAGCGGACTGGCTGGCACACAATGGAAAGACTGATGTGAATTTTATACGGCGTGAGTAGGCTGCTTCCCTACATCACCCTCTACTTAATTTTTTTTATGTAAATGGGAAAAAGAGAAAAAAATTAATTACAAAAAGGGAAGCATGAGTACAGCTTAACTCCCTATGAAAATTAAAATTTAAATGTAAACATATAGAAATATTGAAAGAAAACTGATTACCACTTCAATTATTTAAATTTCTGGCATGTTCACTGCCTCTTAAGCAACATTATCACTCAAAATTTAAGCAAAATTAATTAAACACTTCGGCATACATATTGCCTTAGACAAACACATAAAATATGTAAAATTATGAAAATCTTAAATCCATTAAATCCATTTTTACATACACAAATTCAAAGAAAATAACACAGTTATTCATGATACATAAACAGATAATTATATCTTAACAGTCTTTTCTGAACCCGAAAGAAAATTTTACAAATCATGACAATTTCATTTTTACACACGTGGTTGTAGCCGCTTTGGCTGGCGTTCTACACTTCCATTCACAAGGGTAGAGGAGGGGAAGTTGCTATGGAGTGCGTCCTTCACATTCACTCTAAATTACATGGGGAAAGGGGAGGGGTCACTGTGAGTTGTGTCAAGTCACTCCACGCTTTCACGCAGCTACCAGGCTGCCATTATCTGGTTTGTCCTGTAGAACAAACAAAAAGAGTGCCTCAGACTCTGTTCACTTAATATCTAAGGGTGGATCACAATGAAATGAGGATATATACATTTTACCTTTCGATATGTTACTGGAACAAAGTTAACAGAACTTTTTCAATTTTACTCTCGCGGTTACTTAACTGTCATAATCGGTAAACAAATGGCTCAAAACGCCGTTAGTCACGTACTAGATAAAATTTATGCTCAAGGCATACAATCATGAATCCTATGTAATCTCAATTTATTATTTCCGGGCCAGAACACTGAACCAATGCTCGGTACATTCTTGATACATTTGTATTTTATTTACTTAGCTGACTCATCTTCGATTACCTTATTCTTAGAGATAGTATGAGTATATTTGATTAGTAGTTGTCTTATCAGCCTCTTTGTACATGTGAGTAACTTGTGGTAATAGTACAGTTCTGAGTGTTCAAAACACACTACGTTTAGTTGACTACTAAATCCACTTATTGGTTCTCTGCTGCTGTGTCAATTCCACATCTGCAATTATGTACTTACTTCATCGAAGTGTATTTATGCTGAGCTATAAATAATGTTTCACGTCTGCCATTATGTTACTCAATTATGTTGCTAGTGTATGTACTTATTTAACACTCACTCTATTAACATTTAAAGCATAGGATAGCATATTTATTTCATATCTATAGAGTATTGTATTGCAGCTGATCAGTTTGCTCACGTGGCAATCCATTCCCACTCGATCGGACGCTGAAACCACAGGTAGTCTCTCTCAACCTACCACTAAAGTGCATTAAGTAATTATGGACGAGCGTAATGCTAAATTCCTTAAACCTATAGGACACCATGAGCTGCTCTGTCTCATCTAACATAAGGGTACCTATGGTCGCATTCACGCCTCCAACTCATAACCTCAATACATTTAGGTGTGTCACCGCACACCCAACACCAAAATAATGGCCAGCTCCAACCTCAGGGACGTGTCCTTCACGTCTCAACCACAGACACTACTCAATTCTATTACACTGCCATTCCTTGCTACACAAGGTGAGTTCATTCTTACAACTTATCTGCATATTTTTCATAACACTAAGCAATCTCTTAGCTCTACAGCATACAATAGGTTTCACTGCCACTTCAGATCCTGCTTGTACATGAATTTGTATATCGTTTTTAAATATTATTGTGGGACCATTTCCAATAAAACAACACTTTGTACTTACAATATTACCAGGGTTCTATACATACTTGTTAGTCAAATACATTTGTATCTTAATTACATCATACTTCTCTGTTGTTTATGTCACTGTTAGGTTTGTCACATTAGGTATTTTCTTCACTAATCGGTGGATAGAATGGTTACAGAACTCATGGCTTGATAGCCATGACAGAAAATTTTTGTGTTGCAGAGAAGGAGTCGAAACTTTGGTGGATAGGAAAGATGAAGAATGAGTGAGACCTGAAAAGGAAAGAAGATCTCACACAGCTGGGACTGCACAGATGCCACACTGTGTAGAGGTTACAGAACAACCTCCTCCCTACAGAATTCATTGGTTTCACAAAATTTTCGTATTGGAAAGAAGGGGTCAAAATTTTAGGTGGATAGAAAAGATGAAGAGTGAGTGAGACCTGAAAATGAAAGAAGATCTCACACAGCTGGGACTGCACAGCTGCCACACTGTGTAGAGGTTACAGAACAACCTCCTCCCTACAGAATTCATTAGTTTCAGAAAATTTTCGTATTGGAAAGAAGGGGTCGAAATTTTTGTAGATATGAGCCACCTTCGGCTGAGTATTAGAATGATGACAATGAAAATTTGTGCTAGACCAGGAGTCGAACTCGGATTTCCCTCTTTACCCAAGAGATCGCCTTAATTGCTTCAGCTATCCGTGAATCACTGCCAGACCCACACTTCCATATGTCGTCGTGCGTGTTTCACAATCTGCTCTGGAAAGTTACGTACACTCCCCCCCAGGAAGGACGTGTTAATTGAGTGTCGAGGGCCTGGTATTGGCGAATAAATACGAAATAGCAGTGCCTGTGTTATTAAGATGTACAATGCAATGTTCCTTCGAACATGCACGAATTTAGGACCTGCAATTGGTGTCTGCTGAATGTGCGTTTAAGCATAGAATATAAGTACATATGTGATAGATATCAGGCTCTTCTTAAATGCCTGTTGCTGCATCTTTGAGAACGTCTTAAAATCACATTTCTACTAGTCTGCAACTTTCTCCAGCCCAAGTCAGGTGAAGTAAGAGAAATGTACCTAAGTTCAAAGAGTGTAAGATTAATGCTGCCCAAAATTAGCTATGCGTGATTAGCGTTAGTGATTGGCTCTTAAAGGAACTGGAGACTTTTCAAGATAGAGATTAAAAGAAATAGTTTAACTACATATTAATCTTAATGTAAACCAAGGCTTTTATGCAGAATTATACACATAACGACCAAAGGTCATAGCAAATAAAACTGCAGTAATAAAAGTTCATACAAATGACAGTGCCATATGCAAACAAATTAAACTCCCCTGATATACCATTTCATACCAAGCTGAAGTATGTAAATATATTCTAAAAGCACAACAGAAGCGTCTCTGTTAATGTGTATGGAGTCCAGTATTGTCATTATGAGCGAACAGTCAAAGAAGATGAGAAAGTGCAACGTCGCGCTTTCTCTATGCTCGTCCTCCAGAACTAAAGATCACTCATCTTGTTATGATTTCTTCCTCTGCAGCCGGGCCACAGAATTTCCCAGTTAAAAACAACGATGTTCCTGTACTGAAAAATGTAGATGAGAACCAGTAGCATTAAACGAATCCAACGGGTGCAACAAATGTTTTTCAGTATCAGGTTAACTGAGCGATAACTAGAAAAGTAGTTTGTAAATGAAAAATTCGATATATCGGCACTTGCGCGACACAAAAAACACTGCCAAGCCCGTGCTAATATTAAATCTAGTTTCAACACTCACACGCTATCACATTCACTGGTAATGGCCAGATTATGGTAATTAACTGAACCCGTTATCAAAAGGATTATCAAACGGATTATCTGTGACGCTCAAATATTACACATTTTGACCATTACTAATGTTCGGTCCGCAGTCACAGCTTGTATAACTCGCCACGCGGGTTTTGGTTGTTCAAAAGTCACAATTTACATATTAAAATCGGAATTTGACGCTTTCGTTAACCTCACACGTTCGTATCCACTTTGCGGCACTCCAAGGACAAGTTTTAATCATTACTCTGCAAAGGTATCGCATCTATTCGGAGCTTATTTCTGCATCCGCACATGATAATATCTGAGACCCGAACAGAACTCTTTAGACTTCACAAAGAAATTCTTTAGTCCACAAAATACACGCCAGAGTGCTGTCCTCTGACTTACTGATACGCATCATAGCCAATCCGATATTAGTATTAAACGGCGCACTCCTGTGTCTTTTACATTTGACCAATCACAACTTAATAGCTTTTATGAACAATTAAGTAAATGAACAGTTTTAGAAACTCCAAAAATTACAAATTAACTCTCTCTTTAAATTACAAAATAATAGTAAAGTGTTTCTTGTTTTCCCTGTCCCATAACCTTGTTAGATGATCATTACAAAATTCCTTTAGAGTATAGTTTACTTCCTCTGTACAGTCACAGATCTTACCTTACGTGTACTCAGTTAATAGACATAACAATATTCATATAATACCTTACTTTCTATTCATACCATCATTCACTTAATAAAAAATTAGCAATAATTGATGACAGTTGTAATAATCACAATGATTGCAGTTTTGTTTCCAAAATATGTTTTAACTAGTTGAGAATTTCGTAGTCGGTAAAAAGTTACTTGCAGCTGGCTACTGAATCAGAACACAGCTGTCATGCAATAACCATGACTTACTGTCTCTTGCTTTATATAGACGTGAGGTGAAGCGCTACACCTCAAACGAATTTCGAGTAGTATCGCTCCATCGAGAGAAGCATGTAGATCTATTAATATTGCAGGTTACTAATACATATAGCCTACACGCCATTTCTTTTGCATAAAAAATTTTCATAATTTTCCATGTAATACAGTTGTTGGTTATCAGTATACAGTTGAAGTTTGTGAGCAATGCTTGTGCTGAAACTTCCTGGCAGATTAAAACTGTGTGCCCGACCGAGACTCGAACTCGGGACCTTTGCCTTTCGCGGGCAAGTGCTCTACCAACTGAGCTACCGAAGCACGACTCACGTCCGGTACTCACAGCTTTACTTCTGCCAGTATCTCGTCTCCTACCTTCCAAACTTTACAGAAGCTCTCCTGCGAAACTTGCAGAACTAGCACTCCTGAAAGAAAGGATATTGCGGAGACATGGCTTAGCCACAGCCTGGGGATGTTTCCAGAATGAAATTTTCACTCTGCAGCGGAGTGTGCGCTGATATGAAACTTCCTGGCAGATTAAAACTGTGTGCCCGACCGAGACTCGAACTCGGGACCTTTGCCTTTCGCGGGCAAGTGCTCTACCAACTGAGCTACCGAAGCACGACTCACGTCCGGTACTCACAGCTTTACTTCTGCCAGTATCTCGTCTCCTACCTTCCAAACTTTACAGAAGCTCTCCTGCGAAACTTGCAGAACTAGCACTCCTGAAAGAAAGGATATTGCGGAGACATGGCTTAGCCACAGCCTGGGGGATGTTTCCAGAATGAAATTTTCACTCTGCAGCGGAGTGTGCGCTGATATGAAACTTTGGTAGAGCACTTGCCCGCGAAAGGCAAAGGTCCCGAGTTCGAGTCTCGGTCGGGCACACAGTTTTAATCTGCCAGGAAGTTTCATATCAGCGCACACTCCGCTGCAGAGTGAAAATTTCATTCTGGAATGCTTGTGCTGTTTTCATTCCAAAGAAAAGCTGGCTGCATACTTAGTTGACCGTGTACATTTAAGCGAGTCAACATCATCATGCCTAGTGACAGGAATGAGAACAAAAAATTTACAAAGTTTAGCAACGAGCTAAAGCTGCCCTTCATAGTTTATACTGACGTAGACTACATCCTAGTACCAGCTGTTACTTAGATAGTAGTTACCCTAGTTCGTATTCCGATCAAGTACATTTACGTACCCCATTCAGTAATACCTATTACGTCCAGTCCAGCTACAATGAAGAATGTAATTCTTCAAACTTTCCCAGCGATCTGTTGGCATCTTGTGGTGTTGGGTCAGGTGTTATACTGGATAGACCAAAGTTGTCCATGGATATTATTTCGACAACTCGTTGTCTTCAACAGGTGCTACGTGAGACTGCTAGTCGTGTGAAACGGGTCCAATATTTATGCCTCCTGCGTCCCCTCTCCACGATCTGTTCAATGCATTCCATCTGATGTCTGTTCCCACTAGATACGTATTGAGACGTTCCATCTTCGGTCTGGAGCGCTTGACCACTAGCTAGAGTCCCCTTTCTACTCAAGTGCGACTGACAGCGATGTCGCGTTCTGTCTCTGTCTGGGGTTCGTTCCCCATGTCAACATTCTCAGTTCTTTTTGTTGAGTTGTGCTGTTACCACCGTTGCGCTTTTAGCAACTGCAGTGCAGGAGCCCAGGCTCCGCTGAGTTGGTACCCAATTCAGGATTCATGAGGTTTTCCGCCAACTTTATCTCGGCTGATTGTATTATAACACTGTCCCAGCAGCTAAGCATCTGGTCCAGAATCCTCGTTTTTTCACAGTTCATTGACTGATTAAATTCCAGACAGTGCTCGGTAAGGGTTTGCCTCTGATGTTCTTTGCGTCTGATGTTCACTGTCCTGATTGTTTGGCCACTGTACGACATGTCACGTTGGCAAGGTATATCATAAATTCCTGGTTATCGTACACCAAGGTCATCTCGCACATTTCTCAATAGTCATCTTATTTGGTAGGTGGACAGAACACACACTCAGCCTTTGCTTCGTCTTCCTATACTTCGTGACGGAGCGGATGTTTGAAAGACCTCCTGTATCTGTTTGACTATGTATCCATTTCTGCGGAAGACTGAGCGTGGATAGCCTATTTCTGGTGTTATAGTTTATCGGTCTGACATGGTGTGTGCCCTGTCGATCAATGTCTTTAGAACAGTATTCTTCTGTGCTGGGTGGTAACAGCTGCAAGCTTTCAGGTATAAATCAAGTGTGTTGACTTGCGATACACACTGTAGCAAATCGACCAATCTGCTCTCCTTTTGACAAGTATATCTAGAAACGGCAGCTGACTTCCTTCTCCAGCCCCATTGTGAACTACGTATATGGACGACGTGAGTTAATACGTTCCAGAAAATCAGTGAGCCTCTCTCTACCATGAGACCAGCTCACAAATGCATTATCCGCATAGCTTGTAACCTCCCCACAAAAAATATTAAATATTATTTGGATAATGATTCTAATTTTAGTGTAACCTCAGAACAAAATTGGTTCCCATTTATAACCTCCCTACAGAAATGCATTCACATTTAATGTACCCACAAAATTCTTTTCTCGTTTAATATAAGCTCGAAACAGAAAAATTCCTAAACCTCGTAATAAAAAAATAAATTCAGGAACCTGGTAAAATTTGGACGACAGTAGTGCTGCGTCATGGCCCTGTAAGATCATTCCGAATAAAAAGCAAAAATTCTCAACTTGATAAAGTCGGCAACTATCTGCTCTTACAATAGCTCTTTTCCGGCATAGCTCTGTGCAATGCTGGCCTATACATTTGTTATTTGTGAAAGGAAGTGAATGATTTTTCTTTTGCAACAATCGAAATGATCATGCAATAAAAAAATATTAAATTCTTTAAATTGAAATGAATGCTTGTTAGAAATTAGACAAAGATTATTATTAGGACATTTTCAAAAGATTTACATGTGAGTTTACATAATATTACTAGATATGCGCGAGGCTGCTTTTTTTTATCTTATACAATAATACTCAGGCTCCGGCATCGCTGCACCGCGACCGGCCCAGCCAACATGATACACCAGACAGGACTGACAAGCGCACACAGGCGACTGCTCGCTAGCAACAACTTACTGCTACTGCTACACAGTTCGTACTGCAGTCAACACTGCTCTTTGGTCTCAGATTCTCTTATAGCTTACATATTGCATGCAGCACATACCTCTTACATAACCCTCCACTGGGGGGGCAAAAATTTGGCAGCGATGGTGAGTCAATTGGACTTGCCATGAGCAACAAATTTTTCTAAAATCTACTTAATTAACTAAGTTGACAGTTACAGATTATATACATATATATAAGTACAGAACATAAAATGAAATAGAGTGCACATGCACTGAGTACAGAACATATCAAGCAATGACAAAATGTATACGCAATGAGTACAAATCATATTAACAAATGACATAAAGGGCATACACACTGTAGTACAGAACATATCAAGCAATGACTAAATGTATACGCGATGAGTACAAAACATGTTAACAAATGACATAAAGTGCATATGCACTGTAGTATTTTTTTGTTACCATTTTACTAGAACTAGGATAGGAAAGGGAAGGATTACATCATGGTTGTAGCACAGTAGGTTGCACGTAGCTGCACTGAGAGTCCATGTCTTTTTACAGAAGCACAACACCAAGTGAGACAATCTGAAGTTCTCCTCCCTGAAGTATTAATCAGTGTAGCCAATGTGGTGTCACCGCCAGACACCACACTTGCTAGGTGGTAGCTTTAAATCGGCCGCGGTCCATTAGTACATGTCGGACCCGCGTGTCGCCACTGTCAGTATTTGCAGACCGAGCGCCACCACACGGCAGGTCTAGAGAGACGTACTAGCACTCGCCCCAGTTGTACGACGGCTTTGCTAGCGACTACACTGCCGAAGCCTTTCTCTCATTTGCCGAGAGACAGTTAGAATAGCCTTCAGCTAAGTCCATGACTACGACCTAGCAAGGCGCCATTAGCCTTACAGTGTATCGTCAAGAGCGATGTACCACAATGATGGATTAAAGATAAGTATTATACAGCTACGCACTTTTCTTTATAGCATTAATTACGTATCCCGTTCCAGAATTCACGCCAGTCGGCGTGAGTTGACGCGTGCCCTTTCGGTAACTCCGCCTTGTGTCTAGACTGTCTTGTCTAGACACAACAGCCAAGACACTGAAATGTCGTATTAACATTCCATGTTATCATTTTGGTAGTACATTAGGTACACCAAACAGTGGAACCATAGTAACATCTCCATTGTTCAAGGTGGTGGACACCATGAAGTATCAACACCACACTCATTCACCAACGTAGAATTAGTGCAGAAACCAAATATAGTGTTCCATGATCATAAGGATATACAGGACAAACGTATATTGCAGTAATTTCTGGTAATTAGGTCAGAAGGTGAAGGACAGTAAGTCTCATGCTAGTCATCATTGAGAATTACACTAGTCTATCAACCGATGTGACTAATTGTTAGCACTCATCGCCTAGTTACTGAACACGTCTGTACTATGTATGAAGTATTACAGAATAATGTTCTTAAATCATCTGATTACAGTGAACATTGGCACTCATTGGCCAGTTACAAACCATTTTTATACATGATTTAAAAGTGATCATTCAAAGCAAGAGTTAATTAATGGCATACTATTTACATAATTCATCTAGTTATAGTAATCATTGGCACTCATTGGCCAGTTACAAACCATCAGAAGTCATCATTCAAAACAGGAGCTAATGAATGGCATAGTATTAACATAATTCACCTAGTTATAGTAATCATTGGCACTCATTGGCCAGTTACAAACCATCAGAAGTCATCATTCAAAACAGGAGCTAATGAATGGCATAGTATTAACATAATTCACCTAGTTATAGTAATCATTGGCACTCATTGGCCAGTTACAAACCATCAGAAGTCATCATTCAAAACAGGAGCTAATGAGTGGCATAGTATTAACATAATTCACCTAGTTATAGTAATCATTGGCACTCAATGGCCAGTTACAAACCATCAGAAGTCATCATTCAAAACAGGAGCTAATGAGTGTAGCATCAAGCTACTGGTATTCATATATAATAGCATGTAGGTGACATAATACAAAATTAAAATAAGAAACAGGGCATTCATTGGCCAGTTACTAAACATATAGCAAGTATTGAATAGCACAAAACATTTTTCATCATTCAAGTGACATATGACATATTTAAAATAATTATTAGCACTCATTGGCCAGTTACAAAGTATTCTTATATTTTTTATAAAACGTTTTCAGTATTATTCAGAAGTTATCATTCAAAATGAGAGTTAATTATTGGCATAGCATTTATAGAGTATAACAAAAATATTCTTTACAGAAATTATTGGCATAGTATTTATGCATTATTACAAAGCATCATTCAGTATTACTTAGAACTCATTATTCAAATGACATAGGACATATTGAAAATGTAACACACTGTAACTATTACTCAAGGTCTGTGATTAGAAAACATCATTCAGCATTACTCAGAACTGATCATTCCAGTGACATAGGACATATTGAAAATATAACACACTGTAACTATTATTCAAGGGCTGTGACTAGAAAACATCATTCAGTATTACTCAGAACTGATCATTCCAGTGACATAGGACATATTGAAAATGTAACATACTGTAACTATTATTCAAGGTCTGTGACTAGAAAACATCATTCAGTATTACTCAGAATTCATCATTCAAGTGACATAGGACATATTGAAAATGTAACACACTGTAACTATTACTCAAGGTCTGTGATTAGAAAACATCATTCAGTATTACTCAGAACTGATCATTCCAGTGACATAGGACATATTGAAAATGTAACATACTGTAACTATTAGTCAAGGTCTTTGACTAAAAAACATCATTCAGTATTACTGAGAACTCTCTTAAACTGGTAGCATTATTTGGGACTGGTAATAATTTTTTTTTTTTTTGCTAGCAATGCATTGCGTTGGGATTGATAATTAATTGCTGGGGCATGAAAATATTTGCTTTTGACTTATTGCTGCAAATGAGGATAGGTAACGTCATTTGTCATGAGTCAGCTGTAGCAAGGTTATGAAACAAGTAGAGTATATGTGATCACATTCATGAATGACACACACAAATGGGTAAAAAAATGCAAGTACTGGAAAGGTTTAATGACAAACTGCTTATAGCACATTAATTTCATGAATAGCTTCTCCTAGAAAAAATACAAAATGGAATATTAAGCTGAAAGAAGAAACGCATATTATGCTGAAAAGTAGTGAACTTCGAATTAACAGGTAATGAAATGTGTACTCAATATATACATACTCTAGCTGTCCTTTTCAAAACCTTCAGTCATTATACCATGCGACATAAGACATACTGTCAAAACGAACTGCAACAAATACTTAAATAACTACATAGCATTTCTTAACTAACAGTAAATATATAAACTTCATCATTATTCTCATCTGCAAAGAAAAACTCAAAAGTGGTGCGTTTAGTGGCCATATAAAATTTATCACTATCATCACCTGTAAACAAAAACTTCATTATTCATATCACCATAACTTCACTATTATCATCACCTGCAAAGAAAAACTTCATTATTCATATTACCATATTCTTCATCACTATTCATCATCATTCATTATCATCTGCAAAAAGACACTTCATTATTCATATTACCATTTACTTCATATAACTATTCATAGTATACAGTTTCTTATTTCTAGCATATTTCATCACTAAAACTAAGATGTGTAGTTCTGTCTGACAGCCTGCATCTATCGCCTCGTATTCTGAAAGAAAAAATTAGTTAAGACTGCTATCATACGATGTGTATAGTATATTCATGTTAATGTTTGTTAATTCTGATCCATTTACTCTTCGTGACGAGGTATTGCATCTTCTTTCGTTCATTCCAAAGGTGAAATTCCCATTTCATAGTAATCCACTGTGGTTTGTTTCATTTATTTCTTTTACGCGTTATTGTTTTCTGAAAATGAACAATGATTAATGTATTGCATTTAAATCATATACCCATTAAATAAAAACTGGTTTCTAGTGATATAATTAAGCATACAGCATAGCATGACGGAAAACGTAATATGTCAAAAACACAGACAGTGTGCAGGTGCAAAAATATACACAGAGTATCATAATGTAGTAGCAAAAAAATGTAAAATAGTCACGATGTTGAGATGTCATAAGGCAAAAATGTCAAAGTCAACTGGTGTTTGTTATATCTTAAAGATTTCATAGTGCATACAAAGAAACAGGAAAACAATCATACATACATAAAAAATGGAAAATGTGCACGGTCTGATATACAACGACAAGAAAAGCGACCTGCTAACCTCACCTTGCCGGGCACTTGCCAAGAAAAAATATGATAATCGTCAGTAAGTAGTCACATAAATATAATTGCATAAGTGGTCATAAAATGTGTAAGTTTATCTAGGAAAATGTGCACGGTCTGACGTGTAGCGACAAGAAAAGCGACCTGCTAACCTTACCTTGCCCGGCATTTGCCAAGAAAAAATATGATAATCATCAGTAAGTGTTCATATAAATATAATTGTATAAGTGGTCATATAAAAATTAGGAAATGGCATTACAGTGTGATAAATCATAAAGATGTTCATTTAATAAAGGGTTTAATATTGGATACATGGTGATTGCCTTTACTTTTTCTGGTTCTCAGAGTTTCGACGTGTACTACATTGGGGCGAGGAATGCTGCGAATTCGATATGGACCTGCATATAGAAGCTCAAATATACTACATCTACTCTTTCCTTTGTTAGATAAATAGTGTGTACGCACTAATATCTTCTGTCCAATGTCAAAGTCACGGCGTGTACAAACCTGTTTTTGCTGTCTTCTCCGGCGCACTGCGGCACGTTTGATGATGTTCAGCGCAATGTCAATCATTTAATTGTGTCGTAGTCGACGAGATGTAGAAAAGGATACTAATTCTTTAATTTTTTTAGGTGGTTCAACATTTTTCAGTATAACAGTCGGAGATAGCATAGTAGATTCATTTGGTATGGAATTAATTACATCCTGGAATGACAGTATGTGTGTATCCCAATCAATATGTTTTTTATGGCAGTATATTCTACATAGTTTACCAATTTCATTCATTAGTCGTTCACAAGGGTTCGAAGAAGCATGATACTTGGATATATAGATCGGAGAAATGTTTCTTGTTCGTAACATACGTGTCCATATAGCAGATCGAAATTGTGGTCCATTGTCAGAAATTACTTTCAATAGATGCCCTACATGAAATAAAAAATGTTTTACAAATGCTTTCGAAACAGATTTAGCAGTAGCTTTGCGTAACGGAGTGAAGGTAACAAATTTTGAAGTGAGTTCAACAGCGACAAAGATGAAGCAAAAACCTCTATTAGTTCTGGGAATCGGACCAAAAATGTCTACAGCGGCCATGTGTCTCAATTTAACAGGTACAATGGGATGTAACGGAGGAATATTTGAAGTCGTGTCCGACTTAGCTTTCTGGCAGATTTTACATTACACTAAAACTCGTCGAATACGTTTCTCCATGTTGGCAAAGTAACAGTTCTGTCTCAGTATAAGAAAACATTTTCTGTCTCCGTAATGTGCGTAACTTAAATGAGTATACCAGATTAATTTGTTAACAAGTTCGTCAGGAATGCATAATAACCAATTGTTGCTGTCAGGGTGAGAGCGGCGAAACAGAATGTTATTGCGTACAGTGTAATGGTTTCTAATGGTAACATTATTCCTATCTTGCCAAAGGTGTTTTATTTCTTTCCATACGTTGTCTTTACTCTGCTCTTGTACTATGTCTCGTAATGACGACGAAATGAAATTTTCAAACGCAACTTGTTGAATACACATGACGCTGAAATTTGCTTTGCAGAAGTTGGTTGCGATGTCTTGCTGATTGTTGCTGAGAGAACGGGATAGTCCGTCTGCTACAATATTTTGTGTACCGGGAATGTGAACAATTGTAAAATTAAATTCTTGTAAATAAAGTTTCCATCTGCTTAATCTGTCGTGTGTAAATTTAGCGGAAAGTAAAAACTGTATAGCTCTATGATCTGAGTAAACGGTAGTATGTCTTCCATAAAGAAAATGCCTAAATCTCGTAAATGCCCATACAACACATAATGTAGCAGAATAATTGCGTTCAGCAGGTGACAGAATGCGACTCGCAAAGGCGATGTTTTTAATTACTGTAGTACCATCTTTTTCAATTTCCTGAAAAATGTGAACGCCTAAAGCGATGTTAGAGCTGTCGGTAGCAATGGAAAAATTTCTAGTAACATCTGGATGTGATAAAAGTGGTGGATTCAACAAAGCTTCTTTCAGATTCACAAATTCAGAATGTGCTTGGCTATCCCAGGACCAAATAGTGTTTTTACCCGTCAACTGACAAAATCTAGGGGTGTCTAAAGCAGAGTAATGAATAAATTTACGAAAAAAGTTAATTAATCCCAGAAAGCTGCGTAGTTGTTTCTTCGTCGTAGGTACAGTAATGTCACGTAAAGCTTGAAGTTTTTCCGGGTCAGGCGCTATGCCTTCTGCTGAAATTACATGTCCAAGAAATTTTATAGAAGTTTTGCCAAAGTGCGATTTGCTAAGATTAACTGTGAGTCCTTGTACACGAAAAGTTCGTAACAGTTGTTCAAGAATCAGATTGTGTTCAGACCAGTTAGCTTCTGCAATAAGAATGTCGTCAACATACGTTGTGATTCTGTCCTTTAATTCAAAAGTGTGTATCGGATGTCGTCAAAACTAATAACATTTTCGTGAACAAGATTCTGTGTGTCAAAAGTATTGCTTGCGTTGCTGGAAGATGCAACATGTACTGTATCAAGTCAAATTCTATCTGACGTGCTATTACTTGCGGGAGGATGCTGTGGCATTTCGACTATTTGTACTGTTCTGTTATTTCTTCTGACGTATTACGTTCGGGATGATATCTGCTGTCTGGTTCATTCATGATAATCTGTTGTTGCGGATGATTCTGCTGCTGGTAAAACCGACTGTTATTAAACGTACGCTGAAAATTGTGCTCATTACCTTTACGTCTGTCTGATAATCATTGCTATACGGCGCATTGCGGTATGAGTTGAAATGATGTGTCTTCTGTACGTCGTGATTTCCTTATTGCTGTGCGTTGCTATTTGGTGTGGCCGACGCTATACGTGTAGGTGGCGAAACATTAAAGCTTGGTTGACCTTGCACATTACATTGTTGGTTAGGTATGCTAAGCGGTTGGTTTTGTTGTTGTTGTTGGGAAAAACCTCTATTGTTACCAAAATGTGTTTGCTGTTGCTGATAATTTTACATATACTGATCATTAAATTTTTGTCTGGTATTAAAGTTCTCGTGGTTGTCATTTCTGGAGCGTCTAATGAAAACTGTCACTTTCGGTAAAATTTGTCATATCGGGTTTTCTTTACACGTTTCTAATCCTAGATAGATCGATAGCTGAAGAGCTGTTTTGATAGATATAAAGGATAGTAGAAGAGAAGGCAGCAGTGCAGAAAACTAAAGATGAAATAGCACTACTACCGCTCGGGGCCCTGTGCACGCTACGGCACATATTCATCGAAGTGTAATGAATCCCCTGAGGTCTATTACACGCTGCAAATAATTTTTAGTTTCTGCGTTACAGGCAATGCCGGTGAAAATTCAAAAGTAAATTGTTGTATCCAGGCCGATTCTAGTTTCTGCATTACAGCCAATGCTGATGAAAATACAGAAGCAAATTGTCGTATCCAGTCCAAAGCGTGAATCTGTGTTCTGTCATTATTAAGCACTTTAAATTTCCTAACAGATAGAAAGTGTCTGTAATAAAAATTATCGTCTCTGTATGTCTGAGCAGGTTCAGGATTGCATGATAATCTATTTGTCTGTGACTGTTCGGAATTTAACTCACGTACTCTCTGTAAATTACCTAAATTATACTGGCTGTGTGAGTCTGACAAATGTTCGCAAAATGGCGTATGCTGTAATGTGTTAAAGGCTGAAACATTTTTCATTTCTGTCACTTCTTGCTGTAAAGTTGACAATTTTCTACGTAATGTATTATTGAACGACCTATCTCACTGATCGTCTGCTGTAAATTTTGAAATTCGGGTGTTTGATTAAACGAAACAGGTGACGTATCGTTTGATTTGGTGTCATTATTACTTTCGATAACATCAACACGACTGGCCAATTCATCATATTTTTCAGTCAGTGCTTTTAACTGATCATCGTTTTTATTATCACAAGCATTAATTTGTTTTTGTATTTTACGTATGGTTTCATTCAATTTTTTAACGTCTGCTTTGATGGCATCGGGATCCTGTATTAGTTCCAACTTTTCAAGTCTGTTGGCCATTGTCTGAAACTCTAATGTGTGTGTGTCTGTTTTTGATTTAAGATCGGAAATTTCATCACGCAATTCGGTGTTGAACTGTTTGATATATTAATTTCGTCTGATACTGTAGCAATATTGTTGTCTACGTATGTTTTTGCTTTCGTAAACAATTCACACTTATCTTCCTGTCTCTGTGCAGTAATTGTTTCCATGACTTGTCGCTTTACTTTATTCTGTTCCTGTATAAATTTACGGTAACGCATTTCACTGTTTTGTAGGTGGTGATTAAAACATTCGTCAATTTGGCTGTTCTGTTGGTCAAATTTCGCATCTACTTTTGCATCCAATGTGCGTGAAAGTTCTGCTGACATTAATTTAAACTCGTCGCGTAACTGTGTTGCGTTTTCAGAGCATTGTTTAGCGACTGCACTAATTTCATCTCTAAGTAATTTAGTTGTATCTGCATGAGTATTATTTAATTCTTGTGCCACAGATCTAATTTCTTCACTGCTATTCCTAGTACAAGCCTTAATTTCCTCACGTAATTGTTCTTTAGTATCATGACATTGCGCGGCTACGGCTGTAATCTGTTCACTAAGCTGTTTGGAATTGTTGTCTAGTTTTTCATTAAGTTGTTTGTTCGACTTATGAAGTCGTTTGAAATTGTCGTCTTGTTTTTCATTCGACTGTTTGGAGTTGTTGTCTAGTTTTTCAATTTGTTGTTTGAGATTTTCATTATTTTCATTAATTTGTTGTTTGAGATTTTCATTAAGTTGTAGCATTAATGCTATAACTTGATCCATGCCAATATTACCTACTCTATTCTCTGTGCTGTTTGATGGCGTACCTGCAATTGTCACTTTTTGTATAACCATTTGGTCATTCTGTGATTCTCGAAAAGGTTTGCCAATCAGATGTGCACTATTGGTCACTAAATCAGAATCAAACAAAACTGACATATTTTGAGTACACTGTTCACCTTCGTTAGAAATAAATATCTGTTCACTGTGTTAATTTTGCAAATCAGGTGTGTTAAGCTGGGCAGCGTTCATTGTAACAGAACGTGCCGCGTCATCAATTGTCGTTAAATTAACAGAGGATACAATTGAATTCGTTTGCTCCTCATTAGCATTAGAATCATTACTAGTGGTTGGTACGCACTGATTATCTGTAAATGGAGGATTATCATTAAGACACTGAGTGTCGCTAGTATTATCGGTCAAATTATTTGAATCGGCTATTTCACTCATTGCACATCGCGATATACTGTTAACAGTTTTTCGCGGCATTTTTCACAAATCAAAATTAAGCACAAAAATGAAACAAAGACAAATCAAAAATGGAACAAACACAATTACAACAAAGAGCAATAAATTTCCGATTATCTGTGATAGAAAAAGTGACAAATTAGTAAATGCGTTGCGCCAGATGCAAACTACATTTAAGTAAATAAGAGCAGATATATGACTACTTCTCAGAGATTCACAAAGAAATACGATCCTGGCCGGTTGTCGCCAAGTGTAACCTCCCCACAAAAAATATTAAATATTATTTGGATAATGATTCTAATTTTAGTGTAACCTCAGAACAAAATTGGTTCCCATTTATAACCTCCCTACAGAAATACATTCACATTTAATGTACCCACAAAATTCTTTTCTCATTTAATATAAACTCGAAACAGAAAAATTCCTAAACCTTGTAATAAAAAAATAAATTCAGTAACCTGGTAAAATTTGGACGACAGCAGTGCTGCGTCATGGCCCTGTAAGATCATTCTGAATAAAAAGCAAAAATTCTCAACTTGATAAAGTCGGCAACTATCTGCTCTTACAATAGCTCTTTTCCGGCACAGCTCTGTGCAATGCTGGCCTATACATTTGTTATTTATGAAAGGAAGTGAATGATTTTTCTTTTGCAATAATCGGAATGATCATGCAATAAAAAAAAATATTAAATTCTTTAAATTGAAATGAATGCTTGTTAGAAATTAGACAAAGATTATTATTAGGACATTTTCAAAAGATTTACATGTGAGTTTACATAATATTACTAGATATGCGCGAGGCTGGTATTTTTTTTTTTTTACCTTATACAATAATACTCAGGCTCCGGCATCGCTGCACCGCGACCGGCCCAGCCAACATGATTCACCAGACAGGACTGACAAGCGCACACAGGCGACTGCTCGCTGGCAACAACTTACTGCTACTGCTACACAGTTCGTACTGCAGTCAACACTGCTCTTTGGTCTCAGATTCTCTTATAGCTTACATATCTCAGGCAGCACATACCTCTTACAAGCTGAAGAAGCATGTGGATTTGTATTTAGCATTAGAGACGGCTAGTAACCGACAATAGTGAGAACAAACTTAAAAATTTTGAATACAACTGGAATTATTTATTTTTATCCAGAGATTAATGCATGTCGTGATGCAGCAGTACGGTCTTACCTCTGTTTCCTATAGCAACAGACAATCAGTTGCGTAGACATCACGAAAAATTTTAATTTGATTTTAACTGGACAGAAGACAATTCCATTTGTGCTAGTGCTCCATCTAATAACCACTGTTTGCATCTGCAACAAAAATACTTTGGAAACAAAGTGTTATTATGAGCTCTAAGCAACAAGACTTCGAATGCTGAGTCAGTACGACTCTTACTTAATTTACAGTGCTCGTAGCAGTTTAAAATACTTGGGTATATCGCAGCCATTTTAAACAATCAACAGTGCTTATCACTATAGATGCTTTCAAAGTTTTGTCCATATTCAGTTTTTAAAAAAGTAATCTTCTTTGGATTTCACAATCTATTTGTTACTTATTAATTTCGTACGAGGGTAATAATCTCACACCCTATAATTACTATCTGAAAGAAACAAATTGATTTAAAAGAAAAATAATGCTAAATAAGATAAAACATGGAAAAATTTGACTACTGAGATAGATATTGTTGACTTCGAAGTTTCTTCTGCTGTCAGGTTTATTCAATAATTTTCTAATCTGATGCTATTGTCTCACGTACCGTGCTATCATTTCCATATTTCTGCTTCTCTAAGTTAATTTTCGGTCCCAAAATCAACTCCCTTTGTTCCTAAATGCAGTTCACTAATTGCTTCATTCTGCGCTCTCTCACTTTCGTGTCCAATTGCAGGTCCCACTCTGCTTAATAATTCTCTTCACAGATACCCGTAATAAATCAGATGAAAGTAGCGTATAAACGTATTACAATATTTAATTGGCAACCGGAGATGTTGACCAAACCTGAGATTATAGTCATCCTTAGGTGACTACTAACACTTGGGTTAGTGTTGACTGTACGTTCTTGGTGGTTCAGGTAATGTAGTATGTGGATAGATATATTGAGGTTCATTTTGTGGACGACTGCAGGACTTTATTTCCGACAAAGCCTCAGTTTTGAGCAACGTTACAAGTAAAAATTCGCGATCCTGCACTGATAATCCGAGGATAAAATCTGGTGAGTCGTTAGATCGTGTAATATTCGTGTTCACGCTTCTACAATACTCGTCATTTCCACTCCGAACATTTCGAACAAAAGGCGGAAAAGACACGGAACAAAAACCATGTGGATGACACGATTGTTGTGTGGACATACATCAGGGTAGAGCTACAGAAATTCCATGATTTATTTAACAACAGTCACCCGAAAACCAATTTCACCATGGAGAGTGAGTCGGTCTCCCATATGCTAGATGTGATCTACTGAAGATATGACAGTACTCTGGGGCACAGAGTTTATAGGACACCTAGCAACACAGACAGCTATCCAGACACTGCTTCGCACAACCACCCAGCCCAGAAGCTAGCCGCTTCGATTGCTGTGTTTTCGCGTGACAAAGGGTTGCGATCAGAACTTGATTTTCTAAGGGAAACATTGGTGACCAATGGCTATGATTATCTTTCCATAAACAGGGCCTTCAAATGAAACGATAACAATAATAATGCAAACAAGAAGAATGAGGAATCTCCTGAATAGTCTGTAAGTTTACAGTTAGTTATTAGGGTAACATGGGCATTGGCATAATCTTGTGAGGACTATTTGTATCAGTCTTCTTCTGACCTACAAATGACGTGCCTAACGACCTCCACGTCGCGGAGATGGCATGAGAAAGGAAAATTTGTGGAAGGAAAGTCTGTGAATTAGTAGAAATATCGAAGAAGAGGTAGGTTTAATAGAGATGACGGCTACAAGGTTCCGTCTTCGTGACTACGTGGTATCATGGAAGTAAACACCCACCCACGGCGAGCGACTAACATAAACAATTGCCAGAAAACAACCAAGACGGCACAGTAGCAATAATATTTTGAATTTTGTCAGTATCTGTTTCTTGATAGTAACCCATCACTACAGCCCACCAACAGCGGCCTGAAGATTAGTACCCAGTAACTAATCTTCGAAAATCAGCGGGGAAATATCCTGTTGTAAGTGAATGCAGAACTGTGTTTCGACAGTGTTCAGTCTTCCAGGAACGCCACTCGAGTCCCGAAGAAGATGCCAGGTAAGGGATAGAAACGTCGAGCAGTAAAGACGTTTAAAGAGGAATATGGCACAGTCTAATGAAACAGAAGATTTTTTACCATAAATGACAACGGCCAAAAAGGTCTGTACACTAATATCAATATTTTTAGCCCAAAAGCAAGTGATATGTATAATAGGAGATATGAGTTATTAATCTCGTCTAAAGTCTCTGTTTCACAAGCTGAGGACTGATACAGTAACACCACACTACGGCTACTCATAATGAGATTTGTGGCTGACAACATGGCTTTCGAAACAGATCATGAAGGAAAGGAAGGAAGTTTAGAGTTTAACGTCCCGTCGACAAAGAAGTCATTAAAGACGCAGCACAGGCTTAGAGTGCGGGTTCAGTATGCTAACAATTGCACCACCTCCCTCGATGGAACCAAACACGACATTACACAGTGACTACCCGACACAGGGACGATCTTCACCATATGAGAATAACCCAAGAAGAGGACATATTTGTGCAGGTTTCTTTTCAGAAAATCTCAAACATTTTTGGTGAGATTTCTAGTTTAAAATAGCTTAGTCTTATTTATAAGATGTTTATGAAGTTATGACCTCGTATATATACTTCTAAATCAACAATACATTTAACAGAGCAATATAATTTTAAAAGTGCTCAAGTCGAGTGCGTAAATGCGTCCCAGGTTTGTGGCAGGTTTATGCACCTACGGAAGCACGTTTGCGTGTATCTTAGAACTAAACAATAAGCAAACAAAATAAACTACCAAACCTTTCAAAATATGTTTTGTCAGCAGTAAACAAATCAGTCTTACTCACACCCATGAATATACTGAAACATTAATTTTACCTCCTATGTAGAAGTTTTAAGGTTAATTAAAGACCTATTCATCCACACGTAAAATACATGTGTAAAGAATATTTTCATGCCTTTCATAAGACTTTTGCAAGTTAGAAGAGAAAAGAAGGAGTACTGGGTGGGACATTCGCCGAAACGGGAATGCTTGCTAACAGACGCTTTGGAAGGACTTGTTTGTGAGAGGACATTGAGAGGAAGGAGGAGATAAGAGAAAGGACGTAAAGGGAAAAGAAATTGGGCGGGCCTGAAGAGGATGGTAGAAGCCAGGAGAGCAAGGAGAGTTGCCATGTGAAAACCTGCCTTTGTGCAGTTTTCCTTGCTCCTACTTTTGGCATTTTCTTGCCCTCGTAAGTCCTGTCCTCACAGAATCAATGCTTCCTGGTTGAGATTCATTAGGTTCAAGTAGACTTTTTAGCAATTTCTATCTTTTATTCTCATGTGGCTTCATTTTGTGCATTGCAATTCCAGCTCCTGTTGTTTTAAAGTTTCACTGATTGGGGTATCAGAAAGGCAATGAAAAATAGTGCGTAAAATGGCCCCAACAGAAAACGTGTGTCATCGTCATGTTTGAGTTAGCTTCGAAACTACAAAAGCAAATTTCAGGCTTCCAAATTATGTAAATGTATGCAGTAAACTAAGTATATTTATCTGTTCTTAATTCTAAAAGGTATGGTTCCTCGGAACTTGGGTATTCGAGTAACAAAATTTGTTCAACTTGCACAAAAACGCAAATTCACTGATGTGACAAACGTGATGGGATAGCGCTTTTAATATTACAGAGGGCGGTAATATCAGGTAAACAAGACACAAAAGGGCGGTATACTGGCGGAGCTGTCATTTACGTTCATATGATTCACGTGAAAAGGTTTCCGACGTGAGTGGAACCGCACGACGTGAATTAACAAACTCTTAACGCGAAATGATATATGGAGCTAGAATGGTTCAAATGGCTCTGAGCACTATGGGACTCAACATCTTAGGTCATAAGTCCCCTAGAACTCAGAACTACTTAAACCTAACTAACCTAAGGACATCACACACACCCATGCCAGAGGCAGGATTCGAACCTGCGACCGTAGCAGTCCCGCGGTTCCGGACTGCAGCGCCAGAACCGCTAGACCACCGCGGCCGGCATGGAGCTAGACGCACGCGACATTCCAGTTCGGAAATCGTTACTGAATTCAGTATTCCGAGATCCACAGTGTACAGAGTGTGCTGAGAATACCAAATTTCAGGCATTACCTCTCACCACAGCCGCCCGTGTGTCCGAGCAGTTCTAGGCGTTTTAGTCTGGAACCGCGCTTCTGCTACGGTCGCAGGTTCGAATCCTGCCTCGGGAATGGATGTGTGTGATGTCCTTAGGTTAGTTAGGTTTAAGTAGTTCTAAGTCTAGGGGACTGATGACCTCAGATGTTAAGTTGGCTCTGAGCACTATGGGACTTAACAGCTGTGGTCATCAGTCCCCTAGAACTTAGAACTACTTAAACCTAACTAACCTAAGGACATCACACAGATCCATGCCCGAGGCAGGATTCGAACCTGCGACCGTAGCAGTCGCGCGGTTCCGGACTGCGCGCCTAGAACCGCGAGACCACCGCGGCCGGCTCAGATGTTAAGTCCCATAGTGCTTAGAGTATGCTATGCTACCTCTCACCACGTATAACGCAGTAGGCGTTTGTGTAGAGTTGACAGTGCTGAAAGACAAGCAACACTGCTTGCAATGACCGGAAATAAATGTGAGACGTACGACGAACGTATCCGTGCAACAAAATCTGGAGTTAATAGGCTACGGCAGCAGACGACCGACTCGAGAGCCTTTGCTAACAGCACGACATCGAACGCAGCGCTTCTCCTGCGTTGGACCCTAGACCACTGGAAAATCGTGGCCTGGTCAGATGAGTCCCGATTTCAATTGGTAAGAGCGGATGGTATGGTCCGAGTGTGATGCAGAAACCATCGGCCCAACTTGTCCAGAAGGCACTGCCCAAGCTTACGGTGGCTCCATAATGATGTGGACTGTGTTTACAAGGGCTGGACTGGGTCCTCTGAATGTTCCGTTACTTGGACACCATTTCTAACCATTCATGGACGTTATGTTCCAAAACGACGATGGGATTTTTATGGACGACGATGCGCCATGTCACCGGGCCACAATTGTTCGCGATTGGTTTCAAGAACATTGTGGACAATTCGAGTGAACGATTTGGCCACCCAGATCGACCCACTTGAATCCCATCGGGAATTTATGGGACATTTACGGGGGCCTAATCGAGAGCTCAGTTAATACACAAAATCCTGCACCAGTAATACTGTCGCAATTATGGACAGGTACAGAGGTAACATGGCTCATATTTCTGCAGGGGATTTCCAGCGACTGGTTGAGTCCATGCCACTTTGAGTTGATGCATTACGTCGACCAAAAGGAGGTCCGACACGATATTGGGAGGTATCCCATGACTTTTGTCACCTCAGTGTGTGTTCTTTGCGTTAAAATGTTCATTCAGCTGTTGCCGTTAAGTCTGTAAGAGCCCTCGGTATATGGCAGTACAAATCTTCCATTGTCGGTAGCGCTCTAGAAAGAGTGGTTTTCGATAGAAGTGCTCTGCGTAAACCCCGGTTTCCCCTAGCGTTCAAAATACACTCCTGGAAATTGAAATAAGAACACCGTGAATTCATTGTCCCAGGAAGGGGAAACTTTATTGACACATTCCTGGGGTCAGATACATCACATGGTCACACTGACAGAACCACAGGCACATAGACACAGGCAACAGAGCATGCACAATGTCGGCACTAGTACAGTGTATATCCACCTTTCGCAGCAATGCAGGCTGCTATTCTCCCATGGAGACGATCGTAGAGATGCTGGATGTAGTCCTGTGGAACGGCTTGCCATGCCATTTCCACCTGGCGCCTCAGTTGGACCAGCGTTCGCGCTGGACGTGCAGACCGCGTGAGACGACGCTTCATCCAGTCCCAAACATGCTCAATGGGGGACAGATCCGGAGATCTTGCAGGCCAGGGTAGTTGACTTACACCTTCTAGAGCACGTTGGGTGGCACGGGATACATGCGGACGTGCATTGTCCTGTTGGAACAGCAAGTTCCCTTGCCGGTCTAGGAATGGTAGAACGATGGGTTCGATGACGGTTTGGATGTACCGTGCACTATTCAGTGTCCCCTCGACGATCACCAGTGGTGTACGGCCAGTGTAGGAGATCGTTCCCCACACCATGATGCCGGGTGTTGGCCCTGTGTGCCTCGGTCGTATGCAGTCCTGATTGTGGCGCTCACCTGCACGGCGCCAAACACGCATACGACCATCATTGGCACCAAGGCAGAAGCGACTCTCATCGCTGAAGACGACACGTCTCCATTCGTCCCTCCATTCACGCCTGTCGCGACACCTCTGGAGGCGGGCTGCACGATGTTGGGGCGTGAGCGGAAGACGGCCTAACGGTGTGCGGGACCGTAGCCCAGCTTCATGGAGACGGTTGCGAATGGTCCTCGCCGATACCCCAGGAGCAACAGTGTCCCTAATTTGCTGGGAAGTGGCGGTGCGGTCCCCTACGGCACTGCGTAGGATCCTACGGTCTTGGCGTGCATCCGTGCGTTGCTGCGGTCCGGTCCCAGGTCGACGGGCACGTGCACCTTCCGCCGACCACTGGCGACAACATCGATGTACTGTGGAGACCTCACGCCCACGTGTTGAGCAATTCGGCGGTACGTCCACCCGGCCTCCCGCATGCCCACTATACGCCCTCGCTCAAAGTCCGTCAACTGCACATACGGTTCACGTCCACGCTGTCGCGGCATGCTACCAGTGTTAAAGACTGCGATGGAGCTCCGTATGCCACGGCAAACTGGCTGACACTGACGGCGGCGGTGCACAAATGCTGCGCAGCTAGCGCCATTCAACGGCCAACACCGCGGTTCCTGGTGTGTCCGCTGTGCCGTGCGTGTGATCATTGCTTGTACAGCCCTCTCGCAGTGTCCAGAGCAAGTATGGTGGGTCTGACACACCGGTGTCAATGTGTTCTTTTTTCCATTTCCAGGAGTGTAGTAGGCACTCGACAGTTGTTAGTTGACTAGGGCTTAATATGTCTCTGTAGTCAATGGTCTTCTATTCACTGGATGATGACCTAGAACTTAGCGGCCCTTTTGATCCTGTTCGAGTGTAGTAGACTACATGCTGGCCTCAGGTTTGATGCTCTGTTTTCCTTTTAGTACGGTCACTGGGGTAGGAGAGAGAGGAGAGGACGGTTTAAATCACTGTCGAGACATCAAGATATAATTTTACATTGTTTTCCCAAATCGCTTTAAGTCAGTAGTGGGATGGTTCCTTTGCGAAAGGTACTGCCGATATCCTTGGGCAGTCTTGCGCAGCCGATGCCTTTCCTCGTCTCTGATCATCTCGTTCACGACGGGTCAAATCCTAACAGAAAATTCTAATAAGTTTTGGTCTTGTGTTACATCAGTAAACTGATCGAAGCCATCTGTCCTGACACTCTGTGACCATGATGGCACTGAAACGGAGGACGACCCAAAAAAGCCTAAATACTAAACTTCTTTTACTAAAACTGTTTTACAAAGGAAGGACGACTAAGTAGCTGATACTAAATAAGTGGCCATGAGATAGAAAAACAACTGAAATCACTCAACAGCGGGAAGGTCCCTGGATTCTGCATGGAAATACGAAAGAACTTCCCCGTTTTCTAGCAGCAGTGTACCATAAGTTTCCTAAGAAGTTAAGTGTACGTAATGAGTGAAAGAAGTACAGGTCATTCGCGTCTTCAGGAAAGGTCGTGGAACAGATGCACAGAACTGTAGGCCTGCGTCCCTGACATCGGTCTGTTGTATAATTTTGTAGCAACTTCTATGCTCGCGTATTATGAAATTTCCGGAGATCGAAAATCTGCTTTGCAGGAATGAGCATCGGTTCCGGAAACATCGTATGAAGTTTAGCTCTCTCTCTCTCTCTCTCTGTTGCTCCACCAGATCGGAAGGTGTCAGATACCGGCCCCGAGGTAGATGCCGTGTTCCTTGAGTTCCGTAAGGCATTCGATACCGTTCCGCACTGCCGCCTAATGAACAAATTGCGAGCGTACGGAATGTCAGGCCAAGTGTGTGACTGGACTGGAGAGTTCCTAGCATACAGAAGACGACATGTCAATCTCCACGGAGAGAAGTCTTCACACGTAGGAGCAACTTCGGGCGTACCCCAATGAATTGTTGTAGGTCCATAACTTTACACAATATATGGGAATGATATAGTAGACAACATCGGAAGCTCCACGAGGCTTTTCGCGATGATGACGTTATATACAGAGAAGTCGAAAGCTAAAAAATTGTATCGAAGTGCAGGAAGACCAGCTTGGTGCAGGGAGCGGCAATTGACCCTCAACATGAGCAAATGTAGCGTACTGCGAATACATAGGCAGAAAGACCCTTTACTGTATGATTGCATGATTACATAACAATCACTGGAAGCAGTTACTTCCATTAAATAGCTAGAAGTATGCCTACGGAAAGACTGAAAGTGTAACGACCACCTAAAACCAACGGCAGGAAAGAATCCTTAGGAAAGTAGTCTGTCAACAAGGCAGGTGGCTTATAAAACCCTCGTTCGACCAGTACTTGAATATTCTTCATCTGTATGGGTTTCAAACCAAATAAGATTGATAGAATATAAAATAAGGTTCACTTAGTAAGGAGGACAGCGTCACGGAGATGATCAATCAACTCCAGTGGCAGACGCTGCAAGAGAGGCGTTCTCCATCACGGTATGGTCTGCTGTTAAAATTTCGAGAGTTTATGCCTCTACGAGAGCCAACAGATACTTTGCATCCTCCTAAGTACATCTTACGAAAAGACCATGAAGATAAATTTTTTTCCGAGATCCATTCGTGACTGGAACAGGAAAGTATGAAAGTGACAGTAGAACGCGAAGAACCCTCCGCCACACATAAGAAGGTGGCTTGCATAATATAGACTCAGATGTAAATGTAGTCTTCCTTTCATTCCTTGATCAATCATAATATCACAAAACTCCAATGCTCTAGCACTCCCCGCACTCGTAAACACGGGGCAGTTATCATTCGCGCAAACAAAGTTGACACTCGATGCGGTGGCTGATGGGAGCGACTGTAAATTGGAAAAGCCTTTACGGTCGCTCCCATCAGCCACCGCGCCGAGTGTCGACTTGGTTTCCGCGTGTAATACACAACTGATACGTTGTACAACACGTAAGGAGCAGTATACTAGCATTCTCAACAGTCACTCGTGTTTGTTGCGTTTCCCATGATTTACTGCAATATTTCATTTTCCCTAGTGAAATTGTCTGCTCGTTTCTCATTAGGCGTCTCCTTGTAGTTAATTTGATCTCTTCAGTTAAGCCGGCCGTTGTGGCCGAGCGGTTCTAGGCGCTACAGTCTGGAACCGCGCTACCGCTACGGTCGCAGGTTCGAATCCTGCCTCGGGCATGGATGTGTGTGATGTCCTTAGGTTAGTTAGGTTTAAGTAGTTCTAAGTTCTAGGGGACTGATAACCTCAGAATTTAAGTCCCATAGTGCTCAGAGCCATTTTTTTGTTCTTCAGTTAAGGATGCCAGCATCTTCTGCTCCATCTGCTCTGTGAACAATCTGTTGCAGACAGTTTGCAGTTCGATGTATCTCAGCGTATACTGGGCGAGTTTTTGGTGCGAGTCCAAAGAAAATCAATGAATCTTTTGTGGATTTTACAGAGAAAAACAACATATGACAAAATTCGGTGTAATATCTCAAAACAGTATATACAATGTTCGCCACATAATAGAAAAAAATTCTCTTGATTGTGAAAGGGTAAGTTAAGGGTCGTGGCAAACCGAAGACTTCCACTGATTGACAATGTGGCACAGGATGAACGTACAAGTAAAACGTGGGTCCGGTTTTTGGAGACGTAAACTCTTAACCAAATGCAAATATGTTTTATCATACCATACATGCTGACAGACAACAGAATCGCAACACCAAGAACGAGTTGTGCGAAAGTTGCTAGGTGTGTTTCTGCATCTGAAAGATAATGTCAAAATTCGCGCCAGTCGCATAAGAGTGGCGCTACTAGGATGCAAATCAGGTTTACTTTAGATACATGTTGTAACGATTGTGAGCGTTAGTTACCTTTCAAACTGGACGTGGTGAGCTGATATTAATCAATAATCTCTTTAAGGGACAAAGACTCCACTACCAACACCTCATCGTGTTTGAACGAGACCGTGTTATAGGGGTTACGAGAAGCTGGATGTTCCTTCTGCGATACTGCAGAGAGACTTGGAAGGCATGAAGCCACTGTACATGGCTGTTGGCAGCGATGATGATGTTTGGTTTGTGGGGCGCTCAACTGCGTGGTTATCAGCGCCCGTACAATTACCCAATCTTTGCTCAGTCCAATTTCGCCACTTTCCGGGATGATGATGAAATGATGAGGACAACACAAACACCCAGTCATCTCGAGGCAGGTGAAAATCCCTGACCCCGCCGGGAATCGAACCCGGGACCCCGTGCTCGGGAAGCGAGAACGCTACCGCGAGACCACGAGCGGCGGACATTGTTGGCAGCGAGAATGTGCGGTCGCAAGAAGACCGGACTCCACACGGCCACTTATCAATACTGACAGGGGAGACCATCGTGTTCAGCGTATGGCTCTGGTACATCGTATTGCATCTGCAGCAGTTGGTATCACATTGACACAACCAACTGTTACAAAACGATTGCTTCAAGGACAACTCCGAAAAGGAAGCCCTGTAGCGTACTTTCCTCTGACCCCAAACCTCCAACATTTGCTACTTCATTGGTCTGAAGCGAGAGCTCACTGGAGGTCATGGTGGAGGTCTGTTGTGTTTTCTTGTGACAGCTAGTTTTGTCTCGGTGCCAGGGATGTCCGTGTGTTGGCTAGAGGAAGCAAAGCTGAGAACCTGCACCCAACCTGTCTGCGTGCTAGACGCACAGGACCTACACCTGGAGTTATGGTGTGGAATCGATTTCGTATGACAGCAGGAGCATCCTCCTGCTTATCCTGCGAACTGTGGCCACAAAACTGCACGTAAATCTGGCGAGTCGGTCTTAGTGCTGCCATTCATGTACAGCATTCCACGGAGTGTTTTCTAACAGGCTGAATCTCGCCCAAGTGCCTCTCTTGTAACCCAACATGAACTCTACAGTGTGTCGACATGTTGCCTCGGCTCTCTCGATCACCAGATCTGGTTCCAATCGCGCACATAACGGACATCATCGGATGACAACTGCAGCGTCACCCACAAACAGCATTACAGCATTACCCATCGCTGTATTGACTGAACAAGTGCAACAGACATGGAACTCCATCCTACAAATTGACATCTAGTACCTGTCCAACACAACGGATGCAGGTTTTCATGCTTGCATTCGACATTCTGGCGTTAACATCAGTTATTAAGGTACCAGTATGTCATGATTGCTCTGGCTTATCTCGCGCTTACATTAAGCAGTGATCTTGTAATGTTAGTCATTTAAAAATGTTACCTAGATAAATTTAATTACTCTACATTTTGTTTGTTTTGTTTCTTAATGTTGCGATTTTTTTCGTCAGTGTAATACATCAGGGCGCATCTATGATAAAGCAAAATCAGGAACTACAGCTCATTTTACCGAAGAACCTTGTTACCTGATAAAGTAAAATAACAGATGACAGAAGTTCTGCCCCACATCAGCAAACAGTTTTACAAAAGGGACATAAACAAGCATACAGAATGAGAAGGACTTAACCTAATATGTAACGTCCAATATAAATATTTTGCCCCAATGAGAAAAAAATTTACAATAAAGGGAGCACGAATTACCTCAGAAAATAAAAACACGCTTATTAACAGGAAAAGTAGGACAATCGACAAGGGCTCTTGTTCCAGAACCTAATTAGAAAATGCACCAACTAAGGCCGACACTAGAGAGACAAAACAAACAAACAGTCTACCATAACAGATCAACCAAATGTACATCCTACATCGAGGGCACAAAGAAAAGCAGTATCAGTATCAGGCAAACTTACCCCTGAAATGAAATTCAAATAAAGCACTGCTCTACAAATTCCAGGTCTAACAGCGACCTCGCCATGTTTCTTCAAACTCAGTAAGATAAAGCTGTACAGGACGGCCACCCAATCTGGGAATATCTACGACTTTAAGCAAAAATTTGTTTCAAACTTCGTTTCTTTTGAGTCTATCAAGTGCTCTCTCACAATAACGTTATCAGTGAGTACACGACGAACCAGCTTGCTCTTCAAAAATGGTTCAAATGGCTCTGAGCACTATGGGACTTAACATCTATGGTCATCAGTCCCCTAGAACTTAGAACTACTTAAACCTGACTAACCTAAGGACATCACACAACACCCAGTCATCAAGAGGCAGAGAAAATCCCTGACCCCGCTGGGAATCGAACCCGGGCATGGGAAGCGAGAACGCTACCGCACGACCACGAGCTGCGGACAGCTTGCTCTTCGGCATAGAATATGTTCATTCCGGTAAAAGATACTGAGAAGCGGCACCTTCAACCCTCTGCTGAATAAACTGGCATACCCACACCGCAGTGTTAACCAACAGGGAAGACGAGATCAGTTAGTGGTACGAGAAATACCGTTCGCCACACAGCTAGTCACATGCTAGGTTGCTGGGGGGTCTTGGAGCACAAGCTGCATTTGCTTCGCTCGATCGTGATCCAGAACTCAGCCAAAGTGGACGGTTCCAGCCACACAGTTCCCGCCACCCTCCTCTGGCTCTGCTCACCAGGAGCGTCCACCAGCCACACAAACGTCAACTGCCACCTTCCCCGTTCCTCATTCCTCTATTGTTTTTGATCAAACTGCCAGATTGGCGGTGAATCTTTAGATACATCCCCAGAGCGAACCATCTCTGCATTCTGTATACCAAGACAATCTCCCAGGTTCAATAAATTTATCTCTTTTATTTCGCCATCTCCTTCCAACACTCATCAATTCGATCATCCCGCTGCGCATCCTGCACAAAGCATTGCTCTACAATTCCAGGCCTAACACTGGCTTCACCCTCTTTCTCCATCTACATCTACATGGATACTCCGCAAATCACAGTGCCTGGTAGAGGGTTCATCGAACCACCTTCACTTTAAGACTCTATTATTCCACTCTCGAACAGTGCGCGGAAAAAACGAACACCTATATCTTTCCGTGCGAGCTCTGATTTCCCTTGTTTTATTATGATGGTCGTTTCTCCCTATATAGTTCGGCGCCAGCAAAATATTTTCGCACTCAGAGTCGAAAGTTGTTGCTTGACATATCGTGAGGACATTCCGCCGCAACGAAAGCCGCCCTTGTTTTAAAGGTGTCCGTCCCAAATCCTGTATCAGGTCCGTGACACTCTCTCCCCTACTGCCCGATAATACAAAACGTGCTGCTCTTCTTTCAACTTTCTTGGTGTACTTCGTTAATCCTACCTACTAAGGATCGCAAGCCGCGCAGCAATACTCCAAAAGACGACGGACAAGCGTAGTGTAAGCAGTCTCGTTAGTAGATCTGTCACATTTTTTAAGTGTTCTGCCAATAAAACGCAGTCGTTGGTTTGCCTTCCCCACAACATTTTCTGTGTGTTCCTTCCAATTAAAGGAGTTCCTAATTATAATTTGCCCTGAGCACTTTGGGACTTAATTTCTGAGGTCATCAGTCCCCTAGAACTTAGAACTACTGAAACCTAACTAACCTAAGGACATCACACACATCCATGCCCGAGGCAGGATTCGAACCTGCGACCGTAGCGGTCGCGCGGTTCCAGACTGTAGCGCCTAGAACCGCTCGGCCACCCCGGTCGGCTAATTATAATTCCTAGCTATTTTGTTCAATCCCGTACGGCCTTTAGATTAGACTGATTTAACTTGTAACCAAAGTTTAATGGAATTATTTTAGCACTCATGTCGATGACCTCACATTTTTCGTTATTTAGGATCAACTGTCAATTTTTGCACCATTCAGATATGTTTTCTAAACCGTTTTGCAGTTTGTTTAAAACTTCTGATGAGTGTGCTAGACGATAGGTGGCAGCATCAACAGTAAACAACCTAAGACAGCGGCTCAGATTCTCCCCCAAATCGTTTACATAGATAAGAAACAGCAGAGGGCCTACAACACTACCTTGGGGAACATCAGAAACCACTTACGTTTCATTCAATGACTTTCCGTCCATTACTATGAACTGTGACCTCTATGGCAGGAAATCACGGATCCAGTCACATAACTGAGACAATATTCCATAACGACCCAATTTCACTGCGAGCCACTTGTGTGGCACAGTGTCAAAAGCGCCCGCATCTCGTGGTCGTGCGGTAGCGTTCTCGCTTCCCACGCCCGGGTTCCCGGGTTCGATTCCCGGCGGGGTCAGGGATTTTCTCTGCCTCGTGATGGCTGGGTGTTGTGTGCTGTCCTTAGGTTAGTTAGGTTTAAGTAGTTGTAAGTTCTAGGGGACTGATGACCATAGATGTTAAGTCCCATAGTGCTCAGAGCCATTTGAACCCAGTGTCAAAAGCTTTTTGAAATCTAGAAATACGGAATCAATTTGAAATCCCTTGTCAATAGGACTCAGCACTTCGTGTGTGTAAAGAGCTAGTTGTGTTCACAAGAATAATGTTGTCCATATCCGTGTTGACTATGTGTCAATAGACCGTTCTCTTCGAAGTAATTCATATAATGTTCGAACACAATATATGTTCCAAAATCCTGCTGCATATCGACGTTAACGATATGGGCCTGTAATTAAGTGGATTACTCCTAGCCGGCCGCGGTGGTCTAGCGGCTCTAGGCGCTCAGTCCGGAACCGCGCGACTGCTACAGTCGCAGGTTCGAATCCTGCCTCGGGCATGGATGTGTGTGATGTCCTTAGATTAGTTAGGTTTAAGTAGTTCTCAGTTCTAGGGGACTGATGACCACAGCAGTTAAGTCCCATAGTGCTCAGAGCCATTTGAACCATTTTTTTGATTACTTCTACTACCTTTCTTGAATATTGGTGTGACCTGCGCAACTTTTCAGTCTTTGGGTACGGGACTTTCGTTCAGCGAGCGGCTGCATATGATTGTTAAGTATGGAGCTATCGCATCAGCATACTCCGAAAGGAACCTAATTGGTATACAGTCTGGACCAGAAGACTTGCTTTTATTAAGTGACTTAAGCTGCTTCACTACTCCGAGTAT